>NC_071470.1:25272678-26661428 GCF_028500815.1 Rissa tridactyla | reverse complement strand
GGGCTCAAAAGCCAGTACTCAATAGTTTCTACTCTACCTGAAAGCTGGTTACAAGTTCCTCAGGGTCTATTCTGGGACCTAGCTCGTTTAATATCTTTTTAAATGACCTGGAAACAGAATGCAGTCCCATCAAATTTGCAGATTACACCAAATCAGAGGGTGCAGTTCATATGCTTGAGGGCATGCTGCCTTTGAAGAGGTTACTGAGAAGGCAGAGCCAGGATCTTCATGGAGGCACACAGTAGGGGAACAAGACACAATGGTCATACATTGAATCAGGAGAGGTTCGAGCTGGATATAAGGAAAAAAAATCACCATAAAAAAAAATTAAGTACCGGAACCTTGCTGTATCCTTGGATACAGCATTTCAGAACCAGACTAGACAAAGCCTCAAGCCTGGTCTGAGTTCAGTGTTTATCTTGCATTGAACAGGACATCCCATGGTCCTTTCCAGCTTGAATTGTTCTGGGATTCCAGTGGCAATTTCCCCAAAGGTTGTTGATTATATTTCCAGAAAGGGAAACCAGCAGTGTTGTGAGCTGTTTAGCTCACACTGTTCTTTACAGTTACTGCTGAGGATGATGCAGAATGAGACCTTCAGCCTGAGAAGCTGAAACTTACTGATTGTGATTTCCTAACAGATTTCCTCAGTGGAATTCTGTGGTGTTATAGAAAGGACCTGTAGGGAGCCGAGGGTGCAGTCAGCTCTAGTCCCACGCTGAACTCACAGATTTGGTAAGATGCTTTAGTTGATTTTTTTCTTTTTAAAAATTCTATTACAGTCGGGATTGATTGTGGTGAATAGGGACTTTATGTGAAATAATTTACAAATGCTGACAACTATATGTCTTTAAATTATTCTTTTTGTTAATAAGTGTGGGCAGTTTTTCTGGCCTCTGACAAAGACACATAGCGTCTCTGAGCACCCTGCCAGTCAGCGTCCCTTTCTGAATATTTGCAGAATTAGCTTAATAATAGAAACCTAAATAAGTCATGTGCAGATTATGACACTGTACCATCATTTGGGAAAGCAGTTACTGACGAAAAATGGCAGAGCAGGTATGTATTCCCTGCTGTCTATCTGTAATTAGAGTTGAGTGAGAAGCAGAACCATGCTGTTCCAAAGAATATTGATTTGTTAATGTTCGTTGCTATTTTGTGTTCCCTGTATAAGAACAACGGAAAGCTCTTTCTGTTCGTACTAGCCTGAATTGTTTAAAAATAATATTGCTTTTCTATAATAATGAGTATATTTATGTGTGTCTCAGATCCTGTTAGAGGCTACTTAGCATATGGAAGAATAACCTGCAATAATTAAGAGGCACACTGATGTGAATCTAAAAGGAAAATAATAGTGAGAGACTAAGGTGTTTATTTAATTTAGGTTACCTGCTCACTTAGGAGAGAATTTGACTGTGATGTGTGTGTCTAGGGGCTGAACTTTTAATAGCTAGGGTACTTAACTAATGGAACAATTTACAAGAGTATGAAGCGGATTGTCTGTTATTCCAAGACCTACAAAATGAAAAGGTATTCTAAAATTTATTCTGTGGCAAAACCAGATCCAAGGAGAGAATGGCAGAGGTTCTGTGGGGTGTGTCATGCTGTCTGATCAGATAGACGGTGTATTGCCTTCCATCCCTTGTACTGTGCATCAAAAATACTTATGAAAAATAAATGTACTACTGCAACGTACAAAAGAAATGAATTGTACAAAGACGTATTTCCCATGGCTACCTCTAAAGGGAGAACAAGCACACATGGAGTTAACATGAATAAGAAAATATTACTGGAGCATTCTAACCCCCTACAAGTTCTCTCCAGCTAACAGATGCTACTTTAGCCAGAAAATACCATGTGCTTCTCAAAAAGGAAGACAGTCTGAACCTTCACAAGATTTTTATAAGCTTAGGCCAAGAATAATTTACAATGTGTTACTTGGCTGACTAATGTATATTATATGAAGCTATGGTCTGAGTCTGCTTCTGTTGTATCAGTATTCTGATGGCAAAAAATGGTTGTCTTGCATTTGATGAGTGTTCCACTTAAATTTACATCAGAGGTCTTTAGCACTGGGCCTGTGTGCTGCTGAAAAGTGTTGGTTCAAATTAGGATGTGAGTTATCCCTCTTTAACACTGGTTTTCAGTATGACAGCTGATGGAAATAGTGTGCAGATGCTGATGTCAGAAAAATAAAACTGATAACGGCGAGCTCTATGGCTCTATACCTAGCATAGAGTTGTTTTGAGCCATTACTTTCTTGTTTACGAGCTCATCCTGCACCACTCCTTTGACAGGGAAAGCATGAAGAGGTGTAGGAGAAAAGGAGGTCACAGTAAATGTGATTATGTGCGTTGTGGGGCTCAGTTTTATTATATTTGTGATGTCTCCTGGGGTCTTTTGAAATTATGGAGAATCTCATGGTTTGCTGAGAAGTGGCCCAAGCATGTGTCTAGTCTGATAGCTCTGAGTGTTCCCGGGTGTTTTTTACAGGTTTTGTTAGATTTTGGATTAAAAATCTACTTTCTGATTTTTCATACCATTGAGAAAGAGACTTTTATGAAATAAAAAGTCTCTCTTGAGCTGTATGTCTGGTTTGCGTGATTTTGTTGTTGTGGGTTTGTTTTGTTTTGTTTCTTTTGGTTTGATTTGGTTTGTGGTTTTTTTGTTTGTTTTTCTCCAGTGGAATCGGAAGAGGGAAGATCTTGTGGTTTGTATGGAACTTCAGTCCAGTATTTCATATCTGTTCGACTCAGCTGAAGAAACAGTTTAGGTCTTGCTAATACAGAGAGATACTTAACAGACTTGAGTAGAAAAGGACTTTGAACATAATTAAACAGTTTTAAAAAGTTGTGTGACAAAGAAAGAGGTTGTCTGTTCCCATACGGCTATAGGAAAAACATCTATAGGAAGCTAATAAATGGTATATAGACATGTATCAGGATAATACTTGATGTTATGACATGGGAACTACATGCACCATGGATGTTTCTTATCAGTTTTATTATTATTATTGTTGTTGTTGTTGTTGTTGTTGTTATTGTATGCTCTTTTTTTGCCTGTGTTGCATGCATATAGTGTCTAATGTTGGTTTCTGATATAAAACTATAGAGTTGGTGACATTCCACTAAATTTCAGCAGTATTTCAAAGGTCCAAACAGTACTGTTTTTCACCTTCTAAAATCTTCTGCCTGTTTATTACATGTCTAAGTGACTTAAGCTGGTACCGTTAGCTTAGCATGAAACTAGAAAAAATGAGTTTAGCATGTAGATGAGTGTACATGCATACAGTTGCTGAGACTGTAAAAAGGATAGTATGGGAAAATTTTGAATAAGTTCATTTTTTTTCAGTATATTCTTTATCTTCTTACTAAAGAGACCAAAAATTCAAAGCATAGTTAACAAAAAAACTTGGATGGTCTTTGCAAGATGAGACAGTTAATGCTGGAGAGGGCACAAATCCCATCATACATTTATGTGAATAATAAATAAAAGGTAATGACCCATTATCACAAATACACTTTGAGAACAAAGAATGGTTTATTAGGTTTACCTTGTTCTGTCATTATAGCTTTCTTTTGTGAGGGCCATCCAAGCATGTAACCATTGGCGGCTTTATAAAAGATAATAAAGTTTATTAGTATAATAATGGGCAATGAATAATACTTTAGAAATAGAAAATAGGCTGTAAAAAATGGGATAAGGTCAAAATGGTGTTATTAAAAGCTATTGTGGTTTCTTCAAAAGAAAAGGGGACTCTGTGGTCCAGTCTTTTCACCTAGCACAGTACTTAATGGGTGAAAAAAGTAAAAAGATAGATAAATTAAACCCAATAAAAACCTAAAGAAAATGACATTTGGATCATTATCCTGTAGGGGTTTGCTTGTGACTCTGTCTGTTTCTCTGTTTGATGGCTTTTTCTCATATCCCTGAAAGTAGTCTAGAACTTTCTATGTTTTATGGAGGCCAGCCAAAGAACATTTTTGACACATTGAAAATGTGTTAGCACCTTTGTTATACTTGTGTGCTTTCCCCTTGAATGTTTCATATTCTTTCACTTAATTCCTTGCTCATTATGAAGCAAGTCCACTGTAGTCAATGAACAGCATACTGTAAGACAGGATTCTTTCATTTCATTTTTTTCTGTGCTGAGGTGACTTTGAAGTTAGTATTACCTCCATCCAGGGGAGAATTCCATGCTTTTGGAATAACTGTCAGGTCTCACAAAGACTGGATTATCTCTCAGGTTTTTTTTCTCCCAGCATGTGGGAACACCTCCATAGAATAAGAAAGAGATCTACACTGGTCAGAGTTAGCAAATGAGTATAACGGGTACACATCACATTTATCCATCAGTTGCAGCTTGGGCAGACTATATATACTTTATCAGTTATGAAAGAGTTTTATGTTTGGCTCAGGTAACACTTTGGGAAATATCTGTGAAACATACTGGGAAAGTCATGAAAATAGTATTGGCTACCATAGCAACATCCAAGCCAGATGAGTTACCAAGTAGGGACCAATGGCCACATATGTGATCAGAGTGGTAAATTAAAAGAAAGAGAAGGCAAAGAAAGCAGTTTCTAATGCTAATAGCAAGTTTAAATTCCGTTCATTTGAACTGGCTTTCAAAAATAACACCAACCTCCAAGATCTTACAGGAAATCTCTCTTGAAGGGGAGGTAGGTAGGAAACTTGGGAAATCTCACCATTGGGGGCAGCAGGTAGCAGAAAATGTCTTAGCTTCACTCTAAGACTTACCTTCCTGTCCTGTTTTCAATAGTTTATCTTGCCCTGTATTATGGTATCATACAATTTACCAGATTTCACATATGGACTAACTGTACTTAGTACACTCCCCCTCCTCCCTGTAATTTCTTCTGAAATGTCATACATTTTGTGCTTACTGCAAAAGGCTAGATAATGGATTTCTTGCACCAGTAGGTTTTGCCGTTGTAGTACGGGTTCTCACTTTTCCTGTTGCATGCATGGTTCTGTTTTAGAGTGGTCAGTTTATAAAAACTCTGTCCCTTACATAAATAGGAACAGTGCTAATTGAAAAACCACGAAATAGATAGTACACACTTCAGAAAAGAGAGGGGTGAGCATGATAATAGCTCCCAACTTGTCTGAGAGCTCCACTGTGAAATAGGAAAATGGGGTAGCAGGGGGTCCCTCGGCTCGCTGCCAGCAGCAAGTTCAGCAACCTCTCTTGGCTCAGTTCTTGCCATAGTATTTAGGTATGTAAGTAAGTCTGATGCCAGATGTGTATGTGATCTTAGAGTAGGAGCCTCTTTCATCCTGTTACCATTGTTCTATACAGTATGTTGTTCTCTGTTTTTTATTACCTAAGGTAGCAGGAGGAGAGTGAGAATTATGTGGCATCTAGGATGTGTTGCATCCTTTTAGGATGAAGAGATTTTAATGCTTTACAGAACAGTTCCGCTAGCATAATGGTATCGAGACCTGATGGTTCCTGTTGCATGAGGTACCATATAAAACATCATTAGCAAGGTAGACAATTTCAGGGCTCGTCATAGAAAATTTATTTCTGATTACTTTTTTTCTCCTAATTTCCTCAACACTGAAAAATAAGTCTGTAGTTCAGTTCCCAGCTTGTACAGCAGTACCACATCTGCCCCCCCTTACTGGCTTGTTACATAAATACATTAGATATCATGAGGCACTCAAATACTGTTGTGTGATAAATAGGTGGCTGTCTGCATTTTTTTTTTGTTTTTCTGGGCAAAAGTAGAGGCTGAGGTCTTTTTGGCTTCCTGAAGTACCATTCTGCAGTACCTTGAGATAGAATAACTAGCAGTAGAATAATCTAGCAAGAGAGACAGATTGACATGTCTCTATGAAGCACCTGAAAGTTGTAGTGACATGGCAAGTTGACCTCAATGAAGAAACAAATGTCTCAGAAATAATACAATATGTCCTCATGCTGTGAGCTTTATTCAGACAGGGGAAAAATCAACAAAAGCAAAAAGTTCTTTCATATATTAAAGCCAAACTAACTTAATCCTACATTTTAATCTCCTTTTGATTAGTACTTCTATTAAAAAGGCTGTGGTGGGTTTTCTACCAGTGATGTACAATCTTTCATAAAAAATGTATGGAAATGTATAATGAAAACACAACTCAATTTCGACCTGTTTCATTATCAGACCAGCTCTTGGGAACATTTGATCTAGATCTGCCTACTAATACACAATCTTCATAATGATTCAAGACAAATTTTCATAGTGGATGATGTTCACTTCTGCACTGAGGCCTGAACACCACCTATACCCTTCTTAAATTCTGTCATTCCAGACTTAAAGAGTATTTGATTCAACTGTGGCCCTCAAGTTGGTTCTTTTAAAAGGAATTGAATTTGCTTAATGTGAAGAAAGTTGGTGGGGGTTTTGTTTGTTTGTTTGTTAGGTTTTGGGCGGGGGGGGGGGGACACGGTGTTCCTATTTGATAGAGGTACAGTAAGCTTTCCAGAGAGTGTACACAGAATGTCTAATAGATGGGGACTGGGAATGAGAAAAACTTGAATAGATGATTAGAGATTCATGTGAACAAAGCTTTTTCAGTCAAACCATGTTCCCAACTGGAGACAAAAAGGTCTGTCGTGTGGATCTTAATGAATAAGGAATGCATAGAAACAAATGGCAAAGCTGTTTGTCACCACTGGAGAGATGCTTGTGCTTGGTGGAAATTCTCTCCCAGGTAGGAAATCAGGGAGGCAGCTGCACTCCAACTATCTGCAGTACCACTTTGGGAAGCAGATTTAGATGGTAAACACTTTTGAAACAGCTCATTTAAAATTCTTCTTCTGACTGTCTTGTCTGTGGGAGCAGCACATTGTCTACATGCAGGCTGACTGACTGACAGTCAGGGTTACGTTTGCTAATAAAATAAATGATAATGAAAAATGTGTGGGTAAGTGGCGCAAAACATAGCCCTGGGGGAGGGCCTCTGTTGTGTGCATTGGCACCAGAGTGCTGCATAATTACTGCAATATTTGCAAGTGAGGAGCAACTTCAGTACTGGCATCTTAAAAATGTTTTTAATATATTGCGATGAAAAAAATTTAGTCCAAAGTTAGCATTTATCTGTCTTTGTGGCTCAAGGACTCGATTCTGATTTGATGCCAGTTTCATGGCAATGGAACTAACAAGTGTCCTAAAAGGAGTGAGCTCCAAATCAGAACTTTTGGGGGGAGGAAGGGGAGGGCTGGGGGTTGGTTACGTACAATGGGGTTCATTCTGTAGATTCTTGGTTTTGGGAAAAGGTCTACTGGGGCTATTACTGGGTAAATTTCATGAGCCACGGAATCCATGCCTTATTTTAGAGGATATCACAGGGAACAAACAAGCAAACTAAAACCTGTATCCGAAATATTTGTGAGGGCAGGCAGGGAAGTGAATGAATATTTAAAGAAGGAAAGATGCCTGATGCTAAATGAGATTTGGAAATAGCTGGAGAGTTGGTGAGATGGAAAGATATGAAGGCTAGCTTAGAAAAGTGATGGACATGGTAGAGCTCCAATCCCAAAAGGGGCATCAGAGAGTTCTAACAGTAGCGAAGACTAGGCTTGCGCACACATAAGCGAAATCTTATGAAAGAAGAGAACTAAAGAGGTAAGTGGATAATCTAAAGGAAAAAAAAATGTTTCAGTGAAACATCATAGAACATTTTCTCATGCGTAGGCTGTACCACCGCTAGCGAGTGGGTTTGCACTGGTTGCAGTTTAGTTTGCTGTTGTCTTCATTGTGTTTTCATGGGAAAAAAAAAAGAAAAAGAAAAAGAAAAGAACTGTCCTACCAACAAAGCCAGTTAAGGTATGGGACTGTATTTTCTTGCTCAGGTATTCTCAAAACAGAATACCTGTTCTCATATTATAAACCCTCAAGCACATGCTAAGAGCTACTTTATTCTGAGCTCCAGGTCTTCCTTAAGAAAGGACCTGGAAAGATTTTACTTTTTTTCTTAGAATTGTAGAATAATTTAGGATGAAAAGGATCCCTCGCAGTCACCTATCTCGGTTGGAAACAGATTCATCTAGGTCAGACTTCCCAAACTTCTCCATCCATGTTCTGAATATCTCCAAGGACGGAGATTATGCATCTTTCGTGGACAATGTGATGCAGTATTTTACCACCCTTCTGGTGGAAAAGTTCTTCCTTACAAGTAAATAGAATTTCCTGTTTTCCAGTCTGTTTCCTTTGCCTCTTTTTCTGTC
This sequence comes from Rissa tridactyla, assembly GCF_028500815.1. Classification (NCBI taxonomy): domain Eukaryota; kingdom Metazoa; phylum Chordata; class Aves; order Charadriiformes; family Laridae; genus Rissa; species Rissa tridactyla. The sequence goes on along the minus strand of NC_071470.1, from coordinate 26,653,192 downwards.
ACTGGATACTCAGAGAAGAATTTTTCTCTTTCCTTTCTGCATCCTCCTATTCAGCATTTGTTGGCCATTAAGACCTCCCTTTAGTCTTCCCACATCTGAACAAACCCGGTTCTCTCAACCTCTCCTCATACTTATTGTAGATCTTAGTCCAGGTTCATGTGGTCTGGATAGATAAGGTGTGGTGACTGGGTACCCTACAGCCCAAGCTACCAGGTCTGTCCTGAGTTCAACTTTTCCTAAGTATAGCAGAGGTAATTTTCAGCCAAAGCTCAAAAGCAGTAAACAGGAACATGAACAGAAGTATATTCCGCAGCCCTTTTCTCTGCTGTTATGACATTTCCTTGGCACTGTTTGATTTAATAATATAGACATGCCTGGGGTCTGTTCCCAGAAACACAACTTAAATGTATGTACTGTTATACTGCCAGAACATTCCCTGGCAAGCTTTTGGCCCAGATCAACCTTTATGCTCTCAAATATTTGCCATGAACTAACTGTTCAGAAGTTAGCCTCTGTCAGGGACCATTATCAATAGCCAGTTAAGATATCACTACCCAGCTTAGAATAGTGTTTAGTAATAGGAACGTGGGCTGTTCTGTGCCAGTTTGCCTCAGTGCTAGTGAAGATTAGAAGATGCAGAAGCTTTCATGTTCCAAGGGATTTATAGTTTTCAGGTATAATTTCTTTCCTTGCTATTGACTTGTTAGCCATTAGGTTACATTATTTTTATATTTCAACACAAGTTCATGGAAAATCATGCACCTGTCAGGCAGATTAATCCTGATTCTCAAAATGCTCAAAACCCCCCGGATCTGTGCCTGCTTTATTTTCTCACTGCATTCAGGTTATACTTAGACATTGAGACTGTGTGTAATGGAGCGTTCCACAACCCAGGCACTGGTTATGGAAAGCATTCTGGAAAACACTGTAAGAAACAAGAAAATATCAACCACATATCAGAGCTGAGTTGGTATTACAATTTGATCAGGTCTGGTCTGATCTGATGGCTGACCCTGCTTTGAGCAGGAGATTGGAGTGGAGACCCTCTGAGCTCCGTTCCACCCGAGTGATTCTGTGATTATGATAATTATCAGTTGCACCGAAGCTCACACAAATAGTGTAAGAAAGGGAAATGGCATATCACTCAGGGGCTGATGTTATGAGCTGTCTTCAAGTGCTAAGTTCTCTTAACTCATACTGATTTTGACAGGAGTTGAGGTAACTCTGCGAGTTCTGGGATAAACATCAAAAAGTTCAATCCAGTAGATATTTAAATCACAAAGTACACTTCTAATTTAAGAGTGGATCTAAAATTGCATTAAGTGTAATGAAGAAGCATCAAACTCTCAAGATAAGGATTTGCCTAAAAGCGGTTCCAGCTGTGGTAATTGGAGAATGTTGTTCAGACTGATTATGGAAAATAAGTTACTGATGGGATGGGCATTTCATTCTCCATGAATCACCAAGCTGGGGAGGTCCAGTTGTATCCAGTTCTGGGCTCCCCAGTTGAAGGACAGGGAACTGCTGGAGAGGGTGCAGCAAAGGGCTACCAAGATGATTAGGGGGCTGGAACACCTCTCTTATGAAGAAAGGTTGAGGGATTTGGGTCTTTTCAGTCTGGAAAAAAGACGACTGAGGGGGGATCTTATCAACACTTATAAATACTTAAAGGGTGGGTGTCAGGAGGATGGGGCCAGTCTTTTTTCAGTAGTGCCCGGGGACAGGACAAGAGGTAACGGGCACAAACTTGAGCATAGGAAGTTCCACCTAAACATGAGGAGGAACTTCTTTACTTTGAGGGTGGCAGAGCACTGTCACAGGCTGCCCAGAGAGGTGGTGGAGTCTCCAACCCTGGAGACATTCAAAACCCGCCTGGACACGTTCCTGTGCAGCCTGGTCTAGGTGACCCTGCTCTGGCAGGGGGGTTGGACTAGGTGATCTCCAGAGGTCCCTTCCAACCCTACCATTCTGTGATTCTGTGATTGAGGCAGTGGGTTAGTGGAGATGGTATAGCTATAAAAAATGTTCATATCGTGGGTAGGTACCACCTCATTACTGTGGACAAACCTGAGCTTTTCTGTACTTGCTAGATCTTAAGACAGAGATTGAGGTAACTGAGAAACTAATTTTTTTGCTACTTCCAGCCTTGTTGACAAAACAAAATTTAACCTACCCAAAAGAAATTTACCTTCAAATATCCAGTGACATTTTGACTCAGAGCCATTCATAACCTGAACCACAGGACACCTATGCAAAATAGCCTGGTTAGTATACATGCCAGAAATAGTAATTTTAGTTAGTAATATATATGGATTGCAGGAATAAAATAAACACAGGGTTCAGTGGCTGGAGGAACATCATACAAAGTTGCTCTCACAGAGGCCATAGGTACACAGCGCTTCATTCAGTGGTCTGCTCTCCCTTCTTCAGGTTGATTATTCTTTTCGCTCTTCCTTCTTTTCCCCATTTTGCTTCTACCACTATTTATGCAGCTGCAGAGTGAATCAGATCACAGAACTGATCAGATTAAAACCATTTTCTTTTTGCTGAGTTATTTTTAACCTGGCCAGTTCTCTGATTCATTGCTCGGCTGCACAGACAGACACTGGTACAACTGAGTGGGCAGTGCTGAGATCAGGTATGAGCAAGTCATTAGAGGGGGAAAAAGGTGAAGCCATTAAAGTTGAGGCAATGTTACAGAAAAAAGCTGGTTGAGTGACAGCCTGAAAACGTGGTTCCAAGGCAATTTAAACCAAACTAAAGCTGAGCTTGCATGGTCCTAGCTTTTCCTTAAACAGCAAAGCAGTATGACCTAGCTTGTGGCATGAGCTTATTCTGCTGGTATAGTGTCATGGTGTCATCATGCAAGGGAAGAGGAAGAATGCTCTAGACCAGATGTTGTAAGGATAAATTCCTGTGGAACCACACCTTTTGTCATCAAAGTGACTTTTACTTGTCATCAGGAGAAGGAGCTGTTACCAGCTGGTGAAGTACTGGAGATACCACCTTTCCTATCCAAAGAGTTGACACAGGGGGAAATTCAGAATTATCCCCTGTTTTGAGGTAAGTGTAACCTTTGATTAGATAGATTCATATCAGTAGGAGGTATTTTGATTTCTGAACAAACTGCTTATCTCCTCAGCACGTTGGTCCAGTTTGTCCTTGGGAGAGATGGGAATGCACAAAAACTGTATGTGCTGTTTTAAAAGCTGGCATCGCAGATGTTCGAAAAGAATGAAGTACCTTTCAGTAATCATCCATAACCAGTACAGCAGAGATGCTAAACCTGGTTATGCAGGTCAATAAACCAAGGTGCACATCCCAGAAAAACTTCTGCCACTTAGGTCCAGCTGGGGACCAAGTAGTCTGGAAAACTTAAAAGCCCCGTTTCCTTCCAGGAAATGAGGCAGAGCTGTCTCATTTGTTATCACTGAGCAGGAAGTTCCGTCTGAATTTGAGGCTACAATTCATTTTGCCATTAAGAAATTGTAGAGGTTTGAGGTGGTGGTATCAGAACCCCATAGGTTCTAATTCTGCAGCAGCCAGCAAAATAGCCTCGCTGAGGGAGACGCAGACAGTTTCTGAAAGATTTGACGCACCAGATGCATTACTACAGTTGTTCAATTTCAGCAAATTGGCATTCTCCAAAGGAAAACCATTGATTCAGAACATTGCCAGCTACCGCTAATTAATGAAACAGTGTCTTCAATGCTAGTATTTTCACCTTTAAAGGGAGGTTGACAAACCTGAAAGGGCTCAGAAAAGAGCTATACAAATTAGTCAAGGTCTGAAATATTCTGCTTATCACAGGAGGTTAAAACTCACTCTGACTTGAGAACAAGGAGTTCAAGAGATGCCTTGCTATAAAAGTACCTGAATAAGGAAGAAAAAGTCTCATAGCAGATGCTTTTTTTGATTCAGCAGACAAAGCAAATTTCTGGACACTGAAGTGAGAAAAATTCAAGCTACAAACATGATATGTCTTTTTTTTTTTTTTAACAGGGTGCGTAATAAATCACTGGAGCAGCTTATTCTGAGTTAGAGAGGTTTCTCCATCACTTGGATCCTATAAAGACTGGCTGTGTTCCTGGTCGATTTTCCTCCACGTCCACTAATGCATTAGAAATACCTCCAAGGGAAGGAAGAGCTCCCCCCTGCCCCACTCCCTGGCCCCAGGTCCCACGTCCTTGCTAGAACGGGCTGTTTGCTATGTCATGACTTTTTTTATGGGGCCTGCTCACATCACCGCTGACAGCTCTGGGTTGGGAACTGAAGAGAATTACTGCCGCTGCGCTGGCGTGAGAGGCTGGCCTTGCCCCTCCGCAGCGCTGGGCCGGCTGTGGTAGCATGCTGTGTAGCATATGCTGTACCCAACTGGACGCTTTCCAAGTTCATTCACTTACCAGGATAGAAGTCAAAGGAAGAGTGTGGCTTTGTGCTGCTTCTTACCCCGAATGGTATCATTGTACTGCAATTGAACCTTAAAAGCTGATAGGAAGGGCGAGTATGAAGACATGGTGGAAACAGAGAATAGAATCAGTCTTGACTTCTTGCGTCACAAATGATGTGTTGTTGTATAAAAAATTACTAGTTGTTGGCAATGGCCCTATCTGTCAAATTCAGTAAGTTTTGCTGATTTACTGTAGATGAGGAACCGTCCCTTTTGTTTGTGTTTGTGTCTGCATCTGTGATTTGCAGTCTCACTAGAAAAAAAATATCAAGAAAAGCAGCATGGATGAAAAGTACATTTACAGCTGTGTATTCAGTTAGGTGAAAAGATTGAATGGCTGAGACATGAGAGATCAATGGAAGGAGACTAGTCTTATTTAAACCTCTATTAATGTTTTGGGGACTTAGAGCCTCTTAATGAAACATCCAGGGAATAAATTAAAAGCGATAGGAGAAAGAGCACAAAGAAGCAGTCCTCTTTCTAGAATAATATTCATCCAGGACACTGCTGGCTGAAACTTCCAGGGAAGTATGGGAATGTATTTAGTCAGTGAAAGAAAACTGAAAAAAAAATTAAGAAACATTGATCCTCAACTAACTTGAAAAGGGAATGGGTTGCAAATTAGATCCGACTTTTCAAATAGATGAGGATGAAAAGCAAACAATTGAACTATGTTAATCCACTAACTAGGTAGAATTCTTCCAGCTAAATGATGTTTTATGCTTTCAGATTGTCAGATTGAGTTATTTTATGTATAATTCTAATAATTCTGTTATATTATTTTTTTTTCCCTTTTTCCTCCACTCTTCATCCTAATTTTGACAAAGATAAGACATTTCTCAGAGGCTTGAATTTCAGGCAGATTTTTTGCTGGTGATTATCTCTTTAATTTTGTTCCAACTATATTTTCAGAAAGGTATATCTAAATTTGTAATGTCATATGTGGTATTCTGTTTGCTGAAGGCAATCATTCTCATGATGAATTTGTATGTGTGGGATGAAAATATGCACATCAGCTTCATCAAGTATTCCATTAAAATTGGACCACAGAGCTCAGCAACACACAGCAAGGTGCAGTGGTGAATTTCTGTTGGATTGCACAAATATTTGGATTTAGATGCATGTTGGCAAGCAATCAATTAATTTTATAAACTGAAAGCCTCTCTGTACCAAAAGAATAGGAAAGCATTGCTCCTCTCACCATACTGGGGGGAAAGATTATAGAGTGAACCTGCTAAAATGGAAATAGTTTTGTAATTAACCCGAAGAATGTGAGAGGGGGCCTTCCCTTCCCTTCCCTTCCCTTCCCTTCCCTTCCCTTCCCTTCCCTTCCCTTCCCTTCCCTTCCCTTCCCTTCCCTTCCCTTCCCTTCCCTTCCCTTCCCTTCCCTTCCCTTCCCTTCCCTTCCCTTCCCTTCCCTTCCTTCCCTTTTCCATTTTTCCCTTTTCCATTTCCTTAAAATGTTCTAGCAGCTCCACTATGTAGGTGGTTAGTTATCCTACATGGCTACTCCAAGAAGACTTCAAGGATTGACTTAAAAGGAGGGACCTCTCCTCTGCTGTGTCTTCACATGAGACATAAGAAAACACGAGAAAAAGCAAGTATTACATTTACAAAAAGAGATAGAAAGGAAATGAGATGCAGTGATGACCCAAGATGTCAAATTGAAAATTTGGGTTCTTCACTTTTAAAAATAATTATTTCTTCCCTTCTGTGTTTACGAGTTGGATGCTCAGCTATAGTTTATCGAAATGTAACCATATCGTAACCCACAGAACTGCCCTTGTTTGCTCTGTCTGAAGTTCACTACAATTCCCCTTTCCTGTGTCCTGGCTGTTTCTGCCTTGTCTCTCTCCTTTCTCTGGGCTCCATTTTTCTTCTTTCCTCTTCCCACTCCCTTTCTTCCTCCTCATAACCCAGCTTTTAGGTTGCCTTTGGCCATCTGTATTTTCTTGCATTCCCAAATGTAGCATTCTCCCTGGAAATCCTGTATGCTCTGCTTTGACTGCTGGCAGCAAAGAAGAATTTACTCAAATTCTGCTCACTGAAGCACCAGCTCCACATGGCCATCAGGATTTGACTAAATTTCACTTTGCTGCCAGCACTCAGAGCAAAAAGCTGCATCAAGAGAAAACAACAAAAGCTTTAAGCTCTAGAAGGATTTTCTGAACAAGAATTAGTTCATTTATATGATGTACCTTACATAATATCAAAAGAAACGACATAGCTGCTGGGCTATTAGATTCGTGATTCTTATTCTTCATCAGTACTGTAGAAGCTACTGACCTGACTCTACCTCATGCCATTTTATTGCTATGAAACAATTCATTTTATAAAACTTGAGCTTTAAAAACTTTTTCTACTCTGGTCCTTCTGTGATACTAGATGTTAATTAATGGCATTGCTTCATTTTTCCTCGTGTAAATGAACATACATAATTTTAATACATTGATAACATTCCAAATATGTTTAAAGATTTTGCTGTGCTGGAGAACACAATGGCAGCTGGTATGGATGTGTCGGAAGCAGAATAACCAGCTCTGGTTGCAACAGAAGTCTATGGTGGCAGCACAGGTATCATGATCCTGTTTGGAGCCCTGGGAAATATCTGGAATTCTGCCTTACGTAGCTACAGTGCTGCCAGTACAGGACTGAATTAATGCAAATCTGAACTACCTGAGTTACAAACAAAAAGCGTCGTTTACGCATCCCTTGGACTCCAATGGTAAGTGTAACCTTTAATTCTGAATCAGGAATCTTTTTTGGGATTGGTCATATCACTCACAGAATACTTTTTCTGTCCTCTAGCTGCAGCTACTTCTGGCACAAATATGGAACCTTTTGGGCTAAATAGAAAACTTGTTCTCCCCTCACGCTTCCAAGAGTCTTTTCCGACCCAGTGTCCATACAGGATTTTCATAGACTGCAACTGGAGAGCAAACCACAGCCAAAGCAAATTCATTTCTCAAACAAGATGAAAATCCATGTAAATAGTTTTGTTACGTTTGCTAGTCTTTGTCATGTGAGTGACTCCCTGACAGATGATGCAGTCTGCAATAGGACACTTTGGGAACTTAGGTCATATAGGCAGGATAAAAAAGTAATTGGCAGAAAGATTCTCTGCAGACTTATGCACAACTTTGGCAGCAGCTGCTTCAATTTTCAGCTCCCTTTTCCATTCATTGCTTCAAAGCAACAGAAGAAATAACCTCTACTCTTGTGTACTTTCAGTGATGTAATTCTGCCATGATGATGGAAGAGAAGAAAAATCAGACTGGTCTAATCTAGGAAATGCAATTCCTGAATTACTTAGCAACTGAATGTGTGGGGTTTAAAATGAATATAATTTCTTCTTTTTTTTTTTCTTTTCTTAAAAAAAACTGTGTGATACCCAGACGCAAATATCTAGAGTTTTGAAACTGGGGCTTTTTAGATTCAATAGCACACAAACACAGTCCTGAGTGTGAAGATGATGTGCCTTAAGAACTTGTTGATGGTATAAATTGTTATTATTACTAGTGCAATAGCTTTTAGAAGACTCTTGCTCCATCCTCCAATGGGATACCATTCAATAAGTCATTGCAATGAAGGAAAAAGCCTTCTAGTGAAATCTAAAATGCCAAGATAAGTAAGATTCGAAAGAAAAGAATAATGACTGTCCCATTTACTGGCAGGGATAAGAGGCACAAATCCTGATGGACTGTTTAAGCAGAATTTACGTGATGGGTTCAGGACATTGCCCAAAACCCCTTTCTTCATTCCCTGTATCTAACTCACTGCAGGGATTTAAGTTTCTGATGATGTCCACAGGTTCACAGCGTCTTGGCTGAGCTTAGCATCGAAGTGCCTATGCAACATGTAAACATGTTTCAATCCATAAGGAGGTACTCCTAACCAGTGGTCATCAGTCACTAAGATCATCAGGATTTCAAAGAGAACAAAGAGAATCTTTTGAATAATCACCTTACAGAGATGTGTGTTGTGAGCCTGCCTCAAACCCAGGGTGCCTGAACTGACACTCCAAGCAAGCTTCAGACTTTAGGAGGAGTCCAACTCTAAGCTGTAGAGGAAGTGGGGAACACTACCATGCTGGGGGACTGGCATCATATAGTATTGTACTGGGCATATTTGGACTCATAATTCAGTGCTTGGCCTTGCCAAGGAAAGAATCTGCTCCACAAAGAATGTCGAGGTAGATTCACTTGCAAAAAGATTTATTAGCAGGGTCCATAGATGATGGCATACATTGACTAAAATGGTGAAAGTTAACTTTATGGAGAAAAAGAAAACAAAACCAAAAAAGCTAACAGGACAAAGAGAGAGTAAAGCTTCCCCTTCAGACCTAGCATAGCACAAAGAGGGGGAGGGAGCTGTTGCCGGATATGCATCCTCTCCTGGGCATCTTCTACGGTACAGCAGGGTCCCCACTGTTTCCCCATAGAAATAATACTTTCCCCATAGTAACTATGTAGTTTGCGTTATGGCACACCGACTCCCTTTTGGTAGTGCCTGCTTGTACGCCTGTTAGTACTGATTGGAGCATGCTGTGATAAGAGCGCGGTGAATAGTTAAGGGTTGTGCAGGGCAAGTAGTGGGTCCCCTAGTATGAACCAAAAACTATAATCAAAAGGTAGGGAAAGAGCAGGGAAGGAGAGGCGAGTCTCAGCCAGTGGCAACTGGAAATCCCTCTTACTGGCCGAGGGATCTAAACACTAGACTGCAGAGTTAGACTCCATCTTGCTGGCTGCATTGACTCCAGGCACCTGCAAAGTTCTCTCGTAGATATTTTCTCTCAAAGCATTAGTAGAACTTAGGCAAAACTGTCATTTAGGAGGTCTGTAAAGGAATCACGGTCTTTTGGCCTCGCTGCACGCACACATAATTCATTTATTCCATGCATGCCAGGCAAGGCCTCTTTTGCAGCAATAGTACCGAATCCTTCCCAGATGAGCCCAGATAAGCAACAAGTGGACAAGGTACAGGCAGCCACTAAACTTTGTCAGGTTTTGGCATGTAAAATAAAATGATGCTGAATGATGACATCATAAACAGCAGCAGGTACTTACAGCCATGTGAATGAAAAGAAAGGCACCTATAATTATTACCGTAAGTGTACCTGAAATAGTGATAAATCAGGCAGGAAGTATTTCTTTTCTTTAATTGTGAAAACAATACTTCCAATAGTCCTGATGGCATTAGATTTCTACTTACGTTTCCCTTGAGATTGATTCCTTCCTTCTCTTCTCAGAACTGTATTTGTTTAGAACTTCTGGTCCCTGATATTTTAAGCTTTTCGATCTTTAAATTTGTTCAGCTGGTGAGAAATGTCTTTATGACCATAACAGCCTCAAAAGTTGTGGATAGGGAGTCAGGGAAAAATAAAAATATTGAATTATTGAACAGGGAAAGTAGTCTACAACACCTATTAAAGGCAGCAGAAAACATACACATGAAGAGTTTTATTCCCTACAAAACGGTATCTATGCTTTTAGCCTAAATATCTAAAGATACTATTTTCAAAATGTTAAGGGAAGTATGGAAACATTCCATTTTCTTAAAGAGACATGATTGATGTAAAGACTTATTAAGCCATGTCCAATATTCCCTGTTAAATGCTTAATTTTTAGCATCCCATCCTTTACTCAATATCATAAATAGGAGCCCTTTCACCTGTGTAGTTGATCAGTGGATCATAATGTGAGAGAGTTTTCCTTGAGACTCAGCCTAAACTTTCTTTTTACTCTGTTGTCTCTCTTCATATCCCACAAGCCCATCACCTCACCTATTTCCTGTATTATTACGCTAAACAAGTCCTCTTCATCCTCGTTACATACTTTTCATGTTGAAATGCTTCCTGAACTAGGCTGGAAATTGTTATTGGGATTGTGAAATTAAAAATTATAATAATGCTATTGCACTTTCCCCAAAGTCTATTCAACACAACACCAAGAGTGATCAAAAGCACAGAACCAGTGGGGGCAACAGCAGAGCCTTTCCCAAAGGCCAGCCCTATGTCTGATATGAACAAGTTGTCAGGAAAGAGGTCTTCGGGAGCCTGAACCTTCCTCTGAGAACCCCTTTCCAGCCCCATGCCAACTGCAGCTCTATGCTTTGACTGTCTCCCAACCCTAATCCTAACTGAGCCTGAGACCAAGGTTCCCAGACACACGCAGGAAGAATTTCTCAGAGAAGAGTTCCTTTTGCAGTCCATTGCTTCTTCCACTCCTTCCCTGCTCTAACTGCAGTTTTATTCTTTTTCTCTTTCCCAACCTTAGCACTACACCTTAACACTATACCTAGGACACTGCCTTGGCTTATTTTGAGCCCATGTCCCCAGTCCCTGTCTCATTCCAGTTGCCTCTCTAGGTTCTGTCTCCATCACAACTCCTGAGCTGAAGTTAGGGCCATTTTGGTATTTATTGTTGAGAGAATGAAAAGCCTTGAGCTGTTAGTTGAATGGGGCTGGGAGGGGCTGCCAAAGCGAGTGCTGAGCTTCAGAGTTCTCTCCCGAGAACCTTTTTATCTTGCCATGGATAACAGTCTTGGGCTAAGGCCAAGCCCCAACCTTAGCTCTAGGTTCAGGTTTAGGATTCATGTTAAGGTTAGGGTTCAGATTAGGATAGGCATTTTGAGATAAGAAGAGCCCAGAGCAGCACCCAAAGTGACGGTATGAAGGAGCTTTCAGAGGACAGGCACATGGAGGGATTCAGGAAATGTATGGAAGCAAAGAGATGGAAATTTTTTGGAAATCTTTATAGTTATTTGTACCCCAGTCATTGGGGCTTGCATTTGGGTATAGCATGAATTTTTGTCTAGCTGAATATGCATAGTATTTTGACTGAAACATATATCTTGAAAGTATGAGGCATCCCTGCTTATGTTGTCTTTGACTGCAAGCTATTCCTGTCTCACTAGCAGTCTCTTACTGAAGCAAACTGGGTGTGTATCAATACATATGTTCCTGACAGAAAAATAATCAATGTAATGGAAGCAGTTTATATCCCAGAAGAGGTCTTTCTGTCTGAGAGATTCCAGACCATGGTAATGGACATTTATCATCTTTGCAGAAGCTTTGAAATATTTCTTGTTGCAGTCTTCTTTTTTATTTCTTTTTTTTTCTTTCTTCTTTTTTTTTTTTCTCTAGTCATGTCTCCTATTGAACGTGCGTCTAATCAGGAAGAGATTTTGCAATATAATGAGCTGCAGTGCCACCAATAATTAATGCCATTCAACTTTGCAGCCGTGATTTTCTATTTCCTTTCATCTTTGGTAGTTATTTACCCCTGTGCAAAGTGAGTATAACACTAACAAATCAGATTGCTTCTCAATTTACATATATACAATGCCATTGCTTAGGAAAACAGTACTTACATGAGTAAATGAACAGTTAAACATCTGACTTAGCATTTGCATCTGCAATCATAATAATGGCTTGCATAAGCTAACTGTGCAATTGTGCATGTGTTTTTGTGTATGCACCTGCCTTACGGTTCTCTTCACCTCTGTTACACATATATTTATGAAAATTTAGCATCTAAGGTGTTTTGGTCCCTACTTTTGCTTTTTTATTTAAAAGATGGCACCTCTATCAACACCAAGTTCCCAATTATCTTGGGTCATTTATTCAATCAGCGTATAGTCTGAAATAAAGATACCATCTAACAGTTTATCACATCTTTTCTCACAAAAAAAAAGGAATTTTTTTTTTTATTTCTCTCAGCCAGTTACTGAAAAAGATCAATGTACAGCCATACAGCAAAGCATAACTAGCTGGTAAAATTGTACAGAAACTGACACAGAACTACATTATTGTAAACTAACTGTAAGGACTGATTCTCACTTAAATTGTAAACTGTTCCATCATCTGCCAGTTACATAGTTAAACAGCAGTAGTATTGCACGCAGTCACTCTGCAAATTGTATGCGTTAGGGGAAAAAATACTCTTCAGGATACTCTGACCAATAGCTTAAGGTACAGTTAGTTGTTTAAGCGCGTTACAGAGATCATTCACAGAAAGACCGTGTGCTTTTGTGACCAGCTCTGGGCCTTCATCAGGACTGATGAAATTAAAGGAAAGACTACCAGCAAGTTCAGTGTATTTAGGATTTGCCCCTAGTAGACATCACTAGCAGAGTATAGAAACAAACCTCTGATTGTGGAACAGTACAAACAATCCTATTTCAATATAACATTAAATGTTGCTACTCATAAAGCTTTTGGAAGGTGAACACTTCGACAGATTAAATTATTTAAGCATTTCACAAAGATATGCATTTTTGGCATAATTTAGGCATAATGTACCTATAGTTATTACCTATAGTTATTCACCTATATTTATTTTTTGCATTCAAGTATTTGTTTTGAAATCCAGTGAAAAGTGAAATTCAGGCAACAGGCACATGGCCTCAGCAGAAATACACCTGCTAGTGGTCATCATTTCAGGTGTAACTTTTTTTATAATAAGGAAAAGGTCTTTTCCCCTATTTTCATTGACCGCTAAGAATAAGCATGTAATACTTCAGGTTTTGCGATGGAGAGGAGATTTATCGCTCCTGGAACAGCAGATTATAACAAAAAAAAATTACTGTTTTTAACTTTTTTAGTTCAACAAAAAAACCCAACACAAGCATTTTTGAGGGGCGGGAAAAAAAAAAAAAGACAGAAAAAACCTACACCTGCTTCCTAGAGAAAGCTGGCTATCAAAGGAGACATAAGAAGGGGGCTGAATCTGAGAAGAGAGAGGGAGAGAATGAATGTGAGCAGATGAACAGGTCAGCCAGTCCTGGGCAGGAGACTGGGATTCACGAAATTGTACTGTCACTGTTACCTCAGAGGGGCAATGTTTAAGAATCTATGGTTGTGATGCTGGTGGTTGAGGAGGACTGCAGTTGGCTATAGCATGTGATGAGGCCAAACTGGAGCCCAGCAAGAAGACTTAAATTGGTAGACATCATACAAAGCTTGTGAGATCTTATTCAAAGCAATGGAGGAGGGACTCCTTGTCTTTTAGTATTGACAGAACTGTCTTTGCCCAGTGGAACATAAGGAGAGGGTGGGTTTTGACCATTGTGTTTACTGTATTTCTTGTGCCTTTGAAGGATGGGGAAGGAAGCAGGGAGCTGTTGTTTAGATAAACAGGGTTCTTTGGGGTAAAGGGGGGGAGAGCGACAGGCAGCAGGCACATTGCTAAATGAACCACAATAATTTGGTCACAAATAATGTCTTAGAAAACTGTGGGAACGGGTACAAAATCTTCTGCGAGGTTACTTATGCAGACTCTGGAAAAGCTGTTTTACTGGAAAAAAGGTATTAATGAAGGTTGCTTAGTGGAGAGCAGGTGGTTCACTAATCATAAATGCTGGATGTAGTGATTTTCTGGATTCCTGAAGAAAGGTCTGTTCTTTCAGAAACTATAAAGAGCCAGTGGGAAGCAACTAGAGTGAATAATCTTTGAGCCCTGGACTGCTATAGCCTCTCTGTAGCCAACTCACCATTTTGATTATCTGGCAGGGAGAGGATTGTAACTCATCCCACACTATTTCTCTCCTTTAAGGAATCCCATTCTCAGAATTAAGGAAGTGTGGCTCTATGTCATCCTACTATGTAACCGTGGGAAGGCTTTCCCTAATACCTCTTCCCCATGTTCTGCACAAAACCAATGGGCTGTCTAGCTCGGATTCTGGTTCAGCAGCTGGATCACACAGTGGCTCTAGTCGGATTTTCTTACGCTAGTATTTCAGGGTCAAGCCCAGTGTTGATGACAAAAGCTTATTCACAAGTGGTTTCAAGAAAACAGTCATAATCTTAAGCACGCACATTGTTAACTGTGCAAAGCACATACATAGCCGACTAAATGCCGTCTGTTTATTTGGATTTAAGAAATAGAGTCAGTGGAAGAAATTGACCTTTTAAGGGGTCTTCTATGTCTCGTCTGGGTCTGTTGTGCATTGCAAAGCAATTGTCAGGATGAATGCTGTGTGCTCTCCCCAAATCTAAGCATGCATGCTAAATCAATTCAAAGATATAAATTATTTGTTCCAAAAGCGGTATCCTTGCTTTTGCCTTCCTGACTGAAAAGCAACTGAAATAACACAGCTTTTTGGGCTTATGTGGGGATTATACGGTACATTAACTTTGTTCTTATCCTCTGCAGCAAGGTGAATTTAATCCTTTTAGGATGTATACAAGGGATGCTTTTTGATCTACTGTATGTTGCTTCATTATCGTTGATAATAATAATATTATCTATAGTAGGTAGATGGTCAGTTTACATCTTCTGCATCTTGTCTGTCTTTCTCTGTGTAAAAAAAAAGTGAAGATCTGTCTCATATATTTTAATTCCCACAAGAATCCATCAAACAGCATATTCTAACATTATTGTGCTTCCAGCCATGCAAAGTACTTTACTAATTAAGTTTACTTTTGGATAGATCTGGACTTAAAGCACAGTTCTTCAAAGAGTCAAAGGTCTGGCAGTCTCCTCTCTTTTACACATTACTGTTCTGATAACTTCAGCCAGTGCTGGTGTCATCATTCACAATGGCAAAACTTAAAACACTAGTAAACTTTATCACAAGTTTTCCGTCATGTGACAGCATCCTTTTAAGCCACATCTAATTACTTTAACTACTCGGCCAAGTCATTAATTTTTTCATAAAAAGATGTCAAAACCTGAATTCTAGTACAATATATTTTCTTTATGCAGACGATATTGAATGTGAACACTCCTCAAATGGTATCATATACTGCCTTCCTCTACTGAATAGAGAAAATAATTCGATGTGGAGCACACTTACTGCAGATACCTCCCCATTGAGAAATGAGACATACCGCATTTTAGAGTTTTGCTGAATGTTCTAGTTCAAATTAATTACAGAGGGGGGAAAAGAAGTCCATCTACAGTAAAAATAGCCCATTGTTATGAAGACTTTCTCCAATGTAGTGGCAGCTCCATTTGAAAGAGTAATCCCTGACTCCTTTGGGAATATAGTAATTCTTGCCAAGATGTAGCAGGCCTTGAGGAGGCTGACAGGACAAACCGTGAAATGCAGTGGCTGCTTATATAAATAGAAAAGTCTTGAGGCTCTTAAGGAGTCTTATATAAATGTTAGAGGACTAATAGAGACGTGATCAGCCAGTTTGCATACACCTTAGAGCACAAACTGACCATACCTGTGTTTTTTTTCCTGAGAAAAAAAAAAAGAGCAAAAAGCTTACTATTTTACACACAAAATATATGCAGTTATACTCTGACATGCTCAGAACATAATGTCAGGCAATTGGAAACAGTGTTGGTCAGTGGCTTGGGCAACGGACTGATATTCAGAGAATTCAGGTCTAAGTCCCAGTTGGTGTCTCGTCAAGTCATTTAGCAGTGGTGTCTCAGTTTCTTCTGTTTTAAAGAGGGAAATAATTCTGTTTATCTTGTAAAGTTTTTTTTGATCCATGAAAGAAAGCAAGCTATCAATGAGCTTAGTTTTGTTATTGAGTCTTTGCATGCCGTTTTTTAGTTTTTTGGGGTTTTTTTCGTATTATCAAGCACAGTTTGACAAAATGCTCTCTCAGTAAGATGGTTCTTTTAAAGCAAAGGGGTTTCATCATCCCGAAGTCCCCAACAATACAAATTGGTTATTAGTGTTACACTGAACACTGTTCTTGTTTGATTCTCCAGACCTCAATTTGTGCAGCTTTTAGCAAAGAAATTCTTTCCTCCTAGGACAGGATTATTGCTTCGAAGCGAGGCTTTTGCAGCTTCTTCACTGTTGGATCTTATGTCCTTGTCTGTCTTGTTGATACACTTGAAAATTGTTGCTCTTCAACAATCATTAAACATTTGTAATTTCTCAAAATCCCGCATCCCCACATAGGCAGCTCTCTGGGATAAAGTGTGGGGTATGCATTTCTCAGCGTGAAATTGAGAATTCTAGAAGAATGTAAAATAGTAAAAAAAGTAAGCTAGTTCATAATTTTTTTTTAATATTGAAATAAACAGTTCAGAATTTTAGAGGTCATCTTTTTTGGCCCTGTTATGAAAGTGTCTGAGAATACAAGATTCTCACTGAGGTGAGAAAGCGTCCATTGCTTCTTGTCCTTTCACTGTGCACCTTTGCGAAGGTACTGTGCCTCCATCTACTTTGCACCCTCACATTAGGTAGTTGTGCATAAGATCTCTCCTAAGCCTTCTCTTCCTAATGCTGAACAAACACAGCTCTTTCAGCTTCTTCTCATAAACCATGTACTCCAACTCCCTGTCTATCTTAGTGGCTTACCTCCTGAATTTGTTGCAGCATGTCAACATCTTCCTTATCTTGGGGAACCCAAAACTGTATTGCAGTACCGCAGATGCGGTCTCACAATTGTCAAATAATGAGAATTGTCAGTTCCCCTGACCTGTTGACTACACTCTTGATAACACAATCTGGTATGCAGCTGAACAACTTCTCTGCAAGTGAAAATTTTTGTTTTATTTTCATGTTCATGTTGTGTATTACAGAACTGAAGCTTAAAGAGCCACAAACTGCACATTTATTTCAGCATAAACTCCATAAAAAACCCCACAAAACCAACAAACCCCTCCCACCCAATCTTTGATAAACTCTAGACTGCATGTCTGGATTACACGATATCTTGCTATTTGCAGGCCATTTGAGATGAGTGGGAAGTAGATGGTGTGTTTTACAAAACATCAGATGAAACTTGGTGTAACTGAGAGGCTGTGTTTCATGTTTCATGTGTTAGTAATCTCAGGACAAAATGTCATCTCTTTGCTCATGTCAACTACTTAAGAACAGCGGAATCAAAATCTCTGGGTTAGTCAGTCCAACATGTTATTCTATTCCTGACCATAGCACTAACAAGGTTGCTTTTGAGATGCAATCTGAAGCAGGAAACCTGAGATGCTCCACCACCACACAAACATTTTTAGCCCTGTATTTTATAGTACTGCTCAAGCAGTTATGACTCAAAAATGTTGAGTATTAAGTCAAGCCTGAAGTTGAGAGTTGGTCTTGACATAATTCAAGGAATTTGGCAACCAGGAATAAATTCAGTTTATAGAATGCCTGTCTGTAAATAATATATTTAAATTCAGTATTTTAACAACTTTAGAATTTACTGCTCAACTTACAGTACAAATAACATTTAGAATAGCTTGCCAGCTTTTTATCACAGATGCCTGATTCACATGGCTACTCTGGTCTACTCTTTAAATAACTGCCCTGTGACTACATTCTTGGTCTCTTTCTGTTTATTATTTAAAATTTGTCCAAGAGACAAATCCAAGAGACAGTATAACCCTAATTCCCCCTATGCTTGTTTGGCAAATTCCCATTCATTTTTCCTAATAGCAAAAAAAAGTTACTAAAATCATTAGAGTAACAAGCTGTACATTTTCTCTGAACACTTCTTTATTTCTTATATTTGCAGTGTTTACCCTGGAATATATTCATCAGAGCGGAAGAGGAGTCCATCTCATTAAGTATCTTTTCTCTAAGTACATATTACACTGAGAGGTCTAAAGATCAACTATATGAGATATAGTTCTGGGCAAATTGTTCTCCTAACTCTGGGCAGGAAACTAAAAGAAAACTTTTAGAGTAAATTTTGTGGCAATTTGATTCCGAATCCCTATTGTCTTTTTGGCTACCTTTGTTAAACTCATCTAAATTTTTGTCTTCTGCAAGCTTTGCTATTTGCTCCTTTTTAGACTACAGGTAAATAAACTACATGATTGAATCTTTCCAACGCTGTTAACACCCGCTGTGCTAACCACTAACCCTTTCTGCACATAGTCTAGCATTACAGTCCCATAGGAAAGCTGTATCCATCACTCAAGGCAGTTTAATTTCCTGAATATCTTCTCCTAGACTTTTCAGAAATCCAGCTAGATTTTTTTTCCATTCCTTTTTTTGTATTTTCAGATGATAATTCTTCAAAAATTCTAAATAATTAAGACAGACATTAGTTTCTGTTAGCAAAGCCATCTGACTTCAGGAGGAGTTATTCTACATATTTAATACTCAGAAACATGATGTCAAATATTTATACAATACTGAAGTAGCAGACACAGTTCTGTAATTCTAGAAATCAGCCACATGTCAGATGTGAAAGAAATGTGACTATACCTATGCTTTGGCACACTGATGTGGTAACAGCTTTCCCAAAGATAGCCCTGGCAGCAGGTTTGCGTGCATCGCTTTTAATTCCATTACATTTAGGGTTCGTGTATTCACAGTAACAGTCAGTACTTTGGCCTCTTATTGTAGCAAGGCACGTTTGTGTACATACCCTTCTCTTCTGCACCACATACAAGCATCTACATGTCTTAATCATATATGTAGCCCAGTAAAAATAGTTTTTGCCATCACTAATAAAAAGCCACAGGCTTTTATTGACCTAGCAATGCAAGGTCTTAGAACTTCTCTGGGCTTGTCTTAGCCTGATCTGATTTTAGCTTGTTTTGGAAGCGTGTAGATGTAGTTGGTAACAAACATCAGCCTTTTCTATTAATTGGAACAAAGAAATAAGGTTGCTTTCAAGTCCTTTAGAGTAATACTCCCCTGCCCGCATCTTCCTACAGAAACCTAGAGCTGTTGGCGTTAAGACCTAGAGGCGCATTAAGAGTGTGAGTAGCGTTAGGGAAAAGGGGTAGGTACTAGGAAGACAGTATATAATTTCCTGTAGTATTAAGAGGGTTCTTCTGTAATACTTAGATAATTCAAGACATGCAGTGGTATATTCATACGCACTTCATATTCACGCAGTGGTATAATTGTACCTGGGCAAAAAATAACTCGATGTTGTATTTTGATTACATGCTAAAATATTAATTGGACTAACAACAAATTCTTAACTGTGTATCTAAGGTGTGTTCCCTTTTTTTTTTCTGATAACAAGATTTTAGTATAAAACATGAGCAAGCTTGTTAAAAGCTCAACAGTGTGTACATGCCAAGCTTTGAAACCTCGAGTAGTTTCATTGACATTAAAAGCGACAATTCATGTTCAGTTACACAGGTGCTCAAGTTGTTTTTTTTTTACTGAGTCTTAAGAGGATGTATCTTCATTCTCGATGCTCAGTCTTAATGGAAAATAAACCTCTACTTTTAGCAAGTGCCAAATGTTATTGTTCAGAAAGCTGGAGTCTCCCTAATGAGTAGTATTTGAGCGTAATCACTTGATAAATTGCAAGTGCTGTTTTTCTTCTAATGCCCTAACAACTCTATCAGTGCGGTTGCCTCTTTTTATCTTTATTCTTCTGTCTTTGTTTCAGTTGTTATAGTCCCATTTGCACTCCCTCCCCTGACATCCTTTGATATACAATCATTATAAATCATGGTCAGTTTTGTAAAGTTCAGAAGGGCTTTTTTTGCATTATACTACAGTTAATGCCTCATTACAAATGTTATTTCAGATCCCTTGTGTTTGTGAAGGGTGATCTCATTCAATGCTATGGAAATGGTAGGAGCAGAAGGGACTTTTCATCGTCAAATAGTCAGAAAGAGCCCAAATTACATCATGGCATTGTATCAGTAAGCAGAGTTGCCTTACTGTTATTATGACTGTGATTTTTATTTTGCTGTGGTAACTGAACCCTACTTGAGGATCAGGGCACAGTTATGTGGATTACCACACCAACATATAGCCGATGTTTAGACATTTCGTATGGCGCACTGTGACTCAACAGCAAAATATGTGCACTGCTTCCTCTAAAGTTACTGGGAAGGAGGGGTTGCAAACACTACTTCAGCTTTTTTTTTTTTTTAAAATTTGTTTAAGGGGCACATTTTGCTATGAAGAGAAATTTCAGCAGTGAGTATTTTACGTCCTAAGGATGTTAAATGTTGTACTTACCCCCAGTTTCTTCTTTGCTTGCAAACTATTTCCCAGTGGCAAACTATTTGCCAGGCAGATGTAAATACTCAAAAAAGACAAGCAGGAAATGCGAAAATGAATTCGAGGTTAAATTACAAAGACACTGAGTATCTGCATGTTGGTTTTAGAATTGTTGCGCAGTGAGCATGCTGTGGTTGTTGTGGGGGCCCTCTTCCAAGTAAATTGTTGCTATTATAGGGGAATCCAGTGACGCTGATGGATATAAAGTCCCCTTTTTATCAATACTGTGTGCACGTTGTGTTTACACAGTGCACACAGATCCCATTGAACTTAAACAAAGGAAATACGGCAGCATACAGGGCATTGGCTCTAGAAGACTTCTTGTGAATGCTGTTACCTAATCAACCAGGCACAGCTGCTTGTATTATTGAACTTTTTGGTCTCCAGCTGTTTCAGAAAACTCCTACCAGTACTGAAGATCGACTTCCATTTATGCCCAAGTGTATCTCATAAGACTTCGCAGTTCCTGAATGATTTTTTTTTTTTTGGTAGATTCTTCTTAATTTAAATGAAACTTCCCTTGTTTTAGTACTTGAAGTTGTCAAAGCGTAGTGAAATATGGGTGTATGTCTTCAAAATTCTGACCAACACACAAAACCTCCAGCAACGGCATCAGCATAGACAATGTCATGTCTGCTCTTCCACATGGCTGTTAACTCTCTTGTTTCGTTATCATCCTGCGGTGCAGATATCTATTCTTGTTCGGTGCTTTTGAGTTTGCTCAGCTTGCCTAGTTGTTGGTAGGTTTTGCTGTGCTCAGCAGCTATTACCGTCATGTGGTTTATTTCAAATTTCTCCTTAGATGGGTTGCTGGCTTCCAAAAGCCTGTGGGTTTCAGCAGGCTCTTCTCTGTTTTTTGACAAATCGTAGGTAGAAGACAACAAATGAGGTAAAATGTATGTTTCAGTGTCACTGATATATTCACCATACACACTTTAGGAACTTTAATATTAGATTTGAAAGAATTTTCCTAATATTAGGCCCCCAGCGGAATCCTACGACAAAAGGAAGCTGTGATAAGTAAACATGTTCTAAGCATGGGGTTTTTCATTTATAATGGAAGACATCAGTGGATCGATTTTTGTACCTATTTAGGTAATGGCAGAGCTTGAGCATCCGTTCATAGGGAAAGGGTTTTAGAGCTAGAAGTGAAGTTTGAAAGTAAATCAGTACAGGAGATATGTCTACCCCTCAGGACCTTTCTCTTCTTAGAGTATTTCTGACCATTCTCTGTCAGCCTTGCTATGGGTCTCTCTGTAAGGTGGCCAGCATGTGCAGGCAGCTCCTACTCAGGACATGGGGAGCCTAGAGTTAGGAGAGCTCTTTTTTTTTTCTGGTGGGCTGCCAAAGGAACAGGGAAATGACATCCTGGGAGAGCTAGCTGGACCGATGTGAGATAGAGATCTTAGTACTGCAATGACTTGAATTTTTGCAACAAACCTTTTCTCTGAGAAAAATGACAATTTATTTCAACAACAGTTCTTGAAGGAAGTGTACAATTTTGAGCAACCTTTCCCCCCCACCCCCACCCCGGCACCTCTCGAAATATTTTTATGCTCTAGGATAAAGTTTTGTATTAAGAAGTTAAACTCTTGGACTCTATATTCTCAAGAGCGTGATCTACATGCTGGACTATATAGTCTGACATACAAGAAATGTTTAGTTGCTTATGTAAGGTCCAAGATCTTCATGTGAAGATGGTAAGAGATAAACACTCATGAAATGCCAGTTTCTTGAGAGTCGAAGGAAACAGTTGTCTTACGCATGAAAGAAAGAATAGCAGATCAAGTATTTGAAACGAAATATTTTCTATCCTGAGTAGGCTTCCTAACTTTAGTGGTCTGAGCAGTTCTAAACAACTCAATTTCAGGAGTTTAGTTTATTCAGAGGTTTGGGTTTTTTCTTTTTTTTTTTTTTTCACCCAGGAATTTTTTTTCTAGGGCTTGCTCTTCCTAGCCATTCATGGATTGCAAGAGACATAGGTGTTAATGGGAGATGTTTATGTTCAGCATCATGTGCAGTCCTAACACTTTGGTCTAGCCTAGAACTGAAGTTCCTGTTGAAACAGCAAAATTGAATGTATGTATTAACTTCTGTAGGTTAATAATTTGTCTGCTTGCACTTTCTGTGTTTTCTGTAGACCTTTCTCCAAGAAAAGATTAATTTTTCGAAGGTATTTTAGGGTCCAGAGCAGCAAAGACATTGAAGCCTCACTGGTTCTCAGGATGCCTAATGCTATGGTTGGGTGCCCATGTACCGAGGCTCATTGAGATAATGTAATTACATTCAGTAGGAGATTCAGAAGGTTTAAAAAATATTTCTGCACTTGAAGAAAATAATGATATTTCTGTTAGAAAGGAATGTATTGAACTTTTGTTTGGATGAAGAAATGAAAACACAATTAATCATTCCTATAGTTTTATCAAAAGCAAAATGTTGGTGAATTTCCTTAATCTCCCTGGACACCACAATGGTGGTGGTTTTCATGTTCCTGGCCACATCCAGCCAGCATGGCAGTCTTGGCTTCACTCAAGTCCCATGACCAAAAGGTTTCCAACTCCCTGGCAGGGAGCCTTAAAGTCCTGCCACTTGTGGCTCTAACTATTATTCTGCAGTTGCCAGAATCTGTGTCAGTGGCTATGTTTAGCTTGTCTGACACACTGCTGGATGTCCTCTGTAGGAAACCTACCTGCATCTGTCAAATGCATCATCACATCCTGGTGTACAACACTTCTACACTGGCATAACATTCCAATGGAAAAATTTCTATCTAACCCTACCAGGAATGGGAAGATCACCAAAAGCTGTGTTTTGTCAATGGGATGGGCAGAACTTCAACTCAGCTCACTCTTCCAGTAACTTTCAGGGACAGACATTAAGTCAGGGTTTCTCCTTTGGCCAAACCAAAAGGAAAGAAGGAAAACTTCTGGACAGAACCCCTAGTGTGTGTCCACTTTCAAGCCTAAACAGAGTTTAAATGTCTCACATCTGGAGTTTCGAGGTAACGGCATCTACTGCATCACTCACCATGAGTGTTCAGCCAGTGTGAGTCAGCTAAGCTTGAGGAATATATTTAAGTGTTGTGTTAACATCTCAAAGAAAATGTTGACCTTCCTGAATATGTTTGCGTTTCTCAGATACCGGACAGGATTGGCCCTTCCTCGATATATACTCATTGTGTGCATGTAAAAACATTAGTGAGATTATTAGCCGTGGTATTGACTTTGCAAGGAGAATGAAGAGCTATTTCTCATAAAATGAGCTTCCTCCAACAGCTCTGCAGTGCTTGTTTCATCTTCCACTTTCTGAGCTGCAACAGTCAGAGTTATTTTAAGTTTATCACAAATTAACAGGGACTTGTGCTCCTCCTTATTAGTATGGAAACTAATGGATCAGGCCAGGTTCTGTGCTGGTGTTAATTGCTCCGTCTCTATTTGAAGTCAATGGCACTAAATTATTTCCTTATAACAGAGGACTCAACATTTCATTTTTCTTTTGACACACAGGCATTGGTTATGCTGAGTTGGAAATCTCATTTGTAAAGTTTTATAGACTTGGACTGAGATGCTTTGTATGCTAACACCAAAGCTCTTACCTTGTATCCTTTGCTGTGGCTTTCACTGCAAAGTATAACCTCCCGGTTCTATTCTAGTCTGATACAGTTTTTGAAAAAATCAGCAAATCTTTTAGAAAGGAAGGGGTGTCTCTTTCCCTCATCTTTTGTCTCCAACCTTCACATGTAGTTTTCCCCATCACACCTCTGTTTCTAGTGTGTAATCTTTCGTAGTCCTATTCAAATTTTCCATTTTTCTCTATTTTCCTCTTTCTCTACTTCTGTTTCAGGAACCCTATCAGCAACCACATTCTCTACTTTGCTGCTGTATAATTAGAGTTTTATTTCTAGTTATTATCTTGCCATGTGAATCTTTCTGAGAATATCTATCATCTAGAACTGTATCTAGTCATGTAAAATATTTCCATTTCTGTCCCCTCCCTTCTACCTTTTCCCCATCCATCTTTGCCATAAAGATTCATAATAGCTTGTTGATAAGAATTAAATCTTTCTTCTACTTATGCATACCCAGTTAGAAGTGTGTGCTTTGAATAGTTCAGACATTTCACTGATAACTGATTATTGAAGGTAAATTTTTTATTTATTATATGGCTATAAATTAATGAAGAATGTATTATTATTCTGTTTGCTATCTGCATGTGGACTCTTTCTGCCTTTAAAACTGAGGTTTAATTATGAAATTCTATTTTATCTGCCAAATTCTTGTAGTTCTTTGAGACTTCTTTAAAGATTAATAGTTGGCTAATTATAATAATGGCGTTAATATAAGCAGTCTTCTAAAGGTAGTGAAGACCAGGATCTCCGTAAGGATTTGGCTAGGACAGTCTTATCTAGGGCAGTGAACTGTCACCTGCTTCATCAAAATGTGCTGGTTTTAAAAAACATGATAGAAATAGGTATTTCCAAGGGGAGATAAAAATTTTAGATCCTTTTGGTGATCTAATTCAGAGAAAAGCCCGCAACCAGTTTTATTGGCACACTATATGAGGATAAAGGAGGAGGTCCGTGAAGGGAGAATAAACTGCAACGCAGAGGTAAGGACAAGAAGTTTAAGTGCTGGGGGGACACAGGCATGGAAATTCCGTAAGTTTGCATCATTTTCAACACAGCATGTAAACATATTCTGAACCTGTAAACATGCTCCTAGCATGGCTGTACCCTCTAGAGCATGTGTTGATCAGCATTCTGGGTCCCTTAGGACACCATCATGCATATCCAGACTGCACAGCATCAGTGAGGTCCAAGAGGTGGATCATGCTGAGTTCATGACTTTCTTTGAAGGCCCTGCTCAGGAGAAGGCAGGGGTCACTACTCCAGGGGCAGTGAGTTGTAGGGAGTAGGTTGCATAGTAATGTCCCTGGAGAGTTGTTTGCTGCAGCAGGATTCCTGTCTTGTCCTGGAAGGAAAAGGGGCAGAACTTCCTATCCACAGAACCAGAGAACTTATTTTAGTGCACATGACAGAACAGAACTTGCTGCATAAGTAGCATACCTGGATTTGTGTCTCATAATATGATTCAAGTGCTTGATTTCCATTATGAAACTTAATTATTACTGTCGTCTGCAATGAAAAGGAAGGAGGTGGCCTTTTCTAGAGTACCCTCTTTTGTCAGAATGCCCACAGTTGGTATCATTCCAGAGTCTACCGATATTCACGCATAAAGCCTTTCAGTTCTGTTCAGTGCCTAAGCCTAAGCTGTTGTGTAAATTTTACCTTTGATGATGTGTTCACTACTTGAATGAGGATGAGGACAAAGACAGTCACGTGCTTATGGTCTTCAAGTACCAATGGACACTGAGAGAGTCAGTTCACTGCAAGAGTTACAGAGCGGCTCAGACTGTTGAACTGCAAAAACCCCCTTAAATTATGGACTTGTATATGTTCATACTCACACGATTATGCTCACATAAATGTGAGCAACTTCAGTGAAATAAATATCATTTATTGTGGCTTCTTCCATTTTAACAATGTTTAAATAATAGCCAAACCAGATGAACTAACTACCAAAAATTATTTCTGCCTTGAAATCAGACCATAAAAATGATCTGTTCACTAATAACTAAGATTTCTTCAAAGAATATACTAGGCTGGGTAATCTTTTTATTCTCATGTCTCTCTTTAAGGTGTACAAAGAATTTGTAAAGAGTGTGGGTGAATGCAGACATGGCGTTTGGAGGCACATGTGAGGGAATTGTCTTTGTTACTCGACAGCCATGGTTATGTGTAGGGGTAAAAATATGATACATTATAGTGAAGAAGTAGCACAACGCATAAAAGAGAGGTAGCCCTGTCCTGGTAATGACAGCTTCATCCTTAGATAAGCATGTCTTCCTGAGGGAAACATACTTATTTTCCCTTGTATTTTCAAATTTATGAATTAGTGGCCGGCTTGTTTGTTTGCAAGTAATATTTGTCATACAGATTCCTGCTTCAATCCTCCCCTTGTCATTTATGGTCTAATTTTAGAGGAAAACCTATCTTGCAACAGTGAATGAAGATTACTTCATTTTAAAAGTCTTTTTTCATAGGCTTTGATCCAAGAAAGCCGCATGTCAACAGTACTGGTCATGGGTCCCCAAAAGGAGGAAAAATGAGTACCTCAAACCTTCGAAGAAGAGGAGTTGCAAGTAGAGCAGTGAGTTTCTAGACGGTGAGTTCTATCTATTACACAGTGTAGAGAACATGACAGTCCTCTGAAGAATACTGTGCTTGGGGGGAAAAAAATTTATATTGGAAAAATTTGTACTTCTGCCCCATTTAAATCCCTTTTTTTTTTTCATGTCTCTTTTTGTCTCTGAGTGATGGCTACAGTTCTTCTCTCCATTCTTTATTATTTTATTATTCACTCCTTTTTGCTGTTCTTTCCCTCTCTGAAATACAGTAAATTTAGAGCAGTAGAGTAGGAAGGGAAATAGGACCTAGTGAAGTGAATCTGATCAATGACTGTGGTATTTCATCCATTATTTAATCAACCTGAATATGAAAGTAACAAAAGGTGGCCAATGCAATGCCAAACTTTCAGAAGAAACAGATAGGATCCTAAGAAATTAAGGTTCAGTGAATCTGGCTTTTATACTAGACAAACGTGTAGATTCATACAGCATTTTAGGCTACTTAGCTGAATAACCACCTAAATGCAATATCTTTTTGTATATTACATAAATATTAAGGGTTCTCCTAGAGAGAATGTAGAAATATGAAGTTCATAACTTAACCAGCTAAATACACTTTATGTTGAGTGATGAGTATCCTGTGTACCAGAGTTAGCAGAGGAATGATTACATGTTATCTGAAGGCAGAGTCATTCTGTGGGGGGGAACTCCTATTTCACACTTCTGCTATGGGTCTTCTCAAGTCAACAGCATATCAGTAGGGATGATCAAGCTAATATTGTTGAAGAAATGAAGCTGTCACAGGAAAAAAGGAAAAGTCCCCTCGTAGGTCAGCGACTGTTTAAAAGATATGGAACAAAAGGGTAGGAGTACGTCCTTGCTTGTGACAATAGAAGAGAGTTAGAAGTGAGATCTGAGTACTGTGGAGCACATTCAAAAAATCTACAAAAGGGATGAACATGATTCAAAATTTTTTAAACCAGACAAATCTAAAGCTGACTGTCAAGAGATGCAGAAAATCCTCAGGCTAACTAATTGCTAGAGTAGCAAAAATGCAGTGAAATTCTCTGTCATAAATGCAGAGAAATGTAAATGAATAAAAATAGTCCATCATAGTATATAGGTAGTCAGAGCTAAAGCCAATATGAACACCCAAGAAAGCGAAAAGTTCTTCACTTTTTAGAAAAAGCCTACAAGTTGAAAGAAGTGAAGCACAAAGAAATTCTCATTAAATCTTTCAGTGCTTAAGAGAATCTGAAGTGAAACTCGAGTTTTGACTGCATTTCTTTGACTAATCTTAAAGGGGAGCATGCAGTATCTCATAGAGGTATTGTGAGTTACTTTTCGCTGGTACAGCCATGAAACTGGAGAGGTATTTTGCTTCTAATAATAGTTCAGCTCCAAGGACAGAGAAGCAGCTTTTCAAAGCTGCATAAGCAGCAGCTGGGCTCCAAACCTCACTCGCTTCCAGTGGAGATGAAGTGCCACATAAACATATGTGTCTTTATTTACCTCCTCCCCCCAACCTCCCCCACACAAAGTAGCCTAGTTTCTTATCCACACTGTGTGGGCAGAGAATGGGAAAAGAGCTCCTGGGAGCTGCTCCTGCACTCTCCTTGCAAGAAAGGGGGAAGTCTTGATTGTTCCTAAGGTGCTCTGACTGTAGCCACACAAAACTCCGCCCTGGCAAGAGACTTACACATCCTGCTTCTGTCACAAGTGAAAACCTGGGTGAAATGCCTGGGTGCCAGCACAGCCACAAATATCACCCTCTCCTGACAAGACTTGTTATCTTCACTTAACTAATGAGCACAGCTGAGGTTTAGCACTTTCCCTCTTCCCACCTTATCCCCACCCCCAGACTGTCAGACTTCAAATGGAAGAATTAGCTTCCCCTAGTTAAACAACTTCGAATTTAGAGTCAAGCATCATCAAAACCTTCTTCAAAGTTATTCGCTAGCTTTCTATAATGTGAAAACACGGTTTTACCTATCAAAATGTATTTGTACCTATCTAAAGCTGATCGAACAATAGTTTTTTTCAGTTATCTGGAATTTCTGGAAAAGAAACATTTCATTTGATCTAAACCAATTGTATTCAACACCAAATACTCTACTTTTAATTCAAGTATTTTTTTAAATGATGAAATGTCATCAGTAGGATCAAAGAACATTTCAAACCAAAAAATGTTTCATGAAAATTAGGAGTTTTCATTTTGAAAATATTTTGCAATTTTTTGCAGATATTTCTAGAATGTAAAAATTGAATGACTATCTAATGTTATTAAATATTTTGCTCAGGAAAAGAAAGCAGTCGTTGTAAAATCTCACTATATTTCAAACAGTCTTTCTCATCCTCAGAATCTACCATTAATAATAATTTTTAGAAGCTGAGACTTTATTCCAAGTTTCCACCTTGAGGGAGTTTTCTTTTTATCTTGGCATTGCAACCCTTTGAAAAGAAGCATTTAGAATGGAAGGCATGACAGATCTTTTAAATGGAATATGCAGCTACTGAGCTCCACACTATAATTACTGTCATACTGAAGAAGGTTAAATATTTATGAAGAATGTGCTTTTTATCATTCAGTCTAATTTTTAAACCTGAATTCTGTAATTGCATTGAAATGCCAATAATCAAGGGGGGTTTCTTTCTTGGCAGGCCTAAGATTTTTACCAGTCTCATTTATTTGTGAAGCGTGGCCGATGGAGGTATATAAAAAAAGTCTGTGCAGTTTTTTATTTTGGACCAAAAAACACTGAAAACAGTTCTGCAAAATAACTTACTAGGCAATGTCTAACTGATTTTTTTCCCAGAGATTAGAAATTGAGCTTCCCTCCTTTATGTATATTGAGTTTTATGTTTGGTCACTTTGTGAATTTTTTCCTCCTCAAATTTGGTTAGGCTAAATATCAAATTGAAAATCAATCTTACATTTTAACTAGCATAGATTGCCATATTGAAATCGTACTGTGAACTTCCAAAGAGTTTCATGGCACAATTTACTGCATGACCCAAATTTGCCTGATGCTTGCACTTTAATAAGTTTGTTAAAAACTTGATACAAATTCTGGTTTTAGCCATGATATTACAGATACCTTTCACCTCCTCTTACAATTCTGTAATCAAAACACTGGTAAAACAAACAGGTGAAAATATTTCTGTTTAATAATTTGGTGGATGCACGTCAAGACCCACAATTTTCATATGGTATTCTTATGCAAATTAAGCTAGAAGAATTGTCTGAAGAGATTTACTAGAAAACTGATCATAGAGGATGTATAGACTGTGATTTTATAGTTAATCAGGCTTTTAAAAACTTTTCATCTTTAATTTGAAATATTGGTTTGTCGTTGGGAAACATTAGGAAAAAAAATCACAGTCGTCTAAAACAGGCTCTAGACAGGAATCTGACACCTAAATCTAAGTCATCATCCAAATTCTGCTCGCATAATAAATGCTTAAACCAAGAGGCATTTAGATGTTTTCTCATCACTTGACAGTTGCTCAGGTGCAATTCTTAAAGTTCTGTCATTTTTGCAGGCCCAGAAAGGACAAGCTGGTTCCCATCTAGGCTAGGAAGTCAGAAGTGACGCAGAGCAATGCCAAAATCTATGGCTTGGTGGTGGAGGAGGAACAACTTCTTGCTGAATGCTGTTCCAGCACAGAGCTACTGAACTGGGTCCCTGCCAGCATTGCTTTCTAGCTATTTTCTTTAAATAACTGCCTGCTGGAGGAGAAGTGATGGCAGTCTGATCATCTTTTATTTTACAGACTTGTGGCTAATACTCTTACCTAGGAGGCGATGCTTACTTAAAAGAAAAGGAGTGCTGGGTTTAATGCTTGATTCTGGGGCTATTTATGTGTTTGCATTTAGTGGACTTTGTTCAAAAAAAAAAAAAAAAAGAACAAGAGAAACAAAAGAAAAGCAAATGCTTAGATCAGAGTGCAGCACAAACCTGCTTTCCCTGGAGTCTGTCTGGCCTGCGCAGTCTGTGCTCTTCTACACAACAGCGCAGCTTCCATCGGAAGTGGGGGGGGGCACAACACAGCCTTCTGTTAAGGGCTCTCCATCTGGAGAAGCAATGCATGGCTTTGAACCCACTCAGGCTAGAGAGGTTCCTCTACTTCTTCACAAAGTATTCTAGTCACTGGGAGGGGGTGGGGGGTTAATTTAATTGAAATCTAGATGCCTACTTTTGAGATGGAAACTACCTCGATCACCCTAGCAGTCAATGGATAGCACATTCAGGACGTGATTGCTCTTATCCAAGAATAGACGTCTAAAGAATGTCAGGTCAGCCAGCCCCTCCCAACATTTCCTTCTTTCCATCAGCCGGAAAGGGACCCTGACTTAATTAGCTTAGACACAGCCATTAAAAGCTGTATGAAATGAATGCTACCCGCTGGTATTCACAGGAGCACCACCATGGCACAGCTTTCTGCTAAACGAAACCAAGTCCTCCTCAATGGTGTGAAAGGTATGTCCTTGTCCTTAGGAGGAGATGCTGGACCCTGCTTCCAGGAGACCTGGAAGGATCATCCCCAGAGTCACAGGAGTGAGCACTCCGTAATGAAGTGTCTTCTGCTGGGTACTCTAAGCAGCTTTCTATCAACAGTGCAGGGTAGCCCTTTGGAGAGACCTAAGTCTTCTTGTGCATTAGACAGGGAATGTAGGGGCCCAAATTCTGGTATGGGTTCCATTCAGGGAAGCGAGGTAAGCATTTACATCCTACATAGGCCTGGCTTTTCCCAGATTCCAGAAAATATTCTGAGGGCTATAAGCATCTTATTGGTGTAAATAAATTTGAGTCACGGAGCACTTGTATTTAAAATTAATGTTGACCTGCCCTAAGTAGTTACAATTTAAGTAACTACTTAGAATTGAAAAAAAACATACTAACTGGCATTTACCGAATGCATTTTCTTCTATCCAAGCTATAAGGCTGGGAATATCTACTTTGAGAATTTGTTATGAATCTAGTATTGACTATCTATGCCCCGTGGTTCAGTTTTGTTCTGTTGCCACCCTGAATGCATAGAGTTAAATCACGGGAAATGGCAGCAAGGTTGTTAAAGAAGTGACCGATAAGGTAGAACAATGACACAGATAAGGCAGCCTAAGGTATATAACTTCAAAGAATTTTAGATATGAGTGGCTGCTGGGCTATTGGGAGACAAACTGGCTCCGTGTAGGCTGGAACCGGGGGTACTCTTCCTAGGGCTATGCCTGGGTTCAGCAGAGATCTGAAACTTCAAAGACTTTAGAAAAGGGGAGGGGGCATGAATAGATTAGGAAAGGCTATGAGGGATGAATCAATGGAAAGCTGACAGTCAGACTGCAAGAGACATGGGGAAACATCATGTGTGGTGAGCTGAGTGGGGTGTTGGGGTTTTTATGGTTTTGTTTTGCTTTACCTCCAGGAATGAGGTTAGTTCAGGGGAAAATCAAAGCTTTCACGCAGTTCTGTAGATGTTCCTGCCTTTCAGGAATTCATGTTTTGATGCTTGTTTTGCAAGTGTGATCACTGTGTCATCATATAGCTATAAATCTGTAGATATGTTTGAGGAAATAGTCATGACGAACATCTTATTGTGACTCAAATTAAGCCTGGGAGAGGTTAAGCTGTGGAATGCCACCCAAGAGAGATGGAATTAAGGTCCAGTGATTTTAATGTATATTCAGGGAGATCCAAAAGAGAGATTCAGATATCTATTAGCTGTGACACTGACATTCATAACTGCTTCTTTAGCATTACATTAAAAAAAAAAAAAAGGTGCATAAATCTGGATTCTTCCAGGGTTCAGACTCAAAAAAGGAAAACTGAGGAATGGCAAGATGACAACAGACAATTTAGATTGTGTCTGTTTTTTCCAGAGTGACCTTGTACAGAGGTCATCCGTGTTGGGTGACATAGAAAACTAAAACATTACCTTGTTTACCTTTGTTATCTATTCTCTGTTCATTTTATTTTTTTATATATTCTTTATGCAGTCAAAGAAGGTTTCTTGCAAAGCTATTTTCCTGCATCCTTTGCTGCTTTGTATTCACAAGTGTGTAAAGGATTAACTTTGAACTCTGTTTATAGTGTGTTAATAGTATTGCATTCCATTTGTTGCTGATCAGCTTCTAGGAAGTGCAAATGCTTTTGGGTGAACACCTGTGGCTCTTTTTAGCTCCCTTAATTTTGAGTAGAACAAGAGTTGAAGGGGAAATAACTGTTGAACCAGGTTGCTACGTTTAGAAAAGTATAGTGAGAATAAAATAAGTTATGTTAGCTCTACGAACCCAATAATAATTTTGCTTAAAATGTGCTACCCGAGTCTCCTTGTTCTTCAAAACAATTTCGGTGTCCTTGAAACTGTAGGCATTATAGGCAAACTGTAGAATATTTTAGGAATTCAGAAGAGATAAACCATTAAATATGAGTTTTAGCATTTGAGTGGAGTCTCTTTTATAGCTCTAGCAAGCATCTTATCTGGGCTTTTTAATTCCAGTTACATTGCTTCAAAAATCACTGATTTGAAAGGTGTTGGGAGTTGGGGGCAATTTGGAGTAGTGATAAATCATAGAATGTTATGATTTAAGGGGTCTAACTTACAAGATCTGGAGAAAAGCTGTTTGCTTCCCAAAACATCTTCATAGGGATCCTTAGGGGAAATCCTATTATGTCTCCTTTCCAGAATCCCAATCGGATTTCATACTTAAGTACGCATGCAATTTTAAGGAACGATGGTGAGTTACCTGTAGTTTTTCTTACTGTATTTTGAAATCTTGACTGACAACATTAATGCAAGTATGTTCTAAATTATACTTAGCAGAAAGTATAGCACAAAAAAATTCAGCATTGCGTGACTGGTTTTACAAGTAAAGCTGTAAAGATTTTTGTTATACATCATCTGGACATCTGAAGTAACGTTGTCAAGGACTTTCAGAGGTTGTTTAAATCCTGTACGTATTTTTTACAGCCAACCAGGGAGAACAGCAATGGAACATAATTTTTGCAAACAGTACTGTATAAGGTATGACACGTTGCATTGCTTATTTTTTGTAAGAAGACATGAGGTACATCTTGCTAGCCAGTATATAAGCTTTTAAATTATTTGATGCCAGTTTATTTAGGTGAAAAATTAATTTTCATTCTGATACTCACTGACAAAAGTCAAGCAGAGTAAGACTTTGTTTATTTTATGGGACCATTAACTGTAGAATGGCACCTTACATTTCCTATATTTAATGCCCAGAACAACAAACAATCTACAGCCAGATCTGTTCAATTACTCTCAATGATTTAAAGGAATGTTGTTACTTCCTGCAAATGAAATATCAATAAAAGCACTTCAAAAATATTCGAAAAGCTTGATCCTTTCAAGAGTTTATTATTTTATTTACAAACATTTTATACTGCGATATTTTATGTATCTGTTTTCTTTCTTTGTTGGCTTTATTAGAAAAGAATGCAGTGCTATCTTTAGCTTAATTTAGCTAAATCTGTAAATCTAATAAAAATTCTCATTCACCTCACTGCTGCAGCACCTTTTTCTTCCTGCCTGCTATTTCATTCTCATCTTCATGATTTCTACAGAAACAGGCAGAAACAGGGCAGTATAGTCCCTTTTGTCATTACATCAAGGTTCACCTGAAGCTATCTTTTGCTTTCCTGAATCCCTTTTTTTCCCAGCTGGCAATCAAGACACGTGGCCGTAGCACACACTCAGTAAGAACAGCACTACCATGTCTCAGTGATCCCATGTCCCCATGATTTTGAGAGAAACCCACTAGAGGTATGCAGTAAATAAAGCCATCTCATGAAAGGAATTAATTAAAATGTCAGTTTGTTGTGGGATAGCTTCTAATGTCCAGTTTGCAAATTTGTGTTAACTTTCACCTTTTCCCCTTGAGCTAACCTACGTGTGATGGTAACATAACGTGTCAGGAGAGCGCCCTTTTGAGGGCACCTCTTGATCTAGACCAAATTGAGGGAAAATAGAGATTACATATCCCCTCTGGGGATATTATAGGCAGAGCTGGTTCTCTTTCTTCCATGAACATCTATATGAATAATATAATAGGAAAAAAAGAGCAAAAATGCTTAGCAACTCCACATTTTTTTGTCCTCTTATCTAAACTACAGATGACATCTGAGCATAGCCATGGCCTTGCTCTGCAGTTTATGAAAGTCTTTCTCCGCTCACCATGTTGATCATGTGAAAGACCTCTCTTATCAGACCAGCATGATCCTTCAGACACATTTCATTCGGTAAAGGGCAGTGGCTGTGGTTGCTTCTGCTTTTCAAACTAGCATTTCAACCTGGACAGACAGATTAGAAGTCATTGGTTTTTCTCAGACGTTGTCCATGGAGGCTAAAAAGTTGTTAGGAAATGATTAATAAGTGCCTTTCAAAGGAATGATGGATGTTCATACAGTCCACATCCCATAAACCAATCTGCAGTTGTCTGCTTTGCCTTATTGCTGTATTTGCTTGCCTGCGTGAGCAAATTGGCATTTGCCTCAGTAACAACTCACGCATATTCTTTTTATTTTGTTTTGAAGTATGAAACGGAGAGCAGGAAACTGGCATTCTCTTTGTATGAGGCATGCACTTAATACACTAGAAAAAGCAAAAAAAGCCCTTGGTAACTACTTTACTGATAGACAAGCTTCAAGAAAGCCAGAAGAAAAGATCTGTTTTCATTCATTAGCTGTCTCTCACTTACACTTGATATACAGGTGTCAAAATACGAGTAATTTACTAGACTTTTCTAGGGATATAAAAGAAAAATAACTTGATCCACTACAAATCTTTAGTTTGGGCTGCAGAACACACTATCAATGAACCATAACTGCTGGGACTGTCTCCATCCTTCTGCTGCATTTAACTTCATTGTCTTTTTAGTGATAAACTGTAAAGCAACATATCAAGTTAGCAGATTATTGACTGTCCTGCTGGAAAATTTGTAGAGCAGGCATGGTTTTAAATTAGCTCTGTAAAAGAATGAACAAGTCGAACCTGTGCAGGGCAAGTTTACATAGCATGCATTGGATTGACAGGCAGTAACCAAAAACTGAAATGTGCTTATTTGAGTGGAGGGCATTTTATGAGATATGAGTTGTTTTCATGAACACTTGGAGTCCAGCTAATTTCTGCATGATTTTTTGTTCTTTGAAAGATATCTGGGTCTATCCCACTCTGCTATGGTATTTTAAAGATTTATTTTTTTTTTTTGCTGTCATACAGTTTGCCTAGTTTTAGAAGGATGGCTAAATAACCTTGTTATTCTTTTCTGGGACCAGGGAGGGAGGACGTTAGTTTCATTTTAATAAATGCCTTTACATCATTTCAGAAGTGCAGAGGCATTACGGAACAACTACAGATAATTTTTGTTTTCTTCAAGTGCCCTTTCCAATGATGAAAAGTACATGAAAACAAAATGTGTTGGCTCTAATGAACCTGTGTTGATTTAAATGAGTTGAAAGTTTGGTTTACCATCTGGAAAAGTCTAGCTTATGTCTAATGTCTGTGTATTTTATTTGATGATTTCTGTATCTTCCATTATTTCACTTCCTATAATGCGAAATTCCTGTGATATGATAGCAATTGTTCCATAGAAAGTAGAGCTGAGGTAGGTTTCTACAGCTGTACTTTAGAACCTGCCTTCTGGTTGGTTTTCTTTTTAATTCTGCCTATGGAGAAAGTAAGACTTCAGAAAAGGTTCAGCTAAGCTACAGAGAGCTTATCACTGGAGATGGCACAGACAGAAGAATTATACTCTCTACGCTGAAGTGATCTTCCTTTAAGGGTTAGGTGTCTCTAAAGAGTAGAAGGTTTTATTTCCATCGCTTCAGTTTAAAGATATTGAAAATGTAGCATTTTTTCTCCAGTTGTGGACTCCATGTTTTCGCTTGTTTGTTTGTTTTGTTTTGTTTTGTTTTTTCCAGAAGGCAGAGCCCATTTCCCTGTGACAATATTCACAAAGCCTTCAGCAGGCTACCAGAGCCACAGCATTCAAGCCCCTACAAAGAACGTGGTACTTATGAAGGTGCTTTTGAAAATCCCAGTGGATACCTTTCTGCATTTCCAGATACATAAATATGTTTAAAAATACAGCTCCTACCTGCCAACTTCTCAGTAGGCAAATTTACAATGTATCTATTGCTGGCTGACTATACTGTTGAAAGGCATTGATTTAAAATACTTATTATTTCTCTTTCTTTTGGGGACTGTTGATGCGTTCCTCAGCTTTTCCATTTCCAGAGCAAGGTAAACTGATGCTGCATAGTTTACCATGTAGGGCTCTGGTGGATGTGCTTAAGGACAAGTTCCTGTTTTACATACACATTAAAGTTACCACTGTCCTTACTAAAGGTAAAGGTTTGCATTTGGTTTGAGGTTTCCTCAAAAACATTGATGCGTCTACTTTTTTGTATGACTTTTAAACGTAACTTGAATGTCATTCTCCGCCGTAACAGTGGTTGCATTTCAGGGGCCTTATAAAATACTATGAAGGAATTGTATTATATAAGTGTAAATTATGATCACTGAACTGTAGATATTTCATGGTAGTGACTGTGAAACGGTTACTTTGAAAGATGTTTAGACAAGTAATGGTGTATCTGTGATAGCCTTAGAAATTAGTATACTGTATTCAAAAATGAAATGTGCTGAATGTAGCCATTAACTGAATAATGCACAAAAGCAAATCTGATTCCTTAAAATACTTGAGTGATGTATGCCACTGACACAGAGGAGCTGACTTGAGCACCTAGGTGTTATTCTACTACGGTGACTTCAGTGAGACTGGGAATTTCTGACTTTAACTCTGAATCCACTGACTCCACCAGTTTTGTAGGAGATCTGTCAGCGTCGCTCTGTTTGCAGCAGAAACTGGAGTTGTACAGATTCATTTGTCTGTAGAGTTGTTTAGACACATTTCCCACTTCCCAAGTTAAGAACCAGTTTTCAGAAATTGATTTTACAGATAAGAAAGGGAAATTTATCAGGGTTATTAATGGTATTTAAAGTATTCTAAGTAGAATTCTCCTGTCACAGATATAAAGCAAGTCTGACATTAAATATAGTAGAAATTACAAGTTCACCAGCAAGACGAAAAGGTAGCCTTCCTGCTCTCTCAGTACTTCAGCAGATATTATTTGCATACTATAGTTTACGTCTATGGACCTAAAGTATTGTCTTCCATTTCTCAGATGATTGTACGGAGGGCGCTGGGTTTAATCAGTGTATCTGAGAGCAGAACGAGGTAACAATCCTGCTTATTAGAAAAAGATTTTCCCAATTATTAGAATTTTGGTTAAACATGATCAAGAGTCATATATCCTTTTAGAACATGGAAGATATTTTTTGGTCATTCTTTTTCTGGTTGATTGCACCCATCACATATTTAACTATAAATACGAAGGTCTGTGGGATCTGTGGCATGGATCCCTTGTGATATTGGCTAAGGGTGGTACTAAAGGTGTCTCCTTCAGGAACAGGAATTATCTTAGACCCTCTATCCTTTGTTGGCAGATGGAAAAAGTAATTAAGGCTTGAATGAAAAAGTAAATGGAACCCATTGAGAGAAGAACATTTTGAGAGCTGTGGGGAATTCTGCACTTTCACTAGTGCAGTGTCCTCAAAAGCAGGTTTGGAGGTCATGTACCACATGCTTCCTTCTCCTTACCTAGAGTGTTTGAATACTATTACGTATAACATCAGTCAAGAGGTAAAAATAAGCCACGGGCATTCATTCCATCATTTAAATGTTTTTATCAAGAGCATTTGTCAGTTTACGGGTTGATCTGAACTATACAATTCAATAGGTGAAGACAGGTCCTGCTGCCAGGTACACACCAGGGCCGGGGTGTCACAGCACAAAGCACTCGGTGGCAAAATTTGTATCACCTCCCACAATGGCCACAGCATGCCCCCTTTCCAGTGTCTCTGCATGACCAGCGCTTTAAAGCAAATGTATAACAAAATGTATGAGCTCCCTCATCCAATTCACAGGGTAAGTGCCCCAAAAGTTGTACCAGCCCGGAGGCAGTACAAATAGAGGGCAGGAATATCTCAACCTGCAGACTTTGTGTTTTAATAGGCTAATTTTCAGTGGCAGTGTTGGAATGAAAGGCTGTCTCGCACTCAAGTCTGCTCAGCATTGCTTGTGTTTGCAGAACTGTGTGATGATCTGAACCAGAGACCTGACGCAGCTGAAAAAACAGGTTTTGTTTGGGTTCTTTTTTTCAGCTGAATCCACTCCTGTTCTGGCACAGCTCTGACCAGCTTCGGCCAGATTAAGCAGTAGCTCTGAGTGCTCAACCATGGCTTGTATCTGCTGAAATCACATTCTGAATCACTGGTTTGGGGAAAAAGAAATTTAGGGGCATCTCTCCCCGGCAAGTAGTTACTACTAGACAATCAAACACAAGAGATGATGGCCTCTCTGCCAAAGAAGTGGCTGCAATTTTGAAGAGCTGAGGTCCTTCAGTCAGTAGGAACAATGCCAAAGTTGTCTCCTGAATAAAGTAATGAAGAGTTTAGCAGCAATGTCAGTGTAATGTATTCCTGCTGTCGGCACCGGGCACATTGTCCTCCCAGCTGGTTCAGCATAACTGTTTGTAAGCCAAGCAGTTATGTAGGTGGAGAAGAGAGCTGACTCTACTAAGCCACTTTTGCCTTTATGTTTAAATTGTTATTTCCAGTATACTCACAGCTAAACAGACCAATTCAAGGCTAGTAACCTGGGGCACAGGAGAAGAAGCATCGTCTTTGAGCGGCAGATGAGAGCCAGTAAAACTCTACTGCTTGTGATAAGGTGGAGGGAACATACCAGAACCCTGTAGGTCCCCACGGAGTCTGTGACACCCGTTTTACCCTTGTTTTGAGGACAGGGAAGGCTTTCCTTTTCACTTTCCTGAGCTGTCAATCCCCGTTCAACTTCATGAACAGTTAATTCACTTGCTAAAATCCATTTTTCATGCATTGCCCTATTTGTAAGGGATAGTGAATCCTTTCCTTTATTTACCATGCTTGAAATTTAACTTTCTTCCACAAGGCTGCAGAAAAAAAGTTCTTGTATGAGTCACAAAAAAGGAGCATTTGAGGCAGTTTAACTTTTACATTATTTTCTTTTCAGTTTATGAATGTCTGAGCATTAGATGACTCAAGCTTATTAAGTATGAAAAAACAGCACTAGGATTTTAACATTAATTTAGAAAACTAATGCCAACACCATAAAACATAATATGCATGATATTCAATGATATATAGCTATATTCAATAATAAATATCTTATGGAATTCATACAACTGAAGCCCACACAAGAATAAGGAAGCTGCCAAAAGTAGTATCATACCCAGCTGGCTTAGTCAGCAAGAAACCAACTGGTCCACAGATGCTCTTTTTTTCTATGAGAAAATATCCTCTTTTGCAAGTCTCCTGTCTGCAAAATGTTTCATATGAACTCCTCTCCTCCTGCAGGCTGTAAATCATTTATTCATCAGACCCTTTTATTTGTAGCAGATGGAAAACTTAGTACAAATTTAAAAACAAAAAAGGGGAAGATTAGACACTTAGGTGAATAATAAGCCTAATTGCATTATACTACACTGACTTTTAAAAAAGGCAGTGGGAATCAGCTGATACTCAGATGGATTTGGATGCCTTTTCTCTGTTTGGGTGGCACAGAGAAGAACGGGGCAAGAAGCTGTTTTTCCTAAGAGTACTTGTTCATCATGTGTAAGGATGTGAACACAGGGAATGAGGCTATGATAGGAAGTTCCCCTGTATTCAGCATTCCCTTACTATCCACTTCCAGTGTCCTTGTCTGTTCATGTGACTGTCTAACCCTGGTTCCAGCCAGTGTGACAGTCAGAACGGACTAGGTGTTCTGTTTCTGCAGTGTGTCTTTTTTTCTCTCTCATTCCCCTTGCGCACATTCAGGCAAGAAAATGGTAAGACACTAAAATAAAAAAGACACGGTATGGTTTCAATTCCTTTTCTTCCAGCACATGCACACTTATGTTATGTTTGGTTTAGCTACATTTCAGTAAACTTTTGTTATCTGGCTATATAACATAACTTGCATTCCTGCTCTTTGTACTTTACGCAAAGTCATAAGGGGAAAAAAGACCCCATTCCTCCATGGATCAAGAGAACGGTTCTCAGACTGTTTCCATATTCAAAAGAAATACTGCTGCCATTCATAGTATGGGTAAAAGTCTCATAATATTGCCAATAACATAACTGCTACTCTAGCAACAAGAAAAATATGTTCCTTTGGTTATACATTTCTACTTCCTAAATGCATTAGGTAACTACTTGCATGCGACAGTGTGACAATAGTTCCTCCTGTAATGCAATGACATAGACCAAATAAGCTGAATTTTATTCAATTAAAGTTTAAAATATATCACATTTATGGAAGGAATATGGAAGAAATTTTTTTACAATGTGGGTGGTGAAAAAGTGGCCCAGGTTGCCCAGAGAGGTGGTAGGCGCCCCATCCCTGGAAACATTCAAGGTCAGGTTGGTCGGGGCTCTGAGCAACCTCATCTAGTTGAGGATGTCCCTGCTCATTGCAGGGGGGTTGGACTAGATGACCTTTAAAGGTCCCTCCCAACCCAGACTATTCTATGATTCTATGGTCAGAGCAAACATACACAGAGTATGTTTTGAGCCCGACAATGCTGGGATTTCCCATTCATTTGAACAGTATGCTATAAAAATGTCATCAGATCATGGATCTACTTTCTTACAGAGTGTTAATATAATAGTTAATTATAGAACAGATGTGATATTTTCCCTCCAGCATACTGGAGGGAAAAGAGGAATTTCACAAAATTCAGTAATAGGAGATACCCTGAGAAGTCTGTCTGGTGTAAGAAATACTGCAAGAACTCTTCCTTTCGTAACTCAGTGTTATCTGGACTGAATTGTGTTGAGTCCTGGAAGCTGGTCCATTCATTATTGTTGAAATACTGCTGACATTGATTTAAAATCAAGGAGGGGAGGGCACGTTAGTTGTTCTACTGTTTTACTGTGAATGCATACAGGTTCTTCTTTCTGTAACCCTCATCCAAATTAAATAAAGAAGAATTTTGCTGTTCACTTCAAAACAGTCCTTTGTTCAAGCCAATGTGCCTTTATAATTGAAGCTGAGTTGTATTACAGTTTTTTTTATAATAAGGGATCCCTCATGCACCTGCTGTTTGAGGGTTTGGAACTTTAACTGTCTTTTGGCAGAGCCTAATGTCAATAGTAAGTAAAAAGATGATGTCGTTATGATGGTATTATTGACTTGAAAGTTAATTGAAGACATTGCTTTCATAGACAACGCAAAATGATATCCAAGCCAAAAATTTCACATCCCATATCATTAAAAAAAAAAGTGTATCAGACCAATGAGACCAGCTGTTCCCATGCATCCAGCTGCTCCCCACCCTGACTTGCATATTTTATACATCCCAGAAGGCATTTAAAATCTGCAGCATCACTGTTGAGTTTATTGCACTATTAACTTAAAAACTGCATCAACTGTTGTGTGGTAGTTAAGCAGAAAATTTACTGTGGATAGGTTATTGTTGCAAGAAAAGAGAGTACTGCTCTTCTTTGCTAATATTCTAGGAGATACAAATGCAATTTCATTTATTTTAGGTAAGCAAATATTACCAAAATGTTTTTTACTCATAAGATAGTTGCATGCCTTCCATCTGTAACTGGCCTTTCCAGTGCAATTGCAAAATGAAGGAATTAACATTGAACACACAATCTTTCCAGCATAACTGGGCACTTAGGCAGAGCCATATAAATAAAAGTTACTTGGTTAAGAGTGAGGAAAGAATGATGTTACAGCTATAGGGGCATATACTTGCAAATATTTCAGCTGGTATGTACTTAGTCGCAGGTTCAGCATCCTTTGTTGACATATGTTAGTTTAATAGTTTTGCCTTACAGTACTTTTTATGACTTTATTGCTGTATTAGAGAACATGTACTAATATACTCCTGCAAAATTTCATTCACAATGTGAGATAATTTGGGACTTACAGACTTTAAAAAAGAGAAGGGAGAAGGGATATTCCTCTGAGAAGTAGTTCTGATGTACAGCCTCTTACTTGTGGGGTGCACGTGTGAACTTTCTTAAGTCTCTGGTCAGCCATGCGAGATAAAGCAGAAGAAAGATACATGGAAATATGCCTTACCCCATTTTAGTTCTCTTTAGACATTTGAAATCTATGTGATGCCAACATGGAACGAGAACTCTGGCTTTCTGCAGAAACTGAGTCTGAAAATGCATGCAGACAAGGAAATGATCAGCTTTGAGCCCCAAAGTAACGACATTTTCACCTAAAACATTCGGTGGTCTTAAGTCTCACGCTCATCAATGAGTGTAGCGCTACCACATTCCCCATGCAAATAGGCTCAAGCAAGATTAAAAAAAGGATGGATTTTTTTCTGAGGAGTTACAAAACAACGTTGATTTATTCAAGCACAGTAGATATTATTTCACCTACATCATCACGAAAAAGGTACAAGGAACAGCAAAGCACATGTAAAAGGATCATACAGCACCAACAGCAGATGTAGCAGTATTCTTGAAGTAATAACTTCGGAATTTTTTTTCCTAGGAGACTTTCTGTACTCTGTCAGTAGTGTTCATGGGATAATCATTGTAGTTTAAACTTTGCCCTCTGCAGGTACAATATCTGGCCTCGAAGACTCACTTCATACTAATCCATGTTGTGAAGCAAAGGGCAAGACTTAGTCCTGCAGTGCCACCCTAATTAATGACTTGATTGGCATTTCTTCTTGTTCTCAAGGGGACTGGTAGGCTTTGAATTGGACATTGGATAACGTGTTGTATTTATTTTATATTTGCAAGAGTGATCACAGACTTGGCTCGCTGCCCTGAGGAAACAAGCCTCGGGAGCAACACCCAAGTGGTTGTACTTTAAACCTGAGATGGTAGAGTTTTACAAAAATAAATACCTGTATTGCACAATATTGGAAAGGTATTTTCAGGGATTTTTTTTTTTCTTTTATGAATAGATATGGCATGACTTCAAAGCTCACTATTAGTGTTTCTACAGTCCCAAATGGAACGTGCTTCAGCCTCTTCCTTTCATTCTCTTCTTCACTTCCTTCTGTTAGCTTTGTTGTTGTTTAGCACTTCTTTAGAAACAGTCTAGCAAGTATCTTTAAATACAGTAATGCGTGTGTGGAAAGTGAATGTTGCTCTTGTTAAACTGAAAATTCACACTCAGAATCCTAATTTTAAGTATTGTAACTCTAGAACTTAGGACATCTATGGCAGGTAAATATTAATGATATTATTAGTGTGGGTGTGATTTATTGTTCATCACCATCGCAGCTACCACAGCTAGCTGTGCAACCTCCAGGACAAGGTACTGTACAATCATGCCATCCCCGTACAAGGTGTACACATTCAGTACGAGACACTGTCTGCGGGCCCCTTTGAACTTAGGGTCTAGGGCATGAGTCATGTGAGCTTCTGCTTCAGGATGTCCCCCTGAAGCAGTCACTTCACCTCCTGAACCTACATAGAGGCGCTGTGAGTGTTCTATGAGTGCTATGAGGTCCTAGCACTAACACAGTTAATAGTGACCCAATGGTTCGTGCTTTACTTCTCTTTCTACAGAGACAAGCCGTATTGGGCTGGGGAAAACACGTGCTTCTGTCCCGCTTAGTGACAGGCAAGATGCTGGTATCAAGTGGCATTATACATCCAAAAGTATTCTCAGTACCAGCATCAGGCGTCAACATTGCTCTGGCATTCACAATTCCACACTTTGGCCCTATGCTGCCCTGTATGACCTGCTGTGGGAGAACCTGATGCAACCCTGCCTTCTTGCACTCCTTTGGCTCCTGGTCACATACCCTGGTAGTATTTTTCCTTTCCCAGCAAAAAGTTGGTGAATGTTGTGGGCTTAGTCTGTGACTGTAGGGAGTCACTAGTGAAGGTGGGTCTATACTAAGGTGGGAAGCCTTTCATCTAGGCCAAAATCTCTTAGCTCCAGATGGCTCCTGCAGAGATCGCACTAGCAAGGAAATGGGATA
Organism: Rissa tridactyla; assembly: GCF_028500815.1. Taxonomy (NCBI): domain Eukaryota; kingdom Metazoa; phylum Chordata; class Aves; order Charadriiformes; family Laridae; genus Rissa; species Rissa tridactyla. The sequence continues at coordinate 26,608,585 of NC_071470.1, read as the reverse complement.
ATAACGAGCATGGAAAAAAATATTGCCCCACCTAACAAAAAAACCCCTAAATTTATCTTTTCTAAAGCTTTAATAGGACCTTGATGGTACTATAATCCTGTTATTTTTGGCATCTGCCTCATATAAGATTTGACATTATTGCCACCAGAAACTTTCCCTTCTTATTGTATATTCTGGGTCAGCAAAGGATCATGCAGGCACAACCCACTATCAAGAAACTGCTTTTTAATCAATGCACTAGGCTACAGCTAAATTCTTAAGTAACATTTAACTGGAATCTAAACTGGAGTTGAATCCTAAATTCTGGTCTTCCAAACTAGAAACTGATGACCAAAAGAGAAAGGAAAGATGCAATTCAGAAAATATTTTATTGAGTACAACACCATTTCATTGTAGGCTTTCGTCAAAGGTCTACTTTATAAAACACCACCAACCTCTCTGAGGCTGAATACAGCTTGGGCAGGTGCACAAGGAGCGGGAGAGAGGGGCAGCATCTGCAAATTTTCATGCAAGCAGCATAATATGGGATATTTGCATCCAGATGATACCTTGTCATAGTGCCCAAGTTCGCACCATCTCACCAGAAAAAAAATTAATGAATCTACATTTAAATTTTAAGAAGGATTGTAATAATCAGTTGCAAGCTCAAATTTACAGGGTGTTACCATTGCACATTCAATGGCTAAACTCACGACCATAAAATGAAAATTAGGAGCTCAAAATGAAAGTTCCACAGTAAACCTTGTGTGAAACAGGATTAACTCTAAATCCAGAAACTGATGGCTAACAAGACATCATAACTACTGTAGGCAAGGAGAGCTGTAATTTTTATCAATGCACTATCACCTAACTTCCATTTTTGGCAGATGGAAGACCATAAAAGTTCCTGGAATTGGGGTTAATCCCACAATACACAAGTCTAATCAAGACTTGGCATCGTGGTTCTTGGAAGGAGATTAAATGAACAGTAGTCCATGGACGCTTTTCAGTTGCGCAAAGAACCTGCTCAACTCATAGAAAACAGCCTTAAATGGGATACAAGTGTGGAAATATTTATATGAATGAAGCTGCTGCTTATTAGAATGTAGACCAACTAATTTTTCTGGTGTAAGTGTTTGCTTTCAGAGGTGCCAAAGCATAAATGTGCTATAAAATGTAGGAACAGTCATAAGCAACCTTGAAAATGTCCCTATATTGCTTAAATTCTTCTCTCAACCCTCCTTCTTTACAAAGTACATATACATTCAGAGACTGTAGGAAGTTTTCAGATTGACCATACTTCTGCAGCTAACTCCAGATTTTATAAGCTTGTCCCCACAGAATCTTTAAAAATCTGCCATGAAACCTGGACTGTACTGCCAAAGAATTTGAGGAGCACTTGTTACGACATTAAGTAGGAAGGTAAGTACAGCAGTTAATACGCCCTATTACACAGAGGCTTCCATTGTCCTTTGGGTGTGCATGTCCCAACATGCGTAAGTACCACCACTTTATCAGGAAATAATTTTATGAAGCAGGATGGAACAATTTGCTAAATACAACATTTTCAAGTGAAAAATGAGAAGTTATTAAATCACATTTTTTCTTTAAAGCAAGAGAAATGGAAATGTAAAGTTTAGTATATTCATTAGCAATGAGAGGAGAAAGTCCAGAATAGTCCAGAAAGGCCAAAGTACTCAAAGAATTCTGAAGGGTTCTGTTGAAATGAATTTCTTATTTATTAAAAAGACAACACATTCTCAGGAGACCATCATCTGCAGTGAAATAATTTAGTTTCTTCATATAGACACATCATACACAATGTTAACAACCATGAAAAACAATACAAAATGCTTTCAAATTTAACAAGTAGAAAAATATAACTAGTATATATGGCAATTGTGAATCTAATACTGTACAGAAGTATTTATGGATTTTTACAAATAAATTATAGCTTAAATGCCCTTTTTAAAATTTCTAAATGTACATTGGAACATCGGTTCTGAAGTTTGCCACTAACTTGCCACAAATGAGTGCCAGTCAAATGTTCTGCCCACAAGCTCAAAAAATTTCTTGTTGGGTTCATGGAAATACTCATGCAGTTTCTCGAGTAACCAGGTATCTACTTGTGGGTGTGCTCGTCCTTTTGACTCATGTAAACAACGCTCCCTACCACTGTCCCTTAGGCAGTAGAAGCCTTTAGTTTTATTGAAATAAAAGTTTGAAGCATTTATCTGTGGTGATAACTTCAAAAATCTCTCTACCTTCTCTATTTCTGGGAAGGGATCTTTGATTAGTTTATCCCCATCTACAATGTGGATACGATCAAGAGGAAAATACTTCAGCCAGTTTTGCATGTGAATGTAGTATAAGCTTCTGTTTATTGCCTTGTAGTCCACATTGAGTTCACCATCTTTAATCAGGAATTGTTCAATGGATGGATACGGCTTGTGCTTCTGCATGTGATTATAGAACACTTGGGTGTAATCTGATAGTACTCTCTCACTTGGGTCTCTTAAAATAAGGAGTAGTCTCATTGATTCATTCATGTTATAAACTCTTTCAGGCACTTTAGGTGATGTGAAATATGCTGGAGTTTTTTCCACGGTGATCTGATGGGGATAAGACAATGGCATTTGATTAATATACCACTGCAATCCATTTCTGTAATGATCTTCCCAGTCAAAGAAGTGAACTTCACTTTCTGCTGCCGCAATATCTGGATGGAGACTCAACATCTCTAACAAAGCTCTTGTTCCACCTTTCCTTACTCCAATAATGATGGTCTGTGGCAGCTGCCGGCACGATCCATTAGAATGAATGTTCTCCTTGAAGTCATTTTTTTGAGATGTTTTCTTTAAAAGCTCTCTCTGAACAGACTGAGAAGTCGTCTCAGTCTTCGAATTTATAGCCGGTCTGGAAGGCACTATCTCAGGTTGAACAATAAGCAACACAGCTCCCAGCAGAAAAGCTGCCATGACAGAAGTTCTTAGTCTGGTTTCACTCAAGTAGGTAATGGGGCATAGAGTGTTTTCCACTGAGAACAACCTTTAAAAGTTGTTTTTGTTTTGCTGAGCGAACACGTATTTCTCAAACAGAAACTTTGCTGAAAGAGGGAAAAGAAAAAGCAGCACGTTATTTTATACTCAGACATACCACTACTAAAGCCACACTGCAACTACCTTGATTTTCACAACTGAACAAACTTCAGCTTTCCCAACTCTAGGCTCATAAATCATTTAGTATAATTAAATTCTGTAAAAGACAAGATCATATAAAAATCCTATGAGAAAATGATTTCCAGTCATCAGGAGACATGAGCATTCTGAATCGTTCTCTTGCACCCAAGATTCATCCAGAATATTATTTTTTTTAATTATTTTTAAACCCGATTTCACTGGAGTTGAACCACAATCCCAAGATTATTAAGAGGGTTTTTTATCTGCAAGAATAAGTTCATCTTGGAAACCAAACATAAAAAGGAAAAGGTGTGGACCGGACCAAAAGAGCATTCCTAAAAACTGAGGGTATTGTAGGAAGCCTGGGAATTATAGCCCCCTAAAGCGCTATGTGACAGCAATCTTAGCAGTAAAGCCTCCTGAGAAAAAGGCTCACGCAATATAGATAGAGCTGCCCAACCGTGGGAAGGTAACGTTCTCCTAGGAAGAATTTAGGAAGAGCTTTGGGCGAGTAGTAGACCAAGGAAAAGTTGAATTTTTGTGTCATTTTTAAGGGAAGTTAACATTCGCTTTGTGCTTAGGGTTTCTAAGGATAGAGTCAGGTGGTATGCAGTCTGGCCCTGCAAAAAGGTAAGATATTGAATCCGTAGTCTATAGAATGACTGCATCAACAAAGCGCTAAAAGAACTGTGGTTCCAGTCATGATACTCAAGAAAGAAAATACAAAATGAATACTTCTGAAGGTCATTTCAGGAGTTAGCCAGCAAGCTTCTGTGATGCAAACAGCTAACTATATCAAAAGACTATTAAATACCACCACTGAACTCCATTTAAAGGTCAGGGTCCTTTTAATGCAATGTTTGAAGTGAAATCTTAATGGCCTCACACATCGCATAGCTGTTAGATTGTCATGTTGCGAACGGGCTGTGTATACAAGCTCCCTAAATTATGGTCCCTTCCAAAGACTTTATAACCTCAGTGGAGGGCTGGTGGAAGTATGATTTTGGTGTTGCCTAACCCCATTTAGAAGTGGAAACCACAATGGCAGAACACCTGACGGCTCTGCCGCAGTAGGCTACTGTAATTATGAGTTTAAGCTTGGAATGGCACGTACTGTACCGGCTAACAAGGGCTGAAATATGAACTCACATACGAACAACATGAGGAAGTGCAAGGGCTAGGTTTTGGAAGTTCTCCAGAGAATCTGAAAAGAAACTAATGACTTTTCCACAATAAGCTAAGTCCCAGTGTGACAAGGACTAATGATGTGTTTCTAAGCGATCTAGAAAGTTCAGTTTGATAGCGCTGCATTTACAGAGGTCACGACTCCATCCTCAATGCCGCAGGTCTGCTTCCTGATGTTTGCTACTGATGATTACTTTTATGCTTTCCCTTTTCCTAATCACTTTTAAAGGGCTACAAGGCAGAGACAGCGTTAGGAAGCAGAAATCAAGGCTGGGAGGAGAGGGAAGCAAAATGTCATGATAGATGTGTGTGCCTGCAGGCTTTGAGCTGGTGGGCATGCCCTGTCTTGGGCAGAAGGTTATGCCCTGGGCTGTTTGGTGATGTCTGATGTGAGGCAACTTTGCAGAAGAATTTGTTGTTCTTCCATTTTTGGTCCCTGTTAAGTTTTATCCGGCTGAAAGAGCTCCACATTTTGGCTGTCGTTATTAATATTCTGCTCTCTTTTGCTGTCCTCACCACTCCTGTTAATCTTTCTCAGCTTAATCTACTTCAGTTTTAACAAGAAACAATCTTAATTACCAGCCCCACACTGAGGATGTTGGTGGGGGGCCACTGGGTGACAGACAATTCAATACAGCTAAATTCATGGTGGATGTCCCCACTGAGCTATGCTGCCACCATATTCATCAGCAATGTGAGCCAGTGGTACAGCACCAGCCGGATTAGATCAGTGACTGATGGGAAGCACAGTATGTAAGAACAACAAAAACATTAACTCTTGCTGAATTTTAAGGTCACAGATTAAAGGAATAGCCACTTACTCCAGAGTATATTTTAAGAGTCACTAGCTCCATAAATAGTAAGCCTGAGTTGTTGTCTTAACACCTTACTGGAAAAGCATAATAGGATTCCACTCAGGAACAGGTTGAACTCTTTCTGAAAGGAGTTAAATTAAAGCCTAATGGTAGGAACCCTTATTTCTTAGTAGTCAGATTGAAATATGCTAATAGCCATGCCTGTGATAGCCGTTAGCTGCTGGTCTCGGATATTAGCAACAACACACTGATGGGTTTTGTTGTTGGTTTTTTTTTTGTTTGTTTGTTTTTGTTTTTTTAATTAACTATATATACCCAATTCATTGGGACTGTTCATTTTTAATTCATAGTTTGCGTACTACTTGGTTGCCAACTTTTTTTATTCAACTCCTCCTGTGGCTGAATATAGCATGGGAATGTTGGGGGAAATAAGAGACACAGCAAGGTGTCTCTTAACTGTAGTTCTACTCTTGTGTTGGCTGGTATTGCTCCTTGATATCAGACTTGTGGGATATTACAGGTGTGGTACTAAGGACCTCAGTGGAGCTGTGCCTCAGCGTCTTCCCGTTCTTAACTCAAATACATTTTTGTTTTTTTTTTTTAAATAAAGAAAAGCAACTGTTTTGTTCCAGCATGAGACCTCAGAGTAACTGGAAGTATCTTCTGTTTCAGACACACAGAATTTCATTGTTCCTCCCCAGCTATTTGTTCAGGTGTGCATCAGGTGTCCTTAACACCGCAGAACACTGCTACAGTATCCATAGCATTTACTGTCTTTATCCACACCCAATGAACCATATCAGTAATTATTCAAAGTACCTATGTGCTATTGTTGTTTTTCTGCAAGCAATAAAACTTTGTCTGCCTTTTCTTTCCATTCTGTTTCTCTCAAACTGTACAGGTTTGATATTTGGATCGATTATTGTGTTGTGTTAGACTAATGCAACACTATGGACATGAGTGTGCCTCTAAATTCAGCACACAACATATGTTGTGTGGGCAAAGTGGTGTCCAGGAATAAAACAGCATTTAAATTGGTTGTCATTCTTCTCTTAAGTCCTCTTTAATGCCGTTTGGTGCAGTTTTGTGGCTAGAATTACAGCAGTTTGTATTGAACGATGTAAACATGTATTCCACAGCTTTATAATTTGTGGCTCAAAAAAAAATAAAAATCTGTTTCAACAATAATAAGCATGCACCAAAGAGTTTATAGCAGCCACTCTGCCAAGTAACTTTTCTGCTGTAAGAATTCTCTTCGTTGCCTCCACAAGTCATGCAGATCTTACATGACTTCACTCAGTGACTTCGCATTCCAGATTAGTACAAAAAAATTTAACTGACAGTCATTATTATTGTGTTTGCTACAAGTAAATGAGCAAGTTGGTAAAAGAAACATAGTTTGTGTTAAATGGCGCTTTGAAGATTATACCAAGACTTTTCAAAAAGTCTGATTGCTTTTGCTTAATCTTTTCTTCAGCCTTCTCCGATTAATTAGCAAAATGTGCCATACTGTTTATTCAACAAGATTCAATGTGGACATTGCCAACCAAATCAGCTTTCATGATTAAAACCTCTTCAAAAGTAATAGGAACTTGGAAATAAATGGAAGCTTTCCTCAGTAAATGGAGCCGGAGGGCCAGAAGTGCCAGATTTCATCAACTTTTAAGGATATTACAGTGCTCCTTGAAACATATGTCACTATTTTATGACTTCTGACTATTTCTTATTGCATTACCAAGGTATTTTAATGCCTCGGTATGTTTACCCTCACTCAGTGGGATGGCTGAAACTAGAATCACAGAATCCTCTAGGTTGGAAGGGACCTTTAAGATCATCAAGTCCAACCATCAGCCTAACACTGCCAAGTCCACCACTAAACCATGTCCCTAAGCGCCACATCTACCCATCTTTTAAATACCTCCAGGGATGGTGCCTCAACCAATTCCCTGGGCAGCCTGTGTCAACGCTTATAACCCTCTCAGTGAAGAAATTTTTGCGAATATCCAATCTAAACCTCCCTGGCACAACTTGAGGCCATTTCCTCTTGTCCCATCACTCATTTCTTGGGAGAAGAGACTGACCCCCACCTCGCTACAAGCTACTTTCAGGTAGTTGCAGAGAGCGATAAGGTCTCCCCTCAGCCTCCTTTTCTCCAGGCTAAATGACCCCAGCCCCCTCAGCTGCTCCTCATAAGACTTGTTCTCTAGACCCCTCACCTACGTACATTTTATATCATTTTTAGTTTCATTAACACTAACAAAAATAAGGTAGTTTTTGCCTGGACTGCCAACTTCATTTTTGCTGGGGATGGGGGTGGATTTAGCTCTGAGCTTTCATAAGAATCTTTAAGTTCGGTGCCAGAGCGGGTAGGAAGGAAGATACGGAGTGTCTGTAGGGCAGTCAGTAAGTGTCAGGTAGAGGCTGCTGGCAAATCTGACAGCAGGATACTTCACAAAGAAGCCCACAGCAACCCACTGCAAGGTTTAGCAGAGCTAAGGGGACACAGCTACTGCCAGGACAGTGACTGGGAGAGGGATGAGTACATCCTTTCCACGAACATAGAAGTGACTTCACCTTCATTAAAGGGATGCTGCATTTTTATGGTTCCTTAGGGACTGGGGATGAACAGGCTAAGTTTCAGATGGCCTCACTTTCTCTCCTTGCAGAACTGAAGCCCTTCACTGGGGAGATCTTTGCCCAGGCATCTAAAAAAGCACAGTCTGGCACGAATGAGGACCATAGATCAGTTACTGAAGTTTGTCTCTAGAGGGAGATTAGAGCCGAAAATCTGAGGGAGACATTCTGTTCTTATAAAGTATATTTAGTTTTGCAGATGTGATAGAACCTCAGGACATTTTGTGGACTGTATTTTCCTTTGCACATACTTGGGCAATCAGTACTGCAAAATACAAGACTAACATCGCTGATCAAAACTAGCTGTGCTATACAACCCACACATCTGCTATGCCGGCTTCTTATAGCAGGTTAAAAAATAAATCCGTAACTGAGCTAACCAACTCTATAAACAACTTTCTAAACTGATGAAGAGTCAGTGATCTGAACATTTGTATTCAGTGATGTGTTTGAAAAAACTGAACTAGTTCAACTGTAGCGTACTTGAAATTCTTCAAGAACTCATTGATACGAACAATATATATTCCTATCCTCCAAGAAGAGATGGTGTCTGCCATAGGATATATTCCTTAGTTGTTTACATGAGATCTTTCAAATAATAGTTTGTATCCAGTTAGCATAAAACCCTAGTACAACTATCACTTAAAGTTCCATCAAGAGCAGAAAAGGAAAGGGAGCAGTATTTTTTTTTTCTAAAAAACCCCAAACCCTAATCTAGTTTGTGAAACGTTTTTTTCCTTAGAAACGTATTGTGCATTTTGCTATTTTTAGCTATTGCTAATAGCCAAATTAGCTATTAGCTAAAATAGCTCACAATGCCCTCTTCATGAAGAAATGCTCCCCACGCTTCCCCCCCCAGTTTCTCTTAAATCACATTTTAACAGTTTTAAACAACATGTACCAATAAAATGCTCAAATTCTAGTTCCCAGTAATTAACTACAAGTAATTGCCTACTTCAGTAAGTTCTACAGAGACAAGTGCATTAAATTAAATAGAACTATATACTACTAAAGCCATAGATCTCTAGGGGCATAAACTATTGATCACCTCATGATATATATATCATAAAAAAAAAAAGACATCAGCGCATTAGAGGGGAGGTCAAAAGATAAAGAACTGTATGAACCTCTATTACAGTGCCTAAATGATATTGTCTAGGTATATTTCCCAAGTGATATTTAAAAATGTGGCAAAACTAGTAGTGATTAAACCATGGCTTTAACTTTTATAGTCAGCATGTTAAGAAATCTAATCATAATTTCAGTGCTGTTAAGATGATATATTGTCTATCAGATCTAAGACTTCAAATATATACTTTTAAAAGCCTCAAAATTTTGGTTAGGGGAACTTAACAAGCTGAGAAAGGCTGACTTGGTAGGAAGTATTTTTGGCTGAAGTTCGCTATATTTCTGCACCTGCTGTGATAAATACGGTTTATACAAATTAGCTAGGTCACCAGTTCATGACTTCTAAAGAAGGAGTTCAGCTCCAGTATGAGCAATAAAGTAGCAAATTTATAATAGACTGTAGTTATATATAACATGCACTCTCTTTCTTAAGGTCAGAAGGGACCATTGCTATCTTTCATGCCAAGAGATCATAAAAATTTTTTAGAAGAGAGAATACCCTAGATTCCAGAGAACCTCATGCAGGTAAAAATAAAATGGGACATTACAGCAGAATAAAAATAAACTTGAAAAGCTCAGGATCCACAGAAATTTTTGTACTGAATGCTAATGTGGAATCCCCCTCCCACCTTCTAGCAATTTTTTCAATACCTGTCAGGACTCAGTTTTTTCCCTGAAGAGAAAGGGTACACTGCCTTCTCTATCCCCCCATAAACCCACATGTTCAATTCAAAATCCAGAAATTACTCCCCACCCCACTTCCCAAGCAAAATGGGTCACATTCTAATTAGGAAGCAGAAATCTATTGCACAGTTAATAGAGTTGCTTCCTAATTCATCAAAGCTGTCCCCACGAAAACAGTCTGTGTGAAAGGATGGCTCTGTCCTGTCTCACTCCCTTTCTCTACAAAGGCTCACCTTAACTGGATGCATTGAAAAAGGGAACACAGCAGATTAAGCAATCCCATTCTCATTTCCCCTGCCAAGCAATTCCATACCACCCTCTGTACACGTGGGCCCCATTTCAAATACCAGTAAGATTTAAAACAACAATAAAACCCCACCAAACCTCCAAACAATCTTTCAATTCATATTCCAGACTGATTTCTGTGTCTTCCACCCTCCTGCCTTCAGGATAATACTGGAGCAGAGTGCGCACTGGTGAGGTCGTCACTGTATTAGACTAAGCTAAACCAATCAATTTACTAAGTGAAGCACTACATGGTGACCTGGAGGGAACCCTCATGCTCTGGAGTGAGAAGCGAGATGACCCATCAGGACCTTCCATTTCAGACTGCCCAGGAATATTTTCAGTGTTCTTTTTCTAATTATCAAAACTTTTCATGGAAATCCATCAGCTTTGACATATTTCGGGGCTCTGAGCGGCACTTCTAGAAGAGGAAAGATCCCACACTACTCAGACTAATTAAAACATTTCTGGTTTGAAAACTGGTTTCCTCCAATGAAAAGCAGAAGAGTTATTTGTATCTATATACGCATGTATTCTTGCGTATTGGAAAACTGTTTTCCACCCACTCTGTTTTTCTGTAATGTCTGTGGAAGCATATGGCTATTTCAGAATAGCCTAGGTAGTATGCCGACAAGAAGGGGAGACAGACTGGTACCTGGCAATTATGGGTCCAAATTTTCCTCTGTCAAATTAGTGACTCTCCACTGCAGCAGCTGGCTTTGCTTCAGATGCATAATTTTGCTGCTGACCTACTGACTACGTAATATCAAAAAATCTCTGCATTTTCCAAAAAGGAGCGGGGGGGGGGGGGGGAAGGTGGGTACTGAAAGGGTGGATGTGCAAGAGATAGCAAAAGCTGATGTCAGTAAGTGCACTCTTGCCGATAAGTGCTCATTTCTGAGCAATGTAGGAAATGCACTTGTTCCAGAGTGCAAGAAATGCTAGCAGATGTAAATTGTAATAGTTACTGTATTTATATATAAATATATATCTACATATTAAGTTTGGGAGCCAGACGATACATAGGCATATGCTGAATTGAACCTGTTCTACTAAATGTTCCACTTGCCATATATAGGCTATATATACTGCAGAGGCTCTCAGTGGGAGTGGGCAATGAATGGGTCTCTGATGCCAGAAGGATGATCCCTGCAGACACTCCATCCCCATGCCATTCAAGCCTGATATTCATGGGACTTCCCCGATGATTGTTCTTCTCCCCAGTATCCAAAGAGGAGCAATCTTGGAACAGGGAAAGCCCTCAACCTACTGCACTAACATAGAGGAGGGAGAGTAATATACTTTAATTCCCAGTCAACTGAGGTGATGGAATTGCCTGTACTTAGCTAGGTGCCCTTTCCTGATCTTTTACATGGCTGGAAAGGGCAAGACGAAACCAGAACTCTTCCAGGTGGGGACTGCCACCCCTCCCTCCCAGCATCCTTTTACCCCCAAAAGATTTGAACATCTTACACCCTTATCCCTGAAAAGCACACCGAGAACTGCAATAACCAAGCCTTCCCTGCACTCTTCTAGGGAGCCAGCCCTTCAAAACAGAAGTGAGCTCGAGTTCAGGCTGCGTGCTCTCCTGCCAGCCCCCCAAAGACCACTCTGCCCTCCAGCCCTACACAGCTTGCCAGGTTCCAGACCAGCACGCTGTATCCAGCCGGCTCCAGCACTCAGCGTGGGAACCGATCAGAGACGCTCACGGGAGCGCCTGCAAGTTGTCCTGCTGTCAGGTAGGAGCCCTGCGCTCCGCCACCCTGCCCCCACACCCCCGCCACCCTGCCGTTACATGCCCTCGTCACTGAGCCAAAAGGGAAGCGCGGAGGCAAAGAAATAAAGTGCCCGGGGGCCAAACCCGGACAGAGCTACAACCCAGGTGCTGCTGACCATTTGTCTCTCTTTTTTTTTTTTTCCCTCCTTTTTTTTTTTTTCCTTTCCTCCCCCCCCCCAGCCAGAGCCTGGCTCCGTCGGTAAGGAGGGCGTGGGGCACCTGCGGCGCATCCCTCCCCGGGGCCGGCAGGTTGTGCGCGCTGGCTCAGACGCGCTCCTCGGCCCCGCCGCGGCGCTCGCCTCCCGCCGCCGCGGGGCTACCACCTGCCGGCAGCAGGTGCCGGGCGGCGGCGCGGGGTGCCAGCGCCCGGCCACCCCCGGTTTGGAGGGGGGTGGGGGGGTTGTGAGGGGGCAAACCCCCTCCGCCACCCACTTCCACCCCGAACTTCCCAGGCAACACCCGCCGCTCCCGGAGACACCCACCCCACCGCGCATCACTCACCGCCGGGGCGCGGAGCCGTGGGGCAGCGCCCGCCCCGTTCTTCCATGGGAGCCCGCGGGTGCCGGCGGGAGCCGGGGGAAGCGCGCCCGGCGGCGGCGTGCGGGGAGGGAAGGAGGGGAGCGGGAGAAGCGAACACCCGCTGCCGCCCTGCCCGGCTGGAAGCGCCGCAGCCGGCGCCCGGCGCCAGCTTGTTTGTACGGCCCCGCCCTGCCCTACGTCACCGCGAGCCCCCGCCCACGGCCCCGCCCCACGCCCCGCCCCGACGGTGGCCAACGGAGACTCACCCGGGCGACGGCGACGGGGGGGAGCGGTCACCGCGGTGCGGGAGGAGGGCAGTGGGGTGCGGGCAGCGCCTCGGCACTGTTCTCTGTGGGTGTACGTACCAAAAATGATATTTTCACACAAATAATATCACAGTCCTTGGGACATAAATTGCTATCGACGGAAAACAGTCTCCCCCCGCCCCCGCCCCGTTGATTGCCTCCTTCCTGTACCTACAAAAATAACACATATGCGAGGTCGCGCGAAGAAGAGGCATGTATTCACTTCTACTTCTTGTTTGTGTTTTCTGGACTTTGCGAGGTGGCTTTGATCACCCCCCCCCCCCTTACGAAATGGTTTTTTGTTCAGCCATTAGAATTTAAAGCAGGATGGATGGCTACTGTGACAGAAATGCTGCTTCCTAAGAGCGGTGGGGAAAAGGCTTTCTGGGGATTTATTTTAAGTCATAGGGTTAATTTATTGAAATAGGTCTGTATTTGCCATGAGCTGACCTCTGTTTTTTTCAAGATAAAATGCATTTAAACCAGTATTAACGTACTGCATCCTCAGCCATTATTTCAACAGCCAAACTCTTGAAATTTACTGGGAGTAAAAAGCAGGCCCAAACAACTAAAAAAAAAAAAAAGAAAAAAGAAAAAAGAAAAAAAGAGGCTGGTGGAGGAACTCATTTCTCGGTTGATTTGGATCTGTTTAGCTCCACTCCTGTCTGGGGGGGGGGCTTCACGCAGCCTGGCAGATCTGTGAGAGGTAGGGTGTTCCTAAAGAGACGGATTAGCGCTGTTTGCACACAGGGTTTAGTACCCTTTGCCTAAAGAGGTAACGTGCTTAATCATATAGATCAGCACTGCCCCGACTGGGGCTGGGTGGCAGCCAGGAACCTCTCTGCTGCTGAGGATCAGTTTAAGACTTCCTGAACTTTTTCTTACGTTCCAAACTTTTACTTCTTTTCTTCCGTAGCCTTGCGTGCAAAGAACAGTTGCTTGTTTCTCAGCTTGCTTTGAGAACTGCTGTTCTCCAGTGGCACGTGATTATATTGATTCAGGGTTCGACGTTTAAATTTCCATCCACGTTGGTGGAGCTGTTTGCACAAGCATTGCAGGACCAGCTTCTCGCTGTACAGGTACAACGGCCAGGTTTTTTCCATCCTTCTGCTAGAAACTGTGGCCGTGGCTGCCGTGTGGGGACTGGGAGGTTGGCATGAGCTGGAGCTAGGCATCCGAGAATGGGGTCTTTAAATAAGCAGTGGATGAGAAAGGCTTAAATCACTTCCCAAACCTTTGACAGGACGCTGGAGGTGGACTAACGAGAGGTTTGCAGGATACCATGACCATTGCCTGCGACTTATTCACTGTTCGTTCACTCCTCGAGTGCCAGTCCGTGGGACTGTCAGGTCATACTTGCTTCCTGCACCAAAAACCAGCTTAGTGCAGCAATGCCATGCAAATATTCCCGTGATGTGTATTTTCTTAAATCCTTTTCCTTCAGCCTTGGCCTACAGTGATTTTATAACAGGAGCCGCAGCAACAAATTATGGAACTCTGTTTTCTAATCATGACTTCCATAGAGGGATTATAGAACAAAGATGCTATGTTTATTTAAGTATCACCAGCAATTTCACATGGATTACAGGAAGTAGGTGTGTTTGTGGAGTTATTTTGTTTACAACTGTTTGTCTGCCGCCAGCCCTGAATAGGCATACTTTTGTATGGCTAAATTAATTAGGAAAATAAATATGTAATAGAAAATCTAAGGGAAGAAAAGCACTCAATTATTTTTTAAAAGCGGTATCTCTAAACAGAATCTGATCAAACATTTTCAAGAAACAAATGCAACTACTTACGGAAAAATAGGATGGTATGACTATGAATGTCTTTCATTTATGGGTTTTGCATTATTAGTATTTAAGATGTTTCCTGTATTAAAGTTTACTAAATCATTTCAGTGCAATTTCTTTAGCACAAATAGACATGTGCAAAGGCTTTACTTTTAATTTTTTAATGTAAAAAGAACACAAATGTGAAATAGTACAACAATAGTACTGCCAGTTTTACTTGTATTTTAATACCTTTCTGTATGTTTTATAATAAACCTGAGAGTATAGTAGAGAAATACTTTCATTTGAGATTAACCTTGCTATTTAACCCTGCATGACAGTAGGCTTTGGGTTTCTTGCAAACAGGCTAAAACCGAAAAGCTTAGATGTTGTTCGACTGCTACAGACCCACACAATTCAGTCATAAGGGATCACTATTTCTTCCATGTGATCTCTAGATCAGATAACATAATATCCATTTCATGTGTAATATTCAGTCTTGATCTAAAAGAATAGAATCAAAAGATGAAAAATTCACCATTTCTTTAGTTAGTTTGTTCCAATCATGAACCATCTTCGGTGTCAAAATAATAACAGAAGGTGTCTGTGCACCTTTTAATCTGGAGTCATCTAACTGTAGCTCCAAGCCATTGCTTTGTATTATCACCTTCCCAGGTAGATTAAAGATATGTTTTGCCCAAAAACGTACTTTCTTATTCTAATTAAGTCTCTTCTCAGTATTATTATTTTTATTTTTTTTGGATAAGCTAAACAAAGTGATCTCTTGTAGTGTCTCACCAAAAGGTATTTTCTCCAGGCTCAAGGAAGTTTAGATTTTATTATTTTTCTTCACTTTTCACAAATTTTCATCAGTGAGTGCAATGGAAACATTTTCACAATGCTTTGATAATGAATCCCAATTGCCAATAAGGTTTCAAGATCTATCGGTTACTCAGTTCTTAAGATATTTCAAGTACATTTCATTGACATGTAATCCTTACTTTTTAAATTCACATGTCCTGGGCTGCTAAATCTGTTGCCTTATGAAAGTCTGCGTCTGTTCTGCCTGCATACTTCTTTTTATCAAGCCAATTTGTAATTTCCTCAAAGCAGATCTGTTTGACATGATCGTGGTAGTGTCTCTTCAGCTGTGGGAAAACTGGTAAGAGAGAGTGACACTAATTGTACACGTGCTATGTTTTTGTTCAGTTAATTGAGTAATGACTAATTGAGAAAAAGGAAATGAGCTTTCTTAAAGCCAAAAGCATGAGAAAGGAAATTAAAATCATCAATGCAGCATTGCCAATATTCATTTACACTTCCCTCGTTAGTCTGAAAAGGAGGATGTGAAAAATGGGATGTTTGATTTTACCAAAATTCCAGCATATCCTGGATGACTGGCATGCATCTGCACTCTGAAGAGAGGGGTGTTCTGCCCATGGAGTAAATGAAACGGGAGCCTGCTCGGAGGAAACAATTCTGCCTGAGGAGACGCCAACTCATTCAGAGCCGGGGTCGGATAATTTGGGGACAGGGCTGGGGCCAGGGTCCGTGTTGGAGACAGGAAGGCAGCAGAGGTGGGATGCCCTCACGGCAGGGAGGGAGGAGGTGGTGACTCACTGGAGGCTCCCAGGAGGTTGCGCAGCGCAGCATGGACCGCGCTGGAGGTGGGCTTTGCTCTTGGCTCGGCTCTGAAGCCAGCTGAAGCTCTTTCCAGCACAGCCTGGAGAACAGTGGTTTCATGCTGCCATAAGCATAAAGGAGGGAACTCCTTCTCAGCGGGATTTGAAAGCTTTCTTTCGAACCCTGCGCCACGACTCCACTGTTTATCACAGTAGCTGTTTTGGAAATGCAGAGGTGGAAGATACCTGAAGGAGCAATGACATGAAAATTGCTTAATTGAGGAAATACTTAGACCTTTCTCTAGATGGCCTACATTGCAGCTGCCTGTTGCACAACAAAGTTTACATTTGTCATGCAGTTATGACTTAAGCAATTCAGGACAATTCAGGCTCACAGATTTCTAGATTTGTCACTAGCAAATACTCAAGGGAAAGCAGGAAGGAAGTAGTGCTGTAATCCAGTCAGCTAAGGGAATTCAGGGGTTGAGTTATAAAATACATTTAAATAGGTATCTATTATAATGTTATTTTAAATTCAGGAAATAATAGGTACGTTACTTCAATTCTAAAATGTAAAGAAGATGGGTCTAATTCAGGGCTAGAATGTAGAGAAGACATGAGAAATGCACCATTTTGATGTGAAAAGCAATGGAAGTTAAAGTATGGAAAGATGTATATGGTTGGGAGTGTGAGGCTATAAGCTGGCCTTTGCTCAGGTGAAATACAATTCCTACACATTGTGTTTTTCCTTTATCCCCGAAGGCAAGCACTTACGAGGTGTTCAGGTTGGATACGACAGTGTGGCCACTAGGCAACGTGGCTTTTGATAGAAATAATAGAAACAACAAGCCAGTATAAACCCAGGGACCCATCCTTTCACTCTGTAAGCGGTTTGCTCCCACAGTAGTAAGGCCGTGCTGCTTGTTGGGCCTGATATCACTGTTGATAGAGCTGTGGCTTAAAAGAAACAGTCCAAAATGAACTCTGGGGTAGGGAAACCTTGTAGCGTACAAGATACGTAAGGATTTGAAAGAAAGGCCTAGGGGTTTTGCAGTCCACAGGAAGAGTTAGATTAGCGTTGGCAGAACAGACCGTGTATCTCCGGTCTGGGTGAGGTTCTTCTCTGGAAGAAGGGGCTTTTGGGCTGTTCAGAGAAGAGCTGTCCCTGTGGTGAAAGACAGCAGCCTGGTTGTCCACGGTAGAAGATACAGCTGACTGAAACAAACTGTAGGAATGAGACAGTAAATCCAAATGGGTAACAGATTTGAACAAACACACAAAAGGCTAAACTGTAAACTTTTGGAAAGTTGAGCTTGCTTCTAACAAGTGTCCAGTGCTGCTGGTAACAAGCTCTATCAAAGCTTCTCAGAAGCAGCGATGGTGCATTTAATAATGACAATATGAAGGAGATGTAACATTATGGTCCAGGCTGGGACCCACCTTTACCATATATTCTCTCTATGGTCCAGCATTTTTAAATTATTTTCACATCTTAGATTAAGCAATAAAACACAGGCAAAACAAACAAAATGTAGCAGATGGAAAGGAACTGTGTGAGAGGGACCAGGCTGGTGTAGGAACAATACTGAAGGAGGTGCAAGGAAAATATAAAAAGCCCAATCTCATAAAAATATTTTCAGGGAAGATTTCTTTACATACAATAAGTGAGGGCTTGCTGTATAGGTGAGCTTATGAAAGCTATGTGGAAGTGATGCATGCAGGAGGGACCCTTACAATGAAAAGAGAGAATGAATGATAATTAAGTGATAATATTGAACTTTTCCCAGAGAAATAAATAAATCATTAATCTGAAGATTCCTCACAGCCCTGCCTCATAGCACAGTTTAGATTTTTATTTAAAATGATCTCTGTGAAGCATGCGATAATGTCATGGCCTTCTAATATGTTTTCTTTAGGCAAACATTCTCAGGTTGGCACTTTAAGCTCCGGGAGTTGAGCACTGAGGAGCACAGAGCTTTATATTGCTGTAAATAAGAGGTCTGTCAAAATCCTGTAGTTCAGTATAAACATTTAAGGCTTTTCCTTTCCCTAACTGAAGTGCTGTTTGTAATAAGAAACAGAGATTATTACTTAGTGATACAAGACTCGGGATGATGGCTTTTACCTGATCTGAATAATGTTGCGTGTAAAAAAGTAAAGGAAAAAAAAAGATTAGTAGTAAATTGACAATGGATACGATCCAAGTTCTAGAAGATGTGTGAGACTCGTTATAGCTTTGCAAGTAATTAAGCCTTTTCCTTTGAGAATGTAGAGTACCCCTTTCACATAAGGTATTGCTGTATAAAGAGAAGGGGACAGGTACAAAGTGATAATTGGTGCAGTGTAATTTTCCTGAACAGCTGTGTGGGTGACAAGAGCTCAGGGCAAGAGGCAGAGGTGAGTCCAGAGTAGTTGCTGCCACGCCGGTTTTCCCACCCATCTGCTCAGGGTGACATCCCCAGGCTAGCAGCGCCTTGCAAGGAGAGCAGAGCAGATGCTGGAAAAGCTTTCCCCGTCCCCACTTTCCTGCTGCCAGATTCGTTCATTGGGCAGTCGAGTTTGCTAAAGCAGCAGAAAACCACCAGTGCCACCAGCAAAGAGAATCATCTGTTGGTTTCATGCCAGCTGCCTCACCGAGGCTTTGCCCCAGCACAAGAGTGTGTGGCTGAGAGCTGGTGAGAAAAGGTTAGGATCCCCATTTGCAGCGGTACAGAGCCACTTGAAATGAGAGGAAGAAAAAAGTTAAATGTTATTATATCCCTTGGAAGTTGCTTGCAGCACACAGACCCTTTCACTCAGGGTGGGTGACAGCAATCCATGCCTCTGAGCCCTGCTATACAGTTTCAAATCCAGAAAAAAAATCCTGACGATGCTGAAAGGAGGCAGGGTAAACAACTGACTGGAGTCGCCTCCCCATTCAAGCATTATTATGCCTCCAGACTTGTAATTTCAGACATCTCTCAATGTCAAAAAGCCTCTTGTGTTATTTAGGTTTATTATACGTTCAGCCTGAGAGTTAGAAGATTTCTTTCTACTCACAGCCATGTACAAATGTACAGAAATAGCCAGAAGGTCTCCATAAGACAAGTTAATTCTTTGCTCAGTCTTCTGGCTAACTCTAAATTAGGAATGCCTGGCCACAGATTATATTAAGAGAAAGATATTCATGCTTTTCAGAATGACAGTTTCCATCCCAGTTTTTAGAGGACATCACTGTGATTGAGAATACTGGTCTGCATTTGGTTTGCCCCCCTTTGTTTTCCTGCGCCTGCCACCTGATGGAATATATTATACTAGATTTTCTTTTTTTGGTGTGTGTGTATCATTATTGCTTTCTTTAGAAGCAAAGCCCTGTCACGCCAATGCTACATGATCTGTAAGAACTTAATAGTAATAGGCAAGAACTAATCTGCATACTCTAATTGAAGCGTACGTTACTGACTTTCCTGCTTAGGTGAAGAAAAGACTTTCTGTTGAATTTATACTCTGCAACTCAAACACAAACCTGCATGAGGTAATAAATACAGACATGTTTCTTCTAGTACTGCAGTATATTGTTGAGGGCTAGACTTTACCCAGCCTTTAGTGTGTGACATGGGCAGGGGATGGAGAATCGAAATGTGTGCCATACTCAGCACCCTCCTGGACACAGCCTGAGAGCATTCCAGAGGGACTTTGCTCCCAGTTGAATCGTCTGGGACGTCTCCTGGATTTAAAGGGATTAAAAGTAGGTAAAGCCATGGCCCACTTTCCTTTCACACCATCAGCAGGAGGTAAAACATACTGTGTGTTTTCAGAAGCACTGGGGAGGGACAGGACACCTTCGAGCCATCTTTCCCCTAGGCGGTGTGATGTGTTCACCTGCTCAGGGCCAAGACTGGGGACCACTGTATGGGCATCTGTCCCCTGGGTTTACACTACAGGGAAAATGTCTTTTGACTGTGGGGTCCCTTGCTTATTTCAAATAGAACGTAACATCACTAAATGGACTGGATGCCTAACACGAGCTGTTAATGCTGGAAAAGGCTTGAGGTGTTTGCAATAGCTACAGTAGGGGTATGGTTACCTTAGATGAAAAGAACATGCCCAGGCACACCGATGCTTTGCAGTCTTTGTTAGGCACAGTGTTCAAGGTTGAATGTTTTCACCTACCAGATGATATCCAGCATAACTATGTTCCTTTAAGAGCACTGTTGCTTTTAAAATACTTTTATTATTTTTTTCCTGTGATGGCCTCTAACCCTTGAGGCTCAACTCTGCCACTCCAATTCAAAGCTTTACCCAAGTTTGCCAGCGATTCCATGGAAATCAACTGACCTTGCCGAGAAAGGTACATTTAACAGAGAAAAAGAAAGCTTGATCCAGGCTTTCATTAAATACCACTCATGTGTAACATGGCCTGGTCTGTGTTTGTCGCATGTAACTAGCTGCCGCTAACATCATTAGGATTTCCAGGCACAGTCCAGCTGGGTTATGAAACTCGAGTTCCAGATACAGAGTGAAGTCCGAGCAAATTAGATGACCCATGTTGCAGACAGAATACAAGTTCAGTGTAAAATATTTATTGCTCCAAATTATCGTTGTAAGAGTAATAAAATGAAGCCATATTTGTAGGCTTCACAGTGATATATTTTTATGAGCTTAGAGCTGCTGTTTGTATAAATTCAATAGAGAAGCTGTTTGGACTTGTTTCAAATTTCTTTAGCTACAGGGGAAGAACATTTATTCCTTATTTCACTTGTTAGAAAGACTGAAAAGCAAATCTTTTATCTGTTTACTAGAAAATACAGCTTTAATGAAACTCATTACCTTTCTGAGTCTGGCTGTTGGAGTTGTATAAAGATGGAATCAGGTTGCCTAGACATTGAGGGACAGGACTGACACCAATTCTCTATGGGCCTTTTAAGAAGGTAAAGATGAAAACTGGTTAGATAGATTCAGCTGTAATACTTACCCAGATCATACAGTCATGTCAGAGTATTTCAACTGAGAATGGGTTTTGCTGTAGTTGGTAGAAACCCTATTTTGAGATATCAAAATTATCAGAAAAATGGAGTGTCCCTTATTTGACTACCCAAGAAGCAGTACGTCATTCAGTGCTATCCTGACAGAAGGCAGCTATACTGGCATGGGTGAAAGAAGTTTTATTATGTCCTTATGACTAGTGTCATGTCAGAG
This sequence comes from Rissa tridactyla, assembly GCF_028500815.1. Classification (NCBI taxonomy): domain Eukaryota; kingdom Metazoa; phylum Chordata; class Aves; order Charadriiformes; family Laridae; genus Rissa; species Rissa tridactyla. The sequence continues at coordinate 26,587,523 of NC_071470.1, read as the reverse complement.
TTCCTTTATGGAGTGGGAGAGGAACCCAAACCCGCTACTGTTTCATGCTGACACTTGATCATTCTGGCCCAATTCAGGTCTTGATCTGATTCCCATTGGGACTGATTTCAGTGCGGTTTGGGTTGTTACAGGTGACAGTGCCCTTGGGGTGCGCGTGGGCCGTATGAGGAAGCCGTGTTCCTGGGATCCTCATTGAGATGTCCCTGCATTCCTGGAGAAGTCATATCGTATGACCTGGTTCAATTCTTTCAATGGCAGAAAAAGGAGGTTGATCCCCACTTCATCCGTAAAGGGAAAATGTAAACATGTTTGGGTGGTGTCTTATTGGTTAAAAAGTGTAAAAAATAAAAGGCATTTAGTACAAGAATAACCCGCAGGTTTTCTTGAAAATTCTCTTCCTCCCCTGTAGTTGTTGTCTTTGCTTCTCTGGTGGGAATATGTCTCAATTTGATGATCAGTACAGAAAAAGGGGGCAAATGCATTTTAATTTAAGGATTTGAGGTGTTTTTGGACAAAAGGTTTTTCAAAGGAAAAACTGATCCTCAGTCTTTTCTTCCTCCAAACTTCTCTCCTTCAATGAAAGAGGGATAAGATATATTGCATTTATTATAAGATAGTCTTCTCAAATAGCTGTGTGTGTATGAAGAGTAACCAGTTTGCTCCAAGAGACAGTGTTTCATAAAAACTGGCAGGTTTAAAATTCAGCCCCCTTTTTAGGCTCTCGTGTCTCTGTGTAAACACCTGTAACTTCTCCTTCCACCCACTGTTTTTCCATTACACGTGAAATAGCAGCATCTCAGTTCACCCAGTTCAGGAAAAGAAGTCGTCACCAGCGGCACAGACTCATCATGAGTGTGCTTCAGCAGCTACTAGCAATTAAGGGTATCTATGGCTGACTAATAGAAACTTTTATTATCTCTCAACACAGTTACAGATCTACAGTTTGAAAAATTCTGTGTTAGAATTATTGTTTTTACTGTTTATCTGCCTTTTTACTCCAGTTTTGCAGTCTAAAGCAACTAATTTTGTCCTTACATTGCAGCAGAGCCATAGTAAAGGAATAGCGACAAATGAGGTAAAAAGACACACATTTTGTGAATTGCTGCTTCTGCTACTGTTACCCTTGAAGAGGAGGGGCCGAGTTTCAGAGCTGTGGAATGATCTGAGGTGGCACAGCTCAGAGGTGCTGGAAGAAGACAGCCCAAGAAGAGTATGGGCATCAGGGATGCTGAGGGACGAGTCCTTTCAGCAGAGATCTGCCTTGGGTTATCCAAATCTTACTACTATTGAGAGTATGAGTTACCTCCTTTGCAACTCATCCTCCTAATCACAACACGAGTTAGTGAAAGGGACTATAAAATAAAAAGAATTAATTTAATTTGGCAATCATCTTTTTACAAATACTTTATTTTTTAGGGCATCATCATTGACATGAATTGTTATCTAGAACAGAACATTGGATAGTTCAGGTTGTGAGGAATCTCAGGTCATCTAGTCCAGCCTGCCCAAAGTCAGTGCATGGTCAACAGCTGTGTTCTTCCAGTAATTCTTGCATGTTTAGTTGTTTGCATACAATTCCCTGCTAACTAGTCAGTGCAAATCTTTTGGGCTTAAGGCAGTCTTAAGGTAGACACTGTGCTGTGTCTACCTTAACTTATTTGGCATTCTATCACCTCTTTGCTTTTTGTGATCTCCTCACCATTGAAATTTTTTGAGATGTAGCCAGCTCACAGACATGGCTTCACATCTTGCTAGCCTTTATTATAGGATCCTCCTTTCCTGTCTTCCTTTATTATAGGAAACATTTCTGTCACATTAGTCTTTTATGTTTCTTTCTTAAAATCCCATTTAGATGTTTTTCAGCAGAAAAGTCTTTTATGCTTAACATATTTGTTATTAAGACTGGTAAATCTTTATACACAGAGCTAAACTCTACTTCCATTTCCCACTCAGAAAGTCTTAGATTGTCTAAAAATTAGATCTAATTACTTATTTTTTGTTATCTAATAAGAATATATTCTAGTATTTACATTTTCTAGGTTGGTGTTTCTCTCCGTGTGTACTGGCATGTACTGGTGTATATATGATTACTAAAATGTGCCTGGCTAATATATCTATATATAAATAACTGTACATATATTTAGATTTTATGTAAATATCCACCTAGTGAATAATATGACTAGAAATATGTGGGTTTTTGAATTAAAAAGATTAAATCTCATTTGTTTAAAAAGTTGTCATAAAAGAATTCTTCCTGTTTGTGAGCATCAGCTCACAGTCTTTGTTCTAAATCAAATTAAGAGAAAAGTAAGCAAAAATGAACTGGAGTTAATTAAAATGTATTTTTCAGCAGTCTCACTATAAAAAGCTATTAAAAAAAGCCTCCATTAATGAGGTGCAGCTTGATTAGAAAGTCACTTTTAACCCCTTGCCTGTTTTCAGTTCTCTGGGAGAACAGCAGCAAGAATTGTTCGGTTTCATTGTGTAGAACTCATTAATAAAAGAGTGCTAATGTACACTGGCTACCCTGGTAAGCTGTGTCTTATGTAAGTCTGATTCAACTAGACAAATGACCTGTTTTTAAAAGGGGATGGAAACATTTGCAGTAAACCTCTGGGCTGTCAGATGTGCAGAGGGGATATAGCTACTACAGAAAAGGTGTTTATTCAGATTCTTCAGACACAGAAGGTCAAACAAGCCTAGCTAAAAGTCGAGAAACGAAAATCAGCATTTGGGACTAAATCCTTGTGTCGGTGCATAGGCTAAACACCCACCTGTCTTCTTGCGATGTCAGTGGTCGCTGGGCAGCATTGCTCAATCACTCCTGGAGTGGAGCAGAAGTAATCTGTGATGACTATACACCTGCTGTGCAGAAAAGGTTAATCTGTTGGCTCAGACCTGTACCTTTTCTAGTTCTAGTGGAATTCAGCTCCTTCTGATAGAAATAAGCTCCTTTGTTATGAAATACACACAGGAGATGAAGAGCACCAGAGAAGATTCTGTATTTTTGTTGGGAGGGGTGGAAAGACTCCCAGTACAATTCTTTGAACACTGTCACTAATCATAGAGGAAGAAACCAATTTTATGGATTAGTGATAGCTGTAGTCTTGAAAACACGCCGATGTCTTGCAAGTATCATTGGTCATTTACTCAAGCAATTGCTTTACAAAATCTTTTTTTTCAACTTGTCTATTAGTCTAGCATAATGGAACAACAACCTACAGCCCAATTCTGGTCTCTTTTGCCCATATAGCTCAGTGGCTGCAGTGGAATTATTTCTAACTTGCTCCACCTAACCAAGATTTTCAGTTAAGAAACATAGTTTTCTTTCTAATTTGTCACTGAATCACAGAATCCATGTGGTTTGAAGGGACCTCTGGAGGTCATGTGGCCCACCTCTCCTGCTCAAGCAGAGACACATACAACTGGTTGCCCAGGACCATGTCTAGTGTCTCCAAGGATGGAGACTCCAGAACCTCTCTGGTCAACCTGTATCAGTGCTTGGTCACCCTCACAGGAAAAAAAATGGTTCCTGATCTTCAGAGGGAACCTCCTGTGTATCAATTTGTGTCCATCGCCTCTGGTCCTGTCACTGTGCACTACTGAAACCTGGCTCCACCTCTTTGCACCCTCCCTTCAGGTATTTATATCCCTTGATAAGATCCCCTGAGTCTTCTCTTTTCCAGGCTGAACAGTCACAGCTCTCTCAGCCTTTCCTTATAGGATAGATACTCCAGTCCCTTCATCATCTTAGTGGTCCCTCTCTGGACTCTCTCCAGTCTGTCCATGTCTCTTGTATTGGGGAGCCCAGAACTGGACACAACACTCCAGGTGTGGCCTTACTAGTGCTGAGTAAAGGGGAAGGATCACCTCCCTTGTCCTGCTGGCAATACTTTGACGTGCTGGCACCCCATAACGGGTCCCTTGTAAGCACTTCTTTGCTTATTTGTGGGAAGAGGCACGGAAAAATGCTGGTTTCGGTCTTTTTGTGCTCTGCATCTACCGTCTTCCTCATGCTGACATGTTCCTTGCATTTCTCATCTCTAAAGAATGCTGAAGATAGCAGAGTTTCAGGTTTTGTTGAGTCATCCCACATCTAAGGAAAAGCAAAGGAAGCATTTTCTTATATATATATTCCCCCCCTAAAGAAGGGGAAATAAGCAAGTAGAATAATGCAATCCCTTTCTTCTACAAATACCTGCCAGTGCTCCCATTTTACAAGTTACACCCACATAACAGAGGAGGAAGGTCGTAATATGTGATCTTCACGTTTATGTGGTCCTCCTTCAACTCTAGGCTTATATATACTCATACACTTATGCAAGCTCAGGACTATATGAAACCAAACTATTTCATATACCTCCTTGGTTAGGTACTTGGGATGCAGGAGGACAGCAGCCCATAGGTTGTCTGTTAAGGTCAAAGGGCTTATCCAGTGGTGGGAGATATCTGTGTGGTAAAAGCCCTCTGTTTATCATGTTTCCACTCCCTGGAATCCTTCTAGAGCAGCTGGGAAAGAGGGACCTTACAAATTGGCTAAGAGAAGTCTCACCTAAACTTAAGTATTTAAATGTCAAGTACCTAGTATAAGCCAGTAATAGTCAATGCAAAAATGGACACTCCTGGAGGGGAGGTCCCTTTTTTCTGCACCATGGGCATGCCATTATAGAGAGGAATTTCCCTTTGGCTGTAGAAGGAACCTATAGAAGGAGTCTATAAAACTGTGTTACTCTGCCTAACTTTCAGGAATTATGCTTAGATAAACTGGATCTTAACAGAAGATGTTACTTTTGTTCTGATCTTAAGATTCCCTATGCTGGACAAGTTGAGCTGATTGTATACCACAGGATGGAGGTGCTCTACCCACTTGTGGCTGTAGGCAGGCGACCCAAAAGAATTCAAAGCGGGTTTCACCTGTACCCAAAGTGATCTCAGCTGCCTGCAAAATGCAGGCAATACAGCTTTGGGCATGCAGCACAAGAGGAAAAGGAGTAGTTCAGCTCTTAAGCTTTCCTCTACTGGGCAAGTTTAGCTGGTTGCATACAAGAGGATGGAGAGTGCACAAAGCAGGATAAAATGAATCTGAATCATAATTCAATGATCTGATTCTTTAACTGTACCTCCTTAGTTAGAAAAAGGAATCACGATGTCCAGCTAACACTTAAATTTGTATTTCTGAACTGATATGATTCATCAGTGAGTAAATATAGGTCCTTCTTTTTCAGCTGACTGTATTTGACTTAGAGCTCTCCAGCCCTATCTCCCCAGTTCCTGCAAATTACCTTGAATGCCAGTGGAAAAGCTAGCTGCGATTTCTGCTAGTAGCTGTATGAATGTGTGCTCCTTTTGTGTGAATATGAATTTGACCCAAAGACATGTGTCGTTCCTTGTGGCTTTTTAGGAATGCAGCATAAAAATGCAAGAATGTGAAGAGTGGCAGCAGACAGTGCAATTTACTGAGAGGAGATGCCGCAAAATGTTATGAAATCCTCCTAGCCTAGTTTAATCTTTCTCCTGTGTTCTCCCACACAGTGTTCAGAACCAGTTAAGTAACATGAAGAATATTACACATTTTTTATAACAGATGGGGGACACCACTTTTATGGATTTGAACAATTCATTACAAGTCAGGTTCTGTTAAGATTCATCATGCTGTCATTTTTCTCACATCTTGTCTAGTCTCCCTAGTCCAGGCTGATCCCAGTCTAAGTACGGGACCAAGGGGGTCCTCTCATTGGTCCACCAGCTGATGTCTGGACCACCCTCACTTCAGCAGTCAAATAAGGAGGCTTTGGAGAAGGAGAACATAAGTTGTACTCCCTCTGTGCCCAGTGCTGGTGCCATGAAGGAGGAGACAGGCCACATCTGTTCAGGTGTTGCAGAAATGTGTTTTCATTCTCAACATTTCACACATTAACAGGCAGATTTGGGCAAAATGGATTAGCGTGTGTGCTTTTTAGACAGCTGAGAACTGTCTCTGGGAGGACTTACCAAGGCTTGGTCAGGGCTAGGAAGGACTGTCAGGTGGATTATGGGACAGGGTACCAAAGGCTATATGTGCCAGTCCAAACAATTTGTTCCTGCCTGCCCTCTTCGATGGTGCCCTCTCTCTCCAGAGACCTGTCATCCCTCCCTGTATAACCAGTCCTTTCCAATCTATAACCAGCTGTGTATCCAAGGCATGATCAGAGTGTTACGACACATGCTTGACAAGGCACGTCTTCTACGTGTGCATGCATGTAAGTTTAGGTGATCCAAAGCTGTTTGCATGCCCCAATATATGAATGGGGACATATTTGTCTCATGATAGTGGAATATGTGCTTTTGAGGAAAATGACAGGTACATAAAAGTAGACACTATTCATGTGACTTCGCACATACTTGCAAACATATGTGCATGATGGCAGGCATCTGCAGTTCAGTTACAGGATGGGTGCATATTTGCTTACGTGACATGGATGAACCATAATGTACAGGAGTCACATACCTTCATGAGAGCTTTATTGACATGAAAAGTTGGATACCTCTATTCTAGGTCACTCATGACATCTAATCTTCACATTACAGGCATTTGTGTAATCACAATCCCTTTCCTGAAGTGTTTTCTGAGACTATAGATATAGTTGATGAGGAAGAAGAGGTGTGATTTAAGACCAGACTGTTAGTGCAGAGACTAAATGGATTGGATGTGAAAACATTTTAATAACAGATAAGCAAATTTACTAATTGTACAACTTCCCTGTTCCGTGGGATAGACAACGCAATCTAAAAGAAGTCAGGAGGGAGTCAATGTAGTCGTTACAGCTGTGTGGAACATAGTCATGGGGCAGGGCTGTGAGGTCCCTTTCCATCCTTGAACGACTCTGGGCACCAACAGTTATAGTACTGGATAGAGAAAATTTAATTCTTGATTGGCTTGTTCAAATTTCCTCAACACCCAACAACTAGCTGGCACTGGTGCTCACAATCAGCCCATCTCAAAGGCTTTCCACAAAGACACTCTCACAGTGTTTAACAGTTTATTTACACTCAGTGTACTCCTCTATTTTTAGAACTAAGTTACTCCCTTATCCTATAGGGTTAACTAAAGTCCATATGCTAACAGCTCTCATCAAGTAAGCCCACCCCATGCCAACTGCCACAAGGAGCAGCTTCTTAGGTTTGACTTATTCTACGCTGAAGTTGGTGAGAGCTGTTCCATTGTCTGATCCAAAGAAACAGTGCCAAAATCTCATGTCCTTTTGTGCTAAAACTCCACCAGGGTACAGCAAATCCAAATGTTATGTCTGCAAGTATGTTTCCCAGTTTATTAATTTACTAATATATATGTGCGTATACGTGCATCACACATATTAGTATCTCTGTGAAGAAATACAGATGGACAACTTGATTCAGTTTGGTCACTGATTTTATTTTCTTTGGACTTCAATGGCATTTAGTTGTGTCTCTGCTGATCAGCATGATGTTTAGCTCCATGCAGTATTATATTTTATCTTGGCTCCAAATATGTTCTCAAATTAGCATGTTGATACAGATGGATTCTTCTCTCAGAGCCATATGATTGATTTCATCTCTGATATTCTGCTCCATCAACATGCAAGGAATTAGTCCTGACATCAAAGGGCAATCTGTTTACATTGGGAGTGCAAAATATCAGCATTAAGCAATGCAAAACAAATTAAAAAAAAAGAGAATGGCACCACCATTGCTTTTTGAAACAAAACAAAACACAAAACTTATTAGGAAATCCATACACTCCCTTCTCTAAAGCAATTATCTTAAATGCTGAGAACATTAAGAACATTTGTAATGGGTTCCAAATGTCTGTTCAGACTGCTGTGCATGTATGCTAGTGGTCAATTTAGGATGCTAGAGATATGAATGGGGCAAGCAGATAGTAATACACTTCCCCTCTTGCAGCCTTTCCAAACCAAAAATTCTAGAGGATTTCCAGGAAGTGGACCAGCAATAATCATGGTAAATTTAGATGGGTTATAATTTCTCAGCCACTCAGAACAGATTTTAAAAGATAGTAGCGGTACCATATAATACAAAGCATTACCAAAAATTGCACTGCAGCTTGTAAATTCATACAGAGTTAGGATATATTTTTCAAACAAGAGAAATTCTGACACAAAGAATTGTTATCTTCCATTTTGTTTTGGAACATAAATAGTGTCGTATTTATTTGGATTCAGAAGATTGTCTTTTGTACTTGTCAATGTAAAGGATGAAAATAAATAACTAAACCAGGTTTAATTCTGACTTTGACACTTCAAGTTAAAAAGTTTCTTTTTTTTCACATTTGAGTCAGAAAAGATTTTATTTGATGACCTAAAGTTACTTACTCTGCTACACCGCTATTTTTATATAGCTTATATCACTTTATTTTGATTGATGTGAAATAATAATAATAGCATCCCTTGAAAAACCCCCTAAGACTAAAATGGTGAATGTGCACTAGTCTGACAGAGAAAGAATACAGCAATAGGCTGGCAATGCATAATTCGTCTGGGTAATATATAGCCCTAACTCCTGCCCATCACTTACTTTGCATTGAATATCTTTCTTTTGTGTTTGTGTTCCACACAAATAATGAAGTATCTGGTTGTTAAAGAAAATTGAGTTTCGGAAGTATAAAATGTTGTAAAGGGAAATAATTCTCTAGAAGAAGCAGGTGAAGTAGCTTGACAAACTGTGTTTCTTTGTGTGTATTGGTTCCAACTTCCTGAGAAGCTTAGTCTGTCTCAGAGGCTTAGGGAAAAGAGAGATTTGGAAACTTCTGTGTAGATTAAAAATCAACAATAAATAACCATTAAAAAAGTCACTTTTAAATAGATAGAGAAATAACTGAAATAATATTGCATTTTGTTGGACTGGCATTAGTTACAGATAATTTCTGCCAGGACAGATTTCCTCAGAAAGAGGTTTTCAGTTTGTGTCTTTGATTTGGAGTGAGGATCTGTAAGGCTCTGCCCAAAGAAAGCCTGAAACTCTTCCCCAGTATACCATCACTGGATATACACCCCAGGTGCAGCAAATGAAGGAATTTGCCACACAGCTGCAGAGAGGCCAGCAACTACCAGAAACATGGCCTGTACCACAAGGTTACGTGCCTTGAGACCCAGACACCTCCCATAAGGACAAGGTCTACCAATCCAGAAATTTCTCCTAATTGCCTATAAAGTAACTCATCAGTGCTTACATTCTGCCTGCGCAATCGGTAGTGGACATCCAGTATAATGTCTCCTTTGTTTCCAAACCCCTAATCCTCACGCAGAGGCTCTCAACCACATCATCAGTAACTGTAAGGGCTGTAGAATCAACCCTCTCCCTTGCATACAGCGCGATACCTCCACCTCACCTGCCCTGACTATCCCTCCTCAACAGCCTGTAGCCCTCCATCCCAGCACTACATTCTGGGGACTCATTCCACCAAGTCTCAGCGCCCTCAGAGTCAGGACGTGCTCTCTTGTGTTCAGATCAAATTTCATGATTTTTTCCTTTGACCCCGTTGGTTCTTGTCCCGTCAGTCGTCACGACTGAGAAAGGTCTGGCTCCCTAGCCCTCGTTCCCTCCCAGCCGGCATACATGCACCAAGACATATTCCCTCGGTGTCTGGGAGGGAAGGTATCTCCTGACCAAGGAAACCCTTTTTCTCGCAATGAGGATGGATATACCTCCATTTCTGTACCCTCTCTTTTTAAGAGTGATTGCAATAAACAGTAACAGATCACTAGTAGAGTAATGTCATATTGGCATATGTAATGTGTGTGTGCGTGCTCGTGTACATGTGTGGAAGTAACTTTCTATCTTCATAAAAATCTGTTTTTGAGAGCTGCAAGAAACTCTTCTTTCACAGATCCCCCAGCAGACCACAATGAGCAGGGCCAGGTCTTCAATGGCTGAAAACGGCCACTGCTGGAACGTGGAAAGGAGCGTGGCTTCCTCTGCACTGCTGCTCTGCTCAATCTCCTGCAGCAGCCGAGTCATCTCCTGATGGAGATATTGCTCACGCTGCCGCATCCGCTCAGCCGTGGCCACATCGATCTGCTGATGGCTCTTTGGCCCATCCTGGAGGGCCAGCACAGCCAAAACGAGGGCAATTACCGCCAACATGGTCTGCAGGGGATGGGAGAGAAGGGGGCTGAGCAGGGCTGGGTGGGAGGCAGCTCGGGGCTGGGGGAGCAGGGCAGGAGCCGCCTGGAGCTGGGGGCCGGCAGGAGAGGGGCTGAGGGAGGTGGGAGGGAGCAGGGGCAGGGCTTGTGAGCACCGGCCGGGTGGGAGCCACGGGCTGCCCCAGGAAAGCGTTGGGGCCCTGGTGTGGACAGGCCTGAAGGGGCCGCAGGCCCTGGCTGGAGACAGCGTGGGGCCCATCCTGCCCAAGCCGCCCTGATGGCCAGCCCCTGGCTGGGCTGTGCCCCGTCCAAGGGCAAGGGACACGCGAGCAGAGTCTCCCAAGGCCCCATCCCTGCTACCGAATGGCGTCCCATGGAGCCACGGGCACCCGGCCCACCCCCAAAGCCTCTCTGGGCACCTGCCACCACTGGGAGCCCCGAGCACCTCTGCCCCCAGCCCCGAGGGCAGCACCGTGCCCTGCCCTGAGGGGCTCGGCTCTCGCTTGGGGTTAGAACAGTCTCACAGGTACAGAATCCAGCACTTCAACTCAGAGTCAGGACGGGCTCTCTTGTGTTCACATCAAATTTCATGTTTTTTTCCTATGACCCCATTGGTTCTTGTCCCGTCGGTCGTCACGACTGAGAAAGGTCTGGCTCCCTTGCCCTCGTTCCCTCCCAGCCAGCATACATGCACTGAGACATATTCCTTTGAAAATGGAAGCGGAGCAGAACGCTGGAAAAGGAAAGGAAAAGGGGTGCGTGGAAGCATTCTATTTGGGTACTATTTATTTACCTCAAAATGTGCTCCCTGCCCACATTCCCCACCAGAGTGTTGCACAGACACTCACAGACAGAGGGTTGGTTAAAACAAGCTACTTTATTGTCATCTTTGCATCGCGTAAAGGTCCCAGAGGAGATGAACTCTTTCCAACGCGATGGGTGGTCCCGTCCTGTTACAGGTGGTAACAGGAGCCTCGGTTGCAATGGCACCTTCAGCTGGACCAGCAGAGATTCCCCAGGCTGTGGTTAAGCTGAGCTCCTCTTGAGCGGTGTCATCTCCGTGCCTGCTTTGCTCAGATCTGCGGCACAGACTCCCAAGGTGGTCTCTGGGATGAGCAGATTCCCTGTCCTGGTGTCCAAAAGTGTCGCCTGGGCCCCAGCAGTGGGAGAGGAAAGTAGGTCCTCAGGGTCACAGGCATGGGTGGACAAGCCTGCGACCAGCAGGATATGGGAGCAGAGCTGCAGACATCTGAGGTAGAAATTGTCCTGCTGGGTGTGCCTGGCTGTGGGTCTGCAAAGCAGCGTCTCGACAACAGCCCGGCTCTCTGGCCATGGTGTGCTGCTGCTAAAGCTGCCCTCTGCCTACTCAAGGCTCAGGCAGGCCCCTCAGCTGCCTCACTCCACGGCAAAAAGGATCTCGGTGCAGATGTTCATCTGGGAGGTGCCTGTCAGCTGGAACTTGCAGGAGAGGGAGGAGGGCAGCACCGTTAGCTGGCAGTGGTGCGACTCAGGCAAAAGCAGCCAGGCTGATCTCACCAAGTGTTGGACCCAGCGGGTGACTTTCTCCCAATCTAAGTAGGATCGTGTGCAGAGGGTGCGTAGGAGCAACGAGCTCTGATCCCTGGGGTGGTGGAGAAAGCACAAGCTATCCCCCAGCAGCTCTCCGCTCGAGCAGATGCACTCCAGCACCACATGGACTCTGGAGGACCTTGCTGGCAGCTGCCCCGTGGTGTCCAGCTCCACACTGAAAGAGTGCCCAGGGGGTGGCCGCAGGAACACGAAGGGGCGGTAGGTGATGCCGTTCCCCTGGACACTCCAGGCTTCATAGCTGCTGTCCGTCCCAATGGCTGGGTGCATCTGTGGCAAGAAATTCTTCTTGGAAAGCACTCGGCAGACACCAAGGAGGTCACCCACCAGCTCCTGCAGCACCTTGCATGTGTCAGGTGGGTCCTGTGTTGGTGATGGTGTAGAGCCAGCCAAAGACCTGACACCACTGGGTGCACCGTTGAGGTCGTCCTGCTTCTCATCATCCTCTTCTTCATCATCCTCCTCCTCGCTGCTGGAGCTGTCCTGCTCATGCCACCAGTCATAAAGAACCTTGATTTGCCAGATCCCCCAGCAGACCGCAGTGAGCACTGCCAGATCTTCAATGGCTGAAAACGGCCACTGCTGGAACGTGGAAAGGAGCGTGGCTTCCTCTGCACTGCTGCTCTGCTCGATCTCCTGCAGCAGCCGAGTCATCTCCTGATGCAGATATTCCTCACGCTGCCGCATCCGCTCAGCCGTGGCCACATCGATCTGCTGATGGCTCTTCGGACCATCCTGGAGGGCCAGCACAGCCAAAACGAGGGCAATTACTGCCAACATGGTCTGCAGGGGATGGGAGAGAAGGGGGCTGAGCAGGGCTGGGTGGGAGGCAGCTCGGGGCTGGGGGAGCGGGGCAGGAGCCGCCTGGAGCTGGGGGCCGGCAGGAGAGGGGCTGAGGGAGGTGGGAGGGAGCAGGGGCAGGGCTTGTGAGCACCGGCCGGGTGGGAGCCACGGGCTGCCCCAGGAAAGCGTTGGGGCCCTGGTGTGGACAGGCCTGAAGGGGCCGCAGGCCCTGGCTGGAGACAGCGTGGGGCCCATCCTGCCCAAGCCGCCCTGATGGCCAGCCCCTGGCTGGGCTGTGCCCCGTCCAAGGGCAAGGGACACGCGAGCAGAGTCTCCCAAGGCCCCATCCCTGCTACCGAATGGCGTCCCATGGAGCCACGGGCACCCGGCCCACCCCCAAAGCCTCTCTGGGCACCTGCCACCACTGGGAGCCCCGAGCACCTCTGCCCCCAGCCCCGAGGGCAGCACCGTGCCCTGCCCTGAGGGGCTCGGCTCTCGCTTGGGGTTAGAACAGTCTCACAGGTACAGAATCCAGCACTTCAACTCAGAGTCAGGACGGGCTCTCTTGTGTTCACATCAAATTTCATGTTTTTTTCCTATGACCCCATTGGTTCTTGTCCCGTCAGTCGTCACGACTGAGAAAGGTCTGGCTCCCTTGCCCTCGTTCCCTCCCAGCCAGCGTACATGCACTGAGACATATTCCTTTGAAAATGGAAGCGGAGCAGAACGCTGGAAAAGGAAAGGAAAAGGGGTGCGTGGAAGCATTCTATTTGGGTACTATTTATTTACCTCAAAATGTGCTCCCTGCCCACATTCCCCACCAGAGTGTTGCACAGACACTCACAGACAGAGGGTTGGTTAAAACAAGCTACTTTATTGTCATCTTTGCATCGCGTAAAGGTCCCAGAGGAGATGAACTCTTTCCAACGCGATGGGTGGTCCCGTCCTGTTACAGGTGGTAACAGGAGCCTCGGTTGCAATGGCACCTTCAGCTGGACCAGCAGAGATTCCCCAGGCTGTGGTTAAGCTGAGCTCCTCTTGAGCGGTGTCATCTCCGTGCCTGCTTTGCTCAGATCTGCGGCACAGACTCCCAAGGTGGTCTCTGGGATGAGCAGATTCCCTGTCCTGGTGTCCAAAAGTGTCGCCTGGGCCCCAGCAGTGGGAGAGGAAAGTAGGTCCTCAGGGTCACAGGCATGGGTGGACAAGCCTGCGACCAGCAGGATATGGGAGCAGAGCTGCAGACATCTGAGGTAGAAATTGTCCTGCTGGGTGTGCCTGGCTGTGGGTCTGCAAAGCAGCGTCTCGACAACAGCCCGGCTCTCTGGCCATGGTGTGCTGCTGCTAAAGCTGCCCTCTGCCTACTCAAGGCTCAGGCAGGCCCCTCAGCTGCCTCACTCCACGGCAAAAAGGATCTCGGTGCAGATGTTCATCTGGGAGGTGCCTGTCAGCTGGAACTTGCAGGAGAGGGAGGAGGGCAGCACCGTTAGCTGGCAGTGGTGCGACTCAGGCAAAAGCAGCCAGGCTGATCTCACCAAGTGTTGGACCCAGCGGGTGACTTTCTCCCAATCTAAGTAGGATTGTGTGCAGAGGGTGCGTAGGAGCAACGAGCTCTGATCCCTGGGGTGGTGGAGAAAGCACAAGCTATCCCCCAGCAGCTCTCCGCTCGAGCAGATGCACTCCAGCACCACATGGACTCTGGAGGGCCTTGCTGGCAGCTGCCCCGTGGTGTCCAGCTCCACACTGAAAGAGTGCCCAGGGGGTGGCCGCAGGAACACGAAGGGGCGGTAGGTGATGCCGTTCTCCTGGACACTCCAGGCTTCATAGCTGCTGTCCGTCCCAATGGCTGGGTGCATCTGTGGCAAGAAATTCTTCTTGGAAAGCACTCGGCAGACACCAAGGAGGTCACCCACCAGCTCCTGCAGCACCTTGCATGTGTCAGGTGGGTCCTGTGTTGGTGATGGTGTAGAGCCAGCCAAAGACCTGACACCACTGGGTGCACCGTTGAGGTCGTCCTGCTTCTCATCATCCTCTTCTTCATCATCCTCCTCCTCGCTGCTGGAGCTGTCCTGCTCATGCCACCAGTCATAAAGAACCTTGATTTGCCAGATCCCCCAGCAGACCGCAGTGAGCACTGCCAGATCTTCAATGGCTGAAAACGGCCACTGCTGGAACGTGGAAAGGAGCGTGGCTTCCTCTGCACTGCTGCTCTGCTCAATCTCCTGCAGCAGCCGAGTCATCTCCTGATGGAGATATTGCTCACGCTGCCGCATCCGCTCAGCCGTGGCCACATCGATCTGCTGATGGCTCTTCGGCCCATCCTGGAGGGCCAGCACAGCCAAAACTAGGGCAATTACCGCCAACATGGTCTGCAGGGGATGGGAGAGAAGGGGGCTGAGCAGGGCTGGGTGGGAGGCAGCTCGGGGCTGGGGGAGCGGGGCAGGAGCCGCCTGGAGCTGGGGGCCGGCAGGAGAGGGGCTGAGGGAGGTGGGAGGGAGCAGGGGCAGGGCTTGTGAGCACCGGCCGGGTGGGAGCCACGGGCTGCCCCAGGAAAGCGTTGGGGCCCTGGTGTGGACAGGCCTGAAGGGGCCGCAGGCCCTGGCTGGAGACAGCGTGGGGCCCATCCTGCCCAAGCCGCCCTGATGGCCAGCCCCTGGCTGGGCTGTGCCCCGTCCAAGGGCAAGGGACACGCGAGCAGAGTCTCCCAAGGCCCCATCCCTGCTACCGAATGGCGTCCCATGGAGCCACGGGCACCCGGCCCACCCCCAAAGCCTCTCTGGGCACCTGCCACCACTGGGAGCCCCGAGCACCTCTGCCCCCAGCCCCGAGGGCAGCACCGTGCCCTGCCCTGAGGGGCTCGGCTCTCGCTTGGGGTTAGAACAGTCTCACAGGTACAGAATCCAGCACTTCAACTCAGAGTCAGGACGGGCTCTCTTGTGTTCACATCAAATTTCATGTTTTTTTCCTATGACCCCATTGGTTCTTGTCCCGTCAGTCGTCACGACTGAGAAAGGTCTGGCTCCCTTGCCCTCGTTCCCTCCCAGCCAGCGTACATGCACTGAGACATATTCCTTTGAAAATGGAAGCGGAGCAGAACGCTGGAAAAGGAAAGGAAAAGGGGTGCGTGGAAGCATTCTATTTGGGTACTATTTATTTACCTCAAAATGTGCTCCCTGCCCACATTCCCCACCAGAGTGTTGCACAGACACTCACAGACAGAGGGTTGGTTAAAACAAGCTACTTTATTGTCATCTTTGCATCGCGTAAAGGTCCCAGAGGAGATGAACTCTTTCCAACGCGATGGGTGGTCCCGTCCTGTTACAGGTGGTAACAGGAGCCTCGGTTGCAATGGCACCTTCAGCTGGACCAGCAGAGATTCCCCAGGCTGTGGTTAAGCTGAGCTCCTCTTGAGCGGTGTCATCTCCGTGCCTGCTTTGCTCAGATCTGCGGCACAGACTCCCAAGGTGGTCTCTGGGATGAGCAGATTCCCTGTCCTGGTGTCCAAAAGTGTCGCCTGGGCCCCAGCAGTGGGAGAGGAAAGTAGGTCCTCAGGGTCACAGGCATGGGTGGACAAGCCTGCGACCAGCAGGATATGGGAGCAGAGCTGCAGACATCTGAGGTAGAAATTGTCCTGCTGGGTGTGCCTGGCTGTGGGTCTGCAAAGCAGCGTCTCGACAACAGCCCGGCTCTCTGGCCATGGTGTGCTGCTGCTAAAGCTGCCCTCTGCCTACTCAAGGCTCAGGCAGGCCCCTCAGCTGCCTCACTCCACGGCAAAAAGGATCTCGGTGCAGATGTTCATCTGGGAGGTGCCTGTCAGCTGGAACTTGCAGGAGAGGGAGGAGGGCAGCACCGTTAGCTGGCAGTGGTGCGACTCAGGCAAAAGCAGCCAGGCTGATCTCACCAAGTGTTGGACCCAGCGGGTGACTTTCTCCCAATCTAAGTAGGATTGTGTGCAGAGGGTGCGTAGGAGCAACGAGCTCTGATCCCTGGGGTGGTGGAGAAAGCACAAGCTATCCCCCAGCAGCTCTCCGCTCGAGCAGATGCACTCCAGCACCACATGGACTCTGGAGGGCCTTGCTGGCAGCTGCCCCGTGGTGTCCAGCTCCACACTGAAAGAGTGCCCAGGGGGTGGCCGCAGGAACACGAAGGGGCGGTAGGTGATGCCGTTCTCCTGGACACTCCAGGCTTCATAGCTGCTGTCCGTCCCAATGGCTGGGTGCATCTGTGGCAAGAAATTCTTCTTGGAAAGCACTCGGCAGACACCAAGGAGGTCACCCACCAGCTCCTGCAGCACCTTGCATGTGTCAGGTGGGTCCTGTGTTGGTGATGGTGTAGAGCCAGCCAAAGACCTGACACCACTGGGTGCACCGTTGAGGTCGTCCTGCTTCTCATCATCCTCTTCTTCATCATCCTCCTCCTCGCTGCTGGAGCTGTCCTGCTCATGCCACCAGTCATAAAGAACCTTGATTTGCCAGATCCCCCAGCAGACCGCAGTGAGCACTGCCAGATCTTCAATGGCTGAAAACGGCCACTGCTGGAACGTGGAAAGGAGCGTGGCTTCCTCTGCACTGCTGCTCTGCTCAATCTCCTGCAGCAGCCGAGTCATCTCCTGATGGAGATATTGCTCACGCTGCCGCATCCGCTCAGCCGTGGCCACATCGATCTGCTGATGGCTCTTTGGCCCATCCTGGAGGGCCAGCACAGCCAAAACGAGGGCAATTACCGCCAACATGGTCTGCAGGGGATGGGAGAGAAGGGGGCTGAGCAGGGCTGGGTGGGAGGCAGCTCGGGGCTGGGGGAGCAGGGCAGGAGCCGCCTGGAGCTGGGGGCCGGCAGGAGAGGGGCTGAGGGAGGTGGGAGGGAGCAGGGGCAGGGCTTGTGAGCACCGGCCGGGTGGGAGCCACGGGCTGCCCCAGGAAAGCGTTGGGGCCCTGGTGTGGACAGGCCTGAAGGGGCCGCAGGCCCTGGCTGGAGACAGCGTGGGGCCCATCCTGCCCAAGCCGCCCTGATGGCCAGCCCCTGGCTGGGCTGTGCCCCGTCCAAGGGCAAGGGACACGCGAGCAGAGTCTCCCAAGGCCCCATCCCTGCTACCGAATGGCGTCCCATGGAGCCACGGGCACCCGGCCCACCCCCAAAGCCTCTCTGGGCACCTGCCACCACTGGGAGCCCCGAGCACCTCTGCCCCCAGCCCCGAGGGCAGCACCGTGCCCTGCCCTGAGGGGCTCAGCTCTCGCTTGGGGTTAGAACAGTCTCACAGGTACAGAATCCAGCACTTCAACTCAGAGTCAGGACGGGCTCTCTTGTGTTCACATCAAATTTCATGTTTTTTTCCTATGACCCCATTGGTTCTTGTCCCGTCAGTCGTCACGACTGAGAAAGGTCTGGCTCCCTTGCCCTCGTTCCCTCCCAGCCAGCATACATGCACTGAGACATATTCCTTTGAAAATGGAAGCGGAGCAGAACGCTGGAAAAGGAAAGGAAAAGGGGTGCGTGGAAGCATTCTATTTGGGTACTATTTATTTACCTCAAAATGTGCTCCCTGCCCACATTCCCCACCAGAGTGTTGCACAGACACTCACAGACAGAGGGTTGGTTAAAACAAGCTACTTTATTGTCATCTTTGCATCGCGTAAAGGTCCCAGAGGAGATGAACTCTTTCCAACGCGATGGGTGGTCCCGTCCTGTTACAGGTGGTAACAGGAGCCTCGGTTGCAATGGCACCTTCAGCTGGACCAGCAGAGATTCCCCAGGCTGTGGTTAAGCTGAGCTCCTCTTGAGCGGTGTCATCTCCGTGCCTGCTTTGCTCAGATCTGCGGCACAGACTCCCAAGGTGGTCTCTGGGATGAGCAGATTCCCTGTCCTGGTGTCCAAAAGTGTCGCCTGGGCCCCAGCAGTGGGAGAGGAAAGTAGGTCCTCAGGGTCACAGGCATGGGTGGACAAGCCTGCGACCAGCAGGATATGGGAGCAGAGCTGCAGACATCTGAGGTAGAAATTGTCCTGCTGGGTGTGCCTGGCTGTGGGTCTGCAAAGCAGCGTCTCGACAACAGCCCGGCTCTCTGGCCATGGTGTGCTGCTGCTAAAGCTGCCCTCTGCCTACTCAAGGCTCAGGCAGGCCCCTCAGCTGCCTCACTCCACGGCAAAAAGGATCTCGGTGCAGATGTTCATCTGGGAGGTGCCTGTCAGCTGGAACTTGCAGGAGAGGGAGGAGGGCAGCACCGTTAGCTGGCAGTGGTGCGACTCAGGCAAAAGCAGCCAGGCTGATCTCACCAAGTGTTGGACCCAGCGGGTGACTTTCTCCCAATCTAAGTAGGATTGTGTGCAGAGGGTGCGTAGGAGCAACGAGCTCTGATCCCTGGGGTGGTGGAGAAAGCACAAGCTATCCCCCAGCAGCTCTCCGCTCGAGCAGATGCACTCCAGCACCACATGGACTCTGGAGGGCCTTGCTGGCAGCTGCCCCGTGGTGTCCAGCTCCACACTGAAAGAGTGCCCAGGGGGTGGCCGCAGGAACACGAAGGGGCGGTAGGTGATGCCGTTCTCCTGGACACTCCAGGCTTCATAGCTGCTGTCCGTCCCAATGGCTGGGTGCATCTGTGGCAAGAAATTCTTCTTGGAAAGCACTCGGCAGACACCAAGGAGGTCACCCACCAGCTCCTGCAGCACCTTGCATGTGTCAGGTGGGTCCTGTGTTGGTGATGGTGTAGAGCCAGCCAAAGACCTGACACCACTGGGTGCACCGTTGAGGTCGTCCTGCTTCTCATCATCCTCTTCTTCATCATCCTCCTCCTCGCTGCTGGAGCTGTCCTGCTCATGCCACCAGTCATAAAGAACCTTGATTTGCCAGATCCCCCAGCAGACCGCAGTGAGCACTGCCAGATCTTCAATGGCTGAAAACGGCCACTGCTGGAACGTGGAAAGGAGCGTGGCTTCCTCTGCACTGCTGCTCTGCTCAATCTCCTGCAGCAGCCGAGTCATCTCCTGATGGAGATATTGCTCACGCTGCCGCATCCGCTCAGCCGTGGCCACATCGATCTGCTGATGGCTCTTTGGCCCATCCTGGAGGGCCAGCACAGCCAAAACGAGGGCAATTACCGCCAACATGGTCTGCAGGGGATGGGAGAGAAGGGGGCTGAGCAGGGCTGGGTGGGAGGCAGCTCGGGGCTGGGGGAGCAGGGCAGGAGCCGCCTGGAGCTGGGGGCCGGCAGGAGAGGGGCTGAGGGAGGTGGGAGGGAGCAGGGGCAGGGCTTGTGAGCACCGGCCGGGTGGGAGCCACGGGCTGCCCCAGGAAAGCGTTGGGGCCCTGGTGTGGACAGGCCTGAAGGGGCCGCAGGCCCTGGCTGGAGACAGCGTGGGGCCCATCCTGCCCAAGCCGCCCTGATGGCCAGCCCCTGGCTGGGCTGTGCCCCGTCCAAGGGCAAGGGACACGCGAGCAGAGTCTCCCAAGGCCCCATCCCTGCTACCGAATGGCGTCCCATGGAGCCACGGGCACCCGGCCCACCCCCAAAGCCTCTCTGGGCACCTGCCACCACTGGGAGCCCCGAGCACCTCTGCCCCCAGCCCCGAGGGCAGCACCGTGCCCTGCCCTGAGGGGCTCGGCTCTCGCTTGGGGTTAGAACAGTCTCACAGGTACAGAATCCAGCACTTCAACTCAGAGTCAGGACGGGCTCTCTTGTGTTCACATCAAATTTCATGTTTTTTTCCTATGACCCCATTGGTTCTTGTCCCGTCAGTCGTCACGACTGAGAAAGGTCTGGCTCCCTTGCCCTCGTTCCCTCCCAGCCAGCATACATGCACTGAGACATATTCCTTTGAAAATGGAAGCGGAGCAGAACGCTGGAAAAGGAAAGGAAAAGGGGTGCGTGGAAGCATTCTATTTGGGTACTATTTATTTACCTCAAAATGTGCTCCCTGCCCACATTCCCCACCAGAGTGTTGCACAGACACTCACAGACAGAGGGTTGGTTAAAACAAGCTACTTTATTGTCATCTTTGCATCGCGTAAAGGTCCCAGAGGAGATGAACTCTTTCCAACGCGATGGGTGGTCCCGTCCTGTTACAGGTGGTAACAGGAGCCTCGGTTGCAATGGCACCTTCAGCTGGACCAGCAGAGATTCCCCAGGCTGTGGTTAAGCTGAGCTCCTCTTGAGCGGTGTCATCTCCGTGCCTGCTTTGCTCAGATCTGCGGCACAGACTCCCAAGGTGGTCTCTGGGATGAGCAGATTCCCTGTCCTGGTGTCCAAAAGTGTCGCCTGGGCCCCAGCAGTGGGAGAGGAAAGTAGGTCCTCAGGGTCACAGGCATGGGTGGACAAGCCTGCGACCAGCAGGATATGGGAGCAGAGCTGCAGACATCTGAGGTAGAAATTGTCCTGCTGGGTGTGCCTGGCTGTGGGTCTGCAAAGCAGCGTCTCGACAACAGCCCGGCTCTCTGGCCATGGTGTGCTGCTGCTAAAGCTGCCCTCTGCCTACTCAAGGCTCAGGCAGGCCCCTCAGCTGCCTCACTCCACGGCAAAAAGGATCTCGGTGCAGATGTTCATCTGGGAGGTGCCTGTCAGCTGGAACTTGCAGGAGAGGGAGGAGGGCAGCACCGTTAGCTGGCAGTGGTGCGACTCAGGCAAAAGCAGCCAGGCTGATCTCACCAAGTGTTGGACCCAGCGGGTGACTTTCTCCCAATCTAAGTAGGATTGTGTGCAGAGGGTGCGTAGGAGCAACGAGCTCTGATCCCTGGGGTGGTGGAGAAAGCACAAGCTATCCCCCAGCAGCTCTCCGCTCGAGCAGATGCACTCCAGCACCACATGGACTCTGGAGGGCCTTGCTGGCAGCTGCCCCGTGGTGTCCAGCTCCACACTGAAAGAGTGCCCAGGGGGTGGCCGCAGGAACACGAAGGGGCGGTAGGTGATGCCGTTCCCCTGGACACTCCAGGCTTCATAGCTGCTGTCCGTCCCAATGGCTGGGTGCATCTGTGGCAAGAAATTCTTCTTGGAAAGCACTCGGCAGACACCAAGGAGGTCACCCACCAGCTCCCGCAGCACCTTGCATGTGTCAGGTGGGTCCTGTGTTGGTGATGGTGTGGACCCAGCCAAAGACCTGACACCACTGGGTGCACCGTTGAGGTCGTCCTGCTTCTCATCATCCTCTTCTTCATCATCCTCCTCCTCGCTGCTGGAGCTGTCCTGCTCATGCCACCAGTCATAAAGAACCTTGATTTGCCAGATCCCCCAGCAGACCGCAGTGAGCACTGCCAGATCTTCAATGGCTGAAAACGGCCACTGCTGGAACGTGGAAAGGAGCGTGGCTTCCTCTGCACTGCTGCTCTGCTCAATCTCCTGCAGCAGCCGAGTCATCTCCTGATGGAGATATTGCTCACGCTGCCGCATCCGCTCAGCCGTGGCCACATCGATCTGCTGATGGCTCTTTGGCCCATCCTGGAGGGCCAGCACAGCCAAAACGAGGGCAATTACCGCCAACATGGTCTGCAGGGGATGGGAGAGAAGGGGGCTGAGCAGGGCTGGGTGGGAGGCAGCTCGGGGCTGGGGGAGCAGGGCAGGAGCCGCCTGGAGCTGGGGGCCGGCAGGAGAGGGGCTGAGGGAGGTGGGAGGGAGCAGGGGCAGGGCTTGTGAGCACCGGCCGGGTGGGAGCCACGGGCTGCCCCAGGAAAGCGTTGGGGCCCTGGTGTGGACAGGCCTGAAGGGGCCGCAGGCCCTGGCTGGAGACAGCGTGGGGCCCATCCTGCCCAAGCCGCCCTGATGGCCAGCCCCTGGCTGGGCTGTGCCCCGTCCAAGGGCAAGGGACACGCGAGCAGAGTCTCCCAAGGCCCCATCCCTGCTACCGAATGGCGTCCCATGGAGCCACGGGCACCCGGCCCACCCCCAAAGCCTCTCTGGGCACCTGCCACCACTGGGAGCCCCGAGCACCTCTGCCCCCAGCCCCGAGGGCAGCACCGTGCCCTGCCCTGAGGGGCTCGGCTCTCGCTTGGGGTTAGAACAGTCTCACAGGTACAGAATCCAGCACTTCAACTCAGAGTCAGGACGGGCTCTCTTGTGTTCACATCAAATTTCATGTTTTTTTCCTATGACCCCATTGGTTCTTGTCCCGTCAGTCGTCACGACTGAGAAAGGTCTGGCTCCCTTGCCCTCGTTCCCTCCCAGCCAGCGTACATGCACTGAGACATATTCCTTTGAAAATGGAAGCGGAGCAGAACGCTGGAAAAGGAAAGGAAAAGGGGTGCGTGGAAGCATTCTATTTGGGTACTATTTATTTACCTCAAAATGTGCTCCCTGCCCACATTCCCCACCAGAGTGTTGCACAGACACTCACAGACAGAGGGTTGGTTAAAACAAGCTACTTTATTGTCATCTTTGCATCGCGTAAAGGTCCCAGAGGAGATGAACTCTTTCCAACGCGATGGGTGGTCCCGTCCTGTTACAGGTGGTAACAGGAGCCTCGGTTGCAATGGCACCTTCAGCTGGACCAGCAGAGATTCCCCAGGCTGTGGTTAAGCTGAGCTCCTCTTGAGCGGTGTCATCTCCGTGCCTGCTTTGCTCAGATCTGCGGCACAGACTCCCAAGGTGGTCTCTGGGATGAGCAGATTCCCTGTCCTGGTGTCCAAAAGTGTCGCCTGGGCCCCAGCAGTGGGAGAGGAAAGTAGGTCCTCAGGGTCACAGGCATGGGTGGACAAGCCTGCGACCAGCAGGATATGGGAGCAGAGCTGCAGACATCTGAGGTAGAAATTGTCCTGCTGGGTGTGCCTGGCTGTGGGTCTGCAAAGCAGCGTCTCGACAACAGCCCGGCTCTCTGGCCATGGTGTGCTGCTGCTAAAGCTGCCCTCTGCCTACTCAAGGCTCAGGCAGGCCCCTCAGCTGCCTCACTCCACGGCAAAAAGGATCTCGGTGCAGATGTTCATCTGGGAGGTGCCTGTCAGCTGGAACTTGCAGGAGAGGGAGGAGGGCAGCACCGTTAGCTGGCAGTGGTGCGACTCAGGCAAAAGCAGCCAGGCTGATCTCACCAAGTGTTGGACCCAGCGGGTGACTTTCTCCCAATCTAAGTAGGATTGTGTGCAGAGGGTGCGTAGGAGCAACGAGCTCTGATCCCTGGGGTGGTGGAGAAAGCACAAGCTATCCCCCAGCAGCTCTCCGCTCGAGCAGATGCACTCCAGCACCACATGGACTCTGGAGGGCCTTGCTGGCAGCTGCCCCGTGGTGTCCAGCTCCACACTGAAAGAGTGCCCAGGGGGTGGCCGCAGGAACACGAAGGGGCGGTAGGTGATGCCGTTCTCCTGGACACTCCAGGCTTCATAGCTGCTGTCCGTCCCAATGGCTGGGTGCATCTGTGGCAAGAAATTCTTCTTGGAAAGCACTCGGCAGACACCAAGGAGGTCACCCACCAGCTCCTGCAGCACCTTGCATGTGTCAGGTGGGTCCTGTGTTGGTGATGGTGTAGAGCCAGCCAAAGACCTGACACCACTGGGTGCACCGTTGAGGTCGTCCTGCTTCTCATCATCCTCTTCTTCATCATCCTCCTCCTCGCTGCTGGAGCTGTCCTGCTCATGCCACCAGTCATAAAGAACCTTGATTTGCCAGATCCCCCAGCAGACCGCAGTGAGCACTGCCAGATCTTCAATGGCTGAAAACGGCCACTGCTGGAACGTGGAAAGGAGCGTGGCTTCCTCTGCACTGCTGCTCTGCTCAATCTCCTGCAGCAGCCGAGTCATCTCCTGATGGAGATATTGCTCACGCTGCCGCATCCGCTCAGCCGTGGCCACATCGATCTGCTGATGGCTCTTTGGCCCATCCTGGAGGGCCAGCACAGCCAAAACGAGGGCAATTACCGCCAACATGGTCTGCAGGGGATGGGAGAGAAGGGGGCTGAGCAGGGCTGGGTGGGAGGCAGCTCGGGGCTGGGGGAGCAGGGCAGGAGCCGCCTGGAGCTGGGGGCCGGCAGGAGAGGGGCTGAGGGAGGTGGGAGGGAGCAGGGGCAGGGCTTGTGAGCACCGGCCGGGTGGGAGCCACGGGCTGCCCCAGGAAAGCGTTGGGGCCCTGGTGTGGACAGGCCTGAAGGGGCCGCAGGCCCTGGCTGGAGACAGCGTGGGGCCCATCCTGCCCAAGCCGCCCTGATGGCCAGCCCCTGGCTGGGCTGTGCCCCGTCCAAGGGCAAGGGACACGCGAGCAGAGTCTCCCAAGGCCCCATCCCTGCTACCGAATGGCGTCCCATGGAGCCACGGGCACCCGGCCCACCCCCAAAGCCTCTCTGGGCACCTGCCACCACTGGGAGCCCCGAGCACCTCTGCCCCCAGCCCCGAGGGCAGCACCGTGCCCTGCCCTGAGGGGCTCGGCTCTCGCTTGGGGTTAGAACAGTCTCACAGGTACAGAATCCAGCACTTCAACTCAGAGTCAGGACGGGCTCTCTTGTGTTCACATCAAATTTCATGTTTTTTTCCTATGACCCCATTGGTTCTTGTCCCGTCAGTCGTCACGACTGAGAAAGGTCTGGCTCCCTTGCCCTCGTTCCCTCCCAGCCAGCATACATGCACTGAGACATATTCCTTTGAAAATGGAAGCGGAGCAGAACGCTGGAAAAGGAAAGGAAAAGGGGTGCGTGGAAGCATTCTATTTGGGTACTATTTATTTACCTCAAAATGTGCTCCCTGCCCACATTCCCCACCAGAGTGTTGCACAGACACTCACAGACAGAGGGTTGGTTAAAACAAGCTACTTTATTGTCATCTTTGCATCGCGTAAAGGTCCCAGAGGAGATGAACTCTTTCCAACGCGATGGGTGGTCCCGTCCTGTTACAGGTGGTAACAGGAGCCTCGGTTGCAATGGCACCTTCAGCTGGACCAGCAGAGATTCCCCAGGCTGTGGTTAAGCTGAGCTCCTCTTGAGCGGTGTCATCTCCGTGCCTGCTTTGCTCAGATCTGCGGCACAGACTCCCAAGGTGGTCTCTGGGATGAGCAGATTCCCTGTCCTGGTGTCCAAAAGTGTCGCCTGGGCCCCAGCAGTGGGAGAGGAAAGTAGGTCCTCAGGGTCACAGGCATGGGTGGACAAGCCTGCGACCAGCAGGATATGGGAGCAGAGCTGCAGACATCTGAGGTAGAAATTGTCCTGCTGGGTGTGCCTGGCTGTGGGTCTGCAAAGCAGCGTCTCGACAACAGCCCGGCTCTCTGGCCATGGTGTGCTGCTGCTAAAGCTGCCCTCTGCCTACTCAAGGCTCAGGCAGGCCCCTCAGCTGCCTCACTCCACGGCAAAAAGGATCTCGGTGCAGATGTTCATCTGGGAGGTGCCTGTCAGCTGGAACTTGCAGGAGAGGGAGGAGGGCAGCACCGTTAGCTGGCAGTGGTGCGACTCAGGCAAAAGCAGCCAGGCTGATCTCACCAAGTGTTGGACCCAGCGGGTGACTTTCTCCCAATCTAAGTAGGATTGTGTGCAGAGGGTGCGTAGGAGCAACGAGCTCTGATCCCTGGGGTGGTGGAGAAAGCACAAGCTATCCCCCAGCAGCTCTCCGCTCGAGCAGATGCACTCCAGCACCACATGGACTCTGGAGGGCCTTGCTGGCAGCTGCCCCGTGGTGTCCAGCTCCACACTGAAAGAGTGCCCAGGGGGTGGCCGCAGGAACACGAAGGGGCGGTAGGTGATGCCGTTCCCCTGGACACTCCAGGCTTCATAGCTGCTGTCCGTCCCAATGGCTGGGTGCATCTGTGGCAAGAAATTCTTCTTGGAAAGCACTCGGCAGACACCAAGGAGGTCACCCACCAGCTCCCGCAGCACCTTGCATGTGTCAGGTGGGTCCTGTGTTGGTGATGGTGTGGACCCAGCCAAAGACCTGACACCACTGGGTGCACCGTTGAGGTCGTCCTGCTTCTCATCATCCTCTTCTTCATCATCCTCCTCCTCGCTGCTGGAGCTGTCCTGCTCATGCCACCAGTCATAAAGAACCTTGATTTGCCAGATCCCCCAGCAGACCGCAGTGAGCACTGCCAGATCTTCAATGGCTGAAAACGGCCACTGCTGGAACGTGGAAAGGAGCGTGGCTTCCTCTGCACTGCTGCTCTGCTCAATCTCCTGCAGCAGCCGAGTCATCTCCTGATGGAGATATTGCTCACGCTGCCGCATCCGCTCAGCCGTGGCCACATCGATCTGCTGATGGCTCTTTGGCCCATCCTGGAGGGCCAGCACAGCCAAAACGAGGGCAATTACCGCCAACATGGTCTGCAGGGGATGGGAGAGAAGGGGGCTGAGCAGGGCTGGGTGGGAGGCAGCTCGGGGCTGGGGGAGCAGGGCAGGAGCCGCCTGGAGCTGGGGGCCGGCAGGAGAGGGGCTGAGGGAGGTGGGAGGGAGCAGGGGCAGGGCTTGTGAGCACCGGCCGGGTGGGAGCCACGGGCTGCCCCAGGAAAGCGTTGGGGCCCTGGTGTGGACAGGCCTGAAGGGGCCGCAGGCCCTGGCTGGAGACAGCGTGGGGCCCATCCTGCCCAAGCCGCCCTGATGGCCAGCCCCTGGCTGGGCTGTGCCCCGTCCAAGGGCAAGGGACACGCGAGCAGAGTCTCCCAAGGCCCCATCCCTGCTACCGAATGGCGTCCCATGGAGCCACGGGCACCCGGCCCACCCCCAAAGCCTCTCTGGGCACCTGCCACCACTGGGAGCCCCGAGCACCTCTGCCCCCAGCCCCGAGGGCAGCACCGTGCCCTGCCCTGAGGGGCTCGGCTCTCGCTTGGGGTTAGAACAGTCTCACAGGTACAGAATCCAGCACTTCAACTCAGAGTCAGGACGGGCTCTCTTGTGTTCACATCAAATTTCATGTTTTTTTCCTATGACCCCATTGGTTCTTGTCCCGTCAGTCGTCACGACTGAGAAAGGTCTGGCTCCCTTGCCCTCGTTCCCTCCCAGCCAGCGTACATGCACTGAGACATATTCCTTTGAAAATGGAAGCGGAGCAGAACGCTGGAAAAGGAAAGGAAAAGGGGTGCGTGGAAGCATTCTATTTGGGTACTATTTATTTACCTCAAAATGTGCTCCCTGCCCACATTCCCCACCAGAGTGTTGCACAGACACTCACAGACAGAGGGTTGGTTAAAACAAGCTACTTTATTGTCATCTTTGCATCGCGTAAAGGTCCCAGAGGAGATGAACTCTTTCCAACGCGATGGGTGGTCCCGTCCTGTTACAGGTGGTAACAGGAGCCTCGGTTGCAATGGCACCTTCAGCTGGACCAGCAGAGATTCCCCAGGCTGTGGTTAAGCTGAGCTCCTCTTGAGCGGTGTCATCTCCGTGCCTGCTTTGCTCAGATCTGCGGCACAGACTCCCAAGGTGGTCTCTGGGATGAGCAGATTCCCTGTCCTGGTGTCCAAAAGTGTCGCCTGGGCCCCAGCAGTGGGAGAGGAAAGTAGGTCCTCAGGGTCACAGGCATGGGTGGACAAGCCTGCGACCAGCAGGATATGGGAGCAGAGCTGCAGACATCTGAGGTAGAAATTGTCCTGCTGGGTGTGCCTGGCTGTGGGTCTGCAAAGCAGCGTCTCGACAACAGCCCGGCTCTCTGGCCATGGTGTGCTGCTGCTAAAGCTGCCCTCTGCCTACTCAAGGCTCAGGCAGGCCCCTCAGCTGCCTCACTCCACGGCAAAAAGGATCTCGGTGCAGATGTTCATCTGGGAGGTGCCTGTCAGCTGGAACTTGCAGGAGAGGGAGGAGGGCAGCACCGTTAGCTGGCAGTGGTGCGACTCAGGCAAAAGCAGCCAGGCTGATCTCACCAAGTGTTGGACCCAGCGGGTGACTTTCTCCCAATCTAAGTAGGATTGTGTGCAGAGGGTGCGTAGGAGCAACGAGCTCTGATCCCTGGGGTGGTGGAGAAAGCACAAGCTATCCCCCAGCAGCTCTCCGCTCGAGCAGATGCACTCCAGCACCACATGGACTCTGGAGGGCCTTGCTGGCAGCTGCCCCGTGGTGTCCAGCTCCACACTGAAAGAGTGCCCAGGGGGTGGCCGCAGGAACACGAAGGGGCGGTAGGTGATGCCGTTCTCCTGGACACTCCAGGCTTCATAGCTGCTGTCCGTCCCAATGGCTGGGTGCATCTGTGGCAAGAAATTCTTCTTGGAAAGCACTCGGCAGACACCAAGGAGGTCACCCACCAGCTCCTGCAGCACCTTGCATGTGTCAGGTGGGTCCTGTGTTGGTGATGGTGTAGAGCCAGCCAAAGACCTGACACCACTGGGTGCACCGTTGAGGTCGTCCTGCTTCTCATCATCCTCTTCTTCATCATCCTCCTCCTCGCTGCTGGAGCTGTCCTGCTCATGCCACCAGTCATAAAGAACCTTGATTTGCCAGATCCCCCAGCAGACCGCAGTGAGCACTGCCAGATCTTCAATGGCTGAAAACGGCCACTGCTGGAACGTGGAAAGGAGCGTGGCTTCCTCTGCACTGCTGCTCTGCTCAATCTCCTGCAGCAGCCGAGTCATCTCCTGATGGAGATATTGCTCACGCTGCCGCATCCGCTCAGCCGTGGCCACATCGATCTGCTGATGGCTCTTTGGCCCATCCTGGAGGGCCAGCACAGCCAAAACGAGGGCAATTACCGCCAACATGGTCTGCAGGGGATGGGAGAGAAGGGGGCTGAGCAGGGCTGGGTGGGAGGCAGCTCGGGGCTGGGGGAGCAGGGCAGGAGCCGCCTGGAGCTGGGGGCCGGCAGGAGAGGGGCTGAGGGAGGTGGGAGGGAGCAGGGGCAGGGCTTGTGAGCACCGGCCGGGTGGGAGCCACGGGCTGCCCCAGGAAAGCGTTGGGGCCCTGGTGTGGACAGGCCTGAAGGGGCCGCAGGCCCTGGCTGGAGACAGCGTGGGGCCCATCCTGCCCAAGCCGCCCTGATGGCCAGCCCCTGGCTGGGCTGTGCCCCGTCCAAGGGCAAGGGACACGCGAGCAGAGTCTCCCAAGGCCCCATCCCTGCTACCGAATGGCGTCCCATGGAGCCACGGGCACCCGGCCCACCCCCAAAGCCTCTCTGGGCACCTGCCACCACTGGGAGCCCCGAGCACCTCTGCCCCCAGCCCCGAGGGCAGCACCGTGCCCTGCCCTGAGGGGCTCGGCTCTCGCTTGGGGTTAGAACAGTCTCACAGGTACAGAATCCAGCACTTCAACTCAGAGTCAGGACGGGCTCTCTTGTGTTCACATCAAATTTCATGTTTTTTTCCTATGACCCCATTGGTTCTTGTCCCGTCAGTCGTCACGACTGAGAAAGGTCTGGCTCCCTTGCCCTCGTTCCCTCCCAGCCAGCGTACATGCACTGAGACATATTCCTTTGAAAATGGAAGCGGAGCAGAACGCTGGAAAAGGAAAGGAAAAGGGGTGCGTGGAAGCATTCTATTTGGGTACTATTTATTTACCTCAAAATGTGCTCCCTGCCCACATTCCCCACCAGAGTGTTGCACAGACACTCACAGACAGAGGGTTGGTTAAAACAAGCTACTTTATTGTCATCTTTGCATCGCGTAAAGGTCCCAGAGGAGATGAACTCTTTCCAACGCGATGGGTGGTCCCGTCCTGTTACAGGTGGTAACAGGAGCCTCGGTTGCAATGGCACCTTCAGCTGGACCAGCAGAGATTCCCCAGGCTGTGGTTAAGCTGAGCTCCTCTTGAGCGGTGTCATCTCCGTGCCTGCTTTGCTCAGATCTGCGGCACAGACTCCCAAGGTGGTCTCTGGGATGAGCAGATTCCCTGTCCTGGTGTCCAAAAGTGTCGCCTGGGCCCCAGCAGTGGGAGAGGAAAGTAGGTCCTCAGGGTCACAGGCATGGGTGGACAAGCCTGCGACCAGCAGGATATGGGAGCAGAGCTGCAGACATCTGAGGTAGAAATTGTCCTGCTGGGTGTGCCTGGCTGTGGGTCTGCAAAGCAGCGTCTCGACAACAGCCCGGCTCTCTGGCCATGGTGTGCTGCTGCTAAAGCTGCCCTCTGCCTACTCAAGGCTCAGGCAGGCCCCTCAGCTGCCTCACTCCACGGCAAAAAGGATCTCGGTGCAGATGTTCATCTGGGAGGTGCCTGTCAGCTGGAACTTGCAGGAGAGGGAGGAGGGCAGCACCGTTAGCTGGCAGTGGTGCGACTCAGGCAAAAGCAGCCAGGCTGATCTCACCAAGTGTTGGACCCAGCGGGTGACTTTCTCCCA
Organism: Rissa tridactyla; assembly: GCF_028500815.1. Classification (NCBI taxonomy): domain Eukaryota; kingdom Metazoa; phylum Chordata; class Aves; order Charadriiformes; family Laridae; genus Rissa; species Rissa tridactyla. The sequence goes on along the minus strand of NC_071470.1, from coordinate 26,556,908 downwards.
ATCTAAGTAGGATTGTGTGCAGAGGGTGCGTAGGAGCAACGAGCTCTGATCCCTGGGGTGGTGGAGAAAGCACAAGCTATCCCCCAGCAGCTCTCCGCTCGAGCAGATGCACTCCAGCACCACATGGACTCTGGAGGGCCTTGCTGGCAGCTGCCCCGTGGTGTCCAGCTCCACACTGAAAGAGTGCCCAGGGGGTGGCCGCAGGAACACGAAGGGGCGGTAGGTGATGCCGTTCTCCTGGACACTCCAGGCTTCATAGCTGCTGTCCGTCCCAATGGCTGGGTGCATCTGTGGCAAGAAATTCTTCTTGGAAAGCACTCGGCAGACACCAAGGAGGTCACCCACCAGCTCCCGCAGCACCTTGCATGTGTCAGGTGGGTCCTGTGTTGGTGATGGTGTGGACCCAGCCAAAGACCTGACACCACTGGGTGCACCGTTGAGGTCGTCCTGCTTCTCATCATCCTCTTCTTCATCATCCTCCTCCTCGCTGCTGGAGCTGTCCTGCTCATGCCACCAGTCATAAAGAACCTTGATTTGCCAGATCCCCCAGCAGACCGCAGTGAGCACTGCCAGATCTTCAATGGCTGAAAACGGCCACTGCTGGAACGTGGAAAGGAGCGTGGCTTCCTCTGCACTGCTGCTCTGCTCAATCTCCTGCAGCAGCCGAGTCATCTCCTGATGGAGATATTGCTCACGCTGCCGCATCCGCTCAGCCGTGGCCACATCGATCTGCTGATGGCTCTTTGGCCCATCCTGGAGGGCCAGCACAGCCAAAACGAGGGCAATTACCGCCAACATGGTCTGCAGGGGATGGGAGAGAAGGGGGCTGAGCAGGGCTGGGTGGGAGGCAGCTCGGGGCTGGGGGAGCGGGGCAGGAGCCGCCTGGAGCTGGGGGCCGGCAGGAGAGGGGCTGAGGGAGGTGGGAGGGAGCAGGGGCAGGGCTTGTGAGCACCGGCCGGGTGGGAGCCACGGGCTGCCCCAGGAAAGCGTTGGGGCCCTGGTGTGGATAGGCCTGAAGGGGCCGCAGGCCCTGGCTGGAGACAGCGTGGGGCCCATCCTGCCCAAGCCGCCCTGATGGCCAGCCCCTGGCTGGGCTGTGCCCCGTCCAAGGGCAAGGGACACGCGAGCAGAGTCTCCCAAGGCCCCATCCCTGCTACCGAATGGCGTCCCATGGAGCCACGGGCACCCGGCCCACCCCCAAAGCCTCTCTGGGCACCTGCCACCACTGGGAGCCCCGAGCACCTCTGCCCCCAGCCCCGAGGGCAGCACCGTGCCCTGCCCTGAGGGGCTCAGCTCTCGCTCGGGGTTACAGCAGCCTCACAGCTATAGAATCTGGCATTTCAACCTGTTGCATAGCGTCCCATCAATCATTGCCCAATGCTCCAGTCTATCTAGAACCCTCTGCAAGGCACCTTGTTCCTCAAGAGAGTCAACAGCACCTCCGTGTTTGGTATCATCAGAAGGGGTGGGACTCAGTCCACCAAGTCTCAGCGCCCTCAGAGTCAGGACGGGCTCTCTTGTGTTCAGATCGAATTTCATGGTTTTTTCCTTTGAGGGTTTCCTTTGACGGTTTCCTTTGACGGTTCTTGTCCCGTCAGTCGTCACGACTGAGAAAGGTCTGGCTCCCTTGCCCTCGTTCCCTGCCAGCCGGCATCCATGCACCAAGACATATTCCTTTGAAAATGGAAGCGGAGCAGAACAATGGAAAAGAAAGGAAAAGGGGGTGAAGGGAAGCACTCTGTTTGGTACTACGTACTTACCTCAAAATGCCGCCCCACTGCTTCTGCATCTGAGCAGGCTGCAATCGCGTAAAGGTCCCAGAGGAGATGAACTCTTTCCAACGCGATGGGTGGTCCCGTCCTGTTACAGGTGGTAACAGGAGCCTCGGTTGCAATGGCACCTTCAGCTGGACCAGCAGAGATTCCCCAGGCTGTGGTTAAGCTGAGCTCCTCTTGAGCGGTGTCATCTCCGTGCCTGCTTTGCTCAGATCTGCGGCACAGACTCCCAAGGTGTTCTCTGGAAAGAGCAGATTCCCTGTCCTGGTGTCCAAAAGTGTCACCTGGGCCCCAGCAGTGGGAGAGGAAAGTAGGTCCTCAGGGTCACAGGCATGGGTGGACAAGCCTGCGACCAGCAGGATATGGGAGCAGAGCTGCAGACATCTGAGGTAGAAATTGTCCTGCTGGGTGTGCCTGGCTGTGGGTGCGCAAAGCAGCGTCTCGACAACAGCCCGGCTCTCTGGCCATGGTGTGCTGCTGCTAAAGCTGCCCTCTGCCTACTCAAGGCTCAGGCAGGCCCCTCAGCTGCCTCACTCCACGGCAAAAAGGATCTCGGTGCAGATGTTCATCTGGGAGGTGCCTGTCAGCTGGAACTTGCAGGAGAGGGAGGAGGGCAGCACCGTTAGCTGGCAGTAGTGCGACTCAGGCAAAAGCAGCCAGGCTGATCTCACCAACTGTTGGACCCAATGGGTGACTTTCACCCAATCTAAGTAGGATTGCGCGCAGAGGGTGCGTAGGAGCAACGAGCTCTGATCCCTGGGGTGGTGGAGAAAGCACAAGCTATCCCCCAGCAGCTCTCCGCTCGAGCAGATGCACTCCAGCACCACGTGGACTCTGGAGGACCTTGCTGGCAGCTGCCCCGTGGTGTCCAGCTCCACACTGAAAGAGTGCCCAGGGGGTGGCCGCAGGAACACGAAGGGGCGGTAGGTGATGCCGTTCCCCTGGACACTCCAGGCTTCATAGCTGCTGTCCGTCCCAATGGCTGGGTGCATCTGTGGCAAGAAATTCTTCTTGGAAAGCACTCGGCAGACACCAAGGAGGTCACCCACCAGCTCCTGCAGCACCTTGCATGTGTCAGGTGGGTCCTGTGTTGGTGATGGTGTGGACCCAGCCAAAGACCTGACACCACTGGGTGCACCGTTGAGGTCGTCCTGCTTCTCATCATCCTCTTCTTCATCATCCTCCTCCTCGCTGCTGGAGCTGTCCTGCTCATGCCACCAGTCATAAAGAACCTTGATTTGCCAGATCCCCCAGCAGACCGCAGTGAGCACTGCCAGATCTTCAATGGCTGAAAACGGCCACTGCTGGAACGTGGAAAGGAGCGTGGCTTCCTCTGCACTGCTGCTCTGCTCAATCTCCTGCAGCAGCCGAGTCATCTCCTGATGCAGATATTCCTCACGCTGCCGCATCCGCTCAGCCGTGGCCACATCGATCTGCTGACGGCTCTTTGGCCCATCCTGGAGGGCCAGCACAGCCAAAACGAGGGCAATTACCGCCAACATGGTCTGCAGGGGATGGGAGAGAAGGGGGCTGAGCAGGGCTGGGTGGGAGGCAGCTCGGGGCTGGGGGAGCGGGGCAGGAGCCGCCTGGAGCTGGGGGCCGGCAGGAGAGGGGCTGAGGGAGGTGGGAGGGAGCAGGGGCAGGGCTTGTGAGCACCGGCCGGGTGGGAGCCACGGGCTGCCCCAGGAAAGCGTTGGGGCCCTGGTGTGGATAGGCCTGAAGGGGCCGCAGGCCCTGGCTGGAGACAGCGTGGGGCCCATCCTGCCCAAGCCGCCCTGATGGCCAGCCCCTGGCTGGGCTGTGCCCCGTCCAAGGGCAAGGGACACGCGAGCAGAGTCTCCCAAGGCCCCATCCCTGCTACCGAATGGCGTCCCATGGAGCCACGGGCACCCGGCCCACCCCCAAAGCCTCTCTGGGCACCTGCCACCACTGGGAGCCCCGAGCACCTCTGCCCCCAGCCCCGAGGGCAGCACCGTGCCCTGCCCTGAGGGGCTCAGCTCTCGCTCGGGGTTACAGCAGCCTCACAGCTATAGAATCTGGCATTTCAACCTGTTGCATAGCGTCCCATCAATCATTGCCCAATGCTCCAGTCTATCTAGAACCCTCTGCAAGGCACCTTGTTCCTCAAGAGAGTCAACAGCACCTCCGTGTTTGGTATCATCAGAAGGGGTGGGACTCAGTCCACCAAGTCTCAGCGCCCTCAGAGTCAGGACGGGCTCTCTTGTGTTCAGATCGAATTTCATGGTTTTTTCCTTTGAGGGTTTCCTTTGACGGTTTCCTTTGACGGTTCTTGTCCCGTCAGTCGTCACGACTGAGAAAGGTCTGGCTCCCTTGCCCTCGTTCCCTGCCAGCCGGCATCCATGCACCAAGACATATTCCTTTGAAAATGGAAGCGGAGCAGAACAATGGAAAAGAAAGGAAAAGGGGGTGAAGGGAAGCACTCTGTTTGGTACTACGTACTTACCTCAAAATGCCGCCCCACTGCTTCTGCATCTGAGCAGGCTGCAATCGCGTAAAGGTCCCAGAGGAGATGAACTCTTTCCAACGCGATGGGTGGTCCCGTCCTGTTACAGGTGGTAACAGGAGCCTCGGTTGCAATGGCACCTTCAGCTGGACCAGCAGAGATTCCCCAGGCTGTGGTTAAGCTGAGCTCCTCTTGAGTGGTGTCATCTCCGTGCCTGCTTTGCTCAGATCTGCGGCACAGACTCCCAAGGTGTTCTCTGGAAAGAGCAGATTCCCTGTCCTGGTGTCCAAAAGTGTCGCCTGGGCCCCAGCAGTGGGAGAGGAAAGTAGGTCCTCAGGGTCACAGGCATGGGTGGACAAGCCTGCGACCAGCAGGATATGGGAGCAGAGCTGCAGACATCTGAGGTAGAAATTGTCCTGCTGGGTGTGCCTGGCTGTGGGTGCGCAAAGCAGCGTCTCGACAACAGCCCGGCTCTCTGGCCATGGTGTGCTGCTGCTAAAGCTGCCCTCTGCCTACTCAAGGCTCAGGCAGGCCCCTCAGCTGCCTCACTCCACGGCAAAAAGGATCTCGGTGCAGATGTTCATCTGGGAGGTGCCTGTCAGCTGGAACTTGCAGGAGAGGGAGGAGGGCAGCACCGTTAGCTGGCAGTAGTGCGACTCAGGCAAAAGCAGCCAGGCTGATCTCACCAACTGTTGGACCCAATGGGTGACTTTCACCCAATCTAAGTAGGATTGCGTGCAGAGGGTGCGTAGGAGCAACGAGCTCTGATCCCTGGGGTGGTGGAGAAAGCACAAGCTATCCCCCAGCAGCTCTCCGCTCGAGCAGATGCACTCCAGCACCACGTGGACTCTGGAGGACCTTGCTGGCAGCTGCCCCGTGGTGTCCAGCTCCACACTGAAAGAGTGCCCAGGGGGTGGCCGCAGGAACACGAAGGGGCGGTAGGTGATGCCGTTCCCCTGGACACTCCAGGCTTCATAGCTGCTGTCCGTCCCAATGGCTGGGTGCATCTGTGGCAAGAAATTCTTCTTGGAAAGCACTCGGCAGACACCAAGGAGGTCACCCACCAGCTCCTGCAGCACCTTGCATGTGTCAGGTGGGTCCTGTGTTGGTGATGGTGTGGACCCAGCCAAAGACCTGACACCACTGGGTGCACCGTTGAGGTCGTCCTGCTTCTCATCATCCTCTTCTTCATCATCCTCCTCCTCGCTGCTGGAGCTGTCCTGCTCATGCCACCAGTCATAAAGAACCTTGATTTGCCAGATCCCCCAGCAGACCGCAGTGAGCACTGCCAGATCTTCAATGGCTGAAAACGGCCACTGCTGGAACGTGGAAAGGAGCGTGGCTTCCTCTGCACTGCTGCTCTGCTCAATCTCCTGCAGCAGCCGAGTCATCTCCTGATGGAGATATTGCTCACGCTGCCGCATCCGCTCAGCCGTGGCCACATCGATCTGCTGATGGCTCTTTGGCCCATCCTGGAGGGCCAGCACAGCCAAAACGAGGGCAATTACCGCCAACATGGTCTGCAGGGGATGGGAGAGAAGGGGGCTGAGCAGGGCTGGGTGGGAGGCAGCTCGGGGCTGGGGGAGCAGGGCAGGAGCCGCCTGGAGCTGGGGGCCGGCAGGAGAGGGGCTGAGGGAGGTGGGAGGGAGCAGGGGCAGGGCTTGTGAGCACCGGCCGGGTGGGAGCCACGGGCTGCCCCAGGAAAGCGTTGGGGCCCTGGTGTGGACAGGCCTGAAGGGGCCGCAGGCCCTGGCTGGAGACAGCGTGGGGCCCATCCTGCCCAAGCCGCCCTGATGGCCAGCCCCTGGCTGGGCTGTGCCCCGTCCAAGGGCAAGGGACACGCGAGCAGAGTCTCCCAAGGCCCCATCCCTGCTACCGAATGGCGTCCCATGGAGCCACGGGCACCCGGCCCACCCCCAAAGCCTCTCTGGGCACCTGCCACCACTGGGAGCCCCGAGCACCTCTGCCCCCAGCCCCGAGGGCAGCACCGTGCCCTGCCCTGAGGGGCTCAGCTCTCGCTCGGGGTTACAGCAGCCTCACAGCTATAGAATCTGGCATTTCAACCTGTTGCATAGCGTCCCATCAATCATTGCCCAATGCTCCAGTCTATCTAGAACCCTCTGCAAGGCACCTTGTTCCTCAAGAGAGTCAACAGCACCTCCGTGTTTGGTATCATCAGAAGGGGTGGGACTCAGTCCACCAAGTCTCAGCGCCCTCAGAGTCAGGACGGGCTCTCTTGTGTTCAGATCGAATTTCATGGTTTTTTCCTTTGAGGGTTTCCTTTGACGGTTTCCTTTGACGGTTCTTGTCCCGTCAGTCGTCACGACTGAGAAAGGTCTGGCTCCCTTGCCCTCGTTCCCTGCCAGCCGGCATCCATGCACCAAGACATATTCCTTTGAAAATGGAAGCGGAGCAGAACAATGGAAAAGAAAGGAAAAGGGGGTGAAGGGAAGCACTCTGTTTGGTACTACGTACTTACCTCAAAATGCCGCCCCACTGCTTCTGCATCTGAGCAGGCTGCAATCGCGTAAAGGTCCCAGAGGAGATGAACTCTTTCCAACGCGATGGGTGGTCCCGTCCTGTTACAGGTGGTAACAGGAGCCTCGGTTGCAATGGCACCTTCAGCTGGACCAGCAGAGATTCCCCAGGCTGTGGTTAAGCTGAGCTCCTCTTGAGTGGTGTCATCTCCGTGCCTGCTTTGCTCAGATCTGCGGCACAGACTCCCAAGGTGTTCTCTGGAAAGAGCAGATTCCCTGTCCTGGTGTCCAAAAGTGTCGCCTGGGCCCCAGCAGTGGGAGAGGAAAGTAGGTCCTCAGGGTCACAGGCATGGGTGGACAAGCCTGCGACCAGCAGGATATGGGAGCAGAGCTGCAGACATCTGAGGTAGAAATTGTCCTGCTGGGTGTGCCTGGCTGTGGGTGCGCAAAGCAGCGTCTCGACAACAGCCCGGCTCTCTGGCCATGGTGTGCTGCTGCTAAAGCTGCCCTCTGCCTACTCAAGGCTCAGGCAGGCCCCTCAGCTGCCTCACTCCACGGCAAAAAGGATCTCGGTGCAGATGTTCATCTGGGAGGTGCCTGTCAGCTGGAACTTGCAGGAGAGGGAGGAGGGCAGCACCGTTAGCTGGCAGTAGTGCGACTCAGGCAAAAGCAGCCAGGCTGATCTCACCAACTGTTGGACCCAATGGGTGACTTTCACCCAATCTAAGTAGGATTGCGTGCAGAGGGTGCGTAGGAGCAACGAGCTCTGATCCCTGGGGTGGTGGAGAAAGCACAAGCTATCCCCCAGCAGCTCTCCGCTCGAGCAGATGCACTCCAGCACCACGTGGACTCTGGAGGACCTTGCTGGCAGCTGCCCCGTGGTGTCCAGCTCCACACTGAAAGAGTGCCCAGGGGGTGGCCGCAGGAACACGAAGGGGCGGTAGGTGATGCCGTTCCCCTGGACACTCCAGGCTTCATAGCTGCTGTCCGTCCCAATGGCTGGGTGCATCTGTGGCAAGAAATTCTTCTTGGAAAGCACTCGGCAGACACCAAGGAGGTCACCCACCAGCTCCTGCAGCACCTTGCATGTGTCAGGTAGGTCCTGTGTTGGTGATGGTGTGGACCCAGCCAAAGACCTGACACCACTGGGTGCACTGTTGAGGTCGTCCTGCTTCTCATCATCCTCTTCTTCATCGTCCTCCTCCTCGCTGCTGGAGCTGTCCTGCTTATGCCACCAGTCATAAAGAACCTTGATTTGCCAGATCCCCCAGCAGACCACAATGAGCAGGGCCAGATCTTCAATGGCTGAAAACGGCCACTGCTGGAACGTGGAAAGGAGCGTGGCTTCCTCTGCACTGCTGCTCTGCTCAATCTCCTGCAGCAGCCGAGTCATCTCCTGATGGAGATATTGCTCACGCTGCCGCATCCGCTCAGCCGTGGCCACATCGATCTGCTGATGGCTCTTTGGCCCATCCTGGAGGGCCAGCACAGCCAAAACGAGGGCAATTACCGCCAACATGGTCTGCAGGGGATGGGAGAGAAGGGGGCTGAGCAGGGCTGGGTGGGAGGCAGCTCGGGGCTGGGGGAGCGGGGCAGGAGCCGCCTGGAGCTGGGGGCCGGCAGGAGAGGGGCTGAGGGAGGTGGGAGGGAGCAGGGGCAGGGCTTGTGAGCACCGGCCGGGTGGGAGCCACGGGCTGCCCCAGGAAAGCGTTGGGGCCCTGGTGTGGACAGGCCTGAAGGGGCCGCAGGCCCTGGCTGGAGACAGCGTGGGGCCCATCCTGCCCAAGCCGCCCTGATGGCCAGCCCCTGGCTGGGCTGTGCCCCGTCCAAGGGCAAGGGACACGCGAGCAGAGTCTCCCAAGGCCCCATCCCTGCTACCGAATGGCGTCCCATGGAGCCACGGGCACCCGGCCCACCCCCAAAGCCTCTCTGGGCACCTGCCACCACTGGGAGCCCCGAGCACCTCTGCCCCCAGCCCCGAGGGCAGCACCGTGCCCTGCCCTGAGGGGCTCAGCTCTCGCTCGGGGTTACAGCAGCCTCACAGCTATAGAATCTGGCATTTCAACCTGTTGCATAGCGTCCCATCAATCATTGCCCAATGCTCCAGTCTATCTAGAACCCTCTGCAAGGCACCTTGTTCCTCAAGAGAGTCAACAGCACCTCCGTGTTTGGTATCATCAGAAGGGGTGGGACTCAGTCCACCAAGTCTCAGCGCCCTCAGAGTCAGGACGGGCTCTCTTGTGTTCAGATCGAATTTCATGGTTTTTTCCTTTGAGGGTTTCCTTTGACGGTTTCCTTTGACGGTTCTTGTCCCGTCAGTCGTCACGACTGAGAAAGGTCTGGCTCCCTTGCCCTCGTTCCCTGCCAGCCGGCATCCATGCACCAAGACATATTCCTTTGAAAATGGAAGCGGAGCAGAACAATGGAAAAGAAAGGAAAAGGGGGTGAAGGGAAGCACTCTGTTTGGTACTACGTACTTACCTCAAAATGCCGCCCCACTGCTTCTGCATCTGAGCAGGCTGCAATCGCGTAAAGGTCCCAGAGGAGATGAACTCTTTCCAACGCGATGGGTGGTCCCGTCCTGTTACAGGTGGTAACAGGAGCCTCGGTTGCAATGGCACCTTCAGCTGGACCAGCAGAGATTCCCCAGGCTGTGGTTAAGCTGAGCTCCTCTTGAGTGGTGTCATCTCCGTGCCTGCTTTGCTCAGATCTGCGGCACAGACTCCCAAGGTGGTCTCTGGAAAGAGCAGATTCCCTGTCCTGGTGTCCAAAAGTGTCGCCTGGGCCCCAGCAGTGGGAGAGGAAAGTAGGTCCTCAGGGTCACAGGCATGGGTGGACAAGCCTGCGACCAGCAGGATATGGGAGCAGAGCTGCAGACATCTGAGGTAGAAATTGTCCTGCTGGGTGTGCCTGGCTGTGGGTGCGCAAAGCAGCGTCTCGACAACAGCCCGGCTCTCTGGCCATGGTGTGCTGCTGCTAAAGCTGCCCTCTGCCTACTCAAGGCTCAGGCAGGCCCCTCAGCTGCCTCACTCCACGGCAAAAAGGATCTCGGTGCAGATGTTCATCTGGGAGGTGCCTGTCAGCTGGAACTTGCAGGAGAGGGAGGAGGGCAGCACCGTTAGCTGGCAGTAGTGCGACTCAGGCAAAAGCAGCCAGGCTGATCTCACCAACTGTTGGACCCAATGGGTGACTTTCACCCAATCTAAGTAGGATTGCGTGCAGAGGGTGCGTAGGAGCAACGAGCTCTGATCCCTGGGGTGGTGGAGAAAGCACAAGCTATCCCCCAGCAGCTCTCCGCTCGAGCAGATGCACTCCAGCACCACGTGGACTCTGGAGGACCTTGCTGGCAGCTGCCCCGTGGTGTCCAGCTCCACACTGAAAGAGTGCCCAGGGGGTGGCCGCAGGAACACGAAGGGGCGGTAGGTGATGCCGTTCCCCTGGACACTCCAGGCTTCATAGCTGCTGTCCGTCCCAATGGCTGGGTGCATCTGTGGCAAGAAATTCTTCTTGGAAAGCACTCGGCAGACACCAAGGAGGTCACCCACCAGCTCCTGCAGCACCTTGCATGTGTCAGGTAGGTCCTGTGTTGGTGATGGTGTGGACCCAGCCAAAGACCTGACACCACTGGGTGCACTGTTGAGGTCGTCCTGCTTCTCATCATCCTCTTCTTCATCGTCCTCCTCCTCGCTGCTGGAGCTGTCCTGCTTATGCCACCAGTCATAAAGAACCTTGATTTGCCAGATCCCCCAGCAGACCGCAGTGAGCACTGCCAGGTCTTCAATGGCTGAAAACGGCCACTGCTGGAACGTGGAAAGGAGCGTGGCTTCCTCTGCGCTCCTGCTCTGCTCAATCTCCTGCAGCAGCCGAGTCATCTCCTGATGGAGATATTGCTCACGCTGCCGCATCCGCTCAGCCGTGGCCACATCGATCTGCTGATGGCTCTTTGGCCCATCCTGGAGGGCCAGCACAGCCAAAACGAGGGCAATTACCGCCAACATGGTCTGCAGGGGATGGGAGAGAAGGGGGCTGAGCAGGGCTGGGTGGGAGGCAGCTCGGGGCTGGGGGAGCGGGGCAGGAGCCGCCTGGAGCTGGGGGCCGGCAGGAGAGGGGCTGAGGGAGGTGGGAGGGAGCAGGGGCAGGGCTTGTGAGCACCGGCCGGGTGGGAGCCACGGGCTGCCCCAGGAAAGCGTTGGGGCCCTGGTGTGGACAGGCCTGAAGGGGCCGCAGGCCCTGGCTGGAGACAGCGTGGGGCCCATCCTGCCCAAGCCGCCCTGATGGCCAGCCCCTGGCTGGGCTGTGCCCCGTCCAAGGGCAAGGGACACGCGAGCAGAGTCTCCCAAGGCCCCATCCCTGCTACCGAATGGCGTCCCATGGAGCCACGGGCACCCGGCCCACCCCCAAAGCCTCTCTGGGCACCTGCCACCACTGGGAGCCCCGAGCACCTCTGCCCCCAGCCCCGAGGGCAGCACCGTGCCCTGCCCTGAGGGGCTCAGCTCTCGCTCGGGGTTAGAAACCCCCTGGCCATCTGCCCTGTCCCCCATCCAGCCCAGCCTTCCCCCGTGTGCTGCACTCACCATCGTCCAAGTCAAACAGCAGTGGGGCTGCCTGCACATGTCCCTGGAGACCGCTCCCATTGTGACATGTCCTCTGCCACCAGAGCATCATCACCCTGCTGCAGAAAGTCTGTGCAGAAATTTAACCACTGCTAATGTACATTTGACTATGAAGGTAATCTTTTTTATGGAGAAGAAATGCAGGCAATGGAGGATGAAGAATAGTTCATGAATGCTAGCAAATTAACCCAATGAAATAGGGAAACAAGAATGTGACTGAGTAGATCCTGCAGAAGTGTCCCAGAAACACTAAGGAAGGCAGATGTTCCAGCATTTGTAGCTATGGTATTTGTTGACATTTTTTTCAGTTCTCTTTGTCGCATGCGGCAAGCAGAGAAGTTACAGGAATTGGTACTGCTTAGCTTTGCTTTGGCTTTGTTGGTAGAGCTGTATTATCATCCCTGCTTACCTAAGAAATAACAGATGCAAGATTATCTTTTAGATTGCCATGGCTGGAGAAAGAAAGAGAGGAAAAGCAAAGAGTAAAGGGGAAAGACAAAAGGAAATGAAAAGAGATGAGATGAGGGGAGGAGAGGAGAAAAAAGGGAATAGAAAAATTAAAAGGGAAGTGGATGCAATTGAAAGGTATCTCCTGACCAGGGAAACCCTTTTTCTCGCAATGAGGATGGATATACCTCCATTTCTGTACCCTCTCTTTTTAAGAGTGATTGCAATAAACAGTAACAGATCACTAGTAGAGTAATGTCATATTGGCATATGTAATGTGTGTGTGCGTGCTCGTGTACGTGTGTGGAAGTAACTTTCTATCTTCATAAAAATCTGGTTTTGAGAGCTGCAAGAAACAAAGGTAATGAGTTTACTGCGGTAAATTGTGCTTAAACAGACCATACACCATGAAACGCCCCCTTCACTCTCCCATAACAGGCCAGTTCACCCAAATGCCCAAGAAAAATCTCAGCTTTCTGGCACACCAACCCAGAAAGCCAGTAGGAGCTCTGCTAGCTGACTGGGATTGTCCCTTCTTACAGCAGGGTCACAAGTAGAATTTGCAGCAGAGTTTCTGGGAGCTGATGGGGAGAGCGTTTTGTGTTTTCCTGCAACACCGTCCATCTGCCATACATACAGCCACTCTGCAGTGGAATGGTTCCTTCCTTCCACATGTGAACACAACTGAACTGTACCTTTAACGCCCTTGCATTAAAACAAGCTCTACTACTCCGAGTAGTTAGCAGTTCAGATCTTAATATGATCAGTCAAACAAATTATTTTTAAAAGCTTTTCTGTATAATGTGACCTAGGGAAGTGCATTAGCTGAGGAAATATATTGTTGATTTGTTTTTCCATTAACAATGAGTGATTTCTCTCTAAGTGACCTACACTACTGCTTTCTGGGAGTAAAGCGATATTGATAAAGAGAAGGGAACCTAAAGGAAATATTTTTGTCTTTTGAGAAAACTTGTACACAATACCGGGGCACTCAGGTTTCTCTGGTTTTATATCCTTTAGCGTGACATGCCTTTGTTGCTTTGTCTTCCTTTATCTCCAGGTCAAAGAGTCATGCTGTACATTATAGCAGCGGTACTAGTTTCATTTTCTCAACATCTATGCTCAGGCTATGCCCTTAAAAAAGACAAATTCATCTTGTGACTGTCTGCTCTGTGACATGTTATATAATTCGGTGTATATTTATTTATATCCCTCCATTGCAAAGAATGACAGTTTTCACCAAAAGAAAACAAGACATTCATTCTCATTTGTTTGGGGATCCAAGATGTATCTGAGAAAAAAAATTCCTGCGCTGTTTGCTTCAAGATTGAGAAGAGGAAATATAGATCTGAGGTGGAGAATATGATGAAGCATGTGGTGCTGGAGCTAATCTCTTATGATCAAGGTTGTCCCATGATAGACTGTGCCTGAAATTTTCATGCATATATGCTTTTCTGACGTGTTAAGAAGTAAACTGTAAACTGATATTCAGCAGATTTGTTAGTATGCAGACCTTTGCAATATAATCAAGAGAGTGCTTAGGAAGTATTGCAATTATAAATTTCTTAGAGCAGGTGTTCCTTTGCAGATTTTATCTGTGTCATTTCAGTGATAAATCCTTCTGACGTCTTAACCTTTAACTACAGTTACATGTTTACCTTTGGTTGTGAGAAAAAAAAGGAACTGATAAGAATTTTACAAAATGATTGTGATTTATCTGGAGGTCACTGAGTCTATGATAGTGAAAAAAATTGCCCCTAAAATTTACCAGTAGGAGGGAAAAAAGTTAGAAATTGTGCAAAACCATTAGTAAAATGATTGCATCTTATATTGTGAATTCTCCAAGTTCTTGCTTCAAGTTGTTCTTGGAAGTTATTAAGCCAAAGGTCTAAATCCTACCTTCCTAAGACATATTGCCGCCTGTACACTCTTTATTCAGGTATGGTTTTAGTCTCACCGATGGTTTAAATGTGAGATTCATCTCACGAAATTTTAACCTTCTAAAATTAAGGTATATATACCAAAATAGTCATCAAGGCTGTCTTCATAAGTAGTAGAGAAGACCTATACTAAAGGGAACCTTTATGTACTTCAGATAGCTGTTTTAGCATGGGATGAGTCATATATGAAATTGCTTAAGTGTCACATTTACTGTGCCCTAGTGGTAGCAGAACTGCACCATCACTGTGGGCGTAATCCCAGCTGCATGCTTTGTCCACAAAAAGAAAAATGGTTCCATTTGCTTGGATTCCAGTCTACGGTGGGCTCAAAGCCCTTTCTGCCCATGGATGTCCTTGGTGAATAAAGTTAGACCTACCTCGATCTTTGAAGTTGTGAGAATTGCAGACCTAAATGCTATTGAGAAAGTAAGCATTATTCTTGTCGTGCCTTTGCCAAGCATAATGTGTAACAATATTTATTCCCTTCCACCCAGCTTAAGCTGAAGCTCAGTAGGTTAAGTATTGAGAGATACGTAAGAGACTCTTACTACATTTTTACTAGAAAATTAAACAATGTCAGGGAATATTTTTAGCCCTGATGCCAAGTGATACAATCTGCCCAGGATCTTAAGGTTAAACTCTTTCCCTTTTAAACAGAGTGGCAGACTGCCTATTGGAAAAGGTCCTTGCTTTGTGTTAAGACCCAACCTTTGCTGAGAATTAGTTGAGAGACTGTTTGTTGGCCCCAGTCAAGAATCATGCTAGAGATGATTGGAATGGCATGGAAAATGGCATTTTCATGTCAAAAACATTACCTGGTATTGTTTATTTTACTCGTACAGTTGTTGTCTGTGATGATGGAGGACATACAAGTAGTTTAATAAGAGGAGCTTATTTGTACTCGCCTTGGCAAGTAGGGCTGTGTGAACCTCTTATTTGCAAAATCAAACTCTGAGAAGCATCATCTAAATGATGAGATATTGATGAAACTCTTTCTTCAGTCTTTACTGTGGCACCAGGAGTCATTAAGCATAGCTTGTAGTGCTCCGCAGTCTGGGAACTTTTCCACTGCACAATGTGAAGAGAGCTTTTAAAACAGTGCAAAAATAAGCAGAAAGATGGGCAGATTTACTCCGGGATGATGGTGCACCAGTGATGGAGAAAGAGGAGACAGTAGGAAAGCAGGTAGGAAATTGTACTTTACTCCAGGCTTCTGCCCCTTTTTAGCTTAGAAGATCTTTGGAGTGAACAAGAACTGGACTACAGCCATTATAGAGTGGTTGCAGTGATGATGCTAGAAGGATATATAGCTGACAAGCCATTATTGAAATTATCGAGTCTGCATACCACACTGAGTTGAGCCAATGTGAAATGTATACCTTTTAGTCTTCATTCTTTCCCAGTAGGTGTATATATCAGCAAACTTAGGGCTGGGAAATAGGCTTTCCTTGGGAAAATTCATTTGAAACCGTGGTGGGTATTTGTTAATGATGCTGGAAGAAAAGGATACAAGTAAGGAGAAGGACAGTGGGGACAAGTTCATATCTGTCCCTTCCTCAGAAGGTATTTAAGACACCCAAGGCTGATAAGACTATAGACATGCCTGAAGTTGTTTAGTGGCTCTTACTGGATTTTTCAAGGTTTCCCTCTGAATGAACCTGAAATGCAGTCAGAACTTGTTTGCAATCAAAACCAACAACAAGCCCTGCCAACAGCCTGAGCTGCTTCAAACAAACAGCACCAGTTTATAGGTTCATAAATATCAGATGCAGTACTTTGAAAACTGTATTGAGCAGTCCCAAATGCCATGGTGGTAGCTGAGCAAAGATTAAAAGAGTAATGGGGGAAAAAACCCAACTGCTTGTGTTTTGGGGGAAAAATCTCTTAGGCAGCAAAACCAGAAGACAATATAAGCCTAGTTTGTCTATAGTACATTAAAGAATACATACAATTTACCCCACACCTGAATTTCTTTTGTTCTGAGAGAATGAGGTGACTCCCTGATAATAAAGCTCCTTAGAGCTCATGAAATAGAGGAGGCAGCCAACACATTAGGGTGTCAATAAGTACTTATCCCAAGAATGAATACATTTTTCACAGGCTCAGTGCTTATTTTCAGTCTTGTTAATAACACAAGCAATATGCCTATGTTGGTTGTGCAGCAGAGCTGAAAAAAGAGCAGATTGTGCATCAAGGCACAATTCAAGGTAGGAGGGGTGGAGGAACGGTTGAGTTGTGCCTATTGTGAATATTGCTTTAGCAGGCTGTGCTTCTGTGACTGCCGCTGTTGTCACTTTGGTGTGGCCTTTTCTTCTGGCTTGATATTTGAGATAGTGGATTAGGGTGCCAGAAGGCCAGGAAAAGCTGCCTTTCTCTGCCATGACCGTGCTGAATTATAGTTATCTGGCTACTGCCATATCTAACAGCTTTCACATCATGATTTTTGTAGGTAGAAATTTTACAGGCTCATCTAAGAAAAGTTTAGAACCTGGAAAGGGTTTTTTTGGCTGCTATAAGGTAGCTACAATTTCATGCAATAATTTTCACTGGTTTTATTGTCTGTGGTTCACTGTAGTTTACATTCCCAATATAAGTGCATCCCTCTCAAATAAACACTTTGCTGGTCACATTTAAAATAGAAAAGAAGGGAATGGACAGAGAATTGTGATAAACTGAGAATGTGAAGTCTTTGGGATGCAAATTTCTTTGGCCTCAGGTTAATTTTAAGATAAATTGTGTATGGGCTTGTAATAGAAGACTAAACTGAGGTTGGAGTTCAAGGATTTGGTTGGGTTCTGATGGGTTTTCCTGAATAGTTCTCAGTACATTTCTGTGGATTTTTTTTTGTTTTGGTTTTGTTTGTTTTTTAAATTTTATTTGCACAGTAATAAGGCTTGCCCAAGTTTCATAGCTATGCCAGAATGAGGGGGTAGACTTTGGACCTTGGCTTTCAGTTAAATTTCTGTTAATCCTGAAATCTGAATAACCTCAGATCTAAGGTCTCTACTTAAAAATAGTTGTTTCTTTGTAGGTACAGTTTTTCTTGAAACTGCACTTAGAAGGGAAGGTACATACATTTGTTGACATTTATGGTACTCTTATACTGGAGTCATTCGGTTTATTGGGTATCAGCACAGTATCCTGACACATTGGGAACTGTCATGAAATGGGTTAACTTTAGAGACAGAGAGTCTGAGGAAGGGTGAGGTAGAAGCCATGTCCTGTTTTGCAGAGACAGTGGAAGTTACTCTCTGAATTGCTTCCCCTGTTAAAAGTTCTTCAGTCTGATGAGATTCATGGGTGTCATAAACTGAAGTATGCTGCACTCAGCGTGCCTTCACTGTAGTCTATGGGGCTATTCAGTATGAATAAAGGCAAGTGACTGATTTTGTGTAAGTCATAAGCAATTACGGCAGTGAAGGTAAGAGTGGGACTGTAAATAATCAAAGTAAATGAGAAGGCAGAATGCTCTTGAGCTTTTCTCACCTAACAACACAGAAGTGAAGGACAAGGGTAAAGCAGTTTGCACTACTTGAGGAAACTTATTAACTTATTCACTGAGAAGCAAAAGCAAGTGAAAGGGCACCTTCCACATCAGTATTTGAAGCAGGTTGTAATAGCATTTTTAATGAGGATGAGACCTAGGCAGAAAGAAGCCTTCATCTTTCTTGAGAAATCATCGAGCAGGATTGCCTGGTTCATCACATAGTGGGAAGACAGCCCTTCGGGCAGGAGGCAAGTTTGCATGACTCCTTACAAAGATGCAGACAGCGGTGCCAGGCACAGCTCTTTGTCCCTGCCTCCTTTTAACGAGTTGCTCTTAGCAGAAGACAATGTTTGCTCATCTAAAGTAGGACTGCTATTTTGGGCAGCACTTAGACCCTACCCTGGGTCACGTAGTCGTGTCCTAGTCCAGCCTGCCAGCTCTAATGCAGTCCTGCCAATGTCTTACGGTGTGATCCAAGAGCACTTTGGCATCCTGTTTGAGCTCTGAGCTGCCTGTAAAATGTAGATAATATAGTTTCCCCACTGTACAGTCAATCATTCATGTTGTTAAAATATTACCTAAATATTGTTAATGGCAGTATATATAGCAAAAGTATGAATAAAAATAATCTCATGATAAGTACCAGTTCCTGTTCTAATAGTGGTTTCAAACTTCACTATTGTGAATCTGTGTTTGAAAATGTTTGTATTCCTGTGTGAGTCAGACTTGAGCAAGGGGGAGGGTTTGGCTCAGGAGCTTGTTATTGCCACATGTATAAACAAGAAAGGATGTGAGGATAAAGAGAGAATGGGAGATTGTAAGTTAGGAAGATAACTATCAACATGTCACATCAAATGGGTAGTTCAGAGGTTCCTAAGCTATGGTGCCTCAGTCACAAGTGGACTTTGAGTCAGTTACATGTATCTCAAAAAAAACCCCAGCCATGTTGCTTATAGTGTATTTTCAATAAAATTTGATATTCCAGCCTCACAGTGATCTGTGAGAAATTTACTATGGTTTGTGAAGAATTCTAACACATGACAATAATCTGTTACAGAACTGGCCCCTTTTCTGAAATTCCTGGTCATCTGCAGCCACTCCTTCAAATGATGGACTGGAATGTAAAAGACATACTGGAGTGAAATTTCGTCTTAACAGCAAGCAGTTAAGGTTTTCCCTGAAGTGCATTTTCATCCCTTTGTTGTTTTCTTCCCATCTGATTTAATTGTGGGTGATTTAATTATGTAATCAAATGCCCAATTCTTCAATATTTTGTTAAGACTTGATACCTGGTTCTAGTAATACCTTCTGAAGAAGAGCTCAGGTGGCTAATTAAATGCACTGTTAAGAAGTGTCCAGGGAGTCTTTTGGATTTGCAAAGTGTTTGCCCCAAAATAATCAAACAAAGACTAGGACAAAGTAAAGAGCTTGCGTTGTATGAGAGTTTGGATTTTGCAGTTTGGATTAATATTTTGCTTATAAGCTGACTAAAAATATTTCCAATCAAACGGCATATGGGTACATACCTAAATGAGTATGTATTTATTATAGATATATGTTTTATGAAACAGTGTGGGGATTTCTGATGCCAGTCCACATCTCAGCTATGAAGTGATGTGTGGGACAATGAAGAGAAAGCAATCCAGAGCATGTAGGGAGATGGACTATGAAGATAATCTTATGAGAAAGAACTAACAGAGATTGCCTGGTTTGGCAGCAAAATTAAGGGTGAAAGGGAACATGATGGTAAACATTTCAGGATTAGGAGAGGAGGTAAATGTAGGAAGGCAGGTGAATTACTTGAAGGGCAAATTTTGGCACTAAAACTAAGGGGTCTGAATAGTTGTGAATGGTCATTTAGTCTGTAAGTAAGAAAATTTGTAACCATCAGAGAAAGAAATAGGGGCCAAAAAATATCTAATTATTTTTGAAGATGGGAAGTTATGAGAAAGATTATGGAGTGTGGGTACTTGGGAACTGAGGAATCTGGGGGAATGGACTTGAAGTATGAGGAGATCACTTATGAGTGATTGTTCTTGTATGGTTGTTGGTTAGCTCATGTCACCTTCCTTAAGTGGCTGAGCAGGAAACAGAACAGCTGGAACATCTGGGGCCAATCAACAGATCACCTTTGTTTATACCTTTAAAGCAACTTTTTAAAATGGTGTAACTTTGTGATACTATCCTAATTCATGCCAGATGAGAATCTGGCCACAGGCATCACATTGGATTAATGAAACTAAATACATTATTCTTTTTGGAAACTACATTATTCTTTTTGGAAACTCTGGCCTGTAAAGTCCCCAGTGCAAGTAGTTCCCTGGCAACAAAGGATGTTCTTATATAGTGCAGCTAACACTGTATGAGGATGCCAGAACTGGGCCAAAAATGATTATAATGAGAGAAAGTAATGGTTGATGCATAAACTTTGTTATAAAGAAAACCAACAAAAATTTTCTTCTTTCTTTTAACTTCAGAAGAAAACCCACTACTAGGAAATCAGTACATATTCACCAACCTTTTACCTGATTTTCATTTGTTGTTATCCATTCTTGAAGCTGAGGGCTTTCCTTTCGGATAATAGTTTGTGTTCTTGCATTTACTACAAAAAAAAAAAATAGAAGCTTTTCAACTTCATTGCCAAATGGATGAAAAGATTGCATGGAAATTCTCCTCTGTATTTCTACTTAGAGTCCCGTAGAAAAATAAAAAAGTCTGTTGGCTGTGGTCATATGGATATGACCTTGCTGGCCAGTATTATTACGTATTAGCAACATGACAGGAATTGTTCCTGAGTGCTGAAAACCATTGTTCAGACCTGTGACTTTATGGAATACAGTGTCATAAACATATTTAAACTGTAGTCTCAAAACCACTGAATCAGAGGTTTAATCATGTTCCTTGCCTAATTTTGAAGTTATCAGATGTTGTTTTGTTGTATTGTAAAACTTTCGCACAAAACTTCTAACACTCTTTAAAAAAGTGAAATAATCAGTAGATCTCAAAAGTAACATTTCTTCTTTTCAGGTGCTCTGTAATAAAACACCTGCTGTTACTCAGCTACCACAGCCCAGCTTGTTCATTCCTGTTCTATTTCTTCGCCTTTCCCCCCCACCCCCAGCCGACGTTATGCAACAACCAAGTATTTAACAAACAAGGTGTCTGCTTGAGGGTACATGAGTGAATTAAACCCTCTGTGGCCTCACCTTCACATCTGCAATTACTTTAAGCTTTTCACCGGTGGTTCAGACACATCTTGGGAAAAGATTTGCCTTTCATGTAAATTTACAGATACAGTGCACGTCAGGATTCACGGGCATTTATCATTTCCTGTACACCTTAAGCAAAGATAATGCAGCATTGCTAAGGAGTGTTGATTATACAGCGAACTTTCCAGCTTGCATTGAGTCAGATTAGCCTATACAGTTTCACTAGATTGCAATCTGTGTTTCTTGCATAATGAAAAAAAATTGCTCAATGAAACAATCTGCTGGTGTATCTGTGTACGGATGTCCATGCCCAAATTAATTTCTGATTTAATTCCACTGACATTGTCAGACTCACACTATGGATGAATTTGGCTTGTTCAGTGTAGCCTGTCGCTATTTTCCATGTTCATTTTAATGGAATTGCCACGATATCTTGCTTTGTCTTCTTGCATTGTAACTATGCACTCAAAGAATAAGATGTAGCGTTACAACTGAGATTTGCATGTGTATCCAGTGTATGCAGAAAATGGTTACCTTTCGCTATGAGTGCTTAGAGATAATTTTATAGTATATGAGTAATGGCAGGATTTCATTCTTTAATTACACTTCTGTCTTTTTATATGAAATCGTGTAAAAAAATAAATCTTTACTACAACAAAAACTTAGGTCTACAGATTTCAGCAAATCTAGAATACGAAAAGGGAAGTCATGTTAATATTTATATTTTAACTAAGATTTTTTTATGGGGACAAAACATGTAGAGTTGCCAAACTGCGTTCTATTGATTTTTCTCTCTTTGACTTTAAAACAAAGTTTTTTTCTTTCTCGATGTTAAGTATATAGCATGGCAAAACTCCATGATGCTCCCACTGCGAGCTCTGCAAAGTAATGTCTTTTATAGATGGCGAGGGCATGGAGAACAGGAAGAAAACTTCCCAGTGTAGCCTTTTCAGTTTCCCTCAACTCAAGGGTTAGGGGTGAGCTCTTTGCTCAGGCTTGCCTTTTTTGAATCATTACCCACACTGTCAACATCTTAGACTCTTTACAGAGGAGTAAATGGAAGGCAATGAATAGTCTGACCAGTTTTCCTCTCAGCTTTAGATCAATACTGGAGTCAGATGGACTACGAATAGCTGTCTCATGGGAACTGGACTTCCATGCCTGTAGGACAGCAACAGCTATGGCACAACCGCCGTTTTCATTCACTAGCCGGATAATGCCCTCTGCCATTGAAACTGTCCATTTCCTCCTAAACCATCTTTGGAATTTTATTTCCTCAGGTTCATCGCAGGACCATGTAAACCAGTTTAGCTGCAGCAGCTTGCTAGGTAATCAGAGTTGGCTGGCAGTCACTTGGTCCCAAAGTCTCTGTCAGTGCTGTCTACTGCGAAGTGCTACAAATTACACTGTATTGGCGAAATACTCTTATAGCTTTAAGATCTGTTTTAGTACAAATTTTATCAGTAGTTTATTTAATTTTTCTTCTATGGAATTCATAAAATGCTGGCAAAAGGCCAAGGTAGGGCACGAGCATAGGGAGGCTAATTTATTTCATTTGTTGAATTGAGAAGTATGGATGTTTTTATGCAGCCGTATGTATTATACCGTCCTCCTTATGAAAAAGGTGCAATTGTACAGAGTGACTAATCACAAAGAAACCAGTGTACCGTCATCCTTCTCCCAAGAGGGACCTTATGTGGTCTGTACAATACAGCATTCAAAACCAAATTTTCAGTATTTATTTTCCAGTATCTCACCTGATGACTGAATGAATAACCATCACATGAACAAAGAGTAATCTGTTTGCTTTATAAGTGACGCAGTTTCAGGCACTTATGAAATAATGAAAACTTACACCTAAAAGCACTGTTAAATGAATATGACAAGCTAAGTTTTTTGGCAGTGTTTGAGAGTAAGCTGTAGATTGCACGTTGATTCCTATTGTGAAGTTGAATGCTATTTGTTAAGTAGAGATGATTCACGAGACCCTGGAGTAGTATACACCTGAGATGTGTGACGCTTACACAGAGTTTCTGTACTCCAATTAAATGAGGCATGAGTTGTTTTGTGGGTTTTTTTCTCCTTCCTCCTTTTCTCTGCTTCCGTGTGTCTGGTCTATTCCCATTCTGCCGCAAAGGCAGCGCGCACTCTGTGTCATCCTGTGGGCTCATGTACTGCATGAAATAACACACAGACTCCATTTGTATCGAACTACTCTTTTCTCTCTCTTAAAGCAAATACTAACATAGCTACTCCTACTGCATCTCATTTTTTTGTGGCGTGAGCTTATTACTGACATCTTGCTGATCTTCTGGAGTCTTCCTTTCAGTAAGTCTTGTGCCTTCCTCTGTTTTTCGTGCAGAGTATTACAGTGCTCATTCCCATTCCTTCCTCCATTGCAACTCTAAAAATAATCAGCCATAAAAGTAGCTATTGAGCTTTATTGTTACCAGCACAGTGAGATTAATAGTGGTGAAAATACTGTACCTCACTGAAAGAGTGCCTTAAATTATTTGACACATCTCCCAGGACAGTCAGGGAGTTCTGAGAAACCCCAGTGTTTCCTGTTACTCCTTCCACGGTAGTATGGGTCTGCATTGATTTTTCCAGTAGTCTGTGCCAAACAGGAACAATTTAGCTCATAGGGAGGTAATAAAATAATCTTTACAAGCAATGAATATAGTAAAGAGGGTCAGAAACTGGATTTGTGTTTGTGTGAGAGGGAGGATCTGGTAGTTTAGTATCTTTCAGTGAAATTCTAAATTAAAAAACAAATCTGATTACTGTGATGTGGAACCACTGAAGGATTTCATTTTTGTTTATCACCTGCTTTAATTTCAAGAAGGTATAATTTGTTATTTTAATATGGTTAAAATATTTCAGTTCAACCTTTTACTTTGCTTATCTATGATTTTCAATGGCATGCAGCACAGCCTAATATAAATTAACAATTAAATCAGCATTAAATGTTTTTAACATTATCAAAATTAAATAATTTCCCATTTCTGGAGTGCTTTGAGAAAGTTGAGATGGCTTTTTTCAACTTCTTCCTATTAAACATTTAATTGAAACACACCTGTTCTTCGGAAAATTTTCAGAATACTAGTTTTCTCAGTGAAATTAATTTCCAGTGGGTGTGATCAGTGCTGGAGATAATGCAAGAAGTCTAAGTTTTTAAATGTAGCTTCTAGGTCTCACGCTATACCACTTTTTTCCTCAGGCACAATATTAATCTTAAACTAGGCGTACATGCCATCATAATCTTTTTTGCTCTCAACCTTTGCTTCAGGAAAATGTACATAGAAAAGATAGCATGCGTGACCTAGGCTTGTATCATCAGTGCTCCAATGGCTATGTGAGTATCTGCTCTGTTTTATTTTATTGGCTTATTGCTAAGAGGAAAATGCATCAAAATTGCCACTAAGTGAAGAGTTTGTCTTCTGTTCCAGAGCTGCCTTTTCTTTTTCCTATGTTTGTGAAGGGTCAGTGCTTCTAAAAATAATTGTAGGACATTTTAAAATGGAGACTGGTAAGTGAAAAGCATTCAGGCGAACAATTAATTTTCCAAGAAAATATGAACACAGGAACATCTTCAGACATTAACTAATAAAAGCAAGAAATCCTTCTGTTTGCTCAAGATATGGTTAAGGCTAGTTTTATTGACAATGATAGGAGTATTATTACAGGTTACCTGTGACTTTGCGCTTCATGAGCTCCTTGAGTTGTATTCATTCCTCTGCTGTCAGAAAAGTATACTTATATAAGAGAAGACTCCACTGCCTGTGTCAGTGTAATTGTCATGGTCAGATGCGGTGTGACTTTGTGGCATTGAAAAGGAGCAAGAGAGTCAGTCAACTCGAGAAGTCTCACTGTGAAGAAGGAACAGCCATTAATCAATTTTCTGAATTTTCTTTTTAATGTCAATAGAAAATAGTGTCTGGATGCCATGCCTAGGAAATTGTGCGTCAAACCTCCCAAAAGAAAAGTATGTGTGGCATAAATATATTCTCCCTATTTTCCACCTTATTAGGACTTTGGAGTGTCCAGTCAGCATGGGAGACCAAATGCAGCTACCTTCTAAGTTGCTTCAGAGTCTCAAAAGAGGAAAAAATAACACAGAGGAATGGATATTCTGCACGGAATTTTGCACTGGTTATTGCTCTCTGTGTAGTTCCTGGGTCATGACTCCCATGTGTAGCTAAGCCTTCGGGATTCGTTGGGTCCTTTGTTGAAAGAATGCATTAGCTTTGTTATTAAGTTGCATAGCTCTAGACCCAGTTGCAGCTAGACGTAAAGATGTGGCTGAAAAAGCATACTACTGTTGTGATTTACGATGAGTCACGTGCTGTTGGAGTGCACTAAATACCTGAACTTTTCAAGTAAATTGAAAAAATTTTGTAATTCTTTTCAGGAATGGAGGCTATTAAGAGACAAGATATGCATGAACGGAAGCTCTCCTACAAACAAATCTCCAGTACTACTGGCATGCTTTTTTCACCTGAATACAAAATCCTTCTATAGTACAAAGCCTTTACAGATCAGTTTAGCTGTGGAAATGACTAAGCAAAATCATTTTACCCCCATCTTAGTCTATATCAATTAACTAATTATAGAAAATAGCTTGTATTAAGTGGTCGATGGCCTAGATGCCAGGTGTTCAGTTAAAGATTGGAGCTTCAGCTGGTATGTGTAGACATGACCACGTTTAATCTACTGAATATGCATCATTTTACTTAAGTAGGGGCCTGTTTCAAGTATTTGTAAGCACGCTGGAGCTGAAGAAAAGGCAGAAAATTGTCATTACTTTTTCTTCCATTAAACATTTTCTGATAATATTACAGTCTCTGAGACCTATGAAGCCACCTACTGGTAAGTTTTTTATAATGACCTTGTCCATGCTGTTCTTACCCTTGTCGAAGTCTTGACAAAGCGCTTGGGGGAAGCTTTAAAAAGTCATTTACGCTTGTGAGTATTATTTGCTTATGCAAGTAACAAGGCCTTGAAGGACCTGGTTCATCAAGAATTTCTGTGGTACTGATGGCCCTTCTCAGCTGAAGGGTGAATTCTGTCTGAACACTGAGGAAAAAGAAATTATGTTCAAGTCAAATTTTTCCACAGCTAGTTCATGCCCTGCTGAGTTAGGCGGCAGTGATTCATAGGTTGCTGTTGGTGTATGACGGTAAAGTCTATTACACTGCTCAATAGTAAGATAAATGCAAATAATGATGATGATAGAATTCGTGAATGGCTTTTTATCAGAGCGCCTCTATACGTTTTGCAAATGTTGCGTCAAGCCTCATAATGAATTGGCTGCATATGAACAAGCCACAATAAAAGGGAGAGGACACAGGAGGCTGGCAGCATGCTTCACAAGAGCCTTCAGGTGCTTGAACTTCTAGCCCTCATTTCCAAAGTCTCCATCCAGTGCTATAACACCTGATGGGAAACTTCCTGTATCTCCAGAACTAAGGTGGTTCTACCACTGCCTGGTTGCACAACAAGGTCTGCCCTTAGCCTTATTGCTCAAAGGATGTATGTAAAACAAACCTGTCAATGCTTTTGTAAAATGTTTTAATACCTTAACAACTCTGTTAAAAAAAAAAAAAAAAAGCTGTATATATGCGTGTAAGTAGTTGTGCACATACCCTGATGTGAAGTCATGCATGGGCTTTTTGGTTTTATCCTAGAGTAATTCATTAATCAACAGAAGATTAATAATTGGCCTGGAGAACAGGCACCTCTTGCAGGAATCCCATCAAAGTTAGTTCTTCTGATCAACTCCGAATTCACAGCAGTCTTTTAGAAGTAATAATAGAAAATTAAAGACAATAATAGGCATAACAGAAAAATAATAGCAGAAACAAAATCCTCTTACTTGAGAAGCGTTATCTTATCTAGCAAATGAACTGATGAAATCAGCACTCACTGAGCTTATCAAGCAGCTGCTTCTGAAACACATGAAATATTTTACTGATAAAATTTATTTTGGTTTTTGCAAAGAAAAAGAAAATTTTCTGTAAAGAAAACTTGACTGATATAAAATGAAGTAGTTCCATGGAAATCTACTGAAATGCCACCACTGATGTCAGATGGATGTCTTGGTGTTCAGGAGAAAGTATAGATCA
Source organism: Rissa tridactyla (assembly GCF_028500815.1). NCBI lineage: Eukaryota > Metazoa > Chordata > Aves > Charadriiformes > Laridae > Rissa > Rissa tridactyla. The sequence continues at coordinate 26,530,371 of NC_071470.1, read as the reverse complement.
CAAAGGGTCCTCTTCTTTTCCCTGCCGTGGATGACACTAAACAATCTCCAGTCTAATACGCCTTTCTGCTAACCTCTCCTCTTCACCCATCACTTTGTCCTGCAATACTTGGCCTGTGATTCTGAAGAGTTTTGTCAGAGGGACTGTTACATGGGAAGTGTGCTTGAGCAGTATATTTCTGTATTTCAAATTTAAATAAATCAATTGTATTTCCCAATTGGCAGCGGAGTTTGACGCCGCTTTAATCTAGCTAGTTCGTGACGTGCTTGGGAAGTGGCTGCTGATGTGGGGCTGACGTTCCTGAAGGAAAGAACAACAGAGCTGTGGGAAGGCCCTCCTGGGCTGCTGCCAGAAACAATACAGCCACATTACCGCTGCACTCTGTACAGATTAATTAGCTCTGTCGAGAAGCAAGTGTCACACTGTGCTAACATGGCTACCTTTGTTCTACAGCATAAACTAACTCATTTAGACCTGACTTAGGTACCTTTATCCTTGGCATACGTTGAGGTAAAATGACTCATTCTACAGTGCTAATCATTTCTGGCAAGTTATGGTCAGTGTTATCAGTGACACGTAGCAGATGCTCTGTGATGGTATTGCTTGGTCTTACTTGTATCCACCTGTTCAGAGGAAAACAGCTGACCTGTAAAGTCGTCTCCCAGCTCTGTCAATGCACATATGGGCCATCGCTCCCAGCTGCTCATTTCTCAACTAGAACATGTCCAACCACGGTGTAACTCCTTCAGTCTCTGGAGATGTTAGCAAAGAGCAGGCTAAGTGCTAAGCCACTGATTCAAAGATCTGCCTGGGCTGGGGCTACTCTCTTGTCCCGGACGTCTGGAACAGGAACACTGTAGTCTTGTGTATATGCTTGTCAGCTTGCACAGTATATGGGGAGTATTGGCTCACTTTGTCCTTTCTTGAATTGTCCTATGATGGTCTTTCTATTATCAGGGGGACAATTAGAGCCACTTAAATATTTGGCTTCAGAACTAAACTGGTTTTGAAGACAAACACTGTGGAAACCAGGGGCACATGGGGATTGTACAGTTGTCTCTCGTGCTTGCATGATGAAGCTTGGTAAGTATTTCTATGTATTGCTGCATATACCAAGTCTGTACATATGATCTTGATATGAGAACCAAATTGGCGATGCTGTGCCAGAAATGGCCAATAATATCAGTGTACGGGGGAAAGAGAGAGCATATCGCTTGGCAAGACACAGTTAGTGAACTCTGATGGTAAAATGGTAGCTGCTAATTGGATATAATGAGATAAATGCCTAAGGGAAGATACCCTCACCAAACGAGTAAGTCAAGAGGCCAATCCTTGTTGGCAGGGAAGTTCTGAATATAGTAGTACTCATGTAAAACAGCCGTAGGGAAATGAATCATACGACTGAAGGTTGTTTGAAAATGTCCTGTCACTGGGTGTGCTACTCAGAGTTCGTGTGCAGCACAGTAAGCTAAATTCATTTCAAGTTACTAAAGTAAGAGGAAAATTTTGAATAATCATCACTATATAATGAATGACCTAGATGACAATGGGTAGGTTAAAAATAAGAAATGCATTTTTGCGTTTCAGGGAAATGAGAGTGGCCTTCCTCTGGGAATTAGGGAAAAAAATTGAATGTGAGGAAGAGAATTTCCAATTTTAGACCTGATTATCCTCTCCTCTTGCAACCTTGCACAGTCATTAACGCTTTTGCAAAGGAATGTGAAGTGCTATCATTCAGATTTGGTAAGGCTTCCACTCACACCCTGATTTCCCTGGTGTGAGTCCGCCCAGGTCAGCATAACAGAGACTCCAGTTCTCACCTTTCTGGCTTTCAATTTCTTTTTAATGTCCCCATTTTGGGGGAGAAGACGTAACAGCCAGTGTCAAGAGGACCACAGCTTCACAGGTGACTGAGAAGTGTTGCATGATGGAGAACTGGATTGATGGGGTTTCTGTAACACTGTTTTTAGAGGTGGTTTAAAATATTTGCAAGGAAAAATGCTTATGAATTGCAAAATATAAATGACAATTCCCAGCGTATTCTACGTTCTCTGTCTCAGTGAGTGATAGTGAAATACACCGTTTTCCCAGACAAATGACATTAGAAAGAGTCTGAGAGAGGCGTCTGAGAAGTAGGAATGCGTGGAGTAACAAGGAGTGAGGATTTTTCATCTCATGGCTTCACAATTCTGTGTGCAGCCAGAGAGAGCGAGAGAGACAGAGGGAGACAGCGGAAGAGGCTCTCGGGGCTCCCTGGTCATTCCTATTAGCCTGACAGTGCAAATGCACTCACCAGTCTGCAGCCTGAGGGTCTTAGAAAGAAAGAGGTGAATTTTCTGCTATTAATTATCGTATTGCGGTTGCTGAAAATATTATATCAGTAACATTTCCTTGCAGTATTTTTTGGCATGAAAACACTTGCAGCTAAGGTGGTTATCCAAAGCAGCAGGTTGGATTTGTCACTTCCTGGCATTCTGTTCACATGAATGGACATCCCACTGAAACAAGGCTGGGGTCTTAAGTGTACAGATAATTATTCTTCTGGACATTGGAATAATAGAGAAGTTTTCTTCTCTCACTCGCTGAAAGTGATTTTTAATTATTTCACAAGCTGAGGCATGATAAGGCAGCTGTGACTCCATCTTTTGTGAAGTCTCCATTTGAGCTGATATCTCATGGTCTTGTAAACTTAGGAAATATTTACCAAAAATAGCAAATGGAAGTGCTTTTGAAGATTTTGGTGCTTTTTGCCTTTGGCATTGATTCTGCAGGGTTGAGAGGTACCCACCATGCTGGGAAAGGGACCTTTGATTACTTAGTTGAATACCTTTCGAATAACTGCAAACATGACAATTATGAAAAACGGAGGATCAAACTGCTCCAAAAGGATTTACATCAGTGAACCTGAAGAATCCGACCCAAAGCTTTTAAAATGCTTCCCTTATTAGTAAAAATATTGTTAAAAGTCTTCAAGCTGTAAATGTATACCTTTCCTTCTGAGCTATGCCCTCCGCTTTCACAGTAACATAAATAATTCCTCTCTTTGTGTTTTTTCACTGTGTTTCCGTCCATTTTCTGGTTTTCAAAAGCTGTTCCTCGCCTAGCCTTTGTTGTTCATGGAGACTGATCATGTTTATTCCTTACACTTAGCTTAATGACACTAGCACACTTAACCTGTGAACCTGGGCTATTTTGGCTGGATGGTAATTTGGCTGAAGTTGTCATTAAGGTGTCAGAGGGGATAGTAGGACAGCTAATTTGTATGGCAGTGCCGAAGCTGCTGAAGGCCGAGGGAGGGTCCTTTCTACGCTGTCTGTCACTCTCAGGAGAAAGCTGCCACCCAGGCATAGGAAGGGTTGTGCCAGGGCTTCTCATTTCCTCATTCTTTAGTTTTCTGTATGTGTTTAGTATTTCTGTATGTGTTTAGTTTTCAGTTGATGTGGTTGCACCATGCCTTTGTCCAGACATGCCTAAAGCTTTTGTCCACGCACACTTTAAACTGGGTAATTCCATCAAATCACTTCCCACAAGCCCTTCATGTGCAGCTGTTCCTTAATGACCCTTGGTTATTGTGTTCAAAGTGCCATCCAGAGGAACTGTGTCCTTCAAGAGATGAATTTAAAATTCACAGTTACCTCAGGAAAACGTCAAGCTCAGCAAGGTTCGCATCTGACACCTTCAAGAACCTGCCGTGTCCCTGCCTGCCTGGGAGCCTGTGGTGTCATTTATTTGATTCAAACAACTGAGAAAGTCATTGAGAGAAAAGATTTTTCTTTGTCAGATTGTGAACAGGCTGAATTGAACCTAAAATATTTGACAGTCGAATGGTTACATGAGTAATTATAACAACCTCAGCATCACTAACATGTATGCATGTTTAGTCACTGACTTTAAAGGGGCCAGGTTTTCACCCCATGTCTGCCAAAGACGTTTTAAACTAACATTGCCTTCAGTCTGCTTGTCCGATACAGATCCTGGGAAAGGCACGCTGTAATAATGTGTCTGCAGTTGATTTCCTCCAGAAAAAAACCACAATTTTCCCTGAATCTGTATGGTTGTTAGCAAAATGCATTGTTAACGGAATTACTGTATACAGTGGCTGTGATAACACATGCCACAAGTTGTCATTTGTAATCATCACTGTTTCAAGGGACTGTCTGCTCCTGGCTCATGTGTTGAAAGAGGGTAAAGAAAGAAAATGACATGCTGCCTTGCTTTGACCTCAAAAGGGCAGGATGGTGCCATCTAGCAATTACAGGAGTTTGACTTCTTTTCTACTGTAAGCAATTTTTTGCAAGTTCAAAACCTACTAATGTATGAGTGGGAAAAATCCATAAAGAATTACAAAACAGCAAAATAATTGAAAAGCAATCTCTTCAAGGAATGTGAAGTGACGTTTATCTGCAAATACGTGTGTTCCAAAATTAGTACTACGTGTTGAATTTTTAGTATACGTGAAGAGATTTTTCCTGAATGGAGATTTTGATGTATTGACTTAAGAAAAAGAAGGTTATCAGGGAAGTATGGCTAGCCCCACTGCTAGCCCCTACTGTCTTTTTACACATCCCTTCCTTTTCTTTGAGCAGCTCCTCTATGGTGCTGCTTCATCGCAGCCCATCAGGAGACATTCTCTTTACAAAGAACCAGACAGCGTCTACCTATCACAGCAGATGTAAGCGGCACCTCTCTGAGGAGAAACACAATTGTGTCCCTTTTCCTGGTCACAGAGTAACAGGGGCTGCTGAACATGGGATGGGGACTATGTGATGGTGGGTACCCTCCCATACAAAAGTTAATTCAGTCCTTAAACCACACAGGTATATCTCTGCATGTCGTAGATATAAAATAGGCTATTTTCCCTAAGTAAAATTATAGGAAGAGATTAGGTATTATACAATAAACTTATATAAAAAATTATTTCTTTTCAATGCTGTTTACCGGTTTGCAGATAAACCCAAATTCAATTCATATCTTGGCCATTTTATACCCTGCAGTGTAAACATATTTATCAAAATAAATGCATTTATGCTGCAAGGCCATGTTTATAGTAGTGTATAACTTTGCTAAATTTAAAGTGTTTGGGCACACATTTGTCATGCTGAATGTTTGTCTCACAAAATTATTTTTTAATGGTTTGGCCATTTCTAAGAATGAAGTTAAGGAAAAATACTGTTGTTTCTTCTTTACATCAGACAAAAAAAATCTGTGAACTTGTTTGTTGAGAAGTTTGAGTGCTTTCAATAAATTTAATTATTCGTGATATTTGTTATGGTAGTAGACAGATGTTTTTACCATCTGTGAAAAATCACGTTGGTTTTGCCAGTTTCTAAGAATCTAAGAGAGTTTGATTTCTTACATGCTGAGCAGAGTCCAGGACAGTGGGACAGTGGGATGGTTTGAAGATTCTTCTTGGATGGAGCACACCTTAAGCTCATATAACTCCTGCATGGTGACTGGATAGGATGTGCAAAATCCCTAGAGCAGAACAGAACTTTTTGTTTTCTTACTATACTTCAAAAACAGGTCTAAAAGAGCACAACAAGCTGTAGAGGAAAATAATAATTCTCCATTCAGTGCAGTTAAGAACAGGGTGATAGAACCTACCCAATGATGAACACCAGAAGAGAAGGTGCTTCCCGTGCTTCTTGTGTGAAGCAGATCTTCTAGAAGATAGTGTGTAATCATGTCATTAAACACTGTATCGTAAAAGGTGGGAATAAGTTAGCAAAATGCTCCAAATTGCTTTGCGTCGCAGTACTTGGCTGTAGAGCCTTACTTCACAGCCTTACATCAGTGATTTTTTTTTTTTTTTTGGCCTTTATTTCTGTGTGGGCATAACGTAAATAATAAATGTCCCATTTTTTTGGTATGTTGAAATATTACATGCCACAATGTTTAATTTGCATTAATTGTAATTTCTTAGGAAAATAAAAAAAAGTTTTTTATAATAACACATATTTGTGTATTTCCTTTATGTTTAGGTTTTTATCAGTTTCCCAGAACTGAGTTTTCTCGGTAATTCTGAAAGCCTTTACAGCGTACAACAAATCCTTTTGTTACCTAAGAATTAAGGAACTTTTTCAGTGATAAGAACGAATAAATCTTCAGGTTTTTCATGCTGATAAACACTGCACTGGCCACAGTGTAAATAGAAGTACTTTGTAAGCCTTTTGAGCTACCCGGCACGGTTCAACAAAGTCTCTGCAAAGCGGGTGATGGTAGCTGAGAAGAAACCTCTGCACAACACTCTCAGAGCCAAACCTGCCAACAACTTCACCAAGTTCGTACCTCTCTTGTATCACTGTAAATTAAAGCAGTTGTGGTCTATCAGCACTTGGTGAGACGACTGTCATTTTCTGTTTCGATCCCAGAGTGCCAAATGTTGGCTTGTTTCCACAGGCACTCCAAACTCTTCCACTAACTTCAGTGGAATTACTCTAGGTTCATACTAATGTGGCCTGAGGTCTCATTCTCTGCCATTGAAGTCACTGAAAAGACTTCAGGACAAGCTGGTCTCCTTGTCTTTGCAAGAAACTGTGCAAAAAGACCCAGATCTTTGATGCTGTGTATGAAAGGGGCAGCACTGAATGCAAATTTTTCAAAGTCTTCTTTCTTTGTTTTTTATGATAGCCTTATTTATTTTTTGTATCCTTAGACTGGAGCAGAAAATGGAGTTGTTTCTTTGTGTTTCGAGTCAGATTCTGCCTCCGTCTCTCAATCTTGCTGTGTGAAATTTAGGTATAGAAACACTGCAAGTTCGTATGATTTATAAATGTAGGGCTTTTTTTTTCCAGTAACACAGGTAAGAAAAAGCTTAAGTATGACACCAGAACTGAGCAAAGCCTGGCATGAGACTTGGCAAATGTAAGGTTTGTAGTGCTGTCTTGCTGGTGTATGTAGTACAGATCTGTATGCAGATAAGTAACGTAGCATATGTCATACAATTGATCTATGCTAACTGCTAAAGCGACGTAGGCATATTTTAAGGTGTAGAATTAGTACTGCATGCAGGCCAAGCCATAATAAATAAATAGTACAACCGCAATAATGCCACAGCAATGCCTCAGCAACTCATTGGCATAGATGGACTTAGATGTAAATTACTATAACAGTTAATTTACAAAGCACTGCACATAGCAAGATTAAATACAGGCCATGCTTTTGAAATTAGTATGCAGATAAAATTAATAAAATAGTGTATTTGAGAACAGTTACAAATGTATTTTTTAGGAGGAAAAAAAACCCCAACACATACTTCCCGGTTTGGTAGTTGCTTGATTTCAGATTTCTTTTTTATATGAAAGTTTAGAAGGCATGAACTGACAACTGCAACTGGTCTGCATCTTTGTCTTCTGTCTGCCTCTGATTGTAGTGGTCATCTTAATAAATGAGTGTTATTATCTTGGTAGGAAAGATTGTGGTGAGTCTGTGAGTCTCTGTATCAGTTATCTGAAAGTGACTAATACGAGAGTTGAACCGTACCATGTTATAATTCACTGAAACCAGCCAAAATTAATTACCCACCAGTATTCTTTGACTATAGCCTGTTCTACCAGAGAAAAAATAAAAATAAAACTAAAAATAGATAGCAGGAGAGGTTATAATTTAACAAATACATTTTCAGCGCTTTTAATAACACTGAAAAGAGTGTTCACTCTCATAGTTGTTGTTCTTATGATGCATTTTGCTGTTGGGTTCAGATGTGCACATCAGCAAAAGTTTGGACAGAATAAATTCTCTTTCTTTTGCTCGCTTCACTGGAGCGGGGGAGTTGCACGTACTTGGGATGTGTTTCCCTGACTCTGAGCAGGAAGTGGATAATACCAAATCTATTGTTCTCTGTGAATAAAGCCAGGTAAATAATAATACTCGTGGCTTTAATTATGCAGAAAGAATGCAGACAAACAAGGAAGTTGTGCCTTAAGAAAAAGTAGAGAAACTTCCAAAGTGCTTTACTGTCAAGGGAGTTGAATGATTGGAGAAATAAATGTTAATAGCCACATTTGGAAAGTACTGAGAACCACTCTTCAGGGTCGAATTCTGCTGCAACTTTTATTTGCCACATCAGCAGATTACTGGACTCGTGCCAGTCCAGTAGGAATACGGCCAACTGCAAGTCACACAGCAATAAGATGCTGACACTTGGCACAGGGAAAAGGCTGCGCTGGGCAGGGGTTATAAGGGAAAGATGCAATTTCCCCTTTCAACTGCACAGAGGGCTGCGTATATATAAAAACGTAACAAACTTTCTCTTACAGCAATTCTTACTACAAGAAGGGACAGACTCTTCAGGATGCTGTGGAAGGCAGAGCTGAATGACTGTCAGCTCTCAGAAAAATGAGGCTTTACAGACTGAGCAGGTAATTGTGTAGACTTAGTCATAGGGTGACTCTATTCTCTCGCAGGTAGTAAATTTAGGGTTTGTGTTAATCACAGAGAAAGGTACTGAACAAAAGACAAATTCTGATTTCTGTTACTTTAGTGCAAATCTGGGGTAACTTTGTCACCGTCTAAGGTGCTTGGGCTAGGAGTGTTCCCGAAGGGCTGGTTGGGGCATACACATATATCCTGACCTCATTCCAGCCGCAAACAGGGGTGTGCGGTGAACCTGCTTCCATGGAAAGGAAATCTGTATGCACATGCCAGAAAGGATCATGGGCTTGCTCTCACTTGGTCCCTAATCTGGACAGCTGGGGATAAGGATCTCACAGGACTATGTGCAATGTATACGGATCTTAGCATCAACAAGGACTTAATTTTATTCACTGCCAGCTCTTCATATTAGGGCAATGAGAGCTCAACTGTTTGCTGAGATTCTTCTAATTATGAGAATTTAAATAGCAAGATTGGTTTGATTGCAAGAATTCTCCTGTTGTGAAATTTCCTGTAAAACCATCTTACTATTCTTTGCTTTAACCACCAGTGCCTTAGGTTCAGCCTGTACAGTATGAATTCTACAGAAAAATGTACCACGTGGTAGAGTTGAGATAGAAGGTAAAAAAAAAAAAAAACAAACCCACCTGATCCACAGCTTGGTCTAAGTAAATCTCATCTGCTCTAAGTAAATGAACTTGGGACCCTGAACAGGGGCCATTTTATACCAGGTGAAAATTTGGATTTATGCAGCTTTTTATAATTACAAGCTTAAGTTGATTTCTCACCAGGATTCTTTTTATGTCCTCCCTGACATACCTGTTTTTTACAGGGCTGTGCATTTTTTAAGTTTTCTAGTTTTTGATTAGTGCATTTTTACTGATCATGGTGCACTGTGGTGCCGTGCCTCCCACACTGTATTAGACACCACACTGTATTAGACAGGTGAATTAGATTGTGTTACATCTTCTTGTTCTTTTGCCTTTTAGTGGTAACTGCTAATCCTTTCTGGCCTTGCCTGTTGCCCGAGAGACCCACTTTTGCTGTATGTTCTTGCATTTGGCTTCGTTTGCAGCTCCTTCACTGGATACTCTTGCTTTTCAAGTAGGGCAAGCGTGATACCTACAACAGGTTACGACACTCTCCTGACTTTGGTTTTCCGCCTAATTTGGTTACGAGTTGGCTTACGCACCAACATGTATGGATCACATCACCCACTGTCAATGGGAGCTGTGCAAGGCTCGTTTTTTTAGCCCTGTACCTGGCAATTGAACAAGGATGGTTAAACAAGATTCTCTCAGTGGCTCTGGCCTTATTGTTTATGTCTACAACTCTAATGCCTTAATTAAACTTTCAGCACATTAGTCCATCTTTCATGGACTTGCTGTTTCATTACCTTAGCTGCTAATTAGCCAGTATTATACCCATCTTCTGCTTAATGCTAAATTACATGTGCTTTTCCCAGGTTAGTTTCCTTCTGCAAAGCTACAATATTACTGAGCTTTTCAATTTATTTTGTCTTCCTGAACTCCCTGGCTGGGTTTGGGGATATTTTTTCGCTCTCTTTGACATGTATAGTGTTACTCGGTGGTTTCTTTCTGATGATCTCATCAGCGCATGTTACTATGACATGTTAAAGATTTGCAATTTTCTAGATTTTATAGCATTTCACAATCTATTAATTGGACTGTTTCTAAGTATTTTCTTCTAAGTATTTTTAAATATGTAGGAGGAGTAGTTTGGAAGATATTATGGTACCTTACTACTACTACAACTACTAAAGGTATTTTTTTGCATAATAATTACAGTAAAACTTAAATCACTGATACAACCAATTAGCTCCCTGGTATTACACTTTCATAAGATGGATGCAAAAATGTCTGTGATAATAGAGCTTTACTTTTATTTTACTTTATTTTCCCCCAAATTCTAAAATAATTGCAGAAAAACTTCAAATAACCTGCAGTAATTGTTTCTAGTGGGAGCCTCCAGCTTTTGCCACCTGGGTTTCTATGGCATTCATCAGAAAACATTGTCCAATTGACTCACCTTTTTCAAGTCAAAATGCCTTTCCTAGAAATGTTCATTTCTACATATATATGCATACATATTTATATAAAACATGCCCCAAAAGATCATTTGAACAATAAATAGTTGAATAAGAGCAAAAGCAAAGGGTACTTGAGAAGAACAGTTGTTAGATTTATTCAGTTAATGGATTTTCTTTCTTTATTCCATCATATTGATTTCATTCTGACAAACCTGAAAGTTCTCTAAGAATGAAGTGTCTTCAGTCAGTCAGAGCTCATAAATAATGTTCCTATGCTTCAACTTGGCATTTCTAAGTCACCTTTTGAAGTTGGCCTTTGTAATATAATCATACCCACTGTAAGTCTTTTTTTCTCCTTTCCAAAAACTAACATAAAATTAATTCACTCTAGTTAGTTGAAAGCCTTGCATGCACTTACTGGAACTTCTTGTGAAGTACTTCACAGCTTAGTGTGAGGAAGAATTGCAAAATGGCTTTGGAGGTTTTTCCCCACTGTAGCATTTTAACTGAAAGGAACTGTCTTGTGACTTGGTGTTTTGTGCAGTCTCTGAGGCAGCAAAAGTTGGTAAGTTGAATACTTTCAGTCAGGTCTAGAACAGAACTGAAATAGTCTTCCATATTTTAGCTAATGGCTCTAAGCATGTTACTCTCGTAGCAAAAGGAGATCTGATTTCATCACTTTGTGTTTTAAGAGAATTTGGTGAGCACGGCTCTGGTTTTTTAAATAAAATGTGTAGGTGTCTTCTTTTAGCAGATGCTCCACTGAAGTGAGAAGACAAGCCTCTGAGTGAAATGTCAGAAATGAAATGTCAGAAGAGCAGAGAATTTTAAAACATGACTGCTTAGACTCAGATGCTTGGTTGGCCAGTTCTAAGCATTGGTACATTGCTTCCACTGTCATTAGCCAGTTGGATATTGAAGATGGTGACTCTTCTAGGCCACTTTCTGAGGGTGTGACTCTGCAACTCATAGTTTAGATTTCAGTGCTGGGAGCATCTATCTTTTTGGTGCAGAAATATTTCTTTTGATCTGGCCTCTAATATTTGATTTGAACTGGTGATTGCTTAGGTTGGTGTTATTCAACATGAACATCTGGTGAGCTCCTTATTGATTTGTTGCTGGAACAACTATAGGAGTTATCAGTGATTTTTGAGCATGCTCTGAAAGAGTCAGAAATGAGCAGAGTCACTTAGGTACTGGAATCAATAAAAGAGAAGGAAGATGGTATGGAACAGGAGAAGAGAAAGTTTGCATTAAGAAACTTTCAAGCATTAAGGTTGGGTCTATCATGGATTGAGAGTTGTATAATATTAGATTGAGGTTAAAAAAGATTGTTCTTTGTTTGCCTACGGTCAAAAAACCCCCAAGAACATCCTAGAATACAAATAAAATTTTCTTTATATAACATGAAGCGGTCTAGAAATAGGAAATCCATTAATTCAGTTATGCTTTCATTTCTACATTGCATGGAAAGTGTACCCAGCACCACAAGTCACAGATTGGAAAGGAAGGTTCAGGTTTGCCGAGTTGCTAAAGAAAGCATGATTGCTTAACTTTCTGTCCAGATTATATATAATCTTTCAGAAGTTTCACAACTTTTCTTGCTGTGATTAAAACTCACTAAGATTTCTGTGGAAAGTTATTTAACAGGACTGAGAGGACTGTAATTAAATGATCAGAAAGGCTTTATTTAGCATTTGTGAGAAAATAAGATGTGTTAGTTAATACAAAAGCAACAGAAAATTCCCTGGGTAAAATAGATTTTGAGACATTTAGAAATGATATGAAAAAAACAGCTGCAATTTCTGTTCGTTCTATCAAGGAGTTGGTAAATTTAAAGGCTAATAATTGTGGATAATAATAGTGGATAATAGTTGTGTTATTATGATTGGCCTGAAGTAAAAGAATGGAAACACTAATATCATTGCTTGGAAAATACTTTGATTGTTTAGGTTTCTTGCTATTCACAAGTTTTGAAAGAGCAGATTTTCCCAGGAATGCTATGTTTAAGAGTTTAAAAGCCTTTTCAAGCTCTTCCTAGACTGCAGAAACCAGGGATACTTCTGAATCCCTCAGCCCTGGAGTGAGGTTCAGCTGTATCTTCTCTCCAGGTGAGGATGAGACACAGACCTGCACAACCCCTTTAGCTTCCTGGCTTCTGTAGAATGAAAGTTGTGTATCTGCTTCACGTAATGTGCTCCAACAGGCATCTGACCTGAAGTATTAAGGGAGCAGGAATCTGGAGCAGGTGGGTATCCGTTGTCCACTGAACAACTCCACTGGACACCACTGAGCTTCCAGCCAATGCAATAATATACATCTATATATAAGGAAACTCCAGCATGTAACACAAAAGCAACAGTTAGGAGTAAAATTGAGATACTTTCCTGTTAGTTTGATGCGTTAGGATCAAATATAGTTTTCTGGTTAATTTGGGTTGCACTTTGTCCCACTATTGACAGCCTTCGTCAGCAATTATTTTATTGTTCCTCTCCTTCAAAGTGTGCTGTAATTTGCAAAAAGCTGTATATACATTTGTGTTTGCAGATAGCAACCACAATCAAAACATTTTTTTGCTGATACATTATCAGCATTTTTATGATGAATTATTATTTTCCTAGCCAGAAATAATAATGTTAACATCCTGAAAATGAAATTGCTTTTGCCAGTAGCTCAGGAAATGAAGGGGAAAGAGCTTTGTTGACTGTATGTTCTCATGGGCTGGAAAGATCCTATCGTGATATATTAAGGTAAAAATCTGGAACACATTTGGCACAATTTCGAAGAATTAGAGTCAGGAAGTAGATAGCTCCGTGGAGTTGAATAGAAGTGAAAGGAGTAAAGCAAATTGGCTGTATTTGAGATTGTGGGCTTTTTACTGCCACTGGATTAACTTGTTAAAGTAACATGTTCTTTATTATATATGGCGCTTGGTTCAGGTTTAGTATAAGTGACGTGAACTGTGGTTCAAAGGAACAATAGATTTGACTTCCACAACTACATCTGTTTTCCTTCACAGAAGGGGATGGGTAAAATTTGATGATTATATGCATACGTACATCAGACACACACACACACATACACACATATATTTCTCTCTCTCTCTCCACGTACATATAAAGGTTCTTTTCTCTCTTCAACATCTATCCCTATTTTCACATGATGTTTCTTTACCTATTCTCCAAAATACCAAATGCCTCAAAAGGAAATATTTCTGGCTAGGACATATCAGAAATGTAATGTGACTTTATTCTGTCCACAATATGTCTTTGAGAAATAGATACATTTTTCCTGTCATTTGACATTCTAGATGTCCTATTTTCCAGTTTTTCTGAAGCAGAATTTACATGGATACGTCACTATTTTAATCACTGAAAGTCAAAGGCCGTTTTGAGCTTGCCTTCTTGTGACTGATGTCTGATTGAATATTGCTGCTAGCTCAAAGACAAACAATTTAACACCAACTTTCTCACCCTCCTACTTTCTTGCTGGGTCTGAGACCATCTTGGTCTGCCCTTTGTTCAGAGGATTGTAACCTTGTGGCAGAGGCCAATTAGATTTGGATAGCCTCTGTGTGCACAGAGGTCTGAATGTGGGACTGTAACTTCCTACGTGACTTTTCCAGCAGTGAGAATATTCTGCAAAAAATGAGACCCATCTCTGGCTCCTTCAGCCTTGTGCTGACTGCGTCTGGCAGTTAAGTGCTGCTGGGGCATGTTAGCCATCCTCAGAACATGTTTCCAGAACTGGGTGCCTGTGGCAACCTAGGTGTGAAGAGGCCGTGTGGGTTGCAAACAGCTTTAGTCGCCTACATGTTCATCACTGTCTAGGTGGTGACAACTTTAGTTGAAGTCAGTAGTAAAACTGTAGGTCCGTAAAAAGTTTTCAGCTCTAATCTAGCTGCTTTGTAAGACAGACAATCTCTGTCTCTTATTTCCACCCAAGGTGCAAAGTAACAAAGGTCTATTTTAGACCTCGCTTGGCACCTACCTGACAGCTGATAACTCGGTTCGTGTTACAGTCACAGCCACTGCATATAGCAAGGTGAGGATGTTACAGTCACAGTCAAGCACGGCTCTAAACTGCTCTTCAAAAATCACACCAAAGTATAGGGCCCTCCTCCCCCTTCTGTTGCTGACTTTGCTCCAAGCCATTTACCTAGGAAGGAAGGAAGAGAAGAAAGCATTCTTGTTGCTTTTACCCAGCCCCAGAATCAGCTTAATTAAAGGATGAAGCTGTAGTTTAACAGGATTTTGTCTTCACTGGTGATATTGGCCTCTTTGCACCCAGTCCTCCTGTTTTCATCCTTGGTCTCATCCACGTGCCAAAGTCTCTCTCCTAAGTGGTACTTACAAAACCTGCTGTGAGCAGGCTCAGCGATGCAGCTTGGTGATTTGTTCATAGCACAGCTGGGCAAAAAAGTTGTCAGAGCTGAGGGGTCCCATGCTGCTGTGAGGGGCATGAGGAGGAGATCACCTAGCAGCAAGGGGGTGGGGAGGGTATTCCTTAAGCAGATGTTGCTGCAAAGACCACCATGTCGCAACACAGCATCTGACCACAGTCTGAGGGACACGTAAGATGATCTTTTTGGAGCGGTGCTTTGGGTTGTGTGGTGCAGATTGCCTCCTATGCAAGCTGCATCCCACTCCGTCAGGTGCTATGAGCACTGGTATCTAGGCTGGGGGCACTGTGACCTTCCATTAGGCTTTTCTGAACTTGAGTGGGTGACCGCAACACATTTGAAGCACAAAGTTCAGTTCTGGGTTTAAAATAGAGTGAAAACATGGCATAGGCAATGAGGCACCCATGAGAGAGATGAAGCACTGCTGAACCAAATTCCTTTTGTCATCCTGCATCTGTATTTGAACTTGTAGTTGACTTCCATGGGGTGGGATCAAGGCTTATTTGCTGAGGCAGACTGCCTGTTGAATATCACATGCTTAAAAGGTTATGTGCCTTGCTTTAGAAATAATGATCTTCCTATAGTAAAGGGAATTCTGTCAACTGGAGAGGCAGCAGGAGCTCCACATTAGATATTTTGAATTTTTAAGATTTAAGAGACTGGGGAATATACTCTCACATTCCCATGTTATAAAAGCTTAAAGAGGTTCTGGTTACAAATAGACACCAGCTGTCATCTTGGATCAGCACTTGCTGTCAGGCCTCCATGCTTTAAATCTATCCCATCCTCCTCAATTTATCGGTTCCACCTTCCTCAAATACTATGACAGCACAAGTAAGTTCTCAGCCCCTGAGCAAGTGCTCTCCTCTACTGTATTGAACAGAAGGGGCTGGTTTTCCTTTCCCTGTTTTCCTCCTTTCCTCTGGTCCTCAGGCCATGTCAAGCCGTTGACTCCCAGCTTGCAATCCACCTCTGGTGCCAGTTTCCTTTGCTCATTTATTATATTTTCAATTGTGAACCTAAATTTCTTAGACAAACCTCCCCCCTCCTTGAGCATTGACAAAAAATACTTCCTTATCATCTCTTAGATCACTCCTTCAGCACTTTGTGTTCTTCAGCAAGGAAGACTGTGGTGCTTAAAAGCTTGTAAGCAATTGGCTATGAGTGGACTGCTTATCATGCTGACCACCGTTATCTCCCTGTTTCCTGGTACCCGGTCATCTGACCCTCTCTTATCTTATGTGTTTGCCTACGACTGTCAGCCCCAATAGACAGGACACACTGTTCTGATTTGCACAGAGTAAAAAGGGGCTGATAGGAAGAGAAATGTTGCAGAACTGGGACTACACTAGATTATGATAATTTAAGCAATAAGTACAGGGATGACCTTACTAAATCTGGCCCATCTTTTATATCTTTGTCATTGAATGCTAGGTCAAGAGATTGAGTGATTAGGACTTTTTTGAGAGACATGGGGTATAGCAATGTGCTGGTGAAGTTGATCAATTAATGGGTTTGATGCAAAGTGTGAATTTCCTTCCTGCACTGGTGTGCAGGATAAAACTGTGGCTCTGATATTTCAAAGTAATTTACAGCCTTCTGGCAGATCCTCTGTTATATACTCTATGGCGCAATACATTCTCACCTTGTGGCATGTACACAAAGGAATGAAATATTTGTGATCCTGATTTTAAAACTGTTACTATCTGTTTGGATAGTAGTAAAAAATTTTTGAGACCCCAGCTTGGATTTAGATCCTGAACATAAACTGTAACAAAATCTGCACCTCCTGTAAGATTAACATTCAGTAAAGACAAGATTACTAAGGGTTATAAGGTGGGCTACTAAAGCTAGGATCCCTTAAAAATATGCACTATGGAAAATTACCGATTCTGAACCTCTATAGCCTTCTGGCTGGTGACATAACTACCACCCTTGCCCCTTTGACTACCATCCAGAGATAACTGGTCTGATACCTAATATGAATTTTCTCTCTAAAGGTTTAATGTTTTTTTTTCAAAGTGGAATTAGCTAATTTTAAATGCTTATCACTAATGTTGAGCTATTCTGAATACGTGAAATACATTTCCATGAGTAGTATGATCAGTGACTTATGTTTTGACTCAGATATAGTGCTGGATGAACATACTTATTAAATAATTTATTAAATAATTATTTGTTAAATTATTAAACAGAATCATAGAATCATAGAATGATTTAGGTTGGAAGGGACCTCAAAGATCATCTAGTCCAACCCCCCTGCCATGGGCAGGGACACCTCCCACTAGACCAGGCTGCTCAAAGCCCCATCCAGCCTGGCCTTGAACACTTCCAGGGATGGGGCATCCACAACTTCTCTGGGCAACCTGTTCCAGTGCCTCAGCATCCTCACAGTAAAGAATTTCTTCCTTATATCTAATCTAAATATACCCTCTTTTGGTATAAAACCGTTACTCCTTGTCTTGTTGCTACACTCCCTCATAAAGTGTCCCTCCCCATCTCTCCTGTAGGCCCCCTTTAGGTACTGGAAGGCCACTATAAGGTCTTCCTGGAGCCTTCTCTTCTCCAGGCTGAACAACCCCAACTCTCTCAGCCTGTCCTTATAGCAGATGTGCTCCACCCTCTGATAATCTTCGTGGCGCTCCTCTGGACCCCTTCCAACAGGTCCATGTCCTTCTTATGTTGGGGACTTAAAAGCTGGACACCTCTTTGTTGGGATGCATCACTCCTGAGCTTGGAGGAGGTGATCCTTGAATATTAACCAGCTTTCTTGGGCCTCTCTTCCCTCCAGAGCTTTATCCCATAGTACTCTGCCAAGTACCCTGAAGAGACCGACGTCTACTCTCCTGAAGTCCAGGGTAGTAAGCTTACCGTGAACCCTCCTCACTGACCTAAGGATCTTGAACTCTACCATTTCATGGCCACTGCATCCAAGGCTGCCCTTGAGCTTCACAATCCCCACCATCCCTTCCTTATTGGTGAAAAGAAGGTCTAGCATGGCACCTCTCCTTGTTGGCTCCTTTATCACTTGGAGAAGGAAGTTATCATTGACGCATTCCAGGAATCTTCTGGGTTGCTTATGCCCTGCTGTGTTGTCCCTCCAACAGATATCAAGGTCGCTGAAGTCCTCCATGAGGACCAGGGCTTGTGAACATGAGGCTGTTCCTATCTGTCTATAGAGTGCCTCATCCGCCCGGTCTTCCTGGTCAGGTGATCTGTAACAGACCCCCACTGTAACATCACGTCTCCGTGTCCTCCCTTTAATCCTGACCCATAAGCTCTTGGTTGGCTCCTCATCCATCCCCAGGCAGAATGCATCCCCATGCACTCTAGCTTGTCATTGACACAGAAGGGGACACCCCCTCTGTGTCTCTCCTGCCTGTCCTTCCTGAAGAGCTTGTATCCTTCCATTCCAACACTCCAGTCATAGAAGCCATCCCACCAGGTATCTGTAATGCCAATAAGACCATAGCCCTGCAGGCGTGCACATGTCTCTGACTCCTCCCGCTTATTCCCCATGCTACTTGCATTTGCGTAGAGGCATTTAATTTGGGCCCCCAATGAAGCTGAGTTACTGGCTTGGAGTGGCTGGGATTTCTCTGTGCTGCAGTCCGGGTGCTCTCCTGCTAACCTGTGCCATTCAACAGGAGATTGCATCTGATAATGATGACATCTAAACAGGTGTAATTGTTTATTTTCTGAAGCTCCTGACAAACACAGATGCATGTTTGTCACGGGTGAGGGTGTGGACCCAGCTGCACTGGCTTGACAGACCCAGCATTGGTCCAGTAGGACCTCTTCACTGCAATAGCTCTGCAGTGATGAAAGTACCTCTCTCTTTCATTCTAAAGTTTGGATTCAGATTTAGACAGAAACCTCAAGTAACATGAGACAGACAGACGTTACCCAGCTGGAACAATGGAATAGTCCTTGATTTAGGGTCTTTTTGGTTTGGTTGTTCTTGTTTTGGCTTTTTGCCCCCTGAGAGCAAGGAAAAAAGGCAACATGATAGACTTATTCCAGGTGATTAAGTCCTGCTAGATCCAGCTGGTCTGGCCTGGCATACCATCTCGGATCTCAAGATAAGCTCAAGTTCACATGCAGTCTCTCCTGAAATCACGTGGCTTTCCAAAGTTCTTACAAATTATAAAAAAAACTTTTGAAAACACTAGTTATGCCCCATGGAGCACTATTCACTGAAAAAAAATCATGTCTCTTTGTAAACAAGTGTTGCCAATAAAAATAATTTACAAACACGAAAGCCAATGAGATGTGGTTACTTAGCTAAGTGTTCAGCTGGGTGATGGGAAAAGAAAGGTACCTGCCAGCTAAAGCCACCAGACGGTCATATGTTACCCACAATTTCTTAAAATAAATACCAATGTGATTTTAATAGGACTGTTAGAAATGGGAGTGGAATTTTAACACCATTAGTATTACTCTTTATTTCTTAAGCTGATAGAGTTTAGCCTAGAAGAAAGCAAGTATTGCAGCTGAGGTTTTCAGTACAACCGAAAGATGTAGTTACCTAAACCATATTGAAAGCCTTTGGGTTTTAAACATTTTAATCACTTTAGGTATCTTTGACAATGATGGTCTAAGACCCTTTCTTTTGGATTATAGTGCCTTGTCTGTGACTGTTTTGTTTCTTCCCACAGAGCAGTTAGTAGATAACAAAGGTGACTTGCGTAGTCATTTGTATGAAATGAAATGAGTGCTCTGCAGATCTATCATCCCCATGACATTAATTAAGGCCTAAAGACTTTGGCCTGTCACTAAATTCCTCCCCCTCATGAATTTACAACATACAGCAACCTAGAACTCTGACCTAACACACAGGATTACTTGGATTATTTTCTGTGTTTTTTCTTCGACTCACTGCTTTATTCTTTTTGTATACAGTGTCATTACCAGAGCATGCTGTACATTTAAAATTAATTATCACCAACTATTTGTTTATATTGTGGACAAAACCTGTGAACATGGTTATAACAAGTTCTCTTAACTGTGTTCAGAATACTTGTACATACAGATATAGAAACTGCATATGTAAATATATTTGCAAATGAACAGTTTGCACCAGACCGAATGCACCTGTGAGCAGGACTGACGACTGGGCTCTTTGATTTGAGCAGCTTTGCTCAAATCTAGCCAAGCCAGTCTCTATCCAGCCTTACTATAATTATACACAGGAGAAAATAACTCAGGAGGCCGTGGGATCAGATACAGGATTGTGTTTTGCTGCCGTAAATTTCATGTCTGAAGAGAGGAGAATTGCCTGTATGGAAAATACTAATTCCCACTTTAAATTAAATCAATAAGAGAATATCCTTTAAAATACAAATCTGGCCAAAAAAAAAATATAGATAAATAGTTGAGAATAGCCACTTTTAAGTAGTAAATTTCCACATAATTTCCAAGTGTAAATTTAAGGTTATGAATGAATACGTTATTTTTTTCTATTCCAAAATCCAAATGCAAAATCAATGATTTCTGCTGGGAAGAGAATACAGATAAACCTGGATGAGAATCACAGGTCAGATCCATTTACATTTTTGATGGTAAAAAGAGAGGTTTTTTTTTTTCTTTCATGGTGCTAAAAGCATAAATCAAAACGACACTGCTTCTTAAGAAAAATAGGCCCTTGGATTTCAGTGGACCTGCTTGATGTGAGATGGAAACAAATTTCAGAGTTAAGAATATTTTGTTTCAGAAGCATTTAGGTCTAGGCATTTTTAATGCTGTTTCCCAGGCCAATTACTACTTTTGTCACAAGTTCTGATCCGCTTCATTTCACGATCTAGTTTAAACTCTGATTACTATCATGTTTTATCTCTTGCCTGCAAAGCTTTTCCACTTCTGTTTGGATAAAATCTTATTTTTCTTTGAAGAAAAAGCAGATGTCCTAGGAGATATCCCCTTATAACTTTGGTTGTATTTTCCTCCAGCTCAACATTTACCGGGTTCAGTAGTATGTTTGTCTTAACTGTGTGTTTTGATGATTTCAAAGGCTGATATTTTTACTTATTTCCTTCTGTTCTGTTCTTGCAGTCTGCTGTTCAGATCATTATCCATCAAAGGGTACCAGTTCATCCTGATCCGAATTACTGAGAATTTGCACAGAGACCTTTTTGCTCTTCATTGGTCTTAGCATACAAGTGGATTTGCCTCGGTTTTTGCTTTCCGTTTGCTTTAGCTTTCCCAGCAATCTAAATATTCTCAGATGCAGCTTCATACATGTCTTCAAATTGCTGGAAATTCTTAACTGAAAATTTTCTCTTTGTATTCAGAACTTTACCTGATTCGTTTCATGGTTTGTTTTTTTTTAGCATGACAGGCCAAAGAAACTATTTCTATTAGCAAAGTGAAGTAACATCATATTTATGCAAAGGATAATAAGTGACTATTAGCTTGTTATATATCATTCCATGCTCACCAGTCTTCTTGTAATTTGTTTATTAGAGATCACCATGAAAAATCATCAGCAAAAACTCTGCATGGAACATGGAAAGAAATTACTATCTCATTCAGCTAAAATTTTGACACGAAAATTTACTTTTCTGCTATAATATATGAGTCATATAAGTGCTTGCATTATGTGCGTCAAGTTTTCTTGAAGGGAAAATGTGTTATTTCAAATTTTTCCATTTATTATTTAAAAATAATGACAGGAACACACCTTTCCCTCCCCCACAGCAAGCAATTTACTTAAGAATTAAGAATTTTTCATTGTGCAAACTCCATTTCTGTAGCTGGTGCTGCCTCATTTCATTTCACCTTACTTCAGTACAGGACTGTTCGTTAGGGAACGATTTAATGTGTGGATGGATGCCAGATTCTGGCCCATTTTGATTCAAGGTTTAGATAATGAGACTCGTGTTTCCCCCTCCCCCCCTCCAAACTGTTTTGCTACTAGCCAGTGATATCCTTTCAGTGATACAGTCTTTGCCCTAGAAAATGCTCATTCTATTCCCTCTATATTATTTTAAAACCTAAATCCATTTACTCACCTTGTTTGAAGAGAAAGGAAGGGAAAGAACCTCTTTTCTACAAAGAATATTATTTCTTTCTGCCTTGTGATTTCTCTTTTGAGAAGAAAACAAAGTAGCAATGTGTTAGTGAAACTAATCCCGAGTATCTTGGAGATTTATATAGACTGGACTGAAGTTTTAATTGAGCAAAAGGCGTTGTCCCTCTTCCATCTCCTTGCTCTACCCCAGTGTACGAGCTGGTGCTCTGACTTTGATCAGCACGCCGAGCTCCTGCGTCAGTCATGTGTGTCATGAGATCTATTATTCAAAGGAAAAACAAGGTGGCTGCAGTTTCCAATTCAATTGTAGAGACAGCCTTCTTTTATTTTTTTAAATATCTTTCCTACAAATGCAATACAACTGCGTTCTTACTGTAGCCCTTTGAAGACTGCAGGTAGATGCAGCTCCTCCTGGAAATGCTCCTCCCAGGTAAAATTATGACACTTTTGCTCTCACCCTGTGTAAAGGGCAGCTCTCGTGTTCCTGACCTCAGGGTGGATTGGTGCAGTGTTTCTGCTTCTTTCAGCTTTGCCGTAGTGCTGGAGGGAAGGTTTTTCTGCTGGGCAATGCCTACCCCTGTGATGGCGCTCACCTTGTCCCCTCTCTGCACTTGATGTTCTCGGTAAGAACGGTGGAGGGACACTGTTTCCTCCCCTGTTCTCTGGTAATGCAAGAAGCATCAGTGGAAGAGACCTATTTGTAAATAAACAGGAGAGCCTATTCCCTGCCAACACTACATCAGTCCTTAATTGAATCTTTAGCTAAAAGACTTCAAGGCTTTTTTGTAACTCTCAGGAATCAATAGTGGAAGGAATGTTTCAAATTGGTTTTCTTTATGTGAAATGTTCAGATGCAATTTTATTTTGATCCCCACTCAGTTTTGAGCCTGATTACATTTATAGAGTACTTTGTACAGCTTTTTAATCTCAAACTGGAAACCTCGGCAATATTTTTAATGTAACCTAAGATGCCTTATAGTGTCTTAAAAATTAAAAGCATGAAGTTAAAATATATATTTGAAAATCTATGCTAAGGAAATCATGGCATTTTGTCTTAACTGCATTTTTATATCGCAGCAGCAATAAATAGCTGCAATGACTGTAGAAATATTTATTTTCTGTTTACACTGACAAATACACCTTTAAATGTCCTCTTTTAATGACTATTCTCTTTCTCATTGACCTCTGTGCAATGACCATATCAATGGGATCAAGTAATTCCACATCTTCTGAACATGGATCTTCCTAAAATCTTTATCCAAATTTTTACTGTGGAAAACTGCACTTAGTGGAACAGGAATGTCAGCACAGGACAGGAGCTGACAGTTCTGAAAATGCCAATCACCTTTTACCCCTGAGTAAGGAGATTATTTTACTCTGTGGAGATATTTAGCCATGTTCGTTTCAATTTTCTTGATTTCTCTTTGTCTTCCCCGTGTCTGTTTTCTTCCCTGAATTTCTGTGCAGCGTTCCTGAAGTTATTCTCGCCAGCCCCCAAAGCTTTGTTGGTCTGTAATGTACTGACATGGGATAATGCAGAGTGAGGTTAGTGCCGTCTCCAGGGGGCTGGCCATCCCCAGTGACTCTCTCTTCACTACAGTCTTCGATCCCCATGGAGTTGCTTTAAGTTACTAAAGGCTAGTCATGAAAAATGTTGCTGCTTTGCTCTCATGCTTACATGCCTGAAATTGCATCTACTCAATGTCACACTGCGTTGAGTCTTGAAATATATTCCCAATTTGTCTCTGAGTGTGTTGAGCTGTTAAGTTAGAGCAAATGTGAAGTGTCAGAGAAAGATAATACAGCTACTAAAAAAGTGCATCAGCGACTGATTTGTAATTGTCCTGAAGTGGCTTTCTCTTATTGCTGAAGAGCTTTTTAAGGGAAATTACAGAGCCAAAATCACAGCTTGCAGAAGAAAGGTAGATATTAACATTATTTTGTCCAAGCTGTTGACCTGAGCTAGGAACTTGATAGGATGTGCCTCAGGATGTACTCATCCAGAATAGCCATCACCCAGGGGGTAGCACTTGAAAACTGAGAATTTGTAATTGTGCCATATAATTACAAAATTCTATTATTTCCTCGTTTCCTGTCCTGTCGTTGCCCTACCCCTCCCTCCCTTTTTTTTGTCTTTTTTGCTATAGTCATGTGTGGTGCAGACTGGCATTGTCCTTTAGGAAAGAAAATTGTGATAGCCATGATCTGATGATCTGAAGCTTATTTTTAGTACCCCATCCTTTCTTACTCTTTTTCATTGTCCAAATTCACCGCAGACATCCTCTCTATTTACAGATATCATCTCCAGCACGCTGCAGATAGATAGTTCTCTTCATTTCTTATATTGCTCTAACAGGTCTGGAGACACTGCCAGTTTCCTTTTCCTTTTTTTTCCTGAGATAAGAATCTAAACCCAGCAATTCCAGAAGACAATTAATTCTGACTATCTGCCACCATTACTATGAAGTAAGGTTAGATACCTAGTTTTTGCTAGGCACCTGACTTTTAGATATCTGAGCCATTGTGTATACCTGAAAGTGAAGGCCTCAAGCTACGTTCTTTTGGCTGGTAAAATACTTCACCACCCGCTGATTTATATATGTCCTGAAGTGGCTTTTTGTCATTGGTGAAGAGACCTTTCATTTAAAATTACAGAGCCAAATCCTCAGTGAGCAGAAATCATGTAATGACAAGATATTGGCTTGTTGCAGTTGAGGATGCAACCATGAATGAAATGTATAAATCATTCATATAGTTTAAAAAAAAATAATAATCTTTTACATTTGTGTTAGGCCTATACAAATTCACAGAAATCATGTAATATCAAATGCTAAATTAATTAAATGGAATGAAAAAATCAGATTCTTCTGATCCATGCTCTTAACATGTATTACAACCAAATCAGAATTTTTTTGCTTTGAATTAGTCTGCTGAGAAATCAAATCATGCAGGAAATAAGATTAGACCAAAAATTAGAGAAAGAATGTAAACACCCTAGGTCTAATTCAGTAATTCTTTACATGTTGAGTAATTGTACGGACCCATGTAAAGTATATGGAAACAAAATCTTTTCACATCAGGATGAGGAAACATTTTACATCAATTTTGCCTCCAAAAATGACACTGAAATGAAGAGAGCCATGGCAGTCCCTCCGGCAATTCTGGCGGCATGGCTCCTGGGTGGCTTCTGAAAGGCAAGTAAGCAGGGTAGGTCACAGTTAGGCCGGATCTGACTTTGTTGCTAACTAGCTTAATAGGCGTAAAATAGAGTAAGAGGAGAATATAATCTTCATTATCTAATAAGAGGAGAAGATAAATTACTGTATGCTTAAACTAAATTACTGTATGCTTTCAGATAACAGCCATCTTTCAAGCTCAAGGTGCAAGCATAAGCCCAGCAATAGGCTGGGGGCTCCCTCATCCATCGCACAGGGTACCACAGTCGAGAGTGTCTTCCTGGGGGACAAGTCTTACGTGTGGATGTGACGCACAGCCCTCTTGGCCCCGAGAGAAGAGGGCTGTTCTCCTGAGCTGAAGGAAGCTGAACAGGAGCAGTTAGGAGAGTCGGAGAGGTTCACAAATGAGGCCTATGGGGACATCCCTGCTTCCTCTCAGAGCCTCGTGTTGCTGAGGAGGATACAAGTCTCACGGCAAGAGGGCTCTGGGATCAGATCCAGCACCCAGCTGGTGCCCCGATGTCTTCCTGTGCTGTGGGTGCTCCTGCACTGGGGGGTCTTCAGGGCTGGGAGAAGCAGGTGGTGGGAGCGGGCCACATGCTTCATAGGCATGTGGATAGCTGAGTTTGCAGCGCTGGAGAGGATCACGTAGTATTTTGCCTGTGGGGTGTAAAGGCAGCAAATCTCAGAAGGTTTAGTTTATTTTGATTACTTTGGTTTGAGGAGTAAGGAAGGAGCCACTGGTCTTGGCCCATGTTGGTACCACCAACATGAGGAAGTGCAGGAGAAACAGCCTTCATGGCAAATGCAAGCTGCTGGGCAGGAGACTGGCCTCCATGACCTCTCTGCACTGAAATACTGTTAATTCCAGGGTAGGGCCCAGGAGATGGGCAGAGCCTCAGGGCATGGTTGACTCAAAGGTGTAGAAGAGAGGGATTTGTTTGTATTAGGAAGTGGTAAATGTTTTGGGAATGTTGTATCCTAGAAATATACGCTTTACTTTAAGCAAAAGGGAGGCTGGTTGCTGGCACTGAAAATTAAAACCATCATAGAGGATTATCTAACCTAGAAGCAGAGGGAAAGCTGACAGGCATTGAGGAGCACTTGGTTCAGTCTGATGCAATCCTCAAAGAGGATGTGGCTCATGTTCAATGCACCTCCAAAAAGGCCAGGAAGGACATAAATAAAGAACTGCGATAAATGGAGAATGCAAATCAGATTGCTTACAGTGCCAGTTAAGTAACATGTGCAATACCGAGCAAGGCCAAAAATTATAGATGCTTCTACAGCAACAGTAGAAGCCTCAAAAATAAGATAGAAAAATTGGAATAGTTGGCATCAGTGGCAAACCTGACAGAAGACACATCATAGAGACTGAAAGGAGGTAAACAAGGTTGTTATGATGCTAGGACATCAATTTTACAGAAACTACAGAGAGGATATTAGGGTGTGGGAGACGTATAGTACAGGAATGAAAATGCTAAGTTGAAATACAGTATAATATTGTGGGAAAAGAAGAGCACTGAGGAACTTACGTGGGTGAAATCCAGCACTGTAGTTGTTAAAATGTAGCATTAGGATTATATTACCGCCCTCCACTCCCATCATAAACAAACAAGTGAAACTGAAGAACCTGCAGTTAAGATAGGTAAAATGATAGATTTTAACTCTCTAGATATAGTTTGGTGCCTCATCAGGATGAGATGTAGAAAGAAAAAAATTTAATGCAATAAATTCTCCTTTGTACATCAGCTTGTCTCAAGACCTGGGGGAAAAACCCCAGATACTACCCTGAACTCAGTTTTGAGGGGTGCACAGGACAGCGTTATTAGTGGGTGCTGCTCTGTAACCACAATCACAATATAGTTGAAGTTAATTTTTGTATCATGAGAGAAAAAGACAAATAAATCCAGCAAACAGATGTTCAGTTGCAAGAAAGAGCACTAGATTAAAAACGAGACAGCTAGTAAAATAAAATAATAAAAAATAAAAAAATCAACCAGCTGACCAAAAAATCCTGTAAGGAATAGTTCAACAAGCAAGAGCCTGGAGTATGTATTGCAATCCCAGTTAAACTGTGTATTTCGATTGCAGGAGAAAAGGAAGTCATCAAATGAAATCTCTTCAAGGCTCAAGGGAAAAGCTATCAGAGCAAATGATGGGAAATGGAAAAGGTTACTATCTTAGGGCAAAGAATGGCAGCTAAAAAATGGGAGGCCTGCACAAAAGTGAAGAAAGCACCGCCTGTAATATATACTTATATTAAATATGTAAGTAGAAAAATAAACAAAAAATTAAGAGGACTAAAAGAGAATTTGAAAAGTATCTTATAAAGGTACTCTCCGATTTCACAAATGATAGGAGATTATCTTGGGTAGTCAAATACCATGCTGGTGGTAAGGATCGTCAAAAGGACCTCAGTGAGTAGGAAAAAAAGTAATGGATAAGCTTTGGAGTAGATAAATGTAAGGCAGGAAAAAGAATCCAAATCATGTTTACATGATGCCGAACTCAGAAATGGCAGGTACAGCTCAGGAGAGAGATTTCATTCAGCGTTAGCAGCTGCCTGCAATTACCTGTTCAACAAGGAATGGCATCATCAGGAAAAGTATTGAGAACAGAAGAAAAAGTATTATTTTGCTACTATTTGAAACGTTGATGTGCCCATATCCTGAATACTGAATTTCTGGTTTTCTGCATCTCAGAAAAGTCAGCGGAGTTAGAGAAAGCACAGAGAAAGGCAACTAAAATGAGTAAAAGGTAAAGCAATTGCCTTACCAGGGAGACACTAAGGAGTCTGGGACTCCTCAGTGTGAAGAGAAGAAAGCAGAGCATGAACAGGCTTGCAAAATCTACAGGGTGGTGAATAAGGTATATGTGGAAGTGTTACTCAGCAAACCCCACCGTACTAGATGAGTGAGCAGTAACTGAATACAAAGTACCTTTTTAAACAATGGGTAGAGGACTTTGTTTGTTGGTGAAACCAGCAGAATTTCTTGCAAAAGGAGGTTATGGAGACAAATAATATCAGCAGGACCATAAATTAATCATAAAGTAAGTCATGGAACTCCAGTCTAGAGACAGAGACTAAAAGGAATAGGCAGGGACATGCTCTCTAACTTCACTAATGCAGAGATTTTGGATGCTGGAAGTCACTAAGAGGAAGGGACTGAAGCTGATCGCCATTTCTCTCCCAAAATAGCTGCTTTTATTACCTCTGTTAGAGGCAGAGTACTGGCCTGAGTGGGCTAATAGTCTGACTCATTATGGCATTTATTCTGCCCTTACATTTTGCAAATTTACCCCAGTTTGAAGTGAAGGTGCTTTCAATAAGTATTCTTGGTCTTTTAAGATTTCTTCCCCTTCTTTTCAATAACCACATCAAACCTTTGCTAATAGAACCTGAGCCAAGAATAGAGATTATTTCCACATAATAAAGTGAAAAAAGAGAACTGGAATTTATCTGAAAAGTGATGGAATGGAATGGGAGGGAAGGAAGAAAGCAAAACCTTCCTACCTGTTTCAGGAGCATTAGTCATGCTTTGCTGTTATTTGATCATGCTGTAAATATCTGTGCTATTTAACACAGTGTTCTCAATAGACTCAGTGAAATGGCACCAAGAGTACCTTTACCCGTTAACTGTTCACTTCCTGCCAACAGGTCTCCATCCAGTCTCCAACAGGTCTCTCTCCATCCAGTCTCCACACACTGCGAGCACCTGTACCTTTGGAGCTATTCAGCATAGATGGGTTTTAGTAGTTCCTCATTCAGTTGCCTCTACAGCAGAAATAATAACAATACAAAGATCCAAAAATGCAAGCAAGCCCACCACTAGCAAGCTGAAGTACGGTTTGAGCCAGGCTCAAAAATATTTCAAAAATAATAAGCCAGTTTAAAAGGTCATGAGATTTTTAGTGAAAACAAATACGCTGGTTCTTACGTCTTGCCATTGGGGTTTTCGAATCCGATCAGGTTAGGTCTTTAAGCTTTTCCACAATCCTTGTAGCATTGAATGCTTATTTTTTAAGAAAAACAAAGCTTCGCATTGCTCCAGGAAGTGGGGCTATAAAGAACATAATAAAAACCTGGGGATGTGGCAACAAAGATAGCTGCTATATGACACCTTAAAAGAGTAAGAAATGTCTCGTGAGAACCTGCTGTCAGCCAGCCAGAGGGGTACTTTGAGTTTTTAAATATGGTTAGCTCTGCTAACAACCTCTCCATACACCTGCGGGACAGCAGAAGGAACAGAAGCTGCACAGCCTGCATTTCCAGTCAGCCTTTCTCAGAGGATAAGGGTGCTAACGCTTTACCCCGTACTTTAGTGCAAACCTGCACAGACTCACTCACAGCCTGTGCGTATTTGCATATGCAAACCTTTAAGCTCTTAGCTGTATTTTTGGTTTCTCCACATGCACACATATGCCCAGTTCCCATGTTTTATGCTACTGCGTAGTTTTCTTAAACCTTATTAGTTGTTTGCATTCATATTGGAAGAGAAAAGAACAGGAAATAAGTTTTGAAGTAGGGAGACCGGTGTGACCTTCAGCTGCACAGGTATGATGACCATCTTTCACAAATATATTCGCAAATGAAATGTTGCAATTTTCCTTTCGTTTCACTGGTTTCCCAGGGATGCCAATATAACTCATGATTTACGGCAATGGAAGACAATCATGACTTTTTCTTCTATTTGCACCAAACCCCAGAATAGGATTTAAACAAAGACAGCCTTATTTCTTAAACCAACCCCTTCCCACTCCGCCAGGCACGTTTATACATGCATAAAATCTCCCTAGACAATTATTTACTACCTTCCTTGCTTTAATCACACACAATCTGCAGATTAAAGAGCAGAATGTTTTCCGGAAGTGTACCTTATTATTCCACGGTGACTGAGTGCCATTTCTGTGAAACCTGAAGTTCCCAGGACAAATTAAAAACTAACACCAAAATGAATAGCGCTTGCTCCTAACAATGGGTTCAGGAAGACAAAACAATAACTAGTGCTTATGAAAATTGCTTTCAGGAACCATTGGAAGAAATTAAACTGCTTACTATCTGCATAAGTTTTCATTCAAATGATAAAAATATGCAAGGTGTGCTTTTCCTTTGTTTTCTGCTACTTGGAGACGAATGGATTGTAGCATTGTGGAACACCTAAAAGTGGGAGAATTATAGTATTTGTCTTCGCACCCTGTGAGGGAGAAGTTGCAGTTACACTTGACTTTGACATAAAAATATCCTTTGAATACTCATTGCAAACATTGCCACTTGTTAGGTACAGTGTATAGACTGGACTGACATGCTGAGTCTCAAAAGTCCTGTTGAAGTCAGTGATACTTCCTAGATTTGCTCAAGGATTGTCTCTCATGCTTTGAATATATACACTCTTCTTTCAGTTCTGATTATTATGCATAGCTGATAAACTTTTTCATCTTGTATAACATTACCTCAGTGTTACACTTTCCTCAATCACATTTTCAAAATTAATTCCACTTGTCAGAAATACAGCATTGTCTTGACAGAAGATCTAAACTAGGAGACAAAGGAGGGAAATAAGCATATTTAAGCATGTCTTAGCTATCCTGTAATTAGAATTAAAGTCATTTACAGAAAAAAAAATCATGATACTTTTCAATTACTATCACACAAGATGGCTTCCATTCTGGGCTACATTCCTGGAAATCTCCCAAGTAAAATTCCTGAAAAGTGAATGCAAAAGGAAGTACATCTATTTAAAGAAATCATGTATGCCTTTAGGGGATAACAAGCCATGTTTGTGCAAGATGGGTATCATTAACTGACTGCAGTGTTTGACAAGGGACGAGACAAAGCAAACAGTGCTAGGGGGACGGAAGGGATAAGATAAGAACTACGGCATAATACAACAGCTGGCAGCAGCTTCCAAAAGGAGGATAATGTCCAAGGCCAGGTTGGATGGGTCTTTGAATCACCTAATCTAGTGGAAGATGTCCCTGCCCCTGGCAGGGAGGTTGCATGGAACTAGATGGTATTTAAAGGTCGCTTTCAACCCAAACCGTTCTGTATAATTCTACAGTATTCCAAGTTACATTTCAGAACTATCCTTCTAAAAATGGTGGGGGTCGATGTGTACACCCAGGGCACAAGAGGAAAACAAGTGACAGGAATTAGCATGAGAAATAAGGACTGGAGTCATCACGTGTCACATAGAGCAACACATAAAAATATTCCAGTTGTATAGTAGAAGGGCTTCCGCAAAACACCACGTTCCAGGAGCACCACCTGTACCTTGATCAAGTACTACAACTAGCATAACCAGTTACTGCTGTTATGAGAAAAGAGATTAGGTAGACCTGAAAAATATTGATAGATTTTGAAATTAGCTTCCTAGCTAAGGGTCATAAGTTTATTTTAACTGTTACGATACCTGCACTGGTCATATTTTTATTTTCATAATTTGGGGGTGGTTAAGTTTGCATGTATATTTTTAAGCAAAATCCCACGCTTTCAAAGTACCAACTAGGCAAATATTGTATTGCATGTGTATCCTTTTTCTCTTGTTCAGATATAATCACATGTAGGATGGACAAACAGAATTCCGTTTTTACCTATGATTACTGAAGAAATAAAGTTAAGTGAAGAAACCAGAGCTAGTAGCCAGGCATTTGTAATTTCATTCACACTAGGACCATATTGGGTTTTGCGCTTCCTTAGAAGGCTTTCCACATATGGAATTCATTCTCCTCTTAGATCAGTGTTTTCAGGGGAGACCTCAGAAAGCCCATGGAGCCACGCAGATGTAAATGAGGAGAGGAAGAACAAGCCCAGCTGACCACATGAGCTGCTACATTTACACGAAATGAAAATCTCCAGTCCATCGGGAAACTGCAGCACCTCAACACTCATTGTCACAGCAGATTAACGTAATCAAAAGATCATAGTACTTTGGACTAAAAAGCCTTCTGAAATTCTAACAATTCGTGTCCCGGTACAAGCAGCTGCAAGTTGAAAAATCTGAGAATCTGGCCCTTGTTTTGATACCCTGATGAGAACCAAGAGTTTTGGAAAAATCTGGCCTATGTTGTCGTTCTGAATACTAAAAATACGGCTTTATACGTGGAATTTACGTCACTTCTGTATTTAACAGTACTCAGTGCAGCAATGCCACCATATGGTGTAGTCCTCTTAGTTAGATCAGTAATTAAATGACAACACCAACAGGAGCTCATGGAAATACAGCGATCATGAGTCAGAACGTGGGTAACAGTGCCGGCTACAGACATCCTCAGAAGGAGAGTGGGAAATGCCTGAGGGAAATCATTAGTTTCTAACATCCTTCCCCATTACTTTTAAGCCCCTACCTAATTTCTATCTGTAGGATCCAAAAGCAGGTTCATGTCTCCTGTCTTTCGAACTGCAGGATGAGATTCCCCCCCCACGCCCCGCCTTGGAATAAGACCAGCCACGTGGAATTGAGCAGACAAGAAACGTGTAAGATTGACTCTAGTTTGCACTGAGTTTTTTCTGCCCGGGCATCCTAGCTCCAAGAGGACCGCACTACCCAGTGCATAGGAATGCTGTCGTGCTGGGATCCTCATCAGAGTGCATCTGAATTTTCTCCCAAATTACAGTTTTTATGGAGCATTCATGAAATATACAGTAATTTTCCATCAAACTGAAAGAAAATACTTAAACTCAAGCCTCATACAGAATATTTTCCTTCTTTATTTATGTATTTTATAATTTCTAGAATGACTTGAGACCTGGAGTTAGATTTGTTCCGTTCTGTTCCTTTAAAAGCTGTTCTGCACTATTTGCACACGTAACTCTTCACAAAAGATGAGCCCAATATCAGTTACAAAAATTCCTTGAAGTTTTGGCATTCAAAGAGCAGATCAAAACT
Source organism: Rissa tridactyla (assembly GCF_028500815.1). Classification (NCBI taxonomy): domain Eukaryota; kingdom Metazoa; phylum Chordata; class Aves; order Charadriiformes; family Laridae; genus Rissa; species Rissa tridactyla. The sequence goes on along the minus strand of NC_071470.1, from coordinate 26,497,451 downwards.
GCATTAATTCGCCTGTCCTGGAAAGCTCCAGTTTTAGTATCCACTATACACTTATTTCCTTCTGCATTTTCAAGTAGGTAGTCCATTTTCTATGGTTCTTGTAAAGCATCATATGCTTTTAGAATACGTTTGAAGGGTACCTACACTTACAGTTTGTTTGCAATATGCTTGGGCATCCTTTGCGCAGAAAGCTGATCTCTTAATGTACTGTAACGGTTATGATGGACTTCTTCCAAAGTACACTAACGTCAATGGAAGACTCATAATAAACTCAGTGAAACCCAGATCAAACCCTGTTTCCTTATTATTACTGTATGAAGGGACAAAAATAAATAAGCTATTGTCACAAATATTTCCTGAACTCTGCTCTCATAGGTGCCACGCCACTTGTTTGTGCTGAGAGGTATACATCAAATAGCATCTTAACAGCATTGGCACAATGAAACTGGAATTCTTTCTCGCAGAGAAAAAGACACTATCTATCTATATCACTAGGGATTCAATTATCTTCCTAAAAAAATACTGGGACACCAAAGATTCCTAAATGTAGATGAGTAAAAAATTTAACAGAAAAAAAAATTAAAAAACATTGTTTACACATTTACATCCTCTTCTTGATTTACCTGTTGCCTTTATTTTAAACTGAGAGATACAAGGATGAAAATTTTATTTTAATAACTTGCCACTCTAACCATGTATCACGTGAAAAAGTACTTTTTAATTTAAAAAGAGCAATAAAAGTCTATATCGAGAGCGTAACAGCCTAACAAAGCCATGGACTGATTCCAGTTCTGTTTCTAGAGACCTGTGTAAAATAAAGTTCTGAAAAGATTTCATCTTTGCTAATCCCAGTGTCATTAACAGTAAATATTTTTTCAAAAATCTCCTTTGTATATATACCGAGGCCTTAAAAAACTGTTTGATTTTTGATACATAGCATTCACCAGCAGTTGGAACAAAAACATTACAGATGGAGAACAGATGCTCTCATAGGCACTTAATATTCATAACTTTCATATCCAGAATCTAGAATTACTGCTCTGTGATTGGCCTTCCATAACAGTCAAATCAATTAGCAGTTTATCCCTGTAACATTGCAATACCATGTATGATATTTTTTTCTGGTATTTATTAATACAAAAACAAACAAAGAAGAATGATCAGTACCATCTGATTCCTATCAGTTTTTCTAAACATTATATAAAACTTTCTAAAGTTAACGGAAAGATGCCTGTTAACTTCAGCAAGTTGTAGGTTGAGTCTTATTAGGATACTTGTTCTTGAACCAGCAAAAATGAAAGATAGAGTACTATATCCCAGAATCTTCCAGTTTCACAATGCAGACAGTACAGGACATTTAGCTTTAATAATGGGGAACCGATATTATATTTTGCTGCACTTTCATAATTCTGCTCTCTCAAAAGGTTTTCAATTCTGACTGGGCTAACCGCTCAGCTCAGGGAATAGGAACAAGACCAAAAGCCCACCAAGAGTGCTCCAAGACAGATTTAAATGATCAAGAAAGTATTTACTATCAAAAAAAAAAAAACAACCCCCCCCAAAAAAGTGCATAAATCTGAAACAATATTAAAACAAAAGTGAAACAATCATTTTAGTAAATGGTAGAATACCCAGGGATTGCTGGGTCACATTTTTGTCTTAAAAGGTATCTGAAGCTCTCTGGTTATGCCTGGGTCTGTGAAGTGCTGGAACATTCGGCAGTGCAGACTTGGATCCAGGCTTCACCATATTTTTTTGGTATTGTCAAAAACACTAGAGTACGGGATGCATTATTTACACTGGCTGTGGAAGAAGAGATGGTGCCTATTCCAGTGTAGAGTGGCAAAGGTAAACTACAGTTGATCCATCGTAAAGCCTACCATTACAAAGCAACGTGCCTGCAGCTTTCAGACAGATTCGAAAGTGGACAATAAGTTTAAAGTCTTGATGGTAGGTCTGTAGGAGAATTTATGGTCTTTGGAAGGTAAATTTTGCTAGAAGAAATGTGAGAAGAAAACATTAAATACGAAAGATGAATCCTTCAAGGTGATGTAGAATATTTAGACATCCAGATCTCATGAAAAATTTGCTAGTGCTTTAAGGGATTTGAACATGTGAAGAGGACTTGTTTTTCTGGATAGTCCCTACCCCATATTGCAAACTGGAGCCCTGAGAGGTCATAGTTCCTACATCAGAGTCTGTTTTCTTGTTTAGTCCTTGCTATATTAAACTGGTATTGACTGGAGACTCTAGAATTGAAGATATTCAGGTTAAAATCTCAGAAAGATTCTTATATTTATACTTTGCAGACACTAGACACATTCTGTTTAAGGTAACCTTGAGCTATAAACATATTTCTGCCACAGTTCACCATTTTTTAAATATTTAGATTTTAATACCGAATCAAATCTATTGCCATTCAACATGCCAATGACAAATGCAGTCTCTATGCTCAATTACTTTTAAAAAGTTTTGGGGTTAACTTTGTCATGTCAGCTTGAACTATCAAAGATATGACAAAGGCATCAAGCTGATACGATGATAATGGAAGTATTTTCTAAGGTTCAGGCTAACTTAATCAGCCTAAAGAAGAAAGATTACCTGTTGATGATCATGTATAGAAAGAGCTACTGGGAAATTTTCAAAATTTACATCCAAGATGCTAAATTCTGGGCCAGGAATGGTTTTAAGCAGAGCTCCAATTCTGTCTTGTTCAGAAATGAGGATAAACACAGGATTGCCTGGTGTGCCCAAGCATGGAGAAATGCAAGGAGGCTGAGACTGCTTTGATAAGGGGACTCTGTGCCAGTGTCTCTCAATAACAAAAACAATGTAAGTGTCTCAATAATAACAGAAGTGCAAAAGGCATGGCAGAAAGTCTTTGCCAGGCTTTTGAAATTGTGGAAAACTGATTGTTTCTGTTTGGTTACCAATAATTCGATTAAGATACGTGTGTGATGCCTTGAGACTCCGTTTTTGCAGTAAATAGTGGTTGCTAGAAAGGTCTGATACAGACCATAGAACTGTGAAATAAAACTGGGTGGATCTAGATAGTCTGTGAATGAGAGCATTAAAATTCAAATGGCATTTTCCTGGGAGCAACAGAGGGTTCAGATAAAGTTTATTTTCTGAATGTCTTAGCTTCCTGAAGATGGCTTAACTGCTAATGTTAAAAGTGGTGACTGAAGGCAGTTAGGCTCAGCTGGTGTCACACAGCTATGTATAAAACGATTACTTAAAGCTGCTCAGATGACTGAACCCAATAATTTATACTGCAATACCCTAGATGCTGCATGATCATTATGGATAAGCAATTTTCAAAGCGTGCTGTATGTTCACATCTTGCAGTGATACACCATTACTTCATAGCACAGTCATCTCTTGAGACTATCAGTGGGACTATCAAGACTGTCTTGAACTAAGTAATTAGTGACTATCTGAGAAACAGAACTGCCCGTTTGTGTCATTTCTGTATTTCCCTGTGTTTAAGGGGTTAATAAGATAAGTTAGTCTAATTTGATTTTGAAGCATTTAAAAAAGTGTTTGCTTAATTTTATTGCATGTTAATATCTTACTAGTTTTTGGAAGATATTATCCCCAATTTTTTATCTCATGAGAGTTTTCCAATATCATAAACTCAGTGTTTATTCAGCCTTCAGTCAGCACTGCCTCAGAGGATTATAAAGCTGAATAAACCAAACTATTATGCTTTTCATTATTACAGCTTTGAACCCAATGAGCTTATGGCTATCCAAAAACAGGGTAGACACTGCTTAGAAAGATTAGGCAGAGTCTGGATAAGGTATCTAGTTTGCAGAGAGTCCTTAAGTATTGATTTAGAATATTAAATTCATCCTCACAATCAAAAGAAGAGAACATAAAATTTATGGTTTCATGTCTGGAAAGAAATCAGCAAGCTTCAGTTATTTGAGAATAGCTTTTACAACTTCCTAAGCCAAATAAACTTGATTAGCAAAATAAACAAAGAAAGACAGAGAGATGTGACTGTAAACATCAGAAACTGTTAATGGGAAACAGCTCTTGCTGCAAGGACTCACTGCAGCCAGGGAGGAGTGATGGGGCTGCTGCAAGTGATCTCATAGTGTAGCGTGGTCTTTGGTGCTTCATGATGCTGAGCACTTGGGCCTTCACCCAACAAAGCTCTTGAGTATATGCTGGTCCCTAAACACATACATAGTGAACGGACGAACAAGGCTGAAGTTTCAATATAGAGACCTGAAATTTTTCAACTTGACCATCATGAGGTTGGGTACTGACTCTTTCTCCAGCTAGAGTAATAGTAGACTTTTGAAACGATGCAATGGGTTTTGTGTTGTTACTTCGAAGAAGATACTTGTTATCATAAACTGGCCATCCATTACACATTTAGACAGGTAGATGATGTATATAAAAAAATACTTATATATAAAATTTGAGAGACATTATGACAGCACTGAAGTTAAGATTTATAGATGTTAATGCAAAGCCCTCTACTCCTAAGATAAAAGGCATACTTTTTATCACTATGCTGTTAAAAGAGCCATCAAACTCTAAATATGATCTACCTATCATTGTGGAAGGGTAGTATATGATACTAAATAGTTCAAACTTATTCTTCATTCTAAGATCCATAAAGCTCAAATTCCTGAATATACTGTCACTTGCAAAAATGTTTCGGACCAGATCCAAAGGGATTTCTTAGATGAATACTCCCAGACAACCTTTGTCACAGAATAAGGGTGGGTTTCGTTCAATACAAAGCCACTTTAATATTTTTTGGAATTATTTTATTGTGTAATTTCCCATGAAACTTGCTATGTTAAGTTTGGGTTTTTTTTTGTCATCTTTGTAGCAAAAATAGATTCCTCCTGTTTGTTAACTTTTGTGGTAGAGTATTAAGGAGTTTTAACAAGCTACACAGTTGAGGAAGCCATTATTAAAATACACAAGATAACAGTGGCATGTTCCAAAATGTACCCTTATTATCATTTGTTAAGTGATCAAAAAGCCTAACATTTTCCTTGGAACATTGCTAGTATTATGTACTTTACAACTGTGATAAGGTTCTTTAGCTATTGTATGTACTGAAAACTATTGCAAAAAAATCACTTCTGAGTTGATTTTTTCAACATGAAGACAGAAGAAGTAATGATTTTAACTGTACATTTCATTGGCTTATTGAAATTATGTTCTGCGGTACCTTGGATTACTAGGACTAAATTATGCACATCTAAAATAACATTGCTTACTTCTTTTTGTTGGGGTTTTTTTGGTTGGTTAGTTTTATTGTTGTTTTGTGAGAGGGTTTTTTTCAGGAAAATGTCTGTATGCTTCTGAAATAGTTAATGTAGAAATAAATTCAGTATGTTAGTCTGTGAGTAGTCTAATTTTCTTCAGAAGAGATATTGTCTACTGACAATGGATAGAAAGACAATCTCCTCATCCTTAAAAAAAAGCAATAATGCAGTAAATTAGTGATGATACCAATCACATGTGCTATAGAGCTAATAATAGTGGCTTTGTGCATACAAACCTTTCCTTAATCTTAATTTAAAAATTATTATTTCTATTTTTTCAAAGAAAGGAAGAAAAATGGAAAGCGATAATATTTAATTTAAAAAATCAGGAAAATATCTCTTAATTTGTGTTTACTGAAGAAAAAAAACCTGAAGATTAAAGAGTTCCAATATTTTTCAAGGTTTTTATAGTTGCTTTCGGCATGTCACTAGAATATATGCATTATGTTGGTTGAAGTAAAAGTGTGACAAAAGATTCAGAGGAGGAAGTGTCAGTTTGGAAAGGAGCAGCAGTAAAGAAATGAAAAGAAGGGAGGAGTGACACGTAGCTGTGGTGCAGAGGTGAACTGTTGGCAGGAGAGAAAACAAAAAGAGGTTGTATCCAGAGCGGGACAGGGGGGCAGAGGGAGAGGGTTCCCTGATTGCAGCTCCTCGGTGCTGCCGCGGTTCAGATGACAATGTAGGTACATCGCTGCTGTGGGTCAGTCTGACGGCAGAGACTGAGCCACTGAACTCAGTACAAAATCAAAAAGACGCCAATGAAAGAGCGAGGAAGAAGACTAAATAGCTGGGACTGCACAACAGGGAATTTTATCCTCTGTGGCGCAAGAAGTCCTGGTTGCCTCTACCTGTCTGCAGCCGAAATGTCCGCCTGGCACTTTAGCGAAAGGGAGGGAGTAGAGCTGAGGTGGCAGAGGTTGCCCACAAGTCGCAGCCTCCATACTTCCTACGTAGAATATTTCTTTTTCTGACAGGATGGATGATCTTTTTAAATACGGGATATGCTAGCTTCCAAATACGTTATTTCCTCAGCATCAGATGGGCTGCCTTGTGATATTTTCTTGAGAGTAAACACAAACTGTAGCCATCTGTGTCTGGACTCTTCTCCCATGCCTTCCCACACTTATTTCTTCTACCATGTCTTTTAGCTTTTTTTTCCCTTTGTATGTACATGTGCATGGTACATAAGCTATAAAGTTCCGCTTGTAAAAAATGTCTCAAACAATTTACTCTTAATCACACAAATGTTCAGTCCTACTTTCTGACAGCTGATACTTGAATGCTTATGTTCTGTCTGAGAGGTTGTAATTATTCACTTCCCTTCTACTGCGTAAAGGTGTTATCACAGTATCTGCATTGTCTAAGCACGCTGGGTGGTGTAAGAGCAACTGTCATTTTATGGATAAGAAATATACAGATTCTATTTTCTATAAATGTGCCATAAAAATAAGGGAACAATTTTTCTAAGAGCAACAGTATGAACTGCGAACTTGATCTTTGACTTATTTAAGAGATGATATGTGCTAGACATCAGTTCCTGAAGCCAGTTCTTGCCAAGTCCTATAAAGGTCGTCTACCTTTGGAGGAAGTTTTGCCCAATATTTCAGAATATTCTGAAAAATACTTTGTATTAATTGATAAAAAGTTTCTGAGGAAAACTATTAATTCCATCATAGGTTTGTTTTTTCTTTTTCTAATGAAGTCTGTAGGAAAGGTTGCTGACAGATTGGTATGAGGAGCTTTAGGCTTATGCTTTCAGCAGAATCTGCATTAGTCAATGGCTCTTCCTGACCCACGCAATGTGAATGATTAACTATCGGCTTAAATATTTGAGAGCTAACTACCTACCGTGACTTCAAGTTAATTTCCTTAGTAATCACTTTTTAAACACAGCAATTCTCTCTTCCACACACACAGAAACAAAAACTGAACGGACCCATATGGTTTAAACAAACTGTGTCCCCTGTAGGCTGGGAAAAAAAAGGGAGTGATTGTTATTGGTAACATGATTATTGCTGTCTTTATGGTATCAAACGTAGATGAGTCACTAGATCCTACTGTACTTTTGAAGGCAAGATTAACTATGCAAGATAGGAGGAAATGAAAGTTCAAATCTGGCTTTGGCATATCCTATTTCAAGTCAATTGACTTAAAATTGGTCAACTTAAAACTGGCTATACCAGGTTTCAGGAATGGTGAATTTATCCCAAGAACTTTCTGGGGTGTTTTTGAATAACATGGTGTTAGCCTTTTTAATTTCACACTCCTGCTAGCTTGGAAAAAGGTGAAAATAAGGGTGGTGTGATTTGACCCAAATTCATCTCGCAGTCTCAGAATAGAGGAATTCACAAGAAAAGCGTATGGTTTACAAAATAGTGCTACAATATTTTTTTTCAGTGTTAGAAGACCATTTTAATATACATATAATCCACAAATATAGGCAGTAATGGATATATATATAATGTATGTAAATTTTCTTCTGTGTTAATGCTCTCTTAACAGGAGTAAGAGGTTTCATGCATCCAACATGTTTCTGTATACTAAACTCCTGGGTGAGAAGATCATTTTTTTAATGTTGAACATGAATTGTGTGGAATTGGTTTAACAGGAAGTCTATTAAGTACATCTGCAATATACGTAGTAAATTATAAGGCAGTCCTGTTTATATTTGAAAAATTCTCAGTATGTACAAATGAGGTAGATAAGCCATTTAAAAGCCCTAATTTTTGCATAAATTGTGTCATCCACAACCTTACTAGAAAATAAGATGACAAGCTGAAATAAATTTGATACATTTGATACAATGTGCTAAATTCTGTATTTCTAAAATGATTGAATTAGAGGAGGAGAGCCTTTCAGAATTGCTTTTCATTAAAGGTATTATAAACCTACAAAAGAAGGGAAAAATTACTTACACACAAGTTTCTGTGGATAAATTCAGAAATAAATCTAACAGGATCTTGTATCACAAAACTACTTTATCTTCACTATCTTCCTGTAATTGCCTGTTATGCACTTACCCTTCAGCCTCAAAAAGTTATTCCCACTGTTTTTTTTTCAGAAAGGTTTGGTAATTTCCCTTTATATTTTGCACGATGGACGTACTACAGCCCTGAAGTAGCCATTTTGTAGCTAACTTTAACTTTCTGTATCTCTTCAGCTAGTTCATGAGTGTTGTTAACATTTGATATTCTTTTTCTTCTGTCTTTTTAAGAAAGGAAAGTGGAACATTTATATGGGCTCACCTTGACTCAGTAATACTTATGATTTTGAATGATGTTCTTCTTCATGGTTGTGTTGAGAAAAAAGCCATCTACATGAAACGATGGAATTTTAGTGTAAAGTTCTGGAGAGGTGACTCTTTTTGATTAAAAATAAGACTTTCTGACAGGAAGCCCTTTTATAAGAACATCTCAAGCCTCTGCAGAACTTTTCTGTTCCTCCTATATGTTTAGGCAACACATTAGTCAGCCTGAAAGGCTGAGTGTAGTCATCTTACCTGCTTACTCATCAGCTGTCACCAATGCAGCTCTGAGCAGATCAGGTATTTAGTGTAGATCAAGGGCTGTTCCTCTGCATGGTGTGCTTTAAAGTGCTGGTAGGGTACCCAGCCATTGCCCCTGCTCTTGCTGTTCAAAGCAACCACCTACTTTATCGTGCCTCAAGCTACTTGTGGAAAAGGATCACGCCCTCCATTGTGTCTAAACATTGTCTAATACTGTCTACCGTACTCTGTAATAGTAACAATCCCAGCTAAGCACTATTTAAGAAAACTAGGCTAGTAGAGTTCTGGGTGGGAGAGAAGACTGTCATGTTTGTTTATTAACTATACTGCACAGAAAGTGAACAATTGTTCTATTATGAAAAATATTCTGTGCAATGTTCTCATGTGTACTTGTAGATAGCGTCTTGAGAAGGAAAATGACTACTTGCAAAGAAACTCAGTGGTTAATATTTGGAACAAATATTTTGCAGCCATCCTTTGAATTATTTTTTTTTGCCAGATCTAGTTATAAACATAATTCAAGAGAAAAGAAATTACAACAGAAAAAATACTCACCTAGAGCCCTCAAAAGCTGCAAAAAGCCCACCAACACCTTTATTTGAGAATTATCTTGTCAAGTATTGGCATATGTAAATCTGTGCAAAATATCTTGTTGAATATTTTAAATGCCAATTTTACATCCTAGTGTTAGACGATTTGTATCTATTTGCAAATATGAGCTGAATTATCTCATATAACTTTGTTTAAATGTGTTTTTTCATAGTCCAGTGGTTAGAAAATCCAATAGGAAGCTACAGATCAAAGTTAAAATCTACTCTTTTTCTAATTTAGTACAAGTATATGAGTTCACTTCTCAGATGGCTTTTATTATTACAAGGTTTTTTGAGTTGATCACCTTCGGGCTCCTCAGCCGATGCAATTTCTCACTGAATGAGGTGTTTATCCATTTTTTGAGAGAAAATAAGTGTGAAAATGTGGCTGATCAAGAGTCTAGTCATTCAGAGATTCAGTAGAAAGGGCGTGATATTTTGATTTCAAACCACATATCAATACTTAAATATTTTCGACACTGCAGAGCTTGGAAGTATCTTACCGCAAAGCATATCTAATATAATTATTTGACCACTGCCCTGCGGCACCCTAACCGGAGAGCAATGAAAGACAATCCACACCACAATTCTACAGCATATAATAGTCCTCAAAAATGATACCTCCAAGGTTAAATAGGTGTTTTCTAGTATTTGTGAACTAATTCTTTTGCAGAACAACGTGTCTTTGAAGTGAAGGAAATAGAGATTCTTTTTTTATTCAGTGAGTGACAATAAACTAACAAGCTAATAAATTTCATAAATTCAAATGCAACAGAAAGGAAGGAATTAAACTGGGTATCAGAACGGGGCTAGATCTGATATCTTAACTTCCATTTTATCCTAGTCACCATATAAATTTTTTGTGCTGTCTAGAATTTTTTTACATTTGAGGTCATTGGCTTCACATGACTAAAATTTTGACTGAAGCAGAAGAAACTTTTTATTGGACAAGAATCCTGAGTATGCAGTAAAAAGACTCAAAATATCCCCCTTGGAGTCATGAGACTCATGTTACTGCTTCACTCAACTCTGAAGTCAAAAGCAATCTGTTGAAAACAAGTGTAACTAATAGTTCAGATGCTCTGTCAATTTTTCATGTGAAAGTCCCATGCTAGAAGTTCGCAAAGTTGAAGACGTTGTTTTTATAATTTTACTGCTTAAATGCAGTGAAAATTTATCTGGGTTTCTTTCACAGCGGTAACAATATCTACTCTGAGTTTAGCAAATAAAAAAGCTGAAAAAATAGCAGACCAGTATTTTCTTTGGACAACATCAGACTGCTTTTACACATGGATGAATCTTGCTTTGCTATGGCTGAGATGCCTCTTTTAACAAAACTGTATTGCTGACAGCAAAGAGGAAAATTTTACAGCCTGAAGCCAGTGGGAGTTCTGCCTTTGACCAGAGTCAAAAGCATATCAGAGCACAGGTTAGATCCACTCCCGTAAGACATTGTCAGATCTGAGGTACAGTCCTTGTCGGGGAATCTTTCGGTTCAAACCTTCTTTTGAATTAACAAAATCAGAGGTCTTTGACTCAGAATGTTTTAAACAATAGCTCAGTGAAGACTGGCTAGGCACGTGGCTCTGATTCACTTTCTGACTTCCAGCTAATTTTTGTTTCAAAAATTACATTACAAACCAGCAGCAACACCACTGATCCAATACGTTTGCAGAGTATCTTTAAGTAAATTGAGACATACGTAAAGAATGATTATGTATTTATGAACTGGAGAGGAGGTTGTGCTGCAGTTGAGATTAAAAAAGATGTGACTCATAAAAAGCTACTAGCAAGGGCTGGATTGTAAATGTCTGTGAAACCTGGTTATATTGAATAGTAATAATGCACTATACTGGATGCACACAGCTAAAATCATGAACCTTCCATTTCTGAGACTAATACTTACTTACAAACACAGGGAATTTTTATTTTTTTAAAAACCCTTCTCAAGGGACATCTTTTTGACCAGACTAAACATATCCTTAAATTTTTTACTTTTTCTTTCAAAAAAAAAAAAAAGCATTATTTCTTTGGAAAATTGTGTTGAGGACGATCAGAGAACTCTCATATTTTTGTGATCTTCACTTCCCTTTCAGTGTTTATGTTAATGGGACTTTGGCGTACAAAATCTTGCAGCCTGGAAATATGGCAAATACAATTGATGAAGCACTAATTTGTGTGCATTTGTCAGCAATTCAAACTCATTTGCGCAGTGAAGAGCTTTTTAACATAGTTTTCTATTAAACGGTAGAGGAAAAAGTAGTTCACTGTACTCATCAGAGAGCACATCTTTCATCCAGGGCTTTCAAAGTACTTCCCAAATTAAGCTTTCTGACCCTCTTTTGAGTTAAGCATCAGAGAGGTGAACTGAACATTTTATTTCAGCACTTCGTGTGAAACATACGCGCACAAAAGGGGTGAACCTGCGGAGAGGTGAATGGTGCTCCATGGGATGCATGGGGCTCGGTCAGGCCCGGGTCCTGCAGACAAATGGGGCTTCTGAAGCGAGTGACTGTAGTCACAGCACTGCACATCGTCTCCTGTGCTTCTGGATGCTGCTGTCAGGCTCATGCTGCCCGCGGCCGCTCGCAAGAACTGTTCTGCTGCTCCCATTGTGCCTCAAGCACTTATGTGTGCCTTACCTGCTGTTTGAGCGCTTTCCCATCACCTTGAAATTTAGGCAAGATTTTGCCCTATATCATTAAGCTTTGTTTTGTATGTTGAACAATGTTATAATGTCAGGTGCTCATCCTGCAAATATATATACTTGTGTGTATGTACATATACATACAATTTTCTGTTTGCTGTGAAAAGGTATTAGATATCGTATTTTAGAAAAATCTTTTGGCTATACCTGGGGAAAGCATGCTGGGTTTTGCTAGATGTGCAGTTAGAGTCAGAGTAATTAAAGCAGCTGGGTTTGCAGGTGGTAGGGAGAGAATATTTCTTGGTTTATTCTCAAGAAAAATGGAATTATAAAACTCAACCACATTTTTATCTTGAGGACTTTAGCCAAAGTCCAGGGCCATATAGTTGAGTAAGAGGAGAAATAGAATCATTCTTGTTTATCAAGACTGTAGAAAACCTGCTTTCCTCTACAGGAGATTTCTAACAGGAAAGTTTATTTTTTCATAGTTCCCAGCTCCTTTTCAGATACTGCTCAGCTCAGAAATTTGCTCGCAGCTTTTCTCAAGGTCATTTTCCAGTACTTGATCAGACTTGATTTTCTGCCTCTTCCCTCTCAGGATTCTGTTGTTTTCTTTTTCTTTCTGAGGTGTTAAGTTTTTATCACCAAACAGTGCTTTCAGTGAGTCCCCTCCAAGCCCACATAGGAACCTCTGTTCTGGTGAGGTTACAATCCTTTCATCTCTTTGGTTTTATACAGGAGTCCAGTTGCTTTTATATTTTTGGTCAAGTATAAGCAGCTGTTTCGCATTCCCAAAAAAAAAAAAAAAAAAAGTTCAGCCCAAATGATAACACTTGAAATAGTTATTGTAATGCAAAGTTTGATGTATACCATGAAGTAAGTCACATAATGTTAAGATAAACATTTTATGTACTCTTGTTTAGGATAACTTTTGATGGTCTTGGTGAATTAATACAGCCAGATTAAGCTCGTGCTGCTAAACCCTTTAACCGGAGCTGTACATGTGCATATATTTCCTGTCCAGACTTTTCACGTAGAAAGGCTCTGGTTAGGGTGGTTCACATGGCAGAAGGAGGAGAGTACAAATGACACATCAGTAACAATTTCAGTGTTCATTGCAATCCATGAAATATCCCTGGCATCCAGCAAAAACAGACTACTGGACCAGATGTCAGGAATGTTATTGTGTGTCTACAAGGTCATATTTCATCTTCTTTCTTTTTGAAAAGAATTGAGTTTGGTTTCTGGCATTTTGGGAGGGAATAAAGAGATTTTCATTACCCAATAACAGCCAATGTGAATGCAAGAAGCGTATTTTAAAGAATTCTCAGTACAGTACCATAGTTGTTGCTGTAGCTGCCTCTGCACAGTTCCCTCTGTAACAGTTAATCACAATAAACCTTTTAACAGTATAAACCAGATCAATTTTTCAGTAGTCTCATTCATGTTTACAAAGGATGAAGTTAGTTAATATCCACCATTCCTGTTCCTGAATTTTCTAAACAGAGAAGGTTTTAGAAATATTTTGTACGCAACAATTGTTCTGTTCACAAGCTATGTAGAATTCATCCATTGATTTCCACTGATGCAGTATTTTAAAATTCATAAAGAATATAAGGTATGTCTTGCCAAATAAGGAATGTTCCCTTTTGTTAAACATACGTGTTAGATTAAATGCCTCTCTTCATACACGGCTTATCATGTTAGACAGAATTCATTCTGTCGTAAGAACAGATGGCTTGGTTTGATGGAATGTGCTTCATTCAAGGGAGAGGATTGAATAGTTTGACAAAATGCATTTTGTGGACAGATTAGGTACAGGAGAGTGAATTGTGGTGTGTTGTCTATGGAAAACACCGATGAATTGATTTTAAGATGTTGAGTATAGAACGGATTGGAGTGGTTTAAAACATGCACTTTATTGATCAAACAGATTGAGAGGCCTGACAAAAAGTAAAATGTGCCCACAGAACTCATTCTGTCAATGGGGATGTTTTTCATCTACCTGCATCCTCAACAAATTGTATTTTCTTATATACTTCATATGCTTTTATCAGCACAATGCCACTTGCTCCCAATTTCTCTTTCCTCTGACAATAAAAATCGTTTGGTGAAATTTCTTGCTGTGACAGGTTTCACAGGCAGTGCATAGCTCAGCTGCTCCTGTTTGGTACGTGCTTCTCTGGGCTAGGGAAGGGTCAGTGGTAAGAGCTCAGGCAACTGGGCATTTGGGTTCAAACCCCTCTGCTGCAGTTTCATCCATTGAATTGGGCGAGTAACGTACAGGTAGAAACTCAGCAAGGCGTGTGTTTTGTGCTGATACGCCTGGCTCAGGGGTGTAGTGCAATTCACAAACCTAGAACGCCTGATGTTGATGAGGCACCTAGTAACGGTGTTCACAAACTCCCAAATGCTGAGAGAAGAGGAAAGTTAGCAAGTGTGTTAGGAGAGCACTTGGAGGCTCTCACATCCGCACAGCTCCCATCCACAGAACTGTGCTTATTGATGCTCAGGATAACTTTCCAGCATAGATGCCTGTATCAGGCCAGCCCTTTTCTCTCCGTGGAAAGGTAGTCTAGCAGCTCAGGTGTTTAATGCTTAGGTTGTAGGAAAACTGGGTTAATATCCATGGCATGTGTACCTGCTTGTGTACCTTAAAGAGCTTTGCCCGTCTTCTCTAAAGCAGAAGTAGTCATGTTTGACTCCTGCTGGTGTTGAGGAGATAACTACAACAAGAGCATAAGGGACATGGATACAGTTGGGTTATCGGAAAATCATACAAAGTGCTTCCAAAGGTTAAATGGGTTGCGCCTGCAACCTCTTTGCAGATATAATGTGAAAAAATAATAAACGTCTTTTCTTCACTCCTTTAGCAAGGAGCACTTTTACAAGGCAAATCCCAACTCAGTTTTACCAAGAAAAATCCAAGGCCATTAAGTGATATGCAGAAATTTACTTTTTCCAAAATGAACAAGTGAACATAATTGAGCCATAATCCCAGATTATGTTTTGCAGAGGGGCTGGTTAAGGTTAATTCTGTAACCCATGATGGGATTGTTTCCAGATAGAGACAGTAGCACTGTCTAGGGTCTGTAGTTAGACATGACTGGACCCTTGCAGACCCACTCATATAATATCTATGAGCCTGTTGAAAGTTTAATTTGAGAAAAGTGTATTATTGGCATATGCAGAAGCTTTTGAACTAGCAGACAGTCTATGGATTTTTTTTTTTTCCCTATTTGAAAATTGTTATCATGCCTGTTCTGTATCAAACGCACTCATAAGAGTTCGTAATGCTGCATAATAGGTCTAGGTTGAAGTGTTTATAAATTGTTAATGAATAATGTTAACTGACCAAAGTTAATAAAGATTCATTAAAATTCATAAAATGGTTCATGTATATTTCATTACAAACATAAAATGAGATACTTTTCCAAACATGGACGTTTCCTGAAATTTAAAATTAGGAATTTTCAGAAGCATTAATTAGTGGAAAGCTGAAGGAAAAGGTTATAATGAATGTACAGTTTGAGCTATTTTGAATAACTCTTCTGTATAAGTTCATAAATTATTCAGTATAAACCACTTATGTAATATTTCTTAAAGGTAAAAGAAGTGTCCTTTCAAGCTTGGTTGCCCTTTCCTTAAAGCAAAATAGCTCTACTACTTTACTGGAACCAAGTAACAGAAATAAATTGATTTTTCCCCCCAGGGCAGGCATCTGTTACTTCCTAAAGTAAAGAAATACTCAAGGAACATATGGTTGAAAGGATTTGGCAGGGTACTGTTTTAGAAGAAGAGATGTATGTGAGACTGAAGCAGGAAACAGGAAAGTATCGGATTCAGCCAATAGACTGCCAGCATGTCTTTATCTAAAATTAAGAGAGCTTTTGAGTAAAGCACTGGCTGAATGAAACTGGAGTTAAGAGCAGTTGGGCTTCTGAACACAGAAGAAAGTCAGGCCTTATTAGCTGGGTAACAAAATTTGCTTAGACTTAATTCTGCATAGTTGGCCAGCATAGATGGTCTTAGTCAGATGTTCAGTTTCATTAAATGAATGCCTTGGGGTTGGGTGGTAAAGGTTATTCACATGAATAAAAATTTCAGCACTGCACATATCAGATCCAGAAAGGCTACTAAAATAGCATGAAAAAGCAAGTCATAACTAGATATCTGGCTCATCATTTGAAGTCCACAATTAATTTTGAAAGAAAGTCACCAAAGCTAATAAAATGAGGATTTATCTTCCTTAAAAACTGAATGTGATCAGAATTCAGAAGTGCTAACTAAAACATTGTGTATTTTGTATAGGCTGGAGCCTTCCTGATTTAGATTATTTCCAATTACTGTTCATTTTTGAACTCTAGGAATAAGGATGGGGAGAATGCCGCAGCCATGTTGCCCAGACAACTACATAGAGCCTGGGATTCATGGTAAGATTTTACTTGAATGGTTGCTCTTGGAAAAAAAAAACAAAGAGTGTTTTTTAAATTTTTCTCTGGAGTTGTCAAGCCAGGTCAGGAAAAATACGGTTTCTGCTCTCATTCATTTGTGCCCTTTGTGGTAAGGGTTAAGACATTTGCAATTTCTGCCTTTTTTTAGATGTGTTGCCGCTTGCCTTTGAATGGTGGAGAGAGAAGCCAAAGAAATGCTCCTTACTTTGCTGTTTCTCCTCTGTACACCTTGATGGACAAATCTATTCTGAAACTGAAAGTGAGATGCTAAACTTCCATATTTATTTTCTAAGCTGCTGCTGAATGATTGTCAGGAAAATAAATAGCTAGACTCCGATGGAATCAAGATACTATTTCCAAGGAGGTATCAGTGAGGTGCAGTCCATACTGCTTTTCCGCACCCATCTTGATGCATAGAAGTATCTGGTCTCTTTCATAATGCAAGGAACCCTGTGTTTTCAACCCAAGGCATATTACTCGCGACCTCTGAATGTTATTGCTGGGAGAGTCCTTCCCAAAATTTGCCTTTTTTCCCCTGTGCGGAATGACTTGTGCGCTTGTTTCCATGCAGTATTGAATGTTTGAGTAGTATCTTCATTCTGCCGAGCTGCAAGGGAAGGGGGCTGGCAGGCACTCAAATGGCTCACATCAGGCTGAGAGTCCTCAAGAGAATGGGTGTGCTGCAGTGAGAGGGGTCAAGATTTCCTGGCAGCTGAGAGCAAAGAAGCTGTCAGTCAAGGGAAGCTGCAAGATGCCTGTGAAGCAAAGGTTTCAGTTAACAGAATAATACCGTGTTTTTTTAAAAAACACTTCTAATCAGTAGATTTCAAAGGTACTCAATGGCTTTATTTTACAGAAGGCACAGAGATGTGGGCTGAATGAAGCAAAATTAAATGAACTAAACCCAAAGAATTAGAGCGTGAGTCTCTCAAATCTCAACTTGCACTTTTTCTCCTGACCACACCACCTTACTTTCTCTCAGGGTAAGCTGAGAACTGTGAGACAGGCTGGAAGGGTGTCCTGCCATCCTGTGCTGGATCAGCTGCAGCCTGGAATGACTTCAGGTTGTTTTCATGTAAGTGGTTTGGGGGATCTCCTGCCCCAGAGCCACAGTAAAAGTTTTCTATTTTCTTTCTTTGGAGCATACATTAATTTTCTTATGTTTGCATCACAGAATTTCAGCCACTGGCTGTTAATTGGTTTTGCTTTTTGTTTGTTTGTTGTTTCCATATATGTGTATAATCTGTATTTTTATAAAGATTTCATTCACCATTGTTAAAAGACTTTTTTTTAGAAGTATTTGACCTACCACTGAGACAATTGCCCTCATTTGCATATTGAATGACTTGGCAATGTCTGGAAGAAGAACGGGATGTGCTCTGAGATATATGGAGAGATATTTAACACTTTCAAGTGCCATGCGTGGCAAGCAAGACTGAATTTAAGGGGATGTTTGGTCTGTAGAGCCCAGTCTAACTGCCATAGCAAGAATCGCGTCCTCTGATGACACAAACTGTCAGACACACCAGCAATGAAAGACAGAAGAGATTTAATCCGACCTATCCAAATAGCTTTTGCATTTGCTGTATTTCTACTGATATTCCTTCCAGTACAGCAGAACAAAGCTTGATGCCATTTGTGAGAGTCAACTTTTACACAGCCAGTGTAAGGTTTACCTTTTGAGTTAGGAAGTTTTGCAGTAAGAGTGTGGTTTTGTGTAAATTTTCATCTCCTATTCAGGCTCAGCATAGGAGAAACTCCCTATACTGCTACAAAGGCATCCCCAAAAGCTGTTTTCCTAAAGCAAAATGGCAGGGCCAGCACAGGAAAGCTCTCCTTGCAGATCTGAGTGAATGTCTAAATATTCAGGTTTCATTCTGTTTCAAATAAGCAGATCATTTCTAAGATTTTAAATTTACTAACTAAGACCCACCCCTTCTCTGACTGCTTTGAAGAGAAGCCCCTAGCTACTGAAGACTTAAATTATGATAAGTCTTATCATTACAAAAATGATTTTCTTTAACTGGGAGCTGATCAGCATTCAGAACCACATTCTGGTGATTGCTTCAGGCTCCTGTACTTGTAGGAGCAGGAGAGAGTGTGCAGTAAGGCAATATTTCCAACTTGTGATTTCTCAAGTCATAATTCTGTGCATCCACTCAAATTGTCTTATATTACAAGTACGTGGCATATATCTGCAGCACATCAGACCTCTCCAGGAGGTTGTATCAACATATGGAACATCATACTATTTAATGGGAACATCAAGAGTTGAGAGAGGAGAATGAGGAAA
This sequence comes from Rissa tridactyla, assembly GCF_028500815.1. Classification (NCBI taxonomy): domain Eukaryota; kingdom Metazoa; phylum Chordata; class Aves; order Charadriiformes; family Laridae; genus Rissa; species Rissa tridactyla. Next base: position 26,478,665 of record NC_071470.1, on the reverse strand, counting down.
ATCCTGCATTTTTGCTCTGAAAATTGTAGGAGAGTCAACGGATCTGTTTGATTTTGCACTCTTTTTAACACAATAAGAAGGAATGGAACATTTTTGGAAGATGTTGGAAATAAAGCTTAGGTTATCAAGGTGATTAAGAGACATGTATATGTATAGATGAGAGATGTAATTTCTTGTTACCTAGTAAGAAGCCCTGACATTTAACAGATGTAGAGGTCTGGTTTAGCTTTGGTACAAAACAAGGTACGAGAAAGTAAGGTGAGTTGTAAAGACTGCAGGGGCCAGGAGAAAAGCAATGAGATGTAGAGGATCCTGAAGTGCCATCAGCCCAAAGGATCACAGTGTGAGGGAAACGTTGAAGAGGGTCTTACAGATTTCTTTGTGTTAGGAAGTTGCATACAACAGTGTATGAATCCTGTGTGGAACTGGCAATCTGTACCTATACACACGTCACAAAAAAAGATTATCCACCCGAAGCTCCTGTTTTCACTATTGAGTTGTGGGGCAAAGTGAGTTTAACACATTGGAAGATTTAAGGACGGGGAGCGAGAAAAAAATGAGGTCTAGAGACATAAATTGTGGTCTCAAATTTAATGAATTGGTCCATTATTGTAAAGAAATGAAAGACATAGTACTGAAGACACCATGAAAGACATAGTACTGAAGTCAACTAAGACACAGAGAAAGATAGTTCATGGCTTAAAGAATTTAAATGTGATACATTTTGCTGCATAGTCAGAGATGCTTAATGGAAACTTTACTGTCATCCCTCATGACCTGAGTGAGCATATACGCTAGTAGTATTACAGAATCAGAGAATCACAAAATGATAGGTGTTGGAAGGGACCTCTGGAGATCATCTAGTCCAACCCCCTTGCCAGAGTAGGGTCACCTTGAGCAGGTTGCACAGGAACACATCCAGGCAGGTTTTGAATGTCTCCAGAGACAGAGACTCCACCACGTCTCTGGGCAGCCTGTGACAGTGCTCTGCCACCCTCAAAGTAAAGAAGTTCCTCCTCATGTTTAGGTGGAAGTTCCTATGTTCAAGTTTGTGCCTATTACCTATTGTCCCGTCACTGGGCACCACTGAAAAAAGACTGGCCCCATCCTCCTGACACCCACCCTTTAAGTATTTATAAGCATTGATGAGATCCCCCCTCAGTCACCTGTTTTCCAGACTGAAAAGACCCATGTCCCTCAGCCTTTCTTCATAAGAGAGGTGTTCCAGTCCCCTAATCATCTTGGTAGCTGTCTGCTGCACCCTCTCCAGCAGTTCCCTGTCCTTCTTGAACCGGGGAGCCCAGAACTGGACACAATACTCCAGGTGCGGGCTCACCAGGGCAGAGTAGAGGGGGAGGATGACCTCCCTCGACCTGCTGGCCACACTCTTCTTGATGCACCTCAGGATGCCATTGGCCTTTTTGGCCATGAGGGCACATTGCTGGCTCATGGTCATCCTGTTGTCCACCAGGACTCCCAGGTCTCTTTCAGCTGAGCTGCTCTCCAGCAGGTCAGCCCCCAACCTGTACTGGTGCATGGGGTTATTCCTCCCCAGGTGCAGCACCCTACACTTGCCCTTATTGAATTTCATAAGGTTCCTCTCTGCCCAACTCTCCAGCCTGTCCAGGTCTCTCTATATGGCGGCACAGTCTTCCGGTGTGTCAGCCACCCCTCCCAGTTTTGTGTCATCGGCAAACTTGCTGAGGGTGCACTTTGTCCCCTCATCCAGGTCATTGATGAATATATTGAAGAGGACTGGACCCAGTACTGACCCCTGGGGAACACCACTTGTCACTGACCTCCAACTAGAAGACTCTGTGCCCCTAATCACAACCCTCTGAGCTCTGTCTTTCAACCAGTTTTCTATCCACCTTACTGTCCATTCATCTAACCCACTCTTCCTAAGCTTCCCTATGAGGATGCTGTGGGAGACTGTGTTGAAATCCTTAATGAAGTCAAGGTAGACCACATCTACCACCCTCCCCTCATCTATCCATTCAGCCATGTCATCATAGAAGGCTATCAGATTAGTCAGACATGATTTCCCCTTGGTGGATCCACGTTCAGTACTTCTGATAGCTTTCTTTTCTTCTACATGCTTTGAGATGATGACCAGAATGAGCTGTTCCATCATCTTTCCAGGGATGGGGGTGAGGCTGACCAGCCTGTAGTTCCCCAGCTCCTTCTTCTTGCCCTTTTTGAAGACTGGATGATACCTATATTTTTCTGCAAGAAGAAAGCATTAATACTGGTGTATTACTGTTTTTGAAATTATGTTCCTTCAGATACCACTGCAGTTTGGACTAGGTTTCTGCTTTACACAGTTTGTTATGAGAATAGCATTAAAAGAACATATATGCCAGAATGAATATCTTCTATACATTCCTTCTGTCTTTGCACACTTACAGTTTGGTAGCATTTGAGTCATTTTATGTGTATGACAATATGAAACTGAGCACTACTGTTAGTTGTACAGGAAAATAGAAAAAGGATGATTTTTCTCTTAATATTGCCACTCCTCCAACAAACTGAAAACGTTTGAGTCATGTCTGTGATTTCTTATGTGTTTCACCCTTAGATCTTTTTCTGTGTTTTCCATTGTGTTAGTTTTAGATGATACTTAAAACTGCAAAGTTATCAGCAGTCACATTAAATTCCTTTCTTTTTTTTCTTCTCTGAATGATGTGGGTGTCACTTTTGTTCTAGATTCTTAATCTTTAGTAATTTTCAATGTGTCTTCTCTTGCACTGGCTTTTGTATGTCTCTTCAATTTAGCATCCTTACAAAAAGAATGGTTTAAAATGTGTATATATACCACTTAGCTGAAATTAGCTGAAAAAAGTAGGGCTGAGTAGAATAAGTACCTCTGTAGCTGCAGTGTAAGTGATTTCTTTCTTTTGTTAAAAAAAATAATTCTGCCTGCTTTTTCCATTTTCTAATTTGCTTCAATATTTTCTCCTATCACACAAAAATAATCCTGTGTAGAAAAGTTTTCTTCAAGTGAATCTCTGTCATCTTTGTCTCGCCATTCACTAGTTTGCTATTTTGGTTTAACTTGGGACAGGCTGGTCCAAGATGATACCCGAAGTCAGAGACACAAACCAGACTTTGCCAAATAATACATTTGTAAATGTTATGTAGTGTTCATCCCACATGAGTGCTTTCGGCATCCAGTTGACAGTTGGAATCACACTTATTCTTTTGATCCTTCTTAAACTTGTGAACTATATTAGGCATCCACCATTCCTCTTGTGCTTCCTCTGTCTGCAATGAGCTATCCGTAAGATTTGCCAAAGGCTTTCCTGCTTCCCCTGCTACTTACTTCATAATGATGGGATATTATTCATCTAGATCTGCTGTCTTGTCATCTTTTATTACATCTAGTTGCCAGACTTTATACCATCTTGTAATCATAAAATCTTAGTGCATTTTACTTTTTTCCTCAGAAAACTCTGCTCCAGTCTCCAGAGTGTGATCTTCCTTCCTTTGTTTTTCTTTTTCAGCGCTAGGGCAAAGCTGCATTTACAGTCAGAGTAATATGTATGCTTTTTTTTTCTTATTAATTCCTGACTCACTTTACCCCAAACCTTCATCTCAAGATTAAAAGTATTTGAAAATTGGATAGTGACATTGCTTAAGCAAGAGGTTTTATTTATCTGTTTACACTTAAAAAAAAAATGTCTTCAGTTGCAGTACTGCTGTTGAAAAGATGACATCTTATTGAAAAAAATCCCAGGGATCCTCACTGTGAAACGGTTTAAAAGAAGATTCCATCTTAGAAGGAGAGAGGTAAAGGTGAATGATGCACGAGTGAAGGTGTGGACTAAGAATCAGATTTATCATTAAAACATGTATATTGTGGACTTGTTTTGCTGCAGGACAGGGAGGACAAGTCCATCCTGCCTCTAGGATAACTCTATGTATTGACTCTAAATACCAAGGGAAAAATGAAGAAGTGCTGACAGGATCACAGCCATTCCAGCATCACAGCTTTTCCTTATCATTTGGAGGACTGCAGATACAGAGAACAGGAAATTTTTAACCTTCTCCAGTTGATCCTCATGTGAAGATACAGATATTAATATTAGCACAGGCAAAATCATGCCAATCTGTCCGTAATTTAAAGCAGAACTTTTGTAGTGCATCCCTGAAGCTTTTCATTGACCAGGTAATCAAATATGTAAGTTCTTAATCCCAATACAAACTTGTCGTCCTAAAACAGGATTTGCATTACAGGTGGGTATCCATCATCCATGGCTAGAACTGAAAACTAATATTAAAAATATGTATATATATGTAAAAACTTCAGTTCCCCTTTGAACACTTTGTGTTGACTTTGAACTACTCAGCTATTAGTAGTTTTCATTATATTATAATGTAAAGGAGAAACAAAGATAAATGTTATTATGTAGGATTTAACACTGTTAATGAAACTTTACATTTCCAAACTCCAACAAAATCTTTTTTTCTTTTTTTTTCCAAACCTCTCCCTCCTCCTTCTTGTTCTGTCATTTACCAGGAAAACCTTTTTGCAAGATATAAATATTATATGTCTGACTGGAGCAGATGAACACAAGGCAAAACTTTAAACCTCTACAAAACTTACACTTCTACACAACACAGGCAGAAACATGCCTGAATGTATTTGTGCAGGAAGTAAAACATTTTCATTCTTAACAGAACCTTTCAAAATATATTTATGTGCTTTCCGGATGTTTATGTTCAGTGTTTTAATGCTGTTCTTGTTTTCACTGAAGTTCTTCATCCCTTAGGTCTTATTAAAAAAAAAAAAAAAAAAAAAAAAGGAAGAAAATATTTAGACTGAAGCCACTAGCAAATATAGTTGTTAAAAATGGTGTTAGGCAATTCTGGGAAATAACAGATGACACAAATAAAAAGATGAACTTTTTAATCGGGTAGTTCTGTAATTAAAGTGAGTCCAGATGTGACCTGTAATTTCCTAAGAAGCTGCTGCAGCCCCTGGAAGAATTCAGTAATAGTGAATTTCCTACCTGCATAATGATCTCTTCTAGTGCAGGTGGAAACCAACAGGAAAAAGAATCAGAAAACAATGCAAATTGTCTTCAAGTTCTATTAATTTATTTTTTTTTTTTGTCTTGGGAAATAATGATTGCTGTTTTCTTTTTAGATGTATGTATTTATTATATAAAGGCCTTTGAAATGCTTTTTCTCCATTTTATTGGAAGTTTTCTTGCAATACATTTTGCAAGGATGTATGAGTGGTTGTATGATGAACATCCAATCTGTCATTCATGATTGTCAATCATTTACCGTGTACCCTGTTGGCCATCTTCCTTCTTACTAAGCCCTCTTGATTAAACTTTCTTTTGTCTCACCTTTGCTCATATGAAAGTCTGACTCTCTGTAATTAATGTTTCTCTAAGCTGCTGACTAGCCCCTTCCAATCAGAAAAATTAAGATATACTTGAGTTTAGGAGGTGGCTTAGCTGAATGCAGTCTGTTGCTGCTGAAGCATCTAGCTTTCTACTCATTCCTCAGCCCCTACAGCTGGAGTTTCATTCATAGGTGAGTTGACTGAGAAAAGTCTTCAGAAACATCTCCTGAAACTTCAGAGTCATGCTAAAATTCCACAAAGCCACTATGTTCAAAAAGGCCTGAGGCATCTAGAACAGGAATTGGATGTCAAATTCCAACACGGTGATAAAGCAGGCAAACGCTGGCTGGCTGCCATGTAGCTTTTCTATCTGTATGACTCCTTGTTTGATGGGAAACTCCAGTAGTTACCCGACTTGTTTCACTGAAGACCAAAGTGTTCCTGAAACTTGTCAGAGCAGAAAGGTCTGATGAGTGTGCTCTGAGCATACCTAATACATGCCAGAAGCTGGTCCCTAACCACCACCACAATAGAAGTTTTTATGCCTCTTTCTGTTTTGTTCAAGTCTTCCAGTCACCATGGAGGCACCATTCAATTTAATACATGAAGCAGTTCACCCAGGAAAAGGTCTAGAGTTGACATGTTCCTTCTCAGACTCCACACTGCTCAAGTCCACAGCACCCACCTTTTCAGAGAGCGTTCTCTTCAGAGACTAATACTAGAGTGTGGGAAAGGAGAGGGAACCTCCCCTGTCTTTCTGGTGGAGCTGTGTCATTGTGCAGGAAGGAATACCAGATTTGGGATGTCAGGAGGAGAGAGTGCAAGAGGAAGCTTGGTTGTGTACCAGAAGTTAGGAAATTCATTTCAGAGGAGGAAGTCTGGACTCTATTCTCACACCCACATCTGCTTATTCATCTTGTACAGAAAGTATACAGTGAGAGAGAAATCCAGGACTCATCTCCTAGGTGAGGACCCTGACCACTCTACTAGACCTGTGTGCTCTCCCTGGGTCTGTCTTCTCTTGGTTCAGTGTATAGTGGCAAATAGTGGTGCTGCTACAGGAGGAAGAGAGGAAAAGCTCCACTCTCCAAACTGGTGCTGTTACTGGTTAGAGCTAGGGTTTTCCTACTTCTTGGAGTAATGAACCAGCTACTAAACAATTTATTAAAAAAATAAAAGGTGTAAAGAAAAGAAGTGGGGAGAGTCTTTCTTTTCTGCATACATTTTTAAGTGCTACCTGCACTTTGAAAGAGGGAAAAGGAAAGCTATCTTCATCTCTTTCAAAGAATAGCTGTTCTTGTCTTAAAAGGCAGATTCTGACCTTTCGGTTGGACGCGTGAGGGCAGTCAGGCTCTAGAAAGGCGCAGCAGTTCAGGCTGCATATTCTGTTCTCAGTATTTATTAGTTCTACTTTCTCAGCATGCCATATTTTTTAAATAAATCTAGAGTGTATATGATACTTAGGAAGCACAGTAAAACCATTTGCATTTTTGTGTCTTATGCCTGTCTTTTCCTGTTGACTGCCATAGGCCAAGAATGCACCGTTAGGAATGCTGAGCTCATGGGCGCAAACCTGCATTTAAGAGTCTACGTACCGTACTGTGGGTTCAAGATTTCACCCGGGCCAGGGATCTGGCCTTGTGGCCCAAATCCTATGCTCTCAAGTCCTTATTGAATTTAGCCTCCAGTATTTATTTTTTTCTAGAGGCACTAAGTGAGTCTGAGGTGGAAGAGGCGTCTGAGTCCCTACTTTTCATTGTGGGCTGTACATCTGCTGAATTTAATAACACCATCATTTTTTTTCTGAAATGCCTTCCATTGAATTCTTCAAGCGAGGCATTATATTGCATGGTTCTATTCATCAATAAGAACTTAATGATTTTTTTGAAACAAAATACTTTGTGCTGGCCATAATTATACAGAGAATCTAGAAATAAGACTAAAATATGTCCATTATTTGCCACCGTTCTCATTTAACAATGTCATTAAGAAGCTGACTAAAACAAAAACCCCACTAAAGATCCTTGATTTTTTCTTGAAGAAGTTGTGCCAGTTTATCCCTTTTGTCACACTACATATTCCCCTAGGAATTTTATAAGTACTGCTTTTAATTTACTTTTCACCCATCTTATCTCATACAAAAGTGAATTTTGTGGCCAACAACTTAAAGAATATCCCAAGGACCTTTTGAAAGATGTTGAATAATACTTATTTGTCCTATAATGTAGCAGCTGGCTTTTATGAAACTATATATTTTTGTCATATAACCAATTGCTTTGCTGTAAAGGTGTTCAGTAGTATAAAGTTTTCAGTTGTCAGTGTTTTCAAAGGCTTTTAGTGCAATTAGATTGATTCCGAATCTTGTGTATGCAGTGATAATTGTAATGGCACTATTATTAGAATAAGGTTCTTTGGGGTTGATAACTTGGAGGTGATTTCAAAATAGAAACTGTTTATCATTACTATATCACTGTATTTTTATGTGAAGTACAAACGGCAAGACAAGACTTGAAGTTTGCTCATAAAGAGCTTATTCTATTACTGGAGAAGCGGACACTATGGCTCAAGAAATTCATCTTACTCTCTGCAGGTGACATTTCTAATGGTTCTGCTATCGATTCTGGTTTGACATAACCTTTTCTTTTCATTGCCAGGACAATACTGGTTTTGTGCCACTCTGTACTTGGCCACTGCACACTTGCGCAAGAGAGGAAGGACAAAGCAGGTGAAGTTCTGTGGGGTTGCGCTGACATGGGGAGATGCAGCAAGAGAACAAAAGCCTGTGGCAAGGTGGTAGGACTTCTGTTTCTGGGACTACATACACGCTCTTGTTGTTCGGCCAGGCATTTGTAGAGTCATTCTTTTATCTGACCCTCTCCTGACAATTCAGGGACAAGTGGAAATGCAGTCACTTGGTTCCAGGTGAACAAAACAAGTCCAGGGTCTTTGGAGTTCCTAAGCACCCATGTTTAAGCACCTTTTAGAAGCTAAAGGAGTGATCCTGGACTACAAGAGAAAGGACCTTTACAGAAGAGGCCAGAAACTCGGAAGTGATGGAAAACAGAAAAAAAAAGTGAGTAAGAATAGGAGTAAAATACTGTCCTTTCATAAGAAAATTTTTCCTACTAAAAACCAGCAAATAATATTAAAGAGGGAGAAACTTTTCCCATTTGAAGTAACTCACTAATAAACCAGATAAGACTTGAGACTATATAACTCATTGAGCTATTTCATAAAATCATTATTTTCTATTGGGAAGAAAGCCATAAATGTTTTATTGACAGAAATTCCTTGTAAATATAATATTTTTTTGACCTAGAAAGCCAAAAAAAGAAGTGTGCAGGTTAATTGCAGCTTGGACTTTAACACTGGAAGGTGTCCCTCACCTTGACCCTGGAAATGGTTATTTTTTTAGTTATTTAAGGTTGTGGGTTAAACCATTCAATCTTTCTCTTGGGCTTAAGGCAGAGAGAGATTAAAACTGCTGTGCTAAAATCCAAGATGTTTGCAATAGCAATGCTTTACAAGGTTGATGTAGAGCCCTTCCAAGATGCTTGTATTGAAACTTGCACCTCCAAAACCTATTGTTTTTTCTGCAGAAATTTCTGACTTCTGGCTGAAATGAAACCCCAGAATTTTCAGCTGAGGCTTGATAACCGCTCAGCATCTTGCGGGAGGTGGGGGTTCCATGCAATGGCTGGCACCGTGGCAGCCGGTCTCACTAGGCAGAGATGCACTGCGGTCTCCCTTCTGTTCAAGATGCCACAATGCATCCTGAGACGTTTGATCTTTTGGTGTTTGTTTTATATTTGTGCTTCTTCAGCTGTTCATGGTGAACAAAGTAAGGGACTATATTTTCTTATGCCTAATGAAGAAAGGCATAAACCAGTTTTCCACATGCCTCCACAGAGGTTGGGGGTACACACAATATTACTACTAAGTTCCCTTTCCTTACAGTGAGTGGAGCTTACTGGAGCCTTGGATCCCTTTGCGTGATCCTTGCTCAGTTAATTCAGTGGTAACAGGAATCACAGAATTAAATCCACGGATACCAGTCTCTCTTGATTTACTCTAATGATTTCTGCAAAGACGCTGTGAAGTTTATGCCTCTCCACTGAGTTCCGTTTTCAAGTAAGGAACACACTTGAATTCAGGTAAATTGAGAACAGGTGCCTTTGTCTTGTTCTCCTCTGTATTGGGAATTGTCAAACCCTCCAGTACAGAAAGCTCTCGACCCACTCTTCCCTGAACTCTGTTCTGCAGTCTGAAGCAGAACACACAAAGGGAAACCAAGACAAACACCCCTCAGAACCATGGTTTCCCCCATTCAGTTTCCTGCATGTTGATTTGCTCTGTCACTGTGAATCCTGATCTGGACAAATCTTTGTCCTGTGTAAAAGTTACTGTGAAGCTAATTTAGGGCACAGCAAGGGCCTCCTTTAAACAAAACAAAAAACAAACAAAGCACAGAACATGGTAATTCAAGCTGACTTTTTGTTTTGTGACAGAGGAATGTAAAAATGTTTTACTGTAACTGTCTAGGAAGTTTTGATGAAACATCTCTTTCCCTAGAAAACAGGGAAATCATCTTTCCCGGAGTTCATATTAGCCTGGCATTAGTGCAATCAGCTTTATGGGAGAGCAATACTCAAGGCTCTGAGTTGGGTCAAATACAGTAGCAAAATGAACTCTGCTTTCCAGTATCAACCTCCAAGCAGATAGACTACTGGTTATTTTGGATTGTGGATCTTTTTTTATTTGTTTGTTTTTCTGAGGAGTTGTTTTTCTCATCTGAAGACTTTTATTTCATCCTGAAGCATTAAAAAGTCAAAACATTTTTTGAAATCATGAAACACTTCTTTGAGTGGGAAAATGACCTAATATAATTACAACTAGTCCATAGACTTGTGGAATACAAAACTTGAGTTTTGGGGACAGATTTAGCCCTAAAGATCAAGGAATATAGAGAAAGATTTTTACACAAGTCTATGTGATATTATACAAAGGCTTAGATTCACATTTCCTTATTGATTCATCTTTCTATCTGGCAACATTTATCAATTCCTTACTAGACTGCAGAACTATAGAGTACAAGTCAATTTTACTACTATAACATATAAAATATTCTCTGCCATTACTAGCGATCAGACGTAATGTGTATATAAACTATAGATTTTCTTTGATTTGTATTTTGTTAATTTATCTGTAAGTATTGAAAATTTAAGCTTGTTATAGATTTCAAATTTATGGAGAACATTGCCATACACCCACTAATCCCACCAGGATTCAGCTTATAGATATTTCATTTTTCATACCCAAGCAGTGAGAAATTTAAAGCAGCACGGCATTCCACAGGACTGTTGCTTTGTTCAAAGCTTAGACACAGTATTAAACACAAGTCTGAAGGGATGCTAACTGCTGTGAACAATACAGTAGATGAATTAATTCAGTATTTCAAATTGACATCTAAAAATTTTTGCAGCTCTGATGGCTGAAGTCTATTTGTCTATAGGGAATGTGACATTCTTTATAATTCTCTAATTTTGTGAGAAATAAAATCTCAGTATCTTCTTGATAATTCTTGATAATATTCTTGATAATTCTTCTTGATAATTTTGTATCAACCTACCTAGATAGGTACTCTCCAGATAGTTTTTCAGGATCTTCGGCTTCTGCCAAAGATAGTGATTGCATCGTTAGCCCTCTGAGTAGGGTGATGTATACTTATGTTGTGAATGTGCTGACTCCCTGAAGTCAAGGTGAGGACACCCGCCTGTCATGCATAATGGTCTGCACATGGAGTATTGCCATAGAGTCCAGGCTTAGAAAGGTTTAATGTATTGACTGTGTGAATGAACATGATCTATTGGAATTTGGCATTATTTCCCATGGTAGGGGCTCAGCCTCTGGTTCAGGTTCTGCAATGGAGAAGTTATCACTGAAATAAGCATGATGACTCATGCAAATATAACTACCCTCCTGGTAACAGTTTGTGACTAAACGTCAGTTGAAGACCAAAGCCAGGGCAAAACAAAATAAACATAGGAAAGAAAAGCAAAGCAAATGACCAGCTTCTTCAAAACTTGCAGACCATTACAGGAAGATACAAACAGTTGAGACAGGCTGGCAAGTGACAGTGTGGCCACAGAGAAGGCCATGACAGGGCACTGCAGCTTAGACTGTGGCTATGTCTGCATTCACTAATGGTTTCATAGTTTCTTCCTTTAGCACAGCTAACTGGCTAAATTGCCGTGACTCATACTTGAAGTCAAAATGCTGCCTGTTGTGATATGATGTCATATCACTCTGGTCACTTATTGCACAGCTTTGTGAAACTATTTCTGTAAAGCCCCTGTAAGGGCTGTGCGGCTTTCATGTGGAGTCGGCATTTAGGACAATGACTCTTACCAGGCCTTTTGACCCAGGAGTTTGTCGTTGCATTTACTGCAGAGACTCATACTGCCTAAGGATGACTGTATCCAAAATGGGCATCCATGGGTCAAGGCTCCATTCTCCAGTGAAAAACACAAAACTGAATAGGAAAAAATGGACCCTTAATTGTTACTATCTCTCCACATTTTCAAGTGTATATTTTTAAAGCCAATAACTGATTTGGCTTTGTAATTCTGAAGACAATAATTCTCAGAAATATATAAATTCTGTAACGTGTTAGTAATGTGTCAGCTCAGCTATGCAGATCTTTATCCATGTACATGTAGCAAATAGTGACCTCAAGAGAATAAAACTCAACCATCATCCATAAATAAATTGAGCTGACAGCAAGTTCACATAGTGCTGCAGGCAACATCTTGGAACAGGTTTGCCTGTAGTGAAATCTGAAGGTTTGGATGAACGTAGTGTGAAAACAACACCTACAGTTTCATTGGGTTGGAAATGTCAGCGTATCACAGAGAAGACAAGCACCCAGTACTTTCTGTGTTGGGCCATGGAGGAGAGTTAAAGATGGAATAACATGCAGGGGCTGAAGCGTAGTATGAATCTTTCTTCTCATTCCTAGAGAAAGGTCACTGGGTTACAGACACAGTGCCATCCTTATGGGCAATTATTTTTGTTGAAACTTAAATCTATATTTACACAAAATACAGTCTTTTGACTTTGGCTCTCTTTGAAAGATAGTATACAGTAAGCAATTGCTAGTTCTGTATCACAGACCTAATTCTATATTAAAGATTGGTTAAATTCATAACCAAAGTTTGTGTATCAAGATAAGCATCTCTGACTGTGTGGCTGGGGGACAGAAATTTATCCTCGTGATAAAAAGAGCTGCATTTGCACTTAGGAAATGTGTGTCTCAGTCCTGATCCTGCCTCAGACTTCCTGTATTATCTTTGACAGCTTAGTCTTTGTTTTTAACTGTAAAACTGGGGTTGAGACCATTTCCTCCAAAACATTATTCAGTTTATAAACTCTTTCCGTGAGGGACACTTGCATGTGTGTGTCCTGCATCGACTTTAATAGGTCATTCTGTAAATGAAGGGCCTAAGGCATCCTGTAACAAAGATAAACACCGTAGAAATGCAGAAGGCACCATTTGGTACAGACCTGCATCAGAAAATGCTGTTTTGACAAAACCAACCATTTTTTGGAGCTCAGTTAAGATCTTCATGACATTTCTACATAGGATTTTTCCCATTTGGGGAATAAGTTTTTCAAAGAAAATTCTTATAAACATTTAACAGATATGTATTTTCAAGAAAAAATATTTAAAATTTACACTTTTGGGAGAAATTTTGAACGAATGTTTCTCTTCCAACTCAAGGAACAAACCCACTAAAATGTCATAGTATCAGTAAAGTAGAGAAAACTAGCACTTACAAGATCAAAATACTCCTCCAAATGCTATTGAAATTAATGGGTCTTGTTTAGCACTATTAATATTCATGCCATTTATTAAGAAATTCAAGCCTTTTTATGGCTTATTGCTATTTTGAATCAAGAGACAGAGAGAGTAGAAAATAATGTGGGCTTAAAAGTAACCCATGTAACTATGTCCAACCTTCTGGAAATAATAAAAAGTCTTCTAAGAATCTGAGTTTTAATTTGTAGTGGAAAAACTCTCAAAAACCTTTAGCTGGTGTATTCTTTGTGACAAATTTTCTCACTGAAATGCTTGATTTCACTGAAAATTCAGATAAGATTGTTTTTGTTCCGCAAAATATTCCAAAATGTTTTCAATATTTTGATTTCATTGTCTTTTGTTTGCTTTTACTCTAATGTTGGTGCTTCTTCATTACTTTTTAGATTTCTTCATCGTGCATGCTTTGTAGTAGCCACTTGAAAATTTAGATGTATTTACAAAAATAAGAGAGAACAAGTCTGAATTGGGATCTCTTATAGCAGAGATCTTTATAATGCAGAATTTCTCCTGCTCTAACAATGCTTTTTCACTGTGATTTATGAACATTGTATGCACAGTAGTTACTGCTGAAGTCATATGAAGGAAAATTAAGTTTGTAAGGACATCCGCTGTGGTAAAACGTTAGTGAATCACAGGTAATCCAAAGATAATAGTATGTCCTGTTTCCTTTTTATTACCTTCTGCAACCTGAACTTTAGGATGATTCTTTTATCTATAGTAATACCTATTTGGTTTGCCTAGTTCTACATGAACAGTTTTGATACAATCTTAGCTTTAAAACTGGCACTTAAATTTTATTTGCTTTGCTTTTTGAATTTAAAATCTCAAAATGCAGGGATTGAAAAGAAATCAATGTCGTGCGTAACATTCCTTCTCCTAACAAAGAAGCAATGATAAGAAAGTAATAATTTAAGTGAGTGCTCCTTCTGAACCTTAACAGCTTTAAATCTGGCAAAATCAGAGAAAGGAGAGGAATGTGTTGTTTAACACAGTCTTAGGACTGGAGAATATGTTTCCAAAGGACAATATTTTTCAAAAGATTTTTCCTTTGGGGTAAATATCACTGCAATGAGCGAAGAACTGGAAAAAGTCATAGTCCTGAGCAATTTTTCAGAGTGTTTTGGAAATGTTATGAGCTGTTGATAGCTTTTGGCAAGAAAAATGGGAAGGACAGGGAACTATGACAAAAAAGTTTGCTGAAAAACAACAGGCAAATCATTAATCCTAATGTTAGCTCATGCCAGGGAAATAGAAAAGCATTTGGCACTTCTGAGGATTTTTTTTTGTTGAATGGTTGGTGGTTTTTTTGGGGGGGGGGGAGGAGGTGGTGGTTGTCTGCTTGTTTTTAAGATTGGATTCAACAAAAACTGGGATTCAACAAAAAGACCTGTTAAAACTTTCACTGGTATTTCTATAAAATGCATCCTTTTATTCAACCTCCCACAAATGTCTTTTAGTTATAAGGTCTCAAGCATATAGGATCTTAATTTACCTTCAAGTGTTAGAATAGAAATAATGGGACTCTTCTAATTTGAGGGAAACAGCTTTATGGTATTTTATTTGTTTGCCTTTGTTTCTGATGAACTAAAGGAAAGTCAAGGATGACTCTTACATTTAAATCTGAAAGTGGCAGTAATCATAACAGTGATTTCCTGTAGAAGAAAACCCTGTAGCTTAAATACAGTTCCTTGTGACAGGTATGTCACCTACAATTATCTGTCTTACTTTTCTGAAATAATGACAATAAGAACATCCCTTAAAAGACTTATCAGTAAGGGGCTAAACTTATAGATGTTCAGTAAAATTCAATGCAGAGAGAAGCTCCAATATTTCAGACTTCTTATTAAGGAAAATATTTAGGTTAAATATGTAAGTGGCCATTGTGTTCCTATATCATGAAAACCAAAGTCTTTGCACAGTGCGGTGGCTAATTTATAATTCTGAACTGAAATTTCCCATTAAAAAGCTGGATAGAAATTAGGCCAGAATTCCTTCTAATCTAATATTATGTTGGTACAAATGTGTTAACAGTGAAATGTGTTTTTCATACTGGACTCTGCTGTGAAAATAGCTTCTAAGGCAGCAAACATTTATATCAGTGCTTACCTGAGGGACAAGGAAGTGCTCTCCTTGGATACAATGGGGTTACTCATGTGAATGGTATTCTATGATGCGGGAGAGGTTATGCTGACCTGGGCAACAGTGGAACTGGCAGAGAGCAAGATCTTCTCATACTTCTCAGTTCTACGGAGCAGAAGAACAGCACCAAGGATTTTCCAGTATTCGTAGAAAATCATAAACATGAAGAGTTAGATTGAATTCCACTGAGTCAACAGCAGTTTGAAAAACAAAGCTTTGCCACAGGAATTTTCTGATACATTTTAGCATAAAATCTAAAAACAGTCCATTGTGGGTTTTGTTTGTTTGTTTGTTTTGTTTTTCTTTTTGGAGGTGCTTATGCATCTCTCCAATGAAGCACAAAGGTTGTGAAAGAAAATGTCCTATAATTCGGTCGCTCTTGCAGAAGTATTTTTTTCCTCTTGTATACTTCTCATAGAGGTATTTTTCTTTTATGTAGTGATATTTGCTTTACACAACCATCATCTTTTCCTCTTTCCTTTTACAGTACTGTATGTTACACTGCGCTTTCTTTCACAGGATGGATTTCCTGCAACAGTTTCCCTTTTAAACTGTGAAAGCTGTATCAGCAAATATGAAAAAAGGAGGAGAAAAAAAGAAGAGATGACCTGATGAGAAACAAACCAATAAGGATTATTACAATACTGTTGAGATAGAGGTATTTCTGCTGTTGTTTTTTTCCTCTAGCTGTCAGTACGCGAGCCCTGAAGGGCTCACTCTGTGACATGTCAGAGAAAATACAATTGCACTTTCTGTAGCTGATCTATCAGAGACAAAAGCGGCACTAGAAATGCAGCTTTGGTGGGAGGCCTCTAAGCATACTTTAGATGCTGTTTCTCAGAAATCTTCTTCTGATGCTTGCAAACCCTCCGTCCAGCCAACTGCAAATAAGTCGGCCTTCTTCCAGAGCATCCTTCATATTGCTCTACCCTTTTCTCTCCCTCCTCACATTGACTTGCACTCCCTCCCTCCCTCCCTACCTGATTGTAATCTCACCTCTGGTTTCAAAACACAGGATTTCTTCTGCCACCTTGCAAGGAGGTGATCTATGGGGTAACGCTGCCCTGTAAGAGAAGGGGAATGTGGAAGCTAAGCCATTTGCTGCATTTTCTCACTGACTAATAATAGAGTTTTCAGGCTTTGCCTTGCAAAATGTCACAAGATCAGAAATCTGGAGAAAGCAGAATTTGGGGAGAAGGAGGCTTAAAAATATCACTTAAAGAAATAGGCGCTGGTTTCCTTTTATTTCTCTTCCTGCTAGGCCCTGCTGCACCTTGCAAATCTAGGGATCAGACTTACAAGCATTTTGGACTGAAAGATCTAGAAAAAGTGAATTTATTGGCTTTTTTATTTAACAGAAGTTAAGATTTCTGGAGATTTTTCTGAGATTCTGAGGGCTTTAAGGAAAACATAGGATATCGTGTCACTCGGGAAAAAATTCTAATAGCACTGGGAATAATGATAATGCAGCCTAATTCCATTATTTTAAGATGGGATATTTTTTTTTTCTTTCTTTCCTGTAAAATATCATAATTGGAAATTATTTTTCTGAGTCATCCTTTTCCTCCGGTCAGTGGCATGGTATAATATGCTTCTGTAGCAGATAATGTAATGAATGACTTCACATTCACTTTTGGAAGTGATTTTAGTTTTACCTACTTTCTTACAACGTTTTCTCTTTTAAGGCAGCGTGTGTACAAACAGGTTTTCCAGCTGACTGGCACCCTTTCCCGTGCTGGAGGAGGGATGTGAACACCGGGGTAAGGCAGGGCACCCTTTGGGGCTCTGCTGTGTGACGGCTGGTGGGTGCTGAGCAAAGGGGACGTTCTGCAGCCAGGCACACGGCAAAAATCACAATCCATAATCCCACATAACTATATGTGGCATTAGTAAAACAGGATGTGACCAAGCATGTAAGTCCCAGCCCACTCATTGAACCGAATATATAAACTATTACCTTATAGGTTACTCAATATGGGTTAGAAACCAAATATTCCTGGTGGTGATGTCAGTGGGCTGACTCAAATGCCGGTGTACCACCTTGCAGCAGTAGAATAAATACTTTTTTATACTTCAGTGCTTAAAATTGGTCAGTAATCTAGAACTAGTGGCCTGACACTGCAAAGATTTGTGCCTGTGAGTAACCACAGTGCCGCGAGCAGGGCTGTTGTCAGTGATGCAGCTGTTTGCCGTCAACAAGTTTCCTTAGACTTGCAGGCTTAGGAGCTTAGTAATTTTTGTAAGATCACATGATTCATGGTTTTCAATGTTTATTTGTAACATTTCTATTCCAGCTGAGTGTGGAAACTGTAAATTTATTCCTTTCCTCTGTCTTTCACTTCTTGAGAAGCCATATCCACAGCTCTTCACAGCTGTAACACATCCTTAATGCTGCTGAGGGGAACTCTGGCCCTGAATAATTGTAATTTCCATGTTGTTGTCACTTTACTGTCCCTGGCACTGAGAGTCTTTCATTGTTTTGACATCTTTCCCGTGTTTTCTCCAGCTTGAAATTTCCTTGTTTGTCTCTTGCATGGTGCATTTTAATTCCAGGGTGTGTAAGTGCTAATGCGTTATTGCAGTCAGCATTCCAGCTCTGAGAAAATAAAACAGTAGAACTGGGAAAGAGTTTGCAGAACAGAACTGATTTATTTAGTGTATGTGTTCTGGCCCTCCCATCTTAAAAAGCTTCAGAGGAAGGCAAGAAAATGATCAAAGTATGTAAAGCTTCCCTACAACTAGAATTTCTTAATTTTGAAAAAAGGCAGCGTATATGACGAGGGTCTGTACACATGAGTAGCGTAAAGAGGTGGTTGCTCTGTGCCACAGTCAGGAACAAGGAGACTTAGTGAAATAATAAAAGCATCACTTTAAATGTATGAAAGCATTTCTTTCCCTTTATATGTAATTTAAATGATGACTTTCTGTGAGGAGGTCAAAATTATACATTGGTTCAAAAAGGTATTAGGCATATTCATGAATAATAGTTGTATGAAATACAATGGCCCAGGGGTAACCTCCAGCTTGAGGAGTCTCTAAACTACTGATTGCTGTCATCTGTCAAGGGAAGGGTCATACTATATGTACCTTATTCCTCCACAAGCATCAGCTACTGTCCCCTGTTAGAAAAAGGGACTGATCTGGAAAAATGAAAATATGCCCATTGCTTTTGTTTAAGATTGAAGACTGGTATCCAAGAGTTTTTAAATAGCATAGAAGAAGTGGGAATGCAACTGCAGACGTATTAATATTAAGAAGTATGAAGAACTATTTACAATGCTACAATGAAGCATAACTAGGAACAATAGATTGGACTGAAAACTCAGGTGAAATTCTGGAAAAAAAATTGTATTTAGATAAGGAACACTCTCTTCGTGGAGCTACTAGAAACAAAAATCACTTGAAAACGTACACTCTTTGGGAGGGAATCCTGAACTGACATCCTGATGGCGTAAATTAAATGCCAGAGGAGATGAGTTTACTTCAGTGGATTGCTGGCTCTATCACAACATGCGCATCTGGTCTGTAGCTAAGTTGTGTATTGCACCATAATAGCATACTTCAGAAAGTATGGGTCAAGTATGTTCTGAATTGCGCCTAATGTGACTTCACAGAATTGATGACTGAGTTCTTTACATCTGTTCTTGGTAGTGGTGTAAACTTGAAGTCAGTTAGCCTCAAGGATTTTTCCTCGGTTTACTGAGAACAGATCTGGGCTCAATACCTCAAATTTGAAAGACATCTCCAGAAAAAGTTTGTTTCTGGTTTAGAACTTTTTGGATGGTAAATAAACAGTATTAACTTTAAAGGCCTCTCAGAATTCTTAAAAAGTTATGCAAACCTTCTAATTACTACCAGCATTTCCATAAAGGGGAATGTATTTTTATCATAAACATTGTGTCTTAAAACCTAGTCTGTCTTGAGCAATGCCATTATCTCCATTTCTCCCTGGGAAGCAGAATCACTGGGAGGCTGAAGGGCAAACAGATCAGGCAGAAGAGACCAAGAGGTGAGGGGTCAGAAGGAGAGAGACAGAGATCGCGCAGATTTGTGAGAGGCAGCCAGACTCATCCTCATTTTGTCTCACGTGGCAAATACAGATATATATACAACCAAAAAATTTTTCCCAAAGTTCTGCCAATGCAGTTGAGAAATTAAAAAATAACTTATGTACTTTTTGCCTATTAATGTGATCGAAATACCTATAGGTTGACCTTAGCTCTGTGTGTTCAGGAGTGGAATTTTCTTCTTTCACCACACAGTCTGTTTTCAACAAGGTGGACAATTATGGGCATGTGCATAATTCTATAAGCAGCAATTGAGAGGCTAAATTGGAGCGTATTTGAAATATTACCATATGAATTTCTTATCTATTTGCTCAGTCCCTCTTTCCAGTGATTTTTTTTAAGTGTGTGAAGGAGTTAATGTACAATTTCTATTGTCTTCTAATAATATTTGGGTCATCTCTACAAAGCATATTGGAAGCTCTTCCCATTAGTATTGCATCAAATATAAGATGATATTATTTTTATTAAAATGAACTTTTTTGACAGAAGATGGGTTGAATTTTTAATGGTACTTGCGATTCTTGAAGACTGGGCAGACTGAAAATCTAACTCGTTAAACCAAATGGTGTCTGGAAGTTCCAAAGAAAACATGAACCTAAAACTAACAAGTATGACACAATTTTAATGGCACAATTGCTTGGTTAATAGGTCATACTTTCTAACCACTGGGGTGTGCTGTGATTAATAAAATACCCTTGCATAAACTAGATATTACACAGACGTAAGACTGATGTTTAATAATGATGAGCATTTAAACAGAAAATATCCCAGAATGCTATGATGCATAATGGATGTAAATTAATATAACTGTGAAGGATTTCATGTATAAAAAGGGATAATTCCACAAGAAGTGTATCCAGAAAACAGCTTCTGCCAGCACTTATGGGATTTACAAACATTTGAAAGGCTCACTTAATTTTTACTTCATGCAACTTCATTCTAACTTAGTGAAGTTGTGGATAGCTTTGCCCTAAATTTGCCTTCTATAACTAAGAGATGATAACTATAGATATTAAATTTACCAGGGAAGAAACTTCCCAAATGCTAGCTAAGACTGAGACATATCTTAGGAAACTGTGCAAGTCTGTATGTGCATACGTGCCTTTTCTTTTTCCTTTTTCTCTACGTGCCACCATGAGATATGCCTGCTTTATGCTGGCTGCTATTCAGACTGTGGAACTGAAAAAGCAGCTAGAAATCCTATACAGGATGGAGAAATGTCATAACCTTTCTTGCTTTCTTCCAGCCATGCATCGTGTGCTATTCAGTTGCTCAAGAGTGGCAGGAGAAGTCACACAGCAAAGCCTGCAGTATCAGAAAAAGTCTAAATTGCAGTATAGCTTGTTAGCGTGGAAAAAGGGCTGTAACCCATTAGTGAAGTGGCATGAACCTCTGACTGAATGAACCACATGTAAACCAAAAATCTAAGTGTCCCTCATTAGGCAGTCAGTTCTGATTTCTTGCAGAAGCTGCAACAAACAGAAGAACAGCAGCTACTTCTTGTTGAAGTCAGATTGATGGGCTCAGGATGGAAGATTAGAAAATACCCTGAAAAAGAAACACAGGAGACCTGGTTTCCCACACCATTGTGGCTTGGTTGTCCAATTCTGAGTTTCCATCTTCAGGCTAGTGCTGAGTTAGAAGGGGGGAGTGGGTGCATTTCTCTTTCGTTAGACCTTTTTACTCTTTATAATCTTTACCTCTTTATAATCATTAAATATTATTTGGAACTTTGATTTCTCACGTTTTAGTACTCTGTGAAGTGTTCTTGGTTTACAACAGAATTCAAATCCAGAAATTGCCTGACTAACCTGATCACCTTCTACAACAAAATAACATTTTCTGTCAACATGGGAAGAGCAATAGATATTGTTTGCCTGCAAAGCGTTTGACAGTGTTTCCCACAACCTTCTCCTGGACAAACTGGTGCCATACAGATTGGATGGGTGGTCTGACGAATGGGTAGGAAATTGGCTCACATGCTGCGCCTCAGAGGGTGGAAATCAATAGTTTTTACTCAGGCTGGCAGCCAGTCACAAGTGGGATCCCCCAGGGACCAATACTGGGCCCCATGGTGTTCAACACCTTCATAAATGATCTGGCTGATGGGATTGAAAGCACCCTCACCAAGTTTGCTGAGGACAAAACCGGTGGTGAGGAGACCATGTCAGAAGGGAGAGCCATTTTACAGGGAGACCTGGACAGGTGGGAAGAATGAGCTAGCAAGAACAGTATGAAGTTTAATAAAGATAAGTGCAAAGTCCTGTACCCGGATGACATAACCAAAGAGCCCAGTACAGGCTAGGACCTGTGTGGCTGGGGAGCAGCGTTGCTGGAAGGGACCTGGGTGTCCTGGTGGACAACCAGCTCAATAGGAGCCAGCAGTGCGCTGCTGCAGCAGCAACGAAGGCAAATTGGATGCTGGGCTGCATCCAAAGGGGCATTACTGTAAAGGATGGAGATGTGATCATCCCACTCTACTCAGCACTTGTCAGGCTGCGCGTGGAGAACTGTGTCCCCAGAATTCAAGAAAGATGCAGACAGATGGGAGAGGGTCCAAAGGAGGGCCACGAAGATGATCGAAGGGCTGGCGAATAGGTGCCTGAGCAAAAAATGATATTTTAAAGCAGCTCTACTAATCTTTAACTATATAATCAAATACTAAAACATTCCATTTCTTCGTGAATTGAAGTTGAAAATAAGTGTTTTGAGGTGTGAGCACTACCTTTTCAGCTACTCTTTTTCCCACGATTTCTATTCCACTTCCAACTAATGAATTTTAAATATGTCAATTGTCGTCATCAGTAATGAAATATCTCCCAGCATATAGGGCTGATAATCATGATTTTCTTAAACTTATCACATTACAGGATTCCATGTCACTGTATCTATCCAGCAGTACACAGCGTTCACCTAAGCAACCCAGCTGACATAATGAAATATAATTATTTTCAATTGTTCATTCTAAATGTAATTGTATTTTTAAATTACTGTGCAATTTAATAAAATCATGGAATATAATTGCCTTCTTTCAGCTTGTATATGTTATAGAATATTATCATTTTCTAGACTTCCACGCATCCTTTACTTAAACTTACGGTTAGCATGATTTGAATGAATATCTAGTTATTGTTCATTATGAATCATCTTCATAATTAATTGACTATTCTGGGCATAACCTGTAGTTTAAATATGACATAATTTCTGAAGTAACCCTGCTTGAAGTCATGTGGACCTCAATACTATCAATTTCCTAAATCTTCACAGATTAAACATAGATGCTTATTTGATGGTGACAAACAGATCCCACAAATACAGCACAGAGATGCACCGCAAATGGAGAACACTGAAGAAAATGAGATAAGAGTCACGAGCATTTCCTGGCTCAAAGTATTTCTATAGATGAGAAACAGATCGCTTAACTTCTGGGCTGGCCTGTCTCAAGTGGATGGCAGTTTTAACTGTGGAGTTTAAACTGATTGTCAGTCCCTGTTGGTGTTTGCCTGTGGCTGTAGAGGTGGTGAAGGCTGTTCAGGTGAAGTCTGTGCAGATTCACCAAAATACCCATGCACAGAAGCAAGGGCAAGCGTTAGATTCTCAAACGTCTTTTACTTTACACCGTGAAGCAGGAGCAACAGACTTGGCTTTATCAGCTACTGAGTTACTGTTCTCAATGCATTTTTCTTAAAGTGGACAAAAACCCCCATAAATCCATAGTGATTCCTGCTTCAGAGTCTTTACAACAGGGGAATCAAACTTGCTGCTAAGGAATTGAACTTGTAAATTTCGCATTCATTAGATATAAAGATTTATGTCTTGAAACTCAGCTAGTCAAGAACCAACATCCACAAAGGGGAAATTTTGAAAGAACAAGTGTTTTATTTTGGTTCCAAGATGACCTTAAGGAGTCATCGTGGAGATACTTCCCAAGGACTGAAGTGGAGCCAGGTGCTTCTTTTCACAGCCCCAAGTCCTGGCAGTAGCACTAAATCCTTGAATACTCCAGATTTCCTGAATGGTTCTGTCCTCTAGCAAAATTAGCCTGTGTGTAACCTGTAAGAAACAAGTGGTCCCCTTTCTGTGAAATGGGCAAGGATCACGACCGTGATGCTTTTGCACCAAGTCAAGCAACGTCCATCTGGCACGACTTTTAAGACCCGCATCTCTGTAGTGCATAATTCCTTCATGAAGATCAATTAATTCATCTTCATAATACTTCAGGTGTTTTATCATCTCTACTTTACTCAGGACCTAGGAAAATAATAAAGATCAGACAAAAATGATTTATGTATTGAACCACATTTTTAGAGGTCCCTGCTAATAACTTAACCAAGTTATTTGTCCTATCTCCCTGTATTGTCTCAATTTCTGATTTATTAAGACCAAAAAAAAATAGCAACCTTGTGATCTTTGTACAAATGACGAGTATCAAACACTTAATGCAATTCTTTTAGGGAGAGAGAGAGAACGAGAGAACTGCAGGAATCATTTTTTTTTTAAATTACATGCTTTTATTTTCCCTGTTTCATACTATACTTTTTGACTTCAAGGAATTTCACCAAAATAAGCTGCTAAAGGATAAACCAAACAGGTAGGGAACAGACACAAGTCTTGAAAGGCAGGAAGGCTTCCTGTGGGGAAATATCCTCTATCCCCATCAGGCTGGGAGTTGACTTTTCCCAGGTTTTAGCAGGAGGCTAAACGGAACCTTTAGGAATGGGGTGGGATGGGTTCTCAGTGGTCAGAAACGCAGAGCAGAAGGAATATGCGGTGAGCAGGACAGGCGACATCCTGTCCCAGAAGCAGCTGGGGCTCCAGCAGGCATTAACTGAAGTTTTAATTAGGGCACAGAACTATGAGTCTGTGTCTTTTGTTCTATAAAACTATTTTTGAAAATGCTTGAGAGAAGAGACATCTGAATAAAGCATTGTTCTGAAAGCGCTGTTCTGTGCCTTTGAATATATGAAATACCAACTCCTGAAGGAAAGCCCTTAAACATGTGAACAGTAATCTGAGCTTTCATTAATTAATATGATTAAAAACCAGAGTACTACAAAGAAGGAACATGGTCTTAAGGGTTTGCCCACATATTTCGACTTAGTGAAGTATAGAAATCCGTGCATGAATTCTGGAAAGCTGAGAGTAGAGCTGTCAGCCTGATGTTTTCTATCCCTGGCAGAAAAATAATTTTCTGAAATAAATATTGGCACAAAATGTATCACCAAATTCTCGAGTTTAAAGCTGGGAAGATTAATCTCGCTGAAGGGGTGCCAACCTGTACCCCCTTTACTGCATCCTACCCTTATGCGGTTCAGACTTTGCTTCCTTGGGAGAGGGACATCCCACAGCAAGGCTCCGTGGGGCAGGCTCTCCAAGGCCCCATGTGTAGGCAGCCCCACATCACAGGGGAAAGTGTATCCAGGGGCCCTCCCTGCCCTTGATAAGATAAGCTCTGGGTGCGTTAGTGCAGCTGGCCTTATGAAGACCTTTCACCCAGCTTGGGAAGGCTGAAGGGTTGGCTTCTGCTAATGCGGTTTGATCCCCCTTATCCAAACCACTTTTTCATTACATTTTCACCTAGGAACTTCTGTACTGAATCCAAAGCTGCTGGATGGTTGACCTAAATAATGTGAAGTTCAGTCATCGGGAGAGTTGAGTGTTGTGTGCCACTGGCAAAGAGACAACAGAGACCAAGGTGCAAGCAGTGCTTGAGGCCTCTGCGATGGCAGGGAACTGATTAGGAGAGATATGCCCAGATGATCATAGCAGGAAATTCATGACCCGTGCTGTGCAGAAAGATGAAAAAATACAAGGTTTCCCTCCTCCCCTTGAAGTCACTTTTTTAAGTGTACAAGAACTTGCCACAGCTTTGTGCTGTGAACTCATGTTGAGGCAATTACCTATGATGACCTCTAAGTCCCTTTCTGAATTACTTATTCCCAAGACAGAAACTTGTACAACCCGCACTCTGTGTTCCCAGCTATCTTATGTTACATTTGAACATATGAAATGTACTTTTATTGCTTTCTGATCATTTACCAAGTGATTCAGGTCTCCCTGTAACAGTAACCTGACTATTAAGTATACTCTTTGATCTTATCAGTTACTGTGCTAGTAAAATTTTTGTAGCTTTATCTCAGTTACTGATAAAAATAGGGGTCAAGAATCAATTCCCTGTGGCCTTATGGCTAGAGCTCCATTCCTGACTATTTTCTCAGTACGAACTGCATTTTGTGATCCATCGGGGGACCAAGTTTTAATTCATTGTACTGTCTTTTAGATCCAAGATCTTGAGATCTAAAATCAGAAACTGAATGGTACTGAGTCTAAGAGAAATCCAAATATAAAACCATATAACTTGGCTGTATCAGTTAGACCTGAAGTCCCAACGTAAAAAGGGAACAGTTGATTTGAAAAGACCTACTTTCCAGGAAATCAGGCTGACTGATGCTGAACATTTCCATAGTCTTTAAATTAAATTGTCAGTCTCAAATTGTTTCCATGTTTTTTTCCAAGAATTGACATCTAAGTCCTCTACAATTCCCAGAGCCCCTGCCCTTATTCAGTTTTTTAATCCTGGCACTCCTCCAGTCCTTTGAAATTTCTATAGTTTTCAAATGTTTGTTAATTATGAACAGTAATGGATATGTTCAGAGAGAAAGGTTCTCAGCAGTTTCCTCTAAGACAATTCGATTTAGATTATTCTCTCCTGATCGGTTTGATTGGCAAAGCTTTCATTTTACTAAAGTTGCCCTTCATTTTTCCATTGAAAGAGGAGGTGAATGTTCTGAGCCTTTCACAGCCGTGTAAAGGATAGATTTCCCTTGCTTGTTAATAAGAAAATTTAGCAATCATTGCTATTCCTCTAGTTTTTCTTACTGACGTTTCTGAATTTGTTGTTTCTGTAATTGTTGTTATTTAGTTTTCTCCTTACGTGTACTTTAAATATAGGTTATAATACATTAATGCTTTTGTATTTCTTTTTAAAACATCATGACTTGAGTCTTTTTCTTTGTTTGGGCATGGGTACCTGCACTGCCATTGCGGGTTGATATGCCTGGGAGATACGTTGTACCAGAAGAGCAAACAGTGCATCCCAGTGAACCTGTAACAAATCTGACCCTATCCAGGCAAAGACTGAATGTATTTTGTCAAGCACAACTTTTTATTCCTTTCTGTTGATGATGCTACCAAGATCATAAATTTCTTGTTTAACACACCCCACTTGGTTTACCTGTCAATTGACCTGGCAATCTGTTAAGCCTACCTTTTTTAAAATCTTCTAAATACATATACTAATGGTTAATCCTACATTCTTCATGCTTTATGTAAACCTGGTATCCAGATCATGCAGATAATACTTGGGAAACTACTAATTTTATGTCCAATTTGGGTGACAGATAAACAAAAATGCTCATTTTTAGAATCTCTGAGGAGCACTTGGCCCTGACTCTTTCAAAGATGAGGAAACATATTTCAGTCTTTCCATTTATTTGTAGGAAATAACTTCGGAATACCTTGACTCTTTTTGCTTGAGCTAGTGGATCTTAAATTCACTTAAAGCTTCATTCAATATTGCTGGGCCAGTGCATTAATCAAATAGCAGGTTTGGAAAACACACAATAAAAATTTTAACCATAATCTCTTGGTGCCAGTGGGTCGGAAGCACCCACTGTTAAGTGCAGCTGCATTTGGCATCGCTGCTGAGGAGTCAACCTCCAGGTTCCACAAAAGTTTATTGACTTAAAATACCCAACTGCACTGTTTCTCAGCTGTAGTGCTGCAGCCCTTAAGGTAGTCACAATGGATTTATCATGAGGCTAATTCTGCTAGTTCAGAGGAGAGTTGTTGTTACAGTACATCACTTTTTTGTTGCTGGCAGACTTTTGCCTTTCTCAAACCCTTCACTTACCCCTCTGTACATTCAGTGGGAGTGTAAGGAAAATACAGGTCTGTCGCAGAATCATAGAATTGCCTAGATTGGAAGGGACCTTTTAGATCATCGAGTCCAACCATCAACCTAACTCTGATAAAAAACATCACTAAACAATATCACTAAGCACTACATCTACATGTCTTTTAAATACCTCCAGGGATGGTGATTCCACCACTTCCCTGGGCAGCCTGTTCCAGTGCTTGTTAACCCTTTCAGTGTAAAAATTTTTCCTAATATCTAATCTAAACCTTCCCTGGTGCAACTTGAGGCAATTTCCTCTTGTCCTGTCACTTGTTACTTGGGAGAAGAGACCGACCCCCACCTCGCTACAAGCTCCTTTCAGGTAGTTGTAGAGAGCGATAAGGTCTTCCCTCAGCCTCCTTTTTTCCAGGTTGAACAGCCCCAGCTCCCTCCGCTGCTCCTCATAAGACTTGTTCTCCAGACCCTTCACCAGCTTCGTTGTTCTTCTTTGGACACTGTACTCAAGGTGGGGCCTCACCAGTGCTGAGTACACGGGGACAAACACTTCCCTACTCCTGCTGGCCACGCTATTCCTGATACAGGCCAGGATGCTGTTGGCCGACTTGGCCACCTTGGCATGCTGTTGGCTCATATTCAGCCCGCAGTCGACCAACACCCCCAGGTCCTTTTCTGCCGGGTGTCTCTCCAGCCACTCCTCCCCAAGACTGTAACATTGCATGGGGTTGCTGTGACCCAAGTGCAGGACCCAGAACTTGGTCTTGTTGAATCTCATACCACTGTCCTCGGACCATCGATCCAGCCTGTCCAGATCCCTCTGCAGAGCCATTCTACCCTCAAGCAGACCAACACTCCTGCCCAACTTGGTGTTGTCTGCAAGCTTACTGACAGCTTGTCAATCCCCTTGTCCAGATCACTGATAAAGATATTAGAGAGAACTGGCCCCAATCCTGAGCCCTGGGGAACACCACTTGTGACCAGCCACCAACTGGATTTAACTCCATTCACCACCAACCACTCTTTGGACCTGGCCAGCCAGTTTTTTTACCCAGGGAAGAGTACTCCCGTCCAAGCAATGAGCAACCAGTTTCTCCAGGAGAATGCTGTGGGAAACCATGTCAAAGGCTTTACTGAAGTCCAGGTAAACAACATGCACAGCCTTTTCCTCATCCACCATCCACTTTGTCATAGAAGAAGACCAGGTTTGTGAAGCAGGACCTGCCTTTCATGAACCCATGCTGACTGGGCCTGATCACCTGGTGTGCTGCTGTGTTTGTATTTTCTCTGAATTAAAGTCGCTTCAGGCCTAATGGTTATTTATCACCCCTCGTCTATTTTTAATTTTCACTTTGTCCCTTTTTTTTTTGCCGAGCAGGTATCACTGCACCCTGGTCTCCTCCCGCAGTGGGAGCTCTCTCCTCTGCACAGCAAACACAACGTTACAGACCCCTCTGCTGTCTTTAGAAGGCACGTACAAGAGGCGTTGATATCACATCAAACAAAAGCAGTGGGGCGTCTAGGTGTTAATCACAGTTTGAGACTGTTGTGATATCAAACTCGCTGATGCTGTTGTACCTGGAAAAGCCTGAGGGACGTTTGACTTGATCCCCAGGAGGAAATGCAGCAGATGCTGCGGGACGAAGGGCTGACCAGCCCTGCACGTGGGCTCAGTGCTACATCCCCACCTGGGGAAGATGGGTTTGCGTGCGAGGCTGCACCCTCAGCAGCACATCCTTCGCCTCCAGGACAGGGAGCAGGCCAAGCACTTAGACTGCCATTTTGTGGGCAGTTGTCTCTTTTTGTCTCTCTATAAAGCAGCAGATTTCACACCAAAATCTGGACTCCCCCCAGCTGTACAGCATGAGCTACCCAGAGCTACATTTGTCTCCCGCATATGAAAAATAAAAGACTAGATTTTGGTAAAAGTTGAAGAACAGAGGAAAGGAAGACAATTTAAATATTGCATAGCTGACTGAGCATCTAGAAGTCCAGTGTTCAGCCCTTTGGGTATGTTTGGGATCTTAACTTTACATATATAGGTGACTCTGCATACAGGTAACTTTACATATATCAGTGAAGAGTGGTCTCAGCTGACAGCAGCAACATAAACTGCAGCTGTGGGGATTTCTGTGTGGTGCCTTGCCGTGCTCCTTTGTTCTCCATTTAGCTCCCTCTGCTTCCCATCAGTCTTGAATTAGCTATCATCAGAATCCATGAGGTCACTGAGGAGGTATTTTTCTTGCTCCTGGTAGGGTTATAAGTTTTTTTATAATTAATATTTAATGGAAGTGTGTTTGGAATCTCCAGGAAGTCATCAATAGTTGATCTGTTTAAAGGGGGGTTATTTGGGTTCATCCCATCCGCAATAATTATGATATGCATAAGCTTGTGGGTAGCAACCACAAAGGATACTGGGATTTGAACCCTAAGGGGAGCAAAAGCCTGTCTGAATGAAGAACAGGTATCTGTGATTCATATAGGATGGGAAATGTACTCTCTGAGAATAAGTATAGCGTATAAAATCATTCCTAAAGCTATTAATTCTTGCATTTAAACTTTTTTAAAGGAATTTTTTTTTGAACAAAAATTCTTCAGTGAGGCGTGCTTTCATTGCCACTATATGAAGCACAAATAGGGTAAAAAGCTCAGGCAAAACTCACCCACAATACAGATCATCAGACTTCAAAGCAATTCCAAGATCTAATATCACAGGTAACGGTACTGCTAAAAAGCAAACCACAAAAATACCAAAAAAAAGCACCTTCTAACCCTCAGGCTTAAGCAATCAGTGGAGAGCAGCAATGGGTCCATTTTTTTAAAAAGACAAATAGCTAATTTACCCAAAATTGCATTTTTTTGATGGGCAGCAGCTATTTGTGATGTTATGCCAACTTTGGCAAATAGCTCCACCCCACCACAAATATTATTTTCTAAGAGGAAATAGTCCATTTTGATACTTTATTAACTAGGTATTTTGATTTTTTGTTTTGAATCAGCATTCTAAAACTAAATATATATAGTAATTTTTACACATTTTCTTTAAAAGTTTTTGAAGCAGAAATGTTACACTGAGGGTGGAATAAAATAGAATTTTTTATTATTTTTTATGAAGACAGCTACTGGAGCTTTAGTTGTATTTTTTCTAACAACCAGAAAATTCAGGCATTCATATAACAAGCACGGGATGATGAGATACTCTGATGGACCAGTAAAAATCATCACTTCATCCTAGATAAAGAAAAAATTGGCATCCCACAGCCTACAGTCCAGGTGATACTGGTGCTTATGAGAGTGGGAGCTGAATGTTTGAAACGTTCACTGAATTTCTACATAGGAAGTACTTCAGAATCTTGCATGATTTAGAGGATGTGAACGTAAAGCTGAAAATTTATAAAAAGCCCCAAACCTTTTCTGTCCTCTTGCAGTGTCCTTAGCAAGCTTGGCTGCTACTGGCAGCACATGGTGTCATTGAGTTTATCGCTGCTTATTGATTTAGGTACTGGGTACTGCTCTCTTTGCACACTAGCTCTGACCCTCAGCAAGGAGAGGGAAGGCACTCCTCTGGGCTTGAGTCACCCTAAATCTTTTCTTGGAGCGACGGCCTTAATATTGCTGGCTCTCATTAATTTCCAGCTTTTTCTCTAGAGGAACTACAAAGAGGGAGACTCAGGGGGCAGCCTCCAATCCTGGACCAACAGCTCTCCTAGAGCAGGGGCTGATCTCTGCTGGCCCTTTGCAGTTGGTTTCAGCTCTTGTACCACCAGAACAACTCAGAAAAGCTGGATTTCAGTAAAGAAATATAACCTTTTATTGTCACGAGAAACCAGTACAAAAAAAAACCAACACCAGTCCTTCTCTGAATTAGAATAGATGTAGACTCATTAAAAAACATACCTCAAACTGATGCCCAGAAATCGAAATTACAAATTAATCTAGTGACAGAGAGACACACACTAAGAATTGTAATTTTTAAAAATTTTTCAGTAAATTTAGCCAGCTCTGAAGATCCCAAGATATTGCTTTCTTATCACTATACTGTCTCTTGATATATTTTTTTTGCAGCTTAGATGTCACCGTTACACCTTCACAACCTGGAATTTGTGGACCTGGTCTCATTTCACCAGTGAGTCATGACAATTTTGCAGTGTGTGTTATTAGCTACCTTTGCCACCATTTGCTGAACTGGAGCACCTGCTTTTGTATTTTGAAGGAGGAAATAAGTGAAAATATATAAGTATTGTTGCTGATAGAAATTGAACTTTGCACTATGTTGTTTCTGAAGTCCTCTGGTTTTGAAGCTGATGGTGCAGCAGAGCACTGGGAACCACAGGCTTCAGCTGAAGTTTCATTGGGATTACAAGAAAATCTGCTGACCTGTGTCAGTGTATAACATATGAAAAGTGTCAGAAAATGGCAGGAACTGCTGTGAATGTCAAAGGTATTTGATGAAAAACTAGTGAAACAAAAGAAAAATGACTGTAGATGGTCCTAGTAAGTACTATGGCATTATATTTAATACATGCTTTTGGGCATTCTGACTGTAATTGGCAAATGTTTCAGAAATTTCATTAGAACTGTGCATTTTCCTGGGTTTAGTCATATCTGCAGGTACTTTAAGTAAGGTCCTGATGCAGCAATGCACTTCCTACTACTGGAGAGAGTCCAGCGAAGGGCTACAAAGAGGATCAAGGGAATGGAGCACCTCTCTTACGAGGAAAGGCTGAGAGACCTGGGTCTGTTTGGCGTGGAGAAGACTGAGAGAGGATCTCATCAATGCTTGTAAATATCTAAAGGGCAGGCATCAAGAGGATGGGGCCAGACTCTTCTCAGTGGTGCCCAGCAACAGGACAAGGGGGCAATGGGAACAAGCTGGAACACAGGAAATTCCGTCTCAATGTGAGGAAAAACTTCTTCACTTTGAGGGTGGCAGATCACTGGAACAGGCTGCCTAGAGAGCTTCTGGAGTCTCCTATGGAGATATTAGAAAACCGCCTGGATGCGTTCCTGTCCAGCCTGCTCTAGATGAACCTGCTTTGTCAGCGGAGATGGACCAGATGATCTCTGAATGTCCCTTCCAACCGCTACCATTCTGTGATTTGGTGTGATTCCACATTTGTAAGCTTTTTCGGTGTGATCTTGTAGAGTTTTGAAAAGGCAAAAGTGAAAACAGAGATGGTATTAATTGGTGTTACATGGTCTCCAAAGCAGCTTTCCCATAAAGTTGGAAGCTTTATTTCCACAGCAGAGCTGCTTCAGTACTGAAGGCAGGAATCTCGGGATCCCCCTTCGTACAAGGATTCTTTAACCACTGTGCTCCTGCTTCTTCACCTCCTGGATCTTGCTTTAGAATCATAGAATCATAGAATTGCTGAGGTTGGAAGGGATCTTTAAGATCATCAAGTCCAACCTTTAACCTACCCTGACAAAAGCCACTTCTAAACCATGTCCCTAAGTGCCCCATCTACCCTTTTTTTAAACACCTCCAGGGATGGTGAATCCACCACCTCCCTGGGCACCCTATTCCAATGTTTAATAACCCTTTCAGTGAAAAAATGTTTCCTAATATCCAATCTAAACCTCCCCTGATGTAACTTGAACCCGTTTCCTCTCGTCCTATCACTTGTCACCAGGGAGAAGAGGTCAGCCCCCATCTCTCTACAACCTCCTTTCAGGTAGTTGTAGAGGGTGATAAGGTCTCCCCTCAGCCTCCTCTTCTCCAGGCTAAACAATCCCAGCTCCCTCAGTCGTTCTTCATAAGGTTTGTCCTCCAGACCCCTCACCAGCTTTGTTGCCCTTCTCTGGACACGCTCCAACACCTCAATGTCCCTCTTGTAGCGAGGGGCCCAAAACTGAACGCAGTACTCGAGGTGGGGCCTCACCAGTGCCAAGTACAGGGGTATGATCACTTCCCTAGTCCGGCTCACCACACTATTCCTGATACAGGCTAGGATGCTGTTGGCCTTCTTGGCCACCTGGGCACACTGCTGGCTCATATTCAGCTGTCTGTCCACCAACACCCCCAGGTCCTTTTCTGTCGGGCTGCTTTCGAGCCACTCTGCCCCAATCCTGTAGCGCTGCATGGGGTTGTTGTGACCCAAGTGCAGGACCCGGCACTTGGCCTTGTTGAACCTCATACCATTGGTCTCAGCCCATCGGTCCAGCCTGTCCAGATCCCTCTGCAGAGCCAACCTACCCTCAAGCAGATCAACACGCCCGCCCAGTTTAGTGTCATCTGCGAACTTACTGAGGGTGCATTCGATCCCTTCATCCAGATCATTGATAAAGATATTAAAGAGAACCGGACCCAGCACCGAGCCCTGGGGGACACCACTTGTGACCGGACACCAATTGGATTTAATTCCATTTACCACCACTCTCTGGGCACGGTCATCCAGCCAGTTTTTTACCCAGCGAAGAGTACACCTGTCCAGGCCATGAGCAGCCAGTTTCTCCAGGAGAATGCTGTGGGAAACGGTGTCAAAAGCTTTGCAAAAATCCAAGTAGATAACATCCGCAGCTTTTCCCTCATCCACTAAGTGGGTCACCTTATCATAGAA
This sequence comes from Rissa tridactyla, assembly GCF_028500815.1. Taxonomy (NCBI): domain Eukaryota; kingdom Metazoa; phylum Chordata; class Aves; order Charadriiformes; family Laridae; genus Rissa; species Rissa tridactyla. The sequence continues at coordinate 26,444,752 of NC_071470.1, read as the reverse complement.
GGATATTAGGTTTGATAGGCATGACCTGCCCTTCACAAACCCATGCTGACTGGGCCTGATCACCCTGTTCTCCTGCATGTGCCGTGTAATGGCACTGAGGAGGATCTGTTCCATGACCTTCCCAGGCACCGAGGTCAGACTGACTGGCCTGTAGTTCCCCGGATCCTCCCTCCGGCCCTTCTTGTGGATGGGTGTCACATTTGCTAACCTCCAGTCAGCTGGGACCTCCCCGGTTGTCCAGGACTGCTCATGAATGATGCAAAGTGGCCTGGCAAGCACTTCTGCCAGCTCCTTCAATACCCTTGGGTGGATCCCATCCGGCCCCATAGATTTGTGCACCTCCGGGTGCTGAAGCAGGTCCCTCACCATTTCCCTTTGGATTACAGGGGCTTCATTCTGCTCCCCATCCCTGTCTTCTAGCTCAGGGGTCTGGGTACCCAGGGAACAACTGGTCCCACTGCTGAAGACTGAGGCAAAGACTTCATTAAGTACCTCAGCCTTTTCCTCATCCTTGGTCACTATGTTGCCGGCCCCATCTACTAGAGGACAGAGATAATCCTTAGTCCTCTTCTTATTGCTAATATAAGAGGATTTACATACTATGAAGACGTGTTTTTGAAGAGAAGTGGTTTGCTGCTCTTCAGATATGAGAACTGGGGTTTGAACACCTCTTCTGGGCTCCAGATGAAGGTGGGGAAGCCTGATTTCTTGTTTACTCTTCTCTAACTTGGCATTCAGTCAGAATTATGTTCAGCAACACCACCCATTCTATAGGCTTTGTTTCAAAAAATAAGTGTTTCTGAGGACCATGAGTCTGGAGAGATGATTCCTTGGGGTTAATTAGGGCATGTCGACAGCGCTGATGCACCTCCAGGCTTCCCTGATGTTCCCTCCAGGGACAGGGCAGGATCAGGCCATGCAGCTCTTTAGGCAAGGCATTTTCTTGGCTGTAGTCCTGTGCTCTGGGTGTGTAGTGAATTTCCCATCCAGAACAGAGGCAGAGTGAGCTTAGGCCAAGAGTTGTCCAGCTTTTGAGCTCCAATTTCCCTTTCTTATTGTCTGTAAGCCTTTGGACATCCAGAGGGCTGATTTCTCATGTCTCTTTGCTCTCAGGTGTGCACTGCACTGCTGTCCCCCAGCCTCCTGTACCTGCCCTTCCAAGGACAGTTGGTGGACAGTCCAGTCTAGGTGAGTATGAACAAAGTTTTTTAGGTTGTCTTTTTGGATTTAGTACTCCTAGTGTCCTCCTAGATCATCTTTTATATTCCCATGTCCTTATTTGACTCTAAATCAAAAGAAGTTATATATTTTAGCCTTAAAGTTTAAAGAATCTGACACCCTTGATAGTGAATATTGGCTTTAGGTGATGGGCAAGTCATATTTAAGTGCCTCTTATTTAAGAGGGTAATCTTTCATTTGCCTTTGGTTTTCATGATTATTTGAACATTTATATGTTAATTTTTCCTCAGTTCCGTAGGATTAGAAATATTTCTTCCATAGGATAAAATGAGGAAGTAACTGAGGAGTATATGAAGTAGATACCAAATTGAGGAGGAACATTTATTTTGAAGTCAGACTCTGCCTTAACCTTAGTGATCAGATAAAATCTGAGCATTGAGGCTTTTAAAGTTTAATTTGCTGGTAGGTCCGCTTTTGTGAAAACCTGATCTCCACATTTGTAATGCAAGTTTTGCCCACTGGGGAAAAGACTTGCAACTTAGCTCTCGTCTTCTGCAGTTTGTTGTATGGGAAGGGTGGTGTTTGCAACATGATGTAATGCCATGGAAATAAATATTCTTGCCCAGAGACAATTATTCAGCGTAACTGACTGCGAGCAGTTGACAGCACTTGTAATGTGAGACATGCCAAAAGACAGAGTGGACTTTCGTATCTGTAAGTGTTAAATTGACATGTGGAGAACATGGCTTTTAAAAATGATCAGCAGCGTATTAGCACCATAACCTGCAATTCTGTTTCATCCTTTGGTTTCCACACCATTTTTCATGATACTGGAACTCTTCTCTAGATCTATAATAATAGAACTCCATTGTTCTATAATAACATTAAAAAGAAAAAGAGACAATAAAATGCGTAAGAATTTGGCAAACAGAAAAACAGCACTCAGTGCACTACTACCATTGTTTTTTTGATTTCAGGTTTAGATTTCTTGTTTACATGACTACATAAATTTGGCTTTCTGCATTAATAGCTGAAGTTATCTACCTTGTTCTTTAGATCTTTTGTGCTGGAAATAGGCCTTACAAGTAGAAAAAGTGTATTTATTTTCCTCCCTCAGATATATTTGTATCCATTTCTGCTTCGATCATCTCACCAAAGAGATGCCAGAAGGCAAGTGCAGCATCTTTTCTCATGCCTATTGCCTCAGGATGTGGAGGCTGAATTGGTAATGGGGTGATCTGTGCTGACTTAAGCAGGCTCCTGTAGCTGACTCCCTGCTGCTTTTCCCCGGCGCTCTCTGCCCACCGTCTCTAGAGGATTCCAATGTGCAAAGGCAAAGGTGAGGGGAAGGTTTACGTGAACACTTTCCTACCTTCTCTGGAAGCAAAAGTTATGCTGCAGTGCTAGTGCCACTCTTTTATTTTTGTTTGCTTGTTTTTCACTTTTCTGTTATTATTTTTATTTCTTGTTCTTTGTTTTTATGTGGAAGGACAAATCTGTTATATCCTAAATCAAGGCTCTTCTGCCTATCAAACTCAGAGAAAAAGAGGATCCAATCCCAAGTGTGAAAGAACGGTGGTTTTTATTGCTGACATCTATAATCACTGAGGTTGTCCATTTCTCTCTCTCTTTACTCTGTTTTATTTGGGGGCATTTGGTTTTAGCTTTATTTTCTTTCAATGTTATTTTCCCTCCTAAGTCACCAAGACCCTCTGAAGGGTCAGTAAACCCCTTTGAAGATGAATAAATGCCTTACAAAAAAAATGACTCCATTTTTAAGAAACTAGCAACATAGAAAATTAGAGAAGCCTCTGCAGAATTTTAAAAAGGCTTGATGGAAAGAAATGGAGGCAGATTTGTTCAGGGAATTAATAGCTGAATCTGCCTATGTGTCATTCCCATAATTTATAATGTAAGCATTTAGTAAAAGCAGAATGTAAGAGTATATATTCAAGGAGTAAATAAGTATTGGGCAGTGTTGTATGACAGAACAACAACCTTTTGTACCAATGACCTCTGTAACAGAACCGACACAAGGAAATTGATAACTTTTACCAGTCCTCGTTTATCACACTCATATCATACGCTAGCTTGTGATTATAGAGGGAGTTTCTTCAGAATGAAAGTGTTGTTTTATTTGCTTGTCTAGTGAGCAGTTTTGGTTTTATTTGAACAATTGAAGAACAAGTTAGAAATTCTGTCCCTGGAATTACAGACAAAAACATGTGTGCCAAAGATGGAGTATCGTAAGAAAAATAAAATAGTAAACTGGGGGGAGGAGGGAGAAGATAAGGCCATGAAAAGTGGTGCTGGCTTATTTTAACTGAATTCCTGAGTAGAATTCCTGAATTAACTGAATTCCCTAAGTAGAATAGCCAGCAACAAAAACCCCCTTTCATCTACCCAGAAGCGATAGCTGCAATTATTACATGAATAAATGTAAAATGAATAAAATGTTTTGGGTTTTTTTTTTTTATAATTTTCTATTATTCAGTAATATGCTTTAATGCTTCATTAACTCTGATGATATAATCTAGTTTTGATTAGCCAGGATTTGAAGCGTCTGCTTTCAAATGTTATTATTCTTTGAAAAAATATCTTCTGAACTACAGAAGTACCACCTGAATGCAGCAAATATCTCAACTGTTAAAGGTAGTTCAGAAGAACTGGGATTTAACACATCGAGGACTTGACACTTTTGTTTCTTTGTGTATCATAAACACTACTGAAAAAATGGAACAGACAAATTAAAACACTTATATTTGTTTAGGTGAAGACAGTATTATGGGTGCAAGTGCTCTCTTTAGCCTGAAAAATAGTCATGACAAGCTTCTTGGCTTCCAAAACGTCCAGGAGTAAATTATCAAAGAAATTATACACTTCTTGCATTAGCACGGTCAGTTCACATCTCAAATCCTGCCCAGCCTTCTTTGCTAGAACCAAATTAAAATCATAATGTTTTTGTTGTTATCACAAGTATTTCCCTACTCGAATCTCTCTCTTTCTCCAAACAGGTTTCTCTAAACAACAAACTCGAGTCACTCAACATCTAATAATGAAGACACTTATGTTTGTTCTGTCTCTTTGTTGTTCTTCTTTGAAGTGCTATGAGGATGCGTTTTATTATAGCACTTTTTATTGTATTTTGTAATTCTGTTGTTTTAAGACTAAGCTACATCTTCAATGACCTAGAGAGGAGACTTTATAAAAATATATATATACATTACCCTTCTCCACATGATAGTTTGACTCAGGTCTTGTTCTCATTGCTTTTTGTATCCCTCTAAAAACAGAGAGTTTAGGTTGCTTTGTTCATGTTCTTCATTTCCATCTGGAAAGAAATGTGCTGGTGTGTTCACAACTTGTAACATTAGGGAAATTTCATTTATTTGTAGTTGCAACGTTTACACTGGGAAGTTCCAGAAGACCACTCTTGCTCAGGTGGCAAACAGAAAGATAGTCCCCACTCCAGGAGATCTGCAGCTTGCTAATGGGATGAGACATCACGGAAGCAGAAAACACAGGCAGGAGGGCAGATGATACTGGCAAAGAAGTGATTATGAAGACAAAGGTAAATGTTTTTTATGACCTACTGCTAATCTAAAAGTGAATTTCATTTTTCCCCCAAGCTGTATGTGAATTCAAAGGGAATGGCTGGACAAAGACACTTTGGCACTTTTGCACACCCTGGCCTGCCAAAGGATCCTGCTGAAAACCTCCTCGTGTACCTTGCTCGCTGGGCTCTCCTGGCTAAGGCCAATGCAGTACCCAGGGCAGTAGGGAGGGGGGCAGGAGTCCTTTATCAGTACAAATCCCTAATGGGAATAAAAGGTAACATGCGGTAATTTTGTCATAATCAGGGTCCTTTTTTAAAAAAAAAATTAGTATAACTTTTTATTATTAACTGCATTTGAGTAAGGCTACATGCAAATGTCTTCATGTCAACTACCTTTGTTAAAAAACAGCAGGCAGCTGAAAAACTGAAACAAGCTCTGAAATTTTTAGGCACGTTGAAGTCTGATATTTCTAAAAATCCTGTGGTGTTCACTTTGTTTCTTTGTCTGTTTATAATAGCCAATACTTCTTCAAGCAAGTGTATAAATCTTGCACCCTTGGTACCGAACCTAAAATGTAACATGCAGGTGAAGCACGGAAACCATAGGAAAAGTGCCTTTATTACAGTATGACCATATGTCATTTTACTGTCTGTAGTCATCAGACATCTTTCATATGAATTAGGGAGGAAGCAGGTATGAAAAGGCTACGCAGTCTGTCAATACTATCTCCTTCCTCTTGGAATAGTAGTCAAAGACAAATATGAGAGCAGAATTCAGATTTTTAATTAGACCAGTGGGTCTGATTTTGGCTTGGAAGACGCTGTCCTGTGGTTCTGTAAGGTCAGTTTATGTGTTTTGGAGTGTTCAGCTATATTCTGGGCCTAAGCATGACTTCTCTCACAGTTAAATTTGTTCAGCTATCTTTTCATTAAAAACTTGTGCTGTGATTTTGCATTATTTCCTGTGGAGCTGCTTTTGATGACACAAATATTATGACTTGAGACCTCAGAATTTCCATAGATAATTAGAGAAGTTGCTGAAAAGAAACTTTTTTCTTTTTTTTTTTTTTTTTTTTGGCCAAACACAGAGCCAAAAGAGGAAAAAGGAAATTAAATCAGACACATCCACAGAACACCAGAAGCCAGTAGCTACAGTGCATGTCCAGAGAGCAGCATGGAGTTCACGCAGTGCACTGCAGAGACAATGGGGGGGCTGTGAGTAACCCAGCGGTGTTAAACCACCACCAGGATAAAACAGTTATGCAGATGCATACAGGCAGTCTTACAGCCTACTCAGCATCCCCCGCTTCCCAGTCTCTCCTAGATCTTCTGTGTTTTCCCCCCCTCACCATTCCCATGCCTATAAAACCACAATAATTTCAGTAGCTAGCCAGGTTGTTATATATTTACTGCAGCAGTGTACACTCTGTTTTTCACATTTGTTGATCTCAGTGTTCCTTCTGGCCCAATGAGTCAGGTCTCTCCCTTGCAGTGCTTGCACCATTGTGCTCTTCTGTTTTTCTCCTGCCTGGAGATGCACACCTGGGCTGCACAGCCTCTTACTGCTCGTGCTGTTGAACTGCTAGAGTAGGTCCATCATTGAACTGCTTTTGACCGACCCAAGTCAGGTAACACTGGAAGCGAGTTGGGAACAGTGATTCTTCATATCGAGCGGTTGCACCCACAAGCACAGTGATAAGAACAGCTTCATCTGGCCCATAGCATTTGATTTACGTACGACTCTATGTAGGAAAGTATGTGGCATTGGAATACATTTCATTCAGTTTAACGCAAACGTCTACTACTTATTACACTTAGTGCATAAATGTATATTCATACTCACCTGCTTCCCTGAATAAAGTGCTTTCTTATTTTAGATCCTCACCTGGCTCTCTGCAGACTCAGCTTAACATTTGCTCCTGTGGGTTTGGTGACATTCTCTGCTTTGTTTTTTTGACTTCATGCTCTTCTCCAGCACAATCCCTACCAGCTCCACAAGCACATTCAGGTCTACCAGGTTTCTCCTTTCTCAGCTTTGTGCTTCCACTGATGCTGCCTCTGATACCTGGAGAAGTTCTTTCAGTCCCTTTTTTTTAAGCTTTATGAATATACTCCTTTAAAACTCAGTTACAAAACTGGTCCTCTGATTGTTTGCCTAGAACTAGCACCTCTCTATTCTCATTTATGTCAAAATAGTATGTCCTCTCTTGTTTTTCTGTGTTATAATACAAGATTTTCAGGAATACTGTGTTTCTTTTTTTATAGCTGTGATATAGTACAATGCATGAGAGATTTTAGGAAGCTTTGGCTGAGTTTTGACAAATGGATATAGCTGCGGAAAAAAAGACGCAGGATTGTACTTAACTAAGAATTTTGCTAGTTCTTTTACAGACATGAAGGGCTCATGAGCCCTTGTCATTTTTTTCTTATTAATTTGTTGAATAAATGGTATTGTCCCTCCCAACAAATCTCTACTTTAAGGTTGTTCTATGCAGAGAAAATGCTATTTTTGTGTTCCTTAAGAAACTTAAAGGCTTACTGGATGCATCCCACCTCAATGTTATTTTTGCTAGCAGGCGTCTTGTTTCAATTTGGGATAAAATGCCTGTAAATGCTTTGTGGCATACAAGATATTTCTTTGAGAATCTCAAGTCAGCGTACAGCTGTATCATTAGGAAACTGTGAGGATGGCTAAACATTTTGTACACCATTGTTATTTGTTGAAAAACAATCCTTAAAAACCCCCAAAATGTTTTGCAATTGTCAACATTTTAAATTTTCAGAAATTTATAGCAGAATTTTGTGTGCTGATGTTTCTGCCTTGTTAATGTTTTTACTGGCACTTTCAGTGTCAGTTCTGATTGGCAAGAATTCATACTTTACTCTTTTTGTAAAAAAAAGAAAAAAATGAAGTAAATGAGAATTCAAAGAAACAATGGTAAAGAAAGCAGAGAGAATATTGTCAAAAATGATGACAGAAAATATTGCACACCTGAAAAAATTTTTGTGTTGCATCTTGGGAGATAAAGTTTTTCTTTTATTAGCAGATGAGATCTGTAACTAAACGAGAAAGAAAAATGCCATGTACTTCAGAGTTTTCTGACTGTTTATTTTTATTATAAAGCTAACAGAGCATGTTTTTGAGTACATTATTTTGGTTGCAGTTTCCACTAACATTTTATTGTTGAAAAGCTATTGTCAGTGTGCTGAGATAAGGCAAAAAAGAACTGGTGATTATTTTTGTTGGCTGTTCCAAAGACTTAGAAAAGGAAATAATATTTCAGGAGTTTCTGAGTGAATATACCAAGTAGGATGAGATGTTTCCTGAATAAGCAGGAATTTGTAGCCCACACCTGCAGAAACTGGCTCTGTGGCTCGGTGTAGCGGAGGGCTGAATTTTCTGCTTTTCAAAGTTCAGTTTCCCCAGTGAAAGTTCAGCTCCTCCCGCGCTTGGTATTGCAAGTTCCTTGTCTCTAATGGCATGAGGCACCTCTTAATGGAACAGGACATATTGTTTTAGGATTATTAGGTGCACGAGCCGCCTGCCAAAACTTGTCCTGAAGTCAAAATGCCTGCTGAATCAGCTTCAGAGCATTATTCTTCTTCTCCTGTAAGTTTTATGCAACACTGCGTTTTTCCCTTCCTTTTTCTGTATTCTGCCTGCATTGTTCCCAAATGGTTTCTTAAATCTGAGCTCATATCAGAGGATTAAAACATTACAATGAATTAAAATGATCACAATTAGTACAGACATAAGTAGTACATTATTGAATTAAAAAACAGTAGTTTGATGCTTGGTTCAGTGGTGCAATACTCTTACAGATTCAATGCTCTCCAAAGTTTGCCCACTGGCAGCCTTCCCCTGGGGCAAGCCAGGAGAGCTGAGAGAACACTCGCCCCCAGCACTGCCTTTGGTCCACAGCCACACAGACCGGCACGGCGGGGGCCAGCCCAGCCCTGCATGGAGAAAATGAAAAAACCCCTCTGTCCCTGGCTCTGGGACATGCAGAACTGCTGAACTGGGAAAGGTGGAGCAAGGCTTTTCTGGTTTTCTGTTTCTCTGGCGTTATGCAGGATTTAAAAAAACCCTCCAAGAACACACATGAATATATAAAACGGCAAAGCTGATGTCATTCTAAGCACACCAAAGCAATTGTGAAATGCTTTCTCACATAGAGAGAAACATTAAACTATGATAGCACAAGAAGAAGTGGTGTAAAGTTATGCCAGGGGAGGTTTAGATTGGATATTAGGAAAAATTTCTTTACTGAAAGGGTTATCAAACATTAAAACAGGCTGCCCAGGGAAGTGGTGGAATCGCCATCCCTGAAGGTATTTGAAAGATGGGTAGATGTGGTGCTTAGTGACATGCTTTAGTGGTGGTTTTGGCAGTGTTAAGTTAATGGTTGGACTCAAAGATCTCAAAGGTCCCTCCAACCTAGACAATTCTATGGTTCTATGGTTAAAAATTTAAGTAGAAGCAGGAAGCAGAAGTAAGGGCTCCCTTTCCAAAAATATGATCTCAGGTCTTCGAAGGTATTTAGGCCCTTTACTTAAATCTTACTTAATGTGGATTTGGCACCTAAATACCGCTGAGAATTTGAGCCATGATCAATATTCCCTTAATCACCCGCAAAGTCTTCAGCCTGTTTAGAGAAACAATATCTCTGAAAGTCCCCATTCAGATTCCTGTGCCAGGTTTAATGCCACCATAAAGCTACAGAGGGTTTTCAAATGTCTAAAAGCTTCAGATGTCGAAGCCAAAATTACATTTTATATGACTCACAGACCAATAAGTCACTTTCTTTTTTCAGTGCTGTTATTTCCTGAATAACCCGGCTAAAGCAGAATTGCATTGGGAAGAATGAGATACAAGGCCAGTGGAGAGCTTATATATTGTAAATAAGAAGGATATGTTTTTTGTTTTAAGTGTAGTCTGTTATTTTTTTAATAATCCCTATGTATACAAGTTCAGCATACTCCTTTTATTGGCTTCACATACTTATTACTGAGAACTTCTTTTCTTCTACAATTTATATTAAATTCTGGGGAAAGAAGTTGTCTTTGAAAAGCACCTGGAAGTTTAATAGTTTGTGACTTTTAAGCTCCAAACCGCTCAGAAATGAAGCAGCAACTCATTACAAGCACTTGTCGCTTTTCTGTCTTATCTGAAGTTTCTATTCTCTTGAGTGACTTTTAACAGCATTAAATCAACACCATCTACTCAAGAGTTGCCAGTCTAGTACTTTTTTGCCAGATGATCTTTCTTTTAATCTGATTCTGTGGAAAGCAGCAGGGTATTCCAGCTCTACAATTTATCTGCAATAACAACAATCAAAGCTGTTATTTTCCTTATTCTGTAACAGAGCTCTGCTTTATCTCATACCGTGGAATTTTCCTTCCCTAACTGGCAGCAGCAGCTCAGGCCAAAAGCTGTGACAATGACAGTAAGGCAGAGGAGAACGGCCACTTCCGATGACATCCTCTGAATATGTTGACCGTACCGGTGGAGAAAAATAATAATACTCTATGATAAAAAATTTGTGGTCATCTAGCACCTGACATTTGGCAATCTCCTCAACATTTTGGTCAATCAGAACTTGGTGGTAGTGGCAGAACTCTGTTTCTTTTACTTAAAATCAGCTAAAGGAAAGTCCTCTAAGCCGTAGATTTACTGTAGCAAGCTGAATTTTTGGGTGCAATGGCACCAGAGGCTAGGCACAAGCCAGGGCTTGAAGACATCAACAGTCAAAGTAAGAATAGCTGTAGAAAATGAAAATACTTCTGTCCACAGATGGCTGTTCTCCCTGTCTGCTGTAGTTACTGCCCCCAGGCGTAGAGACAGCAGGACAGATCTTAGATTTGCACCGCACAGCTCCAGTTCCAATTTCAGGGTATTACCTTACACCACTGATGAGAAGCTACAGAAAACCTCTAAACCCACACTAACACAGTGGACTGGAGCTGTGATTCTGCCACCCTGACACGGGGATAACAGAATTCTAGAGAAATGGGAGAGCAGACATCTCAGGGCAACAAGGTCTTCGGCAGCTACAGCTAGCTTTGACATATTCCAAAAACTGTCTGTTCTGGGCATCGCAGGTGGAAAGAGTTAGACTGCTGTCTGGGATTTACCACCATGAGCTAGCCTTGTGAAATTTTACCCTAACTGAGGATGCCTCAGCCAGCCAGCCAGCTAGGAGGAAAGGTTGAAGGCAGAGAGAAGTTCTTACTTCTCTTCCAGCTTTCAGCAGCTCAGGAAACTTCTAAAGCTGGTGTTTGTGAAAGACTGGCATTCACAACCTGAAGGGCTTCAGTGCTCTAGCTGCCGCTTTGGGTTTGGATACTGTCTTGTAGTTCTCTTTAAAAATTCAACTGAAAGGGGAGGTGTCAGTGTTGCTGTCCATCTCTTCTTTAACAAAAGGTTTTCAGAGGAGGCACAAAACTGGTTTCTCTGCCCTTTTTATCTGGAGGAGGGTCAAACGTACATCTCGCATATCCCAGAAGTTGTGCCTTCATTTTCTGGCTTAAGGCAAGGATGGCAGAAGTTTATTCACCACCTTTCTGTTGAATCTCTGCCGCTGTGCAGAAAGAAAAACAAGACTGAGAGGGACAGAGAGCGAGAAGGGAGCAAACAACTGGGAATGTAACTCAACAACCCCACAATACACAGCCTTGCCCAGGAAGATGTCAGTTCACATGTCACTTCTGTATTTTTTTTTGTGGATTCTTCAATGCAAAAATGCATAAACAAACCTTGGGTCAGGGAGCAGAGCCCACGGGAGGGACCACATCAGATCACTGAAGAACCTATTCATGTTCCCTTTGTTTACAGTTTCCATGGCTTCTGAATCTTGTGCTCTTTCTACAGACGTTAAGTCTAAGCCGTATATTGTGTGGTGAAGTCAATACAGCCTGCCTACAGCATGAGCCAGACAAAAGCTATGAGATCAAGAGAGTGCACCCATGAGCACGCTAATTTACTTTTTCTCATCAGTATGTAGTAAGCTGTACTGTGGCTTCTGCATGATTTTAGCATTACATATATCCCCAAAGCTTTTCAGAACCCAAGAACTAGCTGTCACATCAAAATCCATGTTGGGCACTAACAATGTCTCCATTACTAGGCTGGTGACATGTAGTTGAGTCGTCTAATTCTACCTATACACAAAGATTACAGTATTTTAAACACGGTGGCAGTTCTTGTGGGCATCTGTGGATTTTCTCCATAATATATTTTCAGCTGTTTAGGTAATAGAATTGGCGGTATTGTTGGTTTGAAAGACTGCATCTGTAATCTAGCACAGACTGCATTATGTAAGTAAACACTTAATGAGCTTTTGAAATTAAGGGAGGAGGTATAATTTAACATAAGATTATTTGAATACAGCAAAATTATGATTTACTATGATCTCACGGAAGAAAAAATATTACTACCTCTCTTGTATTTTATATATTTGAGGCGATATGCCCATGGCAAACTAAAGAACAACATGACCTTTCTATAGAAAATTATAATTAAAGCATGCCTGAGTTTTGCTATTCTTCAGTGATTGTCATTTAGTTGAATGGCTGATGTATGATAAAGCATGCTATTGAATTGCTGTCAGCGAGAACGCAGCTCATCACAGCCTCAGAACTAGGACTCGGGGAAATCCTCTGAGTGCACTTTCTGGGCTGGCACTATGTTATTCATGAGGCAGGTAGCTTGGGGTTCTCCTGCTATGGTACATCCCCCCTTCAGAAGAGACCAGACTGCAAAAATGGTTTATGCAACCATAAAAGAAGGCGTCTGTTTGAGCAAAATGAGAACATGTCACTTCACAGGTGCATTCCCATGGTGAACTACAGCTAAGCACCATGGACCATTGGAACAGGTTGTAATTTTAATGATCTCCAAATAAAGGAAGTGAAGTTCCTTAAAAATCTGTCCAAATCATGAAACTGCGGCCTGTGCTCTCAATTAATCTCTGACACCTCAATCTCTGTCTATGGCAAGGGCAGGTCCTAATTTTAACTCTTCTTAAAAAAATTCAGATTTCCTGTTCCCCCTACAATTGTATCAAAGGGCTGTAGAGAAATGACCCCCAAAATTAATTATGTATAAGAATGGCTATGGGAAGAAACACCGGGGCAATAAAGAAGGGGAATGAAGACCTCAGTGTCCTTAATGTTTTCTACTGGGCACTACGAAGCATTTATTAGCATGTTGTCTCTTTTAGATACCATTTTGAGGGTGTTGCACTCCTAGTATATTAGGAGTACAATACAGTGAGCCTAGATACTGATGAGAGGGTGCTTTACAGTTTATTTGCCAGCTATTGAGAATGGTTTGATACATTCTTTATATGACCTACCCTTTATTCAGGAAAAGAGTTCAAGGACAATTCTTTACACAGGCAAATCAATGCATATGGGGAAATCTAAATTTCAGTGAAATCCCTTTTCTGCTGTTTACAACTGTTACTTCACATACTTATATACAGGGTTAAGATATTCAGGCGTTAAGATATTCAGACAGGAGAACTTATCGTTATTTTCAATTTGGTGTTGTTTCAATATCAATTGCAATTACTTCAAGAGAAAAGAAAATTTCAACTTCATGTAATAATGAATAACTTTGTCTCATCTCATCCATATTGATATAATCCGCATGAGGTCACCATACTGCAGATACCGTGTGACATGGGCAGTTGCTTCCAAGCTGAATTTTAGACTTCTGCATGCTGTGTTTATAGCTGGCTTTTTTATAATGGGAAGCTCTGATGAGTTCTGTAAAGCCAAGGAAGGGAGTGGCATCTGTTATTGCTTGTTTGCTGCAGCTAGCTTTTATAGCACCCTACCGTTTCAATAGTTTCATGGAAAGAGGAAAATATGCCTCCTTCAGGCTTGGCTGGATTCAAAATTAGCTGCTGTTATTCTTTCATTAGCTCAGCTCTTCTTGTTAGCAGTTTTGCATCATGAAGGGGGCCTGATATTGCACATGTAGGGTTGTAATTTCTGTCAACTTGGTGATTATGCTGCCATTATTGTAAGAAGTTCTCAACATCTTCTGAGTTTTAAACGGTCTCCTGCTTCACCTACCTCATGTCATATTTCTTTGGTTTCAGCAAGCAATAAGAGTTTCAGTTCTGATTCAAATCTCACTTCTTACAAAGCTTCTCTGTTTTCAAAATAGCCTTTCTAAACATAACTTATTTTTAAAAGTGTCCTTAAATTTAAGCAGCCATCCCAAAAGGCTCTGCATGCTATTAATAGCTCTTGGAGAGAAAGCTCTTGTCTTTCTGAATTTGGCACAGAAATGGTGTAAGTATTGTCAGATAACAACTTCCCCAATTAACATAAATAGCATATGCTCAAATGGCTATTGTCCCTAGTAAAGAACCCACCAAGGTCGCTTGATTTTTTCGGATGCATGAGACATTTTGCTAGTCATCCAACATGGGTATCTGGAAGTTTTTATTTCCAGTTTTATTAATGTAAATAGTATTGGCAATCACAGTTCTGAAAAGGGGTTTGTCATCTTATACGTTTCAAGAAAAAGGCATGATCACTGCACTGAATTGAAACAGCTAGCTGAAAGCAAGCATCAGATTATGTAAAACATTTTCCCATTATTACTGTTTTTCTCTAAGTCTCTAGAGAACTATTGGTATATGTAGATATTTAATCTATAGATAACTTTTCATAGGTTTAACCCAAGAATGTTTTGGGTTTTTTTCTTGGAAAAGAGGGATGTGGAAAGGATGTTCATTACTGTTTCATTTTATTGTTCTGATAACGCACCCCTACACTGTACTTTGCTCTTCGGACATAATGCCCTGATGTTGCTTTTGATAGAGCACCATATCTTTCTAAAACAGACACTGCTTTCAAACCTTTTTTTCTAAGATAGCAATCACGTCTTAAATGTTTGGTACTAGGGGAAGGAATGCTGTTGGCTAAAGAGGCTGTTTCAAATGTTGGTGAAGTGGATGTAAGCCTTCTACGAGAGTTTTACACTTTTTATTTAGATTTCTAGTATATACTTCATATGTTAAAAATGCAACTCTTTGTAGCTAATGAATATATTTGTAAGAACGTAATATAAAGCACTGTAAAAAAGTGAAGACAAGAGAGAAATTACTTCATTTTAGTCATTTTACATGTGTGTGTAGACTTTGTACTATCCCACAGAAAGTGCTACGTCCTGCACTGGTCTTAGAGAAGCAGATGACAGAAAACAAAAATACGATGGAATTTCTTTAATTAGTTTGAATTCATTCCTTAGGAAAAAAAGCAGATAAAACTAAGAGCATCTTGGTACAAAATTACTGTCTTGAAATAAGTAGGTGTGGAGGAACGTTTATAGCAACCTGACTTTCTAAGAATAAATCATAAAAATACTATTATTATCCATTGTTGTGTCAATCTTGAGTCCCCTCCTCCTTCTAGTACTGTGTTAAGACTGTACTGACAGACAAACAAATTCCTAGGAGCTGTTTGCGGAAGGACATGACTTTGACATGCTAAGGTCTTCATTCCCCTAACCCTATTATCAGGCTGCCTGCCTGCTCTTAATTGCCATTTGACTGATTTAGACGGAATATGCCGGTTCTCTATTGACTAGGATTCTGAGAATATTAAAACCAGACTGATAAAACTTTAGATGGTAAATGAAAAGTAGAAGATGAAATTGAGAATTGACATCAAGCGCACTTGCATCTCCTGGAGCCAAACTGAAGCAAATGATACTTTCATACACTAAAATGCAGTTAGAGAATCGTGGCCTCTTGTTTTCCTATCCACTCTTGGCTCCTGTGCCAGTTTTCATACTGAACATTTTTTAGAGATAATATTTTTCTGGTTTTTTGACACACAGAGGTAGTACCTCCGTCTGATATGGGGGAGTTATAGCTAGCTCACATCGTTGTTACTCATATTTATATAAGAAACTTGGCCCTTGTAGTACACAATGGTATGTATAATCTCCTCCATGTACACAGTCCTGGGAGATGATGCATCAAACAACACCTACTTCAGGTATTTCTTTCACAACCAATATCCATTAGTTCTCGTTACACACTTTGAGGTTCTTGTTTGCGGTAATGCTGGTCATCGTACATGAGTAAAGAGGAATAATTTCACATTCTTTGTAAATTCACTACTTATGTTCATTAGTCACATATGATCATTCAAAAATACCTCTGCTGTATTTTTCTTAAGTTGCCCAGCAATGTTTTCAATTTCAGAGCGCTGCCTGTGTTATAAATGGGTATTTTGTTTCCTAATGTAACAGAACACAAATGTGCAATTAAGAGTGAGGAGAACAATTTCTGCAGCTTATCCTTGGACCGGTTTCTACTCACTTAATTTGTTATTGCAGTTGTTGGAATAGAGTATTTAAACACAGCTCAGTCTGTGTCTTGCTCAAAAGCTTTTGGACAGTGTTGGAGTGGCGGCTGAAGCCATGCACTGTTTCTGCTCTCTGTAATGGCCTGATGCTCCTAGAAACATGAGCAGGCTCTTGCAGCAGGGACAGCAAATGGCCTTGTATGCACAAATCACCCCTTCCCAGAGACGAATTATTTATTTCTACGATAAAAAGCTCTTTTATCAATATTTGCATTAGTCCACACCCAATTTTGGTTTCTACGTCATTTATTTAGAATAGAACAGCAACCAAAATCTTCACATTTCCTCGCCTGATAACTGTACAATCTGAAAACATTTTACAAAGTATTATGAAAACACCAGCACGTGAAGGAAGGATTGTTATGAACTCAGATGAGTTTTAGTTGTCACATGTATGTTTGCTTTAAAAGCACCAATGCTACACTCCTCTCTCGACCCTCAGTTCCCCTCCACCCTCTGCACTTCCCCCCATGCCTCCTTATTTAGAAGAGAATGCATTAATCTGCATTAAAAAAAAAAAGAGTAGCCTTTATTTCCTGTGATTTTCTGCAATTTTCCTTTAGATTCAAACCTCTAAATTATATAGGGAAATATGGTGCCACATTCACATGCAAACTATTTTTAGAGAACATGAATAATTACACCAGATGGTTGTTTAATTCTCTTGGCATTATCTCTACTGTACATTTATGGCTTAAAGTAATATTTCCTTACACTTTTCAATATCCGTGGAAGGTCATGGGTAAGTCCCGTTTCATTATTTACATCTGATCCCTTTTATAGACATATTTCAATGCTACAGCTGTTGGAGGGCTACAGAGATGCTGATCTGCAGACTTCTTAGTAAACTATTCAGCTCTTAGAGCCAAAGAAGTATGTTCATAAGAAAACATTACATCTTTGACAGCAGATTGTTGTTAGTGTTTTATATACAAAGGAGCACTACTTATTCTATGATTGCCTCCATTTAATCTTCTGAGATTTACTAAAATTACCCCTTTCAATTGCCTCTTCATTTTATGCAGCAGTGAAAACAGGAGAGGTGTTTCTTCGCAGTCTGCGTACCTTGACTGCTTTGTGAGTTGCGGAGGAAATTTCTGCAGTTCAGTCTGTTCAGTTGCTTAGCGAAATTACCTAGGCAATTACTCCCTTCCAAATTCCTAAACATTTGGACCTGTGTAAAAGATTCATTCTTTAGGTGTTATTTCTGAAAGCCACAGATTGTTATGTGTCAAAGTTAATTCAACTGAAGTAGAAAGCTTAAAAGCACATATTCTCAGGGAGTATCTGGCACTAGACTGTAGAGGATGAAAATTTTGTATCAGGAGAACTTTTGACGTATATTTTTGTTCTGCTCTGGAATAAAAATAAAATCTTTCAAACACTTACATGGGAATGGAAACATATCGAAGTATCTGGCTTTAGCTCCAATACTCAAGTAGTTCTGTTTAATAAGTGTATTTATAACCCATGATGCTTACAGAGCTAGCCTTAGTCATGGTAGCCATCTGCTGTGCTTAATTCCTAAATTTTTGATCCAGAATCTCTCTGGAGAAAGCAGAATAAGCCTTTACTTTTGTCCCTATGTGTAAGACTAGAGTCCTAGCTGTCGGTTATAGAAAAATTTCGGCTCTAATTAATATGTTGGTGTATTTTCATTTTACTAGAAAGGTTCTGATCGGCTCAGCTAAGGCTCAGCAACGGAGGTATGTGAGAAACCAGAGAAATCCTGGTGATTTTTGACTCTTCTGCAACTGGAAATGTCCGGACAGCCTGGTAACCGGCTTCCACTTAGAAAAACTTGTCTGTATTCAGCATTAAAAAATGCATTTGACTGATTTCTCCTTCTATATATTTCTGTACACCTGCAAAGTTATGTGCAAGAAGCAAAAAATTTTGCACTCCATGCAGAAATTGACCTTTTATTATACTCACCCAGTACAGGGTGTCTGGGCTATGAAAAGAAACATAGTTTAGGAAAATTTCGGAAGGGAAGGGAAGGGAAGGGAAGGGAAGGGAAGGGAAGGGAAGGGAAGGGAAGGGAAGGGAAGGGAAGGGAAGGGAAGGGAAGGGAAGGGAAGGGAAGGGAAGGGAAGGGAACGAAGGTCATTCAGCACCATTTTGCTAGAGTAGTGTCAATATAAAGTCTCATCTGTTCAGATAATTCATGCATTTGAGATTATAATCATTAATATTTTGTCATATCCTAAACACTTGTGTACATGGACTGCTCTATGTGACAGGAATCTGATTAATTACATAGTTTGTATACTAGATGTCAGGAAATTAAAATATGTGGTATTGTTCCTGGTTTACAATATACCTTTTTTTCTTGTGAACAGCATGTAACTGAGGTGTGTGTGTAACTATTAACAGGTAACTCAGGACACATGGATGAAAACATTAGCTTATTTCCAGCTTTTATTGCAAAAGAGTACTGAGACTAGGTTTAAGTTATGGTAGTGTATCTGTACAAATTATTGTCCTCATGGAATTATATCTCCCTGTCCCAGTTACTGGACGTGTGTCCCTTTCTATATAGTTATTGAGCCCAGTGGGAGGATAAATCAAAAGTCTCAAGAAAATTCAGTGAAGGTGCAGTCTCCAGGAGACTGGAGCATTCTCTGGACAAGAAGGCAGCAGTGGGTCCTTCCTTCATGGACAGAAAAGGTTTGGGACAAGTTAAGGAAAAGTTCTGCAGGTGAATGCTAGCTATGTAAATTTACTACCTGCCCTCCCTTTCATTTTCTGTGCATGTAAGACATGAGTGCAATTCCTCTGAGTTCTTTTTCTTATCTTGGTAGGGAGGCATTGCTTCCACGCTAACCTAGAATAACTTCCTAGACCCCATCAAACCTGCGTAGTTTATGCACTTGAGAAATATTAGAAAGGGAAAAGACAAAATGTGGCAAAATACGTCAAGCTCATCAATTCTGAACTAATCATAAATATACTGAGAAAGTGTGATAAGTTGATGCAAAAGGACCTTATTTTTGGCATATGGAGAAGAGAAATGCAGGACTCAGCCGCAAATGTTTATGTGCAACACAGAAAACAAACTGCTGCTAGAAAATTATACCTGTCTCTTAAATGATAAATTCTCACCATCACTCAAAGCTAAAAGAAATTCCACATCTTTGTCTTTACAGTTCCCACATATATGACTGTTTCATAACCTTATCTAAGAGAAGCTGTCGTTTTAAACAGAAACATGACTTATCCAGATAGATTATCTAATTAAGTTTGTAACTGCAATATAAACTACTATGTAGAAGGGAGAAATATGAGCTAAAAAACAGAGTTAATTGGTGTTTAGAGCTTTAAGGTAATACAGTTGGACTGTTCACTTCACAGGGTTGTTTTAGCTTGCTGAGAGCTAGCAAAAACTTCCATGCTGTACATTGTGGTCTGCACTGTCAGGTCAGATGTGAATATCCTGTACATAGAAACCACTAGTGTAACTGTAATAACCTTTTTTTTTCATCAAAGTTATGAACTGTCAACAAACAGCAAACTTGACTTTTAAATCTTTTTCAGCACTCCTTAGCAGAATTGTCAGGAGGCAGGTAAGCATCAGTGCTGATATATTGTAATAGAAGAGTAATGAAGAGTAATTCACAGGCTTCCTTTTTTTTTGTGTGTGAACATAGCACTAGCAAAACAGATTTTACCAAATAAATTTTGAAGGTGCTGGAAAAATTATTACCAGAGCTATGTCAGCTTAGTTTTACTGGCAATTGCGCTCATCACTGTGTTCCAGTAGAACATCTCTCTCCACTTGAGTTTGACCGGGAATATATTGTGATGAAAACACATTTGTCAACAACACCTGAAAGAATAAGTCTTGTAGTCTCTTCTTACAGTGGGGAAGTCTAGATAAGTAGTGTATTAAATGTTTGTGTCCCTCTTTTAATAGTGCTACTACCGAAGTAGAAATATTTCAAACAATGCTGTCTACCTGATTGCTGTCCACCACCTTGAGACTCTTCATCTGGAGGCAGAATCCTCCAATGGCAGATCTCTGTCTTCACCTACAGAAGAGTCATTCCTCTTCCTCCTATGTTGTTTTGACTACCACATCAGCTCCAAGAAACATTCGTTTGTCATGATATTTGAGAAGCTCAGGCACAGACCTTTCCTACCTACAAAGCACTACGTTGTGCACATTGATCCTACTTTCTGCTTAACGGCGGAGAACTATCTCAAAATAAACTGGGAAGTGGCTATACGGTAGTTTAATGCTGAAGGTTGAAAGTGCTGTAAATGTGTCATAGCACAGGAATATTATTGCCTAACGGTAAACAACAGAACTTAAAAGACACTATAATTTTCTTCTCATAAAGCACCTTTAATCATAGTTTTATTGTACCTTCAGCATTTATTAAGGCAATAATGCAATTATTAATAATTTAAGCATGACTTTGTAGTAAAAGCTGTATTATCAGGTGTACTGCCACCAGTCACCTAGTTCAAATGGAGTCTGCATCTCCCACAGTATGAGGACAGATATGCAGTATCCTCAGTTTGTCAAAGTTGTTAGAGTTGCAAGTGATTTGCTACAGATAGGGCCAAATTCAACCCTCCATATTGCTCCAGACAACTTAGGAAAAGCTTCAAATAGCTATATCAGATTAGGAATTGGACCAAATGGTACTGTGGGCAGGTGTCACTATCTTTTTTTAAAGGGATTTATTCAGCTTTCCTAAAATTCATTTGAACAAAATCCATCAATCTGCCTTGTATGTAGTGTCTGACAATTTGATGGATGGATCACATTTTCTGATATTAGTAGAAAAGGAGAACACCTCTTTCTGCAGAAAAGGACTATAAGATTTGTGTGGAAAGTACCTTCTTCCTTTGTCAAGGCAATTGAAACATTACTATAATAATAATACATAATACTAGACCAGAGACAAGACATTAAAAAGTTCATCCTTGACCTGAAGGTAGTGCGGCATTCTGCATGAAAGGGACTGATGTTTTAATTTCAGTACTGATTAGACAGGGATCTGCACTGCAAACAAACCAGAAATAGTCACACAAACCTACTACTGGCAGTGCCAACAAAACAGGGGAGAAGTGAACTGGCAGAAGCAGCTCAGAAACACCTCTTCTCATTTCAGCTGCAGGATACCGGAGGAATTTTGCACCATTCTCACATTCTCTCATCATAATGGAACACCAAAACTGTTGCAATAGGGGATCATATTAATAACCCACACTGACTCCAGTACTGACCAGTGCAATCGGGATCCTCTGCAAAAACAGTTATGGAATAAAGTAGTAAAATCCTCTTCCCGGTAGCTACTAGTGTATTACCTCTGGGACATCTTTCTCTGGGATTGGCAACATATGACCTTGCATAATCACTTCTAATTTTAAATTTTTTTACTAGTTTGGCCCTGACACAGAAATCTGCTTTTTAAAGGAATACACAGTATTCTGAAATTGTAGCGGAGGACTTTCTAACTTTATCAAGGATTAAAAGGAATAAATTATCTAACCAGGCTTTATGTGTGTGCCTGATTGCTTCTGCGTGTCTCTTGTGCCTGCAGCACAGTCCGAAAGTCAGCAAGGATCCAGCAATGTGCAGCCCAACAAATGTGCAGATAGGTTCAGTAGCAGAACTTTGTTACATTGCAGGACTATCTCAGATTATTGCCAGCATTTCTCCAAATCTCAGCAGGCCATCTCCAAGGGTCAGCTAAGCCAAACAAACTATCATCCCAACTGGTAATATTTTTTTCTATAACATCACCTCTAGTCTCTGTCAAGGCCTGATAAAGAGGCATATTCATTGTCCTCATTTATGGGTTTGCATGATGAACATGCAGCTTTCTGAAAAAAGTTAGGTGCTTAAATCTGTGATGAGAAGATGCAATCTGGAAAGGTCCATTTGTCTGCCAGGATACGCTGTACTGCATCTGTAACTAGGCAGATTTACAGTCAAAAACACATTCAGGCTGGTGAAGCCTCACTGGTAGAGTGGAGCATTTCAAAGGCATCTTTAAATGGAATGAAAAAAAAGGAATTTCTGTGAAACAAAACTATATTCCTGTAGGAAACAGGAATTAAGAAATGAGCAGTTGGCTTAATTAAATCAGTCATCAGGCCTGGAGATTGTAGAAAGCTTCAGGGGAGAATATGCATTTACCGGTGTAATTCTACCTAGGAAAGAAAATGTGAAATCAATACAGTCATTTCAGTCTGTATTTACTTCAGAGAGGGGAAGCCAAAGACAGGATATGACTGGGGTCCACTTGGAGAAAACATGCCAGAAGGTAGTTTAACATGACTGTCGCTAACCAGAAAATCCCAGGAAGCAAAGGTGATGACTTTATGTCATGATCACATTATTGTTTGGTTTATCTGCACCTGTTTCCAAATACAGTGAGGAAATCATTCAAGAATTCTGTTTTCTCTTTTTCATCTTATGATTTAAGTGCTGTCCAATTATATCAGAGAGACTGCAAATTCCCTCTGTGCATGGTGATGAGGACTGACCCAGAAGGTTCGCATTTGCCTATTAACTTCCAACGCCTGTCCATCACCGGTGCCAGTCCCAGAAAGGCATCTTCCTGACAGACGTTAAGCACGGCAGGACAGCGAGAAAAGAAGCTGAACCTGACGTGTTATCGAGCACACCACGCTGAGAACGAGGGAAAAGGACAGTCATGATGGTCCAGAGGCCGCGGCATGCTATGCATCACCAGCATCTCCTCCTGAGGCTCCTCTGAAATCCTAGCATTACGCTGAAAGCTCTTCCCACTTGACACAGAGTTTTCCCCTGACGACACAGCAATGCTGTTTGCACAGCTTTTTTAGGTGAAGTTCAAGTAGCTGAAGTCAGTAGAATTGTAAGAAATACAGACTACATATCGATATATACACACTTACAGAGGAATCTATCAGAGAATCAAGTACATTGAATCCTACTTCATGTCAAATCAAACTGGAAGGGGTGAAATGAATAATGCCCTCAGATGTCCAGTCTTCTCTTCTCCCAGACTTTATCTCCTTTTCTCATTAGCAACTAAATGGGACCCAAATAAGTTCATATATACTCACTTTAGACAACACCACATCAAATAAAACAAAATTGTCACTGATTTTAACGTGCTACATTGTAAAATGACTCTGTTTGGATGTTACTATATATCCTGTCTGAAATGGCTCAGTAATCCTTCCAGCCATCAAAGGTTAATTGGACAAAAATGCCTTATAACACATCATTAGTGCCAAGATTGCATTTAAACCAAAAAGAAATTAGTTTGAACTTCCCAAACTGACCACTGCCAAGAAGTCACCCACCTTTTATGAAAGAGGTAGCACTGTGTGTTGGGTTATGTGATTAAAGGCTCATCTCCACAAACACTAAGATGAAGAGAGGCATGATGGCAAATGAGGGAATCCTAATAACCTCATCAGAGAAATGAGGCCCTGCCCTATATCCTCCCAGGGCCATCAGAGGACAGCTATCAATGCTCTGGGGGTCACACCCATCACCATTAATCAAAGGGAGAGGCTTTCTGGATCACTTCACAGGCTGACGGAGGTTGTTGCCTGCCAGGTTTTGGGGTTATTGTAGGATACTGGGGAAGGGCATCTTGGAATTATACAATACTTCGATATGAGATGTTTAGGGG
This sequence comes from Rissa tridactyla, assembly GCF_028500815.1. NCBI lineage: Eukaryota > Metazoa > Chordata > Aves > Charadriiformes > Laridae > Rissa > Rissa tridactyla. The sequence continues at coordinate 26,420,977 of NC_071470.1, read as the reverse complement.
AAGAACGAAAGGCAGAGAAATGGAGGGATCAGCATGCTTTACAGAGGAACAAGCATGGAAACAGAGGGATAAGGATAAAAGGGGCCAGCTGCATGTTAGTTGGTCAGCACAGTTGTCTGACCATGCCCTGTGCCTGATCATTGCAGTCTGTCCTGCATCCTCATCAAACTCCATTTCTAAATATTTTCCCAGGTGAGGGACTCTATATTCAGTGTGCACAGGTGTGGGAGAGGTCTCTGAGTGCCTGCACGTGGAGTCAGACCCCAGGTCAGACGTCCTATGTATCTGTGGTGAAACAACTGGAGAGAGCAGAGCCCACACATCTTGTGCGGGCGTGTATGTTGGTGTATGACTACTAGCAAACATCAAGCTGGAGGAGCTGGTGGATAGGGTAAGTGATTTGGTACCCTGGTTTTGGAGTGTTCATAGGTCTGGGCCAAATAGCAGAGAGATGAGTAGCTGAGAATCAGCTACTGGAGGGAGCAAGGGGGATCCAAACCACTTACTGGAGAGACCATGGGGACTGGCGGACAGCTACCAGTGAGGTCCTAACGATGAACCAGCTACTGGGGAGACCTGTTGGTATGTGTGTTTGTGTGCATGAGGCAACTGGGAGACCATGGGCTCCAGGAGTGAGCTAATAGGTAGATCATCTAAGGACACTTACTGAAGGATTTATAGTGATTATATGTGGCGGTGAGGGGGCTGGTTGTCATGGGTGTGCAAAGGCAGGAGGCTTTCTGTATCAATAACTGCTGTTGGGTTGCAGACTTCAGGGACTCTTGTGTCCAGGTGCCAACAACTAGGGAGATCTGGGATCCAGCTACTGGATAGACTATGTGTCTAAGACCTGATACTGGAAGGATCCACACTGTGTATGTCTATGCGTGTGTATATATATATATATTTCCACTAATAGGCTTTCACCCTGATCACCCAGGGGGAAAGATGAGGCCGCTGGTGCTGTTTGTGTTTGTGTGAGTGCAGACTTTTCTGCCCACGTTGACCTGTGTGACTGGCCATGTGTATACGTATGTGCACTGCATGTAAGTGTGCACGTGTGTGTTCATGTACCTGCTCCGCCTCACTGTGGTTGGACATGGGGACGCGGAGCCATGGCAGCCTCACCACTGTTTGGCTATGGGATTTGGCAAGTCCTAATGTCTGAAGCCGACAAGAAACTAAAACAGACTCTGCTGCTAAGAACTTCAGTGCCTCTGAGACCATCATAGATTACTTCAAGGGGGTATTGGCCAAGTTTAACTAAGATAGTTCTGGAACAAAATAAAAATCAAAATAAAAGAAAGAGTGATATATTATACTGTTCCACTGAGATAGAATATATAAATTCTCCTGTCTCTCTAATGAGTGCTAAATTGGCACATGAGATCACGAGTGATACATTTTCTCCCAAGGAACAAAGCGTGCACTATCAGCAAATAGAAAAATATCTTTCTGCTAGGTTATACAGTGTTTTGTCTGAGCGTTGTACAGTCCCCTGTGGTGAATTTTTTTTGGAGCAAAAAAGGACTAGAAATGGAAGTTGAGGGTTGCTATTTTGCAATGACTATGTTGGGGGTTCTGTGCAAATTATGTGCATTATCATCATCAATGTCATGCAATTTCGATGGGTAATCATGTGTCCTTGTTACTCTCTGCCAAAATAATAAATGGAAAAAAAAGTGGAAAAATGCACCAAATCAATGTATTCTTGTGACAAAATAGTGATGAGAACTGAAAGTCACTCACATGACAAACAAAAATCTGTTTTGTTCTGGCACCTTATAAGGAGCATTCACAAAAACGGATGAAATAGTTTGCACTGAAATATCAGAAAGAAAGGAGCTGCCTCTCTTCATAAAGCAAGCACTGCATTGATCCCTTGTAATTGTATATCACAAAAGGAAAAGCTTGCAGCCTTGGAGAAAACAAGTCTCGTTTAAATGACTACATGAGTGAGACCAAGTCCTTCAAAGACTTTGTCTCCGTTATAAAGTTCTGTTGGCACAGCTTTGTCAGTTTGTAATGAGTCAGACATCCCAATGCAGTAACGCCTGTAGAATCTCAGAAAAAGGCAGTTATGGCAAGCAGAACAAATCCTTTGGCAGTGAGGTTTAGTGGGGGCAGACTGATTTGGCTCCCATGCATTAAGCCTTCAGCCTTCAGCTGAAAACGCTGATAAATTCACATAACTCAGGTTTTCTAGAGTTGTGTAAGCATACCTGCTGTATCCCAGTGCAGGGTTCATCCAAGATAACTATGGTGGAAATATAGATGTGTCACAGAAGTGTATCCAGAGGAAATAAGTCATCTTCAAAGTCAGTGTAAACATAGAGGGATTAACTTATTTCTTGTTCCAGTCACTGACCCCACTTGCCCTCCCAGAATAATACTCAAATCATTAAAAGTATAGATGCTCATCTCTCATTTCTAATGTGCACTGGAAGATATGCATCAACAGGAAGGTATAGAATGCACCATACCTTTTTTTTTTTTAACTTTTTCGGGGATCAAACTGTTGAACTTTTCACAGGTGGTTGAATTGCATGTTTTCCTCATTTTTCTGGGCACACAGTGTGAAACTCTGGAGTCTGATTTGCACAGGTGCAGAGTACGCACAGCTGCAAGTGAAGTCGATGAAAGCTGTGGTGTGCACACATGAAATGCTCTATAATTCTAAGCTGAAATTCATTTTTAACATTGTAAAGACATATATTGAACTACTTCACTGAATTTTTTAGGGGTAAGGAAATGATGAGCCATAGGCAGACACCTGGAGAAAAATCTTTCATGACAAATTGTTGAAATTTGGCAAAATTATATGAAAGTGAAAACCCAGCCTTTGTATGAGTGGGAAGTGTTAAGCACACTTAAGAAAAGGTGACACAGCCCCAGTGTGATTTATGATAACTGTTTTCAGAATCCCTATTGTTCATTATAAAAACCTTTCGACTATGGCAGAAAAAGTTTAGAATCAAATAACAGAAGCTTATTTTCAATTCAAAATTAGTGGCTGAGATGTTTTTCTTCCAAATACTAAAAGCACTTAAAACATAAGAGAGGCTAATTGACTGTCAAATTTACATCAGTTAATGGTATTTTGCAGGTAGTTAAGTTTAAAGAGATCCACATTCCTTTTGCTCTGTCCAGCTCTTTGGGAGCCTTATAGTCTCTGATAATGGAAATTGCATTAATTGAAGAGCGAAGAATATAACCTTTTGTAAGGTAAGAAACAATTAGTAGTATGTTTAAATTACGGAATGGATTTTGTATTTTCAAGTTTAATTACAATTTGTACTTTTGAGCCTCCTTCAGAAGATTGACCGTCATCTTTGATGGTATGTCATCTGATCTGTGTAACATCACTGTGCAAGCTGAGGAGAGCAATTGGGAGAAAATCCTCATGCATGCTGTAAAATTTTGAAATATGGAATATATTTTCACAATGTGTCATCATTTCAGCGTTGCTAGCCATTGCTAAAAGAGAATGGATACTGATAGAACATCACTTTGGGGAAAGAGGGAATTAACAAAATGAACCCTTGTAGAACTGACTGCAGAAGCACTTTTCCTTTAGTTTACATAGTTACTTTACAGTCTGTGGAGAATTAATTAGTATGAAGGAAGTATGGAAGTATGGAACAAAGAAGTATGGAATCCAAAGATCTGAATTTCACAATCCAAAATCCTAGTCTAAGTTCTCTTGAGGATTTAACTGAAAATGGAGCTCTATTTTCATATTAAATGGCGAGTTGCTTGGAATAAACTCAGAAAGTGAGCACTGATTGATCATAATGGCCGATCTTATAGCTATTTTGCTCTATAAGAAATTGCGTGGCAGGTATTCTTCAAATAATAGTGAAGATAACGGACAGAAAAGAAAATAAGAAAGGGAAATAAAAAATGTCAAAGGAAAAATAGACTAACTAATTCAAATTCACATTAGTACCAGTGGAACAAACTAGAGGTATCTGCAGTGCAGTAGGTATACACAGTATTATTACAGTGGCACAGAATCCTGAGAGACATCTTAATACATCTGTGTCCAAAAGGGAATGAAAGTTAAACAGAATACACCTGTTTAGGCATGTTTTTAATCCAAAGATTCAGGTCTTGGTTGGACAGACAAGCTCCTTCAAGACAGACTAATTAGCTACTTGTACGTAAACATGAAACTTTTATGCTATGTGTAAGTATAATGATTTGGGAGCACATATTTTACCTAGGAATAATGCTTTGTTGCTGTTTGGAGGGGCATAAACTTTGATCAGATTTCATTGTAAAGAATATCAGATAATCATCTATTTAAAGTTGCTTTTGGAGACAGCAAAGTGACTTTGTCGATAAATGAAAAGCTATTTGCTACTCTTTCTTTTTAAATCTGGTCAAATTTCATGTCAGTGAAGGTCATATAATCATATAATCAATGTAGCAAATTCAGGAGAGAGGAGAAATTACATTGGGAAGGGAAGAAAACAGCTTTCATTTGTTTATACAATCACGCCACTGACATGGAATATTGAATAGCAGTTTCTCCATTTTGGAAAATTGTTAAGCTGGTCTCAAAAAATATCTTACTAGAAAAAAAAGTGGTTTGGTGTAGTCTGGAGGTTTCTTAAAAGGAAATATGGTATTACCAGATCTCTTGGTGAAAATGTATAAGCAAATTTTTGAGCATATTGGAGTATCAGTGGAAAATACACATAGAATAATTAAAACCTTTTTTTTCCCTTTTGTTTCTTTCCTATTTTTTTTAGGATAGCTTTACTTAAAGGCAGTAAAGTTCAGTAGTGCTTAAGGCATCCAAGACAAGGAGAAAGGAAATGCACAGTGCAGTTATTGGCAACAGTAAATTATAGGATGCCCTTACCTCAATCGATTTTCAGTTGATATAGTAGCAGAAACATTATCCTTTGAATGGAATCTAAAGTTACTGAGTTCTTAATTTGACTTTGTGCCCATTTATGATCTCTGACAAGTAACAGTGGAACACCAATTGGGGTAACAACCAAAGCCTGATTAGTAACACTGACAGCAGAGATACTCAGATAGATGCTTGATCTTCACATGCAGCACAGACTTCTAATTAATTATTTTTGCAAAGAAGTAATATCTGCAGCTCTTGAGCCTTCCACCACTGCTTAGGGTGAGGGTGGGGGACAAATGAGCCCTGTAATCCTGCAGTCATAGCTAATAGGAAGGAAAAAGGACTAAAGAAGAATGAGAAGTATTTTACCTGTATTCCTCCTTCCCCAAACTCTATGGTGTGGAGCCACAAAGAAGATCATCTTTGTAACAGACACATTCTTCCTAGTTGCAAAGAGCAAATTAGGTATGTCCAGGCTGCTTGAAAGTTTCTCAGCAGTGAAGTAATGAGTGATACTGGTCTGCTGCCCTGTTCTAGACGTGCATCAGCTTTCTGCCCCCAATGGTCTGGTTCATGGTTTGGGATTTCTTATGTGCTCATTCCACGTCTGGGATCAAGAGCAGACAGATCAATCCTTCTCCTTTCCCTGTCCTCCTCTGCCATCAAAAGCATCTTAAGAATCAGTTGGGCAGAAGCAGCACACACAGTGTGAGGATGCCCTGTATGATGGGGTGCAAAGCAGGTGCCAAACTTCCCTCGCTTTGCTTTTTCTTTTCCCACCTGGCCCAGAGCAACCTTGCTCCTTCCTTTGGTAGGAGATCTGGGAATCTCTCTTAAGGCAGTGTCGGGTGATGAGCTTCTTGAAAAGCCCAAGAAATCTCTTCCCCCAGTTCTTACTTCCTCAGCCACAGCCCCACCTCCGTCCCGCCCCCCCAGTACAGACCACGACATCATCTGTCCGGGTTCTACAGATGTGAAGTCAGGCTGGGGTACACCAGCTCACAGAAGATAGCTCCAAACTTTATTTTATGCAGTTAGTGCCCCCATTTAGGAATATGCCCTGAGAATGTAATTCTGAAGAGTTTACTCTTTCTGTATGTCCTCTACTGAGACGGTTGGACTCCACATTGCATCCGTCAGCTTGTTGCTCTGTAGAGGTACCAACTTGCTTTTGTCTAATGGCACTACTTGCAGACAGAATCCCTGGGTGTTTATGAGATTTGTAACAAACCTTATGTATTTTGAGCAGTGAAAATACTGAAAATAAAAGAACTCTTTTTTTTTTCAAATGTGATTCAACTGTGGATTCTGTTTCTCATGAAATTACTGAGATCAAAAATGTGACAAGATAAGAAAAAAGGTGCAAAATTACAATAGCACTAAGAACTATAAGTCTGCATAATTAATACCAACAAGTTTTGGAAGGGGTATGAGGGTAGATTTAGATTAGGTGTTAGGAAGAAATTCTTTCCTGTGAGGGTGGTGAGGCACTGGAACAGGTTGCCCAGAGAAGTTGTGGATGCCCCATCCCTGGAGGTGTTCAAGGCCAGGCTGGATGGGGCTTTGAGCAGCCTGGTCTAGTGGGAGGTGTCCCTGCCCAGGGCAGGGGGGCTGGAACTAGATGATCTTTAAGGTCTGTTCTAAACCGAATCATTCTATGATTCTGTGATGCTGCAGTCACTCTGAAGCAAGTGGAAACTCATATAGATGTGTTGGATATTACCCTGCATTTTACTTTTGTGGGCTTGATTACTTCGTTTTTGGAAACATGCAGTATAATAAATCCAATCCTCTTGTGACAATTGTTATGTTTCTTTGATGTGGACTTTGCTAAGACTTAGCTGTTCTCCTTTCCCTGACATTTTGGATAGTTTTTAATGTTTCCTTTGGTCTTTTTAAGCAAACAGGAGAGAGGTACTGTTACTTTCAGTACCTGCTGTTACTTTTCAATGTTTGGAAGAAAGGACCCAGAGGATGAAGGGAATAATGGGAAGGAGAGGTGGAGCTTATTTTGTTTGTTTGTTACCACCCTGTAGTCCTGAACTCATCTTTTATGCATATTAACATCTGCTCTTCTCTCTTTAGAAAATGTTGATACTCTGACACACATTTGAGTGATTAAACTGAGGATTTCTTCAAGTGTAAACATTATATTAAATTGCTGGAAAAGGACTACTCTTCAAATGTTTTTGACTCTGTAATATTTGACAATGCCACAGAATTAAAAAAAAAAAAGATACATCCTTACTGTAAGCATTTCACTGGGCAGTTTTTCAAATTAATGCAGTTTAACTATTACATTAACTTAATGGCTATTTTCCCCTACTTTAACCATGTTAAATGTGCCGGCAATAATGAGCTTCTAATGCTGTCTCTTTCAAGTCTCAGAGGCATCTTTAGAGCTCTGCTTATCTCCTGGATCATAAAGCTGCATAATTTAGTATTCAAACAATTCATTTAAAACTGAAACACTCTGAATTACCATAAAATTAATCAGAAAAAAGAAATCTTAGCATGTACATTCTGTTTATCTGTATTTAGCAAATTTGAAAGTGTAAGATAAATAAAACTTTACAATATTCTGTTTTCTACTTACGAATCAGCTGCCATAAGCATAACTATATCTAAAACTACAAGGGACATTTCCAAAACCTTTTGCAAAAATAAGTTCCTCATGGCCAGTAAACTAAGATGATTATTTTGATGGAACAAACCTTTTAGATTTTTCCGTACCATTAACTTAAATAGAAACACCTTTAAAATAAATTGGCATTTCTAAGTTATTTCCAGATTTGCAATGCACAGAGGTAGTTGATGTACGTAATCAGACCTGCTGCCCCATTAAGTGGCTATATTCTAATTATTTTGCAACTCACAGAACCACATCACTTAACATTTTAAAATATTTCTGTACCAAAGCTGTGTTTCGTTTTCTTTGTTCTGTTTCTAAATGCATTTTTTTCATGTTTTTTTCTATTGCTAACAAGGGAAGGAGAATAAGAAGAAATTGGATTTAGTTCTTGCCTGCATCAGTCAGACCTGGATCTAATAAAAGGCTGAGATACTAATGTAGTAGAGGATCTTATTTCAGTACCCAAATGTCAATTGTAAGCCCCAGATGCAGACACCTAGTGTCACCACAATTTCCTGGGGACAGCTAGTTACCAAACTAACTTCTCTTATCTTATTTAAGATGTCTTTATCCATCTAGTGTCTGTCTATAATCAAGAGAGTTGCAACTCATCTAATCTATTTTAGGATGATTATAGGTGTCCTCGTGTCACCAAGTGAATCTCTATCCAGAAATCTTTTTCTCTCCACTGGGAGAGCTGCTTGGTTACCAGGACCCATAGGGATATGAACGAAATCCAGTCCCTGTCCCCAAAATAATTTATGATACTCATGGCAACAGCAACTCTGTCCAGTATGAATCAGGGCCTGGATTTTCCTTTTCTGGCTCTTATTTTCAAACAATTGAGTAGGACTTTTGCTGTTCTGCCTTATCTTGTCATATTTATCCAGTAAATGGTTCATATAACACACGGAATCCAGATTCCTGCTTTTCCAACTGAATGTCCTTCCTAGCGCTAAACTGCAAAATCATACCTTTTCTTTGTATCTTGCCTGTGTGGTTCCTTCTGTCCCATGCATTCTGTGCTGTGACTTTCAAAGTGGAGATATCCAAACTTAGGCTAGTCTTTTCTATACTGTCTGTTGGGAATGGTATCTATTAGATATCGTGTTCAGGCATATATTATGTTCAGGCACTGTCTCGGAGACTACTAGTTGGCATGGCCCGGCACTACAACCTGCAACATGAAGCCAACGAAGCAGTATGGATGATCAGTTGTCCTGGGGTCAAGCTTGGCCCCTGGCCATGCTTCAGTTAGCAGACTAAATACAAGCATGGCAAACTTTCTGGTTAAAAAGCAGCTACTATTTAACTCCTGCAGGTTTAGTGAATAGCTGAGTGAACTTCTGGATTTCAACTTTGTGCATTTTCTAGCAAAGAGTATTAATCATAGTACACTTTTGACACCTAAAATTTTGTAATCTGACCTAAGATAAACATCTGTTGTTCCTCCACCATCCTGTTTTTCTTAGTGCTATTGAGCTCCAAGGTCTTTTTCAAAAATAGTAACAGCTAATCTGAAGACTGTAATTTTAGAGCTCATGCCCACTAGTTTTCCTAAAATGCCACCTTTTGAAAGTGTTAATTTTTGAGCCCTTTAACTTCCCATAAAGAAATCAAGCAGAACTATTTCACTATAGATGCCATCTGAAACATTCTGACTTGCTGAAGCTTAGTGGTTTACATGTGATCAGATCACTGCTGGAGGGCTACTGTGTTATCTAGCTGCGCTCTCTGGATTAAGATGTGTCACCCATGATCCACTGCGGACCTCCCCTACTCAAACTGCTCCAGTACATAAGTCTTAGACTTGTGGTGCATTGCTACAAATGAGATCATGAGCACGTGAACTACAGCTATCAGCTTGTAGGCAGATACACCTGACACAGGCTTATGTTTAAACTAGCATTTTGGTGGAGAGCAATATCGAAGTTCTGAAGTTCATCTCCCTGTTGTCCCGACCTACTACACATTGGTTTGAGTCAGAGAAAGTTTTCAGTAAACAGAAGGTAGATTCCTTGAATCATGGAATCATAGAATTGCCTAGGTTGGAAGGGACCTTGCAGATCATCTAGTGCAACCATCAACCCATGCAGAGGTCAGAGCTCTGTTCCAGGTGTGCACCTTCTGGGTGTCTGCAGCAGTGTTTCGTTCTTTAGACAGCTTCAAAAAAAAATGTGCAGCAGGAATATTTGGTGTGTGGGACCTGATAAAATTCAGTCCGTAGTAAAACTCTCCAGCCACATCTGTGTGGCTGTGAGGTCCTGAGTACCAACTGCTTTGATCTATTGATCTCTTCTTTCTGCATCAAGTTACTTGCTTATACAGACATAGCCACAGGGAAATCTCAGTAACAAATGGAAACCAAACACGATGTTTCAATTCGGTGCAACAATACAAAGTGAAAGTCTTCTTTGTTTTCTAGGTTCTTACAGTTACCCCCCCCTCCCCCATGCATTATCATGTGAGAGCAGATTCCAGAAGTGCATTAAGCACTCTGACTAATTTCAGTCATGTCTTATCCATTCTCTCTGTCATTTTCTCCTTTGGCAAAGAACTGTATATGCTGTAATTTGTTTTGACTTCTTTTTTAGTTAGTTACTTTGTTTTATTTTATTGCCTATTTCACGTTGTGTTTATATTAGAGTGAGCAGGTCAAAGAAACTATATTTTGATTTTTGGCTCAAACTTTTGATGGACTTTAGCTCCTATGGGAATTTTTGGCACTTTTTTTCCTAATCAGAAGACAAGCTTTTAGTAATTAAAGGCAGATATTTAAAAATTCCTATCCTGTGAAAACTGTCATGCATTTTAAGTCTTATTCTTACCTGGGACAAAAAAAAAGGTAGAAATATTGGAATGTATGATAGGGTTGAAATTCCAATTTGCATCCATCTTCAGTAACCAGGAGATATTGTTTATGTAATCCACTTTTCCTTTTCTGCTGAAGTCCTTTGCCTTAAGCTTATTGGTACAGATAGCAAGTTAGAGATAATGAGGAAAACTAGCAAAAACAAAGTGAAAAATGGGTCATTTTCTTAAAGTTGATATTCAGAACATTGGTGAGGAGGACAGGCAGCAGTTCACCCACAACAGCCACTTTTTTTTTTTAACTTTGTGAATATATAACTTTGCTATGAAAAAATGGGAACCTCATTTCTTTCTTTCTTTCTTTAAAATGAACAATTAAAATGAAGCTTTAAATTAAAAAATGTTCAGAAAAAGAAAGAAACCAGAAAAGACAAACAAAGCAAAAAAAAGAAAATAAAATGGAGTTTTTCTTATGGTTTGTTGCATGTAAGTAATGCCAGTATGCTGAAGTTGATTGCAAGCATCCTGGGTTTCAAATGTCTGATAGTATAAAACTATGTGGTTCCTCTAAAATTGATGTTCCTAGCTGAAGGACGTAGTTCCTCTAAAACTGATCTCCTTAGCTGTTCTTCTAATTAAAAAAAAGATACAATTCAGCTTGGATCCAACAATCTTTACAATTAGTATTTAACTGTCCATAAAAAGTAGTGATTCCCTTAATGATCCTGCTGCTACCATTGTTTACTACCTTGGATTTAAGGGGAAAAAATTCCCCAATCACCAAACAAATCTCATGTTACTGTTTTTCCCACCTCTATAGCCCCATTATCATTTCTAATTACATACAATTAATCAGTGCCACTCTCTGAAAAAAAGCTCATTTAATATAACAAGATGAAATAGATGATACCTCCATGGTCAAACCGTAACACTTGTCTAACTCCTCACAAAAAGTTACAGTATGAAGTTTACATTTAATTCAACGAAATATCACACTGTAGAATGTGCAGACCATCAAAATATTTCTTAATGAGGGTAATTAATCAGTTGTCCAGATATTTATGCTTGATTTAGAATACCTAAAAGATGAGACAGAAAAAGAGTGAAAGAGGAATATCTGCTAAATGCATGGGCGTTTGAGAGCATGTTTAACGTGCATGATGACTAAACTACTTGCACTTGTGTATGGGAAGGTCTCCATCACCAGTTTCACAGCTTTGATTTTTAGAAACATCAATCAGGTTCATCTCACAATTCCTCCCAGGTAGCAGATGTAAAAAGTCAAGTATGGTGAATGCTAAGTAACACAAGAAGAACAGGTTCGGATTTGGGATTTATTTTTTTTTTTCCCTCACAGTATCTTTTTTAATTGACAAATGTTGACAGCTATGAGTCAAAAGCGTTTGCAGGAAAGTGTCCATCATGACAAGTTCCCATTTCATTTTTTTGGACCTACATATTTCAGAATTGCTGATGTGTTCTGCTTTGGCTCATTATTACCAGGATGTTGCAATCACAAGATGGTCCCGCAGGGACAGGGGAGCTGGGAGCTGTGGGTGACAGCTGGGTGGCCAGGCAGGGTCCTCACCAGCACAGGTGCTGTCCCACCATGCCCAAGCAGGGAACGTCCAGTGATGGAAACCAGGGCCAAACAGCAGGAGAGGGCTCACCAGGCACCAGCGACAGTTCAGGACCAAGGTGAAGAAAGGATATAAAGACAGAGTCAAGGTCAGGGTGAGGCTGGTGCAGGACCAGGCGCCACAACACTTACCTACAGCAGGGTGCAGGTCCCCAGCTTGTGTGTAGCCCCCACTGTGCAGGGTGAGACCGGGAGGAGCCCTCTCACAGCCCGTTCACAGCAGCCTGATCCCAGCCCGACGCAGCTGGGACACATCAGAGCTGACCTCCAGCATAGGCAGCTAAAGCCCTTGGCAGGGGAGACCATGTTGCAGAAGAGGATTACAGATAAGGATAGTGTCAGGCTAATCAGGGCACTTGGAGCCTGTTGCTGTGCTCAAGGCATCAAAAAAATGCAAAAAAATGTTTCAATCTTTGTCTGAAATGACTACCCTTTTGAAATACAACTGAACATGTAGTTGAAAAATGTAAAACCATGTTTAGAGATGAAAAATTAAAGATGGAATTTTGTTTGATATACTTGGCTGAATGCCATGTTTTGAATTTTTAATTAACTTTTTCAAGGTTTTGAATTTTCTTCAAGATGAGTACTGTTTTGTTTTTGGGGTTTGTGTTTGGCTTTTCTATTTGAACTAGTAAATTATTATCTGTGAAGCTGTGGACCTATAGAGCTAAGGCGACATAAAATATTCTAGACAGACCACAGTGTGTTACACTGGTGTCTTGGCTTACCCTGACTTCTGCTCAGTCCACCTGGAGATTTGAATGAATTCAGAATAATTCTTACAGGCGAGTGCTGCTTCTCAGGAAATCCGTGAGCCAAAGCACCACATGCTAAAATACATTTCAAACATTTGCATCCACACATAACTGATATCTACCATTTTGCTGTCTCTTTACCAAACTCTTGATAAACCTACGCATATTTTCATCTCATGAGGGTAGTTACACAGAAAATTCTGGATATAACTATTTTTTCTTGATAGAATTATGTTTTGCTAACAGTTGATGCAAACTTATTGAATGAGTGTATTTCTGTAAAACTTTCCAAGTGCAGGTAGCTTTGCTGTGACTCACAAACGGGAATGCTGACTCAGGCTTTGAGTAATTTAATTGCTGCACTTATAATTGTAGAGCAGGTAATATAGTTATACACTGCATTCTCATCCACGACTTCTTTGTGCTTGTAATAACTGTGTAGAGGGACGTTCTTTCTCTTTAAACAAGATCTTTCAGAGTAGTTTCAAAGCCTCTATAGGCAAGACTGTAAAACAGTAAAACTTACAACCAAAAGCTATATAGGTATTTGGAAGCTGTAGTGTGTGTTTATATATATACTCATTTCTGACCTTTTCAAGGTAAACTGAGACAATTTTCATCAAATGAAAATTATGAAAACTGTTCTGTATTTTGCTTTTAATACCACAAAGAGAACACGAAGAAATATGAGCGCAACTCTGTTCTAATAATTGGTTTCACTAGGTATTTACAACATAAAAGATTTACTTTTGTGGTTTTGACTCTTTTGACCCTGTCTTTCTTTTTATGTATACATAAATACATATATATTTACTGCTTTGGTGGCATTTTGCTCAAATCTGAAACTCAGAGAGATATTGGTAAGCTGTTTACCAGTTCATATACAATAAAGAAATAGTTCTCTTAAAATTTAAGTTCACTTAATTTTGATGTTCTCTTTTTTGGTAATATCAGTATAGGACTAATCTTGAAGAAAATGGACTACTGTAAATCACTACATTAAAAAATGTCTTTTTTATGGCATGCAGATTCATGTTTCTTGAACCCTTAAATTTTCATGCTGGTCAAAATTCAACAAAAAATATAATTGCTCCAGTTTTTATGCTTTCAAGCCATGCATTTTAAGTAAATTTATTTTTCTGGTGACTACCAACTCTTTGCTCAAGGTAGTATTTTTTAAAGAATTAATAGACATGCAAAATATTTTTCAGTTTGTCTCAGAATTTAGGGTATAGTCAAGACTGAGGCTTCTTTTTGGGAATGGGTGGGAATGGTTTTCCAAGCAACTGGAATTCTTCAAGTGAGCATACATTTCTCTCTGGGAATAATTTGCTTCAGCATAATACAATTTAAGAACTGAAATCCCCAAATGCCATTGAACCAAAGTTCCCCATGTTAGCCTGTAGTATGCTACCATTTTAATCATATTACAAAAAATTACTAATAAATAGGAAATAGCAGTATCCATTTCAAATATTGTTCATTGGCCTTTGATAGAGTAACAAGAGGAATGTTTCTTCTTTATTCTGTGTTTTTTTCTAGTGTCATACAATTCCTATAAAACAGAAGGGCAAGTTTCTTCCAAGCAGTAGGCGTAAACGGCTTCTGCTGAAGTGCTGTTTGATACTTCTGATAGCTAAGAACGGGATAAGCCAAAATAGAAACTACAGAAGTATAAATCCCTGTTTCACTGAACTGGCCCTGCATTTCAACTGCCACCTCTCCCGGGTCGGAGTGGAGAAGGTCTACCCATGTTCTGAGCAGTGTGTTGCAGCCCATGTTTCTGTTCCTGACAGGGAAACTTATTTACTAGCTTCAGGACTTGAGCGTACATAGGAGTTTTTTTTAGCGTTCCAGAAATTTTATGTCCACACAATGCAAAGCTGGGTGAGAAAGGCAAAAACAGTCATTACAAAAAGCAAGCTGCTGAAGGTTTTCTAAATATCACAACACAAAACAAATAACTGAAGTCCAAATAGACACGCTTATCCGGGTCTTCATAATACAACTACTATATGTTGCAAGGACAACTATATCTAGTGGCAAGGACTGCATCCTTTTTCTGGCACTACTGAAGACAAATATATTTAGCATTCTTCCTGGAGGAAAATTGTGTTAAATTTGGGATTAGTGTGAAGGGAGGTCTAGCCAGCAAACTTTTAACATACAGTTTCTTATAACATAGATGCTTATTGCATGTCCATTAGCTGACAGTGAAACAGAGCTAAGTAAATAGCATCTTTCCCTGTGTGGATGGACAGGAGGAGAGGGAATAAGGGAGCAGCAATGAAGGTTTTCCAACTTCTTCATGCCACATATTGACTTGTCAATCTGATTTTCTCCATCTTCTGGATGAACTGTGGAGAGTATTTCTCCTTCTGACACCTGTGTCTCTTTGAGAGTGCTACTACATTCAAAGAAAAGTTACCCACATCTCAGACACCTCTCACAAAACTTGAAAAACCCTGCCTCCACAGCTCCCACCGTCCTCCAGTGATTTATACTGTTCTCTGCTACTCCATTCCCAGACCCAAGGCTTCAGTGTTGTTTGTTACAGAGTGAGAAGAAATGAGGCTTCAAACGCCCTGCTCTCTTCAGTCCCCCCAGCTCAGAGTCCTAATGGAAGCAGGCTGAAACAATCTTAAGTTGCTGTAGTCTGAAAACTTTAAAAATAGATTATTATGGCAAGGAAAAAATGCCAGGAAGTTGATAACCTACACACTAAGTCTCAGCCCAGCGTGAATCAAAAAGACAGTTATGAAGTCTTGGAAAATGGCAATTGTAATGAAAACGTCTACTGACCCTTGACTAACAGCGTCAGCAACCCAACAGTGCTTAATTATTGAAATCAACACATGTCCTGCATTGACAGCCCAGTGTTTTGAACTGCACAGTTCTGGTGAAGAGGAGGAAACAATATATTGTAGTAGCAAACCTCCCTTCTTTATTCATACTTATCTGCTCGCCCTTTTTGCTGATTCCCTTCCACAGCAGAGTTAGAAAAGTCAGCATGACTGTGTTTTCCACAAGTTTGTTAAGAATCAGTGTTTCTACTAACAAACAAAACATAAACTGCAACAACTAAAACCAATGAGGATGTATTTGTGTAAGCTCTACCTTAGAAAGGGAGGGCATGTTGTGGCACAATATGTTGAACTCTGTAATAATAATAGAGTCATAGGATCGCAGCAAAATTCAGGCTCGTAGGAAAAGCAGAAGGTCACCAGTTCAGCCTCCAAGGACATAACTAGAACTGTTTTAGTCTGGTGTTTAAGTTCTTTAGGAGAAGTTGTCTTTATTTCCAGTGCTAGGAATGGATATGCTAAGAATGTGATCAAGTAGGAAAAATGCTTGTCCTGTGACAAACCTGGCAGGTGTCAATTAGCTTCAGAAACTGCTGTATGTGGCGCTACAGACTGCAGGCTCATTCTACTGCCAGAATGATATCTCCCCTATTTCCTCTCCCACTTTGTTTAAATGTTGTCCCCATGTATTGGGTTTGCATGGCAAGGTTTTGGTAGAAGGGGGACTAGATAGATGGTTTCTGTGAGAAGCTGCTAGAAGGTTCCCCATGTCCGATAGAGCCAATGCAAGCCAGTTCTAAGATGGACCCACCGGTGGCCAAGGCCGAGCCCGTCAGTGACGGTGGTGGCACCTGTGGGATAACATAGTTAAGTCACTGCACAGCAGCAATTGCAGCCGGAGAGAGGAGTGAGAATATGTGAGAGCAACAACTCTGCAGACACCAATGTCAGTCATGAAGGAGAGGCAGGAGGTGCTCCAGGCACTGAAGCAGAGATTCCCCTGCAGCCTGCTGAAGTCCACGGTGGAGCAGATATCCACCTGCAGCCCATGGAGGACCCCACGTGAGAGCAAGTGGATGCCCAAAGGGGGCTGTGACCCATGGGAAGCCCATGCTGGAGCAGGTTCCTGGCAGGACCTGTGGCCCCATGGAGAGAGGAGCCCACGCAGGAGCAGGTTTGCTTGCCCGACTTGTGACCCTGTGGGGGACCCACACTGGAGCAGTCTGTTCCTGAACAACTGCACCCCATGGAAGGGACCCATGCTGGAGCAGTTTGTGGAGGACTGTCTCCTGTGGGAGGGACCCCATGCTGGAGCATCATTCTGTTATGATACGGCTTCCTCATGACAGTAATTTGAGGATGAGACCTGCGTGGTCACCTACCCTTCTGTAGTCTGCTTTGATAGAAACCTGGCAGGGGTTCACCCAGATCATCCAGTAGCACCCTGGTCTTGGTAAGCAGAGAATCTCATTGGAGAGATTCTCAGTTCTGCAGAGAACTGTTATCTTGCAGTACAGATGCAACTCCTGAAACATAGGCTCAATAAAATGTCTTTTTGGAATTACAAAAGTCTTCTTAGAAAAGTGGACTTCAAAGTCTAAGTCATCTAGAAGCTTCTAAAAATGTCACCATAGATTTAGGAAGCTGCTAGTAATGCTCTTCTGTGCCTTCCTGCTTCTCTTCTAAAGTAGAACATTCAAAATTCCTTTGTAATTTTGTCAGTCATTTTTGAATATTCTTCTGCATTTAGAACCTTGGATATTAATTTGAATAAGTAAAAGATCAATATGAAATGTAATAACAATCAATTTTCTGATACAAGGAAAATGTATTCCTTTATTTGCTATTAAAACATGTGAAAAATTCTTTGTTGGTAAAGAAAATCAGAAATATTTTATACCATATCAAGTATGAAAGAATATATCGTGCGAAATATCATAACTATTATAAAACTGGTAATAAATTGTCACTACAGCTCACGTATGCTTTTTTACGCTACCTGTGCTCTCCTTACATCATGGTAATGCCCTAAGGCCTTATTTAGTTCTGTCTTTACCCATCAGAGCACTGCGTGGCTTTTCAGCAGTGGACTTTTTGGTGAGGTGAACACTCTAATTGTGACTTCTGTTTTAATAAAGATTGGGCTTCTATTTTTAAACTTGTGCTCAATCTAATACCATAATCTGCATTCCCCATAGAGGGAAATAAACAAGTATTATAATGAATATAGCTATCAAAGCCTATTAATTCCAGTGTGAGAGTTTCTTCTTATTGAAAGGTCATGTGATCCTCTTATACCCAGAGCAATACATGAAAATGAAAGGAAATCACTTTGTCTTATTTAGCATTCATTTTAATACGTTATTTATAACCTGTCTGTAATAGCAACATAGTAGAGAGCAAGTATCTCAATTTTGTTTTAGGACAAATATTAAAAGACTCAAAGCCTAAGGTGCCAAATTTGCTGGTTTTGTGACTCCTCTGACTTCAGTGTTTTACTCCACTGCTGAATTTGGTCTGTTTGGAAAGCTTTGTGATTTGTTACCGTAGAGCTGGATCTCCTTTTTTAAACATTCTCCTACATCTGACATGCATGCTAAGTAATACAGCTGCAGCCATCTGTAAAAGCTTGGAATTAATTTTCCTTTTTATTGCTGCAGCTTATTTCATTCTGCCTTTCCCTTTATACTTATAATACAGAAAAATTTCTCGTTCCTCGAGAAAGCATTGCAGTTAGTTTCCTTCCTTTTTATATTACTTGTCAGTAAAGTAATCAATGCAACTGTTATCATCAGTACACACACTAACTACACTATGAACATTGTCAGAAATATCTACTGAAATGGTGAATTAAATCAAGACATAAAAGAAATCTTTTCTGTTTTTCTGATGAAAATCTGAGCCTAGAAAATAAAAATGAAAGAGGCAGAACTTTACAGGTGAGCATGCGGCATAAAGGGATGAATAAGAAAACAAGCTAAGGAAAACAAAAGTTACTACATAGCATAAGAAGTCTTTGGGAAAAAAATGCATCTTTTTTTTTATCCTACTATGTCTTAAAATGCATATGTGACTATTGGTCAAAACTTATCTTTTAAAGGGAAAAAGCCACAGATGGGAAACAGTTATGCTAATGAAAGCTGTGAAAAAATGAGGAAAATGTAAGGTTTTTTGCCTTTTTTTTTTTAAATCCTGATTTAGGACTGAAAAGTCCATGCTGAAAATAGCACTTCTGCCAGACTTCAAAATAAGCAGATGCCGAGAACAGGGAAGGGGCTTAGGTTTATTGTTAAAAGATTTTTTCTGAATCAAGCATTTCCTCTTCATTGTACTTGTATTAGTGTGGTGACTGAGTATAGGGACCATCTGTGGATCAAGTTGTGTTTTGGAGATCACGTTCACCACACAACTGAATCCCATGGAGAAGTCTTCCCTACGTATATATATATACACACAGATCTATGTATCAGTGCATACACGCGTGTACTGTCCCATATCCATTTCACAGGGACGTGACTGGCAGTCACCTGATTGATGCTGTATTCTCCTTCTGCTCCGACACTCCTACACCTTCTACTCTGCAGAAGCCAAAGAGGAAAAATAAGAATCATTGAGACTGTGCTTGATGGTGATTGCTATTTATCTTAACTGTTTGTATTCTTCTAGTCTTCATAGCATCTTCTATGTACTTTGCTATATCAGCCTTATGAGGTACAGGGTACGGCTGTGGATATTTTCAACTCTTCGCCTAGCATGCTGGCATCAGTGAATCCCATTATTTAGGTGAATAATTCTTGCTTGTCACTGTGTAGGGAGGCTTGGACTAGAATGACCCCCACAAGCTAGCAGAATGGTATCTGAAATGAGTTTTTATGTGGTGTTTATGAATAAGGCCTAACTGAACTCACATACGAAGCCTTTAATAAAGCAGGGAACTGAGTTAGCTCTTCATTCTCTGTCTCTACCTCACCTCCGTTTCTGCAGACATATCCTGGCAGCCTCACGCAGGCTGCTCGGCAGTATGCAATGCAGGCGCTGCCCTCTCCGCTGCTGCACCTGCTTCATCAAGCGAGCATTACTCTTTCTCTGCCCAGACCTGAAAGAAGGTATTTTCTGTAACGCCACACATTTCCTTATCAGAATTAAGCTTCGTAATAGTTTAGTATTAAATATTTAAACTTAGGTCTGCTGGAAGAAGGAAGTATTTCCTTGGGGAAAGTATTTTCCTTGGGGTTCAACATTGCATCTAAACTGTTCTTCCTTTCTGTGTTATGTGGAGAAGCATTAGTCTCATTTCATTCTCTACCTAATGTTTTTTACACAACCAAGAGTGAATGAATTACTGGTGACTACATTTTCCAGAGCAAATACATCTGCTGCTTGATGCAGCATTGTAAATAATGAATATATCGAACAGGTTTACACCTTGCCCTTCAAAGGAGAATGAAAATCCTGTCTAGATTTTAACGCTGAAGTATCTCAGAGCGCTTCCAGTGAAATAGAAGGACATTCTTTTTATTTAGGATAACCCTTGTACAAGTGAAATCTAGCCAAGTGCTAAGAAATCTGAAATTAAATATTTCTTCATTAAAATTATCATCGCTATTTATATCACCGCAGGCGCTGTACCCACAGGGCTGCAGTAGGACTGTTTGAGGAGGGAGGGGAAAATGCTACAAATGGGACTGATAAATTGGACCAGGACAAAAGCAAACCGGCCTGCCGAACAGGCCTACATGATCCAGTGCTCCCACTGATGTCCTCATATCATGAAATCCCATCCAGTTCAGCATGCTGCCCGCAGACAGTGCTTGGCACGAGGGAGGAGCTGGGGTTTGGGCCTCAAGACAAAGGAAATCAGAGACCGGTTACCAGACACATCTCCCCAAATAATATACGTCAGCCTACTCCTCAGCTTCATGCTAAACTTTTCTGCGCTGGTTGATGCCTTTAGCAGTGCCTTCCATTGTTTTAGCTATCACGAAACTAAAAGATATTTAACTCCCTCATTATCTAACCGAAGTAAAAAGTGGCACTTGTATCTCTCAGTACAAGCTGATAATTACCCCCTCTCTCCATTTCTGCTTTTCCCATGGGGGTAAGCAACCCTACCATCTCCCTTTTTCCTAACCTGCCCTTCTGCTCTCCTCATGCCCGTCACATTTTTTCTCAAATTGTCTGACTGTTAACATAATAAAGTGAAACTCAGAGCAGTTGTCTGCAGCGAGTATTTAGCCTGAGGATGCTGCGTCTGTTCCAGATCTGGAGCAAGGCTTGTAAGCCTGCAAGCGCATTTGTTTCCTACCAGCTGTATCAGTTGGTCTAATAAAGATTATTACAGTTCCCTACAAATATAGCTTCATTTATAATCTTAGGCAGTCTTGGCAACAGCACAGCCACTTGACAATAAATATATACATAAATATGTGGAAAATTTGATGAGTCACACAGACACTTGTATACGTATCTGAAAATAGCATTTTCAACAATGGATCAATCCAGAAAAAAAATCATTAATTTGGATTTCAAATTGTTTCCTTCATTTTCTGATTCAATACAATTTATTTAAAATATTATTTTAATTTCCTTTTGGTTGTTTTTATTTCTTCAAGATAAAATTAGCTAAAACCTCCAAAAAGCTTAATTGCTTTGAAGTAAAACGTATTAATGTTTCATAATGAAATATGTCAGGCATTCCTGAGTGTTTTGTGCCTGAAACTAGCTGATGAATGTTATCCAAATTAGCTTATTTGTACTCTGGTTTTCCAAAGAAATAAAACCTAGTTGCAATCTAACAAAGAGGTTTGGCATCATCACTTATGCCAAGAGAAAACTCAGAACTTCTGCTGATGTGTGTATAAAAGATGTTAGAAAAGGTACGGAGACTGCAAAACCTTATCATCAAAACAATATCTGGTTTGTAAGATGAGATTTTCCTGCTTCAATACCCACCAGCTGAGCTTGAACTAAAGCTTTTTTTAAGGAAACGAGACCTTGATTTCCATTTTATTAACACTGAAGGTAATTTTGTGCCACTGGTTTATAGTAGAATTTGTCCTCATGTTTTGTAACGTCATTCAAAAATAAGCAGTTATCAAATAAGTTGATTTTAGCTTCTGGTGGCTTTATGTACAAGTGCTAGAAAAGGCTATATTCTTCAGGACCCAGTATGAAACATTAGTTGTCGATATTGTCATCTGCATTAATAAAAATCAGATATATGTCCACAGCAAAATGCATTTAAGCAGCATGGAGTAGGAGGAAAACTGAATTGCTGAGAACAGAGAAGTCTGTTGTTAGACTCAGGTTGTAGTAATGAGGACTTATCAGTGAAGAGCAGTGACATTTGGCACTAATTTTTTTCAAGGAAAGGACTTTTTCTGAGCAAGAGCATATGCAGATTCTCAACTAAATATCTTTGTCCTAGTTAAGTAGCAGACATGAATGACAGCCAATTCCCAAGGCATACAAGACATATTCAGCAAGTTCTGTCACTGTCTTCACTCATGCCTGTTTTTTCTGACCAAGTAAGCTTATAATACTTGTACAGCCCTCAATCGTCATAGATAGTTTACTGCAGTGAGCTTAGTAATGGAACAAACAAACAATCATGAAAACAATAGGTAATAGATGGTTTTTAACATCTTAGAACTCTTTGGAAGTTAGAAAAAATATGATTCATGTTGTCTTTTGATCCTTCTTCGCCTTTAGTGTCTGAGAAGCTACGAACAAAACAGTGACTGAATACCTGCCACTCGAAAGAAAGCAAGTAGGAATATGAAGAATAACATATGTATTCAAATATTTATACTACATTACGTTCTGTCATTTTTCAGGACAGCCCACAAAGTCAGGGATGCGTGTGTTGCTGTTCAAAGTCACGTAGGATTTATGGTAATAGGGCATGTAAAGTGCTCCACACTAAACACCACAATAGACATTTAATAATTATTAGAAGTGTCCTTGAATGAAATGAGAAATTCTGCTTTCAAAATGCACTAATGGTATACGAGAGGCAGCTGAGTAGGGTGGTTGGCGTGTGGCACTGGAGTCATGACAGCAAGCTCGCCTGCCCCTCTCTAGCCCTCAGCCCACCCTGCGCTGCACTTCATCCTGATCCGCGATGGGGGATAACGAGCTAGCAAAGATCAGCAGGTGAGACTTGCCTAAAGCGGCTTTTCTACCAAACCCTGTGCCTCATACTGCATCCTTATGCACTGCTGGGAGCACGGGTGCAGAACTGGCAGCTTGCAGCCCAAAGGAACTTCTTAGTATCTTCCCCACAGGGAAATTCTAGTTACTCAGCCATTTTTGGTTGTGAATACGTAAGTGAGAGCTGAAGGTCCTAGTTGTCTAACTACAGTCTTTTTAGTCTCTTTTTGAATAGAATAGAATAGAATAGAATAGAATAGAATATTTAGAAGGGAAGGGACATACAACAATCATCTAATCCAATTGCCTGATGACTTCAAAGCTGACCACATTCTTCAGGGCACTAACAAGCTTGGGGCATCTACCACCTCCCTAGGAAGCTGCTTCCAGTGCTTGCCCATCCCCTCAGTACAGAAATGTTTTCTAGTATCGAGTCCAAACATCTCCTGGTGCAGCTTTGAACCCTTCACACACGTCCTCTCACTGGATTCCAGGGAGAAGAGAACAGCACCTCCCTCTCCATTTCCCCTCCTCCGGAAGCTGAGGAGAGTAATGAGGTCGCCCCTCAGTCTCCTCTTCTCCAAACTAGACAAGCCCAAAATACTCAGACGCTCCTCTCAGCACACGCCTTCCAGCCCTTTCACAGCTTTTGTTGCCCTCCTTTGGACGCATTCAAATGCTTGAAGACCCTTCTTAAATGGTGGGGCCCAGACCTGCACACTGCACTCAAGGTGAGGCCACACCAACGCTGAATACAGTGGGACAATCCCCTCTTTTGACTGGCTGGTCATACTGTGTGTGCTGCAGCCCAGGATGCAATTTGCCTTCTTGGCTGCCACGGCACACTGCTGACTCCTGTGCAGCCTGCTGTCGACCAGCACCCCCAGATCCCTTGCTGCAGGGCTGCTCTCCAGACACTCCTCTCCCAATCTAGACTTCCGCAAGGTGTTACTCCCTCCCAGGAGCAGATTCCGGCACTTGGACTTGTTGCATATCATCCCATCAAACATTGCCCAATGCTCCAGTCTATCTAGAACCCCCTGCAAGGCACCTTGTTCCTCAAGAGAGTCAACAGCACCTCTGTGTTTGGTATCATCAGAAGGGGTGGGACTCAGTCCACCAAGTCTCAGCGCCCTCAGAGTCAGGACGGGCTCTCTTGTGTTCAGATCGAATTTCATGTTTTTTTCCTTTGACCCCATTGGTTCTTGTCCTGTCAGTGGTCACGACTGAGAAAGGTCTGGCTCCCTTGCCCTCGTTCCCTGCCAGCCGGCATCCATGCACCGAGACATATTCCTTTGAAAATGGAAGCGGAGCAGAACAATGGAAAAGAAAGGAAAAGGGGGTGAAGGGAAGCACTCTGTTTGGTACTACGTACTTACCTCAAAATGCCGCCCCACTGCTTCTGCATATGAGCAGGCTGCAACCTCCTCCCTGCCCACATTCCCCACCAGAGTGTTGCACAGACACTCACAGACAGAGGGTTGGTTAAAACAAGCTACTTTATTGTCATCTTTGCATCGCGTAAAGGTCCCAGAGGAGATCAACTCTTTCCAATGCGATGGGTGGTCCCATCCTGTTACAGGTGGTAACAGGAGCCTCGGTTGCAATGGCACCTTCAGCTGGACCAGCAGAGATTCCCCAAGTTCTGATTATGCTGAACTCTTCTTGAGCGGTGTCATCTCCGTGCCTGCTTTGCCCAGATCTGCGGCACAGATTCCCAAGGTGGTCTCTGGGATGAGCAGATTCTCTGTCCTGGTGTCCAAAAGTGTCGCCTGGGCCCCAGCAGTGGGAGAGGAAAGTAGGTCCTCAGGGTCACAGGCATGGGTGGACAAGCCTGCGACCAGCAGGATATGGGAGCAGAGCTGCAGACGTCTGAGGTGGATATTGTCCTGCTGGGTGTGCCTGGCTGTGGGTCTGCAAAGCAGCGTCTCGACAACAGCCCGGCTCTCTGGCCATGGTGTGCTGCTGCTAAAGCTGCCCTCTGCCTACTCAAGGCTCAGGCAGGCCCCTCAGCTGCCTCACTCCACGGCAAAAAGGATCTCGGTGCAGATGTTCATCTGGGGAGGGCCTGTCAGCTGGAACTTGCAGGAGAGGGAGGAGGGCAGCACCGTTAGCTGGCAGTGGTGCGACTCAGGCAAAAGCAGCCAGGCTGATCTCACCAAGTGTTGGACCCAGCGGGTGACTTTATCCCAGTCTAAGTAGGATTGTGTGCAGAGGGTGCGTAGGAAGGACGAGCTCTGATCCCTGGGCAGCTTCTCATCAGAGTGGTGGAGAAAGCAGAAGCTATCCCCCAACAGCTCTCCGCTCGAGCAGATGCACTCCAGAACCACATGGACTCTGGAGGGCCTTGCTGGCAGCTGCCCCGTGGTGTCCAGCTCCACACTGAAAGAGTGCCCAGGGGGTGGCCGCAGGAACACGAAGGGGCGGTAGGTGATGCCGTTCCCCTGGACACTCCAGGATTCATAGCTGCTGTCCGTCCCAATGGCTGGGTGCATCTGTGGCAAGAAATTCTTCTTGGAAAGCACTCGGCAGACACCAAGGAGGTCACCCACCAGCTCCTGCAGCACCTTGCATGTGTCAGGCAGGTCCTGTGTTGGTGATGGCATGGACCCAGCCAAAGACCTGACACCACTGGGTGCACCACTGAGGTCGTCCTGCTCCTCATCATCCTCCTCCTCATCAGACTCCTCCTCATTGTCCTCCTCTTCGTCCTCCTCCTCTTCATCGTCCTCCTCCTCGCTGCTGGAGCTGTCCTGCTCATGCCACCAGTCATAAAGAACCTTGATTTGCCAGATCCCCCAGCAGACCACAACGAGCAGGGCCAGGTCTTCAATGGCTGAAAACGGCCACTGCTGGAACGTGGAAAGGAGCGTGGCTTCCTCTGCGCTCCTGCTCTGCTCGATCTCCTGCAGCAGCCAAGTCATGTCCTGATGGAGATATTCCTCACGCTGCCGCATCCGCTCAGCCGCGGCCACATCGATCTGCTGATAGATCTTTGGCCCATCCTGGAGGGCCAGCACAGCCAAAACGACAGCAATTACAGCCAACATGGTCTGCAGGGGGTGGGAGAGAAGGGGGCTGAGCAGGGCTGGGTGGGAGGCAGCTCCGGGCTGGGGGAGCGGGGCAGGAGCCGCCTGGAGCTGGAGCCAGCACGAGAGGCCCTGAGGGAGGTGGGAGGGAGCAGGGGCAGGGCTTGTGAGCACCGGCCGGGTGGGAGCCACGGGCTGCCCCAGGAAAGCGTTGGGGCCCTGGTGTGGACAGGCCTGAAGGGGCCGCAGGTGGTCTGACATGAGTTATCTTGAAAAGAAGAGCTACAAGCCCTTGGGCAGAGCCAAAATTCCTCCTCCCTCTTCTCCTCTTGGATTCCTTCTGCCAGGGCAGGATTTAGCCCTGCAAACCCTGGCGATCAAGCCAAATGCAAATCGTCTCCCTGGTGCAAGTGGAAAAGATCCTGTGGCTCCTGTCTCCACAGATCACTGCTGACTCCTGTGGAGCCTGCTGTTGACCGGCACCCCCAGATCCCTTGCTGCAGGGCTGCTCTCCAGCAGCTGCTCCTCCAATTTATACTTGTGACTTGCAGTACTCTGCCCTAGGTGCAGAATCTGGTATTTGTTCTTGTTAAATTTCATGCCATTGATGCAATTAGTTGATGCATTGCTTTGTTTTGATGCAAAACACCTCAGTCATGTAAAGGCTAATGTTTAGGGAGAATATCTGTGCCTGATTTGCTGATCAGTCTCCTAGCTGCAAGTGTTACATATTGCATATTGCACGTCCAAACTGGCAACCTTGACCACTAGTGCATAAAATGCCTAGAGAGGCCAGTCAGAACAAAGTGGTAGACCTCTGCAAACAACGTCTGCCAAGTCCGATGCCAAATGAACACATAATGATGCGGCCCAGTATGGGCCCAGAATAAACACACCATCTGACACTGAGTCTGCACTTCCACAGCAAGCCTCAGGCTTGCAGCATGTATAGGTCTAAATTGCCGCAGAAACTGTTACCGGGATCTCTCCTCAGGCTGTGACTGACACCACTAATTCAGCGGAGAGCTGCGAGTGGGTTATAAGTGGGGCTGTTCTTTCTTTTTGGTTGGCACATTTTTCATAGGAGTGCTGTTACAGGGTGAATGTCTAGATGTAATTTTGAAAGGATCTAAAATGACAAATTAAAAAGTGGAATAAAGTCTGATGACTTGACATTAGTTTCTCTAAGCGTTTGAATGAGCAGACCATAGTGCAAGGTAAAAAAACTTCCCATGAAGTATCATTCACAGTTTTTGTGTATTGAGTGTTGTGCACTTAGACCTTTATTTAACAGTAAGGAAAATGTTAAATTAAATTGAAAATGTTGTCCTTCCTCTTGAGAAAACAAAGTTAAATACAATTATACTAATCTCTTAAGGCCAGGAATATACATTGTACACATTAAAGGTGATTGTTTTGTATTACTGAAAAGGTCAGGCTTAACTTCGAAAAGCATCAGCTGCCTTTCTCTTTCATTAATATGGAATCATAGCATCATAGAATTGTTAGGGTTGGAAGCGACCTTAAAGATCATCTAGTTCCAACCCCCCTGCCATGGGCAGGGACACCTCCCACTAGATCACGTTGCTCAGAGCCCCATCCAGCCTGGCCTTAAAAACTTCCAGGGATGGGGCTTCCACCACCTCTCTGGACAACTTGTTTCAGTGTCTCCCCACCCTCATGGTGAAGAACTTCTTCCTAATGTCCAATTTGAATCGTCCCATACCTAGTTTTAATCCATTCCCTCTAGTCCTACCATTACCCCACGTCCTAAAAAGTCCCTCAGCAGCTTTCTTGTAGGCCCCCTTAAGATACTGGTAGGCCATTATAAGGTCTCCTCGGAGCCTTCTTTTCTCCAGACTGAACAACCCCAACTCTCTCAGTCTGTCCTCACAGGAGAGGTGCTCCAGCCCTCTGATCATCCTCGTGGTCCTTCTCTGGATATGTTCCAGCATGTCCATATCTTTCTTGTAGCAGGGGCTCCAGAATTGGACGCAGTACTCCAGGTGGAGTCTCATGAGAGTGGAGTAGAGGGGGAGAATCACCTCCCTCGACCTGCTGGCCACGCTTCTCCTGATGCAGCCCGGGATACGGTTGGCTTCCTGGGCTGCTAGTGCACACTGACGGCTCATGTTGAGCCTCTCATCCACCAGCACCCCCAAGTCCTTTTCTTCAGGGCTGCTCTCAAGCCAGTCGATGCCCATCCTATATCAGTGCTTGGGATTGCCCCGACCCAGATGGAGGACCTTGCACTTAGTCTTGTTGAACTTCATGAGGTTGGCATGGGCCCACCTCTCCAGCTTGTCAAGGTCCCTCTGGATGGCATCCCTTCCCTCCAGCGTGTCAGCCGCCCCACACAGCTTGGTGTCGTTGGTAAACTTGCTGAGGGTGCACTCTATGCCACTGTCCATGTTGCTGACAAAGATGTTAAACAAGACCGGTCCCAATACTGATCCTTGAGGGACTCCACTTGTCACTGGCCTCCACTTGGACATGGACCCATTGACAGCTACTCTTTGGGTGTGGCCGTCAATCCAGTTCTTTATCCACTGAATTGTCAGTCCATCAAACCCATATTTTATCAGCTTGGAGACCAGGATGTCATGCAGGACAGTGTCAAAGGCTTTGCTCAGGTCCAGGTAAATGACGTCGATTGCTCTCCCCTTGTCTATTGATGTTTTGACCTTCTCATAGAAGGCCACCAGGTTTCTCAGGCACAATTTGCCCTTGGTGAAGCCGTGTTGATTGTACCCAATCACCTCTTTGTTATTCTTCTGCCTCAGCAGTGCCTCCAGGAGGATCTGCTCCATAAGTATCTTTGTTACCTTTAAAAACATAAGATCAAATTCTCAGTCTCCTAAACCTCATCTGGACTTTGTGCTGCAAGTGCTTGTGCCCCAGACATACTTTTAGCAAGATCATAATGGCTTGATAAGGAAAGCAAAAGATACCCTTTCCAGCCACATCAGCAGAAATGGGTTTTGGAAGGGAATACTTTAAAATACCTCTGCCTTGCCGTAATTTTCTTTTCAGTCTGTCATGGCCTGTCATAAAGGAGCTAGTGTTCAGAGAATACTCTTGAGCTGCCTGCAAATCACGATGTAGAAATATACAAGCAGTGTACAAGCAGTGTACTTTGCTCTTTGAAAACCTAAGGATGAAGATGTTTTCACTGTGGATATTGTCCTTTCTGGAATATTATGGGACAAGGGGGCACCAAGTTGCCATCCAGAAACCCCAAGTTGCCATCCAGTCTCCATGTGTGATAGCCCTGTAGCTGCCTGTGCCTTGAAACTTTTGACACGGTATAAAAGACAGAGGATTGAACAGCCTATGAAGTATGGCATAGTAGTTGTTAAAGTAGATTACTGTATGACGTGAACTCTATTATTCAAATCATTGAAATTGCTCATGGAAGGGGAAGAGGAAATGGGTGCTATAAGGTCCAATTACTGCCCAATACCTGTAGAAGGTATAAATATTCAGGTTAGTCTTCTTTTAAATTAAAAATGCCACTATACTGATTCAGAATTGCTTGTTGAGAAATACAGGTTAATCATCACTAAAAGTAGCTGAAATAGTCAAAACAAAACATCAGTATTTTTTCTTGATTTTAAAAGATTTTGCTTTTTCAGAATATTTTTTGATTTTAACATTTTAAGATATTCCGTTTCTTTCTGATTCATGGAAAAAGATATTTTACTTTAAGAAAAATAGGAGGGAACAAAAAAATGTTTCCTGTCCTCCTCTAGTTTTGATGGTCTTCTGGCATGACATTTTATTCAGCACTGCATAACTACAGCTACCATGGACGTGCCTGAATTCAAATTTATGGAATTGCACAGGTATAAAACCGAATCATTCTAGTGATTAATTAAACCCACTGAATTACAATGAAAGCCAAAGCTAGCACTGTGGAAAGGACTTTGTTCAGGAATGTTGGCAGAAACACATTTGAAGTAAAGATAAATTTCATCTTCTAAGTGCATTATTTGAATTGATTTTGTCACACCCACAGAGGAGAAAGCACTTTACATTTCAAGTTATCAATGGCAAGGCTCATAAGTTAAAGAATGGTACACCCAGACTGAAATATACTTCCATCCCTATTCACTCACGTACACTATTCCTTATGACACGTTATATGACAATGGTCTGAATATTACATTCAGTGCTGCCAAGTTAGGAATAAATTTACCCAAGTAGTTAATCTTTGTTATAAGTCCTGGACAGGTTTTTGTTGGTGGGGTTTTCTTTTTTGTGGTTTTTTTTCACAGAGCTCTGCAATAATCTTAATTTTTTTCTGCTACCAACAGGAAATAATTACCTTCTAGCATTGTTATTTTATTCACTGAAAACTGACACTTCCTTCTGTTTTAGCATCAGTTCATTGTGCAAAATTCTTTGTAGTGCTTTAATTAACCTGGCATGATGATCTCAGTACAGCCCCAAATAAAATTAACATCAAACACTCATATGGAATTGTTCTATGAGATAGCTTGGGTGATGAACATAGACCATATGGTAATCTTTAAAAATAAAACCTGCCAAATAGCATATTTAATGTGACTATCCTGGCATACTCATAAGGATTGTAAAAATCAAAAATAATTCTGAGCACTGCTCACTTCAAAGGATCACAAAATATTTTATACAAACTATCTATCTTTCTAAAATCAGCTCACCTACCACTTAAAGCAGCTGATTCTGCAGTGAAATGCAGCAGCTATTGCAGTAAAGCACAGCAAATTGGAACAGCAATTTTAGGGCAGGTAATGAAGACAAATGGTGTATCTTGTTTAAACTGCAGGGGCAGAAGGTAATTACCCAAATTTGGAGCTGGCTGAGATACCAGACCTAACACCTCTCTTGCAGAAAAGTGTCAGTCATGATTTTATAGCTGGGTAACGTTAAACAGAACATGAGCAAAGCCTGATATTTAACACTGGTTGGGTAAACAAGTTGGATTCAGGGGGAGAAGAGTTCCTGCTTACATTTATCTGTGCAATAAAATCAGTCATGTCTTTGCTGTACCCCATTTCTGGTTAGATGAGAATTTAGAATTGATTTTATGGGTATGATCTAAAGTCCACTGAAATCAGTAGAAAAACACTGACTGGCTTTGGATCAGGTCTTCTGTCAGCTCTAGTTTGCTGGAGAGGGGAATTGTACTCTGTTTATTACCTCATAGCAGTGTGTTGTATATTGAAATATGGGAATGTTAGATTTGCAAGAGCAACATAGCCAAACAAGGCATGAGCTTTTGCTTTAATGATAGTTATTGTACTTTCCTAGCATCTTGCTGTGCCAGTTGCTTGGCTGGACTATTCTGGGTGTTTTTGTGGCTGTTCCTGGCTAATGCACGTAGCAATCTGCAACCCATGTAGTGTTAGGCTGAGGATCCAACTTACAGGAGTTTTCGCTCTTTCAAACCTCAGTAAAGAGAGAGAAGCGATTCGTCCTATGTAGGGTCTGAATTACCCTTTGGAACTGCTCCTTTGTATCGACAAAGGAAGAAGCCACCACTGCCCGCTGTCCTAAATCAGCTGCTCAGTTAACTGCATGGTGGTTTCATGGAGTAGACGTAGTCCTCAGATCTCTCAGCAGTCAAAAATTCATCCACTTCACCTTACTTTACAATGTAAGAAACTTACATTGTCTCACTTATCACTTTTGCTTGCATTGTCGTGACACAGTAGTAGCATTACAGCTACTGTTGGCAGTTTATCACCGAACATTTCACGCATTTCTTCTACTCTGATTAAAACATGAACGCAATGACCTTCTTCCTTTCTGAAAATACACTCTCCTTTTCAGCTTTTTTAAATATGCTGACCTCCAGAAAAGAAAAAATGCTTAGCCATTACAAAACTAGCTTTTGTAGCACAGTATAGTCCACTTTCTGGAGATTCATGTTTGTCTCACTATTACTTATCATTGGAGTCACCTGCCTTAGTAACTTTCCATTTACCTGAAGCAGCTGTGATATTTCAGCATCTTTTTTAACAGATCTTTCTAATTGGTGCAGCCAACTTCCTGGCTGGCTTTGAATAATCAGGACAGGAGCAAAATTTTGTGGCAATTTATGACTATTTTCCACCTTAACTCACCTCTAATTATAACTGAAGGAAAAAAAGATGGTAAAAAATCAACTCAACAATTTACCTTAACAATTACAATTGTCCTACTAAAGCAGAATACCCACTCAGTGGGGGAAAAAACCACCCTGTGTTCCCTGAGGTTAGCCTCATTAAAGTTGCTTTCCTGATTATTCAGGGTTTCTGTAAGTACTTTCAACTTCCTTAAACATTTGAAGATCCCTGTAGCTGTCAAGAGTCTGAAAGCTTTACTGATGCTCACCCCCATGGAGAACTTAACTGTTTTCCTTCTTTTCAAATTCAAATGTTATTTCATAGCCAGACAGGATTCACCTTTAGTTATTCCCTTCTTTTATTTTAAAATCCAAGATACATAGACTGACACATGGGTCTTCACAGAGCCTCACTAGAACCATGGGGCTATGCTGATGTGGATCTTCGCTAGCAAGGAATTGGATCAGAATTGATCCATTGCTGTCTCTATGTGCTCTCATTTATATGCCATAGGTAATGCCAGAGCACATAATCTCTTTCCCCTCCCTGTTCTAAATGCCATCTATTTAAGCCTGATTACACTAAGATTTCTGGTCTAGTTCCATCTCTAACATGAATGTAAGCGTAATGCGAAGACGACCGTCCCTCTGAGGACTGTATCTGGCTTTTACATTAATTAAGGCAGCTGACGTCAGTGTTAATTCATTCCCTAATTATTTTAGCAAAGCTTTTAGTCATTTAAACACACACACACATTTTCGAAGTATAGGGCAAGTAGGATCATCTGGCAGGAAGATATCAGTGACAGTAAACATCACATCAAGCTGCAAAAAAAGTAAGGTTTGCGGTTTTACCTTAGTTTGTCATGTTTTAAGTGAATGACTGTACTGTCAAACCTCGCTAGTTTCCAGGGTGGAGAACTGTCAACCTCTAATTTATATTTCTGGTCACATTCTAAGGAACCAGGAAAGAATACACCAAATTTTATGGCTTGTCCAAACTTTGCCACTTCTGAGCAACATGGCTAAAAGTTTGTGTCTAAATCTTAGCCATGCAGAAGTTTGAAAGTGGACAGGCTTGACTTATAACAAAGAGGTCTGAAATGAAAGCTTGATAGGAACTAGGATCCATTAGGCAGGGCCCTGCCCAAGTCTGAAATTTAGCATGTCCATAGTCTTTGGGGACTTTAGCCTCAAGCTCTTTTGTTGAGTAGAAAAAATGTTTCTATTAAGCATCAACTTTCTTTCTTGTGTATATTTGGGAACTTAAATATTTAGTGTTTATGAAAGACTAACATATCTTTTCAGAATTTCATGGTAGAGTAAGAAAGGATCAGGTTTAGTGAAGATGCCCAGGTGTTGTATCTCTCCTAATAATGTCATCTAAATGGCATATACTGCAGATAACATGATGTGGGCTTTACTGTTTTGCTTTACAGTCCCCCAGATAAGGAAAGCACTTGTATTGGATCGTGTAGGAGTCTATTCAGCATCGATTCACCACTGCCCATTGCTCTTGACCTAAGCAGCAGACCTGTGAGGTAATCCAGGGCTTGTCAACATTTGGTTGAAATTAATAGGCCAGATGTTTGAGCTTTGAACCTCCTACAGCTTTTCAGCTTCATATCTTTACTATGCATTCTTGTATCAGTAAATGTAAATATTCCACTCCCAGTGTAGGTAAAGTATCTTCCCGCTTTCTTGTTTTTCTATCGTAGATAACAGAAGATGAAAAAAAGGCCCAAATATATGGTGGCAAAGAGCAGCCAGTGTAGCCAAGCAGGCTTGCTAAAGAAAAATGTGAAACAAACAGCCTGAAGTGCAAACACAGCCCATATCTGAGCAGGAAAGAGCCAGATATAGTCATAAAGAAAACAAAATTAAACTCTTTTCTTCCTTGTTCTTTATTTAACTAAATCTAATCATGCTTTGGTTTGTATTACAGAATGATAAATTATGTCCATATTATTTCATGTGCTGGCTTTTTGCCATTTTTACATTTATTTCATAAGAACTTGTATCTATGACTAGAAATATAGTTACCTAGTTGGGGCTTATTTTTAACTAGCTTTCAAGTGATAATGGACATGTTCACATAATCTAAGATTCCCTAGTTTTGGTTTTCAGCCTTAGCATAGGTATAACAAGAAAGCAACATATAGAGCTGCTTACACTTCAGTGTAACTGATGTAATACTCATAGGATTTACATGTGGCATAATAAAGATTAAAACCTGGGGGAAGATGGTTGATGATATCAGCGTATGCTGATTTAAATTAGGACTGCCATTGTCCAGCCTGGCCATTTATCGGTGGCCATCCGGTTCAGGCATCAGTGCTCCTCTCCAGCAGTCACACATTCAGCTGGCTGAGGCAGTAGATTTGGGTAAAACACTCTCCTGCAGCAGTAACGCTTGTTTAGTGTCTATGGAATTGCTGTGCAAAATGGATCTTCGGAAGAAGATCCTCGGAGAAGTGCAATGCGCAGCAGCCACAGCTGCAGGCCAGGACGTGGCTTTGATGGAGTTTTTCAGGGGTGGCTCCTGGTGAGGAAGGTGCTGGAGCCCAAAGCGCTGGTCCCTGCTCCCAGGTCTCCTTCTGTGCACGGCAGTAAGGGACACTGGAGAATGAAGTTATCAGTGGCCTGCTCCTGTGTAGAGGTTTTATGAGCTCTCATATAAAGTCAGTCCAACAAAAGCTGTCACCCTTAGAGTACTGTGGCAGCCTGGGCATGGGCTGTTTTTCACACAGTAGAACTGTGTTCATGCGTTGCAAATAGCACTTAAACCATGTAAACATCAACAAGCAGTAGGTCTGTCTTTGGGGATTTTTGACAACTGGTTTGTTTTTTAATGCTTGTCGTTTTTCTGACTTATAATATCCAATACTTAAATTGGTTTATGACATTTTTTGCATGTTTGCTTTTTTAGAAAGCTAATAGTCATCTAAAGAAGGAAGATGGAAAAAAGAAACCTCTCTTCCCCTTCACGAGGTTATAGAAAATTATATCCCAGTTTATACAAGACTAATGGCCTCCAGTTCTCTCAGAGGAAGGCCAAATTGCAGGTGCCACTGCATAAATACATAATATGCATATTAATTATACTAATAGAAAAATAATGTATCATTGCACATTTTATATATTACAATGTTTATATTATACAATAAAAATAAAAATACATATTTTATGTATGTTACATTATGATGTATATAATAAGACTCATCATTTAATTTTACACATAAATTAGAATTTACATTAATTATAGTATTAAAAATAATATGTAGTATTACTATTAAATAAATAATTTTCTGATATTCCCTGTACAAAGCAGGCAATTAGAAATGTCTCTATTGTACACCTTACCACAATCACGGAGTTTTGGGACCTGCTTAGAAAACCAGATTTTTTCCGTAAAAAATATATTAGAGTTAAGAAACGTTCAAGACAGAGACGAGCTCATAGGGAACAGAGACGAAACACAGCAAAAATACAATTCCAGTGATAAACAGCAGCAGCCCATCTGAATTGAAATATTTTCATTTTCTAACTGAACATTTTATTTAGAGAATTTTTTTGCCAATTCAGTACCTCCACCCCCACCCATATTTTTCTGGGATAAATAGGAAACTGTTACCAAAAGGTACTTGACAGCATCCCAAAGTTTCCTCTAAAAATCATGTTAAATGACAAATAGCATAGTATTCTCAATGCATCAGGTGTTAGGGAGGAACATAGGAGCTGCTACAGGCTTACTGAGAGGGAATGAGTCTGTAGTCTTGGTCTTCCATTTTGCAATCAGTTGTGGAAAACTCAGAGCCCAGGAGAAGGAGGACTTGTCATGTTGGACTGGGCTTCTGTAAAGCATCCTGAGGAATTTTGGTTGTGTTATGAAAAGCTGCCTTGCCTTCTACAGCCTGGATAAGTGATAGTTTAAAAGCCTCGTATCCACCCTAACTAAGTGTGGGAGATAAGTGGTGTAAAATATCTGTTCTTTAAACCGTCGGTGATTTCAGTGACAAGAAGGTGAGAGGCCTTTATCCTAACCAAACACAAGTGTAAGCTCTATGTTCTTCAAATAAAAACAATATGGAAACATTAGGGCTGTTCCTCATCTGCTTCAAAAAAACCCCACATGCCTTTTAATGTCAGAACATCAGAGAGTAACAATGCACTCCCACCCCATGGGCCCTGGAAATGCGTTGTCAAAATTGAAAAGTTAAGACAGAACAACTGGCACAAATCATTGCAAGTTTGAAATTGCCATGTAGTATTCTGTTTTATTTATAAGTAAACAAAAGATGAAGTTCAGTCCAGTGACATGTATATGCTCTAATTTAGAGAAAGTTTTTTGTCAAAGCTTTTAATAAATTTCCAGTCAATGAAATATTGAAACCATATGGAGATCGGTGATGTATTTATACACCAATTTTTTGTGCAGCACAACAGAAAATAAAACAAAAATGCCAAAGAAGGAAAGGAACGCCAAAGAATTTATTTAAACGTCAGTCTGCAGGAGGACAGGGTCTTCAGTATTTGTTTTAAAAGTTTGCTTATTTTTTAAGTTTTCATGTGTGTACAAAGATGCTTGTGGCCAAATGGAATGTAAGAAAACTGTAAATAGAAGGATAATGCAGGGCTTCCACTCAACCTGAATGGGAATGAAATGTTCTGTTGAAACATCTCTGAATGAAGAAGAAAATGAGTTAGAACTTTATTTTTTAACAGGACAGCTACTGAAGATTTGGCCATGTTTATATTGGTCAGATAGGCTCAGCACAGTCCTCAGCAAGCAGTAACAGTTCAACATCAGTAACCTTCAGGACAAGAATGTTATACGTGCACAGTAGTCAGGACAGACTATAGGAAGCATTCTGTGATCCCACATGATTCCGCATAGGCTCAAGGTAGTTCCCTTTTCAGTTGTTATGACTGCTGTCTGCACA
This sequence comes from Rissa tridactyla, assembly GCF_028500815.1. Classification (NCBI taxonomy): domain Eukaryota; kingdom Metazoa; phylum Chordata; class Aves; order Charadriiformes; family Laridae; genus Rissa; species Rissa tridactyla. The sequence goes on along the minus strand of NC_071470.1, from coordinate 26,384,251 downwards.
CAAGCCTTTCTGGAGTTCCCTGATGGACCTCCGCCTTTCCCAAGAAGATGATGTCCCTTGGAAGAGACGGATTACCTGCGCACACGAAGAACAGTTGTGTCACTCATTCATTCACTGTTAACTGGTATCTCCAAGCTGTTATGCTGATTATTTATGCAGCAAGCTACCGTACAGCGCTTGCTTGCTGAATGCCCTCAGTGATCTTTGGGCACGTTGAGGACAGTGAGGATTTCTGGGTGTATGGCAGGTGCTGATGAAAGGTTTGATACTGCTGCAGAAGGTGCACAAAAATGCAAAGTGGTGTTGGGGTCACTACCTGAACAGACTTTCTGTGTGGGACCTATCAGAAAGAAAAGAGAATTGCGGTAGCCTTATATCTGAGAAGCTTTTTATACAGTTCCAGTGTTCCCCGGCAGCTCGCTTCTTAGAAAATATTTTCTCATCTTTTTTAATACCTTTTTCATATGGAAAGCATTACTTGGCCCCAAGTGTGATCTTTAAATCTGCCAGTTCATAATCTTGATAATTCAGAATAACAGCTTATCACAAGTTATGAAAGAATTAAACCTAAAAATTCTGCTGCTATTACACCAGCTTGTCACTGCAAATGGAATGATGGATTTCAGTGCACTTCCTTGATAGAAACTTAAATATATAAAATTGGTATCAATTATCTCTGTTTGACACCATCATATTAATCTTCTTACTGACTACTGAAATAGGCCATCCTAGACAAGTTATACCTTTGTACTCCTTTCAAGTACACGCATTGTGCAAGAGCTTTCATTAACATTATCATACCCCTTCAGCCCACTTCTCAATAACTCAATACCACCCAATTACTGACATAAAAGTCTGTCACTTTATTTACAACTCTGGAAAGGCAGTATTAGTTGTGCATAATGGAAACAATCTCGGGTCTAAATTAATAGGAATGTTGAACTGACCTTGTGGATATACAGTTCTCTCAAACTATTCATATACCTGTATTTCACCACTAAGGAGTCTAATTACTCCCTTTTTTTTTTTTCTCTTTTTAAGACATAAAAATTCCCTGCTCACTGAGTATGAAAAGTAACACTTATTGTTCATAGGCCTAACAATGTTCTTGGTAAAGGTTTCTCTGCCCTTCCATTAATTTGAGGAGATCTGCCCCATTTCTTCTGAAATGTCAAAGGAAAATTAAATGAAAAACTTTGCAAGTTCCCATTTGCAAGATGTCCACTTTCTCCACAGATTGGCTGTGGCACGCGCTTGCTTGATCTCCAAAGTAAGTCTCTCAGGGAGCACAAGCAGTAGAATGAATTGCAACTTTATCCTTTTCAGATCAATAGGTAATGTTTGGACTGAATGAGCCAATGCTGTGATATAACCATGGAGTTGCCTGGAAAAGAAAAAAAAAAAATAAATACCAGTTGTGCCTCTGGGTGGTTCAGAGAGAACAACAGATAACACTGATAAATGGAAGAATATGCTAATAAAGACTCTGAATGAATACAGGAGTTTTGTAAAGTACTCTTTTAAAGGTAGAAATATTCCAGCAATGTTCAGGAAGTTGTCAGATTTGATTACGAGTTGCTTAAAACTCTATAAAAAAGACAATATTTCAGTTCTTGATATAAAAGACCTCTGTTTATCCAAGAGATCCTTAGTCACTTGTTCCGTTTCTCTTTCATCTCCAGTCAAAACTACTGAATTTCCTTTGTCTTTTCCCAATCCTGCCACCTCCAGTTCTTACTGTAACTTGTAGGGGAAAAAGCTGATATTTTGCATGATGTAATGGGTAAGCAGGCTGTAGGTTTAGGGTTGTTGTTATATTAGTTTATTTCTTTCCTCCCCAGCGTCATACTTCTTGTTACATCCAAAGATATAAAAATTACACAAACTCAACCATCTTATTTGAGTCCAGGGCATGCTTAGTTCCTCTTCACTTATCACCAGATCTAGCAGTGTCTCATTTCTAGTTTGAGTCTTAGTGTTTTATAATCCAATTTAACTTCAGATTGCTTGAACACTTGGATGAACATGCTCTGTTATGTATGTCATTCAACGATTATGCATTCATTACCCATTCCAAACAGATTTTCCTAAATTTTTCCTCTACAGAATGCACTGAATAGGAGAATAAACAATCCTTGTTACTATCGCTGTTTCCCTTCTTTCTGTGATAATGCATGTGGAAGCCTTGGTATATTATATTTTGAAGTGGTCTCCCTTACTCAAGCCACAACTAAGAAATATTTTCTTTCTTTTTTTTTCCTCTGCTTTTTTGCCCACCATAGGGAACTGTATCCTGCAGCCTGGTTGTTGCAATTAGGTCCTTCCTTCTCATGCTTTCGTATCTGTAAAACTCCCTAAATCTTGGGGTTTGATCCAAACCTCAGTAAAGCCAATGCTTTAGTGGACTTAGGCTTATATGACCATCTCCCGTTCTTCTTTTTTCTGAAGTGGGGAAAGGAAGAAAATTAGTCTTAATTAATGATTGATTGAATGATTGATTGATTAATTCCTTAATTCAGTTAATGACAGGTTGGAACTCAGAATATACAGGATGTGTGGTCTATATATCTAATCAAAACCTGAATGTATCTAGACAAGATAATTATGTTTCCTTTTCAGCTCTCTCATTTCTTTTGTTTTCCTCTGGGTTTGTGTTCTTTATGCTTTATCAGCTTTACACGTAAGTAGCTAATAACAAGCATCTTCCCTTTAAATAGTGTACTAGACCATTTGGGCACTTGCAATAACAATAAAAAAGCAATAAATCAAAAGGAATCACCCTGGAAAAAAAGCAGCTAGGGTAAAGCTGCTGTGCAAGCAGGTTGTCTGCTGGCTAAAATGAAGACTGTAGACTCCAAGCATCTCCTACAATCTGTATAAGGAAGGCAGTTGTACTGCCTAGTGATTAGCTATAGGATACTGGTCTGTGTTCAGGAGAGACTCCTGTATTTAAAATTCTGCTGAATGCATACTTCTATGGCACCATCTCCTTTCACACTTTTCTCAATGCACCAGGTAGTTAATACAGGCCAGTTGGACCCTGGAGCCCTCTCAAAGCTTCTCTGCAGCACAGGTCAAATGATTTTCCTGGATCCCTCTCCCTCAGGACAGGGACTGAAGGTTTCATTCCCGTCAAAGAACAGTGAAAGACAGAGGAAAAACTGAAGATGGGTGATGGGCCCAGGCCAAGACCTTCTCTTTCTTATGGAAAAAGTGGGGTCCATGACTGAGGTTGGAAGGGGCTGGCTCTCTCCACCCTCTAGGAATAGCCACCACGTATTGTTTGGCATTAATGCTAGTTGGGGCTCTCGTGTAGAGAGGGGTGGAGACAGCCTTCTCATCTTGCCTCCTCAGTACATGGTAGGCTGAAGCTACTGCCTTGCAGTGGAACCTTGTTCCACAGACCATGCAAGAATATGCCTTTCCTAGAGTTTATAGCAAAGCCACGGTCTAGCCCTTAAGAGCTGCTGGGCTCAGTGTAGTGGTGTCCTATAAAGTCGGTCAGATAAATGATGTAAGGGTCCTTTTGACCTTATACTCTATGACTCTATTATATCACGCTCTTCACCATCATAGACCTAAAATATGTGAGTGTCCTACTGTTGATAGATGTACTGAATGTTTTTATAACCTTGCACAAAGCATTTTGATTGCAGACAATTTGTGATTTTATTCCCTGTTAGTTCTGTTTCTATCAAATCGACTTTGTTTTGACAAAATAGCTCTATTTATGTTGAAGGTCACCCCTTCATAAGCAGTGATTAGTGGAATCTTTTTTACAGTTAATCCTTCAAAGACCTTTATTTACTATTTTCTTGACTTTGCATCTTCAAAACTGTTTATGAGTTTCATCATTTAAAAGCTCAGAACCAAATCCTGCTGTCCTTAATCCAGCAAAGCTGGTTTTTAAAGGACTGAGCTCTTTTAGAACCTCAGAATTGGGTACTTAGTTTTCTTCTTTCTCAGTAACCATTAAATCTGTCAATGCATTCTTGTCAAATGGTAACCTGCATAGAAAAAAAATCATCATCCTACTCTAAGTCCTTTTAATTCACACCTCCAAAAGTTAATTGTAAAAAATGTTATTAACTTGACTGTTGACTGCTCTTGCATAATAAATATAGTTAGATTGGCTTTTATCTTTCCAGTTCATTGCAGCACGATCACCATGCCTGTCGATCCAGTAGGTTTTAATACTGGATAAACAAAGTATGGAGGGGTTAATCTCAGTATTTATGTAACAGCTAATAATACATTTGGCAAAGAATCCTTAGAGCAACAAAGCTCTTTTTTTTGTTCACTTAATAAAAGGTTGCATGACAATATATCCCTAGAGTTTTGCCCAGGTATTCACCATTCAAAGATAATGCATGATAACAAGAACATGGGCTGTGTTTACGTGAGTTGAAAGTGACTCCAATTTATTTTAAGGATTTTAAGGATTAAAATGACTCTTCTATACTTACTGAATCTTGCGACTAACGGCAAACATTTTGCTTCCCTGTCCAGGGTTATGTTCCTGGGGTAAAGGCAGCCATTCTCTTACATGGGACAGACAGTGGGAAAGAGCTCCTGCAGGATCAGACAGAAGACAAGAATAGCTCAGGAACTGTGGATCGGGACTAAAGATGTCCTCATTCCTTGTGCCCCTGCAACAAGCGCTGCCAGAGATGGAAGTAAAACTTAATGAACCCCAGTTTAGTCCTGGCCTCTTCTGGGACAGAATCACTAAATGCATCTCCTTATTGTAGGCCTGAGATAATGCCACAACCCATCCCATAAATGTGTGAGATAATTTATTGTTATCACTTAAAAGATATACATAACTCCACTTCTTTCCTTACAGATCATTTAGATATTCAAATTACCAGGCTTTTAGTGCCAGAAATTCAATTAAAGGAGTAAAAACTCTATGTTGTAATAAACTTTAGTATTTGAAATAGCTTAATAAAACGAACCTCATCTCAAAAGTGTTTCTTGCATTTTAATGTGTAACTTTTAATTATTTCATTCTGAATTAGCAGAACTTGTTAAAAATGTCTAATTGTTATTTACAACAGAGTGAGATATCCAGGTTTCTGGGCACTCTCTGCCTTTGAAAGCACGCTCAGCTTGGTATTATAGGCCTTCCTTGGATGAACTGAAGATGCTTTACAACTATTAGTCCGTTAAAGATGATTGAACACAGAAGTGAATGCTTTGCTATTCAGAACAGCAAATTTTACTTAGCCAACAGAATTGAAAAGTCACCGCAGCAGATGAAAAAAACCCCCAGCCCTACTGCATCTGCCTTATGAAAGCTGTTCTCCTCAGGCACTGCAAGCAAAAGAAAAACATGGCCTACGTGGTCACTTAACCTCTAGCAGTGCTTTAGTTTTCCTCTCTGTAAATGGAAACCTAGTGAATGTTACGTAAACCAATAACTTTAAAAGACTGCATGAAAAACATGAGTTGTTTGGGTTGGTTTTTTTGCAGCAGGTACAAATCCAGTGCTTATATCCCTGCTGTCATTCCTTTTTCTGTCCTTAACAACTTAAGGAGTAGGGAGTAGGGTGGTAATGTGAAAGGTGAACCTCCCTGAAATCCTGCCGAGATACAGTCCAAGACTTCATCCAGCTGCTCAGACTGAGCCCAGAGAAGGGCCAGACGAGCTCAAGTTGCTCAGAACCTTGTCCAGTCAAATCCTCAGTATCTCCAGGGATCCCCTCCAAAAGAGAACCAGCTTGAGACCAATGCCACCACTACAGGTTGGTTTCTTAGACTCCACGTTTGCCTTTTTCACACACGCTCACTTCAGTTGTCCTACAAATAGTCACGTGACGAGCGACAGTTAGAGCATGGGGGTTGCTGGAGCAGGATGGCGTGGGCAGGAGAGGTGGCTGGTATAAATGCTAGAGCTGAGACTGAGAACCTGCCTCTGGTCGTGTCTGCAGAGAGCAGCACGTGGTAGGACAGAGGAGCTCAGGAATAGCCTCGCCATTTCTCACCTCTGAGCTCACTGCTGGTTTCTCTGTGGGCTGAGCGTGGAGCTTGTCTCCTTGATGCTGTTGCCTTAATGCTCTGGTGTCCTAGCCATGCAAGAGAGAGGCCTTTACCTGATGAAGCATATTTGCACAAATATATGTGCACATATATATCACTGCTTCCCTCTGGCTTTTTGCACAGCCATCCTCTGCTATTGAGGTGCAACGGCCTGCAGAATAGATTTCGATTGCACAGGTCGTTTCTGCCTGTGTCTCTAACAGAGTCTCTCCACCCCCACACCTCCCAAATGACCATTTCTGAGTTTGTGAATTCTTTTATGACTTTGAAAGTACTCAGAGGCATTTTGAAATATCCAAGGTTCAAACTATTCATTTTGTGAAAAGACATAAATTTGAAGATCATTTTTGTATTTTAAGGAAGAAAGAAAAACATATGTGTTATGTGTTGTATTACTCTTTTTATTTTTTTGCGGGTTTTTGGGGCGAGAAGGGTTTGCTTTTGGTTTGGGTTTGTGCATTTTTTTTACGATTCTTAGCTGGGTTGACCATGTGCCCATATTACTTTCACTGGCCAACCATACCTGGCATCTTCAGGAGGGACAGAAGTAATTTGGATCCGTTTCCCTCAAGAGTCTCCATGCATTGCTATCTGTAGCCTTAAATTTATCACCTTTTTAATGGTCTGGTCCTCAGAGACCCCAGAGAGAAGCTCGGGTCATTCACTGAAGACAAGCAATAATCCGTTATCAAATTTCTTATTGAAAATCCATGTGGGGCTCAGCAGAATATTATGCTTCAGAGGATAGTTATGTCATGCTCCAGTGGCGGTGGGAGAGATTCAAGGAAGCAGGCAATAAGGCTATCAAAATGGCAATCCTTCTCTGTCTTCCAGCCACCTTAGGAAAGACTGGGTAAAACGGAGTTACCTCTAAATGCAGAAGCAGGTAGTCTGTGGTAATGCCTGCACACAAGTACTAATAAAACCCGACGGGGAGCATAGGTGGGATTTAATCCCCCGCGGCTGCACCAGCGGAGGAGGTGGTGGTGAGGGCTCTGCGAGCTTGCGGATGATCCACGCTGGCTGAACACGCCATTTATGTGGCAATCTGAAAAGAGCTTAGGCGCGTACAAAGCCTTTGTGTCTCTTTATCAGTTTCGCGCCTCAGACTTTGTGTTAATGCAAAAATGTAAATCCCCAGCAATTAACAGACGTTTCTACATTAGCAGAGCTCCCAAGGTTCTGCTATCTCCATTTGTCTTTAAACATTTTATTAGAAATTTGACACCAGTGATGTTCTAATTAAAGTCCATTTCCTAGCATGAAGTACTTCTATATACAGCACCGCGGATTGATTCTTTTGAGACTGCCTCCAATTTCATGCTTGCTTACAGCAAGTGTTACAAATACTGTTATTTTTGTTGAGAGAATCATCATTGACATGGTGCTTAGGCTGTATTTCTGGAGCTTGTTGATTGTTGATTTCTCTTTAGATCCGGTAATTCTCAGCGGACCTCATTTACACACCAATGCTAACTGCGTGTCCAAATTTCTTTCTGAGTTTGCATGAAGTTATGTTCAGATCCAGTGGTCAGACACTGAAACCAACTGCTGGTGCTGAAAAGATAATTTGTCATAAAATGAAACAAGAAAGCAGCTTGTATCTCTTGCATAGCAACAGCTAAATAAATAAATAAATAAATAAATAGAAGCTTTCTTTAAATGAGTTAGGCATTGTTCTCAGGCAAGAACAACAGAATGATTTAAACGAAGGAGAAAGGAACATTTTGATTTTAAAAATGTCTTGGGAGTTAGGGAAACTTTTTTATGTTCTAACTTTCTATAATCTGAACTACATTAGAAGAGAACGAGAGGCATTCTTGACTGAATTTGTAATTAAAACAATTTAGGAGCAGACTTTCTATTCATTAAACTCTGGGATGCAAATTTTTTATCAGAAAAGCATTGTCTATACATTTCAGTGAATTTGAAGTTATGAGCTATGTGAGAATGGGCTTTTCTCTGAGCTTGTTAGGTGTAAATAATTTAAGATGGAAAAAAAAAAGTACCTCCTTTTAAAGAACGTATAAGTAACAGCAACGGCCCTTGAGATCTATAGTTTGTGTTCCCTAATCCAGAACTAAGGATATTCAGTTATTCAGTAAACAAACTTGAAAGACATTATGATAACAGTGTATAGCTCTTAATAGATTTAGCTATAATTTATCTCAAAGCTCCTCTATAATGAGGCTGCTGTGTGCTTTTTTAGGTAAGACATTTTACAACAAACAGGCTCAATAGTCCACCAGGCACTTTTACATGCTGCACTGAGCACTAAACGGATGCCAGATTCTGCAAAATGTCACTATGGTATAGTTCCTCAAATTGTTTTTGGCTCAAACACAATTTCACTTTTTTAGGTAGTATCTTCATCACTAGGAATGTCTGACATACTGACAAAATCATTTTGTCTTATGTGTCGAGGAGTTTGTGCTGGTCCTTCTGGTTTGCTGTGAGAGGTCCATGTTTCAGTAATGGCTGTGTTTCCCCAGCATTTTAGCACTCAACCTGTGCTGCCTTCACAGAAGTCAGGCTAGGAATTAAGCATACAGATAATACCATGGAAGCCCTCTGCCTGGGTATTTTAATTGCCCACTGGGGTAACCAAATGAAGCATATTGTTTTGGGTCTGGTAGATATGGATCTGCATTAATTCAAGTGCTTTATAGATGTTTCCATGTGGTGGGCTGAGGTCTCTGCGTGTATGACGTTTCTGATGTGTGCTGCAGTCTCCTCCATGGATGAAACATTGCTAAGTGTCAGGGCAGCCTCCCATGGTCTTACACTAGGAGCTCATTTTATGTATATTACAAAACAATATGTATGGTGGTCTTGGAGAATTTTTCTGGCTCAGCCCATCAGTATTGTAATCATTGTAGTTATGGGACTGTCCTTGATCCCAGCCTTGCCCTCTCTAGTGGGTTATCTACTTCTGGAATTTTTCATGTGTGAAGAGGTTTTTTTTCTTTTCAATTTGCTGTGATTTTGAGAACGGTGAGAGTGCTATGAGGTTTTCAGTCTTCTCCTGCACACAGGCCTTAGTTCAGAGCATCCTGTCTTGAGGGATGGAGTTCTTCTAAGTTAGTTGGAATAAGTAATCTAACTCAAGTTAATTACAATATTCTACCACACTTTATGTTTCATTTTAGATACACATATCAATGAAGTCACCTTAACAGTTATTAGAAATGTGAAGGGCCTTCTCTCTTCTTTTTTTTTTTCTTTTTTTCTTTTCTTTTTTTCCTGTTTAAATATGAACACTGAATAATAAAATACTGCTGGGCAAGTTCTTATTTAATATAGCATTTGGACTGTGTGACTGCTTTAAGCATTGTCTTTGGTTCTGATGTACTACCTAATTTGGGGGACCTCTTTCTTCGTATTTTCATAGGATTTTTATAATTTGGTTTTAACAGAAAGGTGGACCTTTGAGCTCCCAAATTGAAGCCTCTCTGAGATGTAAAACACATCTTATGTGACTTTGATGTAACTTATAATATATGATTTGAAAAAAAAAAAAAGCTAAATTTTTCTGTAGATAAATCCTGAGAAGATAAAAAATTGCTGTATGATTTCTTGTTGAGCATTTGTTCTTTACTCACATCCATTTTCTTCATGCGTAGCTGAGCTTCTGCAAATATATTTTCTTTCAGGTTAGTTATTATTACTTAGCACATTGATTTTTTTGAAGATGAATGTTGGTTTCAATACACAGATTTCTATACTTGGCGCTTTCTGTAACATCATCTGTAACACTGAATGATGAATGACAGTTCATTATATCAGTATTCTATTTTACCACATGTTTGTTTGTCCAAAGGAGTTGAAATATTGGGCAACTGAAATGCTGCTATGTGTGGAGAACCTCTAAATATGTCTATTGTGTACTCTACCACCATGATATTAATGATGTATTCTCCCTCAGAAAAATCAAAAGGTTCATGTGATTTATTTTTTTTTCCACAACTTCGAAGCAAAGGATAAGATATTGGCTCTGCTGCATTCAACATGAGTTTTGGTGTTGCCTAAAACAAATCTGGGATTTCAACCCAAAGGAAGGAAAGGGGCTGCGTGGATGAGATGGTAGGCAACAGGGTGAAGAGACTTGCTCTAAGTCCTTGCTGTGATCCAGAGCCGTCTGCCCTCTGCAGCACAGCAGACTGTGAGGGACAATATAATCCACAGCGTCTAGCGTTGCAGCGCCTGATTAAATATTGAATGTGCTAGGGAGAGAAAACAAGCAAGAGGGAGCATGCATTATAGACAAGTTCCTAATCACCTGGCTTGAGAGCCAAGCTTCCCTTTGCTCCCTTCATCTTTTCCTAGGGAGCGAGTGAACTGCTGAGTTTCAGTTTGTCAGTCATTACGTTATAGTGCCTTGGAGCTGGTGAGCTGCTTTGAGATGCAGCGGTGAAAGACCTTCTCATTTCTATTACATTACGTTGCCCACATTTTTTTTCAATTCTACATAAATTTGGTCAACTTTAACCTTAAAAGTTATTTCCCTCAGAAATATGAAATCATGAAAATTAGGAAGTAGCAGTTTAAAATTCTCCCCATTAAGTTTTGGGTTTTTTTTTAAGGAGGGAAGGGTTTGATTTCCTACCAAATTTAAGTGTTTCTGGTTTAAGTCCTGGACAGTATTGTAGGAGGACAAAGAACAACTATTTTGCAGGTGATAGGATGGTTTCTTGCTGTAACTCTTGCCTATGCTTTATGTTTTGCAAAGTGCCAATGATGAGCCTGGAAGCGTTCTCTTATTAGACATTTTTGGTTATATGCCTTGTCAATTGGGAATCTTTAACATACTCACAATTCATCCTTACACAAATTATTTTATTTTAAGTTGATATCTGAGTGCAGTAAATATGAGGCTGTCTGCACACCTGGCCTAGGCTACTTTAATTTAGAGAGTTGCTTCTCATTATAATGACTGTGTATACGCTCAGACAATGCAGAAAGCTCCGTATTCTTATTTGCATGTTAATTCCTAGATTGTTCTTGTCCTCACATTTATTTCTTTCTTGTGCTGATAATTACATTGGATGAATGAGATGAATCACTTGTGGGGGGGTTTCTTTGTTTTGTTTTGGTGGAGGGTATTTTTTTTATTTCACTTTAATGCAGTTCTCACAGAACGGGTATTCACCAGCCTTGATATTTTTGAACTTTTGAGCTTTATTTTTATATGAGTTTTCTCTGAATAAGATTTGTAGTTGTTGCTGCAAAAGTTTAGGTAAAACACCACTGAAACTAATACCTGTAATTGTCTAGTGTACATCATCTGTAAAAGAGTTAAGCTCTGTTACAATTTAAGGCACAAAAACAATAGCAGCTTTCCTCCAAAACACATATCACTGCCAAAAATGCACAAGTTGGTAGATTTTGCTTGGCTGAGAAAGGAGTAGCAGACTGTTCCAATGTATTGGGTAGCATCAAAACTAGCTTTCTAGGATGTAGTCATAACATTATGCTCTTTTGCTCTGTAAGTCAAAGCATTCTAATAAACTTTGGCTGTTACAACGGAAAAAAGAAAATACAGGCACAAAAAAATAATGCACCCCAGATTTCCATGTTAAAGACTCAGAAGTTGAAAAGAAAAAGAAGGTCAAACCAGAAACAATACTTTCTTTTAGAATTTTGACTAAAATTTAAATTTCTTGGAGTTAACACAACACCCTAGTACTAACTCCTCCTCAGTGTGGTCTCTGATGCTGAGTGTGCAAGGCAGACCTTAGACTCCTGCGGGTCTCCTCTTGCTCTGCAGGTCTTCATGCTTGAAGTTTCCCCGTTGCAGGAAAAAGTTTCTGGCTTAATGTTGGTCAGTTCTCTTCTAGCACGGGAAGAAATGTCTGTCACCGAGATCCGACCAGCCGGCTGTGTTTGGCGCAGAGCAAGAGAGGTAATGGTGCGGCTCTTTGGTGGGGAAGGACGGGAACCAACCGCACGAAATCCCATCTCAGAGCGTGAGATGTTGGAGATCTGACACTTCTAAATAGTAATGGGCAGCATAAAAATCCTGAGTCCTGGAGCCAGGCAGACAATTGGCTGGAAGATTTTTCATAAAAATTTATACTGATATCAATATTCTCCCTTGAAAAGTTTTAAATTGTTCACAGAGTAACATACTGAAAAAAAAAAAAAAAAGGAATTTTTTTTTCACTGTAAAATTTTGGACTAATTCAATATAAACTGGTCGCTCTCATCCAGATTTAACTCACTGGAAAACATGTTTTCCTGCCTTTTAGAGATGTTATTAAAAAACGCGCATAAGGAATATCCTCATACTCATAAGAAAAGTCACAAACATACCTATTAAAAAATAACATTGGGAGTTCATAAAATGCTGTTTATAAATGATACGCAATTAAAAGCAGATATCTTAATATTTTTTCCTTCCTTTTCTCTTCCTATGCAAGTTTATTTAGTAAATGATAGATATGGAGGTAATAATAGCACACACAGCTAGTAATGTCGTTGTCTGCCTGCCCTCTGAACCTGTTCTACCCGTTCTAGCAGCCTTTGCACCAGGTTGATGGTAACTACTTACTTCCCTTCACCTACCACAGATAAGGGTGTTTGGTTCTTGTTTACATGCCAGCTTTACAGAAGCCATTTCTGCAAATGATTACATTTTGTGTGGTTTTGACTCTGCGGCCCAAATATATTCAGTTTTCTTTCTAGAAGAAAGCAAATTAGAACAAATCAGAAAGAACATGCTGCTTTCCTGACACACTGAAAATGTTACTGAAAAACCACATTATAAATCTACTATAACTTAGACTCAAATTGATCTTTATTAGGACTATTCTAGCCTCAGGAGTCACAGAAATTAGTCAGTTCTTCTGGAAAGAAAAGATTTTTTACACGGAGAAACAGACAGCTTTTGTGCTATCTGTCAATAATGATCGTAGCAAAAGCAGTACTTAAACATGGCAAATGCAGAGTGTTGCTGCACTAAGTGGCAGTTGCAACACAAGCAGTTTGATTGTGCATATATGGTCGCTCAGTGCCAGCAGTTACAGCTGCCATCTCAGTATTACTGGGATTATACATGCAAGTTCATAATTAGAAACTGAAGAAGTAGTGGGGGAAAATTTAAGGTATTTGATTTGATTGTTCGTGATGTTATTGAGTTTTATTGAGTCCTCTTTTCATGAATACTGAAGCGTTTGAGCTAGTATCAATACTCAGAACAAGCAAATGTTACAGCCTAGTATTCTCTTTGAGTGCATTTTTTAACAGTTCATTTAAGAGAGCTGGTTGTAATTTTAGATGTTACCCTTTCTTATACAGGTTACCCACTATGGAAGCGAAAAACCAAAGGTGTGCTTACTGTAACTGGTGAACTGCTACAACGTACTCCATGGTGCAAATCTTCACTGTTCTCTCTTTCCATGGTCTTCAGACGGAGGGCTATTCAAAACTGACTAAAGTATGGATCTCAGAATGGTATGATCTGCAAATCAGGTTTCAGATAAATTCCTAATTGTGAATCATTAATTTGCTCTATGCTACTAGTGCCACCAGATATTATTTCCCCATCCCTCTTCTGCTTCAAAGCTTTTATTAACTGAAGCTGTGGACAAAAGCAACGCCTACTTATCTGTATGCAGTAACTAGAGTGTGAATTGCTCTGACTTCATGCCTTGAATTTAATGTCTCCACTCATGAGTCTGTAGCTTGATGTTCAGGTCCTCATGGATGGCACCTTCAGTCTCCTTTTTCTGCACATTAATACCACCGCAGGATAAAGGCCTACAGTGTTTCATTTATTGTTACTGTTTTTTATTTTTATTACACTAAGCACAGAAGCCTTGGCTGCACAAAGGCATCTGTATCTTGTTATATGACCATATGTGGAAGATAATCTCTGTGTCAAGGAACTTGTGCTGTAAGGTAAGATGGAAACAGCAAGTAAAAAAGGAAATACCCAAGTGACATACCCAAGGTCAGACATGGATCTGTAGACCTCGCTGCCTTTCTCCTTGAATCTTATCTAAGGCAATTACTATATAAAACCTGGAATATTGTGTGCTGAACATTACAGTTGCTGTATTACAATTGGAAAACAGAGGATGTTTCCACCCACATAGTAATGAAACATTCTTTCAGAGAGACTAATGAGATTTTGTATAAACCATCTGCTGCTTGCCTTCCATTAGATCAAACACCTTTGAAAATGGGGAAAACCCTTTTAGTAAAACAGTATTATAATAACAATGATCATCTGTGAACTAGAAGCCAAAGGCTAGGGTGGTAGAAAAGTCCAATGTCACTTTAAACATTAACCACTGAAAAGACATAGAAAAAAACTGTTATACTGAGCAAAGACTCCAAGGTCAAAGGAAACTGTCTATAATAAAAGATGGACTTGATACAAGGTTGATTTTCATTGTCAAGAGCTATGGGATATGTGATACTCTTCTTATTGGAGACAACTGCGCTGGGGCTTCATACAGAATTTCCCAAAAACTCATGGAAACTAATTGCCTAGATTATAACGTTAGACAGTGCCCACTGAAGACTCAGGAACAAGAAAACTTGGCTGATGAATGAAAGTGAAGCCAAGTACCTGCCCCTGTCCAGCAGGCCTATGGGGCTACAATGGTTTAGGTAGTGCCTGTGGCCAACGATGTGCACAGAAGGGACATGACTAGCGTTCCGGTAGCTCTGATGAACAGGCACCCCTTCACAGACGCACTGAATGGGCAATGCCTTTGGTATGAGCTTGGCCCAGGGCTTGAATTCATGTCCTGAATCTATCACTGGATCTGGTAACCATATCAGTTCTGCTCCAAATTAAATACATTATTGCTCCATTGAAGTTTATTTTCATAGAATCATAGAATCATAGAATCATAGAATCATAGAATCATAGAATCATAGAATCATAGAATCTTTATGGTTGGAAAGGACCTCTGAGATCATCAAGTCCAACCATACACACACCAAGGAAAAAAAAACCACAAAAAACCCACAAACAACCTACAATCTCTGCCACTAGAACGTGCCCTGAAGTGCCACGTCTAGACATTTCTTAAACACCTCTAGGGATGGTGGCTCAACCACCTCCCCGGGCAGGCTGTTCCAGTGCCTGACCACTCTTTCAGTAAAGTAATTCCTCCTAATATCTAATCTAAACCTCCCCTGCCGCAACTTCAGACCATTTCCTCTGGTCCTGTCATTATTTACTTGGGAGAAGAGGCCAACACCCACCTCTCTCCAACCTCCTTTCAGGTAGTTGTAGAGAGCAATGAGGTCTCCCCTCAGCCTCCTCTTCTCCAAGCTAAACATGCCCAGCTCCCTCAGCCTCTCCTCATATGACCTGGTCTCCAGACCCCTCACCAGCCTGGTAGCTCTCCTCTGGACACGCTCCAGCACTTCAATGTCCCTCTGGTACAGAAGGGCCCAGAACTGAACACAGTACTCGAGGTGAGGCCTCACCAGTGCCGAGTACGGAGGCATGATCACTTCCCTACTCCTGCTGGCCACGCTATTCCTGATACAAGCCAGAATGCTGTTGGCCTTCTTGGCCACCTGGGCACACTGCTGGCTCATGTTAAGCTGGCTGTCCACCAGCACCCCCAGGTCCTTTTCTGCTGGGCAGCTTTCCAGCCACTCTTCCCCAAGCCTGTAGCGTCACTTGGGGTTGTTGTGACTGAAATGCAGGACCCGGCACTTGGCTTTATTAAACCTCATACAGTTGGCCTTGGCCCATCGATCCAACCTGTCCAGGTCCCTCTGTAGAGCCTTCCTACCCTCAAGCAGATCAACACTCCCACCTAGTTTGGTGTCATCTGCAAACTTACTGAGGGTGCACTCAATCCCCTCATCCAGACCATTGATAAAGATATTAAACAAAACTGGCTCCAAAACTGAGCCCTGAGGGACACCACTGGTGATTGGCCGCCAAGAGGATTTCACCCCATTAATCACAACTCTCTGGGCATGGCCATCCAGCCAGTTTTTAACCCAGCGAAGAGTACACTTGCCTATGCCATGATTCGCCAGCTTCTCCAGGAGAATGCTGTGGGGGACGGTGTCAAAGGCCTTACCAAAGTCCAGATAGAAACATCCACAGCCTTCCCCGCATCCAGAAGGTGGGTCACATGGTCATAGAAAGAGATCAGGTTGGTTAAGCAGGACCTCCCCTTCCTAAACCCATGCTGGCTGGTCCTGATCCCTTGGCTGCCCTGCACTTGCCGTGAGAGCTCACTCAAGATGATCCTCTCCATGATCTTTCCTGGTACCGAGGTCAGGCTGACAGGCCTGTAGTTTCCCGGATCCTCCTTCCGACCCTTCTTGCAGATGGGCGTCACATTAGCCACTCTCCAGTCATCTGGTACCTCCCCTGTTAACCAAGATTGTTGATAAATGATGGAGAGAGGCTTGGTGACCTTTCCCACCAGCTCCCTGAGTACTCTTGGGTGAATCCCATCTGGTCCCATAGACTTGTGTGCGTCTAGGTGCAGAAGCAGATCATTGACTTCTTCCTCCTGGATTATGGGTGGGTTGTTCTGCTCTCCATCCTTATCTTCCAGCTCAGGAGGCTGAACACCCTGAGGATAGCTGGTCTGACTACTGAAGACGGAGGAAAAACACTCCCTTCTCTCTTTTCTCCTAGAAGAAAGGTTGGAATGTTGTTGCTGAAATAGCCTGTGAAATTAAATTATATTAATGAGATTTCATATTAGCTAACTGGTTCTCACATAGAAGTTTATATCTCTGACATATTTTGGAAAAGGGCTGGAATCCTAATTTGGCAATATTTTTTTTATAAATACCCACGTAGCATATACTACTTTATGAAATTCACCCTCTTGGAACGTTTCTTTAATTTGCAGTTAAACTCTCCTTATAAAATAATGCTAGCATTGAAATTACGTCTTTGGGCAGCTTTCTGAATAGATCCCTAGTTTGCTCAACAATTATTGCTGAAATGATTGTGATCTTAGGAACCCCTGTTCCTGTCTGACATTCTTTCCCTGTGACTAATTATTTTACAGACTATGCTTTAATTGCACGGTGTAGGAGGTACTTTCTATAACTGTGAAGTATTAGAAGGGGACATGCTCTGCAGATCATTAAATGTGCTACCAGGAATAAGCACAGTTCTGAGACCAATGACATTTGTCAAAATTAGTCAATGTGTTTCTTGAGAGCAAGAGGCCATCTCCAGGAGATGTCTCCTAATAATTGCTGGTGTGATGAGTGCTGTTATTATTTAACATGATATGGAGGATGTAGGCCTTCTCAGGAGAAATGGCTTCCTTTTTTCTTTTATTTACAAACAGGATACATTAAAAACCCTGAGTGAATTAAATTTGTTTTTTAAACAAATCCAGACTGACAATTTTCTTGGTAGCCTGCAAGCATTGCTAAAGAGGAGACAAGTTACAGACATCAAAATATTATGCATATTTCATGGCTTCCTATCAGAACAGAGAGTGATGTAAAATAAAACTGTTAACAGATTTGAGCATCTATTCTCAGCTTAAACTAGGCCAACATTACTGTCTACTTTCAAAGTCATCCACTAATGAGAGTATGTGTAAAACTTAGGTCAGAGGTACTACTCTGCAATGCTGTCTCTTACAGTGCTATTATTTGCTTTTGTTTTCATTGTATCTGATTTTGGCGAAGCAAGGGCTCATGTTCTTAACGTGAGTGCCCTAAGCCCGAGGTGACAAGACCACATCAGGAGTGATCAGAGGTCTAAAAACCTATGAGTAAAGATTGAAGGAATTGGGACTTTTAGCCTAAAGAGAAGAAGATTGAAGAAGGGACATGGTAGCAACTTTGACTATGTAAAAGATAGCCCCGGAGAGAACTAATTCTCTATGCCCAGGGTAGATAGGACAAGAAATAATTGGATCACGTTGCAAAAAAACAAGTATTTTTTTTTTCAGAAAGAGGGAAAAGATTTCTAAAAAAATAGCAAAGCAATGCACTGGATTGAGGGCTGTCTCGTGTAATGTGGACTATCACTTCTCAGAGGTGATTTAGACATAATGGTTCTTGCCTTGGGGGACCTGACTTCATCAAGCTCTTTTCTAGACCTTTTTTGCAGAATTTTATCATGGAAATGCACCTGGGAACCAAAAAAACCCTTCCCAATGAAAGTTTAATCAAAACAGGTCTGATTCTAGCAGAAAGTTCATTTTTGTCACGTTTTGGTGGTTGTTTTTTTTTTGTTCAGAAAAATCCTCACAACCAACTGAAGACTGTTGCTGGAAGGGCCCTAGCCACTTACTTTAATAATCAGTAAGGGGTTTGGCACTATAGATCATGCAGTAGATTAGCAGTGACATCCTCCAGACAACAACCTGAAAGTTGTGCTTGAGTGTATGATAAAGCAATTTTGATTTTTTTTGGTTTGGGGGATTTTCTCCCTCTCTGAATCTTTGTATGCACACAGTTCAATTTGAGAGGTAATGTCTTTCATTTTCTCAGGCATTGAAACCCCAACCCTGAACACATTGCAGCAAGACTTTCATTATGCATACAAGCATTTAAAGTCATTTTACTTTGTTTTCCAGGACTTATTTTGTCATCATTGGATAGTTTTATTCCTTCTCCTGGACAAATGCAGCTCTAAGTTTGAAGGAGGAAGAGAGACCTTTGCTTTTATTCTTTTTTTGTGTGCAGTTGTGCAGAAAGACATTTTGAACAGCATTAGTGTTCAGTTCTTATTCATATCCTTAAAGAACAGTTAAAAATGTTACTATACATCAGTGCTACTACCTGAAAAATGTTCCTCTGTTGTAGCAGTTCTCAAAACTGTGCTGTCTTAGCCACAGGTTGGTGTCTAGCCCAGAGCTTGCCTGTACGTAACTGGAAGGAAATGTCCCACACATCATCACTGGCTAATGCCTGCTTCAGAGAAATAGAAGTGACAATAGGTGATACGGAACTATACATAACAGTGAGATTTTGTTAGTCTGATTTGCTCTTGAAGATATACAATGAAAGAATAAGCTCTAGTGCCATTCGTGTAAAGGTGATCGAGTTTTAATGTTGATCCTCCCTTTGACATTTATTACCAGATAAGAGGACTTTGCACGGTACCATATCAGCACATACCTAACAAATGCGCGTACATATCAGCAAAAGGTAAGTCATAGTCCATATACAAACAGTTCTGGAGGTAGGGCTTGCCAGGCAACTGTGGTGGGGTTTGCAAGCATTACATACTTAGGAAATCCTCTCTTGACTTGCCCCAGTACTCTTGGATATTGTTTCATATTGAAGCATATTATTTAGCAACACCTACGACTGTATTTGGGAAAATTAAAAACAATAGTCTAGTTTTCTGCTTAAAGACATGCACAAGGGAAAGCAGGCGATGACGTGCAGTATCTGGGAGGGTTGCTAGATGGTGCTAAAGCATATACAGAAGTGTACCACATGTAACTGCTGCATCGGCCGTTTTGGTTACGGGTGAGTGTGGAAGACAGAAAAACTGAAGACGTTTTCTGTCTGTCCTATTTTCTACATCACCTCCAACGGAAAGAACACCTCGGCTTCCTTGGTTTCTCAAAGACTGCTTTATTCAGATTTGCCCCAAATTACTAAGCTCACATTTTAACATACTTTTACAGCATTTTCTATTTACAACAGGACTGATTAAATATGTTTTGATGAGGAGACAATTTACCAAAAGCTGGCATTTCAGGAAGACTGAAGTTATTCTGGGGGCGGGGGGGAAAAAAAAAAAAAAAAGAGAGAACTGTTAAAAGTACGTGCTTTCACCATTTCCAGAAGGACACACATTGACCTTTTTTTAAAAAAAAAACATATTCACTTAGAAATTTCTAGTTGCTCAATTTTTGTAAACGTTTACTTGACTGGAGAAGGGAGATATAAAGTGAATAATATCTAAAAAGTAAAGCGAGAGTTGCACCAAAAATGGAATGGAATATTTCAGGTAAAATGAAAAAGAGTTTTTTGATACTTTTCCTTGTTTTACAAAGCAAATAACATAACTAAGCTAACACATACTATGTTGAACATATTGTAAACTAAAACTCACTTTCCTTTGGTTTTGGTTTCATTCAATGTACATGTTTGTTATTTGCACAGTTACAGTAAATACGATTTCCAACACATTTTGATGTGATTTAAGTTCATCCTGCAGTGTCAGCTGAGGGGTTCTTTTAAGAGATCAATATAAGATTTAATTCATATCAAGATAAAATCCTTTCTCAAGGGGATACATTAAAAAGCCATACAAAGAGTAGTAAAAAATAAAAAGTAAAATACACTGCATTTCCTATGTGAAAAGTTGTGGTGTCAGATAACAGGTAGGAGTACACAAGGGATAAGTTATTCTTTGGTTGAAGTATTTATGTTAAGAATATGAGAATTATTCTCAGAGTGATCAGCTATTGTTTGTATATGATGTCATTTTGAAAACTACTTAAAATTAGAAAAAGATTAATTCTCATTTGATTTGATGCCAAGAAATGCTGACAATGACAATATTTGTCTGAGTAGTTTGAGTGAATTTAACATCAATCAGGGTTTTAATTAGGAAAACAACAAGATTGGCTATTATTCTGTGGAGACAAGCTGTAACAAACTTCCTCGTAGGTCAGATTCAATTAACTTACAGCCAAAAGAGCATGAAACCACACTGTGATTTAGCAAGCCCAAAGTCTGCTGAAGTTTCATTCATAAAACAATTCGATCACACTGCTTCCATTATCAGCATTACTGGAGAGCATCAATGGTGTTCTCAACTCTATTGATTAGTTACTTCCTTTTCCAGGCCCACAAATATATGGCCATTTTCATCATGTCTGAATATCTTATGCACCACTGAAATTGTCGTTCCTGTCCCACTATAATATGGAAATATGTGTCAAAGATGGGACAATTTAAATAATCACAAGAAGAAAATTGCTGAGAGAAATTCTTACAATGAATGAACACTTACTGGCATGAGCTTTTATCTTGGCCTGGTGTTTCCTATCACCATGACATCTGAAAGAGGGAAGAGATAAACTTGCTCTGCCCATGCTCAGAACTGACCAAACATCGGCTATCGATGGTTTGCATCGTCTCAAGTCCAAACAAGTTTAACAAGGTCACACTGCCTTTAGGTTGGAATTGTATTGCACGCCAGCAGCAGGTCTCTGCCTGAAACACACACTGCAGATGTGTCCTTTAAAAAAAATGAAGATTTTTATCCCTTTTCTTTATTAATGGACCCATAGGAAGCTGTCTTCAGCTGTGGTCATATTTTGTTTATTGTGGCATGAAACGTCACTGCTCACAAAAGAGCCAATGAGATTCCAGTACGGTCAATGAAAAATTTTCCTTAGCTATTAGATCAATGCTTAGGTCAAAAGGCAGTTCCCAGATCAATAAAGAGGACTTTAAAATGGGACTTGAGTAATTTAAAAATTCTATAACAAAATATTTTTAAACTTGAACTGGGGAGAACCCAAGTTTTATTCTTTGTTCTCTTCCTACTAAAAATACATATTCATTCAATATTATGCATTTGAGAAACCACAGCGTTTTAGCCAAAGCTCCTCAATACTCCTCATTCCCTGTTTTTGACATGCCTTTCACCTCTTGATGTGAGTTTTCACCTGGATCACTTTGTTAACTTTGACTGATTGTACAACCTCTCCTGAGGTAATCACTTAAGCCGCTCTTGAAAAAGCCTTTGGTAGAAAAGAAGTACTTCCCAATGTGGATTTCTGTCCCACTGACTATTTACAGGTTTTATGTGAGGAATGCATAAACTGAGATAATCAAACACTCAGTAGAACAAGGACTACGACATGTGTCTCATTTACTGCTGGCAAGCTTACTATTGCTAGACGAAGAGTGTAGTTCTCATTTAAATACGGAATTTCTATGCCAAGCAGACACTTCAGTAAAAGGAGCCAAGAGCTGTGTTCCCCTCTTTCCTATTCCACCCAAGTAGCAGCTAGCTGGGGTATTAGGATGCTTCCTCAGGTGTCTGGTCATGAAGTGAGGCTCGTTCTCAAGAGACACAGCTCAGAAGCAGAGGAAGAGATTAAAGAGATTACACCCAGGTCTGTTCCTGCACGACTGTACTGACTACAGAGCAAATGCCCATCATGCTCGCAGGCGGACTGCCAGCAGCAGAGGTTGGTGTGCTCCTGCATGGGCAGCCCTGAGCCAGCAGCAGCCCAGCTGAGCTCTAGCAGGAGCTATGGACGCCAACTGCTCGTTGTGGGCAGACCAATATGCACGTAAGCACCTTCATAAGAAGGTACTATATTAATAGTGAGGTGTTAGGCAGAGGTGGCTGTGGGCTTTGGCTCTTTCACAGTCAGTGCAGTAGCTAAGTTGGCATTCTGAGGATCACAGTGTTTGACTGAAGAACTTAAGCTGTGGGTGGTTTGGCATGTACAACCAGAACCCACAGATCTACTCAAATGGTAATTCCACAATGCGAGGAAAAAATCTTACTTGCTAAAGATGATATAGCTCTGGATGATCTAGACCTTTCTTAAGAAAGGTCTTCACTGACTTAGGAAAAGATTAGTGTTTACAGACTTTCTACTCAGCTGAGAAATTTTCTGTAATGGCCTTTAAGGGCATGTGTGTGTCAGTCACTCTTTTGTTAGGTGCAAATGTGAGCTTTGTGAAAAGGCTACGTAATGACTCTTGGTATTTACTGTTTCACAAAGGTTTCTGTGAAGCACTTGTAATGAACCCTATATCTATTTGAAAAATAAGAGTTCTCATGATAACAATTATTATAAAAGCATCTGTGTTCAGAGTAACGTGCATATGAAGAAAGGAGATAAATTCTCTTTTGGGCATCCATAAAAATTCAGAATAGGTCCAGTGACAAAATATGCCATAGATTAATAAATGTTTAAAATTAAGCAGTAATTCCCAGGCCAGGCTACTTATGTTCCACTTTAAAAAGTTTTACAATGATGGTGTACTTCATAGACTGTGAGAAAACTTGTGTTTTGTTTTGTTTCATTTTTTTGTTTGTTTGTTTTGGGTTTGGGTTTTTTTTGTGTGCCATTTCCACTACTGGTGCAGTGCAGACGGGTAAGAAATTATCAAGACTTCTAGAAGTTTATCTTTCATTACACAAGTTGATGCCTGGAGCACACACGGACACATCTCTCTGGAAAAAAAGATCACATAGAATTGAAATCCACTCATCTCATGCCTGTTCCAACACGTTTTTTAGCCCCACACTAAACTTGAAACCTTTAAAAGGACAGGCTTGCTTGATACAGTTTTAGATGCTTTCTGTAGCAGGAAATAATAGTCCTTTTAAAATGCAGTGAGCTGTCTGCAGAGCACACAAACAGTCTACCCAAAGAGCATAATATTAGAGCAGTAACATGCCTCATTTCAAAGCTAAATCTATCAAGGTCTGCAGAAATAGTGCTAAAAAATCCTTCACCGTTAGGAAATGTAATCACCTCCGAAAGTGTTAGCCCTCAGAGCTGCTGAGACAAGGGAATTTCAGACCTTGATTGTAATCTCATTACGAACAAGTCACATTATCTTTGGTATTGGGAAAGTGAGCCCAGTGCCTTGCATTTGGTTGCAAGATTACCACTCGCATCCTTTCAGAACAAGAGGCATCAGCAGAGGCACATGAGAGTTAAGCTCTGAGCTGTACCAGAGAAAGCTGTAAAAACTCACAGCTTATTTATATTAAAATATTTTTTGAGTAAGTAATGCAAACAACAGGGTAAAACGTGAAGAAAGTAAACGGTGAGCAGGAGGTGAGCAGTTTGTGTATGTTGTGAAGAAACTGAAGGAATGCCAGGGTTGAATTAATTTCCTATTTGCTACATTCCCTAGTCTAAGAATAGAATAAAAGTACAAAACACATACATCTCTTTAAAAAGTGGACCTTGGAAAGTAAAACAGAAGCAATCAATCTGAACAGGAAACACTAATGTCTGGGAAACAATAAGAGGAACTATTCCACAGAAGAAGGAAAGCATCCTGCAGATGACCTTATACTTGCTCTTGCAGGCCAGAATGGGGTGTGGGATCAGGAGGGAGAGAGAGGATTGGAGAGGAGGGGGGAATGATTACTTTTCTCCTACTATTTATTCAGTATAAAGAAAGAATGCTACTTTAGAGACAACACATGCAAAGTGCTGGCTTCAAAGGTCTAGTCATCAGCAAGGCGAAATCTTGGAAGACGCTAAGCCTCTTATAGCTTCTGTTGGCTGGACAGTAGTTGGCGTGGTGCAGCCCTTTTTGGAGCTGGTCTCAGGAGAGCTGTGAAAAAAAAGCCCCACCAAGCAATATCATAAGATTGTAAGCAAAACAGGACAAAACTCTCAGCAGGCACTGCATAGCCCTTTCACAACTAGATATGCCATCTGCTCCCAATCTGTCCTGAGCAAATCAAACTCATCAATTAAGCAGAGAGCCCCTCAAAGACAGGAGTACTTGACTTTGACTCACAGACATAAATTTCTGTGTACTAGAGTTTGTGTTAGAGCACCATTAGGAAGAAAGGGAGAAAACTCTTCACCACATTAATCATCTTAGGAACCTCCTGGTTTATAAGGACTTTCTTGTAAAACATGTGTTTAGACTGGGAAGTTCATAATCCAGTGTGTAGTTTTAGTGAAATCAGCGTGACTGTTTGTATAAATGCTTAGCAACAGAAGCAAGGGAAAATCTTGGCAAAAATACATGGATATTTTTCAGAAAAAAACTCTGGTGGCTTTTCTATACTTAAGGACCATAGGGGTCCTTAAGCAGCGACAAAGAAGCTTGCAAAAGCTTGTGGGCATTTTTACAAATACTCCCACATTTTGTAAATAACTTTTTGTCTGGGTACTGCCTGGATGGATGTGTAGTTTAACTGTGACAGCACTCGTGATGCCCATGAGGAAGCAGGGAAGAGAGTGTGTATTATCAAGGAGTGTTGGTCAAGGTGGTGGTCCAGGTGGCACTCTACATGCCAGGTCAGGCCCATAAGGACATTTCCTCCCATGTGTGATTTCCACATTCAGCTCACACCAGTAAACTATTTTCCAGTTTATACCTAGAGAGTTCTGGCACAATCAGTTTGGATAACCAAATTAAATGTATAAGAAACCAACCGCACTGTTCATTTGTGGTTCCCCAAACACTGCCAAGAAAACATGACATCCACAATGAATACTTGAACAACAGTTCTGGGCAGCAACATCTAGTATTTCAGATTTGGGTTCTCGCTTTGTGTTTGAGGATTAAAAGTAATACTCTAAAAACCTTTTCACAAATGCAGAAGTGAGTTGAGGTGTCTGGTGTGAGGGTTCTTCGTTTCAATACGTGCAATTGTACAAGGCACAGAGCTGTGTGGGGGAGAACTAATTCATGCCTAGTATTGAGCGCTCTTCTTTGAGGTTACTGAGCACAAATGCCAAAAATAAAACCCAGGGTTCATAAAAAACTTTGATTGTCTCAGACCAAGGCCGTGCCAGCAAGACTACATGCAGGCTTCTTTTGGCATTTGAAAAAAGTTCATATGCAAAAAAATTTGGTTTTGAATTTGATGAAGGTTTTTCAAATCAAAATGCCTCAAATGAAACATTTCAAAACACGGGATGCCCTTATCTGTTCCAATTTTGCTTCACTGGAAGTATTCCTACCGCGTCGTTGGTAATCATGCAGGTGAAGGACTTAAAACTTTTCTGTCTATGTACAGGAACAGACCTAATACACAGAATGACCTCGCCCAGGCTTTTCCTTTTCTCTGGTTTCTCCTTTAGTATTTGGCTGACTGGAAGATCTCCAGTTTCAGATTTAGCAAAATCATGCTGTCAATCAAACAGATTTCATCCCAAATAACCTAGTCAGACTTAACAGCCATGAATTTTCTCTAATATTACCACTGTGCATTATTGTTTGTAAGAAATGTAGCTGTTCTTCAGCATATTTTAACTACACTTTTAAATATATAATTATTTTAGTCTGAAATATATAAAATCAATGGCAGTTCTGAAAACAATTCTCATTGATTTGAAGGTAATTTGTAGTACCTGATCATTAAAATGTGAACAGTTAGCTAAACAGTGTGCCTACAAGATGGAATGGGGAATAAAACATGAGTTTTATTTCTGAGTAAGCTCATGGCTTCAACTATTATTGTTATAGAACTCTTTTCTAATAGGAAATTTTTTGTTACAATATGATCACCACATATTAGATTTACTTTAAAAAGAGGAAAAACATTTTACTTTTTAAAGCAGCGTTTCCATGTCATGGATCAGTATGTCACAAACTACATCATCAGGAAATAGCACTTGATTTGCTTGCCCTTCACATCCTGCTTTACTGACTTCTACTTCTCTCCAGCAATACCGTATAGCCAATTTTTTTTGCTAACTAACTCCTTTATAAACAGATAAGGAATTATATTTACATTTTGAACTTCCTGGCCATAAGTTTTGTAACAAAATCAAGTTTAATGGTACGCCCCCTTTCAGGAACGCATTATAAATTAATTAATCTGTCTTGGTTGCAAGTACAGGTTAGGGCTTCTGTCTAGAATGAATTATTCATTTCATAAGAGAATTGTGGGCATCTGTCAGAAAAGGCTTTGGAGTTTAATTTATCTAGAGTTCAAGTTTTTGCTTACAAATTTAACTTTGGAAGTCAAGGATCCTGGCTGGGAAAGTCATTGAAATTCAGAGGACTGGGAAGAAAATTCTTTGAGCTCTGTGAAACAGAATCCTCTGTTTTCCCAACCATAACAGCATGACACTATTAAGCAGCGTCTTTGATCTGCAATAAGCATATCTAATTTGAATTCACTTGATATTACTGCTAGTACCAGCTAAGCCTTTGTGCATCTTCCAGATTGCAGGAATATTATTATATAAGGAATATCTTCATCCCAAGCAGGAACATTTGAATCATATCCTTTTCCTCTTCAGGAAATGTCAGGTGCTACAAATCCCAACCCTTCAGTCACTTGGTTAGAGGACTATAACAAACCAAGAATGAAATCTGTCATTCACTCACCTCTTGTAGGGAGAAAAAAAAGCAGTTTTAGGACCCTTTCTCCTGTGGTAAGAAATTTGCACAAAGCAAAACATCGTATCTTAAAAATTTCCTCTGGAGGAAATTACCAAAATTTTGTAATTTCCCCTGAACATTATAAATATTACTGCATAATAAATATTAACTACCCAACACACGCAGATTATCAGGATTACTTCAAGGTAGCCCTGCCTCTTAGTAAGTAGCATGAAAGAAAAGGAAGTGACTGATAGAAATCTCCATACCTTCCTACTGTTTTATCATAAAATCTTTATAACGGCCTTTAGATACATGCCACACTTTCCTGTCACAAGATGAACAGAGCATCATAGAATTGCTAGAGTTGTAAGGGACATGAAAGATCATGTAGTTCCAACCCCCCTACCATGGCCAGGGACAGAACTTAAATAATTCTTAAATATTAACAGGCAAAGATTTTTCTGCCCCTGGCTCTTTTTTCTTTACACTAAGGAGATTCTTACTGAGAAATCTGCTTCTTGATCTTGCTGTGACCTGCCGTAATCATCTCAGTCTTCTGTTTTCTAAGCATCATTTCCATCAGTCACTGCATTAATGACCTGTTTCAAGCTTACCCTTGAAAACAGTGATAACTGTTTGTGGCTCGTATGCAAGAGAAACACAATGTAATGTGAGGCCTGATCCAAAGTCTATCACTTGTCCACCGAGGTCTTCTCAAGCTCTTCAAAAGATTTGAATTGTGTCCCAGATCTTTTGCCTCTGTAAAAGCTTGTGCAGCACCAATGAAAACACAATAGCTCCTGTTAGTACGAGTACACTCGTTACCATGCAGCAAGCAATGCTAGAGAAGTGACTATGGTGGAACAGCTTATGTAGTTCATGAATGGAGAGGACTATCTGTGTGCGCACTTCCTTTACTTTTGTGATAAAAATAAGCAATGAATCTTTAACACTACAAAGCTTCGGCCGTGATCTTTGGACTTGACTGGGAGACCGGCATGCAAACTCATGCAAACCCATGAGGTCAAATAGCACTGCAGAATCTTCCTAAAAGTGAATACTTCCAGTTATTTGTAATGCAGTAGCTGCATGTCACAGAGGATCTCCTTGTTTGGTGGCTGCTTTGTGGAGCGGAAGACCCATGGAGTCACACTTGCTTCCACGACAGGGAAGCAGAGGGAGTGTCCTTGAGATTGATCACTATTCCTATTCTGAAATCTACCTTGTGAGCCTGCGATCTTTCCTTACATGACAGGAGAATATATAATAAAGATATTATATGTCCAGTGTTGACAGACATTCTAGATGGATGTGAAAACTTGCCTGAAACATACCCAGTGCATGGTGCAATATCATAAGAATGTTTTTAAAGAGTAATATTGCCCTGGCTGCAAGTGGCAGATCCTGATTGTGAAAAACATTTTCATGCTGATTGAAGAAGAATTCTTAGATCTTGTCAGTTTCCTAAATATAATTTCATAAGAAAGATAAAAGAGGTCTTTCCTGTGCAACCAATTTTTATCTATATACACCCATTTTTCAGGTCATTAGTTGGCTAACTGAGCGTCAAGCAGCAGCCTCCCATATCCTGTATTATTCAGAATGGGATATATCAGAATTGGGAGCTTCATTTAAAGCACAGACAGAGCAAGGGAAGCTGGCAAGAAGCAATGTCAAAGGAATTGTCTGCTGTGGCTTCAGGCAGGGCTGGAGGCATTGAAAAAGCACTGTTAGCTGACTAACAAGCCGTGGGTCTTCAGAAGGACACAGGAGGACGCAGGATTTCAGTACCCTAGAGAGGATGCTTAGTGGTGGCAAATTTTTATAGTATCCATGACAGAAAAAGAGAATAGGCTCTTTTCTAAAGGAAATCGGTAATCTTTCTCCCCTCTCTTCTGTCCTTTTATTATGCTTTTTTTTTTTTTGAAGTGGATTTTTTTCCCCTTGAATTATTAATACAAATGTGTTACATGCTAATTCTGCGAAGGCTGCAGGGAGCTGGGGAGAGGGATAGACTTAATTTTGGTACCTCAGTTCTGGATGTGGTTCAGGCACCAGCTGATTTAAGATTGCATACTTATGAATAATAGCATTTCCAATTTACTTTCTGAGGGAAACCATGCCCAGACATTTTATATACTTAATTCCCCAAAGGTTTCATTTTTCTTTTCTCTTTCTTTTCTTTTTCTTTCCTTTTCTCTTTTTTTTAATTTTTTTTATTATTTTTATTTCACTGTGGCAAGCCATGCCATCCTGTAGAAATGATTGCACTTTCCTCTCTCTAGACCCGATCAAAGATTTTCCCATAGCAGTTGCTATGTTTGAACACAGAAGTGTTTTTGGGCTACTCCTGCAATGCTATCCCTCTTCTAAGCCCCCATGGAAACGGTTTCCTTCTGTCTGGTGACTATCCAGCAGGAGGATAGGGAAAGGAGAAAAAAATACTGGGGTGATGTATAGTGCCCTTTCCTGTTCCTGTCAAGAATCACCAGGAAAAACAAAACCCAAGCAATATGTTCCACAAGTAGTATGATGTAACCCACCAGTGACTGGAGCTAAGAAAATTTTCAGTGGATTTCTCTTACTATGGTGGTGGCAGGATTTGGGGGACAGCTCATTGCTGCTCTTCAGAGCAGAGAAAATGTGCCTTTACAGCAAGATCTGTCCTCCCACACAGTTACCAACTGATTTTTCCAAGATGAAAACTTTTGATTTGCTCAGGTGAGTTGTTTCATTGAAATATGGTCAACATTGAGACGGAGACCATGGAATATCATTATCAGTAATTAAAGATGTATGTTAATGGAAAGAAGTGTGAATGATGTGGGTTTTTTTCTGGGTATCAGTCTTGATAAAGTGTATTTTTTAATTTTTTGATGCAAGAGGTATAGTATGAAATACAAAATAGACTCAGCCACCCGCTTGATATTTTAGAAAGGCTGCAAGAGGTGGGTAAATTCAGTACTGGAGATGAGCACCTTGAGTTCACACTGGAGACAAGCATAGAATATCCACCTACTCTCTACAGTGCTCCTTCCACAATGAGGCCCCAGACTGGCATAAATAATAGGAAAGAATCCCTAGGAAAGGTCCATGAGTAGGTGTGTTGTAAAATCAAAGGTCCCATGATGGTTAAATACAGAGCCAGAGACACAATTTGGCACAAACTCATCTTATGGCAACTTAATTTGACATCTGACTTTGTTCCTCTGTACTTAGAAGCTGATCAAAGCTCTTTGCTGGCAGACAGAGCTTCAGCATAGGAAAGCAGCCTGAGGCACATCAGGCTACTGGGTTGGATGAAGAGTGGACACGTGACAGGTCTGTGGTAGGGCAGGTTGCATGGATGCCACCACCAGCCCTGTGCCATCTGCTTTCCCCCAGGTTGCAGCCCGGCATCCCAGGAGAGGATCCCTGACCCTGTTTGGTCGCTCTTCCCTGCCATCTGCCCTCTGGCTCCAGCTTCATCACAGCGGTGCTGCTGCTTCTGCACCCACCTTGCCAGCTGCAGCACATCCTTTGTCAGGGACTGGCCCATCTGCTGCTGCCAGCACCATGTTCCCTTGCAGCAGTCTGGCGACTGGCAGCAAACACAGCCCATCACAAGTGCTGCAAGTAATTTATTTACCAAGGAACCACATCCCACTACCTATAACTGCCCGTCATAAGCAAGGATATTAGCTCCATTGAAATAAATAGAAGGAATAATTGCTTTGCCAAACCTCCTTCTCCACAAATAAATAGGAAGAAGGAAGAAGAGAAATGACGGACATAAGGAGATGTGCGTACAGAGAAGGTACATGCATTTGTCATCACCGCTCCTATGAAGAATAGTAAAATCTGCAACAAACTAACTTCTGCATCATTCTGAACTGAAAAGGAGGAGGTGAATCCCCAACTGATGTTGTCAGCAACAAGACCAATCTGCCTGTAAAATTGAAGACCTCCGTCATTTTTGCTTAAAAAGGACTGCAGTATGTGCTAGGTATGGTTATGGCTTGTGACATGTTAGCTCTGCTAACAAGTCCTCCATTGCATGGAGGGTTCCAATATTTGTTTGAATTTGATGGTGTTCCAATTTCAGGTGAAAACCCGGGCACTGACAGCAGATTCCAAAGCAGCTGAAAATTTCCAGCCAGCTTTAATAACACATAACGAAACCATTCTTAAGCTACACAGCAGAGAGACAGCATATTATGCACTGTACTTTACAAGATCTTCTTTGCTTAATAATAGTCTTTATAGGAAGATTTAAAATACAATCAATTCCCTCTGCTTAGAGTGCAGAACCTCTGCAAGCATTGCAGGGATCTCTCCTTCATAGAGGTGAAGTTAAATTTAAGGAATCAAATGACATGTGGCATTTTCACCAAAGAGAGAAAATGACTTTGGAGTGCAGAGGCTTCCTATATTCAAAATGGGAAGCAGAACCTTGTGTCCCCACAACTTTTACTTCCTATGTCTGTACATAAATAATGATATTCCTTCCCTGAGGAAGCGGGCACTGAAGGAAGAGATCTCTGAGGTAAGGAGGAAATAGTGCAATAAAGCTCCCATTTAATTATCCTCTCTGCTGGAGTCACCCACAAAGCTCAGGCAAAGAAGTTCCTCCACCTTGAATGACTTTCCTCTAACAACAGTGCCAAAAATTGCCAATAGGCAGAAAAACATCTCTGTGTGTGAGAGGTGTAAAATGTAGTGGAGAAAGCCCCTGAACATTATCATGAGTGAAATTTTTGCCAACAAGGAATTTATAGAAATACCAAAATAAGAAATAAAAAGGCAATATCTAGAAGGAACTTGATTCCTCCAAAAAGAAATGGTGACATTTGGTTTCTAAATATTATTTCTTCACTCTCCTCTCTTTTAGTTCGTATCTGAGCCTTACTGAATGGAAGACAATTACAGATCATAAAAAGTGTGAGTACAGGACCTGCTTGCTGAAAGCATTATTTGTGCTTTTAAGTCAGAGACAGTTCCTTTGTTTCTCATGCAGATGATACTTACTTCAGCAAAGAAATATATATATAATAGTCCAGCAACTTTACTGGAAGAGAGAGGTTGTTTGTAAATGGGCCGATTTTGTTAGAAAGGAGTTCTTTCATCTGTAGGAAAATGCTTTCCTCTAATATCTACCTGAAAAATAAATGTAGAGATATCTTGCTCCTCAGACCCTCACGGATATGCCTTCATATGCCAGCTGCAGGCACGAAGGCAGTTTTGGCTGTTACGAACACTGATGTAAGTAACCTAAGCGGGGCCCTAAGGGATCTCTTTCTCTGTGGCATTAACCACTCTTTGTCCCACAGGGGCATGAGGGTCCCCAAAGGGCTCAGAACTGAGTCCTGAACCCCTGCCTTCCTTTCCAGGTGTGAAATTGCCTGAGCGCCCCCACTTCAGGCCCTGTTATTAGGTGTGTGGCGGAGAACTGCCAGAAGCAAACGGCAGCAGGGCTTTTCTCTGTTGGCAGGTCCAACAGGAGCTCAGCACCAACCGCATGAAACAAAAGAAGTTCAGGAGCTCAGTGAACCAAAATGAGCTCAGGAGCAGGAGCCTGGCCCCCGCAGCAGTCATCTCCAGCTGCTGTTATTCCTATGGCCCTAGGACCGAAGGCTGTATTTCTTTATGCACGTAGAAGCGCAACAGCTCAACCTGAGACATTTCCAATCCAGGAATATATTGGTGTTTAATAACCACAGCAGTGAAGGAAGAAATTAGAAAGAGATTTGAAACTGGGTATTACACGTTCCAGGTGAGCGCTCGGAGAAGGATAAAAACCATGGGCACAAATGTGACATTTTCTTACGTGTGGGAGAAACGAGTCTGGAGAATACTTACTGAGTTAATGCTTGTGGGTCATATCAAGAATATCTGTCCCGATTCATAAGTGTATGCAAGGTGTAAAGTGCATTCATAAGTGTATGCAAGGTGTAAAGTGCTTTTGCTACTGAGTCTTCTGCTCCTTCACATGCACCCTGGAGCAAAAATGCAGATGCAAAAAGCTATTGGGCACCTTCAAGTTTAAGTAGGAAATTAAAAAGATTTTTAAAGATCTCACCTGCACATAAAATCATATTTAAATATCCTAAGTGGGAATTAGGCAAGCAAAGCACTGTGCAGACATACTTCTAAATAGTTAAAGGAGAAGAACTCCTCCTTTTAATACAAGACATGCTTGATGAAGTTGCCAAAATGAGACCTTGCATAATTCCTTTAAAATGTTACTAACAGGAAGGACCAAGAGTCCTCTGCGCACAGCCAGCGATAGTGCAAACCCTCCGGGGATGTCCTGCTATGTGACTCGGTTTGTTCTGGAAGCACTGGTAGGAGGGTAAGGGACACAAACCCTCACAGTGAGATAGGTGAGGATGCGAATGGACGGTCAGCCTTTCCCGCTGTGACAACTGTGTCTGGGCTCTAATGCTGCAGACACAACGCCAGGCAGATGACTCCCCATGAGCAGTCACCCCACCTAACGTTTAGCGTATGGGGTAGCTGCGAGCTTTCATAGAAACATAGAATAGTTTGGGTTGGAAGTGACCCTTAAAGGTCCTCTAGTCCAACCACTCTGCAATGAGTTGGTTGGACTTCAACAAGATCAGGTTGCTCAGAGCCCTGTCCAACCTGTCCTTCAATGTTTCCAGGCATGGGATATCTTCCACCCCTCTAGGCAACCTGTTCTAGTTTTTCACCACCCTTATTGTAAGAAATTTCTTCCTTATATCTACCTAAATTTACTCTCTTTTAGGCTTTCCCTAGCTTAGGGCCTGCAGCATAACCTGAATCTCCAGGAGGGACATCAGTTGATGCCCTTCATTGTGCAATGGGAATATAAGTCTACATGGAGAAAAGATAGAGGGCACAGAGCTTTATTATTTTCAATCATGTCTCTAATATTACCCTGTCTGTTATGTTTTCTGATCTCTGAGTGACATGCAGCAGCTTGGACTGGATTTGTTACTAATCATATCTTCCCAGTAACATTGAAATAATCTCTATGAAAATCAAGCTCTAGCACTCGGAGCGTGTTTACTTCCATGTCTCAGCAACACCTGATAGTCTCCTGGAATAGCTGCAGGTTGCAGGAATGCCACACGCATTCTGTTCTAAATGGGCAAGCCATTAAAAAAATCTGTCAAGACGCAATCACAGGCTGGCAGCAGAGAAAGGGCTAAAAAATGGTAGCCACAACCATGTGCTTTATATTTATGAATGTGAAGCCTAGTAAAGAAAAGAAACGAATTTGTAAGATTAATGAAGTTTCAAAGCCCCATGAGCTCCATAGGTAGGATAAATCTTCCTATTGAATCACAGTAAAGTTTTAATTGACTAAATTTACTGGTACATTTTATTGAAAATTCCAATAACTTTGGAACAAAGCACTACATGGAGCAGGCTGGGGAGGAAGATAAGCCTTTGCCGCCTATTCATTATTTATCTTTTTTTATTACTTCTAAACTAAATATAGTGCTATAATAGATCTTGATCATCCTCACGCCTTCCATATTCTGTTTACATTAAAAATTAAAAAAGAAATCAATATGAAAGAATTTCAAATACAGTGCACCGAAAGAAAACAAAAAAACCTGCTTTGTGAAGAAATTTTGTTCTTCCTGCAGAACAAGTGACTTTGCAGGCTATGAATAGCAGTCTTTCAGTAAGCCACCTAACACAGACTTTGATAGAACTATAATTTATGATGTATTACTTGGACAAAACAATATTAATATTTTATCCCAGGAAAGCTTGCATCAAGATTAGCGAGGTAGCATATTTCAAGTTTTATTTTCCTCCATTTTCAGTGCCAGGAAAAGAAAAGAAGTCTTGTTTATATTGTCAATCCGAGAACAGCTCCTACCTAGTGAGTTTTCATAGTACGCTTAATTTCTTGGGAGAATTTAAACTTTGGAACATGTTTGTTAACTATGCTTTCTTAGAGAAAATATTTACTATTACATCATTATCTGAAATAGCATTTCAACTTGTGAGATGCAAGGATTCTGCTTACAACCGCACGGATTTTTCTTACAACCTTCTAGCAGTTTTACGAGAGATCATTTTTGAAAGTGTATTTAAGTTTTTTAGTAAATTCCCTCTTACAATATTTGACTGAGAAAAATAACCACACCATTACTAATATTTATTTAACAATTCATACACCATATTAAATGTCACTTTTTAATTTCCAAAATGTAGATCATACAGATCATCATATGTACATCGCAATTTTTTAATCCAGTGTTGGAGAATGTCTTACTTTCCTCTTGGTTTAAAAAAACCTCAGCCTATACGGGACTCGGGGAGAAAAGTCCCTCCCACTGTAAGAGAAGAGCAGGTTCATGACCACCTGAGGAACCTGAACATACATAAGTCTATGGGACCTGATGAGATGCATCCCAGAGTAGATGCCAAGCCACTCTCCATGATATTTGAAAAGTCAGTTCAGTCAGGCGAAGTCCCTGGTGACTGGAGACATTCAAGGCCAGGTTTGATGAGGCTCTGAGCAATCTGATCTAGTTGTCCCTGCTTACTGCGGGGGGTTTGGACTAGATCATCTTTAAAGGTCCCTTCCAACCCAACATATTCTATGGTTCTATGATATGACTGGAAAGAGGGAAACATTGCACCCATTTTTAAAAAAGGGTATAAAGGGGGACCCTGGGAACTGCCAACCTGTCAGCCTCACCTCTGTGCCCGGGAAGATCATAGAACAGATCCTCCTAGAAGCTATGCTGAGACACATGGAGGACAGGCAGGTGATTCAAGACAGGCAGCATGGCTTCACCAAAGGCAAGTTCCACCAGACTAACCTAGTGGCCTTCTATGATGGAGTGATTACATCAGTGGACAAGGGAAGAGCTATGGAAAATTTAGGGAAATTTAGGGAAAATTTAGACTAGAAAATGAACAAATTTTTTGCAATGAGGGTGGTGAAACACTGGAACAGGTTGCCCGGAAAAGTGATAGATGTCCCATCCCTGGAAACCTTCAAGGTCAGGTTGGATGGGACTCTGAACAACCTGATCTAGTTGAAGATGTCCCTGCTCATTGCAGAGGGGTTGGACTAGATGACTTCTAAAAAGTCCCTTCCAACCCAAACTATTCTATGATTCTATGATTTCTTTTTCTTTAAATCACCGAAATCCATTAATGCCATCAATTTAAAAAAAACCAAAACAAACTCAAACAGATTTTTTACACATGCATAGGTCTGATAAAACATATAAGGAAAACTACATAAAGTGTCTAACAGAATGCTTTAAAACAGGTTGTTATTATTCTTAATGATGATAATGAAATAAGCATTATTCAAGTCAGTCTCTCTACAGTGTGTGAGAACCTGTTTATATTCTTGAAATAACCTCTGAAAAGCTTGTTTCCAATTAAGTGTGATGGTGTTCATAGGGTACAAGCCTTTTTCAAAGGGAATATATCCCAGGCATAGACATATTTTCCTTTTGCTATGGCTCTGAATGGAACTTAAGTATTCAGCCTCACCTACCCTGCACACTCAAAAATATAGAGCTAGACCCTTTGAGTATCATAAGGAAGAACTAAAAATATATTTCAAAGACCCACACATGTTTTAAGATTTTGCATGTGCCTTTTGGGTTTTGACCTTTTAGAATTCACAAAGTTTTCACTGTACCACTGAGGACAGAGAATTAACTAAAGCTAAAAATGAAGGAGTTATAATCACATGACTTCAGGAGCTTTGGATGTTAGAGACGCACCAAATATCTTTACCTTACAATAGAATTGGATTGATGGCAATACCATCAGGACAGCAGAGAATATAAATAGAGACATAAATACAGGGAATGACCTGACTTCCTTTTTAGCTCTTTTGTATTTTAAAGCCCTAATATATTAAATCAGAGAGATACTAAACGCAAGTGGATCTTCATGCCCTGCCATGGACACATTTGTTTTCACTGAGCCTTACTTCTGTTATGTCCTAAAAATTTAAGGTTATGGAGTACTGGCACAATAATAAAATCATAATTATACTGTTAGCAGTTTGGCTGCATTATTTGTTTCTCCTTCCACTAAAACCTGAAACAGAGCAACTAATCAATCAAAACAAAAAAATCACAGATGAGTAAAGCCAGCTGTCTTCAATTTGCCCATTGCAGTGTGAAATTGAACAAATTCAGCTTTTTGAGGGGGAGCTGTGTTTTGTGGAAAAAACATTTTATTAACATATTAAGTGCTTAGGAGTCACACAGAGAAGAGAGTCTGTCTTTTCTCCTGTGGTATCAAAGGCGTCCATCATATTTACAAATACCAGTCCTGCACAGCCACTTTCTGTAACTGATAAATTGACGAAAACACCTGTCATCATTTAAGGTCCAGGGCATGATTTTCTTTAAAGTGCATCATGAAGATACTAATTTTTTTTTGTGGTTTGTCAGCCATCGAGTTTAAAAGGGCATGTGTTGCCATTCCTTTAATGTAGCTCCCTCATGGTATAAGGCTTTTGCCTCTGGAAATTTACCTGCCTTCTGATGGCTGATTTTTCTCTCACATCTGTAGGAATCAATTAACCCCCACAGATTTTACATCAGCGTTTGCAGGGTGGATGAGAAGGAGCAGTCAAGTGCTAGGTTTTACATCCCTTGTGTGTCACTGGTCCTCTAATCTAGTTCAGACAAATGAACCGAAATCATTTAACTAGGAGTTACTGCTGCTGCATGAAATAAAATCTCCTCCCCAACTTCTGCTTCTCCTTCTCTCAAATGGTCATACCTTACTCATTTTTTCATAGAACCATATAATAGTTTGGGTTGGAAAGGACTTTTAAAGGGATCTTTTTTGAGTGTATGCTATAAAATCACCACAAACATTACAAACAATTTCACTTCTCAACCCAGTTAACATGTCCTGCCCTGCTCTGCCTAGGGCTCAGGGTCAGGAAAGCTTCCTTAGCACAAGTAAAGAAAGCTACATTCTCCCTACACGAGCTACAGTGGGAGCAGGAGATGGAAAAAAGAGAGCGCAGACATGCCTAGCCAAACTCCTGGCCTCATTTCCAGGATGACCTGACTCCAATGTTTTGCTTTTTTCCAGCTCAGGATAGGAGAAATCAGCTTATTCCCTGCATTTATGATTTTGTAGTCTTCGGTCAATGAGGTGGAAGATAGAGGTAGACAGAGGACTTATGCTTCGTTCAGCATTGCCTCTACTCTTTGGTTTGCCGACAGCTGAAACTGTAGGAAAATGACCAGTTCATCGATCAAACATTAGTGGGAATGAAAAGCCACGTTTACCTAATAAACTGCATTGAGAAGAAATGAGTAGGGACTTTTCCAAACCCTCAGTTTATATATTTCATGTAGAGGAAATATTATGGCCCTGGGAATGTATTTATCTAGAGATAGCTAAATATCTTTTATATGCAGTTGCTTTCTTCTATTTTGCACAATAATTTCATTCAATTCTTTGTAGTCTAAACTAATTTCCTCCACCACAGCATTTTATTATTTGCTGATTGTCCCGAGGTAGCTTAATTACTGGTAAGAGGATAATGAAGTAAACCTGGAGCCAATATTTAAGTAAAGTGGAACTACTCAAGTGTAATGAGCATTTTAAATTTGCCTTTTAGTACTTTATAAAGACCTATAACGAAATACCACCTTCCCTCCTGCCTTGCCTATTAAAAGGCTGTCAGGAGTTGGTACACTGCAATTAACATCAAGGGGCAATGTGCCTGCCAGGAGGGGGTGTTTTCTGTTGGGCAGTCTCTTCTGGGGCTCCATTTGCTCTCATAGCATCTTCACTAAAACAGAAAAACAAGAACACTGGGGTCTTAAAAGGTCTCCTGGTGTTTCTTCTTTACCTCAAGGAGACCATTATGAGTTAGTGTTGATGTCCTCACATGTTCTAGCAAAGTTCATTATTTTCAACCTACTTAAAAATTTACCATAATTTCAATTACATCAGCTGGACTTCGCTCTTAAATGTTTTGCTTTTCCTGCTTCTTTCGCAGCAGGCTTCAAAACAGAGCTGACTTCATTTCTAGTGATGAGAAAACTCCCTTTACTCTCTCACATGTGGTCTGTGTGATGTCAATCCAAGTAAGAAGGAATGGCCCAGGCACTGGCACGCTCTTGCTCATGGCTGGATTGAGGGTTCCTCCTTGATGTGCACACAGATTGCTCCTAGACGGTGCCTGCGCTGGCATCAGGAGGGACTGTTTGGGCATATGGGGAAGGGAGGAGAGGATTTAGCTCTGTGCATTTAGCCGTGCTTTGCCTCTTACCCTCCAATTCAGAAAATGAGTCCTGCCCTGTTTCATTGACTGGCGTAGATTTAGCCCAAAGGACCAAGCTGAAACTTGAGTGATAGCTTCTCTTTTGCAATTTCTTGTCTTTGTGATTTACATGGAGTGACTAAATCAGCTAGGGCCCAGTAGGTGACAGCAAATGGTGCTTCTTCTCCAGCTGATCACATGCTATATAATATACATAACAAAGGCTGAAGCCTCAAGCCATACTTACTGGTAGGAGCCTCACGGCCTCCTCATGGGGTCTATAAAGATGTGATGCCTTCAGCCACATTTCTCAAGTGTTTGAAGTGTTATCATTTTATAGCTAGGGGACTTGTTATGTGAAAGGTGCTCTATAAGCTATTACTTATGGGCGGTCTTGTATGAACTAAATTTGCAATCTATTCTTTTAAACCATCAAATTCATTTTGATGCAATTTAGAAAATATGTAGTATTTCAGTCATGAAGGATTTTATTTTAATAAAAGTAATAAGGGAGCTTCAAGGGTTGTGATTATTACTGGATAACCACATCCTTGGGGAATTAGAACCATTTAGATACTCTTTCTGTCCAATTAAAATATGACACTGTGGGATTAAATGTTAGGACATATACCAGGAGTAATGATTTCATGCCTTATTAGGTGCAAATAAATGTTAACAGGACAAGAAAGATAACAGGCCAAATTAACTCTTGGGGCAAGTGGGACAAGGCTCTGTTGAATTCTGCACACTTTCTGTGCCCAATATGCCACGACTGGATTCAGCCAAGTAAGCTTTTATGGCTGTGATATTTATGGTGCGTACTGACTCTGTTGTAGATGTGTATTGCACCATAATTCAAGAAGACTCAGCTCACAAACTGAAGATACATCTGACACTGACAACAGGGATCTTGCTCGAGCTTGTTTTTACGGGAGTTGGCTGAGCAATGTAGACAGGGGCTAATGGTCCCTGTGCTGTGGCTATGAAGCACAGCAGCAGGGACATCTAGCGCAAAAGTCTCTTAATGGCCCAGTGGCAATGGGTTAAATCCACTATGATTAGCACCATAGCATTTCATTTTGGTCACCTTGCTCTCCAACGGCACTCACTCTTCAGCTGGACTACTTTCTGAGAAAAAGGGAAGAAGTAAAACTGCACCAAGGTGTATCACTGAGCAACAAACCACCTAAATTACCTGGTAGTAAAGGGTGAGGAGAGGAACCAGGACTCATTCTGACCCTGCTGAGGGAGTTCAGCTCCAAAGTCTGGTCTGGGGAGACACAACGAGCCATCGGCAGTCAGGAACTCGCCCTTAAAATCTGCAGTTGCCTGAACCTCACAAGAACAGCAATGGCTGAAGGGCTTGGCCTCTTCTCCTCCCCACTTCAACCAGTAGCACAGTGAATATCCCCACATGGGAAGGGTAACAGAGATTGTCCTCTTCTCTCCAAAAGGATTTAAACTAACAAAGGGTCTCAAATGTTTCTTGGTCTATTCTGTGAATGAGTTTATTTCAACCCCTTCTGCTGAGACTGTTGCATTTTACATGGAGGGAGTAAATAATTGCCGATGAAGAACATAGAGAAAGACCAACTCTGTAGCCCAGGACACACTCACTTGTGCAGGAGAGGGAGATCAGCCTGCAGCGAAATTTTGGAGCGTAAACTGGAATTCAATCTCCCCTTCAGCAGACACATGACTTGACAGGCTGTAGCACCAGTCTCCCTACTTCTCTTTGGACAAGTTAATACTTCTTGCATCTTTCACAGATTTCTCAGATCCCCTTCAGCTCAATAGAATTATGTGTATGCTTAAAGGCAAGCATGCAATTAAGATGATTAGTTCATTTAGAGAGAGATTTATATAACTGTCATTTATCTGAACTAAGTTTTGCACACCTTTGAATAAGAAACTATTATCATGGTCTTCATATTACCTTTCCCTAAAGCAGGATCATTTCCAAAGCTTGGAATTGATATGTCATGTTACATATGCTCGATTGTTTAATGTTACTCCCTAGGTTATGTAAGCATGACAAATCAGCTGCAGGCAATTTGTTAAGCAGCTTGACTTTTCCTTCAAATGTACTCAAACCTTTTGGCCTCTCCTAAAGAAGGTGAAAATGGTGACCAGTACACGTTAATTTTGAAAATTGGTGCAACTAGGAAAAGAATGGATAAGTAAAGGCTAGCAATCAAATCTCTTAAATGTAGCCCACAGTGTATCTACTGGACAACAGTCCTTGGTTATGTCAAAAAGATACTGGATTTAAAATATCAATCTCTGTAAATGAGAAGAGGTTGATATTTAAAAGTAAAATAACCTTCTTGATTCTGCTATTTAATGAAAGAAGATGATTTATGGCTCACTGATCACATTTCTAACTCTTCGTTTTTATTAAGTAGTTACAAATTTCACTTTATACCAACTCAAAGGGCGTACTTATGCTCATCACATTGGGCAAAATCCTTCTGCAGATTTTCCCCGAGTGACTGTTGTGACATTTTGTAGTTCAGATGGATCACAACTGTGGGTTCAAAGCAAGCTGTGAAAGACTTGAAGTAGTTTTCACTGCTTCACAAATCAACGCTGTCAAGAGCAAGTCTTGACCTTTATGCAGCTTTAATTAATTTGATAAAAACCTTTAGCATAGCGAGGTAATTTAGAGGCATATGGAAAAGACTTCATTGTCTAAGTAATTTCTGTCAATTTTGACAAGCACCCATGATGGAAAGCGAGTAAAGGTCCACGCGAGTCTATCAAACTTCCGTGTACCAGTCAGAAGGGTCTTAAGTCCTATCCCGTTCATTCTGTTTTACACACCAAAACCAGGCAAGATGAGCTGCAACCTAAAGACTAGCATCACAATTCACTTTCAGACTGCCTGAAGAAGATTTAACTTTTAGTGGACTACATATGAGTTTCAAGGGTAACGAATGGGTTTGCTGGAACCCTGTTGTGCTCTCAACTTAGTACTGGTAGTGTGCTGGAGTAAGAATTTTTGGTGCTTGGAGGACTCATCTGCTGCTGCTGCAAACCTACTTGGGCTGACTTGAAATTTAAGAAAAATTTTTAAAAATGTGCCAAGCAACCCCCTTCAAGATAGAGCTATCCACAGAAATTAACTTGTAGGATAAATTTGCATAACTCCAAAGTGTTTTGAATAATATGTAAACATTGTCAGTAAGCTTTCATACCTATAAAGTTAGCATGGTCTCCAGCTGATTCATGAAGTGCACCAGTGAGATACCCTGGTCAGATCACCCGATCACGTGTTATGTTTCACTTTCATATCACACATTGATCAAAGTGGCATGACCAGCTTACAAGTGATAATATCTTATAGCACGCTGACTGTGTGTCCCGTGGCATTAATATTAGTGACACAAGTGTGATGGCCCTGCTCTGTGGTTTGGACACAAAATACATAAATATTGGCTTAGTGTATTATGGATAAAATTTCTGCGCTTTAAAAACCATATTTATTCTGCTTCAAAAAATGTCTTTAATGTGGATATAGCTAAATAGAATTCAGAATATAAATGTTTTGTATACTGCTGGCATGCATCAACTTTAAAATGGGTATGACACAGAGGGATACAAGTATTGTCTGCAAAGAACGCAGAGCTGAGTGAAAAAGAAATCACTACCCACATATAGAATAGGAAACACTTAAGTTCCAGTTGGGAACTTGATGGGAATAATGATTAAATGTTGTTACCTGCTCAAGTTTAACTTTGGGATTTATAAGGAGTAGGATCTTAGCTAACATTTGACAAGTAATAATACAAATTCCAGACCAACGAACACATATCATGCCATCTCATTTGTTAAGTAGGAAGTGAATGCCTGAGGAGACACGGACTTCATTCTTAGTGCAAAGGCATGTCTGAGCATGGGATTATTCAAGAATATCTATTCCACTTTGAATTTGCATTTCACCATCCTGAAATTCAGGTGTTGTCATGCCCTAATTTAAGAAAAGACACGTAAAGACCGGTGTTCTTTATAATGAGACCATTCAGTGAATAAAATCAAGAACCTGAAGGTCGAGGACACCTAATTTGGCACAGATTCTGAGACCTGAGTTTCACTTGGAAACTTACAGAGGAGCTATTTTACTGAGAAAAGTGATCCTAATCACAATACAGGTTTGGGGGGCTTTTTTTATTACACTGTGGAATCTCTAAAATCTCCTTGGCTGCGTATGGCAATATAACTA
The DNA here is from genome assembly GCF_028500815.1 of Rissa tridactyla. Lineage (NCBI taxonomy): Eukaryota > Metazoa > Chordata > Aves > Charadriiformes > Laridae > Rissa > Rissa tridactyla. The sequence continues at coordinate 26,340,743 of NC_071470.1, read as the reverse complement.
TCTAATAAAAGCAGGGTTAGATTTTAGTGTGAGATTGCATATCTCCAGATCAAGAGATCGTGAGCACAGTACTTCAAGATGTTTGACTGCATGTTTTTCGGTACTAGGATCATAGATACACACCACAGCAGCCCTGGTGGCATTGGTCACCAGCACAGGCTGTGGCTTCTGTCACTCACCTGAGAGCTCTGTGCTCTGCATATGCAGAAGCAGAAGCCATTCTTCAATTTGGAAAGCTTTTATCTGACATCAGGCAATGAAAGAGGCCAGAGAACATAGGAAAGGAGTTTCTATGTGGAAATCTGCTCAATGTAATCTTTAAAGCTACTTACAAACTGTTGTTTAAGTTAAACCCTCAAATTTTAAAGTACCAAGGGCTCATGGCTATTAAGAACTTTAAGGCAAGAAAATTTACTTTCCTGTGTTCCCTGGCACATCTCTGACTTGCATGGGAATGTGTATGTGTGCTCATCTAGGAGCAAAATCCAGTGTGAAAACTGGCAGTCTCAGAAAAGGCTAGAACACCTCCTGAAAGGAGCTTTTGAACTTAATGTAGTTGCCCTCAAAGAAAGAAACGCAGCATGTCATTTTGAAAAGTACTTCACTTTACAGCTTGAGCCTTAAACTCAATTGCAGAATCAAAACTGTAGAAAGGCACCAATTCTGTGCTAATATATAACTGCATAAGGCTCTCGTGATCCTATTACAGTCTGTGGAGTGACATGTGTAAGACTAATAAGCCACATGAAATTTTAATACCTATCAGAACGCAGTCTTCACTGAGGCTTCTTGACACTACCACAATACTAATATGAAGTAAGGACATAATTGACTCTTTAGGAATGTATGTGAAAGACAGAATCAGATGTATTGGATAATACCCTGGCTCTGCTAAAGTCAATGTGAAATTCTCTCTTAAACCTTAGTGGGTCCAGGATTCATTATATTCATCAATAACATAATACAATTATCTCTTTCTGATTTACGTTCTTTTGCTTTAAAATTCATCATCTATAATAGCATTTTATAGCTGACTTGGAAATATTGCAACTTAGGATTTTTCAACAATGGACTACTCATAAATATTATGAGTACTGCTACTTTAAAGCATGAAGGCATTTTAATTGGATTGCATAAACAGAGTACACAGCACAACTTACAAGTAAGATGAGAAGAATGAATATGAAATGGTAATCCTTTATGTAATCATACCCATGATAGATTATATCTGGGTTTCTGGGAAGACAAAGGCTGTCGTATACAGTTACTGGAGGTGAACAACACATAGTTTTCCTGGCTCTGCAATTTTTTTTGATTTTTAGCAAAACACAGTGCAAATTGAAAGAGTCAAACTCTCAACAATTCTCATGAATAAAGAATTTGAAAAAAAAAATTACTTGGGCCTGCCAAAACATTTTTTTGTAAACATTAATTCAAAATTCTTACAACTGACAAACTAGCTGAAATGCTGAAATTAAAGAGCACGTTGATCTAAGCACACCATATTTCCCTAAATGTCAAACTTTCAAATGTCATAAGTTTCCTTAAAATAAGGAAGAAATCCAGCAAACTCCTCAAAAATTGAAAAATTATGCAATAAGAAAAAGTGACCAAAAACTTTATGAATATCTCTAAGGGGCTCCTTGGCAAGAGTACTTAAAAATGAAATAAAATGCAAGACTTTTGGCATTTTCTCACACAATATCTTCATTGAAAAGCTGATGAAGTACAAGCTAGGCAAATGAAGTACAAACTAGGTAAGTGGACAGTGAGGTGGATCGAAAACTGGCTGAAGAGCCAGCCGGCCCAGAGGTTTGTGATCAGCAGCGTGACATCCAGCTGGAAGCCAGCCACTAGCGGTGAGCTCCAGGGGTCAGAACTACAGCTAATACTGTTTAGTATCTTTATTAATGACACGGATACTGGGACAAAGTGCACCATCAGCAAGTTTGTTAATGATACAAACCAGGGAGGAGTAGCTGATACACTACTTCTATGTGCTGCCATCCAAAGGGACTTTGACAAGCTGGAGAAATGGGCAGGGAGGAACCTCATGAAGCTCAATGGGGGAAGAATAACCCCAGGTGCCAGGCTACACTGGGGCTGAAAAGCTGCATGGCAGAGCAGGACCTGAGTGTCCTGTCAGGCAAAAAGCTGACTATGAGCCAGCAATGCACCTGTGCAGCAAAGGCGGCCAACTGCATCCTGGGCTGTGTTAGGAGGAGACTTGCCAGCAGGTTGAAGGAGGTGACAAGTCTCTACTCCACACTGGTAAGGCCACACTTGGGGTGTGAAGCTTTGGACTAACCAGTAAAAGAAAGATATGGACTTGCTGAAGTGAGTCCAGTGAAGGACGACAAAAATTATTAAAGGAGTGAAGCCTCTTTCATTCAAGGAGAGATGGGACTGTTCAGCCTGGAGATGAGAAGGCTCAGAGGGATCTTGTCCATGTATATAAATACCTGAAAGGGAGAGTAAAGAAAAGGGAGCAGGGCTTTTCTCGGTGCTGGCCAATGACAGGACAAGGGGCAATGGGCACAAATCGAAATGCAGGAAATTCTGTTTAAACATAAGAAAGCACGTTTTTACTGTAAGAGTGGTTAAACAGGTTGCCCAGAGGTGTTGTGAAGTATCTGTCCTTGGAGATACTCAAAACACGACTGGACACGACTCTGAGCAACCATCCCTCACTGACTCATGCTTTGAGCCAGGGGTTGGACCAGAGGATCCCCAGAGGTGCCCTCCGTCCTCAGCTGTTCCGTGATGCTGTTCCATGTTTGCTTTCAGAGCATAAGCACTACTCTTAAGAAAAATAATTGTCCCATGACAGAGGTCCAAATTCTTTATCTCTCCTGGGTAAGGTAACAGAAATAGTTTCTGAGTTCACAGTGTCAGGGCAGTGTCAGTGACAGTTAGCTGTGTAGAAAGAAGATCTGTTTTCTGTGCACCTGAAACTGAGGTATTTTTTCTTTCAACAACTTGAGAGCAGAGTGTTGAGACAAGCAAATACAAGGGAATACCTGCAAACACCACTGCTTATCACCGACGTGGTCAGGGTGGGGCGCAACCGGCAAAACTACAAAACAGAGGCAACATCAACTTCACAAGCTTAAAAACAAAAGGTTTATCAAGTGTTTTCTAAACCAGTCTCAGATAATGAAGTACAGCCAAAGGATATTAAGGAGAACTAGAATGGCCACATTTTTCTGTATCATGAATTTCAATGATAATGTTATCATAGGACTGGTTATGCCTGAATTTTTACCAGAAATTGAGTTTTAAACTTAGTTCATTTGACACAACTGTATTTCCTATCTTTGAGTTTGCTCCTGGTATTATGTGGTGTTTTAATGAAGTCTTATATAGACAGCCATGTCAATGAGCAAACTATTACACATCTGTGTTCTTGTCTCCTATAGGCTTTCATGGTCTGTATCTATGCTAAATCTCAAACCTGTGTGAAACGTGTACTCTGAGTCACAGAGCTGTTACTTTTTCCAAACGTCTATTTGGAAATTTGGACTAGTTTCTGAATAAACTTTCCAGCAAAATTGGTTTGCTTCTTTGTAAGAATGTGTTTCAAGTTTGATTTCTAGGCAGAACAATACAAATCTCCACAGCTCCATGCAGTTGTGTTTCCAAGCAACATAAAAGGAGCCTCTGGTGATTTGTCTGTGTGTACGCTCCAGTCAAAATTCACGAAATAGAGCCTTGCATGAGCTACAGTAAAACTTAAAAACTCCTTGAAAACTTCATGACTACAAGGAGAAAGAAGTTGCCTACATATATGCTAACCTCACCATTTTGTTACATTTCTACAGACATTTTGTAAACAAAAAGGAAAAATAAAAGATGCCTGCTAGAGTATTTGCAGTGAAAGGGCGGAACACCTGATGTCTCTGTTCCTTCAGTGTTATTCAGTAGGAGTAGCAGATACCTAGGAAGCTGAACATACAGTTCTTTATTAATGAATGCCATTATGAATGCCACAATTCTTGATAGTATCAGGATTAACTGATTAAAAGGTTTTTGCTTTTGACAAGAGAACAAAAGAGACACCGCTTCAGTTGGTGCCATCCTGTCTGCACAAACGTCCTTTAACTGTCAAAGGTTTCTAGAGCTATTTTTTCCAATACTGGGCATAAAGTGTGACCAGAAATATTAGTTCATGTTTATATGCAGTTTATGCTTGTGTGCATCATAATCTTGAACTATAAATGTTGGATTTATAGTAAAGAAATGGATGTTGCAATCAAAAGAACATGTCTTAGTTTGAAGAAAAAAACCCAACAAAACAACAAATGAATACAGCCTGAGGGGAATAAAAAACAAAAGGAACTATGCTTATCCCAAAGCCAAGAGTAGTTCAAAAAGGAGAGAAAGTACTAGAAGAATGAACATTTGTAATGGGATCTTTTTTGCTTCTGGCTTCCTGCAGCACTCCCTGTGCTGCTTAGACGTCAATGGTAATGTCAGACTTTGGCTTCTGCATACAAGAGAAATCCAAACGTATTTAGCCAAGCATATTTAGAACGATTTAGCTACAGTTACGAAGTTAAATTAAGAATAATAGGATATGTTGCAGAGAATAACTCTTCAGTATAATTAGGATATTAAAAAAATGAGGACATTACTACTCCCAATTTCAATATAAATCACCACAATATGAGATGCGAACTGTGATCTCATGCTAAACACTATTAGCAGGGCCAAGGCCACTGTTCCACTGACCAAAGTACCAAACCAAGGTACGGATAGCCTTTAAAGGTTAACTTTCCCACTGGCCAAAGTATCAAACCAATCCAGTGGTTGTCTTTAAAGGCTTCCAGTGGTAGCCTTTAAAGGCTAAGCTTCGATTTATTTAGTGTATTGTTCAGATATACTTTATTTAAATCTTTCTTTTCTGACGAGGACCTCACACCCTCCTGAAATCTGATTTTGACTAAACAAGATTAACAGCAAAAAGGCCCTACTAGCGCTTCTTTCTGGAAACCAGCAAACAAACAAAAAACCACATGAGGACAGAAAGAGATTTTTATATGTGTATTTGTGTCATTTATGAAATTCTGTATGCAGCTCTGTGGGAAACAGCCTATGAGAAGTCACAAACTATTTATCCTATAGAGTAAAAAGTTGTCCTCATGGCAAACTTCAAGCAAGGAAAGCCAGGCTGCACGTCGGTAGCAAGCGGCTGTGGCTGCTTGCAACTCTAAGACACTCTTGGGTTTCACCAGAGGTTCGAGGGCAACCTATCCCTGGGGCTTTCTGTGGGAGAGGAGGGGGACCAGAAGCAGTTTGTGGGAGTAGAGCCACCGAGACCTGGCCCAGCCTGGACAGCAGGGCAGGGAGGGCAGTGAGCCTGCTGCCCAGGAACGGGCTTGCCCTCCCAGTGGCATCGTGACCTGCATTTGAACCTCTTGGAAGCAGCGGCATTTGTCTTCCCCTAAATCCTCTCAGGGATGAAACATAAGAGGCATTTCACTTGTCAGGACTGTTTACTACTTGTTGAAGTAAATGTAAATCTGATGTTTCTATAAGCAGGAGATGACGGCTTTATTTTGTAGTGGTGTATCCGTAGACTTCTTGGCATTTCTTTTTCCTATTTTGACACTAGAAGCTCTTTCCTGTGATTTAGTGTCAAAGCAGTAAGGTCATCTTGAGCTGTTTAGACACTTTCTAAATGGCAGACTTAAAAATAAGAAGCAATAACACAATAAGAAAGAACCGAAGTGTTTAGATATATCTCACCACAGGTTCCTGTGACTACTTCTCTGTATCTACAGTCTCTCCAAATTATTATTTATTAAATAAATATGTTGCTAGTGATCCCATGAGGATCCTATAGTGAAACTGTGTATGTTATTAAGCAACAGCTGCTGCCTCTAATGGATTTACAATTTGAATAGGTCAAACATGTAAAATCAAAGCGCACAAAGCAACAGTGAATGCAGAATGGGAATTACTGATACTTCCTTGAGCAGTCTTTGCAGTGTTTTAATTTCAACCAAGTGACCCCCTCCTTCTCCTTCTTGAGACTCGAGTGCTTGCCCTTCAGACTCCAACAACTCCACGTGGAAAGTTGCTGACCAGACAGAAAAGACCAGAGGGCTTCCACAGTCCAAAGCAGTTCTGCCACTTGAAAGACGGTCCTAGTCACTCTACACAACAGTTCTGCATCTGCTAATTGAACACTGACTTCTATTTAATAATTCTGCTTGGTTTTTTGGCTGATAGTGAACTGATTTGGTGTAATTACATGGTCAATTAGCTATTAACATTTTAATTATAATAGCATTGTTAGGTGTCCTTAAGAAGTTATGCCCCTATGAAGACAATTATGCTTTAAGAGACATTTCACCACTACATTTGCTGAGGAAAGAAATAGAAAAGCAAAATCTGTAATGAGGACAGCATTGCCTAAAAGAAAAAAAGATACCATAAGATTAAGGGTTTGCTTTCTGATTCTGCTAAATTATCCCATCATTGTGCTTTCCAAAGGTTAAGGCTGAGTAGGGCACATTGAACATCTGGGACAACCAAGAGTAACTTCAGAGCAGCAGCAGCTGTGATCTGTATTTGGCTGTGGGAAGGTTTGTTGTGGTTCAGCTACAGTGTTTAAGTCAATATATGTCAAAGCTGTGGACGCCTGTTGAAAGCACAAAAGTTGTCATAGATGTTCATGTTCTGATTGATGTGAGATGTGGAACTATTTTGAAATGATTCAGAGCGTCACAAGGACATCAGTCTAGGAGCTTCTTTGTTGCTGAGAGTTCATATCATTTTATTCTTAATGGACTCTGTATAGTCTCTGCAGTATCTTGTTTACGTCTGGTTTGACTCAAATGGCTGTCACATTAACTGGAAAAGCAATGTAAAAAATTGATAATTGCTACAAGTCTTTATCACCATCACAAACTTTTAGTGTTTACTCTCAAAACTTTCTTTCTGTTTGCGGTTTTATCCATCACTTGATATGGATTTTGCTTTAAATCCTGTAACATATATCACAAGGCATTCAGCTGAAGTGCACATTTAAGGAATAATTACAGCATATAAATGAATTTTATGATGTTGGAATGTGCCAGTGCCATATTTATGTGTGCGCTTGTGTCTTTTGCATTCTTCGGTATTGATATTTAGCCTTTACATTCATCAGCTAAGCCGTCTACCTCTACAGTGGCACACTTCTGTCACCTGCAGCTTCTAGTCCTTTTTCTGCATCCCATTTGACGGGTGCTTTCACTGTCTGCACACCTTTATGCACTATTTTCCATCTCACTGTTCTGCTCATGGTAAGGATTGTGGTTTTACAGTAAACAGCTTCTGTTGGCCACTACAGCTGTTGCATCAACTTGAGAAGGAAAGCAACTTCCAGGTGTGGCATTCTGGACAAACAGCTTTACATTGGTGGCACGACCAGTAACAGGACATTGTTAGTGTAGTTGTAGAAACATGTAGTGTTCAGCCTCTGTAAGTACTTAAGATAATACTGTAAGATATATTTTGCACATTTACAGAATCTTCTTTATCCTTTCCTGTGAAAAAAATGAAACTGCCGCAGTAGTTTTTGGAGGTTCAGGGATATGTGAGCCTGTTGCTGAGGTTTAGCAGGCTAGAAATTCTCCTTTCTCTAAGTTTTCCAAGCTGACGAACACTGCAATGCCCCATATCATTGCACAAGTATCAGAAGCCTGTGTGCAAGCATGACTAAACTCCTCTTTTGGTCTGTTTGAAAATGTCCTTGTCCTTCTCCACAGTTGTTGTGATTTCTTCCAAAGTGTTTTCACTAATTGTTAGACGGTTGATTATTATCATTTCTGGTGATTAAAAGTTCTTAGGTATAAAATATAGTAAATAAAAAAGGGGCCTCCCATCAATGTGGCAGAGAATTGGTTGCTAGTTACTCAGTACATTACTAATATCCTTCATATTCTGTCAAGATCTCGGCCCTGCACATGATGTGTTCTGGAAGTGTCTCTAGAAGCACCCACCACATGAAGAGCAGGCGCAATATCAAGCCTTAACACATTTTTAACTGGTCGCTGATAATCTCTTTTGATGCATAATCTCTGAAAGTCATATTGATGTCTGGGCATAAAGTATTGATATCCATCAAGAGCTTCAATAGGAACATCAGGAAGATCACACCATGAGGCAAAGTTCACTTTATTTCCAAGGTATTTTATCAGGGTGGTTATCTTGCCTGATGATAGCTTGTTATTTTTAGAGAGAGATGGAGGATAACATTGGTTTTTGTGATGAAAGAACTCTTGTAAGTCACCTTCTTTCCTCTGATAGGCAATGGATAATTATGGGAATAAAAGATGACAATTTTCAGAAGGGTTACTTGCCAGATATTTCATGACACGTTCTTGAAGGAATCATATATGAAGAAGTATTTCTGCATATGAGCTCAGATCATGTTTATCTTCGCAAGTGTTTTGTCAAAAAGATCATTATATAGTGTGAGCTCATCATATTTGATGATCCTGAGGTTTTCTGAAAACATGCCAGGACCACTTGTTAAGAATTCCCAAAGAACTCACTGGATGTATTTTAAACATAGTCCCATATTTTCTCCTTATATTATTAGCATACAAACATGTCGACAGAACAACTTACGGATCATCACAGTGTGTGACCTGAAGCAAGCGTTAACCAGATATGGTTTTCTCATTCCATTCACACTAGTTTCTGCCCCAAAACTGTGTTTCTGCTTTGGCAGAGCCACAGTGGTGGAAGAAAAAAAAATCTGAATCGCTTTCATTGCCTGAATCTCTCACAGAGAAGGCTTATTAGCTACATTAGGTCATATCAACTTTCTTTACCCTTTCTCTGCACACTTCGCTGTTGTCTGAATATCCTCCGCTCCCCAAGCACCATCGTAATCCTGTGACGAAGCACCTATGTGCCATGCGTGCAGAGCTATAAGAATTGTTGCAGATATGTTAGTAGAACCTATTACATGCTTATTATATTAATTTTAGAATGGATGGGGGGAACATTCATTAAAAAAAAAAAGTCTGCAGCATAATTAAGAAATTCCTTATTGCATGTTTTTTTTATATTTTTCTCACTTCACTTCTTTATAGATACTAATTCATCTTAATCTTATGGATGAAGGATGCATATAGAAAAACTAGAGGACATATTTCATTTAATATAAGTTTGCTCCTGTACAAGTTCTCCCAAATTGATACAGTTCTACAGATGACAGCCAGTGTTATTCATGTCAAAACTTGTTCTTTCTATTTCGAAATTCAGCACCCTTTTGTTACAGGATAGTGGTAATTTTTACTAAGCTTCTCTCTTTCTCATGGTGACATTTTGTTTAAATAAGAAAATCTGGGTAAAGTGGCTCTGTGCCTATGGGTGAATTTATTTGAAGTGTAAAATGTCAAACTGGCAACAGTAATAAACCTGTAAATTAGGTATGTCAAATAATGTACATGTAGTCTTCTGATTCATCTAAGAGTGGAAGGATTTCTCTATTTTGAGAAACCTGAGTCATGAGCTCCCATTTCTTAATTGGTACTCTTGACAAAAGTGAGGAATGCGCCAACATAAAAAATTCATAAATCAGAAAATATTGAGTCTTGGGTAAAACTAACACCATCTCCCAGTTCAGCAGTTCTCAGAAAGATAGAAAATATCTCTATACATGGAACGGAGGTCATCACTAGAACATTCTTTTTTAATTGGCGTATTGGCTCATTGTGAAGGTGCTGCAAAACAATTTCCAGGCAGTTGCATACAGTGCATATATGCATATACATGCTGTTAACTCAGATTGTACTGTACGCGCCAATCTAGAAAGGCCACAGTTGCTGAGATAATCTCATCACACACCCTCACCTTGGAGACCAGGCACATTCTCAATAGTATGACTGAAAATGCTTGGTGAAATCCCAGATCCGTCAGGAAAACAGGGTGGAGCATATATGGAGAAAACACATGTCGCCATTTGGCTGCAGCTGCTACAGCTGAAAAACCACCAGCACGCTCAAGCTGTTCCATTCTCTCTATTCTTTCCTGCCTCTTCTGCTGAGTAGTGCTGCCCCTCAGGTTCTCCTAGTTCGCCGCTTGGGTGGGCACTTTCTGGTCCCTTTTGCTGCAAACGAGCTAAAATACCAAATATCTATTTGCACCATTTAAGTATGGTTTGAAGGAATTGAGTTACAAAGCAGCCACCCAGCAAATCTGAAGGCAGTAGGGAGTGTCAGTAAGCACCAGGGGGCACGATCTTTTCCAACTCCACAGCTTCAGCTAGACCTTTTTAGAATTAGAGATTTTCACCATGAAAGGAGAAGTAATTTTGTCTAAGTAATGAATTTAATTGCAGCTATTTGCTCTAAGTACAGTGCCAATGCTTTTCCTTCTTCAGAGACCTGCAATGCTAAAATGGACCAGGGCCACAGTTCTGCTCCAATTGAAGCTTCGCCACTTCTTACTCTTTAGTTGGTAGAGTTTTCTCCTTGGTGTAACAGTGTCAACATGCATTTAGACACCTGCTATGGCACTGTATTATTTGCGTATGTAGCATGTAGAATACTATTGTGTTGTATTACTGTATTATTGTAATATGTATGTATTATTACATTGTACTATGCAACGTTTTTTTGCAGTGCTTTACCTGCTGCCCTTTCTGCACTGAAGTGGGCTAATCAGCAGCAATTATTCTCTCTTACAGAGAAAGCAATAGTTTTGTTGGATTTATAGGGCACGAGGTAAACTAAAAAAGCTACCATCCAAAAAGAAAGGAAAAAAAAGGTAAATAATTTAAATTATTATTTATTATATGCATACCATGTTAATCCTGTGGTACACACAGTAAATGTGAGTTATCTCCCCTTACTTCCATGGAGAGTTACAAATCCTTGTGCCTCCTGAGGGATAACACTGCTCTCAGACATCACTAAGCACCTATTGCACAGTGAATTCTTGACATTTCTTCTCTATGGACTTCCTCACAGACTCATACCATTATTTTCATTCTCTGCATTTGAGAATGCAGGCTAATTTTAGTAGGTGTGTACACCTAAGCTAATTGGGAATTAACTACATTTAGCTACATTGGTACCACCTGGTAATGTCAAATCACGTGGTTATGTCACATCACGTGGTAATGTCACTTCACATAGGCTAAGAGAGTCTATGGAGGAAGATTTTGTCCTCAACTAATCGAGGACTGGCCGTATACTGTGTCTCTGGCCTCAAAATAGCTTAGTGATCCTTTAAAGGATGGGGCAGAGTGGATGGGGAATCAGCCCCCAACACAGCAGCACTAGAAATCCATAACTGAACCTTTTAAATCAATTTTCTCTTTCATCCATCATTTCATGATGGAAATTCCAGAGATGGAACTAGTCTGTAGTTCATACACGCTAGAAGATTTCTGGAAAGGAGACCTGAAAGAGTTTTATGTCATCCCCAACCACCAGTACCCAAACAGGGACATGCAGGCACCAAGAGGTTCCATCAAAGGAATCAGCATATAGGTAGGGTACCTCGTTGCTTGTTGGGCACAATACAAAGAAGGCTGCAAGTATTTTTCGTATTAATTTATTAATCTGTTCTTTCTAATGGGCCTTATAAATGCTAAGTAATTGTTTTATCATATACTTTTTAATCATAAAAGGAATTTAAAGAAAGTACAAGAAAAAAAAAAAGATCAAACAAACAACTTGATATCTGTAAACTTTCCAAGCAAGTTTTGCTGGCAAAGGAAGCTGTCCAAATGTGTGTTTTTCCTCTTACCTTATAATGAATTAATTGCTTTGCACGAGCTTGTTTATTTTCAGTGTCATTTTAAGTTCTCCATGCTCTGTTAAAAAATTGAATTATTGTCTACAGCCAAACTAGAAACTAAGTACATCTTTAAGTGACCCCGGTCGCCTACCCTCTTTCTTATGTGTTAAGAAGCTGAAGCATTATTCAGAGTTGGCTATTAGCCACACTGCCTTCATTCAAAATTTATTTGTCAGATATTCCACAGTGTTAAATGGTATAAAGTACATCACATTGTTTGTGAAGAAATCTCACCTTTATGATCCCTTTCATTTCTGCCTAATTGTCTAAGATAAGAATAGCTTGCTGTGCCTGAGGGGGAAATTTTCCATTACTGCTGAAAAGATAAATGGTAGAAAGCAAAATGAACCTGGCTCATTACAACCTTCGGAAAAAAAAAAAGGCAAATTGGTCTTCAGAAATGATATAATGGAGCTGACACTTTTAATAGTCTAGAGTTCAAATGTGGCATTTTATATATTTTTTTCATAAAGTATAATACAAACAATTACAGATGCTGGCAATAATGAATGGTACTTAGTTTCTTTTACTAGCTTTACTCTCCAAGTTCCAGGGGGAGGAAAATGGTTTTACCAACAACCATTTTAATGAGGAGAGAAAGGTTACATTTAAAGAAACACAACAGTCATTTCAGTGTGTTTCTAGTCTTAATCTCTATAATAATTGCACTAATGCCTTTTGATCTCCTGTGACAGTGCATAAATAGCTTAGAATGGTGAAAGGCAGACAGCTCATTTGATGCCTTAAATATCTGATGAGCTTTGGAGGACAGGGCTGAAAAGAGATTGATTTCACAGTACAGAGCACAGTTCATAGTAATGGCCAGTTTCTCACTTGGGATTCATTTATATCAGTTGCTTCTAAACATATTTTCATTAAATGTGTTGTGTATTATTAATGCTTAACAGGTAGGCATTGATTTGCTGGAGTGCTGATTAATATCACACATTTACATCTGAGAGTGGAGGGGTTTGAGTATCCATACAGCAGAACTATGGATCATTTAATTGAGGTAATGGATGTTGTTAATCTCAAATACTGTATATCTATACTGAAAAAAGGGAAAGTTCATCTGTTGTCTGTGTTACATAAGTTTACTTTGGTATATTGTTCCAGACTAATGGAGAAGAACTTGCAAATATATTAAAAAACATGACTATTGCTGTCAATCCATGCACCAGTTCAGGAAAGCCCCTAGCTATTTACATAAACTGTCTTGACTTTGGAGGGATTTAAAGTCTGGTTTAGGCAGGTTTTTAAAGCAATGCTGAACAGAGGGCATGACTTGAGGACATAAGATTAAGATGATTTTTCTGACAGTTTAATTCCATCTGCTCGCAGGTCTGCATCTGATAGTCATCTTCATCAACCTCACTTTCCAAAAAAATTTAAAAAAATCTGGAAAGCAATGTTTGCACATGATGCTCATTTGCATACAGTCAAACTTCTTGTATTTTCAATGAAGATCAGGTTCACAGATCGACATTTGCCATGAACATTTTGATCATACCGATTAGCACATCTGCAACTGTGGGAAATGCCTGCATTTGTATGTAGACTGAGGAGAGCCTAATACATTGCAGGTACTACCTAAACAGAACGCAGTAGAATGAAAACAATAATAATAATTCACAGATACTCAATTATTGCCGAACATGACATTACACACATTTTTATGGATACTTATAACTAGAACAACACAAGCTCATTAGCAATGGGAGAAGTATTTTAAATTATTTTTTCAAAATGATTAATGCTACTTTTCCAATCTTATTGAGGTCAAATGTGTGCATGCATGTATGTGAATAAAAAACATAGATGGGTGCTGTACAAATAGAGTTGTGTATGTCACCTTGCTTATTCAATTCTCCCCCTTCCCTACAAGCAACCTCTGTGGTGTAGGAGGAACGAGGTCATACCCACTGAGTTGTAAAAACACAATTTGCAATCCTTCTATGTACATAGCTCTAATGGGAAGAAGAAGGAGCTCATGTGGACTGTGGAGTCTCTTTCTGGTTTTGCATTGTGGTAGGACTCCAAATAAAGCAGCCCTGGTGCTGCCCAGTGGCTCCCAAGACGGCAGGTGCTCTTTTCCTTTATCTCATTCCCAACTTCTAGTCTTTGACCTCAGTCTTCTTTCTTTCCAGTCTACCTACCTACCTTCCTTTCTTTCATCCTTTCTCTCCCTTCCTTCCTTCCTTCCTTCCTTCCTTCCTTCCTTCCTTCCTTCCTTCCTTCCTTCCTTCCTTTCTTTCTCTTTTTCTTTCTTTCTCTTTCTTTTTCTTTCTTTCTTTCTTTCTTTCTTTCTTTCTTTCTTTCTTTCTTTCTTTCTTTCTTTCTTTCTTTCTTTCTTCCTTCCTTCCTTCCTTCCTTCCTTCCTTCCTTCCTTCCTTCCTGCTTGCTTTCTTGCTTTCTTGCTTTCTTTTCAGGTTTTCATTTTTTTTTCCGCCCCATATTTTCACCTAATTTTTCCAGTCTCTGTGTGCCTTCCACGTTCAGACAGATTTTCATTTTTTGAAGGTGAGCTTTACATTTTCCTACAGTTAGAGACACAGGAGCCAGGAGGAGAAAAACACGAGAAACACTAGCTCCTATGTATATTAAAGCATGGGTTGTACATGCTCCACTCTGAAGGTTATGCCAGCACAGCCCAAATGTACTCTCTTCGAGCACTTCTTGAATTCTTACTCCCTTCAGCAGGAGTGGTTCAGAGTTATTTAAGATCTACCACAGTAAATCAGCAATCCTGGCCACAGCCCCTGACTGATACTGCAGCACAACTGCTCAGTAAATAACTCTAGATATCGCTTGGGACATTGATCTAGGCATGTTACTATCTGGAGGTTTTCTTTCAATAACCATATTTCTTGCATTTAACTGACATACCTAATTAACATAGATTTGCCCCCACACTGTTACCAGTCTTCTGGAACTCCAAAAGAGTGTGTTTCTTTTCAGTCATAACTCAGCTTCTCAGTATTTATGTGCAAAATAATGTCCACGCTGCAGTGAGGTGAATGACTGCAGCCAGCTTACGTGTCCCTTCCAGCGAACCGCTTTGAACGCGAGCAGCCACGTAGCTGTAGGACAGCCTCAACACCTGAACTCCCGCTCTCATTCTCCTGACCGGCTGGACACCAGCCAGCTCCGAGCTGGATAATATAGCACTGTTGGCACCGTATTATGCCTAAATCCTAAATTCTCCTGAAAGGCACCGCGTAATTAGCGCAGGATCAATGCCGTGCTAATACAGCTATCCAGTTTTCAGTTCAAAGCTTGCTCCTTACAGCCAGAGATGGTGAGTGTATCTCAACATTTCCATCTATCCCTGCCCTAAACATTTACTCAGTGTCGCTGGCAGGTTTTGCACGCTACATGTTGAACCCCATACTGCCAGCAGCTGCACTGGTATCAGACTTAACTAGTTTACAGCTACCCAGGGTATAACTGCAGGATGGCAGTCACACCTTTGGATTTCAGTGTAAACATGCCCCGTGCTGACAGCAGTGAGAGAGGAGGTGGCATGTGGCAAAGGCCGAGAGTATTACCTCCTCCAAACCAGCTTTTACAGTGTGTGAAACTGGCCTAAAATAAAGTTTATTTTTCAAGGTGAAAGGTATACAAAGTGAACTTTTATGCTGATCCTACAATACCTTAAGTCTTCCTTAAGGCATAGACTTCAGTTCAAATGGTTTAGCGATACTATCCATCAGAGGGTTCAGCCTTTGCAATATATTTCACAGTAGTCCCTAGGTTGGACTCAGGCACAATATATCATTTTGATATTGCTTTATAGCCTGTTGCCAGCTGTATATTTATCTTATTTATTTATTTATTGGGAGAGAATGTGTGAAATTTCTATTAATGAATAATATATGGAATGTAGTAAATAGAAACGAAGGGAAACAGGCATATCAGTGAAAGGAATACCATCGAAGTCGTCATCAAGAAGTGCCAAAATTAGCTGTCAATCTTAACTCCAGACAACTTCAGGCTAAATGCCAAAGTTAGAAATTGCTGATACAGTTACTGGTATTCCTAAGGTTGGAATCGTTACCTACACCCAGGGCAGGGAAACTGCACACCATTTCCGTAACCTTCAGGATCAATGATTTGCATGACAGACTCTCATTTTTCGTTTTGAAATTTAAATCCTTAGCAATATATGTACTGCAATCACTGCTGTGCAGATACACCCGAGCCAGCTTTAAAATACTACTTGTAGTAGATCAGCTGTAGTAGACAGTCGACACAGCTGGACCTTTGTGTGCACTACAAGCCTATAGGAGAAGCCGGGTAAATTAGCAAGGAACCTGGTCCACACTCATGTCACACCATGTATCCGCAACAGGACACTGCTGGTACTGAAATTTTGCTAGAATAAATGTAGCTTGGGTGTGCCCACAATGCACTGGAGTTTATACTGCAGCATAGAGACACCCTCAGAAAGAGTCAAATACCAGGCAGCTCCAACAATTACTGAATAGGGTCCTGATTTGGTAAAACCTTAAGCAATAAATTAAGCAAGTTAGACGATTGACAAAAGAAAGCATAGTATGAGATGTAATTACAGTGTGGAATCAGATGTATCTTGCTGTGGAGCTATGGAGCGTCAAGCTCACCAGAGTGTCTAACTGAGGTGTGGGTCCCTGGCCAAAGCTCTTTTCTACTCTGATACCATATGAACAGGTCAAGGTGAAGAAAGACCCTGAGTTGCCCAGCAGGAATCTCCTTTTTATAGGTAAATATGGGTAAGTTTGGCAAATCCTCATATAGCAAACCAGAAGCTTCCTAGGAACTTGATTAGTAACCTGATCAAATTAAATTTGAGAAAAACAGGACTATAAATCAAGAAGTAAAGAGTATCTTCCTGTCTGGTTTGAATCACTAGAGGAAAATTTTTTCTAGAAACTGTAACTTAGCTTTGGCCTATACTCATGACTATGAATAGACAGTATCACTGGCCTCCCCCAGACCCATGCCAGCATCCCTGTAATCTCTGCCCCTTCACCCCTTCCTCCTTTGAGTCAGCATCCTGTGGAGGAGGCTGGACAAGTGTGTGTTTGCATGGTGGAAACAGGACGGAGCAAATCCATGCTCAGAAGAGTCATTTCTTCTGGGGGAACAGCTCCTCACAGCTTGAAACTCAGCATTCTGTATAAAACAACCAATATTAATGATAAAAAAAGTTGAATTTATCTCCTTTATTATTAAACAGATGGGAAATACCATAGTTCTTTTTATACTGTTTTTGCGTATGGTAAATAACTCTATTATAATCCTAGAAATTTAATAAATCAGTAAGTTGTTTCCATCTACACAAATGCATTAAGAAATCTTAAAAGTAAAAATTAAGTATGAATTGCAATTCATAATGAATAAATGTTTTATTCTAAAGAAAGTATCCCACAAAGTCCCTTTTTATTTTAACATACTAAACTTATTTTCTGAACAGCAAGGTCCATCCATCTAAAAATGTTGTGTGAGGAAGGATTCTTCTCTGCCAGTATTAATAACAAGGAAATCTAGTTTTTCTTTCTTCCCGTTACAGCAGTCTGTTCTGAAAGCTGAGATCTGAGGTAATCTCAAATGGAATGTTCCTTTACAAATTAGATTTTTTCCTCTTGTAACATCCCCTGATAGAGCGTTTCTGATGATGAGAGATGAAGGTAAGTAGTAAAGCTGACTGATTTTTTTTTCTTGCCAAACAATACCTTCCCTGAATTTCAGTTCTGTTTCAGTTGGCCTGAAATCTTCACCAGACAGTTTCAATTTCAGAGTGCTGGTGGGGAAGGAATTCTGGATTCAGACAAGAGGCTGCTCTTCTCAAAGGGGGATATCAGTGTTAGGAATACTCACGGATGCTCAGGTACAAAGTTCTGCTCTCCGCTGAAAGCATTTGAACGTTCTTTTTCCAGTCATCTACGTAAACCATCATGCTTTAGAGCATTTGGGATAGTTTCAAACCTTTGGACATCTTTTTTCCACTTTGCATAAAACACAAACTTTGTGGTTGGAAGGGTCACCCAAGATAGGTGAGAACTTCCGACCAGCCTGTGTCTCACTGAGCAGCCTGACTGCAGTGATACAGTGTCAAGGTCCCTCTATCAAAATAAATATTTAACTATTCCTTGCAAAATGGAACAGTTCCAGCAGCAGGATCTGCCTCAATCCAAGGACATCTAGCTCGGAAAAAGCATATGCCTGTTTTTTCTCATGGAAGGGAGCACATCTCAGGGAAGGGAGGGAACAAAATAGCAGATTCTTACTTCCTCAAATGAATTCTTTCATGATTCAGACTGAGGTAGGAGCAAAGCATCTCTGGTTTTTGGTTTTTTAACTTGTTCCCCTAACAACTTGATTCCTCTTCCAATACCGCTGCATCCTGCATATCCTTTGACATTGCAAAACAGTTTTCAGATACCAAAGCTAAAACAAAGACCCCTGACGTAGATGCATAGGCAGCAGACGGCCAGATGTCATCCATGTTTCTTTTGTATTTCTCCACTGCTTTAGTTCTTGCTAATGTGTTTACTGTATACACACCAGATTGAGAGCCATGGAAATGAAACTTATCACTCATCAAAAAGAGGATTAGATCTTATGCTGCACACTCCTTGAGATGAAATTTCATCTGATTAAGAGCCAGTAGAATTTGTTCCACAGCACTTTTCCCAAGGGAAACAACAGTATGAGTTTCCCATGCAGATGTCCTTCAATCTCACTTTCGTACCACAGAGAGGTAGGACTAGCTCATGCATACATATTAGTTAGTATATTCTTTTTTCTTTCTTTTTTTTTTTTTCTTTTCTGTAATATAGACTAAGAATTGAAACTGTAGCTCTGCTCAGAAAGCTTGGGGTGCTAACATCTCCCCAGTGCACTTGAATGCACTCCAGCCACTGCTATTCATGCCCTGGCTTCCCCTCTAATTTAAGATACGGTCGCATAAAGGTGACGTATCTGTTTTTATGTATATCATGTATTATCTCATACCACACAGAATCTCAGCTGGCCTCAGCAGCTTTACATTTCCAGAGAAGCGCAGAGGGACCTTATCATGATTAATAGTTGGAGTCCACCAGTAACTTAGGAAAGCATCAGAAAAGAATTTCTGCTGCATAAGATAGAAAGGATGGATCACATTTTAAAGACCAGGATCAGCAAAAGGAATTAAGTTACAGTTTTTATCTCAATTGATTCTGTACTCAGGTTCTTATATTTGTATATTTATTTTAGTTACAGTATTTATGTAACCCTATGGTCAGTTCAAACTGCTGTAGCAGGAATAAAAAGCAAGAAAAAAGAACAACTTTCCTTATTTCTTGGAAAGCTCTCTACCTGAATTCTCCTACAGTGTCATGCAAGCAGCGCGCACTTCTGTATGTTTTCTTAGCAAACCTTGAGACTACCACAAAATGGCTAAAGTGGCAATGTCCTAATAGCAATATGCACTCCAGAAAGGGCTTCCTATCATCTGGGACCCTTTTTCTCACCAGTACAATAGGATATTTATATTGGGAGACTATAGCTATTTCTTCAGCTTTTGAAGTTCCCCTCATTAATTTCCATAGGAAAGTCTCAGCTTCTTTCAGCAGGTGTTGACGCTTTTGTTTCCAGAGGCCATAACTCTGTGAGGTGCTCAGTCTTGAACACATTGGCCTGAATTCTACCTTCATTGAGATTAGGGTGAAAGCTGTAGCTGTTTTCAGAGTAAATAATTGAGCAACAGGTAGATATTCTTTATATATGCCAGCCATGAATGACCTGCCTATTACCCCTCTGAAGACAAAATACACCACTTTGTACCAAAGCCCAACCCAGGAGTCCTAGTGTAGGCTGAAAGGCTGCAGGTGTCGCTGCCTTGGCTTAATCAAAAAGAGCTCCTTCATAGAATGCTTCTTGTGAAAACTAAGTTTCATTTGATTTGGTTTCATTATTAGTCAGAGAACACCTGTGCATTGTTCATTTTTGGCAGTCTTAACCTCCAACATGGAGCAAGGACCAAGAGTCTTGTATGTACTTTTTACTCCTTAAAAAATTAAGAACCTTGGAGTTGTTACTGTTGAAATTTTACATTTCCTCTTTTTTGGTTCTGGTGGTCTTTCTTTTTATGTAATAAAAAATCACATTAATTTATGCAAAAAGTATGTGCTTGTACCTTCTAGAATAAAAGTAATGCTCAAAAAGCTGTTTCAGTTAGCTAGGTGGTTTTTGTTTCTTTTAGAAAGGAAGGCTCATCTTTGTATTTATGAAGCAAAATAATATCACTGAGATCTCAAGCTATTATATTGCCTGCCTTATCTTCTTCCAGTATGAAAAACAGATTGACTTTGATTAAGAATGTTCTTCAGGATAGGAATATAAGTCATGTGAATAGTGTTAACAAGCTTCTATGGATGATGTAATACACATTTTTCTTACTAAAACACAGCTAGAAATAAAGTCTCCACGTTTAGCATACCATGATGTTAGTTCATGGGTAACCTGCTTTCTCACATTAATTTTAAGCTGGAGCACTTCCATTATATAACGTTGAATTTGGAGTGAACTCCTCCTAAAATTCTCTTGAAGGCATTAACTTTGAATTTCAAAAGTGTCATAGAGAAAAGGAGAGATTGGATCTCCTTGGAATATTTAGGCTGCAAGGGAAAGGCTATTACTGCTCCTGGGTTAGAAACCACACTGAGAAGGCTCACAGCCTGTTGGGAACACCTTGCTTTTGGACTGAGCTGGTAATATGCTCTACTCGTAAATTGTTATAGAAAATTAACGGGATACCAACTATCTTCATCACTAATAATTTGTCTACAGGACTAAAAGTATGACAGGGGAAAAGACTGTGCATGTAATAAATAAATCAGTAATTAGAAGCAGAAATGTGAAGGTTTTGCTTTAAAAATTTACACAATAAGATGATGAAATTAATATATCTTAATTTTTGAATCATTTTAGGAAACCTTGATACACCTGCTAAAGGAAGAGCCCAAAAGTCATCTTGGAGTCATAAACTGTATTTTGAACCTTTTACTTGGCATATTTGGGGATTTGCAAATTGAAGATTGCAATTAGCATGACTGAAACCATACGGAGGAGCACTCAGAACATGTAGGTTCAGTACCGGCTTTCCTGCAGTTCCTAGATTATGCAATATCTCCTCAAAGCTACCTTTGGCGTATCAACACTGTGACAAAAGGTTGTGCAGAGTTCCAGAGGGTGATGTTTACTCAACTGGCTATAGACCAAGAGGCAATAAGGCCACACCACTACCACCTTGCAAACTGCTAATTAGACCTCCCAAGGAAGAGAGTTTCTTAGCTTGGGCTTAGCCCTGGGCTACACACCTGCACTGATCACATGAGTATCACACACTAATACTCATGCAGGGCACTACGTGCTCTGCCAGTTTGTGTCTTTCCTCGCTTGAAGGTCTCTTCATCATGCTTCCTGACATAAAGTGAGTATGTTCTGAGATTCCCCTGATTTAAAGGGACATGAAGTGACTATGTTCCCAGATCTCTCTGATTTAAAAGGAGGTTGACAACGCTCATTTTCTGGAGGAAAGTGCTTTGGGATGCATGGATGAAACATACCATTTGGCAATATAAACCACATAGCAGTTATTATTGCAGGAAACTCTGTAGTCAGAAATTGTGCTGTTGGGGGGAGACGAAAACATTTTGTGGATTTGAGACTGAGAGTATTTTATTATAACCATGGTAAAATATATATATATAAATATCAGCCTTATGATTTTTTTCTTATTCTTGAAGTCACTGAAGAGATTCATCTTATATTTGAAATTACTCAATACTCGTGAAGCTTTGAATTACTCCAGTCCATCTCACGTCTACAGTATTTTGCTGCCTTCTAAACTCATTTCATTGCCCAAGCTGGTTTTCCTACATATTTGCTAAACTGTTTTGACTGACAGGCTTTTCGCTGAAATACAGGTGTTGAATTTGCAACTTTGATTCTTATGATCTACTACTGTTATTAGATCTATCAGATTGGTACATTTGGATTACACAGCTGTTTACTTGGGTATTTAGTATTGAGACTAATTAAATCATTTGTGTGTGTAGTAGACAGATAAAATGAGCTATATGACATCTCATATATGCTTAGCACATGTAGAGCCATACGCTTTTAGGCACCAGTGTGAGGGCTTTGAAGGCAAAGCTCTAGCAACTCTTACTGTATCATTTTAAGACATTGTCTCTTCCTTCTGCCTCTGTTGAAGTTCTGCCCTTAGAAAAGTCAGCAGAAGAGAAAATGGTCCTCAGCCACTCCATCTGAGCTTTCATCATGTAGGTGAAACCTACCTCCACCAGGGGCTTAGTTTAAAATAATGAGCCTTGTCCTGGAGGCCAACAAATCCAGTAGTAACCTCCACCAGAACTACAGACAGACTTTTGGAAAGAATAGCATTTTGCATCACTCAGCAAGTTTCATCACACCTCACCTGCCAAAGCTCTTTAGGCCTCTTTGTGGCAAACTTGGGCAACATTAATATCCATAAAATATTGAATAGAACTCTTAAAATGTCACTATGTTAATACTGTCCAAATCCAACTTTCCAAGCTTATGTAATAAACTTTTTTTCTCTCCCTTTTTCAAGAAATATCATAAGGTTCCCATACAATCCTGTGTGCCTTTTTGCTGGTTTAAGGAATACAATAGCACTCCCAACAAGACATCATAAACCTCAAAATCTGGACAGTGCTTAAACACAGAAACAATGGATGCTAAAATCTTCCCTCATTATTCTTCCTTTTGTGACTATGCTCGAATTAGCAGCTCAATTAACTATTAGAAAGTTGGAAGATCAGGGAAACCCCTCCTGAAAATTATCCTCTTCTGTGCTGTTGAACCACCTCAGAGATAAGCACTTTTAAGAATATCTTATGCCACTAGCATTATAGGAGTCCACAGATATTTTTTGCCAATGAAATTTTTCTGAGACTGAGGCTTTCTCTCACAAATGTGAAAACTGAGAACAGGCCTGTTGTAGCTTGCCATAAGACAAGTATCAACCATCTGCAAGAAACTGGCTGTGTGGCTTTGGCAGGGGTGAGGATGGATGCCGAGGCTGTGCAGAAGAGGGAGACAGGGATAGATTCTTACAGAGACTGAGAAGAAAAGCTATATAAATAAATACTGTAATGAAAGGGAACACAGAAAGAAAAGAAAAAGAACAATCCAGTAGGGCATAGATAAAAAACCTAGCATATCTTTTAGACAAAACCTGGCAGGAAAGAGAATACAAATGTGCCAAAATGAATATACTGCAGCAGAATGCCAGTTTTATTCTGCCTATTCATCACTGCATATGATTTCGTATCCTGTCGATAAAAAATGATGCTTTGTGGGTTCAGTCATATTCCTTGAGAGAAAGTTGCTCTGGGGACAGGGAAGGCTGAATAACCAAAACACGAGAGATGAAAAACATTTGCAAAGCGCATCTCCCTTGTGCTTGGGGGGACAAAACAGACTGCAGGGGAAACAACTTTCAAAAAAAGTTGCTCTTAAGTGTCTCCAAAGGCTTTCCAGACAAGCTGGCCCTGTGCACAGGAAGAGACAGGGCTGTAAATCCCATTTTGTCCTGCTCAGTCCGAACCTACTCTGCCCAGTCCTGCTATGTCTTGTGTGTGGACACATGCCGCCCTCTGGCTCTACCTCCTTCCCCATTAGATCTCCCTCCTCCATGCCGACTTTTAGAGCTGCTGTTGTGATTGATGGCTAAATCCTCTCAATGAAAATGAACTGAGTTTGCTTAAATGGTCTGAAATAACAGGTCTAGGATAATTCCTCTCTGTCTGTTTCTTACAAACACAGGTTAGGAAGCAACCAGACAAGGGCATCAGATGGCCAACATAAGGACAAAATAACACCGAAAATAACACCGAAAACACCACCAATTAGACTGGAAAGAGAGAATTAAACTAATGAAGTCCACGAGCCACAGTCTCCTCAGCTGCCAGAGGCAGCACAGTGTCTTGGACTACACAAGCCCAAGGACTTCCCACTTAGTCAGGCCTTTTGGTCCAGCGCACCCTTTTGTGTACATCACAGCTAACTGCCCTTCAGTTGCACTGTATGACACCTGATAGTTATATCATGTATCAACGGCTCAGCAATGGGAACCACATCAAGATTAAAACCAAGATATTTTCCACTGGTTTCTAGTCTCTTATCCTGGCTTTATCACCAGAGGGTGTAATGAGTGTAATAAGCCTTTAATTTTGTTGTTTAGAGAGAATGGCAGAAAATCATCTGTGAGAGTGCCAATTTGAGAAGTCAGACCTCATCATACATAAGGATTTGATTTCAAGATGGAGAATCTTTAAACTTACAACAACTGCTAAAACCTGAAATTTTGCAAGGCAGTATTGAAGATCTTGTCAGTGCAATAGTTTTCTATCAGAATTTACTTATAACAGTTACACAGTTACAAACTCGGTTTGAACAAAAGTCTCTTGAAAAGTGGCAGGAATCCAGTGAAAGATTTTCTGATCATCTGCTTTGCTACAAGGCACTCTAAATGTGAGGCAGCCTGCTACAAGGCTGTCTCTGCAGCCAGAGAGCTGGATTTTTGGTTTTGTGGAGAAATTCGTGCGTGCACACACAGGGGGGGTGGGTGGGTGTGTAGGTTACTAATCAAAACAAAACCAAATTTCAGAACATTGTTCATTTACAATGAAATTATTTTTCTCAGGATGCCTCTAGTATGTGAACTCAGATGCCAAGTTTCAAACGGTCCTGTGTGAACAGACTAGGGCCTTGGCAGCAGAAATGGAACCTTTTTTTGAGATGCAAGTGTCAGAAACTGTTAACAGCTACTCTGAGCACATCCTATATTCCCAGCTCCTTTGAATTCATTTGCACAGTAGAGATGCAGCAGGCTTCTGTATTGCCCATGTATACAAACATGGATGCAATATCCTACACAAAAAAATTGCGTAATTTTGCATTTCAAAAATTCTGACTTTTTAGGGTATACTCTGACGTATCTGCACATGACAGATTTCGAAACAGAATAACCTCAGCTTAGATGCATCTTATTCCAACACTTACTATAGTAGTGAAGGACTTACATTTTTACAATTGTTCAAAACTTCATGCATTCATAATGTAATTGTGTAAATTAGGAATACGAATTAGTAAAACGAAGTGTGAATTCAATGTTACTAATAATTCCAGGTTCATCTATCATGACTGATAGGTGATCCATTGTGGTCTCAGAGCTGACTGCTTGGCCCTTGCTTTAAAAAATTATCCCATGGGGTTTGCTAGTTGTCAGACCCATTCTACTCTGGTACTACTCCTTTGGTAACCCTTCTGGTGTTCTTACTATGTCACTTAGCATATGTGCATTTTTATTCATCTGAAAAGCTAAGGAAAACTATATGAATCTGATTGGCATTCAGCTACTTTTTAATGACCTCATTAGCATTTCTTTTTTCCCTTTTAACAGTGACTATTGAAGTCAGAATCTTTTTGTTTTCATGGAGTGCTGTCAAAGAGATGGGAGGTCTTTGGGTTGCCTCTCCCGAAGTACTTAGAATAAAAAGGTCACCTCTACTGTTGCTAAGTTTCAGAATTAGATACCATTCCATCTGATACCGTAGCATTGTCTACTACTGATGAAATCACTTTTTCTGCTACTTCTTCCATCAAGACAATAAAGTCAAGCAGAAAGGTATGACAGTGGAGCAGTGGAGTTTTGAACTCACAAGTTAGAATCACCTAAGCTTGCCTGTTGAAACAGGAATTAAGTTCAAGACCTAAGCAGTGGACCACATTAGTTCAGTTCAACGTTGTCTCTTCAACAGACACAAACTCTTTAAGCCACCAATCTCTAATCCAAAATTTGGATCCTCAAAACCTTTACTCAGCCTATGCCTGCTCTGTGGACACATGCAGAGACAGGGACATTTTTCCCTAAATGAAACTGTATGTAGGTGCCTGAAGGGATGCTTCTGGGCGTGATAACACTAAGCAGATAGTTGCCTAAATCCAGCAGGATGCATATAGCAGACATTCCTCTCACAGCGGTGCATGAATACCAAACTTCCTTGCGCAGTTCTTGCACTGTTCTTGGCAGTACGTTCTCCTCTTTGTCATTAGTTGATGGCTAGACATTTGTCCAGAAAACGAAAAACTGAAATCAACTCTATCTGACAGCATGTATATCTACATCTTTACTTACAAAGTGACTTATCACACCACCAAGCACCGCAGGTCTGTGACCTGCTAGTTTTTCCAGTCCTGTCATAGGACAATTTGGTGTGGGCTGAAGGAAATAGCAGGGGAGTGACTGGAATCCAAAAAGTTACCTTGTGTACCAGCTGAGAAACTCAGTCCTACTTTCTTAAGTTTTGTCCTAACCACCAAATATATTAGTACAAAGGGCTGGTAAAAGCACTTCCTAAACTTACTCAAATCTTGGCCAAATGCTCGACAAGTTCTGGTTTTGGATATGATCCATAGTGCAACAGTCGGCATCAAGCTGACAGCAGAAACAGGAAAAGGAACATTTCACATGCATGCAAGGTTGTCTCAGGTGGCTACATAATTATTAATTGCTCTGTTTCACCCAGGAAACTGTGATTTCTGTTTGCCTCAGGAAAACCTATAATCTCCCCTAGGTTGTAAACCAGTGCAAGGGTCTTTGTCATGTGCTTGTTTACAGTTATTTTGCAGGACAAAAAATGTAGTGCTCCCACCATGAGAGCACTGCAGTATTTGCTAGATCAAGGCTTGCAATGTGTCCTGGCTGAAATGTATTAGTTGAAGTTACAGTCCCAAGGAAGACTGGCGTCTTTGCATAAATTTATTCCTAGATGTGCTGCACAGAAAGATTTTGCTATTATAGTCTGTTTTCAATATTCATCTTTTTTTCCAAAATGTCCAAGTGGAGGGAGGCCTTCATGGTTAAGACTGCAGCTACATTTTGACTGATTTTAAATGAATAATGAAGAGTATGTATCATGTTGCCTGGGAATAATGTTAGAGCTACTGAAAACTAGGGTTTCTGGCTCACAGGATTTTTACTGCTATTATTTAGTAACTGAGTGCCAGGGAGACAAAGAACATCTTCCAGTTGAATCTGGATGACTACAAAGTCAGGCGTGAAAGAGGCTGAAGCTAGCAAAGACAGTGCTATAATCTATCTTTTACAACATTCACTAGAGAATTTTGAGTCTATATTACCACATAATTCCTGGATTTTTTTTTATTTTGAGAACTACCTAAAACACACTGGCAGCCTAGACTACAGGGATCATTGATTTTGCTTACCTAGCTGAGGGCTAACCTACCTTTAGGCTACAGAATTAGACTATTAAATCACAGAGCACTAAGGTCTGTGCTAAGCACCTGTAAGTCACTTCAACTCTCACATATAAGAATTTTCTACTTTTGGAGTCAGAAGCTCTTGTGCAGTGATAACAATTATTTATTGCCTGAAGAAGGCCCACTTCAGAGTCCTTTCATGGTAGGCATTGTACAGAGCCTTGGTAAGAGAAGCTGATCTAGCAAGTTTACAATAAAAATGTGGGACAACAAATATTGTATCATGATTTGTAAGAATATTTGAGATTCTGGAAGGAATGCCAAAATGAAAAGTTTTATTGTGAAAATGGATCTGTGTGGTTCATCATACATCATAGTGATTTTGAGACTTATATTTCAATTTTGATTTTTAAATATAAGTTATTCATATTTCTGTTACTAATATGTTGACTCTCGGGTCATTTTACAGTAACGAATCACATCATTTCATTGGAAAATATCTTCATGGACTTCTCAGACATTTAGCAATGTTAGACCATTTTTTATGAATTGGTGATCATTTCTGAATATCTGCCTCTACTTTAATACACCGAATACTTGCATTTAATTAAGAAACTATCACATCAAGGACTTATTAGACCACTACTAGCTCTTACCAAAACCAGGTGTTCTTGAAAGAAGTACCTATAAACTTTTCCATGAGCCAAACCCACACACAAAGAAAAATTAAAACCTAGAAGTGGAATTTAGAACAATTGGGTAATTTTCTAGATCTAGCAGGAGGGTTGAGGTTGAGACTACACAAGGAAATTCGGGGTCATTAACGTAGTAGCAATGCACCAGTTTGAGAGAGACATGCTTTTGATGACCATTATTATTTTTAAAGTACAGCACTTGAGAATAATCCTTATTCACAAAAGCTACCATCCAAATTTTTAAAACAGGGTACCTAGAAGGATCAACATTGTAATCTTTCCTGAATAAGCATTGCTTAATATCACTGAGTGCTTCAACAGGCTGTAGAGTGGTCTTGAGTTTCCAGGAAATTAAATGAGATTGATAAGCTTTTTTAGAGATACCTAGCAGAAAGACGGGCATGTCACAGCGCTTGTGATAAGACTGAGGCACACTTATCGCAGCTTCACAAACACTGTTATACAAAAAGCAAGAGGGAATGGCATGATTTGGGGTAACTAATAAAAGAGACCCCATTAACACTTATAAGTGTAATCCAACTCATTAGTCATGGAAAATAATAGCTCCAAAATTGGAGCTCCAGTATCTCTGATTCCATAGCTCCAATAGCTATGGAATTATATGGTGGTCTTAGTGCACCTCCCAGTGTCGGCATGAGGATCAGACAGTCCACCTTGCCTCCAGGCACATATGGTACTGTCTTGGGGTGACACAGCTCCTCAAGGTGGTGCAGGTCCCAAGGGTCATTGATGGCTGAGAAGACAATACATGACAGTCTCTGCTAATCTTTATTTAATGGTATTTTAGCAATCCCTTGAGAGACATCATATTGGTGCTCTTGATCCAAGGGATATGTACTTCAAGAAAAGGTTCTTCTCCTTTCTCCGTACAGTTTTGTTTACTTCACAGTCTAAACCCTGTACTGCTCATTGGATTTAACAAAATAAATTCTGCTCAAAATGTACATTTGCAAATATAAACTACACCAGAATTTAGACACCAGTCCCATGCTATTCCTTCTTCACTGCATTTAAAAGATTCAGAAATAATTTCTGTCATAAATCCTTACTTCCAGTGGATTTTCTTTACTGTCAAAGTAAATATTTCTGAAGGGAGTTCAAATTTGATAAACATTCTCAATTTGAGACTATTTTCCTTTCTTTATGAAACAAAAATTTCCCAAATACCAAATAGAGATCTAACTCCAGTTCTCTGTGAACAACTGTAATGCACTCAGTCGAACCTTTATCTCACATTTGTGGAGCTATTGAAGAAATCTCAGAAATAACCCAGGAACTGACAAGCAGAACTTCTCTTTACGTAGTAATAATAGGTATGTTCATCCTAGCTATCCATATTGCATATATTAGATGTGATTTTACTTGCACATGGATGTACTGGCAACTTCAGTGCAGGAAATTGATCACAGCATATATTTAATCAGCTTTTGAAGTGTTTACATAGTCATTGTCTAATCTCCTTGAACACCTCTAAAATATGTAAAGTGGTTGTATGGTGGCCTAGATTCCTACCAAGGTGGCAAATGTTATATTAACAGCATTGAGATAATTTGACTGCAGGCTTTTCTACATTGAAAAGAAAAAGAAGTATTAGTTTTAATTAAAAAAAATCCCTTTATTTTGTTGTGACAATTTTGTATGTATGCAAATATATAGGGACACACATACATTTTTTTCAAATTATTTAATTTCAGTTCAGCTGAAAGATTTCTAATAAGGTTGAGCTCATTTGAAATAAAACGTCCAAACCAAGCCTTAAAGTGGTTCGAGAACTACACTTCAAACTGAGCAGGTGCACCTCTTTCTTGTAGACAAGTAGAGTCCTGTAGACTCAAAGGATAACACCATTTTGCATGCAAACAGGGCCCTGAGCACAAATCCTTGAAAATGTTGTCCTTAAAATTTATTCTGAAGTTCATCGTAGCTGCAGCATAATGCATTTACCAACACGCTTTAGTACAGTAAATGCCTTTTGGACCATCTCATTCCATTCCATAATTGTTTTCTGGGGAAACCCTTACCCTCTACTTGATTTATGCGATACAGATGGTCGGTAAAACTTGAATTTTTATTGATGCATAGTAATATCTTTCTCGGCACCCTTAAAGAAAGTGACATAATTCTTTAAGACATAATATTACGCTTAGGAATTGCTCTAGAGGATCATCAATCTTTTGTGAAACTCTTCCAGCACTCTGCTAGTGTTAAATAAACCATGACTAGAAATGAAATTCAAAATAGTTTGAGTGATTTCTGCAAAACGTTCTCCATTTGCCAATTATGTAGCACTATATTTCATCCTATCAGTTATTCATTATTCTTTGCTAAAAATAGGGCAACGGCAAGGGATTTTTGTGAGTTCCAGAAGAATTACAGATGACCCACTTAATGAAAACCAGGCATTATTATATAAAAAGTGACAACGCTGATGAACTAGGTGTTGATGACGTGGTATTTGTTTATCAGTGTTGTTTTCTTGATGAGAAAAAATATCCAAGCTCAGTTGAGAAGAATGCTTATTCAAAGCCATGTTCTAAAAGGCAGCTGAGTCTTCTGAGTTGATGCTTAATTCACACCCCCATCCTGATGGTCCTTATTTGGTACCGGAATTCCAAAAGGCAAAGCCCAGAAGGAGTAAGCATAATCCAAATATGTTTGTCTTAAAATTAAAAAAGGCCGCACCCATGTCTACATTCATTCTTCACAAATCTCCTTGAAATCCTTTCTTTACTACAATATTCATTGTCTTACTGTCCCTCCTCCCCATGTCAAACTTTCCTTTAGATTTGTCATTTTAGCTCAAATCCTCAGTTGGGACCCTTAAACACGTTCTGAGTTCAGCTGGCTAAAGTTCATTTTAAAGTATTCTAGGTATTTTTATAGCTAGGCATGTTTTGACTTATCTTCAAACCTCAAAGGAACTTCCTTTCAAGTCCCACAGCATCAGGAGCTCTGACCCAAGGATAACGATGTTCCCCCCACAGCCTGGCTGTGTATTTCAGCAGACTGAAGGCATCAACCTGGACCTTGAAAAGTTCTTTGCCCATAGAGGTAGGTGAGTCAGGAACCTGTTTAAGGCTTCGATGTGATGTTTAACACAGAAAATACAAGCAGGCCCCTAAAATAAGATAATAAGGTGGGTTCAGTGGAAAGACAAAGACTTGATATTACCTTTTCTTTGTCGCCCCCCTTCCTGGCCCCACGGGAAACCTTGGCCCAAATTAACAAGGAAAACAAATCTTGATGTTGCTCACACTACATTACACACCATCCTTATTGCCACTGAAAATCAGAAAACACTAACCGAGAAGGAGGAGGATATGTTTTGAAATATCTCCACGTTTTTCAGACTTCCCTAACTGGTTGATCTCTCACTACTGTATGATGAGATACCAGCTATAAGACGGGAAGATTTTTGCC
The DNA here is from genome assembly GCF_028500815.1 of Rissa tridactyla. Lineage (NCBI taxonomy): Eukaryota > Metazoa > Chordata > Aves > Charadriiformes > Laridae > Rissa > Rissa tridactyla. The sequence goes on along the minus strand of NC_071470.1, from coordinate 26,309,502 downwards.
TCTAAAGGAAAAGATGGTGTGATCCTACACAGAAATGATTTGGTGTTCTGATTTAATTTCCATGTTAGCTGGAAGTTTTCAACCTGTCTTCCTTAATACAAAAGGACTCAAAAACAATGAAGAAAATCTAGCTTCCTAAAACATATGTAATACAAGAGGCGATAAATAAAAGAAACATCAGCGATATCTCAGGGGAGTTGCTTTAAATTGTGGAAAGCAAACAGCAAAGTTTGTTGCAAATGAAATGGACATTATTTTCACTTCTTGTACTAGTTTATGACAAATCAATTCAAAGTTTATCTTGTGTGTTTTAAATAGTGATTTCCCATTAACAAGGCATCGACCAGAAAAAATCCTAAAAGCGCTGTCCCTTTAGTCCTTATTGTCCAGGCTTTGATTCCCAGACTATGTCTCCATCATACAGTGGAAATCAGTCTAACATTTTAGAATAAGCCCCTGTGTAAGTGTTGGTATAGTGCAGTGTTTGGTCAGGCTATTCCACCCTGTGTGACTGAAGTGCCTTCAGGACTCTACACTTCTGCTTACCATTTCCTCGAGTAGAGTACCATCTCACTTATGTCTCAGCTGAGGCATCTTTGCACTAAAGTCCTTTGAAAAATGTACATTCATGTCTTTGGTGGCAGATAGGCAGGAGCACAAGAGAATGGCCGTGACTGGGAGAGCATGTCATGAGACGAATCATAGGGAACGAGATCTGACTAACAGGCCCATGAGGAAGAAGAATAAGAGGAGATTTATGATATAGCTTCATAGAGATACAAAGTTTGAGTATGACTAGAGATTAATGTGATGCTGACCTGAAGTCCAGCAATTTCTTTTCACTTTCCCAAAAGATTCCATAAAAATAAAATAATTCAGGATGGACAAAACCCAGGTTTTAGTGAACTATATTTCAGTTGAAGATATTTGACCAGCTCTAACAGTTTATAAAACTTATGGAGACATAAGAAGTGGATCAAAGCAGTTCACCATTTGGTACCATAAATAAAACCTTTTATCCTAATGACTAAAGCAAACAGGGCAGTTGTCATGACAACCCTAACACTTTATTAAATCAAAAGTCCACAGCAGCTGTAGAACTGAAACTTTACTACAATCCCAATGTGTGAGATTTGTGTGTCAGTCCAGGAGACTGGTGGGTTCTGGGAGTGATAGCCTTTATTCTTACTGCAAGTAATGGGGGAAGGCATGCCTTGTCTGCCAGCACTGCAGAAGAGAAATTATAAAAAATATTCATATGCTAAAATGTCTTCGCCAGAGAGAGAGAAAGAGAGGAAAAGATTGTCCTCATTAGAAGTACAAAAAATGACGAATAATATATTAACATATTGTTCACAAGGGAAGAGCTCGTAGTTCACAAGTATAATTTCTTCTCTGTTAAGAAAACAAAATGTTTATTTGTGATATTCCTTTTGAAGGTAACTGAGTTGAATTAAAAAAAAACATTCATAATTTCCCTTTCATGGGGGGTCAGTGATTTTTAAAAAGAAGGTATTGAGAAGATTTTTGAAACTTACCTCTTGTGCCTCCAAGTAATTCATCTGCTTCACAAAAGAATACCTCTCTTCCCTCAAAGTCATCCTCTAATTAAAACTCAAAGTACTGTGTCGTTTCTGGTTATGGCTGACTTTTTCCAAATTGTAAGGAAAAAGCTATATCACTATATCTGTAGAGCAGTGTTTCTTTCCCTGGAGATTTACCATCAAGGAGAAGTGAGAAACTCATCTTACTAGATGAGTGTTCAAAGCCTGTTTGAAATACATAAGAGACAACCTGCACTCAGTGAGTTTGGTTTAATGCAGGTGCTCTTCCTTCTTCATAATGTCCTTGATTATTTTCCGCATAATAAAAAATTTTATATGACTCTCTTCACAAGAAGGCGAAATACTGGTTAGACTGGTTCAAAACGGAAAACAGTTTTCACACAGATAAGCCTGATGTATTCACAGACAACAGTGAAGCTGTTTAAGAACTACACTCAAATTTTCAGGCAAAGACTAATGAACTCATCACAATAGGAACAGATGGCACAGCCCATTTTCTAGTCTATTAACTTTTATAGATCACTGAAGGATCATCATGAAATAGAGATAATCCAGAAAACAGGGAAGATTCCTGAAATAGATTTAGGATGCTTTTGCCATTTTGGTTTGATTTATAGAATCTCTTAATTTTGTTACACAAAGCATAAGGATACATGAAGATTACATATATATATATATTTTATATATATATATTTATATATAAAAGGAATATTTGATTGAAACTGGACAAGTCAAATAATGCTGTAATATAGAAAATATTTACAAGCAGAATATAAATAATTCTGAGGTGTGTGCATTTAACATCATTTGTGGAAGTTACAATTCGTTATTAAATGGCACTTTGAGGTAACTGAATTTCATCAACAAGTCACTATCAAGTTATTTAAGCTACTTTGTACAAATATATAAACTACCTCTATAATTCTTTCAGAAAGGTTATTCCATTTTTCAATGGAATCAAGAGAGAAAATTGCTGAATTTCCCTTTTAAGTTAAGGAAAGAAAATGACTGTTTTCATGTGTGTAAAAATAAATGACTAAGAAAAACTAGCTCACAGGAGGCTCACCATAGTGTATGTCATGTTAAGTGTAATTCAAAGTCTCATTATCAATGTTTGACCCAGGGGCTGTTGTTTCCATTAATTTGTAATTAATTCACTCAATGAGTCACCTGAAAGACAGTAATTTCAAAGCTGCAGTGGGATGCCTCTCTGTACAATGAATTGTAAAATTATTTCCATTTGGAGACTCGTCCTTTGTTGCTCTCAATAGGAAGAAAAGTTTCTATGTAAGAACGTTTATCATTTCTGAGTCAAACACTTTTATTTGTAAGGCAAAAGGCATCTTGTAAAGCCAATCAAATTAAACACTCAAATAGAGGAATCATTGTGTACATAATGAGTAATTTCTAAGTGTTAACGGTCAAAAATATTTTCATAATTTTTTGCAGTATTCAGTTACCAACTCACACAATTTTTTATTAGATCCAGTTAAACAGAGCACTTGACCCTACTAATTTTTTTCAGGGCCCTCTAGTGAAATTCAAACCATTGTTAACAGTAATTTAGAATTACTCAGTGTTTAAAAGTTCCTGCTGAATTTCATATATACTCTCTACAAATGAACACACATCTTAATTAGCTTATTGTATAACCACTTTAAATGACTAAAACTAATATGTGGGTTAAGAATTGTAAATCGGATACAATTTTGTTTTACTTACACTTATCAAAAACCTACATCTGCTTATATAAGCAATATCTGAACCTACCTCAAAGAATGACTCTCCCATGCGTGAACACATAATCCCAAGTATTTTACCCTATTAAGAGAGAACTTCTTTGACCATTTTTCTTTTGTCCATAGTCTAGTAGTAAAACAATCAGAACTGAAGCACTAAATACCTAATCCTTAGGCATGACTTGAAACCATACTTAAAAATAAATAATGTAATAATGAATAATAAAAAGAAAAATAGTTTCCTGCTGAATCATGTTATTTATTAAACAGATAATAACTTATCTGTTTAATATGCCTTAATAACTTATAAAAGTTTTCCCATGTAGTAAAAACCTTTCAATTCTCCATATTTATTTAATAACATTTATTATAAATTACTTTATGAAAATTTAACTTCAGGAAATAAACATAGGTATTTTTAATGTCCAAAACAAGCAATGCTTGAAAATTGAACCTATGAGTTGAATCTAACCTATGTAAAATTAATAAAATCTGCAAAATTATAACACAAATCATAGGAACACAATTAGGTAGCCAGATCCAAAGATAATAAAAGAAACAGCAGAAGACACTCAGTAGGTGTAAACCTTAAATGTGAAAAAAATAGCCTAAGGATTTGTGAAAATAATGGAAAGCAGTGATTTACAAAAATATACTGTAAGTTTGTTTCTTGATGCCTGTGTCTGTCTAGTCCGCAGCCTTCATCATAGCAACATAAGTCAGCTTAACTAAGATGAAAAAATATTCGAAAGCAATACAAACTGTAACCATTTTATGCTTGTTATTCAGTATCTTCTAATTGTCTTTAACTAAACTTGGTATTTTATAGGGTTTTACATCTGGTCTGCTTCCGTAAATTCCCTAATACTACCCCATGAGAGCACACTCCGTAGGTAACCTTTTCACTGTCGTTAAGCAGCAGAGCTGAGTGGCCCACGTCATTCTGCAAGGGCAGTGTCTGGTTGTAGTGATGCTCTGTCAGGTAGTTCAACGGGAGAAGTGGTGGGAGAGGGACCACAGCTGAAGACTGCACCTGGGAAACATATACTCTTATTTGATACTCCCCATAAAAGCCCTGTATCATGGTCCCTGTCTGACTCTGGTGTGCCATGGACTAGGTTAAGTTGGGCAATGGCACAACTGCTTTAATGAAGGAATAGGTGCCCTGGGCATGTGGGATGAAGGAAAACAGCACATGAAAGATGGCAGAGGTGAGGTGCCCACTCACCTCATAAGACGCGTTGAAAGGACATCTTGAGTGCTTTGTAGCAGTCAGAGCTCTAAAAGCTGCTATTTGTGTGGACACAGCAGGGTGTCGTTGAAGGAAACTACGACAAACCGCAAGGTGGCTGGCAGGGGTGGTTATCCCACCACCTTCAGGGCTGCACGGGGGAGCCAGAGCGGGAATTTGCCAACCCGGGTGCCGGTGCTAACTTAACTGAGCAATGGTCTAGGCAGAATCAGGTTTTCACCTTTCCCATGTCACAACCGGGAAGTTAATGGTAAGAAATGAGTTATTTTCCATTCACTTTCCATAAACATTACTCTCACTGTTGTTTGGGAAGAGATGAAAGGAGTTATGGGAAGAATGGATGTCCAATCTGAACCAGTGTTTCCACTCTTCATTTGTAGCTTTGCTTATACAAGAATGCTAATAATATAAGTCTGTGCTTTAAAATCTCATTCAGACTTACTTTTCTCTTGATATGAAGACATTTTCTAAATAATACTTTTTTCCTAAAAATATGACATATATGGTACCACAGAAAGTAATTTAATTCCAAGTTTGTGTATGCAGAAAAATAATTCTTAATTCGTTCATGGATTTATTTTATGCTTTTTCTACACCACCAGGCTTCAGTTCCTCAATGGGTTTCAGAGGTATTTGACCTCTACCTGAAAATTTGAGCATTTGCTTTTGAAACTCATTAGAACTCGGATGTTAGAAAACTATTTTGAAATATACTTATTGTACCAGTGACATACTAATGACATGAGTTAGAAATACAAAAAATGTTATGATCGATAAAAAAAAAATGCTTGGCACATTTTATATAAAACCAGAAAATTCTCAAAAAAAGAGCGTTGTGAAAACAAGGTTTCCAAAGTTATAAGTAGCCATTATAGTCATTAAATAAATAGTCATTAAGGTGTATTTTCCACTAGGTATTTCCTATGACCTCTCAAACTACTTCAAAGGGTGGGTCCAAAACCAAGAGGTGGTGAGATGGAAAATATTCTCGCCATTAACAGGAGGTAAGCATGAGGAGTATCTTAAAATATCAGGTCTTTTGTTCCTTTGTGCAGTACTTACAGACTCAGCTGTACATTTCTGTACAGGATGTTTCCCTTTTGGGGCATGTTGGACAGCTAGCAAATAGTTCCTATCCCATTCTTCTTGGCTTGTTTAGAGCAATTTATTGCTACCCATCTTCTAAGAGCTTGATGAAGTTTGTGAAAACGAAGATGGTTTCTCCTTTGCAGGACAGCTACAGGGTGTGAAAAGTCACCTGGAAGCCTCACAAACTGTACCGTGCTGTAATACACTGGGCAGGCAGCAGGCAGAAGCCGGAAAGAAACTCCAGAAAGCCAGATATTGTTCTTCCCGACTGCAATGACCAAACTGAACAGTTAAAAAAGGAAAGAGTCACACTTTAAGCAGATAATTTCAGCAGTTCCACAAGGGAAGGGGTTGTATTAGCACATACTTTGGGGCATTCTGTACTGCAATAAAAGAATGACAAAAGCAGGACAGTAAAGTGCATTTCCCACCGTGGAAAAAAGGGAAAGGAAGGAAACTGAATTCTGACCTCAGAAAACAAAGTAATATTTTTTCTTTTCAAGATAGCAAGTCTGCAAGCAATATGCCAGCAGCTTTGAGTACCTAAGCAAAGCAGCAAAATGACAACAAAACAACACGCAGCACGTTGCCAAAGAGACCTACCAAGGCAATCGATCAAGTGCAAAAAGCAATATTGAAGCAGGTGCAGATCTTGGAAATTCACAGACAAGTTAAAGAGATGTGATATTGCCGATGTCACTGTTAAAAAAAAAACCACACCACCACAAAACAAACTGAGCATAAGGCATCCATTGCCTTACTAAAGAACAGTAAGGACTGAATTTTTGAGAGACAGTTACTCGTAAAAACCCAAACAATTCTTACACTGAACCTCAAGCAGTGGATCGAACTGGTTTGCAAACAAGTGATCAAGTTATATAATCTAATGAACCACAAACGAATACGTGTTGCTCCAATGGAAACATTTAAATGGGGAAATGGGAAAAACAAGGTTAAACTTAACCCCCACAAAATTATCTTCGGCTGTTTGAGTGTAAAAGGGTGTTGAAGTCATAGCCTCCTGCTTGGCAAAAACAGTCTGAAAGTTGCTTATAGAAAAGAGATGTCGAACTATGTTGTCCTACAGCTGCAAAGAAAGATCAACTGAAATAATAATGGTATCTCAGAGAAAGTGTTTGCTGTTTTCAGAAATGCTACAGTTTTCAAAAACTTATACAAACATTGCTGTGAAACTGGTCCGTAATGTTATGGAAGTGGAATTGTTGGAAACACCTCCAAAAGGGCAAAGTCAGATTGTGAGGATGAAACAAACTGACTTATTCCTGAAATCATGTTTCTTAAGTGCTCCTTTCAGACCGTGGGTAGAGAAACAGTGAGATGTTGTTACTGCACAAGCAAGGATTGAAGGGCATTTGCTCTCATGAAAGCGTTTCAGAAGTGCTCAGAGTCGAAAAACAAGGACTTTCAGATTATTTGTCGGTCTTTGGTTTCTCACAATCACAAATGAAATTTTTGTGAAGGTGTTTTTAAAAATATGCTTGTTTTCTGATAGTAGTGGCATGTGATACTTTCTTTGCAACATTCTATGCCTTCAAAATCCTAAACTAAATGTTTTTATGCAAATTCTCCTGTTAGTTGGATTGCAGCCACAATATTTCAAAATGTTCAGTTGGTAAACATCAGAGAGGTGATCAACATTACAATCCATAAATGGCATAAGAAAAAGAGCATGTGAAGTTTAAAACCATTATAATTTTTCATAAAACTTATTATGAATCGCTTGTACCTAGAGATAGTTAAAAATTTTACAAAATTTACTTTATCTTTTCTTTTTGCCTTTACAATCTAAAAATGCATTTGGATTTTGATATGGTAATACAAAGTGAATCAAAGTTTGGTTTTCATTGACATTTTCATTGAGGGAGAAAATTATTTAATGATCAACATTTCCTGTGATTTTTATTGATCCTAATAAGTGCCAATCAGTCATTTTCCAGCACTGAACACTCATTTTCTCTGCTTCAAAACAGAATTGTTAACAACTCTGATTGATTTCCCCATCCTTTCATATGCAATCAAGATCAGATGTCAAGCTCAACAAATAAATAAATAGGTTACTGACAATGTCAACACCATACCTCAACGTTTTAAAAGAATGCAAATATTATATTGGATGTGTTGTATTATTTATAGAATATTAATCTCAGTTTGTACATCAATAACTAGAAGAGGAACAACGTAAAGCATTCCAGTGTTTACTTTTTAATTATCCTTTTGACTGAGCATCTAGAATGGAAATGTCCTAAAAGCAACTGTGATTTAAATGTCGATTTCGAAAATTGCGTAGCTATTTTGATGGCTAAATCTTATCGAATATTAGCTGTAAAAAGCATAAGTTACTTTTTTTAAAATCACACCCATAAATTCCTTAATAATTCAGCCTATTGTTTAATGCATTAATTTTTACTTATAATCTGTAATCTGAGTATTCTGAATATTATGATTAACTGTTTAGAAGTACAAGCTAACTCCATATTCATCTACCGTTCATATTGCTTCAGAACAAATAAATTTACACATTATTCTTTTAATTTTTTGGTCAAAAATAGTTGTGCATTGATCGCACTTGCAATACCCCATGGACATGAAAGAATTTAGCTAATTGGCATGTAGTCATTCCTTAGAAGAAGAGTGGGCTACACATGGTGTGTACTTCACACTTTCTCATCACCCTATTTTTAAATCCATGCTGGCAGTCTCCCACAAACCTGTTTAGAAATTTGAAGATTGTTCTGGCTGATAGAAATGTGACAAAATGGTGGGTTTCCTCTGAGGTATGTAAAAAAAGATACACCATGTAGTCTTAACATCAAGGAAAATCACTGCTTAAAATTGCTGCCACAATAGTGGCCTTTAGTGAAGGAATTTGTTACATCTGATGGGCAGTTGTCACTTCAAGAAACTTCTTGAGTATACATAGGAGAAATAGCCTTGAGAAAATAATGAGGGTAAAAGTTATGTCATTTTCTAGAAAACAGACTTGCATTGTACGCTCTGTATCTGGCTCTGCTATAGCGCATATTTTGGCTATTTTGCACTGTCCTGTCTGGCTGTGTTAATCAGCTCCAATCTGTCTAAATATTTCTCCGTGACATTATTAGTTCTGAAGTCATTGTCAGTCTGTAAGTGCACTCCAGTACTTTTTCTTCCTTCTTAGATAACATATATCATAAAAATGATTCCATTGTTCTAGTTCAATTCACTCTGCTTTATTGCCTGCTATTAGAGCTGGTTGGAAAATTTTTATTGAAACAAGCTTTTAGCACAGAAAATCAGAAAACATATTTTCATCAATATTTTAGTGAAAATGGTCTTTCAATTTTCAGCCAGTTCTGTTTTCTGTAATCTAAATGCTGGCTGTTATCACCCCGTGCAGAACACGCTGGATACCAAAAATAAAGACTGCATCAATCATTCCACTTTCAGACACGAGACCTCCATCTCATTTAGATTCCTCTTCACAGTCCCACATCACCTTCCCCTCTTTCCTCATGATTCCAGCCATTTCTTGTGTCTTATCACATCATGTTATTAAACTGAAACTTTTCAAGACTTGTAATGCTGTGTCAAATTTGCACCTAGGGAGCTTCCTCCCGTGCTGCTGAATGCAGCTACTTAGAGTTTCAGACATGCACTGAAGTTAGAATTAGGCCTTCCTGGTCTATCAGAGGAGCTGATTAATATCCCTGGTAGCCAGTGGAGATCAGAATGAAATTTACGATTAAAAAATGAGCTGAAAGGAAGGTGTGTTGGAGGCATATCACATCCATTTTACAAAATTCTGAACGAGATGAGATCTAATTGATGGCCCTTTGAGAAGAATAATGCCAAAAAGGTGGATGTACTATTTCCTGAAGGCGATAGAAAGCTGCAGTGCTTGCTTGGCTAGGGAAGAAAGCAGTTGCCCACTCTTCCAAGGAAACTAGCTAAGAGGCATGAAGAGTAAAAACATATATTGGAACTAAGAGGAGAGGGTGCCAGTGTTTGTGAGAACTGATAAATGTGAGCCATAGCGTTGGGAAAATGAGGAAATTACTCAAATCTCAGTACAGCCAAATAAGACAACCGTGCCTCAACTTAGTTAAACACGAGTGCTTCGGAGAGATTTTTCTGCCCACTGCTTTCCCATTTGTTTTCAGTGATGGAGCACTGATTCTCCTCCCATGCTGGGGTAAATTGTGGATCTATAGGAGCGCTGTTAGGATGACTCATACAACCGTGGCAAAACATCCTAGTGAAGGTTTGGTGAAACTTCAGATTTCGCCAGAACATTTTGTGTTTGGTATGCAACTCATTCCTTGTCATACTTTTTTTTTTTTTCCCTGAAGGCTCCCACCACGTAATCAGCTATATACATAATGTTATAGCAAAATATAACAATCCCCTGTACCGCTAGTATGTAGTAAAAGATGCTATTGCTTGCGTCCGTGTACTTCCACTTTCTCTTAAACACTTTGTGTTGCAGAAAAGAGGGAAGACAACCTTATGTGATGAGGGCGCCGCTGGTAGTTTATCCACAGGCTTATCCAGGTGTTGGAGACTAGGGAGAAGCCAACCCTGTGTGATCAGGGAGCCCCTGGTAGTTCATCCACAGGCTCTGTTGAGACCAAGGGCTCTGTGGAGACCTAGACAAAAGGCCATATCCATAGGTTTATTTGATAAGTGCTGGGAAGCCTTACCTTTTGACATACTTAGCAGGTGAAAAATTGGAAAGGAGTGAAAATGACAAGCAATTCCTCGCTGGTTTGATCATGTTTCCAATGATGGCAGACCAGGAGGAGACTTATGTGAGGGGGCGGTTGTGCAATTTGTGCCTGCTGGGGGGTTCCTTACAGCAGTGCGTGTTCCAATGGGGATTACTGCCCCACTGAGGATGCCGGGCATTTAACGTGCTCCCACTGTTCTAGGCACCCATATTGGATCTTCCTTGGACAAAGCCCAAACCCCAAGCTTTTTGAAGTTCGTTAATTGAGACACTTCACCTCTGTTAATTACACCACATGAAGCACTGAACACCAGCAGAAACCTCTTTACGAATGGCTGCGTTTACTCTCAGAGCCAAGGCTTGCACACGCAATGTGTGTGAGCCACTGATATTCACGTGAGCAAGATCAGCGCCTTGTGAACGGTTGCTGCTTTGCAAAATCCAAGCAAAACCCAGGTATATTCTGCATCCTCTAGAGTTCACAGGAGCATTTTACAAAACGCTTTTAAAATTATTTTGAAACAAAAGAGATTCGAAGACATTTGAGAAAAGTCCTTCGCAGTGCAGAAGCACGATGCTGGGCTTTTGCCCTTTCATATTATTGTTTGCTTCCAAAGTTTCACAGCCATTAGGAATAGTTTGCCCCCTTGAGGCTTTTGCTGGCTCTCGGCACACTGGCATTTTCCCTACGCAGCAGGCACTGACAGTGACAAGTGAGAGCACTGAGTCTCCGCTGCTGGCTACCTGCTGCCTTTCTTCTCCTGTTTCCTCAGGAACAGAGTCTGATCCATGAAAGTAAAACAAGAGGAAATGATTCTGTAATTAATATTTTAAGCCCTTTGCCTTTATTTTCATTGCATTTTTAATTTTTATTTTTTTAATGTAAGAAAAGTCTTTTTTTTAAGCAAGATACCATCTTACTATTTTTCCTGCAGAGGTGGGATGAGTGATTTCTCAGGGGAGCGTGGATAATGAGTTATGACCTTTGTGCATTTGCTGGGCATCTTAAAACTCAACCTTCGTTATCCCCAGATTATCAACTCGCAGTAATGGGCAGTACATTTTTCTTCTTCCCAGGGAACAGGCTAGACCAAAAAAAAAAAAAAAAAAAATCACAGTTCTTTCCCTGGTTCTCCTGCTTTTGCTGAACTGTGATAGCCCAGCATCTGAATTGCTTTGTCCCTGTCCTAATGTCAGCCATCACTCCCTTTAAAGCTTGCTGGCTTCTCCCAAGCAAATCCTCCTTTTATTAAAGGAGGAGTTTGCCTTAGTACAAGCATCTGCAACCAACCTTTTGTTTGAGGTTTTGGTGAGTGTTTGCTATTTAGGTTCAATAAGCATTACCAACCACACAGTAGAGCATTGTAAGAATATGCAGATTCCTTATTCAAGTGATCAGTAAATAAAGAGAGGGAGAGTTACAAGGTCAGACCAAGATCAAGAGGCCTAGTGCAATCTTGATTTAAAAAGTAGAACCCATTTTATGCATGTTTCCTAGAGAAGGTCAAATAACAATGGGAAGGATTTATTAAGGAATCTGAGAGAGAGGAGTTTTGGTTTGTTGATGGGGTTTTTTTTCTTTTTCTTTTGTTTTGTTTGTGTTTTTTTTTCCTTGGAATCTTGTTGTCGGGTCTTTTCCAGTTACTACTTAAATCGGCAGTAACACACTTTGGGAAGATTTTACTCCTACTGCCTATTGAGCACCTGACCCCTGCATAAAGAGATGACTGGCCTTCGAGGCCATCAATGTGGCACTTGTGAGTCATATGGTAACAACTTTTTTGAAACCTCGGCAAATTCCTAGTGTTGTCTCGTTTAATCTAAAGATTAATCACATGAACAGCAATGATCAAATTCACATCAGGGGATGCAGGCAAGGCAGGAAATGGTAATCAATGAAATTATAATCAAAATGCAAGGAAAAAAATATACCTGAAAAGTGAAGATAATATCAAATAGCGCTCTTACCTTGTTTTTTCCATTTTCAGTGGCATTTCAGTTTGGTTTTGCATTAAATGAACAGGGAGGCTGGGTAACAGACTGCAGTAGGTATTGAAAAACAAGCAAAAATGAGAGAAACAGAACAGTGGGGAAGATTTGAAAAGGCAAGGAGTAAAAATCCATAAACAACAAATGAAACTAAAAGAAAGAGATACTATAAGGTAATATACAGAGGACACAGCAGGAAAGCCATGACCCTTTCCCTATATCATTCAAAAATCCATGCAAGAGGTTCTCTAGCCCCAGATGACAAAACTAATCTTTAATTTTAAACAGGTAGCATTCCCTAACGCAGACAGTGTTTTAGCAATGTGCTTATCCATCTGCCTGCTCCATCTAGCCGTCTTGTTATTTTCTTTTTTTCTCTATTGTCACAAACTGTGCGCTATAGCAAGACTTCCGCCCCATATAAATTCAACGTAATTACTTCCAAATGTCGCTGTTTATCCCGCTCTCTCAGATATAGCATTTTTATCCTGTCCACAGCTCATTGTCTTTTTAATATCTGACTTCAGCCTACCCAAATACCTACCTGCTGTCTTCCCTAATCTCAGACCTTTTGAGTGATTTCCTTGTCCCTGGTTCCCTGCATCTTTCTCCTCCTTCTGTTGAAAATATTCTCCTGGTTGAGGGATGATATCTAGTGCTTGGGTCCTTCCCTCTTGCAACCGTGATTATCTGGCAGCTCATCCTTGGCTTGTGGTTTCTGACATCAATAGAAGAACTGACAGCTCTCTCCTTGGTTTGGGATAGAACAGGATTTCTTTATTAGACTCTTCTTCCTAAGGGAACAGGGCTTATGTTATTATGTTGTCTGCATCTGTCAGAGTCACCGCTTCCCCCCACCTTTTGAATCAATATGACTATTTCAGTAAAATCGCTTATTTCAATCATATGCTTTTTAAAAAAAAAATAAGTTTTCCCAAACTTAGAGGAGGAGGGAGGCAAAGAACATCTTACAGATGCCTAAACTGAAAGAAATCCCTCAGTGTAACCCTGCTTGCTGTTGCACACTGGAGGATCTACGCTGAAGATGGTTTAGTAAACAGAGGGGCTGTAGAGATGCTTGAATTAGAACTGGTGCTTTCTTAAACGACCAGGTCAATCAATCCTGACACATAAATCCATGCAGCATCATGGTTCATTACACTCAACAGTGCTCAAAGAACTTCCTGTCCGTTTTTAATGAAAACAGTAACTTTCCAACACCACCTCTTCAATTTGTCCTGAGTATCACAAGGGGAATTTGGGTAGAGGGTGAGATTCAGTCCAAGTCTCTGCCGTAGAGTGAGTAAATTTGGGGAAAATGGCCCGCGGTTTCAGAGGATTGGATCTGCATCTGGGCTATCTACTTGAACAAAAATAACAGTTGCTTGCCAGGAAATAATTGTGCACATTGGGAATTTTTTTTATTTTTTTTCTTTTTTAGCTTATGTAGCTCAGCATATCTGTAAGCAAAACAAATTACAAAGGTTCCCCCTGCAGCACATGTTTCACTTTTCCTTTCAAAAAAGCATAATATGTTTATGAAATTAGGGTAGTCCCCCAAAGGGCCTTGAATAATGATAAGATATATGAAATAACCACTGTAGGCTTTGAAACCAATGTTGCAGAAGATAAGGATTTAGCTAGGACGTAGCTCAGTCAAACCTGATTAATTTGTGCCTGGTTGTGCCTAAGCAACCAAAACATTTCACTGGCAGGCGGTGCAAATGACAAGCACTGTAGGTGCCACTGCTTTGTTAGTCTGGAGGGGTTTCTTTTTAATATTTATAAAAATTATCTGTAAACTGATTCAGCCTAACTAGGTCTGTCTGTACTACCATTATCTTAGCACATCCCACAGGGGTACAAAACCTCAATACTGAATTAATCTTAGTACGACATTTAGAAGAAAATAAAAGGAGAACCTACTATGCTGGCTTAAAACAGTGGAGTTTACAAACTGTATTCACAATTGTTGTTTGAGAAGATGACAAAGACATTTTAATAAACATCTGTCAATAAACATCAAAGTTGGGGTTTTTTAAGATTTCTGTGCCCTTTTTCTCCAACATTTAAAGATGCCAGTCTCCACTGAAAACACAGACTTTAGCAAGGAACTACTTTTAACAGGAGCTGACAAGGTTTTTGATTTTGTAGCAGTCTCAGAAGACAAAAACAGTAAAAATGAAAGTGGAGACATGACCCCAGCCATCCCTTGCAGTATGAGAAACTTGCAGCATTACAGCACCAAGTCGCACAATATTTTACATAAAAAGATTCCATGTAAGTCATCATAGAAAATAAACGTGTCTATTATGTAATACATGTCTACAACCTGACTCAGTAGAAAAAAGACAGTAAATCATGGCCACTTTCTGTGTCTGTGTGTGTGTGTGTGCAAGCTTGTATGTGTGTTTTCTAATGAATTACTTATAGCGTCTAACCAGAGGTGAAAATTTTAGAGATATTAATTACTAGCAGTGTACTGAAATTAAGCAGTTAAGCAGAGAACTGCAGTTAAGCAGAGAAGGTGGAGTTCAATTCTAATTTGGCGCTGAAGAACCCGGAGATACAAGAGCTCAGAACAAGGGGGAAGGACCTTATGCAACTTGGACTTGAAAATCTACTCACAAGAGAGAAATTCATTATCCGTTCCATTCCTCACAAAAGACTTATACAGTAGGTTTTGGTGGCGTTGTTTGTTTTTGAACCACTGGATGTCGACTGGATGTTTTGGCGTGGGAGTGTCGACCTGCTTGAGGGTAGAAAGGCTTTGCAGAAGGGTCTGAACAGGCTGGATCAATGGGCCAAGGCCAATGATATGATGTTCAACAAGGCCAAGTGCTAGGTCCTGCCCTTGGATCACAATAACCCCATGCAGCATTGCAGGCTTGGGGAAGAGTGGCTGGAGAGCTGCTTGGCAGAAAAGGACCTGGGGGTGTTAGTCGACAGCTGGCTGAATATGAGCCAGCAGTATGGCCAGGTGGCCAAGAAGGCCAACAGTATCCTGGCCTGTATCAGGAACAGTGTGGTGAGCAGAACTAGGGAAGTCACCCTTGTCCTCCACACTGGTGAGGCCCCACCTCGAGTACTGTGTCCAGTTTTGGGCCCCTCACTACAAGAAAGGTGTTGTGATGCTGGAGCGGGTCCAGAGAAAGGCAACAAAGCTGGTGAGGGATCTGGAGAACAAGCCTTATGAGGAGTGGCTGAGGGAGCTGGGATTGTTGTCTTGAGAAGAGGAGGCTGAGGGGAAACCTTATTGCTTTCTACAGCTACCTGAAAGGAGGTTGTGGAGAGGTGGGGGTCGGTCTTTTCTCACACGTAACAGGTGATAGGACAAGAAGAAATGGCCTCAAGTTGCGTCAGGGGAGATTTAGATTGAATGTTAGGAAAAATTTCTACACCAAAAGAGTTATCAAGCATCAGAACAGGCTGCCCAGGGAAGTGGTGGAATCACCATCCCTGGAGGTATTTAAAAGACGGGTAGACGTAGTGCTTAGTGACATGGTTTAGTGATGATTTTTGTCAGTGTCAGGTTGATGGTTGGACTCGATGGCCTGAAAGGTCCCTTCCAACCTAGGCGATTCTATGATTCCATGATTCTATGACTGCTGTGTTTCATACCACGGTTAGCATTGTGGGTGGGAGTTTGGTTTCCCGTGGGTGTCCTGGTGTCCTGGTGGAGGTGAAACTTGGCACAACACCGGAGCCCCAGCATAAGCGAGGCTCCAGGATGTTTGGGCACAAATCCCCATGTGCATGCAGGTAGCTGAGGAAATTTCAGACCAAAGAAGTTTTGTTTCCTGATTGTAGCCACACTGTAGGAGGACTTTTGGATTTTGGATGCGGGTATCTAAAGCCTACCTACAGTTCATTTTGGAAGCTGTAATCCTTTTTTTTAAACAGTTTTATTCGTAGACAAGACTTCCTGAAATGAATTCATTTCAATGGTTTGCATTCTGCTAACACAATGGAAGATACACTAACTTTCAAAAAAGGATTCAGTGTAATGCAGTACATGTTAGGATGAAAGCAAGAGTGTTCCAATGAAACTGAAACATATGGCAAAGAAATTACTCTACAAGCCTTTAGAGCTTGATAGGCAATGATATCCTTGTTACAGAGGTTTTAAATAATTCTGTGGAACTTAATTATACCCCTGCTATAAAATTCGTTTAAAGTGGCAATAGGAAGGTTATCATTCTCTACTCACTTCTATTCACTACTTAATGTCTCCAACTCAAGAATGATAATTAAAAAAAAAGAGTTCTTCCAAAAAATATACTCAAAATTATTTTTCAATTTAATATCAGCTTTTTGATAAAACACTTTTCCCCTGGAAAGGTTGACTGCTTTCCATAGACTTTTTTTCCCCACTAAAATGTTTTCATTGAAAAGTTTATTTTGTTGATGATAAGTGGAAACTTTCACATGAAACTTCAGTAAAAACAGAAATGCATATCATTTTAATTAAAGTTACCCTGGCCTCTATAGAACACCTAATAAGTCCAACAGTCCTACCTTTTAAATTATATTTTAGTCCAGTGACAAAAGTGGAGTGGACAAAAACAAAAGTTTAAGGAACTTTAGTGTTGGATCAAAAGTAGTTTTGCTGTTTTCATTTCTTGATGGTATTTTCTGATAACAGATTTAGTTCTTTGCTGTATGTGATAAAATTTCAATTGTTTTCTGGCTACTTCTCTGTCAACAAAAATATTATTTGTTGGTATGGCTTTCCTATATTTAAATTAAAATTTAAAAATATTAGAAGTTTGTATGGAGTGAAATACTGACTCCTTTCATATAAATTTAGTAGGAAGAATTTCCATTGACTTCAGCAGCCTAGGATATGACTTATTATACATAAAGTGTTGACTTTCTCAATCCAGCCTCCAGAATTACTGTGCACTTTTTATGTGCATAGACTAATACTACCAAATGAACTTCCAAGCCAGGAAAGCTGCCTTAAGTTTGTCTCAGCTGGAAGCCATTTTGCAAAGTTTAAGTTGTAGAAAACAAGAATTATATTTGTGATTGAAAAGAATCAGTAAAAATTCAGATACTGCCCAGGTGTGGAAAGGACACTGACAAAACCAATAATTTTTTCCCATTGATGAAATATTTAAATCCTTTTTGTACAGACCTCCTAATTTTCACTCACATATGGGGGAGAGGATTAAAGACAGGTTTGTTTTGATCAAATTAGAAGATGATCAAGGACTTACTGTAAAGTACTTTGATATTAAAGTGATAAGAGCACTAAAACTATCTAGGGAGATGGAGATGGAAAACCTTCAAATATTGACTTGCCATTGAATTGGCTTATATTCATTCCTTAAAAGAAATCTGTCTTAAATTTCTGCGAAATACTAAAACTTTCCTGACTGAGAACTGACTTCGAGGAACACAGGGGAAATGCTTTTTTAAAAGCCTCAGATGAGAACGGAAACAGATTTTGAAGGGTATTGCTGCAATGACTTTTTCTTGATATTATGCATCCACCAATAAATTTTCAGATGACTTTAAAGGGTCTGACCTTGGTTACTGGGTGCTAGCTAGTTAACTTGCATTTGAGTCTACTGCTGAGGTCTTCAAAGAGATTTTACCAGGAAACTTTGTTTTTCAGATAGGTGGTACAAAAATGTGGTCAGCATGAGAAGGGGAAAAGGGCAAGGGTAATAGTAATGATGAATGGACATCAAGGGATCCAGGACAGAGAAGTAAATACTATTACAGAAAGGCCTGCTCCTCATAGAACTAAGATAATTTTCATCCATGTTAAAGTCATAGGAAAATGGGATTTATTAAATTGAATTTAATAAATCGAATTTAATTTGCAGTTGATGGCTAGTCAGAGGTAATAACATCTTGAAATTTCAAAGTAAGGTCAAAATGTATTTGAATTCCTGTCTTTTAAACTGTTCCTTTTTAGTGTCAAAACAATTTAAACTTTAGAAGGGTTAGGCAAACCACTTTAGATCTTGTCTTCACTGACCTAAAGCTATATTTTCTTTTTCTTTTTCCTTTGGGATAAAGTATGAGAGTTACCCCGTGTGTGAATGAAGATAAAGGACTTCGGTTTTACATAGATTAGGAAGGGGTGAAGTGCTGACCCTGGTGAATCACAGCCTCACAACTTTGCAGTGTCTTCTTTTCGCTGTTTTCACCATATTTTTTTCTAACCACAGAGTACCTCAGAATTACCTCCAGTAAGATTTTCATGTTCTTTGTTGCTGAAATGAGTCTACAGGAACTCAAAGAGGCCAGAAGGATCTTACCTAATCATCTGAAACTCGGAGCCAAAGTGCATTCAGTATTCAAAAGATGCCTTGGGACAACAGAGGTTGCATCTTAGGCCCAGGGAGTTTTTTACAATAGCAAAAGGATTGAGAACAAAAGGCAGCAAACGCAGATTGAGCAACGGATCAGGGAAACTGTGTGGGCAGGGAATAGGACAGAGAGTAATTCTAAGTATCCACATACATGAGTCTGTGGCTGAAATATGCCTGGAGTACAGTATGCTGTTTTGAATATTTAATCATCACTTCTGTTGAAAGCTCGAACAATAAAAAATATGCAAAATCTAGATAAAGGCAGATTAAGTTAATTCATTACTGCGGTCTAAAATAATACATTCATTTCTGTTCTGCAAGGCCTTGCAGTTTTTTCCATGCAAGAAATAAAACAGAGATTAGTATCGCTGTAACACTATAACAGTCTTATGTAAGGTTTTATATTTGTAGACCTGAGATCAGAAACTTCCTTCACATGGTAATGCCACTAACAACTTTCTAGAGCACATATTTTTCTTCTCTGGAAAGAACTCACTAGAGGACCAAGAATTTACTCTTACATAGTGCATATTTTTTGCAGTATATAAATACTTCTCTGGGAATAAACTAATGAGCATGCAGAATTCCAGTGTCTGTTTTAACATGACTAAATAATTTCAAGAGTAGGGTAGCTTTTCTCTACAGGCACAATTCATGAAAACCTTTCCAATAAGAATAGCATCGGACTGCAGTTTCACTTTGCAAGGTATGCTCAGATCCCACGTGGGCTGTGGGATTCGAGTTTTCTAATCCTGTGTGTGGTTTCTTTACGGAGCCCTGATGGTGGAGCTGATTTTTCTGCTGGGATTTACCTACAACCTGCCTGCAGTCTTCACCTCCAGGTTTCAGTTTGGTGTCCTGGGTCTGAACAAGCCTGGATTCGCCATCGCAGCTTGCCGCGTTGCCTTCCCCAGGCGAACACTGGTGAAACCGTGACTTTCACTAACATCAAAGCACAGGTGAGCCTGTTTCTCTCCAGATTATTCACAGGTTCACACTATTTAACCACAGTCTGAGATCAGAATTTCCAACAAAATACAAAGCTAAGAAAATTTCACATGGTGTCTGCTTCTACTGAAAGCTATTTTTAGCTCTAATAAGCATATTATGAATCAATATAGTCAGCACTTGGGCAAACAGCAAGTTTATTTTACAAATAAACAAATCTACCTGACATTAATTTTTGATATAAGAACATAAACAGAGCCACCTACTCTGGGTCTTGTAAGCCCACACTTTCCAGGAGGACAGTGAAGAATCACAGGTTTAAAAGTGTCCTGCTGCTGCCATCTGGCCGCCAGCCTCCCGCTGAGCCAAATTGGCACTTACAGAAGCAGCAGTCAGTCAGGGGAAGATCGCCTTCCACAAGCGCTGATTTAGTGCCTTAGGAGACAGATTGGTGGTGGTGACGTAAGGTAAAAGGCTCTTGAAAGTACAGTAGAACAGAGAAGTGAAGGGAGGGGAAAGGAAAACAGAAAGGAGGGGAGGTGAAAGGACCTGTGGACGGGACACTAGGTAGAGGAAAAGAGAAGAGGGTAAGTGAAAGAGGCTACGCCGAAAAGAGGGATTTGAGGGGACTTTAGAATGATATCAGAATTATTATAGGATAGGAATAGGGGAAGACAAAGTCTGAATTTCAGTTTTCCTCAGTTTCTCTGAGTATAAAATACTATATGCTTTCATGAGGTTTTCCAGGCCCATTGCGCCCTAAGTGCAATTTACAATTCTTCTACCCTGATCTTATTCAAATAAATGATTTTGCCTTTAAATAAATATGCTGCTTTACATGAATGGTTTTGGCATCACTGATTTGCAGTTCCATCGTGTTTGCTATTCAGGGATGAGGGCAGCAGAGAAGCAGTGAGGGTGGCCAGAGCCCAACATTCAAAGAGTGGCATCCATATACATGTGTATTTGTGGGAATTAATTCAGTGCTGGCACTTCGACGTTCAGCTGAGTCAAACGACTTGCCCCAGACGATGCAGGTGAAGCTGTACATGCACAGAGGGGGCCTCTGAAGTTGTGGGCATAAAGTTCTCGTTGAGTTTAATTTAGGTCACCGGTGAAAGTCATTTACAAGTGTCAACTCTTGAGAGCTGTGAGAAAGCCACCCCACAATGTGACACTGTTAGTTATTTCTTCTAAGAGGAAAAGTCTTATTAAAACAGCAGGAATGCTGCAGTGCAATCAGACGTGGAGTGCATCATGCCTGTGTAGTGTCAGCAGACTTGCTGTGTGCTGTGCTAGGCATGGCTCTGCCTTCCTTCCCCAGCCCGGTGACATCTCTCTCTGCATGAAGTCTTGTGTCTAGCTGAGGCATTGTTGACATTAGGACACTCAGGAAAGTGCAGTTAAAACACAGCAGACCCCTGTGTGAAGGCTCTCTCTTAAAAGTGAAGAGGCTCCAGTTCCCCACAGATGAGCTTGAATCTGTGAGCTTGAAACTGCTGTGCTCCAGCCTGAAAGGGTCCAAAAAAGTCAGTCCGTGCCTTAATTAGCCTTAGTTTTTTGGAGATTGTCATATCATAAGAGCTTCAGCAGCAACATTAGCCTGGGGATTTCCTATTTGCTGTTCCTACCTGCTTCTTTCTAGCCGAGACCACAGCATTTTGCCCGTTCATCTGTGACATATGAATAGCCGGAACCAGAACTGACACCTTCTTGCCTCAAGCCCCGTGCTAGGAAGTGCCATGAACTGCGTTTCCCCTGATTTTAGATTTCCTTGCACCAGGGCAAAAACAAACACCAGGGGAAAAGCATTACCAGTGTTCTTGTCAGGCTTTTGGAGAGAAAAATCCTTCTTATAAAAAAGAACAATTTCACATTCCATCAAAATTATTTTCTAGTAGCAAAAGGTAGGACAACTTAATCTGCCAAAAGCTCCATGCTGTTGTGACCAGACTGTTGGTGGTAGAAGAGCTAGTTTACAGCTAACTCCGGTCTCTCTACATAACACTGCAGATTGCAGCATATTTATATCAAGAACAATTACTGAAAAAGTACCGTCCTCAAGCATACCTTTAAATAACTGTTTACTTGGGTTTGTCCCATTTTTTTGTTTGCTGTTTTCTAGGTTGGACAAACTCCTTTGGTCTTCGGAAAGTTGCAATAATTCTTCTCTTTATGAGCACTTCTAGGTGGTGATATCTATATCAAGTAAAGCAGAAAGAGGACTCAAGTTTCCTGATCCCTGAGCAAATGCTTTAACCACTGAACTCTTAGCTCTAAGTCGTGGAAACTGTGGGCACTGCTGTCACAAACGAAGTTCGCTCATTCATTTCAGTTTTCCTAAGGCAGCTGCCTGCCTTGAAAAGTTGGTGAGGTTTTAGGCATCTAACCCTTTGGAGCACTTTGAATTGTCTGACATGAAGAAACTTCTTCCTCTGCTGAAGTCCAGGGGATGGTCGCGTAGAGGTGCCTGGCTTGCTCTGTGTGCTGTATTGCAAGGGCCATAGAGAATTGGAAGGGCTTTTATTCTACTCTGAATGCAGACCACTTTCCTAAATCAAGGATTCTCTCACCCTAAATAAAAGTAGATTTAGTCATTTTGTTACTGTTGTCATTTGCAAAGTCTTATTTTCTTATGTAACAAGTGATTTAGAGCAATATCTCATAATTTAAACAGTGAGCTGGCTATGGAAAACAGCCTAAGTATACCCCTTGCAAGCAATCTGCAAACTAAATAACATATATTAAGAGAATTCATATTGGGTTAATAATACTGTGGGCAATTTCCTTGAAGAGAAGGGAGTTTAAGACACCTCCTCCTCTGGAGCACTTTGAAATATCTAGCAATAGGCAACTCCCTTCACAATATTCAAAGTTCATAGCTAGGGATGCTACAGTACCCTACAGCTCAAGCTCAGGAGCTCATTGTGCTAGATTGTGTAAAAAACAGAATAAAAGGGATGCCATTTTGCGATAGGCTTTGTGAACTACATTACAATTCATAAATTGCATTTCATTTCACTAGAAAGTATTTTTCACAAGCAATTGGATCAACCATCATCCTCATTTTTTGCCTAATAGTTACCATTTGATACCTTTCTCTGTCTCCTTATGCCTAGGTCTCCACTCATCCATATAATTGCCACTAAGACCAAAGAAACCTCTCCTACAAATTTTAGGGACTTTTAGCAAAGATTGGTTTCACTGGATATTTTGTCATCTGTGGGTTAAAATCTGACACAGACGTGTGGCTGCAGAAGGGCAATATGAGAACAGGTTAGGAATTTCATATCTTTAGTCCTTAGCTTCTTGGTTTTGAACTACTTAAAGACTTAGCACCTACTTAAAGATTTAGTGTTCACCCTAATCAAGAATGCTATGTGCTATGTGTCACAGTGCTATGCCTTCTAGACAATAATTTTCATTGCTGATTGTTATTTCAAACATATGCTCTGGGTGCCCAACTATTTGGCGAAACCTATTTAAGTGTGGCGGGCTCATCATCATTGTCACGTTACAGTACCTGAAATTGCTTTTATACAGAACTATCCGTCTGGTCCTCTGCTTTATTTTATTCTTTACTTATTTAGATCATAATTACAGTTGTGGGTTATCAGGGTAACTAAACTTTCATATTGATCCTATGTGTAACATCTGTTGAGAGTGCCTGATCTGAATATAATTAGGTAGTTTGTTGTGTTTTATTCTGAGTTAGAGAATGTTCTTGTGCAAGAACAATTTCATGTTTCTCGGGTGGCTGGTGTTTTAGCTCTGAAAACGGCACTTTGGGGTGGAAACATTAGCTGAAATTATAGTGTTACTTGTACAGTTCTCAATCATTCTGCTTTTACTGACTCTATAGACTATTATGAAATTACAGTTAATTTTGTCTCATGTCTTTCTAGACTTTAGAAATCTTTATATCTGTACGCAGAACGGTTTCATTTTACGTGTTTGAATGCTTTGGCTATGCTCTGCCCCTGAAGAACCGAGGCAGTATTTTACCATCTTGAAATGAAACCAATTTCAGGCCCAGGAGGGTAGGGGTAACACTGTGATCATCCAGTCTGATGTCTGCTTTGCAGTCTGCCTTTACTTACTGCACTAATTACCTCAGTAAAGGGAATTCTCCTCTTCCATTTAAGTGGGTAATGCAGTTGCAACTGAATTGTAGCCCAGATGAGTTATCAGCCAAGGGACAGAGAAGAGGGGGAAATTCAGTTTTACCCATTTACATGTTCTTTCTCGCAAAACACTTCTGTCACCCAGCTGGTAGGGACTTACAGAGTTTAAAACGGATTTATAATTTCCAGACCTCCAGCAATTAGAAAGACCTTTCATTGAAATCTTTTATGTTAAAACTACATTCTTCACAACATTTTCTGCAGTGTTCACAACAAAATGTATTACGATTGCATTGGGTTGCCGCAGTGGAAATTGAGAAATTTAAGAAGAGAAAAATAACATACGATATTAACACTGTGGCCCAGGACAGAAAAAAAACATAGCAATTCTCATTTCAGGCCAGCTTTTCTTCTGCTCATCCTTTACTGATGTTCCCACGCATTCATTTTTGTCATTTTTCTTCCTAGAAAAATTACCTCTGAAGTAATTTGAATTCACAGACAACACGTACATGGCGCATGGACCTCACTTTTCTGGTATTAGCCCTAGAGATCAGATGAAAATGCCTGGACGTCATGTGGATGGGAACTGAAAGTGCTACAACACATTCGCACATCTCTGGCCAAGAATAAGCACATTTTATTGTGGACTGTGGCTCTTTTCAAACAAGGCCTGCTTTCATGATACCTCGGTTATTAGCCAAATTAAAAAACAACCAACCAACCAGGCAGGCAAAAAGACATTGCAAAATATTTCTGTGATTTTCTTCGAACTGGAGCTATTGTCATGCTGTTTGTCTTTTGTCTCATGTCCAACCATTTACCTTCATTGTGGTTGCACCACTCATATTAACAGCTGAGAGAGCTATACGTTATAATAAAATGACTGCAGAGTTTACAGCCACAGCTGTTGAATAATGACGTATTTCTTTGTAGTCAAACTTTGCAGACTTCTGCAAATATATCTAAAAGTTCCCTGATTTATTGGACATTTATAACACACATTTAGTAAGTATCTCACATAAGTTTATTTGGGATTTGCAAGACATTTGCCTTGCAACTGAGAAATGTAATTAGCACTTAGAAGTGAACGCAGTTCCCAGCTTTCCTGCAGACTGCCTGTGGACGGCGAGAAGAGATGAAGAGCCACATTCAGTTAGCTGTGCCTTAGCTCTTACTGGTGTTCTACGTACAATGGATTAATGAGAAATTCAAGCCACCTACTCTCCAGGTACCCAGACATGCTGTACAGTCAAAGAAGAGAGGTACTTATGACACCTAAGCCAGCTGCTGGCAACTGTTGGTCTGCTGACAATAGATTCCCTTTCTTAGGAGGTTTCTTTCTCAAGGTGTGCTGTCTCTCCAGCTCCTAAACCAAGAGATAATATGCATATACATTGCATATGCATTTTGGGCCTCAGGTCTCAGTTGTTTTTGTGTAGTAATTGGTAACAACAGTTTCTACAGACTGATAATTGACATGTATTTATTACGGGAATGTGGAATACAAGTCTAAATCATTTGAAGAAATGTGGGAAAATATATTTGGCAACGCCCCTTTTGATTGCTGCTTTTCATGTTGTGAAAATGTGGCAGCGTGTTCTTTTGGTGGATGTTGCATTTTGCAGGAATGTGCCCTTTCTTCGAATGATAACATTTTATATTTTTCTGTTCCCAGGTCTTGCTTCTTTCTCTTTTGCTGTCTATTAGAGTAAATACATTCAGTACAAGAAGATTAATTGAACATTGGGAAACGTTATAAATTCTGGAAGATATTTGGCCATTTATCACCGAGACAATAGATTGTCTTTTTTAACCTATAAAGGAAAATGATTGATTTGGAAAATGAAACTTCAGTCATCCTTCACTGTTTCAGTTATGCAGTGATCCAAAGTCCTCTATTGGATTAAAAATGGCTAAAAGCTTGTTCCCTTTATTTTTCAGATCTTTTGGCATTTGTTGCTTGTTTTTTTAAAGTGAAATTGAAGCCTGAGAACTGACTGTCCACATTGCTTTTATGCAGGTTGACCCCTTCCAGAAAGGTCAAATTAAGGCAGAATCAGAACAGCAGATAAACTGGAGAACCAGCCATACACCTTGGTATCCCTTGGTCACCACTGGGTTGGCTGTACTTCGCCAACGAGGGTAAAGCAGATATATTTTAATGGAAACTGCATTCAGGAGTAACCAAACGTAATTCTAATTAAATCAATGAAAGAAAGTGGGAGTAAACCATAAAAATCCTCAGAAGTCAATTGCAATGAAAAGAGATGTCCACAACAGTGAATTTATTTTACTGTATAATAATTCTAATTTCTGAGGAAAGAGATGTACAGCACCGAAAGCCAGGTGGTTCTTTCTTACTGATTTGTTTTCTTTATTGACTTTAGTGAAGTGGAGGTGGCATCCATCACTGCTGTGGATGGCTTGGACTAACTCACACATCACATGTAACTTATGTCAGATTTCAAATAGATTTAATTTGATCTTTTTAGGGAAGGCATTTAGAAGGATGTTGCATGCGCTGAATGGCCCATATTTTCTTTTTTTGATGTCTTATGCTATAGCTTGCAGCAGGTCTGTTCCCCAAATCATGTAAATTCAGGAGTTGTTCCCATGTCATCTGTTGCCCCCAAGTACTGAAAATTGATGGGGTGTTTCCTATGAATCGCGGAGGAAAAGAAAAAAAAAAAGTTAAAATCAGCAGGCTAAGTAATTTAGCCCTGAAATTCTTCACTCAGTACTCTGCAGAATATGCCAGAGAGACTCACTTTTCAGCTACTTATCCAGGCTCAGGGAACCAAATACCTCATAATGGGAAAGGCATTAGATTATGACGAGTGGAACTGAATGAGTTGTGACACAGCCACATGCATTTGAAAGGACAGTAACTAAGTATACACCATTTAACATTTAATCTAAAACAGGGCTTCCCCACATATTTGCCTGAATGGCAACATAGTGTGAAAATTTGGAGGGTTGTAAGAGCTATAAAAATGTTCTGACATAAGACATTTGCTATTTTCCTGAAAGTAGGAACAAAAGTCCCAATGAATAAAATATAAGCGAAATACAACTTGGTTACTGAAACTGCACTAAAGTGTTTGTAGAATAGAGAATTACATTTTTGCACTCTATCAAATTGTCTAATAATAATAGCAGCTGTCTTTTAAATGCTACAAATCAACCTGTCACTTCCTATCATGCAATTTGATTGTTACGTTTCCTTTCTCTTTAGAAGAGCCTTGTGGGATTAGGGTGGAACAAGAACTGTCAATTTATGACAAGACACATTTCATATTCAAAGTCGCAAAACTCAGTAGGTGATGAGATCTGGAAGAAAGCCGTCTGTGGTGTTCCCCATGAGATTAACAAAGAGTGGAAATTGTTGATATTTCCTATATTAAAATTTATACAGCAAGGACAGTCCATGGTGTTAAAGCAAAACTGGAGTTTTCAAATAGTTTTATTAAATTGAAACCAAATTCCCTTTCCTCAGTTGTAAAAGAGCGAGACGGATTTGGGATTATGTTGCTTTTCTATGCATAAGGGCAACTAAAGAGGCAGCTACTGTCTTTTAAAGAATATCTGAAGAAATAAGATTAACTTTTAAACACTGTACTCCTGGTCTCTCTTTGATATTACCTTTGCTTTAGAGTCTTTGAGACTCTGAAGAGTCTCAACTGAAGAGCATCATTCAGAATCATAAAATAATTTAGGGTAGAAGGAAGCTTTGGAGATCATCTGGTCCAACCTCCTACTTGAAGCAAAGCCAACTTTTAAGTTAGATTGAACTTCAAGGAATCCCTAAACATTTTCAACTGTATATTCAGAAGTTGCTCACCTGTCCCCTTTAAACCAATTTCTATAAAAAGGCAGCTCTGTTTTGCAGCCTTGAAGTAGAAGACCAAAGTAGAAGCTAAAATACCCACATTGCATCAACTTCCTTCAAGCAGAAGATGAAATCTTCATATTATATCTAATGTTATTTTCCAAGGAATAGTTTTTAAAATTTACTCAGTTGATTGACCATTGAATAGGGAAAAAAATCCTACATAAAAATCCTATGTAGCTGAAAAAAAGCAGGAAAAAAATGAGTAGAGTGCTTTCAAGACATTACCATAAGAGATTTGGCCACCATCCTTTGCGGCTTTTTACTTCTGATTATTACTTCCTCCACAAGAAATAAACATTATTGTAACAGCTTTTTTTGTTACGGAGGTGAGGGAGGAGTGTTTGTTTTCCTGCATATTTTTTTTTTTATTTCTGAAGTAGTTACCTTTGTGCCACAAGAACAATGACTCTGTGGTTGATTTAAAACGTATGTTTGTTGTTTTTCAAAAACATTATTGACTGAAAATGTCAGTGACCATGAGTTCCACCCTGTATGTATCAAACTTATTTTAGCTGTGCATTGTTTTGGAAATATGGAGGCCTATTGATTGCATTTGAAATTAAACTCTACTGTGCTGCTGCAAGCATTCAATGAATCACCTGTAATAAATTTCTTTGTAGAACTTGTTTAACTACAGTATCTGAAAAAAAAAGAAATCAATGGGATGTGCCAGTTGACCTTTAAGTTCGCAAATGTAAAAAAGAAATGTTGTTTAGTAACCTTAGTCTTTGTACAACTGCTGAAACAATTTTTGAACACCAAAATGCAAAAAAATTTCCCCAACATCTCAGCTGCTATAAAACAAGAAAGTCCTATCCAGTTCCCTGACTCACAGCCCTCAGACACTAAGACTTCCTACCCAGGCCGAGCATTTTGGGTTTGGGTTTGGGTTTTTGGTATACCCTGTGTTAAAGGAAAACCACTGGTCAGTTAAACGTTCATTGTACAGTTAAATGCACGTTTATAGATTTTACAGACATTTCAACTAATTGAAATTCTGTGATTATTAACTAGTCTTTTGCATCTGAGTCCTTTCTTTTCCCAGGCGTTGAGGTTCAAGTAAATGCACCGAAGAACTGGATATGTGAGGGAGTGTTACAGGATGCCTACTTCAGACAGCTGCGTTAAAAATAAAAGCCTTTTGAAGTGACGATGCTAACTGCAAAACTCCACTTCTTCTCAATGGTCCTCTTCAATGTTCTATACAAGTAGTCATGAAAACACTTTAGAACAGTGAAAACTTAGTATTTATTAAATGCAATGTGTTGGCAAGCTAATTTTCACCCCAAATTCACTTCACGTCCATCAGTCAGACAAGTTTCTTTGTACTGATAGTGTGCAAGTTAGCTGTTTCAAAAAATACAAGAAAGGACATTTTTAAGAGAAGATTGTACAGAAGAAAATGCACGAGGGACTCTAACTGTTTAGAGGAATAAACACATTGATGTGCATGATAAATAAAAGGACTTGTTTGTGAAATGAGCAGGAAAACAGTCAGAATACTTGTCTGCATGTGCCTGCAAATGTCTCAAGAGCATGTGGATAATGCACAGAGAAGGACAAATTTGGATGAGGTTCAGCGACCAAGCTGCACCCACCTAGAAGAACATTTTGGCTATTACTGAGTGTACAAAATATTACTAGGTCTATAGCCATCCACTAAGATAAACAAGGTTTTATTAAAAATGGGCATCTTTTCTGCAGCAAAAAATTTATGGGAGTCTGAGGTTCCATGCTGGCTTTCTGCAGCCTGTGATTTTCTATTAAATTTTAACACAGTGTAACCTCTTACTATAATCCTGCATGTAGTTCAAATGCAGCACGCTGACATAAACACCATGCTTACCAAAATCAAAAGTGATAGGCTGCATTTTGCAGCCTGTGATCCCCTCACTAGACGTTACTCACTCCTGCGCTGCTGTGAGACCACTTTAGGTAATTCCCCTGAAATCCGTGAAGCTGATTCTGTGACAGAGCCGGGTGATGCACGACAAATCCATCTCACTCATTTTTCTGCACGGGACCAGATGAAGTGCTGGTGATCTTGGACTAGATTCACAAGGGGAATAACTCAGATTGCTAAAAAGCCTAACAGAAGATCAGAAAGATTTAACAAGGTACTTGAAGACATGGCATGCCTCAGCTGCCCATCCTACTCCTTTGCAAGTCTCTGTCTCATTAGTTATAAATATTTGTGCAATTCTTCCTCCTTTGATGTCCAAGCTGATAGACTACACAGCGAACAGGGCAACTCAGTTTGCCACCACGACCTAGGTAGGATAAGAGCCTGCCAGAGGGTCATTCCAGCCAGCCCGCTTTGAACAACCCATCATTGCTGAACGCTGCAAAATGCTTTGTCTCTTGGAATACATTACTCCTAGTGAGAATTACAAACTCTTTTCCATGGGTGAAGGAGGCTGGTTACCTGAAATTGATTAGCCACTGCTGTGTTGTGTTATGTTATGTTATGTTATGTTATGTGATGTGATGTTATGTTATGTTATGTTATGTTATGTTATGTTATGTTACCAAGCCTCTACGTGCGTTATAAGACTGAGATATCCATCCCAAACCAACTTATATCCCAGTGGCAGAAGATGGCTGAAGGCATCTCACTTCTTATGTGATTGCAGTAACCACTACCACTCTTACGGCTTCCATTGTGGTAGGCAACACAAACAGGTCCCTTGATGTCCAGTCTCACTAACCAGGGTCAGATCCCAGCCTGGCACAATCAGAACTTTTGTGTTTGCACACTTGCCCAGTGGCGAACATGTGTCCTCTCCAGTCTACAAGCCCACCGGAGATTCTGAGGATTTAAATGTTAGACTTGGGCAGCTAGTGACAATTACATTATTCCCACATTTTGATTACTTATAACATTAATAACGTGTCATGTTAAATCTTCCAGTCCTGTGTATATACATTGATTCTGATACAGCAGATATTTTAATGAGCTGGAAGACTAGCAATGATATCAATTTGTCCCATAAAAGGAACAACACACGGAACACCGTTCTCTTTTAATACACTGCCCAAGATAGCCATAATTTTCTGCAATGAAATGGGACAGTGTAGAATAACTTGCAAACCACACCTTTAAAAAAGCTGTTTCTGATGTACAGGATAGCCTCACCGTCTGTGCAGGGAGACAAAGCTTTTGCAAATTTGTCTTTCTTTTTAAAACACAATTATATCTGTACACACTTTTTTTTCCGTTATTTTGCTTCACTCACGTTTAAATTGACAATCAATGACCTCTTCCCCCAGGAGCTGTGAGCCAGATTATAAAGAATATTCACCAGTGCAGAGTCACTCGCAACATCAGGCTGTAAGTGACAAAAAGGTTCTGCACAGGGAGCACTTGTGAAAGATCATTTTGCCTTATTCACTCTGTATAAGACAAAAAGACAGACAG
The DNA here is from genome assembly GCF_028500815.1 of Rissa tridactyla. Lineage (NCBI taxonomy): Eukaryota > Metazoa > Chordata > Aves > Charadriiformes > Laridae > Rissa > Rissa tridactyla. The sequence continues at coordinate 26,278,428 of NC_071470.1, read as the reverse complement.
CTTAATTAACAGGAAAGAGGACTTAGGCTAAATATTAGGGAGAAAAGTTAATTGTTAGAGTGGAGAAACACTGGGAGAATGATCAAGAAATAATTAGGCCAGGATAGCACTTACATAGGACAACGTTTGCACTAGTTTTAGTGTCCAAGTTTTAAGGAGGGAGAAAAATCATCCTAACGAGCTTTCAACTTTACTTAAGTGCTGTAGTAGCACATTTTTAGTCATTTCTTTGAAGTCAGCAGGCAAAGTAGGTGACATGGATTGTGATGCAGTTCTGTATGACAATTTATTGGGAATTTAAGGTCTGAGCATGGATGTGGTGTTTATTTTCTCCATTTTAGGTGTTCAAGAAAGCATTTAGATCTATCATTGTATATTTATGTATTACTGAAATATTGTTTTGGTTTTCAAAAGATATTCAATCTTCATTAACATACTTAGAAACTAGAGGGGGCTGGGAAAAGCGTTGTACAGGTTTACATTCAAGTCCACTTGGAACTAATCTCAGAAATCCTTAGGCCCTCTCCAGTGGCACAAAACAGCTGTAAACTAGCTTAACCAGCCTTTTGAGAATGTTCTTGCACAAGAGATTTGTCAAACAGGCAGCAGAGAGCTGACACAGCAACTCTTACAAAAAATGCCTTCCTAAGCTTTCAGTGTCTAAGGTGTTTCCAAGCCATCTTCACATAGAAGGAATTTCAGCTTCTAGGTGTGCTTGACATCTGAAATAAACTAAAGCAACATTTAATTTGCTCCAAATGACCAGGGATAAAAAAATCCCTATGAGCATTGAAGAAAAACTGTGATTTTGAGGCACTCCAAGACCGTGTGGGAATAAATCAACAAATACAAGAAACAAAAAACATACAGTGTTTTAAAGTAAGATTATTTCTGTATTTGTTTTTGCGTATGACGAACAGAGAATGGACACTAACGTACGGCACCTGTGCAGATATGGAGGTGGATGCTGTGATTTTGAATGTGTACTTTCAGCAGTGTGACCACAATATAGCTCTTTGCGTCCAGCTTAAAAACTTTCACTGTTCTCATCAGTACTGCAACACTTGACCCTGAAAATAAGTCCCACGTCTAATTTGTCAGCGAAAGCAGTTCTTTCCTTACATTGTTCTGAAAAGAAAAGGCATCAGAATCAATTTAAGGGAACATTAACAAACACAGGAACAAAATATTATAATTATATAATTTGCTCTCCTGAGGACAGTAGTAGAGGACAGGGGAACAGTCTGTTCAGGGGAGATCTTGTTGATAAATGGAACTCCTGCCACTCCGTGATTTCTGTTTTGGCACATAATGATTTACTGTGTTTTATTTTAGGGACCCGCAATTTCTTCTAAAATCTGTCCAAATCTGCCCAGCATCCTGTTTTCTTCAGGCTACACAAAATCGACAAATCTGATACAAGAAAAAACCAATCAAACAAACGAGCAAAAAACCCCACCCACATGCAGCATATGAGTCACAAGAATTTAAGAGTATGTTTGAGCAGGTAAACGTGGGAATGTCCTGACACAGCTCCAACTATCTGTTGTACGAGGGTGGAAGTAATTAATTAAAACTATCTCAGCATGAAGAGCAAGACTCCATCTCCTTCTTTAAAGCTTCTGATAAATTGTTCCCTGTTTCCCTTCCATTATTCTGCTTTGTTTTTCTAGGACTTGGATGGTAACATGTAAGATGTTTTTACCACTATTGTTGAAACTATTCATGATATGCTTACCTCAAGTACTATAACAGTTGGCTGAACTACAAGTTTGCTGCTCCTTATAATGCTTAATTGTAATGCTCTGCTGTTTGTTCATAAGACCAATTCATTAGGAGATAGGTTAAATCCATTTTAGTACATATTGCTGGTCAAGCAAATATGTGCCTCAGCCTTTTTAGTTGCTCTCCATCCCATTGCTGGAACTGCCTTTTTGGAAGAGAGAGGGAAAGCAATGCATAGAAAAGTGATTTTTCGCCTCAATACAGAGGCTTTGAACTTAAGCTTCAAAGTCTGTGCCTCCTCTTGGAAGTAATAATAGCCGCCTTTTTTTATAGTGCTGCTTAGGAGCTGCTCTGAAAGCACGGTACAACTGAAGACAGTATTGTTAGTCCCAGCGGAAAGATAAAGCATCTGAGGCATACACCAAAAAAAAAAAAAAAAAAAAAAAGGGAAAGAAAAAAAAGAAAAATGAAATAACTTGTCCAATAGCACCTACTAAGCCGGTCCCAGAAGATTTATCAGATAGTGGCCCTTAACTCCCCAGCTCCAGCACACCGCCTACCTGCTAAACACGCTGCACATTATTGAGATGCAGTCACTATTCCGTTTAAAAACTTGAGTGAGGACAAAGTATGCGGGTGTTAAAAAGACATCCTCTGGGCTTCGGTTATTGCTGCAGAAATGTTTGTTTATGTACCAGGGTGGTCACCTTGATGTAAGATCCCAGTGGAGACAACACAAAAGTAGTTTGCACTTCATTGTAACTGGATACTTAATCTAATTACTGTAGGAGGTCTTGAGTAGCTGCAGCTTGGTAAACTACCTGTATGCTGCCTACTAAAGGAATTCTCCATTGAGAATTTGTGTTTATGGGAACCAGAATTGAGTTACTAATTGGTATATTAAAAAACAGTTTTGTTTCTCATCACATCAAAACTCTAAATTCCAGAAAGAGTCGAGAATACAGCCAGTTGATGAAAACCTAAACCCACGAATTGGGCATATCACAAATGGCCAACAATTTCAGAAAGGTGAAATTACTGCTTGCTTTGCTTGGCGCTCACTGTTAGCTCCCCTCGTCTGTGGCACAGCCTTCTAGAACCACTGAAAAAAAATATTTTAAAAGCAGGAACGCAGACAAGTGATTTTCACATGACACAGTGGCTTTGAACTTAAGCCCTGCGATGTGTTATTCCACTTCAAATGATAATTTTACCATCATTCAGTTAGCGACTTAGAAACTCAGACTGCAGGAGAACATGTGAAGCCCGTACAAGAGAGCGGGAGCTGAAACTCTCCTTTTTTTTTTTTTTTTTTTTTCATTCCATTTATTTGTTATTTTCCTGCAATCTGTTATGAAACAACAACATTGGAAAAATGCGAATGCCATAGGTTATGTACCTTTCATTCCATGCTTCTTAATCCAATAACTGTGTTGCTATACTTGTGAAATGTGTACCTCCAGTCCTAATTGCGCAGTTCTATCCTTAAATTAAATTAGTGATGGAGAACCACAAATATATATGGGAATAAAAAAATGAAATATCCTTTCATGTTGCTGAGCTCTAAACCAAACACAATAAGCTTGGAAAAGACCTAAGGATCACTGCAGATGTCACAGACCTACCAGAAGACAAGGCACTGAAGAAAGGACAGACTGTAGCACTGTGGATTTCTCGGTTTATTAGTGGCACAATACCATGTGCTCTCTAAGGTATTAAATCACTAGTTATTGTAGTACTTGTATCTGTAATCATTCTCTGACAGAAGTGGAAGCTAGCAGTCGATATTTGGTGCACTTGGGGAAAAAAAGGAATCTACAGTCAATATATATTTCTGTATTTGGAAGATAATTTGATATAACGCCCTGATTTAATCTGACTAATGATAGCCGAACAACTTTGTTGTTCGTGTTCATATTTTAGAGCAAGTGAAATGAATTTGAATTTCTAAAATGGTTTGAACTAAACAGGAGTAAATCACTTTTCTTCCTGAATAAGACTGGTCACACAATGAGGACAGTAATAGCTTATTCAGTAATAACCAAACCAAGAACAACTTGATATATATAGACTAAACCTTGATCTGGTAGCTCTTTTTTCCTACAAGCCATTTCTGTAAGAGACATTAACCTCGGCAACTTTCAATCCCTGAGGAAAGCTATTGTCATTCCCGTAAGTACTTTTAAATTATTTTCTTCCTGTTTAACCATAAACTAAGCTATAAATACACAATTAAGGATTAACAACACCATTCATTAGTCGTGACATACGAGCCTGGCATGCCGTTGTGAGAAGCACTCAGCATTACAGTCTATTTGAAAAAAACTCACAAAAAATTCTACGTCTTTTAAGCAGAAATATTTGTGGTACAAAAGCTAACGAGTCATATGCAAAACTATAGGTGACAATAGTGCTAGAACCAAGAAGGCTTTGAACGATTTTAGTTTAAATAAGATTAAATAAGATTTTTGGGGTGAAAAAAAGAACATTTTCTCTGAGACACAGCCGATATCCAAGTGAGTTTTGTCTTTTATCTGAAGATAACTACTGTCTGATTCTTTTTATGTTTTGTTACTTGCTCTAATAAAGCAAAAAAAATTAAATATGCAAAGTTTTGATGGTATTGTTTTCCTAATGTTAAAAAAAAAAAAAAGAAAAGAAAAGAAAAGAAAAAGTTTTAATTAGGTTCTACTACTCTGGGAAATCATTAGATAAGCAGCCAAACAGTTTCAGTTAGAGAAAAATTGCTTGGGGATTAAGTTAGGTGACGAATGTACTGCTGTTACATCCTATCTATAGTACAGCTGTCCCAGACCTCCTGCATGACCTTCCACATAATCCCTCTGGCTGCAATGTACGCTATCTTCAAGGAACAGGATGAAGCTTCACAAGTGAGACCTAACATCTAACTACTTAGAAACCACGTCTCAGTCACACATGCTGATGAACGTAAGATTGGGCTCCCTTTTAAAAACTCTGATAACCCATGCAGAATTCCTGGGATGCTGAAATACCACCTACAGATGGATGTGGTCCACAAGCAGTTCTCTTCCTTTCTTAAATGTTCCTGGAGTGTAACACCAATAGAGTCCCGACTGCAGAAACCATCACATTGGGGAAGAAAATTTCAGGATTCTGGTCTTACAAGGACTATGGGTGATACACGCACCACTTCCGTTTCTTGAATGAATTCCAGCGTAACAAACAGCTCTGTCTACAGAGAAGGCATCTGCAGATTTCCCCCTGTCTACGTTAACTTGATCGGATACAAACACGCAGCTTTGTACTGCTGCAGTCGTGAAGGCAGGGCTTGTTCGGAGGTCATTCTGTGAGATGAATTTACACAGTCTACTTCCTCCAGAGGAGAAAATTAAGAGCACTCTTAGCAGGTTGTCAGTATTGCTTGCAAAACACAGAATGGATGCTAAATAGTAATTACCACTGAGCCAGGGTTTTAGTCTGGGGACATAACACTGAGAAAGCTTTTAAGAATGACTGGTGTCTGGAACCTATTTTCAAAGATGTTTGAAAGGTTATTTATGGCAATAACAACCATAAATTGAGGAGGAAGGGGGGAGGTTATACTTCACACTGGCTCCAACCTTTCCCACATAACATAATCTGTAGGAAATAATCAGAACTCCAGTAAAATCTTTAATGGAGCCACACACTGGTGTGTTGAATGTGCCTAGTCAGGGATGTTATTATGCCCAAAGAACATGAACCAACTATCCATGAATGCCTCTAAATGCAGGAGGTGCAATACTGGCCACATTAAAGGTAACGGAGTTTTTGTCTCTGCCTTCAGCAGGGTGAAGATTTTTGCTCCAAGAATGATTCTGTTCTCAGCTTTTAATGTGGACTGCAGTATCTGTATCTGCACGGTTTTTCTCTCTTCTGCCTGCTTCCTATATGGACCTGCTACAATTTATCTTTCTGTTAGGAATGTACTGTATGAAACACAGAAATTTATGAAACCATCCAATCCATCATTTGAAAAATAAAGAAGCATTCTTAATTTTTTACTGTGATGAATCATTGAGCTTGCTGGGTTTTCACCAGCTACTAGTGTACTGGATTTCCAGCTAGCATTGTTTCCTTTTAATATTTATTTATTTATTTATATGATTAATACTAATAAAAGTATCTGTACCAGGTAAGTCCTGTAAGGGGAAATCATATTTCACTTTTGCTTAAGGAAGAATGCTTATGACAATTCCATATACTAAACACGATGGCTACCTGCCATAATATTACCTACACCATTCTGCTATGGACTTGCTGGTTTAGTCCTTCATGAATCACGTTTATTATCTACTCCTTATAAAAAATGCAGAAAGCTAAAGTGAAGAACCAGAGCAAGTAAACTGTTTACTGGTAACGGATTTTTCTTCTAATGAGGATCCTGCAGTTATAAACAAAACTAAACAATGGCCTGTGCAAGAACTGCCTTCCCGTTCAGCATTGGATACCAAACTCAAGTTCACCACGGATGATTGCAGTTTCACTGATACAATCCTGAGAGCTTTTTAAAACTGGGCATTTATATCAAGTTTAGCTTGTTCAAAAAATTGTTTAAAGCACAAATCAGAAATATTTTGCTTCAGAATTTCCGCATTTCATTTTGCAATGTAAGAGTTTCACTCAAATGTTAAAAATTATTTCTTATACTGGCATAAGTTTTACATGAATAATTTTAAAACTGTGAGCGAGCATTGAGCTATCAATTTTCTACTTCTGCAAAACAAATATTGGGATATTTCTGATCGTGGCTTGGATAACTATGCCAGAATACCAGTAAAATCCCAGCCTGATTTCTATCAATGTCTGTCTCTTTGAAACAGGTAATATATAATATGACATAAAAATAATCATTTTAAATAATATACATTTTAAACAGTATACTACTACTGTGTATGCGGCACGAAGTACAGAAGGGAAAGAATGTTATGAACGGCAAGAATGAAACCTTCCCTTCCTTAAAAAATGTTTTAAAAGCTACATCAGTTCATAGTTTTGATTACACAGAGTGATTATTCTTCATCTGTTTATACAGCCATAATACCTATAGGTCAAATGAGAGATTGGGCTGTGTTGTGCAACATATTTTATAAACAAATGGAACCGGGACAGATCTGTCTCAAGAATCTCACCATCTCAAACCTTGACAGCAGGCAATAAAATGTTGGCTCTAGCGGTCAAAAAGCTGTATGTAACCAGTAGCCCACAGTGTTATTTCAAAGCTATCTCAGCAAAGGCTGCAGAAATGTTTATGCACCATCTTTTAGCCTACCCCAGGTATATTTCAGATTTGTAAGAGCTGCAAAACATTTAGAAGAAAGGAATATTTTGAAATCAGGAAGTTTAATAAAACTAATCAAAGTTACGTTTTCAGATGCCAAGAGATGTGCAGGACACGAGCAGCACTCTGTCAGCAGAACCACGATAGACACATATATATACCCTATTAGACACAAAGGAAAAACAAGTCAGAAGGAAAATACAGTGAGAAACCAATGTATCCAGAAAGTATGCAACTATCAAGCTGTTTGGACTCTCTCAGTTTTGATCTAGAAGGCTTTCAAATTTTGGCAGTTTTGATCTACTGTTCACTGATCATTCCACAGTTCTCAGACATGAATAGACACAGCTGCCCGCGTGAAGTTAATCTGTCACCACAGGAGAACCTAATGCAAGACTCCCCTGAATCAAGTCCAACATATATTTTATAGTAAAATTCCAAGCAAGTTAAAACTTCTCCTTTCTACACTAGGAAGGCAAATTATAGGGAGTGCCTTATTTAACTTATTTATCTTTAGGACAGCTTAGAATAACCATTGAAATGTCACAGCCAGTGGAGAAAATTAAAATTCTGGCTCCACTTTCCAGTTTTCAGGTATTGAATTTTTAGAAATACTCCAATTTTTTAAGTTGTCAGCAAATTCCCTCCAGGTGCATATAAATCTTTATTTCTAAGTTGGAGAAAGGAAGCAGCGGGAATTGCTAGCAAATCATATGAATAAAGCTTTTGTCTTGCTAAATAGATGAAGATGATATACTATGAATCAATGTATCTTTGAGCAAGTAATCCAATGAAAGATTCCCAGGGCTAAACCACTTCTTCGGAAAGAACAAGAAAAATACCGCTTGTCCATGAAGCGTATAACTAATAAGGATAAAGAACAAAAAACACTTTTAATCACACCTACTATAACAAAACACTTTTGGGGAGCTGCTTTGGCTTCATACAGTGATGAAAAGTATAATCAATGGGTAAGTCTTGAAGTTCAACATTTAAAGGACCCCATAAATCACGGTGCACCACGTTTAAGCTTTTCTTCCAATTGTCCTCTCACGGGGAATGTTAGCTGAATGAGTCACAACAGTATATTGTAATTGCACTATTACAAATTGCCATATCTTCAACTTTGACACTCTATCAGTTCCCTGCAATGAGTAAAATTGAAGCTTAATAGCCCAGTATTTGAACTAAGAATCCACAGTCTTGTCATTATCGTGGGCACAATAGCAAGCCTCAGTGGAACTGGCCATCCAAGCCATGGGGAGGTTTGGAGTTAATTACATCACCTTAGACAATAATTTGCTCTTTGTGGCGGTAGTTATCTCTTTCCACAGTTGGCTCTCTTTTTTGTTGTTTTGTGATGTCCCATTAATCACAGCTACATTTACTCTGTGTCATGTGATTCATCATCCTTTATCCCCGCAGCTGTTTCCATCCTTTTGGACTCAGATAAACTGCTAATTTAAGTGGGTGATGTCCAACCTTGAATATCACAATGGCTTGTACCACACTGCTGAGGATCAGCGACTACATTCACACAGCCCAAGATTTTTAGCCACTCCAATTAGTCTATAGCTCCTGCTCCCATGTTGGGGTAGAGATCACGTTCATCTCAAATGAGTGGGTAGCTTTTTTGATGTAGGCCTGACGTGACAGTGCATAAAAATATGCATAGGTTTTTCTACTGTGAGAGTATGCTACTCCTTTTCTTCTCTCTTTTCCTTACCTGTCTTTAAGTCTTTCAAGTTTCTTCCTAACATGACATGAAGCTGACTATATTTAGAGGACTGTGGAGAAGTGAGAGGAACGAAGAAAGTTTTTGCTATTTCACTGTTTTTCCAAGCATTTTCCCACTGTCTTCAGTCACCTTCCTCTATGACATGTGTAATACAGCCACAGGGGAAAGAAACATTTACATAAAATGAAAATGAGACATAAAGTAGGTCTAATATCTAATGCCATAATTTGGCAAATAAAAGTATTTCAAACAATAATATCCCTTGATTTCTGTTTTAAACAGAAGGGTTTTCCTATAATTTCATCCATTTATCCTATATTTAAAAGACAAGCAACAACGAACCATTTATTCAGTGGAACTAATACGTCATTAGTGTGATGTGTATGAGAGGAGTATATCAAAATGTTAGCCAAAAGTACTGTTAGGTTTGGTTTTTTTCTTAAGAAAGTGCCTGAGGGCAGGTGTAAGACACTGTGACTCACCCTTGCCTATCGTGTGAAAATCGTAGCTCATAATGGCTTTGCAATAGCCTGAACAATGCAGTACATTTCTACGCAGGAAGCAAAAGCTTTTCTTCACAAATTACTTCAGTCTGCTGTTTGCAGCAGGTGGAGGATTAGGTGAGAGACAACATCACAAGCGTGATGCCATTGCTGGGCTGATGTTATGGCATTCACGGTCAAGTGTGATTACCAAACTTTCTGTTGATGTGGTGTCACAAATGGCTTCCAGCTAAATCTCCCTCCAAGTTACGCAAATGAGTGTAGCAGAGGGGAGAAGAGGAGCTGACCGAAATGGAGAAATGCCTGTTTACTACCAGAGCTTGGTGGAGCACATGGCATATCATGCGTGGTGGCAACCCTGTGCAGCTACATCTGAGCCCGGACTGGAAAGGATTCAATTAGGAACAAGATGACAGACTTGTACCCCCATATCTATCTGCGAAGCTTAAATAAATGACATTGCAGAACACTGTTACATTGGCCAAGAAAGCCAATGCCATCCTGGCTTGTATTAGAAATAGTGTGACCAGCAGAAGGAGGGAGGTGATTGTCCCCCTGTGCTCAGCACTGGTGAGGCCCCACCTTGAGTACTGTGTCCAGTTCTGGGCACCTCAATACGAGAGAGATGTCGAGGTGCTGGAGCGAGTGCAGAGGAGGGCAACGAAGCTGGTGAAGGGCCTGGAGAATAAATCTTATGAAGAGCGATTGAAGGAGCTGGGACTGTTGTTTAAGGAAGAGGAGGCTGAGGGGAGACCTCATCACTCTCTACAACTACTTGAAAGGACATTGTAGAGAGGTTGGTGCTGGTCTCTTCTCACAGGTCATTAGCGATAGAACAAGAGGGAATGGCTTTAAGCTGCAGCAGGGCAGGTTTAGGCTGGACATTAGGGAAAAATTCTTCACAGACAGAGTGGTCAGACACTGGAATAGGCTGCCCAGGGACGTGGTGGAGTCACCATCTCTGAATGTGTTTAAGAGTCGTTTAGATGTGGTGTTAGGGGATATGGTGTAGGGGAGAACTTTGTAGAGTGGAGTTGATGGTTGGACTCGATGATCCCAAGGGTCTTTTCCAACCTAAATGATTCTATGATTCTCCAGGTCTAAAGCACGACTTCAGGCCACTGACAGCCCCATTTGCTCCACTCCTTCTTCTGCCCTACATCCCTATTTTTGTTGCTGCTAGAGAAAGATCTTGGTTTTCACCGAAGATAGATAGACATTTAAGGACTGAAAATTTAGTATGCTATTTTCTAGTAGAAACACTAATCAAACAAATGAAAGAGTTATATTCTATATGGAAATCTTATAAACACTTTGGCCTTGCCTAAATTAGGTTCAAAGTGTGACAACAGTATGTGTTAATTAGGTTTTGATGAGCCTGCTTGATGAGAGATTTCTGGTCCAACTTGGCCATCTTAACAGATGCATTAGGCAGAATATCTTTTCTTCATCTTTCTAAAGCATATAAGGCAGAACGTTAGTTAATGTAAGTTAGCACCAGCTATTTAAAGTCCTGTCAAGGCAAGAATTTAGAAACAGACCTTACTGATTCTTAAAATCACATTTTGTAAATGTTTGGGGTTTTGTTTTTTTACTGTTCCTTGGAAGACACCTTAAATTTCAGCTAAACCAGCATATTTCTAATGGTCATCAAAATAGTGAACTCCCACAGAGGCCAATGTTTCCACCATTTGATGATTCACTCACTCAAGGAACAAGTTAATAGCCTGTTAGAGAACTCTTTTACCCCTTTGGTGACTTTTCATGTGGGCAATGTGCCCAGCGCTACACCACTCATAAAACTTTCATGCCGTAGCAGCCACGCTTTGCAATGAAGTATCTTGTTAGGGGCTTTATTACTTACACTTCAAGAAATCACATTCACATGATTAGCTAACTATCCCTTTGGGAGGAAATATTAAATGAAAGAATGGTATCGCTTAAAAGGAGAACCAGTTCTTTGCTATTGTATCACCTGTGGTGACAAACACTGATTTAGAAATACGTTCTTCGTACAGGGTCCGCACTCTGCGGTCATAATCTGCTACAGTTTTGTCAAAAGCTATACCGTATCTTCATAAAATATTAGTTTAACTTATTTCTCTGTGAATAAGGCATGCTGTTCCACCTATCTCAGCAAACCCTGAGGGCAGAGAAACAACATACATTTTTAGGCATGACATTCCCCCCTTTCAGTTCTCCAATCCCCTGCAGGCTGACAGATCCACAGGAGCTAATGCCACAGTTTTCTGTTCCCTGCTAAACTCTTGACTGAATCACTTATGAGCAGATGCCTTCTCAGAGCAAGGACATTTTCTGTGCTATTTTACCATGTGATACAATAAGGACAGAATATTTTATATGGAAAGTGTCACAGAACTGATCTCAGGCAATAGCACTTCAGAGTGCCATCCACATCAACACTTTCCTCTAAGCTTCCTTTTGAGAGCTCCTCCAGAGGCACCTGGGAGATGCAGGGAAGACTATCATAAAGGCACTTCAGCCTTCAGCATTACCTTTTCCAGATGGAACAGCCAGACTGCCTTTGCTGTACCACTCCATTTAGTTTCAGAGGCTGTAAGCTTTCTTTATTTTTTTTAAGGTCCTGTAGCTTCTGCTTTTGTTGGAAATCTCTATTAAAACACTCTTCAAGTTCCCTGGCACACACATGAGAGCTTTGGCCTTGTGTGCAAGGACCTCCTGTGCTTAAGATGCCCTTCCTGGGCTGCCCTGAAATCCTTCTTGAGCTCCCACAGGAACAATTTGGAAAGGCTCCTGCATTTTTTGACAATGTGGCACAGCTTCCAATAGCTCTGAACAAGTCACCGAGGCAGATATTATCAAAGGTTCCTCCTGTAATCAAGTCTCTCATACTCGTTCACTTTTAAAAGGCTTATGCTGACTTAGAAACTTCTGTTCTCATTTCTCTGCATCTCAGCCTCCCTTTGTTTAAAGAGGATATATGCAGATGCAAAATGTTAAGTAAGGAATAGTTATTACCTTTCTTTGTATTAGAGATAATAAAAAGTACCACCCTCATGTGACAAACTTTTCATAGGTTGATTGCACAAAAGACTAAGACTGTATGCAGTATACAAACATTTCACCAGTTATTTCTGTGAAAATTCCATTATATTATTTTCTAATTCTACTTGCAATTAGGAAGAGAAGAATCAAAACATGTAAAAGGAAGAATTTTGGTTCATGTGATAGAGTAGGTAAGGTCTGATTTTATATCACATCTTCCACTAGTTAAATAGGATGCCCGACCTTAGTTACAAGTATAGAGGATTAACCACAAGTGCTAAGCCTCTTCCCAAAACACCCCCCCTCCCCACCCCGCCCTGCACCTGCAAGTTGTTGTACAATTGATCAAAAGAAACAGGTGCATTTCAAGACACCTTCCTGCACTGTGGGAACCTGGCAACGCTCCATGATTAACATGAAATTTCTAAAGGAGATCTCTTTTTTAAAAGCTGTGTCATTGGCAAATTAGAAATTCGTGTTGAAAGTCAAGGACAAATGTAATATAAATTGACAACAGTCTCCATCATGATTGCAGCTCGTTAATTTGCATAATTTGTTTATTGTTTGGTGTGTGTTTGTTTTTTAGAATGCCTATTCAAGCCAAACCCTTGAGGCATCAACAGTAACAGTGTAATCTCTCCAAGGACATAATTTATACTCTTAAAGTCTCACAGTGAATAGCAGTATGAAACCAACTAAATTAGATGTGCACTGGAGTTCCCAGGACTGATATTCAGGCTATACACAAGCCTAGGTAACTGGCAACTGCTCAACTAACATATATTTCTTTTATTAATAGTATATATATGAATAAAAAAAAAGCTGCTGCCAACAAAATCACACTGAGAGAAATTTAAATTAATATATTAATATTGCTGTCGTCAGGTCAAAGGGGTACAGGCTTACAAATCCAATCAATTTATGCATTTAGGACTTGATTCCTAGAACTGTTTTCTATAATCCGGACCAACAGGAAAGCACACATTTAATTGAAAATGATTTTATACTCCTGTTCTCTTACCATGAAAGTCAGGGGGACAACTCCCAGTGTTAAATCACTCACCTTCGGTGTTCTGCATAGTCAGGCCCAGGGTGCTCAGCACCTTGCAGGAGTGAGCCCTTGATTACTGTTTTTCTTTTCTCTGTAAATATTGACACAAGGAAAAGTCAATACATGACTATAAGGCCAATGTATTCTTGTTGCTAATGCCATTAGTTAAAAAAAAAAAAAGAAAAAAACAGTTTAGATTACATCACATAGAGTCATTCTATTTCACAATTTGGTCACTTGAGACCCTCTTTTAGTTTTGGGCTCTTCATTTTGTCATTGGTTAAGATATTTTCTGCTTCACAGCTGTCTCTCAATCAATCAGAAAGTATGTTGTCTTTCCATCCTCTGAGAATCTTAAATTTTGATACTAACGGACACATAGGTCTATACTTTATAATTTTCATGTGTTATTCATCTATGAATCCCAAGATGAAGACATGTTGAGGGAGCTGGATACTGACTTCAAAATAAAATTACTGCAAATTTTGTTTCATTTTTCAGTTATGGAAAAGAAAATATATTCTGCCGAGTTATCTGAAAGTTGGCCGTATCGTAAGAACTCACTATGTGCAGCCACTGTAAATGTGTAATATACAAACTTAGATGCGGATGACATTATACCACGATTCCTTTCAGTCTTCTGATAATGATATACACAGTTCTGCTTCTTACTTATTTTTCTTTACATCCAATGACAACAGATATGACTGAATTATTCATTTTTTAAATATTGCCTGCATTATTGCTTACAGTGCAAAAACTGAATAATTCACTTAATGTTCCAGGTAATGTCTAATTGCTGTTGTATTATAAATTGTGTCTATCAAAGGAGAGCCCTGGGACACTGGCAGGTAATTTTTGCAAGGGATGATAGGGAGCGATGAAAAAGAAGTTGACAAACTAAGCCACTTCTGTTGTTCTTGTTCTTTTGGATCTAAATATTCAATAGCTGGCTCCGCAATGAACCCATGTATTGCTATGTGAATATAGAAACTGATCCTCAAAGGCGGTGCAAGCTTTAAGGATTAGGACATATGAAATGAATTATTAACATCTTGAAATGAACAAAAGACATTTTCTCAAGTGCAGCAGTAAGTGGTAAATAACAAAGATGCCTGCAAGACTCCAAACAGAGTCACAGCTAATGATCAGCTTTGCCAGGCCCAGGTCCTGCCTGAAACGTTTGCAGGACCGAGTTCACAGCGTGTGCCTCGCACTTCACACCCACGCTGCATGGTCTTTGTCAGGGATTAGTGTGAAGTCTGAGATGGACCTTGTAACTATGATGAACTGTTAACAGTAGAGCACTTAGATAAAACAATGCTGTAGGGAAGAGAGGATATTTGTTACTGTAGGACAATGACAAATTTTGTAAAATCGTATTTAAGCTAAAGGGCAACTCAGCTCTATGAAGGTTCCTAGGGGTCCTGATCCTGTAAGAGTCCAGATGAGGAATACAGCTGGAATAGCCCACAGATCATTTCTGGCCTGTATAAACATCTTTCCTTCTCAGGGAACTAAGAAGAATATTATATGTATCCAGGTTTTATAATGAGGAAGGGCTGGGATTCCTCCACAAAGGGCTAGTGACACAAAGCTGTTAGTAATATTGCAGGTGCTGAGCTAATTTTAAGCATGCTTCAGAAATGCCAGCGTAAGAGGAAAACACAGTTAAGGCTGCTCTTTTCCCCCTACTTGGGCCAGAGGGGGGGGGGGGGGGGGGGGAAGAGAGAGAGATTGTGTCTGATGGCTCTTCTGGAGCTAATGGAATTAAAGTATCGATCAAGGACTTTTAGCCCTTTCCTGACGACAGCTCAGACACCACTGTTTTACAATTAGGTGTCTGTGCAGGTGCTGTTTCCCCTCGCAGCATATTCCCTCTAGATGCACATCCCAGTGTGCCAGGGTCTGAGAGCTGGTTTTGGATCCATATGTAATATTTCTCCTCTAAAAGCTAAGTGCACATCTGGTCCCTCTGCCTTGAAAGAACATCTATTTTTCACTGCCATTTTCTCATCCTGGTACGGCTGGACTTTTGTGAGAAGAAACAGATTCTGTAGGCAAAGCTATATAAGGAAGATGGAAAAAGGCCTTCCTATTGCCTAGGCAACAGTCACCTGCATTTCAAGGGTTTTCAGTCTCATGCCTTTACACTCACACTTACAGAACAATCTTCAAAGGTGTTTCGTAACAGTTATTTTCAGCCATTATACCCAGTGGAAGTCGTAAATGGCATAATTACTCATTATAAGTTTGTCCTTTTGTTTTCAGAGGAGCTTTACACACTTCAGTGCTCAAGAAATAGTAATACAAGAGTAAGACAGTATGAAAGTCGAACCTTACACTTGGTCATCCATTACTGATTTTCATATACTTATGCACAAAACTGTATCTGATTTAAAACATTGTTTAGCATTGAAATGTTCTCATTTCTTTTATTCAATTTGAGGAAAGAAAAAAAAAAGAAGCCCCAAATTTCCTCTAACAGTAATTTGCTTATCTTCTCCTGCACGTTCACAGCATGGGATGGTGATGTTAAAATAGAGACCCAAATATTATTACACTATTACTACTACAGCTAGATTATAAAAAAATGAACATCCACAGAAAACCTCACAGATGACTATCTCAGCAGTTGAAGCAAGGCATTGAAGGGTAATTCAGGACTGCATGAAGCAGCCTGCAGTATCAGCCTAAATATTCTCGTGCTCAGTAGCACCTCTCACAAAAGACCCCAGAGCACCTGTGAGGACTATCCTGGAACTACCCCTGTAGCAGGAATCCTCCTGGATTCAGGTGCCATTTACACAACTTGGGACAGGCAGGCTTTCCAAATGCAATATGCTTTCTCAACTATTTAATTTCTAGTTGGCCAAATTATATTTTTACCCTTTAAGTCCCTGTACTTGCCTCAGCTCTGCTGTAGAGAGGAATTGTGACACCAGAAACACCCAAAAGGTCTTTCTTAGGTAAAGTATGTGGAAATGCATGTTCTGGAAAGTCCAAATAATACTTGTGAAAGAGCATTACAGTACAGCCTGTTGTGTTGATAATTCATGTACTAATCAGTCCCTAAGTAATTGTTGACACCACAGAGTGCGGCAGCTCTGAAGGGAAATTACCTGCACATAAGTTACTTCTGCTGGAAACAGACTTAGCATTTAGAATATTTTCATCGCCACTTTCCAGCTCATTAACCATTTTGTATCAGAAAAAATACTGATATCCATCCAGAATGAACTCATGAATCATTTAATTTGTTTCAAGTCTGCCCCAATAAGATCAGGAGAAAAACCGTATGGAGGCTTTCAGATGTTTATTTTTAACTGACTATCCTTGACATAAATATAATGATGATTTTTCTTTAATTTAGTGGTAATTATAGTTTACGTTAACAAAGTGGCCTTACAAATTGAGGTAAAAACTTTACAGAGATATGGAGAGACAGTACTTGCAACTTGTTGATCAAAGAGCAAAGTGGGAAAAGTGGCAAACATCATACGTGAATGAAAGCATAAGGCATTTTACATTAGCAGAACGTGATTATTCACACTGGAATTTAGGAAGGATACCACCCTCTACTATGTCTGAAAAATATTCCTTCAGACATTTGAGCTGCCGTGCATGAGTAGGATGCAGGTGTCTGTCTAACAAACGAGAAAGCTCTCCAATAGTGCAGTGCTCTCAATGCCACAGAGGGAGCAGTGCTGCCAGTTGAATCATTGATACTACTTTTTTGTACTACTAATCTGTTCACTGAAACCTCATCAGCTAATTTTACACGGCCCCTATGTAATTTGTCTTACCATAATGCTCCAGGGATTTGTCCTGGGCAATAGAGGGGAAAATACACCTGAACAATATCCTCAGTTCAGGTGGTTACAGCCTGGAGCAGGTGTGCAGTCTTCAAAGACACACTCCTGGCTATGATAAAGATGATTCACTCTGACTTGTGGCTGAGAAGCAAAACCCTCAGGAAAGAACCAAACTGTCAAATAAAGATGATGGGGAAGTCAGAGGGCTGAGAAACCTGTTCAGCCTTTAATTGGGGAATCACTGTTACAGTCTGGAGTGAAGTGGCATGGAAACTTCCCTTTACAGGTGGTGTACTCTTCAGGAAGCTTTAGGAATTGTGGTATTTAAATCTTCTCACTTCCCTTAAATACAGAGGTGAAATAGCTAGCTGTTAAAGTTGAAGTGTTGCCTCCTAGGCAGCAGGTGCATGCTCAGCAGCTGGGCTTTTAAGGACCAAATTATTTTCCAAAACTTGCAGTGATAAGGGGTTAAGACCTTGTGGTCTGTGTCTATGCCCACGTTGTTTGTAGCAGATGATGTCCATTCAGTCAATTTAGGTTCAGCAGTAGACAGTGTCCTGCCTCGACTCTACAGACCATACTTCACAGCAAAGCACTTCTACCTGATGTCTTTTTAAAAGGTAGCAAGTCCTTTTCTGCCCACTCTCACCCTCTTTTTTTTTTTTTTTTTGCACAGAGTCCAGTCTAGTTAATGTGCATTGAGAATATCTGCAGAGTCAAGCTCTGGAAGTAGGACAGACAGATGAGGATGGACCTTTGTGTATGGATTGTGACAGTGCTTTTATGTGAGTTAAATACTCTGACAAAGGTGTTCCTAGGCATGGGCCAAAGTAGAACTTTAAGGAGCTGAGGAGCTGAGGGCCAAAAGCTTTCAAAAGTAGGTATTACAGTAGAAGAGAATTTCAGAACTGAAACTTTTGGTCAAAGTCCCAGCATATAAGCCTCTTTTTCAATCAGAGCATTTAAACCATTTACTAAAGAATCTCTGGTTGTTCTAACCTCACACTTGCTTCCATCAAACGATACCCAATGGTGGCTGGAATAGACAAAGGGTGACACCCAGGTGACACCAGTCATCTCAGGTGAGATGAGATGACAAAATCCCTCCCTCACTTCACATACGTCAATGCAGAAATATTATCTAGCTGCAGAGAAATGACAGAGTATACTACTTGCAGGTTTTGATTTTACAACATCGCCACCGAATTGTCAAGCCCCCCCACCAAAAAAAAAAAAAGGAAAAGAACCAAGGGAATCAGTAACCTGTTTTTCTGTAAATAGTGTCAGGATTTGATAAGCTTGAAAGCTGAAGAAAAGATACGCTAATATTTATAAGCCAAATATGTTTATATTGTTTGTTCAGAAACATGACCAGATTCTACTTTGCTGATCCTCTATTAAGAAGCATTTAGTTTTAAGTCCATAAAGAAATTCACTGACTTTCAGAAAGTGTAAAATACTTAGATTGGTATTCTGTTTTTTCTCAGGAGGCTTTTGTACTGCATTTATAGCAAGAAGAGGCAGAGGAGATGGGCAGAAGTGACTGGAAAACACACTGAATGAGATTTAATTTTATGGGGATTTAAGTGTCTAATTCCCATAGGTTTCTTTGAAAACCATTTATTTAATAAATGTATTCAGGAAGTTCAGACCTCTACATTAATATATTTTAAGACTATGGGCCATTAGATCATCTAGCCTATCCACTTGTATTATACCAGCTATAAAACTTCATCTAGTAACTCCCCCAGTAAGCTCAATAGTTTGTGCTTTGTGAACAAGTATCTTTGGGGGGGAAAAAAATCCTTTCTGGAGCTGGAGACATCCATAGACAGAAAAACTACAACTTCACTTGATATGTATTCCACGTATTACTCATTCCCACGGCTAAATTTTGTCCTTTATTTCTCAACTGAATTTATGCAGCATCAACATTCAATCTTCAGCTTTTTTTAGGACTTTCTCTGTAATTATAATGAACAAATTTTGGATCCTGAGCTCTATCTTGGAGATATTATGTGCTACCTATTTTTAAATTACTTATTGTCAGGCCATTTTTGGAATGAAATTGTTGATGTATTAAAAAAAAAAAAAAGAAAAAGATTCATGCAAGGTGATTTCAACCTACAGGTTCTTCACAATGTATTCAGAAAAGCCAGTACTTCTTGTTTACATATTTTCCACCAACCTGCTTATCCTCTCTGAATAAGCAACTTCTGAACATGCAAGAGGCACTGAAGATGCCTGTGCAAACATTTCTGGAATGACTCTTAGCAAGTGGCTATTCACAGATGTAGTCAAAACACTTTATCTCTACGAACATTCTTGCCAATAAAATGTTCTTAGCTGAGCTTTAAAAAAAAAAAAAAGAAGCACAGAGAAGCACTATGGACACTCTCAAAGTAATATGTGGTGTTTGTGTGCATATATTTCATAGACTGTTTAAACAGTCTACTATTTGGTTAATTTTTCCTGACATTGGCACAGCTGTAGATTTGTCATGACCATGAGAAAGTGTGTAGACACACTGTCCAAAGGGCTGACTTGGACTGGAGATACTACTACCACTACCATGCTCTGAAATGAGATATTCTGTGACAGTCCTGTCACTTGCTACCAGGAGCAACCCTTGCTTAATCAGCAAAACGTTATACTGTCAAGCAGAGACAGAAGGGTATTTCCCCATGCCTGCATACTCAGGGGGCACATCACTACTGGTTTTGTTAATTCTTTCCGCTTTGTAGCAGTATCTTGGTATCTTCTTTTTTATTCTGGTACAGGACATGTTACTAGAGTTACCATACCAAAACCACATTGTGAGTATCTCATAATTTCAAAATTGCACAGTTCCCAGTTTCAGAGAGAGCTTATATCATGTGTAAAAACATTTTTAGAAACAAAATTTAAACATGTGACAGTAAAGTACACACTTCTCCTGCAGAAAATCCATGCCAAGCTGCAAACTAAGTGCAAATTGGAGGATGTGTTGCATGTATGTTTTCCTCCATTAAGTTACATTTTTTAGAAAGATCTTTTCTGCCATCCACTAAGAACTATCAGAGTTTTAAGTGCTATGGAAAATAATGTGCACAATGGAAGAATTTCAGCCACAGGCTTCTCTAATTACCTTCTCTAGTGGTGTTTTTAAGTTTCTTCTTGCTCTTTCCCATCCTTAGCTGCCACCTGGCACTCTTCCGTTAGCACTGGAAAAGCAGGCCAAGCTTGCCAATAGCATCGTTTGAGTGACAGGCTGTGAAAATTTAAACACTCCACAAAAACATCCTTTTCCTCTGGAAAAATGGAATTTGACATCTCTATATTTCTTGGGGTTCTGATGTAAACTCTGTTCTATGGAGCATAAGGCCATGGGCAGTGATTTAGTCCAGCAGACCTAAAAGGGTTTTTATTCATACTTTCAGAAGCAAAAGTAAGTGTTTGTTTTCTTTCCTTTTTTTTTTTTTTCCAAATACTGCTCTGCTGCTTTCCCAAGGCAATTTTAGATTTCTAACTTTCACATGTTGAAGTAGTTGCGTTTATGACTTTCTACTCACATACGATTTATGCACAGAACTCCTGGCAATAAAAAAAAATATTCACCATTTTTTAACCTAAAGATTTGCCTTCAACTGCTAGGTACCCACATTTGTCGATTATAGCTTGTTAACTAGGGTAAAGACATTTCTTGACGTATTTTGAAAATAATTTTCCATTAAAAAATGTCATTTTTTAAAATAAAATTTTTTCTCTTGGCCAAAATATAACAAGTACAGGAAAACATTAGCAAAAGTGATATCGATCAAATCCAGAATGAAGTTTCTGACCAAAAATCAGGAAGTCTGTCACCAAGTTTTTACATCACATGGAGGAGGTAGAAAACTGTATCCCAAAGCCCTGCTTTGTTTGGTTCAGATAAAGACTTTGACGTCAAGTTTCCCACTTCAGCATCTTATGCTTTAAACTAGGAAGTACCTTCTGAATTTTCTAAAAGAAAGGTTTCCCCAAATTTTTTTAACATAATTTTTATGTACAATGAAAACAAGTTTTTAAAATCCTTGCTTTTTTGTTGAAAGAATAACTGTTTTCTGGACAATTCCAGTTAAAAAAAAAAAAAAAAGTCATTATAGCAACCCAACAAGATGGCCTTGCAAAGGTTAGCTCTGTACTCCAACAAGAACTGACTGCACCTACTGGACATTGCAATAAACCAAAAGCCCCTTGCTTTTCTTGTGTTTTGCAGTGGAATTGCTCTTTCATCTCAGTTACTAAATCCATTGAAGCCAGAAAGTCACATCCCCCACTGAAAGATTTTCTCCTATTTCTCACAAGTGATTTTTCGTAGAGCGTGATGGGATTTATACAACATCTGCCCCTCAAAAGTCATTCTTGCTATGAAAAGTTCCATTGGAATTAACTGTACAGTCTTACCTGGAAAAAAAGAGAAAAAAAAAATCCCACTTTCTAACCTCAGCATCTTTGGTTCTTTTAAAACCAAAGCCTCTCTCAAATCCCACGGTACAGGCTTCTCTCGACATCTCCCTTATAAATTCACAGCTCCACCACTGAGTTCAAGGATTCCATGTAATCTGCCTAGATTCAAAAGAATCAGCCTCGATCTAAACTAGCAAAATACAACCAAATTTTTCCTTAACTGTGATTAAAGTCTACAGTGACATTGAGTAGATTGCCTCTACCTCTTCTATTGACTTCAGTCCCTTTGACAGCTGTGTGCATCTGCCAGTAGTTTTAATAGACCTAGTTTCTGAACAAACTGTTCAGGTTAATAAGAGGGGAAAAAAAGTTAAAAAAAAAAAAAAATATACAAACAGTGAGGTCAGGAACACCAACATAAATTAGTCCAGAATAACTCAGGGCAAAGACCAACCTTCTGCACTCCCCAAGCGTTAAGTACCTATTTCCATGAGACACTTAACTTCCAAACAGTTTGGGATTAGGTGCTACTTTAGAGACTTTTTCCAAAGTAATGCCAATGTTGTGGGAGTCCAATATTTTCACTACAGTAAAGAACTGTTGAGGGGATAGGGCAGTCACTCCAAAACCACTGAATCCAAGAGCAGCCTTTCTCCTGGCTCCCATGAGTACTGGGCACAGCCCATCTCCCTACAAGTATATGCACCTTGAAGAGAAAGTGCTGTACTACCCCTTCTGCATGAAGTGCGTCTATTCTTGCTTTTTGGCAATCAGTGCAAAGTTTGGGGCAGTTGCCCTGGTGCTGGCTGGACTGGTTTAATAGGAGTCTGCAGTGTTTATTAGCCGAGAGACACAGTTATGTCTCCAGCATTCCCGGGAGTTTGTTTTGCCAGGAATTCCTGCTCACACAACAGATTTCGACATTCCTCTTTTAAGACTGGAACAAACAACTGAACCTACTGAGAGTACCCTTTGTCAGGGCTTGGTTGTGCTTTTCTAATAAAACACAGATGATTTATAATATGTTCACATGGGAGATATATTTGGCATATAAAGCAGTTGCAGTGCAAGATTCTTGGGTGCCAGAAAGAGGTTTCTTGTGATTTCACAACAAAGATCTTCTGTTACTCTCAGAACAGTCAGGGAACTTTTCTGTAGAGCACTAAAACAGTAAGATATTCTCACTGGTTAAAAGCCATAACTTATTTCTCAGGATGTACAGCAAACCCACAATAACTTCAATTGTTCTGCCATGAGACAAATCCCCAAGAACTGCTGGCCAGACAAAGAGCTACTTGGTACCAATGGCTACATTCATGTTATGGCTGCAATAATTCATTTGTCTATCAGTGGTTCTATAAGCAAGGCTTGGGAATAGATTTTGGGAGCCAAAAAGCCTTACGTGCCCAGCAGAGGCACTGCCAGGACAGGGGTGGCTGCCACAGCACTGCCATTCTCCCAGGAGGGTACAGCTTCCAGCGTCACCCAGGCAAAGACTGCCTAGGCAAGGTACTAGGCATTCTTTCTGTCCCAGTCTTACTTTTAGCTCTCCATTAGTTGACTCAGCAGCTACAGGTCTTTTTTAATTCTCTCTACCCTCGCACCATGCAGATTGACTACAGAGCCAACAGCCCACATCCAACTGGCCACATTCAGTGAATCAGGCTAGGTGGAGGAGCAACCATCACAAAAGTTGGGTAGGAGGAGGCTATCCTCAAACAAATATGCAATCAAAAGGACCTAGAAGAAGCCTTACTTCTTCATTCTCTTCCTTTTTTGCCAGACTTTCAATGTTACAGCAATAGTTGTTCCCCTCCCTCCCCTTATTTTGGTGTATTTAACTCTTTCAGTATCCTGATAGAACTACATTGGGAAAGCAAATTGCCGAGGCCCAGACATCAAGCTGAACATCCACGTGAATGGTTAATTCTATAGGTTGTTTATGCAATTGCCCCCCACAGCAAAGACTGCTAGAATGAATAATTACAAAAAAAGCTATGTTTGACCTCACTGAGGTCTTGGTAATTTCTACTGTATGGCTTACCTTTTCTGTACTCACTAGAGCTTCGTAACAACATGCAGTGTCAACAATAAGAACAGACCTGTAAAACTGCAAGAACCATACATCAGCCATCCCCAGTACCAAAATCTGTTTGAAATGAGCTTTAGGGAAAACACTTGTAATGCAGGCCACAGTCACATTTCTTAAGTAAAACAGTGACTAACAGAATAAGTGACTTTATGACAGATAAGAATTCACATTGACAAAATTACTTTTGCAATGTTCACCCAAGAGGATGGGAAAAAAGAGTCCTGCGGGATAAAGAACATTGATCATTTTAGCAAGTTTCATAAGCTGTGTATTTTATATGCTGTTTGTGTTACTCCCTCCTCTATATTTATATACAAAATATACACAGAAAAAATAAAGCTTTTCCAGCTTTCTGAGGAACAATAGACAGGTCATACATTTTAAATATGAAGTATATTTTAAAATTATATTAATTTCTGCTGAATACAGGGCTGAATATGCATAGCATTTCAAAGCATGGCAACAAACCATTAGAAACAAGCCAATAAAAAAAAAAAGTAATATAGATTAAAGCAGACTAACAAGGAAATAAATTATTGGAGTCCATTTAAACTCTAATTACATCAAAACTTTGTTACTTATCGGTACTCAAACGGGAAGCAGTTATTTTTGCTGCACACAACAAAGCTGCAGTGAAAGAAAACATCCGTCCACGTGATAGTTCATACTGCTTCCTCTTTCACCTACAAAAGGAGCATTTAAGCATGGCAGAATGACAGTTCAGCAGGCTCAAATGAAGCCACATCATTCATTTATTGCCCTGAGATAAATCACGCATCCTTCAGCTAACCAGGTTTTATTAAGAGTCCCTCATTCATCAAATGACATGTATGAAGCTTGTAGAATACATGGCCTTCTATTTAAAATACATGCAACAGCTAAAAGTGTTTCTATGCCAGCAATTAAAAAGGTAAATCACTGTGCTCTAGCAGTTTGCCTCAGGCACCACCTCCTTATCACCTGTCATAGACACTCGTAGTGTCTTAGCCAAATGACAACTAAAAGTAAGAAGTACAACTGACACCCGGATATTTCAGCTAAGGTCTCAATTCCAAGATTTCCCACTAAAAAACAAGAAAAGCCAAACAAAGACTGGCCAGTGAGTAAGGACTTTACACAACTGTACTTCAGAATAAGCACTTTACACAAATGAATTCCCTGTGAGATTTCATACCAACTGTACGTCATCTTTCAGGGGGAAAAAATGGAAATAAAAGCTATATATTGTGTCCAGATTAGAACACAGCTCTAAGCTGTTTAGTCTATTGCCAAATGCCTTCAAATCTGAGCTATCAGAAAAACAGACGAAGCATTTCATGAGAAATTTAGAAGCTGCTACTTCACAGACCAGTTTAGTGCTTTCCTATTCACTTTAAACAGATACTTTTTTTCTATGCTCCTTCTTTTATAAACCTAAGGAACATTCTCAAGCAGGTCTGTCATTGTATTTATTTGAAAATCAGTGTTTTAAAACAATAATGGGAAGGCAGTGAGTGTAATAAAGTTTTAATATAACTATAATGGTAAATTTTGAGGTAAGAATTGTTTATTTGAAAAATACGCATTCCTGTTAATAACTTCTCTTGTAAGACAGCGTGCCCAATTCCATTACTTATTTTTAATGAACCCAGAAGTTAATGTAGTTTTCTACCTCACCATTTCAGCAGTGCATGCCGATAGCTGATGCAAGTGCCTCTGAATATATGCTTGATGTAATGATTATCACAAGTATTAACCACCTTTGAATCTAAATGTGGGGGTTTTTTGCATAGCACTAATGGAAATGGCTCTTTGCTAAGTTATTTCAAACACACTCTAGACTGTGGAAGGTTTAACACGTCTGTTGTGCTAGCAAAATTCTAGGACATTTCTGTGTCTGTCATGCTGCAACTTACTGAATTTCATCTCAGTTTGCTGTGGAACTTCTCCAACTTTGGCTGAAAGTTATTCTGAAGTACACACATTTGGCTTAAAAAATGTACTCGGTGGCACTTAAATTTGCATCTGCCAACATTGTCTGTGTGCTAAGTGCCATTCCTAAAATATCACAAAAGAATAAATTCATAGGAGAATCTCGGGGATTTCAGAGACCTAAATTTTAGATGATCTTCTACATTGTGAAATGCAGACTGTTCAAACTAACCACTTCAGCATGAGGACAGCTAAGTGCTAAACAAGTGAGGGCTCAAAAAATTCCTTGAACAGGGATTTAGATTGTCAGTGTGGTAGATATCTCTGAAGGAGAGGGTAATTTATGCTGCATTTCTTGTTAGTGTCCTAATGTTCTTAGAGATGCGTAACACTAAGCTTACTCTTTCAAACGCCAGGAACCCGTCAAGTTGTTTCAAACACAAGAGGAGCTGGTAGTCAATAGTTCAGCAGTGGGATTACTCACCAGGAGTGTGGGAGCAGAATGCTGCAAACTGAGCCAAGCAGCATCCCGGCATGGGGAATTTCTCACTCGCGCTTTTCAGAGGTATTCCGCTTCACCCAGTACACAGGCTAAGGACTCACCAGAAAGGCAGAGATGAAGTGATGACTTCTGCAGAGCACCTTCCTCTTTTAAAACGCTGACCTCTCACAGGTGAACCCTACACCTTCTACCCTTGCCCATTGCAAGCCAGCCAGCCCTCCTTCACCATCACAAATGGAAATAACACGTTTTCCTCATTTGTGCCTTTCCCCTTCCTGCCTCTACCCTCCAGGTATTCCCCAACAGTTTGGAAAATACTGATTTAGTGATTAGAACATTAATTGGCACAGAGGCGGGAAGCCAGCTCTCACACCTCCACATGATTATCCTGAACTGAAAGCAATACACTCATGTGCATTTTCATTTTCTTGTTCTAGGCCAATGCACTGTTAATTATTTCATGCCTGAGCACATCTGTTGGCTCAGGACTTCCAGGTAAAGCAGGTGAATATCTTGTGAACCTTGGCAGGGCTTAGACCTTAGTCACCTGCCAAGTATCTCAATGCTGTGAAGACTTTGGTGGCTGTAACAATGCACTAACGGCTTTCCCATAGGAAAGCTGATGCAGAGGAAGTTTTGGGCACCTGCAGGGTTAGGCACAAATTTTGCTCATGACAGTGGGTTTCTACAAAATTAACAAGCTGCCCTGTCAATCTGGCTCCCAACGTCTCAATCAAGTACTTACAAATGAGACAGTAGGACACTGCTATCGCAATTTGTGCACATGAAAGGTTCAGCTTCATTTAAATACTCAATCATAATTGAGGAATGTTATTGTTCTACTTTTTCCCTGAAGATCCACATGATCGCGTTCTTCATCTGCATAATTTGCCTGCATTTCCCCAGTGACTGATGCAGAAGCTGTCTGTAAGAGAGTGGCGCTCCTCTGAGCTGGTCTGCGCTGTTTGGCAGTGATTGAGACGTCTGGAATAAGAAAAAAGACTCTGTCAGCAATACAATACTCATGACATGTTCCATCTTCAGAACTTTTCCCCCCAAACTCTCACAGTGAACGACGCAATTAAAATTTTGGAATTGCAGGGGTGGTGATTGAGTGCTCAACTTCTCATTTTCTCTGGCAGTTACTCAACTCCTTTGTCCAATTATGGCAGGAACCAAATGAATTGCAAGTGAAATAAATTTCCCCCAGAGCATTTCCATTTTATCAATACATGCTTCAGGTTCTGAGAACACGTTAGCAGCATTTTGTCTTTCACGGGCGTTATTTCAAATTATTATTTTCTTCTGAAAAAAGAGAACTATCTAATTACACCCAAAGAAACACAAAAGGAAGTGGCCTTGAACTCTATGTTCCTATCTCTTGAAAATAAAAATTCAGCAAGATCAACTGAATTGTGGTTACAGCACCACAAAACTTTTGGATATTTACTTTACACTTTTAGTAACTATTTTTGCGATACAACTCACATTCAATCCTTTCTCTCATTGTTTTGAAAATAGTTTAAATTGACTTTTTTGACAAAATATGTCTAATATCACAACCATTGAAGAATATCACAATTGTTTTCACAAGTTGGTAGTTTATTTTAGCAGCATCATCCATCATTTTTTTTCAGAATTTGTAGGAATGAGGTTTGCGTACATTTCGTGTGCACGCATACAGGCACAGGAGAAGCTGGCACTGAAACCTCGCTATAAGTTGTGTTGAAAAGCATTTGAAATGAATTAGACTTAGTCATGCATCAAGAGATAACAGTCTTAGCTGCTTTGTTGAACAGAAAGGGGGTATTCCCATGCATACATATGACTAAATTCGATGGACCGGGAAGAAAAGCAGCACATATAGATTACTCAGAGTATCAGCGTATACAGAGAGAAGTGGCTTCCTGGGTCATCAAATTCAGTCCACCATGGTTAATTGCTTGTAATATAACCTGTTATAAACCTTCAAAGGTCCATCCTAAAGTGATTTATGATTTTTGTCCACAGTATCTATTAAAAAGGTGTTCTATAATTTCTCTGCAACGATGATTAGAAACGTTCTTATAATTTCCACAATAAACACATGATCATAGAATCATAGAATGGTTTGGGTTGGAAGGGACCTTAAAGATCATCTAGTTCCATCCCCCCTGACATGGGCAGGGACACCTCCCACTAGATCAATGATGGCAAACTGAATTCTGTTTGGTTTTGTGCTAATATGTCCTCTTTTTTAAATCACTTCTCCTCATGTTTTTTCTCCTAAACATGTTATCAAGAACAACTTTATAATTTCTGGCATCCTATGCTAAGGAAATGAAGTTAGTAAATAATTAGCTAGTACCTAATGATAGTTACTCCCTTCCTCAGAGTTGTCTAGTGGTCCCTCACAGTATTTTTTCCAGTTTAGTGGATATATCTCGGTATGAAAAAAAGAGTATACAGCATTATAGATATCCTCTCCAAGACCTCATGCACCGAATACTAGACATACTTTACCTGATATTTTGTAGCATCAAATCACTTTTTGCCTCCATAGGACATGAAAAAATTACCTTCGTCCATTTAACAGGTAATACAGCAAGGTTGTTCTTCTCTGTCCTATACGATTCAGGAGCCCTCAGTTTGTATCACGAACTGCTCTCCAAATACCTTGTCTCACAGTGCTGGTCTTCATCTCTCCAGTTTTTACGATCATCAACATTCCAGTCCTGTTTGTAACTTAAACGAGTCCCGAACATCAACAAGTTTAATTATCCTGAACATCAACAAGTTTAATTATCCTGAACATCAAGTTTAATTAAACTTACTTCTTGTACCAATTCCACTTTTGAAAATATTGCATAAGATCAGCACCAAAAATGAACTTCAAGGAACTTCATGAGCCTAATAGTTCCTCAGTGTCACAGTTCATTGTCCTTCTTGTTTGTCAGCTAATCTGTATCTCTGTGCTGTCCTTAATAATTTATTTCTTCTTACTGTATGAAGTTCAGATCAGCATTTCTTTAAAACAGAAAATCATTTTTACCAAGGGTACTCATCAGCTTAACCTGGTAAATCCATAATGCCTTTTATCTCCGTTTTTTCATTTATATTGATATCCTTAAAGATTCTTTCATTTAAACTGTAGCCTCTATTTACTGTGTTTAGGCTAATGGGTGTGTAGTGCCTTGATGTCTTCCTTACCTTGCTTTTAACACAAATGTTCTATTTGTTACACTTCGGTCATATGGTACCAATTTAAATAAATGCCTAGAGTTATTTAAAAACCTTGCAGCCTGACTTGTGGTTTCATGTGCTAAATCTTTCAGTCTTCCAGGATGGAGTTATCTGCTCACCATTTCCCTGTTTAAGTGCCTTAAGCTTTGCACCTTAGTTCCTCCTCAAAGTTTTCATTTCCACCTCTCTGTTTCCACCGTTCCACCTTTGCATCATTTCTATCATCATCTTTAATTTGAGACAAAGAATTTGTCCACTCCTGGGGACAGCATTAGGTTCTTTTCAGTCTTTACTCCATCTTCATTGCTGAGCTGTCCCACTTCTTTTTTTGTTCTCTTTTTACCTCAGTGGATAAAGGATCTCTTGATGTTCATGTCCGTTTCCTGGAAAAGTCTAAATAAGCTTTTACCTGCTTGTTTGCTTTTAGCAGTTCTCAGGGTAGCCCAGTACTTCCTGATACCAAAGACTTTCTTTGCTAATCAGCTCTATCCCCCTTTGTTCTCTGTCTCACTATCATTTGAATTATTTTAATACTTAGCAATTATTCATTTGTCTTAGTTCTTCCTACTGGAATATTAAAACAAATGGCATTGTTGAATTTTCTGACCGGAAAGCGAAATCTTAACTAATGTAATAATGTATTGAAAGAGTTCTAAAAAAGATTACATGGTTAGGAAGCAAGCAATAGGCTTTCAGTGGAAATTGTGTTTCCTTAAATCTTGGCTAAAGGCAGAAGGGATGGGCATGATCTCCAAATTTTATGTTTAAATCTGGATTTGAAATTTTAGCAAGCCTGCACGTGGGGTGTTTTGGAGGCTGTATTCCTAATAAGGATGAACAGGCTGCATAAGCAGATATTTTGATTAAATTATGAAAAAAATATGTATAACATGCACTTTCTTTGTATTCATGATATGTATCAGAAGTCTCTACATCAGCACACAAATGAATACTTTCAATATATTTTCTTTTGTGTTAGTCCTTAATAGCTTTGCTTTGCCAGAAATACCCATTAGTCTATATTGAAGAAGCATGGGTCTTATATTCCCAAGCACAGCTACTTATTGCTATTCAGAACCATGAGAGGTTAGTAATGCGTGAGGAGTGAGGTCTTTTTCATTGAATATTAACTATAACAAGTTTTCTATACACTATTTTACAAGCTACTTCACACAAAAAGTGATAGGAGAATATTGAATTAAACAGTATATTTTGTAAATAAAAGTCAGTGCTAGAATAATTCTAGAGGCATAGAGGAAATTACTTTTTCTTTTCTATTTTTTCTTTGTTTTTTTTTTACTTAAAGTAACATTCTGACATGGACAGCTCACACTGAATGTTATTGACCACTCTGTGATCTTTTCAGATTAGATAAAAGGAATGATATGAAAAGATTTTATCAAATGTCAATGAATAGCATTCTTGTTCATTATTAATAATGTCCAAAATAAGACAGATTCTTTTTGAATCAATAATTGTGTTTGCAATAAAAAGATGATAACTTGAGAACTTCGTGCCTCACTCTGCTCTAATTCACATAAACAGGCTTAATTTAAATTGGGATTAATCAGTGTGCTAATGACGTGAATTACAGTGTAATAGTGCTTCCGTGAAAAGTATTTAAAATGCCTGATATTTCTTATTTGTCACACACAATTTATAAAGGCCATATCTTAATGCTTAGATATATGCTTAGTCTTATATACACAAACATACTAACTTCAGTAGAACTGTATTAAATTAAGCATCTAAATACCATTTGCCAGACTGCCCAATACAGAGACCATACTGTTATTTTTATCTAATGAATACCGATACAGAAACATAAGGTATGTATGATGACGTAATCTAAATTTTTTAAAGGAAATATTTAGATCAACATTTTCTGTGTTGAAATTATTATGTACACACTGCCAGCACAAGATTGTGTTTTAAAGCATTTCTTTTTTCAAAGTGGATTTCACTTTTTTCAAAAGGTTGTCTTTAAATGTATAAAAGACACCGAAAATATTTTTTACAAATCTATGACTGACATTCTGATCCTCTTTTCCATTGACGATCATTATAATCTTTAAAAAAATAAAAAGAAACATGCTCTTTTTCATGGTTTTAAAGCAAATTACAAACCCATTATTTTATGCTCTCACTGCTGGATTATGGGATATAAACAGCAAAGAAACGTTTGGGGTATGTTAAGCTCTTTCTTGGATTCTCTGAAACAGCAAGAAGTTAGTGCCATCTATAGACAGAATTTAATATTGAAAAATAATAGGAAAAATAATATAGGCTCATCAAACCAATCACGTCAAACAAAGCAAAGGTCATTCCATAATAAAAAATGAATAGAAAAATGCCTCAGATCTGCTCATTTTTTCCCAGTTTTTCTAAGAAACCTGGAAACAATTTAGCACAAATGAAGACTTTAACCTATAACAGAGCAATTTAATATTCCTTTCAGCAATCATGTGAACTCACTTTAGTACACCCTTGTTTAAAGTAACCCAGCAGTGGTCATGGGTTTAACACACTGCACAATAAACACCATTGCTGAGTCATTTCACTTTTTATTGTTTCATCTCTCAACTGAGCTGCCCTCAATAGTTATTATAATGGCTATCATCACTGGCAAATCTAATCTTGCAAAGCCTAAGCACCTAAGTCACTTTAATTATGTGAGTAAGCCAATTAACTTCAGAAGTTATTCACATGCTTTGTCTTGCAGGAACATGCTCTTAGATTATAAAATGATCTGTTGTATGTATCTTGTATCCTTTCATTGCAAAGCTTCTGGCCTGATGTACCATGGGACTTGAAAATCATACGTATTTAATGTAAAAATAGTAAAAAAATAAATAAAAAGGTATGCTGGTAACTAAAAATCCACATATGTACCCGACGAGAATGAGAATATTACCAGCAGAGTGGTGCTTTGTAAACCTTATTAAATACCTTAATCCGTATTTTAGGTGGTCTAAATGCATGCATAAATCTGTTTTCTCTTAGTTTTCATATTAGTAAAAAAAGGTTTAAAAGTCCAATCCAGCTTTCCAAGAAGCACCCTATTGGCTTTTTAATTAAAATTAGGTTTCAAATTAAAAACAATGCCATAGCGCCAGAATTAAAACTGGGATACAATTTGTCGAAGTTATACGGAGGAAAAACCAATGCTGTTATTGACCCTAAAGGATCAATATTGTCATTACTGTCAAAGCACCAGCCCCTCCAAGCCTTTTTGGACAGCCTCCTTTCCTTAAATCTCTGTTTTTATCCTGAGAGTGAAGAGGAGCTTGGGGCTGCAAACACCTGGTAGAGGATTCTGTGCTTGTGTCAGAGATGAGCAGAGCAGCAGCAGGGCGAGCACGAACCCAGCAAGCAAAATGTTCTGCGGTGTTTGGAAAGCAATAGCTGCAAGCTCCTTAACTTTATAAAGCACATGAAATATCTAAATGGCCTGTTTAGAGTTGAAAGACCAGCAGCTTCAGTCAGAAAACTGCATGTTTCAAGTGGTAAAATAGACTTACTTTTCGAAGTAAGTTATCATATAATTGACATTACTATGCCAAAGTTGTATGGTACTGCTGAATTAACTTTGGAACCTTCAAAGGGCATGCCTGTGTATTAGGGCATTCAATTCCATAGCTGGTCTCTTAGCCGCATTTCAATACTGCATTGAATATACACATTCATACACACACAGATATAAATATATATAAAATGTCGAGAATAAAATTGCTTTGAAATGTCTGTATTTCTGCTGCTATAACAAAAAATGAGTATGCTAATAAAATACGAAGCATTACAGCACACATTGAAATTCCT
Organism: Rissa tridactyla; assembly: GCF_028500815.1. Lineage (NCBI taxonomy): Eukaryota > Metazoa > Chordata > Aves > Charadriiformes > Laridae > Rissa > Rissa tridactyla. The sequence continues at coordinate 26,245,293 of NC_071470.1, read as the reverse complement.
CAGTAGAGGCAAAATAATTTCACAAAGAGTTTTCTTTCTGTCCAGTTCAGCACAATTGCAACTTGTGGTAAAGTGTTTCTAAAACGAATTAGGTTGCTTGAATTTGTTTGAATGTCAAGCGTATATATTGTCTCTCTCTCTCCTTCCATTTCTTCCAAGTACCAGACAAATTTTATTCTTTACTAACCTAACAAACAGGCAGAGTTTTCTGTAAAAGTACCAGGCTTTGAATTTTCTTCATCTCATGCAAGTCAAAGAAAATGTCATACTGTTTCCTTGGATGTTAGCAGAGGCACGTGCTGCAGAGCCATACATATACTGTGACAAAGCTCAGCAAGACGGAGATTAGCAAAGAAGGATGAATAAGGAAGTAACTGCAGGCAAAGCTAAATGTGGTGCCAAAAAGGAACAGAATTTCCTGAGAATCTGTTGATTTTATTTAATATTTTGTCCCAAGTATTTACAATGTTCACCTGCATCTGCACGTTCCTTTTGGTAAGCTCAAGAGCAACCTATATCTTCCAGCTGTTTCAGTAAATATATCTTAAAGAAGACAGTGCACTTGAAATGAAGAGGCCTAGGTGGAATTTGGGGCAGCCTGGTGAGCAAATTAAAACAATGGAGAGCACTCGATACTCTTGTTACCTCCAGACAAAGAAATGTCTGGTTTTACCCTTTCTTAACAGCTCTTTAAAGAAAGTTCAGAAAAAATAACATAAGTCGTGGGGCTTTTACAACCCTTCTGCCTCAGAATAACAAATAAAAAGACAAACGGAATACTACCTGGATGGTTTAGACAACTGTTTCTGTACATTTCATTTGCCTGTCCTTTTTTCAAGCCTGGGAGATTCACAGATATAGAATATTTGTCAAAAAAAAATACACGTTTTCATCAGATCTGAAAATCTGAAACTGATATAAGTAACTTTCACCCCTTTCTTTTTCATGTACAGCATTGATTCCCAGTGAGAGTACTGCTCACCAATGTTTACTTTCATTTCTTTTCAAATGAAAAATGATAAATACATAAGTTTTCAGTATGATTTAGTTAAAAAAAAATATTATTACTCCTAATTATTTATTTAGAAAGAAACAAATTATCAAATTACGTGCATGTGGGATCTGGAAGAAAAAGAAGAATGTGGGTCTTATCAGTTTTTAATTGGCTCAATTAAGTAAAATTACAGCTTGACTTCAGGCTGCTTTATGAAGTCTAAAAACAAGGAACCAAAGACCACGATCCAACGCTTGTTGAGACTAATGAGAATTTTTTCATTACCACTTTGGGAACAGGATCAGGCCACAAAACATCATGTTTTTCTTATGTACAGTTTGAAAGTGAGTCAGTAAGATAAAAATCTAGTTTTCTCATATTTAGGAGGCCTTTTCGAAGAACAGAGTCATTTGGAACACAATGAATAGCAGGAGAGCCAAGACGAACACAAAAGAGGACAAATCTCAAATGAACCAGCTTCTGGATGAGAGCTTTGAAAAAACATTCAGAAAAACAAAGCAGTAAAAATTTTTCAATTACAATTGAATTTATAGTTTTATATTTTTAAATAGAAGTTGTAAGAAACAGACCACCCAGACCAACCTTATTGGCAGCTGGGCCATCAAAGATAAACATGAAGATAATTCAGTAATAATTCAGTATATATACCTATAATAAATATGATCATGAACAAAGATTTTCTTTCAGCACCACTTGAATTACATTAATTAGGTTTGAATATTTCCCCATAAATTATTTGCAGACCAGTAGAGCCAAAGCCTGTACCCTCCTAAGTAATATGTTTTATACTATATCTGCTGCCCTATAAAACCAATTTCAGATCTATTTGGATATGTATGTGTATAAGTAATAATGTTAAACGAGGGGGAAAAAATAATTCGATGAAGATAAAAAAAAAAACACGCTAGGAAACTCATTCAGTGAAGAAATTGAATATACCCAAATTTCAGTGTTTTAGGGGAGTTAAAGGAAAAGGCTTCTTTTTTTTGTTTTAAAGGAAAAAATGAACCAATTTTGAAAGGCTCAGATATTTCCCTGCTGCGGTCTGGAGTTCTTGCAATATAAGTTTATTGACTCTTGTGCTGTTTTGAATTTGTATGAGGCCATTTATATCATTTATGAAATCTCATATATTACAGTGAAGCACATAATGTGGTTATGTAAAATGTGTTTTAGTTGCCAAGGAAAATAGAGAAGCAAAAAAAACAAAAACCCTTGGTGTCTTTGGGAGATTTTAGTATGCACCAAGCTTTAGAGGATGAATACGAAGCCAAATCCAACCTGAATGCTTTGGGTTTGCCCTGAGGCCTAGAAAGAACTTTTTTCTTTATGTACTCTGCCTCCACTTGGAGATAGATGTTTGCAGAATATTGAGAAGCTATATAAAAAAAGAAAAAGTCATCAACCAGTCTTGTCCTACTTCAAAAACACAGACTAGTTATTTCTGCTGTCAATCTACTAAAACTTTGGTTCCTTCTTACCAGAAAGTAAAGGGATTGATCGAGAGAACACTATAATATAAAATAATGCACTACTGGACACATCCCTTCCCATGGAAGTAGATTCAGTCAGTCTTCTTTTACAGCAAAAGCTGTAGGCTTTACTCAATATGAAACTATCATGCTCTTTAAATTCATGTAAAGGGAAGTTTGAGAGAATTTGAAAAGGCAAAGGGATGGAAGAGATTAAGGATTATTCTGTGTACCTTGCGTGAAAGAGCTTTGCTGGAGTTGCAGGAAGGAAAGCGAATCTGTCTGGAGGTATTATATTATCTAGAGGTAAATTGGATGTTAACTGGGTCAAACTCCACACAGCTGTAATTCTGCCGCAGGAGAATTCAGGACAGTGTGTCAGCGCAGCAGTGACTCGAAGTGACTGATTCTTTCACCCACACCAGAGAGCGGCAGCTTACCTGTGGGGCACGAGAAATGAGATCCTGCAAAGAAATTTCCTCATCGGCCTATTTGAAAAGGAAAACAACGGAACAGCTAACCAGTTTCCAATGCAAATAATTAAAATACTGCTCAGCAGTGTAGAACTCTGTGAGAAAGAAACCACCTACAGGAACACTAATAATTACTGATGCTGCTTATAAAAGTACAGCTAGAGTCGTAATTAATTTTTCAGTTTAAATATGAAGAAAACAGTCCATGTGATGACTAATAGTAGGAGAGGGCATTTTTCCTCCTTATATCAAGACAGAAGATAGACCATCAATACTTATCGGACAAAACATTACACTCAGGGCCTTATTGAAGTGAGTGGAATTAACTATTTTTCTACTTTTATTATATAAGCATATCGCATTTTTCATAACAGAATTGTTCTGATGTGCTGTCACCAGCATCGAGCCTCCCAAAGTTTGCCTCCCATTTGCTCTTAGAATCATAGAATATCTCAAGTTGGAAGGGACCCATAAATATCATTGAGTTCAACTCCTTCCTCCTCTCAGGACTACCTGAAACTAAACCATAGGACTAAGAGTGTCATCCAGAAGCTCCTTGAACTCTGACTGGCTTGGTGCTTCTTCATAATATGCCACAAAATGGTTTATGTTTTAAAGATCAGCCATGTTCTGGACAGTGAATACCACTATCCTTCAGAAGGGCACTGTCTGCAGCACTGGCAGGGCCAAACCCAGGACTAGACAGAAAGTCCTTGTCCAGGTTTATTAGTGGTAAATACTCCACGGGGTTTGGCCGTTGAACTCAGTTCTGCTGCTGGAAATTGAGAGTAATCCTACCAAAGATAATCTTTTGTAATGCAATGTTATCAAACCAAAGTGGATTCATAATTACTTTGGAGAAGCCATCTCATGAGGAAAAAAGATGAGGGGGACTCAATTAGCTGTAATGTTTTTTGTTATCACAAGACAGTCATTTTTTTCCCATGACAGAGAAGTCTGCTTAGGAAAATGGAACATGATAAACAATTTAAGGCCAAGTGAAAAGATGAATAATATCTTTGCAAGTCACGTAATTACTGTTTTGAAGTTATCATTAAATTCAAGATTGTGAATTACACGGAAAAAGAGGAATGTCCTTTAAATGATTAATTATACCTAGTTTAGACGACGCCGTATCTGTACCTAATGACTTACCAAATTTGTAGTGCATTAAAGATAGACCAAAAACAAAACCGATAGCCTTACACACAAACACTGTACTGCAACATTAGAGGAGAGATGAGGTCAATTTGATGAATGTCAGTTAATTAAAGACAAATCTCACTATACATAAAGGTTGCAACTTTCTGTCTAGCACTTTGCAGGAGTAAGAAAACTGTACTCTGAATAATTTTGATTCTACCCTGAGAAAAAAATAAATATGTTAAAACTTGGCTCTCTAAGCACTGATAACCAAAACCGTATTTTTTTTATCCATGTGCTAGCAGGGTGGATTATTAAAAATACTGAGCTCTGTGGCTCATCTGGAAAAACAACAGAAGGCAGAGTTGCTCTCTGTTTCTGAAAGTAAGTTTTATTTAGGGGACCTATGTAGTCATTTAGGGATCTGCTTTGACACTCAGATGCAGAGATTTAGGCTGTATCAACTATTGAGCATCATTCTCATATAAAAGAGAATTCACCATGTATTCCCATGTGCCTAACCAAGATATCTACCTGAGTGAAGGCAGGGACCCTTCCTTTTGCATCTCAGATACCAGGTGAATTCTTGACGCAGCAGCACCAATGCAATTTCCCCCTCCTCCTCTTCCCAGCAGCCTCTTAGCTCTTTTGTCCCTCCCTGTTCTGCTCCAGGCACTCAGCTATTTTGTTTATGGCTGCAGCAGTCGCTAGCTGTCTTGCTTTACACTAGTAAGTGCCTTGTCTGGTTTATATGTGCTTTCAATGCTCCTAAAAAACTTGATGAAGGACAGATAGCAAAAGAGGCCAGACCACCAGTCACTGTAAACCGGATAGCTCTGTGGATTCGAGTGAATTAAAACCAAACCGTACTGATTCACAAAGTATATTTTTTGTGCTGGGACGCTGTGCTTTGAAATTCTGTTGTGGCTGCACAGACTCTCCATTTTCTGGATGTCTGTTTAAAAAGCAGACATTTCTGTTTGCTGTGCATATTCATTTCAATGTGTATTTGAAGCCAAAGAGATCATCTGGATCCACAAATAAAATGCCTGCAGTCATTCATGGCCACTCACAAATACTATTGGGGTGACCAGAGGTAGAATCTATAATTTAGCTGTCAGGTTTTGTTAATGGGTCCATAAAGTAAAAATTATAGGCTGACAGCATCCTCTGTTGGGAAACTTGCCATTGAGATATACTGAGGTCTCTTAAATAAAAACTGTCTGAGTGAGAAAAGTGCTGTTAATACAGCTGGGTGCTTTAGGGTAGCTAGATTTCTTCTAATTCCCAAATACTCTACGGTGCTCTTGAAGGGCGAATGCATAGATTAATATCCTGTCTCCCAAGGAGATGTGCAATTTTTTTAATTTTTTTTTTTTTTTTTTGAGAAAAACGGTAGTTAAAGACAGGCACCACTTACATAGGGATCTTATTGATTCTCCGTCATGAGGAATCTTGACATGAAACTTGATATCTTCCTAGAGGATATGTTGTACTCTGGCTCCAGTTACGGTCCTGAGGAGCGAGAGACCTGGTAAAAGATAGAGACGGTGCTATGGAAAAGGTTACCAAAATCCTTCCTATCCTTAAAAATGTCTCAAGACGTGCTAAGAAAGACTGTTGGGTTGCAGCAGCGTGGTTCAAAGCCGTTCCCGCCGGGTCCAGCGCAGGGAGATGCTGTCACCCGGGCAGAGCGGCCGAGCGCTGCCACCCAGCGGGGACTGCCACCCATGACTCCACTTAAAAATTGCCTTTTAATGTGTCATTAGGAACATTTTATTTCGTCTGACTGCAGAAAAAAAAAAAAAAGAAAAAAAAAAGGAAATTATCAAAATTTATACCTTTTTTTTTTTTTTAACTTAAATGAAGAAGCTAGAGGGAGAGGGAAATTAATCCCAAGAGATTTAGTGCTGTGAAGTGCTAAAGACTTGCCGTTAATAACCAAGACCCAAGTCTTTGGCAATAGACCCTTCTGCGCACTCTCAGGAGTAAGATACAGAGCCTGGGGGCCATGGCAGAGCTCTGAACACAGAAAAAACGTGGGTACTACTGTGGTGTAAATTCCTGTAGTCTTTAAAGCTTGTAGTTACAATCCCATCTTTATTTAAACTTAAGTTGAGGGCAAGAATATTGTTCAATCCATTTTTATCTCTACCACCTCTTTTCTCAACAACCCTGGGCTGCTTCTAGGTTTCAAAATCAAATAAAAGATCCTATACAGGATAAGCGGTGCAATGACCTCTCTGCAAATGCAAATAACCCCGTCAAAGCTACAGCAGTCTGAGGAACAGGGCTGTAATACCTTGTATTATTACACCCTTTTCTCATTCATCTTCAGATGCCCTGTTTTTCCATTTTCCACCTTTTCTTTTGCATTCTGCAATTCCCAGTTCTCCTTTTTTTCTCCAGCCATCTGCTCTTTCTTTGTAGTTCTTGTGTACAAGAGAATCTGCATCGCTGTTCACAGTAAAACATGGGAAATGAAGAGTTAAAAGCAAAGTACCCTCCTGAATAATGCTCACCTGGGGCCGTTGAGGGAAATATAAGCTTCATATATTACTTAGAGGTATTTAAGTATCTAAATACTTACCACAACAGAAGTCTACAAGGTTTATGCATACACGGATTTTTCTAGGCAGCTCACTATAACTAGTATCCAAACCACCCACAACTATGCAGCAAAACTCCACATCATTGTATAAACAAGCGCGCCATGAAAAGCAATTTCTCCATGATTCCTCGGGGCTTTGTGGGTTTTTTGTTATTTATTTATTTAAATGGCTTAACAAATGTACTCAGATGCCACAGCAATAGGCAAGATATAGGAAGCAAAGTAGAATGTACACTGGAGAAAAAAGAACAGTTTAAGATCAGATTTAATTAATTAGCTATGGATTGTTCTCTTATCTCCATTTTATCCAGACTGGAATATATGTGATCAAACAGAATCAGCTACTTGGAAGAAAATTCCTTCTGGACTGCAGGCAGAAGGACAGTGAACTGCTTTCTCTATTTACTTTTTGGGGTTTGACAGTTCTTTACGTATACTCCTTTAAACTTTCACCCGGAGTGTCTCCAAGTTGGCCAGTTTTTCCTGATGTCTATGGGGATCTTTCAAGAGGAAAACAGGAGAGAAAACACATTTAATGCGATCCCACAAGCTTAGCAAAAGGTAGGAGTGCCATACTGTACTTCTTTCTAAGTGATTAATTTTAAAATTTGCAAGATTTCAGGTGGATAATGCCTGTCTATGAGGCAAGAAGGCAAAACTTCCCCTGAATTTTTTTAAAAGACATTCGTAGAAAACTAGTTTTTTATCCAAATTGGAAAGTGAAACTGAATACAACCACAGAAAAATAAAGCCTGCACGTTCACTCGTAGCAATTAGAAAAAAATAATCCAGACAAATAAGCAAATTATATACAATTTGAGAGAAGCCTTTTAAGAAAAATAATGATAGTGACTTTTTGATTCTTAATCTCTTACCTCATTTTGTGTCCCCTAAATGCCAACTTTGCAGTGAAAAGGAGGATTTTATAGCCACTCTTGCTTCTGTGTAGGACTGCTCAGGTCTCGGCAACTGAGAAAGCTCTGCTTTTAATGCACTGGAAGGCATATCCTGAGTATCTTAATGTGATTGATCACACCCAGCTTCAAAGAAAGCACAGCTAAGCAGGGGTGAGCTGTGCCCCATTTAACCAACAGCCTTGCAGTTTAAAGCACTCACCTGGTCTGTGGACACCAGCTCCAATCAGTGCACCACACATGGGCTTTAAACCCATCAGTTGTAAGACAGAGCGCTCCGCAAGTTCCAAATTACCTATAGAAACACAGAAGGAAAAGTTTATGAGGGGAGTATTACGGAGCTAAGTCTTGGGAGCTGCTCCCTCAGGAGCTGCTGCCTACCTACTGACCACACACCAGTCCATATCTAGATGTATAAATGTGACCATATTCTGCTCAAAATTCATCCCGCTACCAACACAGTTGTCTAAACCTTTGCTCAAGACCTATCAAGATTCACCCATTCCTTGTTAGCTGTAGGAGTCCTGCACAGGCAAAGGAGAAGACTCATTGTGGTCATACCTAAGACCAAGGCTTGCATGGTCAGGTGGGTCTAAACTAAAAAGTTCTCATATGAGCATCAAGGGTGTTTCACAAGTAGGGAAGCACTAAGAGGTTACACACCTATCCTGGCTTGGAGGTTGGTGAAGTGTCTGAGCAAAGAGGCAAGTGAGATTTCTTTGTCTGCCTGGGACCATTCAGATTAGGCTCGAGTAGGTACCAGACAGAGATGGGTTGGAAAAGTGTGTCAGTTAAAGAAGTCCTACTGGGGACCAGGCATGTGAATTCAGACCAGCAAGGCTTGCATTGGGGAATGGATGAGCAGGCAGCACATGAATAAAAATGATGGAGCAGAAATGAAGTGGATTTCTATAGCAAGCCATCATGCACGCTCTGTAGGAGTTGACTTCTAGGATATTTACATCCTCAGGGCCTTAGGGAAAGTAATGGTCGCTCTCTTCAAGTATTTAAACCAGCCTGTCTGGTACAACTCAGCCTTCAGGCTCAAAAACAATCCTTTTAATTGGGTGCTAGAGGCTAGAGACAATGGATGCTGTATGGATCCTTCCTCCTGCAGTGATTCTACTGGCTTCGCCAGCAGGTGCATCTACAGAATAGGAGGTGACCCCGCTGGTCACTGACACCTGTAGTTCCCCGCTCACCGTGAGGCTGCCCTTCGCACCCGCTGTAGGCAGGGGGATGCTACCATCAGCAGCACCTCCTCCCACTTCCTCAGGAGAAAGCTGAGGAGAGCGCTGTGGGGTGGAAGAAGGAGAAGAACCTAAACAGAAAGACTGCAATGGTCTCCACCATATCCCATCACCCAGGGGTTTAGGATATTCTCAGCATCCTAAACCCACCAACATGGGTGGTGAATGTCATTCATGAGAAGAAAGATAACCTGAAGACAGGCTTTATCACTCTGAAACAAATTCTTCTAAATAGGTGGCAAGGCCAGGAACGAGGTATGAGGTGACCGCATTCTTATTCCTGGTGCTTGAGCCAAAAGTTTGCCTCCCTGTCTTCCTGTTTCCTTCCGTGGACGATCAATCTGGAAGAAATATTTACTGAGCAGAGATTAAAAATTTAAATCAGGAATCACGTTCCTATTCCTAATCCTGGCATTCGACTTAATTTGTGGTTTTAGTTAAATCACAAATTCCTAGCGCTTCAGCTTTATCCACCTATGAAATGGTTATAACACTAGTTTAATGACTGTAAAGCACTTGGAAAAGTAGTGAACAAAGTATGCAAAATAAGTCTGATATTTTTTCTTTCTTAGCCTTTACAGTCAAGAGAATAATTCACAATGAATAATTTATGCAGCGACATGGACTCCTTTCCCTTTGAATGTTACTCACCCACAATGTATAATTTTTTTTTTCTGAGTTACTTGTTATTCTCCACTGGTTAAGTAATTCCCATAAATATTTATTGGTTTATGGGCTGTTCATGAAAAGTTTATTCAGAATATTTATTACCTGAAATTTAATGAATTGGTTATTTTTGGTGTATCCAGTCTGTGCTGTCTGACTAGATTCATGTAATTTGTTGAATCAGGTCTTTTATGCAAATTATTTTTCTTATACATCAATTAAATTTTCTGTATATATTCCCGCTTATAATATATGTTTGAGAACATCCCTAGCCATCAACTCATCCACTAGAAAACAAATTTAGTTTTTAAATCACAAATGCAGATAAAGAAAATTCAATATTTTAGTTAAGGTAAAAACATCCATTTGCATCTGATCTTACAGTATCTTATTCTTCATGGACAGAAAATGAATACAAAGATAAAAACTATTCTGGTTTTTTTTTTAATTTATATTAAATTACCATTAACTTCTTCCACGTACAAGTAATTTAACATGATTAAAGAGAATACTCTGTGGATTTACATTTTCCAAATGGATTAGCAATAGATGTCTTGGAATTCATCAGGTATAAGAATGAAGCTGTAAAACAGTAATTTAAGTAAATGCAAGGAATACCAAGAGGATTAAAATGAGATCTCTAAGGCCAATAACACTGCAGTGTAGATTTTATTGTAACATTAAATCTTTTGAAATATTTACAGAGAAGAAATATTCTTTCGCTCTGAGACAAATTATAGAACACAGAAGTTTGAGCAAGCTATGATTTACATTTTCACTTACCTGAGGGAATCATTAATTGCTAGAAACGGTTCATTATTTAAGAGGTCTTCAAGTAAAATTATGAGAAACAGGGAAAATTTCTGGGTGACAAGCAAAGCCTGTTTTAAATATAGCTTTATACTCCTGTTGTTGTTTTCTAAAAAAAAAAAAAAAACCAACAAACCTGTAATCATATTTCAATGATAAATTAAATGCATTAAAATATTTTTATGTTGCTGTTTCATCTTAGTGTAAAACTATGGAATAGCCAGCAAAGTAATTAACCGTAAGGGCATTTATATTTTTAATGCTCACAGTATTCTGTAGGACTTTTTATTTTCTTTAAAAACATTTTTAAACAAATCAAGGCATAACAATCTCTCACGGGTCATAATCTCCAGAGTATCATCTTTCTGCAGAGCTGCTTTTCCCACATCAACACAGTCCTTTGAGGACAAATTTTATTTTTAGTCGGGTGAAAATCTCAGTTAGCATCTTTCAGGGTAATGGACAAATGGATAAGTTCTTCGGAGTCTTACTCTAAAGTATTTGTGAAGTGTGAATACATTTGTATGCCTGTCAACCTAAGTGCCTTTCCATCCTCCAGACAAGCCTCCGTCCCCGTAATTGCTACCTTTGTACACACACAGAACTTCACACACAAACATGGAATTTCTGCTATGGGAAACTACCAAGTATCAGGGGATGAAACCTGTGTTAGTCTCATAGTTGTTACTCTTAAAAATATTTGACTGAATATATGAATTACTGCAAGAAAATAGTTTTTCCCTGATAAATTTTAGACTCAGCTATGCTTGGATTAAACCTTACCGTAATTGTACTGTCAAGGATATTGGATGCTAATTTAATTTAGTATAAAGAAAGCTCCAAACAGAACCTTCTCATTTCAAATGTTCATAACTTTTATCTAATGTATTATCTCAGAGTAAAATTAGTTTTCTCATCTCTCCAGTTAAATCTTAAACAAATCTGCATTCTCGGGCATATTTTTAAAATAAATCAAAAAAAAAGATAAAAGACTGTTAACAGAAAGTATGGTTATGGATAAAGATCCAAATCTAACCTGTCCCACTAATTCTAAAGTATACCGGACTTGAAAGGCATATTCTCTCAAATATTTTCTGCTGCTTTATATTCACTGACACAAAAGGGTACTCTTTAGCGAGATGATGCTTCCTGAGGCATAATAAGCGCTGACAAGCTCAAAAGAAGCAATGACTACAGAAAACAGATATACTGATTGTTTCAGACAATAACATGATCATGCACTGTCTAATCTTTCTGCACTCTCATCCTTCTACACAAAGCAACACGGTCTGAAAAAAAAATCACTAGCAAAATATAAAACCAAAATCTGCCACAGACATCTCAATAGCTATGCATTTATTATTTCACCCATAGGAAAACACAGAGCAGAATTTTCAAAAGGTTCCTAAATGTAGCATTGACTTAACTCTGAGCGTATTTGAAATAGTGTGTAAAGGCCACTGACTTTGAAAACTAGTGTCCTGCTATCTGTAGTGACTATGCTTACAGGTCATCTCTATATATATAAATCATAAAATCACATTTTAGCACTATGCAATGTTTTCTTTCTATTTGAGGCATAGCTCGTCAGTCCCAAATAGTTAAAAGTCACTACATCATGAAAGTATGTCCCGGTACTATGATTAGCTTATGAAAGAATTGCATCATGGTAAACAAAAAGGATTTTCCTTGAGTTCAGTCATCTCTGAATTTAAAAACAAAGCTAGTAAATCCAGCTGTATCTGGCGGTTCCCAGAGCAGTTGCTACATGGTAGTTGTAATTAGAGCATGAGACAGTGATGGATACATAGCTTGCTGTGGATGATTTTGGGGAAAAAAAAAAGTAATTTAAACCTTTTAGAGGGTTTACAAGGCTCAGAAGGTTTAGGATTTTAGAAGCATAAAAATCTTCCCAGCTACCCTCAGTGGAATTCCACAGCTCCTCCCACTGCTCACAGCTATACATTATTTAACAAATGCAGGAAAGAAGCTTCCTGAGAAGAGCAGGTTTTTACACACCAGATGCACGGTTTCCTTGCAGGTATTCTTCCTTAGATTACCACAGACAGCTTCTCACGACAGGCAAGGAATGACAGCATTATGAGACTGACAAGATTTCACATCGAGGTTATTTGGCTGATCTCAGATTTCTCCACCACTTTCCATTCCCCAGAACAATCTAGCTTTTTATTTTTGCCTTCAGGGTGCCTATATGTGGGTGCACTTTCTATTCTTAATTACTATGCTCTTCTGTATTTTCTGTGCTCCCTTCATCTCTCCTTTTTCAGGGCACCCATTTTAACCTCTTTCTTCCTTCCAGCCCCTTTGGGACTTACTGTGGGTTGAGTAGCACTTCTGATTTACAGTCCTGACTCTTTTGCTTTTGCAAACCCTCCCAAAATTGATTTTCTTCCCAGTCAACTGCTTTCCTCCCTTATCATATTTAAAGGGCAATTATTATTTTTTTTTTTTATTCAGTCAGCTCTCAACTGGATATTAGCAGGTTATGAGAGAGAACTTAAAAATATATCCCTTGATAATAAAAGCTACATACAAATCTGTCTGTGTGCCTTTAGCTTCGAAAATGTAGCAAACAGACTTTTGCAGACAGCTCCTTTAAAGAGCAACAGGAGTCTGGCATGTGACACGTACCCTGTCAAGTTCCTCAGGGCACCATGTTGCTGCAGGAAACCTCAGGAATGGTGATCCACAGCCTGGATAATCCACCCCAAAACTGCAAGGGATTAGGCTGTGGACTGTTCAGGCCATGGAGCTTGTTGATAGAAGCTGTTTTTTAAAGTACCGGGCACATATGGAAACAAGGCACTAATAAGCAACCATGAAGAAACAGAAAGGTTGGATTCTTGGGAACGTGGTGGGGGAATTAGTGGACGCATCTGATTTGCTCCTCAAAAGGGAAAAAGAAAACCATTTATCAGCAATGTAGATTTCATTACTTAAAAAAACAAACCAAAGCAATATTTTAAAGCAAGGGACTGAATCAACATATGTGTATATATATATATATGAAAATTACTGTATTGCATTACTGTAGCATTTTAGCCAATGGCAACTAGAACTGGGCAAATATCAAATTAAGTCTGAATTATATTTCAGTGCAGCCATGTTTGTGCCATTTCTGTAAGACCAGGTCTGGGCAGAGGCAGAGCAGTTTTAATGCTGTGGTTTGCTTCTGAGACGGACCTGCTCTGTCTGCCTCTGCCACCACTGGGAATACAAGCCAGCTGGGGAGGGAACAGGGGAAGACAGAGGAAGAAAAAGTGCAGCCCTTATCCACAGCCATTGACTCGAAAGAGGCCACACCTGCTTGAAGAGAATGGTGAGAAAGGCAGTGGCACAGGACCAGTAAGCTGGAGATGCACAGTGGCACCTTGATGGGTTGTAGGTGTACATCAGTGCCCTCTTGTCCTACCATCACAAGGTGAAGAAGGGATGGTTGGACTCACCAGTGGGCAAGAAGGAAGGAAAAAAAGGAAATAATCCCAACAAAAGTCACAACTCCCCACCTCCAAGACCCAGGGCTATCCTGCAACTCCACCTCTGCTAATTCTTCCCAGACCATGTTCCTATCAACTCTTCCCATCCCCCCTACCATCTTCTACTGAGATCTCACTCTGCTGCAACACTGTGTTTTCCTTTCATGGGACTTTTTCCTTATCTTGTCCATAACCAAATTCATGTTTGCTTACAGCACAGAAAAGCCTTGATCCAGATTTTACCTAGCCACAGAAATGAACCACCAATCTCTGCTAGTTCCCAAATATTACTACAGTGAGTACTGTAAGAAATCCTAGGGAGACCAGACATAGATGGCTCATGCAGTACAAACCACCTAATTCCTGAGCAACATGAGGAGCTGGGTAAGCAGTACCCCTGGTCAGCACCGCCTCATTTCTAAGCTGAAAAGCTACTTGTGGTAAGGAGCCATTCCTTTTGTTTAATTTTTGGCTTTTATCTTAAGCCCAAGCTTTCATCACCTTTTTTCAGCCACAGCCTCTGGATTTCCGACTCTGTGGCTGTAAAACAGATATGAAACAGAATATTGGAGACAAGCTACAGAAATGGCAGTCCTTGGTACCCAGCATTCCCTAGAGTTATTACAGAAGCTATATGCACTGCTAGCTTTTTAGTAAGATTTTTTTCTTTAATATGGAGGAGAAGTCTAGAGAGAAAGATAGAAGGAAAAGCCAGACTGACTGGTGACTTCACAGTTTCTGATTGCTGGTAAACTAGGCATATTCTGAAATTCAACTAGTAAATCGGAGCAATAGGGACTGTTAATGGTCAGTGATTAATTCATCTTTCATCTAAGTAAATGGCAGATAAAAATTAATAGACTCAAAGGCAGCTTCTTGAATCAAGCCTTCATGACCATCACTGCAAGTCATATGGAGCATTACTACATTCCTAGATTATTTTAAAGGAATTATTTTAAAGGAACAAAAACATAGAAAAAATTATGGGAAGCAAGCACAGTTTCCCACAAGCTCTATTATTTTTATTTTTTCAGAGAGGATGAAAGTGGTTCGCACCTCTTTGCGAGAGGTGACAAGAGCTATTCCTGACAACAAATTGCATGTGCACTTGGGTTCTTGGAGACAGGAACCCATGCTGCTAAGTGTCTCTCACATGTCAAATCAAGCTTATAAGCCTTGGCTGGGGAGCAATCAGGACGGAGGGTAGAACCTCAGAAATTGGCAAGTTTTCATATTTCATCTGTGCAAAATAATTGCTTCTACGCCACAGTGGCTTCAGTGGAAGTTGCACTGCTGTTAATGATGGCAAAGTTTTGTCCTGGTAGATACCTTTGACCTAAACACATCATATGGATTTGAAGCAATTCCTGCAAAAAAAGCTGAATGTGGAGTACAGTATATCAGAACCTAGTGGGTAGAGTCTGTGGAAATTTTTTCAATGTCAATAGTTTCAGGAAAAAAACAGATACTCTGAAACATTCACTCAAACAGGCCTTTCCAGCTTATTTCAATTACAACTTTTTTTTTCCTTCCACAAGTCAAAATATTCCTTCATTGTAAGAAATTTATGCTACTTCACTTGCCTTAAAACACAGCTGGTGTGACCTGAGAGATGTCACAACACAGTGTTGTGCCATATTCCTGGGTTGGGCTTTTTTCCTCTTCCACGAGCATAAGACAGGCAGCTCATTCTAGCATGAAACCAGTTGACTCAGACCACAGCCGGGAGCTGGACCACACAGACACACAAACAAACTGCACAGAATTTTTTTGTTCTGTACATCACCCTGTAAAATAATAAGGCCAAAGCCACACTGTAATCCCTAACTCCCCATTATTCTTTATTTCCCTTTCTTTTAGGTGCAGGCAGAAATCAATTGCCTTCTATACATTGCTCAATGGCAATGTTCTCCACATACTGTAGTCTTGCAACCCACCACATAGTCAAAGGAGAAAAAGGAACCATTTGCCAGCTTTCCCCAAAATGAGGAGTATTCAAAATAGAATTAAAAAAAAAAAAAAAGGCTTTGTAAGCCAAAAAGAAATTATTACTTTAAGGATGTTAATAATTTTCGAGGTGTTTTGCCATTTTACAATTTGTTTGGTTTTAAAGTAAATCTCATTATTCTCAGAGACATTTACTAGACTTTTCTGTCTGGAATGTGCATAGTTTGTCTTTGAAAAGATCGTCAGTTACAAAACTTACTTTATTTCTTATATGTAAAGAAAATATTCCAAGGATGTTATTTCCCTAAAAAGCCAATGGAAGTTCTCTTAATTCACCCCTGACAGCATTAGCCAAATGGGTAATAGACACTTATCTAATACAATGTATTAATTTTTTGTCATGTGCTTAAGGGAAATTTGGGTCATGAAGGTTCCTATCTATTTGTAAAATGGAGCACTAAATTCATAATATATAGCTCTAATATTCTTTGCGTTCATTAGCTTATGATAATCTAAAGTTCAAAATGCTACAAGAAGAAAAAAAAAAACCTACCTCAACAGGCAATGCCACATGATTGCAAATGCTAATCTTAATCCAAGAGGAAACAGGAATGTTTTCTAAATATTTGCATCAAATGCCTTTTTATCAAGTAGAATGATCATCTGAGATTATCCTCACCTATTTTGACACATTTAATTTTTCAGTCATTTTGATTATAGTAGTCCTCCTTCATCTGTAGATAGCCTGTTTGACATGTATAATCACTCTGAGCGTTAACAAGCTTTTACTGATACAAAAATCTATAATGTCAAAGGAAATAATTCTAAGGTATCCTGCTCTGATGGATTTGGAATGACAATATGATAATTTATGAACTGCTATGATGATGAAGTCGCTATGGGGCCAGCTTGGCAGGAGTCTGTATGGAAAAACAGACAGGAAAGAAAAGAAATTGTTGATTTGCTCCTTCTCAAAATATTCTTCTGGCGTTCTCTTGTTAAAACTCTGAACTATCAGTTTTAAAAACCATGCCAACATCTCCAGGCAACCTAAAAGCTGTCTTCCAGTTACGAGAACAGTAAAAATTTTGAGCAGAACCAAACAACTGGAGCAAGACTGAAAAAAGGGGGATGCCCCCAGGAGCCACCAGTTGCCTGGGAGAAGCAAGCTGAGGTGTGGGATCCTGCTGGCTAGATGAAACAAAGCAAGCCCACCCCCAACACAGGTAACACTAACATTGTTCCTTTCTTTAAACAAACAAGGTGGGAAAAGCATGCATTTCCTTATCTCAAGGGCAGTTATTGTGGGGGACCGGAAAATGAGGCAGTTTGGAAGTTGTCACTTTAAAAGAGCTGCTTTCTAATGCTGAAAAGAAACCAGAAATGTCAAGATTAAGTTCAATTGTTCCCCCTATTTCTACCCAAGCAAGATTTCATTACAGATCTCTAGACTCCTCTGCAGCCACTAACTCTGAGAAATCCTGACAATTTTAGCAGGTCTACTTCCTAGCGCACCATTTACATCTTGCCAGATACACCAGATCAATATACACATTCCACTGTCATTCAAAAAAAAAAATCAATACAGCACAGCGTGTGAAATGGAGAGTCAACAGAAGCAAAGTCAACTGTACGTACTTTGTTGGTTGAAAAGCAAGGTCAGACTTGAGTCTGAAGAGGAAAAAAATGTTACTCTCTTTCATAAGTGAAAGAATTCAAAAATACGATCTGAGGCACCTTGCATGGAATGTAGAAATGTTTCACACACAAACAGTAGGACTTTTGTTTTGCTCCTGTAAAAAAAAAAATTAAGACCTACATTGGATCAATAGTCTTTTTGGAAGCATTTATAAAAATGGCAAGTGAGAAGTATCAAAGCAGGAGCAAAAGTATCTGTGGTATTTTATTTTTTAAAAGGAGCTACACATTTTGTCGGCAAAACTGAATTTATAAATTTTGAGGGAGGAAAATGAAATATTTCATTATCATAAATGGCAGACTGTCAAAAAAAAAAAAGAAAAAAGAGGTCTCTGAAGCAGTGAACTGAAATGGGTAACAGTAAGCTTGTAAGGGACAATAAAGTACAACTGGAACCACCTAAGAAGCAAGAACCCAAAAGGCGCCTGAGTGGGGACAGAACAGCCTCCAACTTCCACGTCTGAAAAACCCAACTTGGTGTTATATCATCCATGCTGACTTCACTGCCAACTGCCATTAAACAGTAAAGCTGAAAGTGATACTTTTGCTCTTTTCCCACACTTCCTTTCAACTATTGTTTTCTTGTTCTACTTTCCAACGTGCCACAAAAAAGCATTTTTCTGGCCAATCTTAAGTGCCAGTTCAAATTAAGGATTTTTCATTCTTTAAAAATTAATTCAGAAATCTGCACTGCCGCGCTTGTTCTGACTGGATATAGACCAGGAGTTAAGAATCAATGCATCTTTATCATGAGCTAAACAAGCTTTAACATACAATGCTTATTTGGGTGCTGTCTTTTATTTTCTTTAATTTGTTTTGGATCAGGGCAGGGTGTTTTAATTGGCAGGATATGTTTTGATTGTCTTGTTTCCTTTGAATGGATCTTATTTTCTTGTCCTCCTTTCATCTGTTCCAAAACCCTGCATTTAGATCAGCTTGGCTTGCATTTTTAAGAGTAGTTCACTTGGGTTGGGTTACTCTGAACACACAATTGGTTATAGCCTGCTGCAAAATAATGTAAGTCATTTACTCCTTCTGAGTTATCATTTAATAAAGACAATCCAAGTCTGGAAGTGTTTTCACATGAAAACACTGTAGATAGATGTGAAATTGACAGTACTGTCTTTCAAAATGATGGTTGGCTGTGAGGTTCTTTGCTGTTGTGTGCTAGCCACCCATGTCAGTAAGGTTTCCATCTAGGAAAGGTCATTCCTGCCCGTGAGTACTTTTGCAGGAATGGTGGAATATGAACCACAAGAGAGTTTATGCAGTGTCTGTCAGCAAATAAGAGTGGGAATATTTTTTGGAAGTAGAACCTAATACTGTTCTCTTATGACGTGAAAAATGTAGAAGCTTTCAAGGCAGGATTTGTCTTGGCATTACCTTGACCTTATTTACAGTATCATCTATATACTGCGTATACAGCAGTAAGGCATTCAGCCTGTAACATCCAAAATTCCCCTTAGCATTATTTTATATTTGCTCAACTTGTTATCTTTCTAGACTACAGAAAAACCTTCTACTTTGATCATTTACTGCAAGTTCTCACCACTATTTCTTTTCGTTGGCATTACATTTCCTCCAAAGTCCTCAAATGAGATTTGCTGGTTCCTAGTGATTTATGTAATTTGACTTTCTCAAGTTATTCCGTTCCTTCCTCACCATCCAAAAAAAAAAAAAAAAGGAAAAAAGTTTATGTCAATATGATATTCTAATTACTTGTGTAAATTATTTTGAAACGTAGGGTCACACGCAGCTGTGCTGTTGCACAAGTATAGCTGCAACAGTGACAGGGTCCTGGGCTTTATGCCCCCCAAAAAACAGTGCCAATTTAATGATGGAAGTGTAGGAGAGGAGAAAAAAGAAAAGAAAAAGGCAACAGCTTTAATGTTTCCTAACGCCTTCTGGTAAATCCATACCTGGCAACACGAATATATCTCAGCCTCTCAACAATAACAACTATGGTAAAACTCCCATTGAATTCTCCATTACCCTGACCTTTTTGCTTTAATTTGCTTGTGAAGGCTGCAAACAGAACACAGCCACCTTCTTTTTAGTACTTTTGAGCAATTTCTTATTCTTGTATGTATTGGCACTGTGATTTTTCACTCAGATCTATACAAACACAGTCCTTTCCTTTTGTTTAATAACTTATTCTTGGTATAATGGGCTGTAGACGTAGAAGGTTTTGGCACTAAGTAATGATATTCAACAGCAACCATCTTGCATCATGTATCGAAACAGGCACAGATTTGTTTGGGGTTAATTTGCCCGAAGACATATTTGTCCTTCGAACTGCCACCTGGAAGTAACTGTTGCTTTGAATTACACAGGCAGCCTCGGGGAAGTAGACACTTCAGATAAGGGGCTAAACTTGGAAAGGATGAATACAAGTCGTGGTTGAACACTTAAGAACATGAGTCCAGAAATCCTGTCCTGTCTATGTCATTTGATAGTGAACCATAAGGTTTTGCGAATATGCTCATGTGATGCAGCAGGAGTGACTGATGGATCAGGACAGGCCCCATAGTGAACAGTGTTTTCTTTCCTTCCCCCAACAGAGCTGAGAGTAGAGTTACACATCCTCCCCTACAAGTATCTTCATCTGTAGAGTTCCCATAGAGATCCTCATTGCACCTTTTGGTCTTTAATACCCAATGATACTAATCAGAAAGGGAATGAGAGATGTGGACTTAGGTGAAAAACATGTCATCTGCACTCAATTATATATTTTATTCTCAGTTTATGCAGCTATTACTTTTCAAATGTCAAAATATCTACATACACTTCTAGATGACAAGCCACTAGTAGCTGGAAATGAGTGCTGATGTGGATGAAAAGGTACTTCACCTTTAGACTGCTGAGAAATGCTTATCTTCATTTCCAAGTGAGGGCAAGTCAATCCAACTATTACGTTTATCATTGAGAGTCTGGATTATGGTTATTCACACTAGTTGATGTTGAACATGAAGAGGAGCTGCAGGTTCTAGCTAATATGCAGTACACCTGCTTGCCTTTGCTGAGACTTAATCACAAACAGGAACCATGAACACATTTTCTTTAGGCTTTTCTCCTAAGTTTCAAGGCCGCTAATGGACTAAGCCCCAGTGACACTAGAAGCTGAACACCAAGTTATAAACTAAGCCAGTTAGGTTCCTCTAGAATATTGCAGATAATGAAATTCATGCCCGTAATCAGTCTCCAGAAGGAAATAAGATTAGTTGAGAATCTAAACATCTTTAGGAAGTGTTTCAAAGCCGCCTTCTTTTGGAAAACCTTTTCATCATAACCAATGTATACAATGTGATTAGACATGACAAGAACATTGAAAAATGTCTGTTAGATCTCTATTCCCCAACCCCAAACGTGAACTCAGTTCTAGCTACCATTTAAAGAAACATGCCACGTCTTTCTCTCATTGAATTTTACCTAGAAGTTGCTTGGATAGAGTGGTGATAAGCAGCATAATAAAAATGCAAGCTATGTAGTTTTTGATCTCTCCAACATTAAATTTACAGGTAACACTACAGAGAACAGCCAACTTATTGATGGCACTAACAGGGAAGCTTCAGACATGGTTTCATGATAAACTTCAGTATGGAATATTTGCTCACTGAGATTTTGGATTTATCCTCCACAGAATCAGTAACACATTCCTACTACTCAATCTTAACAGTATTTTTGAGGTTTTATCTGGATAGCTTTGTATTCAACACTTCAGCATGAAAACAAATTCAAGACTTGTTAATCTTTTCTGACAGCAAATTAAGGTGGTCAATAGAGAAAAACATCCTCATACCAGCTGCTAATTACCTTCTAGTCTTTGTTTAGTGCCATGGAAGGTCTTTACCAGATAACTGTATGTTCTTTCACGGATTTTGATGCTAAGAAAAGACTATGGGCAATATCCCCTCAACACCTCTTCATGACAACTGCAAAGACAACTATGTCACTGATACTTTGATACCAACTTTATTTTAGGTCTATAACATGAAACAGGTGAAAATAAAAAATATTAATAATAATAAAAAAAAGCCTGGCAAATTAGCAGTAATGGGCAAATGCTAAAATATTTGCCGTGTGAGATTCCTAGTGAAACACTATCTGCCAAATCTCTCCTGATTCAGCAGTGAAAGCACTGACGCTTTCAGCAAAACCAACCAAACTGCATGGCAAACACATGCGTATAGGGCTGTCTTCCAGCACTGCACTGCTCAAATGAACAGCCTGCAGCTTGGGCTTCACAGGTACAGATAAAGGGAAATAAAGAACGGTGAATTTGATTTTCCTTCTCATGGACACGGTTCAGAGCAGCAACAATGACACAATTTACCGGGGGAAAAAAAAAAATGCCCTTTTCTGCAAGAATGGCTTAATCAAGATGTGAAGACAAAATACACAGGATATATTTCCCTGCTTGGCATCTGCAGCTTAACACATTCAGAGGTCACCTAGTTCCTTGTAGTGCCACTCTGACACTTTCCATCTATGTTACCTTGTCCTTCAGAGTCTGTGTGGCAGATGGTGCACTCCCACCTTGGGAATCTCCAGCTCAAGGCAGAGCCATATCAAGATCAAAAGTCTGCACGCAACAGGCTCCAACATGGCTATGAGATGCACTGAGAACAAACGCTGCGAAAACAACCATTCACTCACATATTTATAGCAAAGAAACCCACGCATCAGTACTTAGTCACATGAGGCAAAGGGACCCATCTTCATGGTTTATTCACTTTTGTGTGTTAATTACAAATATGATAACTTTTCAAAAATAACCCCCTTTTCCGCTCTTACTTCCAATAAAAATCATCATGGAAGGGATTGGTTCACAGTGAAAACTCTTATCATTAAATTCTTTCATGCTTTCAACCAATAGAAGCAAACTTCAGATGTATCTCACAACTTTACCTACTTCATTACAAAAGCACTTGCCAAATCTTTGTCAAAAGCCCACTAAGGTTAACACTGAAAGTTTACAGATGAATTAATATTGCCGGAACAGTGACTACATTTTCAGTTTGGGTCTAACGATATAGTAATTCTTGATATCTGTTCTCCATCATACAAGCTAGTTGGTAAAGACCTTGCACCCATAAGAATGAATAGCAAATCTCCCACTACTTAGTACAGAGCTACACATTACATACATTTTGTGAAGACAGAAACAGAAACTGTACCTAGTCTACAGCTTCTTAAAATAAAACCTGGAAATACAGTCTAAAGAGTGAATTTAATCTCTTGAGCACCATCTAATGACCAAATTGTAAAATCACAATGACCAAGAAGCACATTGGCAGCTGTGTTAAAAAAGGCTGAACTTTTTGACTCAAGCTGCTCATGAATTTCCATCACAGGTTTTAATGGAAAGGAGCTTTTTACTGAAATGGAAAACTCCATGAATAGTATCCATTTTGACAAAATTATTGAGGAAGTTCTCTGTGAAAACAACACCTATAAATGCTAACATTTTGTTTTGAAGAGGTCTTGATTATTTTTTTCCAACATAACCAAAGTAGTACTTAGATGATTAAAAAGCCTTATTGTTTTTAGCGCTCTCCTGAAAGAGGAAAAAAAAATATTTCCTGACCAGACATAGCTAAGCGTCTTCATTCAATATTTTCAAACATTCTCTTGAACTAGACTTGCAAATACAAACTCACAGTTTCAGGTATATTACTGCCAGTATGGTATTTTGCATTTATTATCAGTTCAAGCACATTTAAAAAAAGAAGTAAAATAAAATCACAGGTCTGTCCAAAAATTAAATTATTTAAGCATAGGTTAAAAAAATTAAGAACACCTCCAAAAAGCAGCTATGATGAATAGTAGGAAGTTAATATTAAGGCTACTTATATCAGGCATGTACAAATCCTTTATGTAACTGGAAACGTCAGTCCTGAACAAAAAAAATAGATCGAAGATCAGGAAGGACGAGAAAAAAGTGATCAAGGGAACGGAAAGGGAGAAATAAGGAAAATATGGAAGGGGAGGAAAAGACATGGAGCAGAGTAAAAAAAAAAGAAAGATGGATAGAGCAATAAAGTCATCCCACCAAAGGAAGACAGAGTGCTGGCCCTGCCACCGAAGGTTGGATAATGGGCACATGTCAGACACTTTTAAGAATTTTTAGGCCATAATGGAAAGCTCAAGATATTCAAAGCACAAATAGGCCAAACTGAGACACAGATGGGGTACTCATCATGGCCTAAATATAGAAAGTTAATCTTCCTAATGCCTTAGAGATATTCTGAAGGATGGTTTAGTTCAGGTCAGGAATGTACGTTTCTAAAGCAAATCTTTTTGGTGGTGCCCACTTAACTGCACTTCGGTTCACATTATGGAGTAGTCTCAGAGCACACAAACTGCGTTTCTTTTGGATGAACTAACTGAAACATATGCGGCAGTGCTTTGAAGTTAATGGCATAGAAGCCTCTGGATCTGATCCTGCAAGAGCTAAACCAGCTTGGACTCCACCTCAGCAAAGGGATGCCAGGAAAGCCAGGCTTTTCAGCAGACTACCACAGGCTGAGAAAGCCCTGCAGACACAGTCTTTCTCACTGCTGTCATCAGGAATCAGTGCTCCAGGCACAGCTGCACCTGGGGACTTGCTGTCACAAAGAAGATGAGAGCTAACTCCTGGAAAAATCTTCACCCTGAAAACATCTGGATGTTTTCCAGCCAGTACTGGTGGCAGCTCTCTAAAAAAGGACACCTGTCACATCTTTCCAAAAAAAAAAAAAAAGCAAATAGTTGCAGAGCAGCTCTGGACTTCAGGTTTCGTTTTGAGCCCAGTGCATCCTGGCAGAGGAGGCAGCGTTTCCCTCGCAGCCTTTCCTGGCCAGGAGCTCGGCCCTTATGAATGCCACGTTCTCTCTGCATATTGGCGGCCATCAGCCCAGCTTTCGTGCCAATGCCAAAACTGTTATTCAGCGAGAGCGGGATGAAACTAAGCAAAATAAGGGCCTGATTTACAATTAACTTTTGACCCAGCTTCACCCACTGCCTGTGTGTGGCAGGCAGGGCTTGCATTAGCAGGTGTGAGCGGCCCAGAAGTGCTTGCGTAGGTACGTCTGGGCAGGAGGAGAGGCCAGGTCCCAAAAGCAGGTGCTAATTGATCCGTGTTAGTGCAGACTTTCGGGGCAGAATGGCTCAGTGTTCTGCTCTCCCACCACCCGGCGTACGGCGAGGGGGAGGCGAGCGGCAGCCGGCATTTATGCACTTCATAAAAACACCACTCCGTCCATCACGAGAGCCCCGAGATCACAACCGGCCCGGACTGAGGGGCATTGACAGAGCCGCAGTGGGAAGTTTGCACAGCACCTGCCTGTGTTACATCTGGCACGCGTCACCACGGGTAGGCCCCATCTTTCACAGGGGGGGGAAAAAAAAAAAAAAGAAAGAAATTCACGTAGACTTTCATATTTTTGAACATGTATATATATATAGCTTGTGTGAAAGGAGAAGCAAGTGTTTTGGCTAATCCTGATTTCCCACTTCTGCCTGCCCAAAAGCGTCTCCTACCTCCTGCGAGCACACTGGGCTCTGCTGCTCAGCCTGAGCTGGAGCAGAGGGGGGTGCCTATGGCCACCGATTTCAGGACTTCCAAGGGAAGACACACAGCCGGGCTGTTCCTGCCACCACGAGGGACGGGACAGGCCAGGGATGTCCCCCACACACACCAGGACCACCGCACCAGGACCCACCAAGCCCCCTCTGGTGGCACCAGCCTCAACGAACCTGATCTCAGGGGTGCCAGAGAGGGCCAAGAACAGAAGGGAGCCTTCCCAAATATCTGTCAAGACATACGGAAAGGACTTGGGGTGACCTGAATGGCAGAGAGGGTTTGCATTCACTCCTGGAAGTGGTGACATCCTCCAGTTTGGGAGGGAGAGGTCCCACAGAGAAAACTACTCCTCCTCATAGAATCGTTTACGTTGGGAGAGACCTTTAAGATCACCGACTCCAACTGTTTATCTACCACTGCCAAGTTACCACTAAACTATGTCCCTAAGCGCCACACCTACCCGTCTTTTAAATACCTCCAGGGATGGTCACTCCACCACTTCCCTGGGCAGCCTGTTCCAATGCTTGACAACCCTTTCAGTGAAGAATTTTTTCCTAATACCCAATCTAAACCTCCCTTGGTGCAACTGGAGGCCATTTCCTCTTGTCCTATTGCCTGTTACTTGGGAAAAGAGACTGACCCCCTCTTAGCTACAGCCTCCTTTCAGGTAGTTGTAGAGAGCGATAAGATCTCTCCTCAGCCCCCTTTTCATCTTCAAAGCTTTCCTGGCAGTGGGACCCCTGGTTCCAAATATGAGCAGTTTGCTACCGTCCAGGATAATGGGGGTTTAGGACGACACAGAGAGAACCTTGGATGATGCTACTATCTCCAGATCCCAGCTGACTCCTGGTGCACCTGAACAGAGCTGACGTGCCACTGCAGCTCCCATCACATGCTGGCGGCATGTTCGGCGTCACGATGCCAAGTAGGCTCACACTGTCAAGCACAGAGACAGCTCCACTGCCTTAACACTGAGATAAAGTATTCATTTAACATGGAGAAGCGAGTACCTGTGACGGTCTCATACTCCACTGTAGTTAGCATTAGAGCAGCTCAGGAGACTTGAGTTTCACTGAAAAACCGCACCTGACAGTTGAGTTCCATTTGCATTATATTTAGGCCTGCTTAATACTGAAAGCACTCTCCTAAGACACGAAAATAGAAAGAGACTAAGTGAACAACAAAAGGAGAAAGCTATTTATCAGAGGTTGCACTGTGGGAATAGGGATTGGAGTATCTCAGTCAAATCCGTCGCTTAACTTACTATTTCTGTCCAGAAGAACACTACAGAAAGTATATTACCAAACACACCAGCTCTGCCACCCTTTCAGCATCAAATCACTGGAAAAAACAAGCCTGTTTGTCCCTCGGGCAACTCCTTGAAGAAGAAAATGAAGGTTAATAAAAAAAAATAAAATCTATCTTTTCACTGTGCCATTAACTTATTTAGTCATTGTGTGAAACATACAATGGAGTAAAGCGTCACATAGGTATTCTTTGATGAAACTCTCAAAGATTAATCGAGCCATTACCATGACAAGTGCAAAAAAGCAGAAGTAAAATTTACAACATGATGCATATTTTCCATGGTGGATAGGAGTTGTGTTCTTGAACATCCAGGGGTTATGCCAGGGCTTTTTTTCCTCCGTGTTTCAGTTCTGTTACATACAATTTCAGGGTAGCAATACAAAAGCGATTTAGCAAGATAATCACACGCCCAGTGAAGTTCAGCAGCTTGTTTCATTAACTATTAAAGTGTTGCCTAGAAATGCTTCTAAAGATTTGATACTATTTGTCATGGGATTTTTCCCCCCCTGCATTGCAACACGAATTTTACAGCAATTAAGGGAGGCTGTCCCTTATGGCTGCAGCTAGAAGTTGCATGTCAAAGCCTGACCTGTCTTTTTTGAATCTGACTTCAAAAAAAAAAAAATTAAAAAAAAAATAATCCCCAGAACAAGGAAGGGACCAAAGGCAGCCTTCAGCTGTTGAACAGCAGACTCACACAAAAGGCCAGTGTGAAAAGCAAGACTAATCTCCCCATGCAACATACACTGTATTTTCAAAAGTCAAGTGCTCAGGTCTCTTCACTGCCATGTGCGTTAGAAGGAGTATTTGTAATGTGTTGTAAAGCTAACAAGCTTGGTTAAGCAGAGGTGTGTGGTCTTTCAAAGTGTATTCCCAGGGTAAAACCTCCCTCCTCAAGAAACTCATTTATCACTGTGATGGTTTCACCTCATTTGAAGCCAAGTTATTGTCACCCTTAAAATAATGTACCTTGACAGGAAAAATGAAATTCATGTGAAAAGTTATACAGTCATCACACTCTGGAGTCAAAATATAGACTATCGTATCAAAACATAAAGCAGATGAAAACTTTTTCCGTGTATATATTGTAGGTGGTATTTGCTTGTACCACAGGCTTTTTCTTCTTTTTTTTTCTCCTTTTTTTTTTTTCTCCTTTTTTTTTTTTTAAACTAGATGTAAGCATTTAGATCATGTGCATTCGGAATAATACATGGCCTATGGTTCACTGTCTTTAAAGGGAGGTGTACATGCTTCATAGCTGCTGTGGTATGACGGCCAAGGCTTTTTAAAACGTTAAGCTAAGCTGAGAAACGTGCACATGTATTTAATAGGGAGTAACTGTTTAAATGATTGGTCACCCCCTAGTGCACGGTTGTATTTCAGGTGTTGTGAGTGTGCTAAATCTTGTCCTGCCCTGTTCCGCAACTGATGTTTGCACTCTGGAGTCTCTTAAATCTTTCTCTTTGACCCTCCATCCTCAAAAGTTGTTGAGGACCTGGGGCGGACTAGACTAAATGAAACTCCGAGTGGAAACGGTTCCAAGTTAAACCACAGGCTCTCTAAGAAGCTCAGTCCTCTGATGCGTATTTTCAAATCACTTCGACATACAGAGTGTGCTCTGAAGGAGCTGTGCAGGAGCACCCTGTGCCAAGTGCTGTCACTGTGAGGGGCTCTGCTTCGCTCAAGTCACAGGCTCTTTCTGAGCTTCTGCTTTTCATTGTGGTTTTGTTGTTGGTTTGCTTCTGTCTTTTTGCTGCCATCCCTTGGCCCCAGGATTTGGAGATTTTATTTTGAAGACTTTTAGGATTGCTGGCATTTTCCTAGCTGGCTGTGAATTCTTGCATTAATTGTTATTTACTAAACAATCAGATCAATTTCTGAAATAAATTATTATGTCTTTACACAACTATTTTCACCTTTACTATTTTTCAAAATATTCTCGAGGTTCATCCGACTTTTCCGTGAACATGCCATAAAACATTCTCTGTGGGGCTGTACCTGCCAGAGTCAGCAGGTATTTCCTAAACTCTATATGACTTCTGTGCCTTCCTTCACTGCGGTCTGCATTTTTGACTTAAAGACAATCCTTCAAATCTGTATTTAGACTTCCAGTTAAGCGGTCTGAATATTATAACCTTGTAGACCTTAGTGAAGTCATCAGTAAAATTAGGCCATGTTTAGAGGACTGGAAATTAAGCTTGGAGAGGGTATGAAAGTGACAGGTGACATCAATTATGAGATATGAGATACACATAAACAAAAAGGGAAAGGCTCAGACAGGGGGGAAAAAAAAAAAAAAAAAGGCAAACAAACAAACTTTTGCATAAGAATGTTTCTCTTGCCTTCCTTACCAGGTTATTTCTGTTTTGCATGTCTTTCTCATTATCTTACTCAGTCTGTTTTACCAAGTTGTCAAGCATATGGAAAAGCAACTTGGTCATTTTTTTTATTTGGATAGTAACTCAATCAAAAGAAATACTTATGCAAGGGATGCAATGGAGGGTGTTGTGTTTCAGGGCTGGCTCAAAAGCCAGAGCACCCTTCTTTGCCTAAGGTTCAGGATGAAAGAAAATTATTAAAAACCTGCAAAGATTACTAAAAACTCTAATGCAAATCCTGTTTGTAAGACTATGCAATTTTGACAGAAACAGTTTATTTTACTGGAATTTCATCCTGAAGAAAACAGCACTTCTAACAATTTCAAAACATGCCTTGAGGCTATATTCACAATTTAATATCTCAATTTTTATTCTAAAATAACTTTTCATTTACTTTTTTCTTAGTTTACCTCATACTCATATAACATATGATCAAAATCCAGCCCACACAAACCATAAGAAAATTAAATGTTTCCATTTTGTCAAATGAAGAACCATCAATCCAAAACAAGAAGACATTTAGGAAGCCTGGGTTCTGGAAAATGTTAAGTGTTCCAGGTTTTGTGCCAGTTTAATACACAGCTAAATGTCAAACCCCTTCACAAAACAAAATTCTGTTTCTTTGCAACAAAATCAAGTAACTGGAGATTACGAAAACACGAGGTCTGGCTAGTACAGCAACCACATTGCTCTAAATGCTGAGCCTAATACTGATAAAGGAGTCTGTTTTCAAAACTGGGTACTGCTCATATTTAAAAGTCCATCCTAAACTGACTATCTGCATTTTTCTTCCTCTTTTACTCAAATTGCTCCTCCAGCAGTTTCTCAGACATGCACTAAACTTCTGATGTCACTATGGGAAAGGTCCAACAGAGAACTTTTAAGGTAACTCACTTACCATGCAATCAATTCTGATTTATTCATTTCCATGTAACAAGAAGTATAACAATCACATGATATACATACAATGCTAATGATAAACCTCTGTTACACATTTCCAGCTGCTTCCCACATACAATCTTCTCTCACAGAGAAAATATCGATGTCTACTTGCAGACAGTTCTGCTATTTACTGAGGCTGATTCAAATTGATCCTGAGCTGTTAATCTATGCAAAATTTAATTACTAAAGAACTTGAAGCAGCTGTGATGAGAAACTTTGTGTTTCCCCTGCACCACACAAATTAAATCCTTTTTCAGATGCCTTTTCTCTACCCCTATATAGGTCTCACCTGGAGCTATTTTCCTTTGCTAATCCCATTACTTCAGAGCAAGAGATAACTTAAAGCACTAAATATGCCAAAAGTGATTGCATACATTTGATTGGCTAGCAAAAATAATGCCAGCGGGCATAGAAATATTCATCTCTGGGAGGTCTACGAAAACTCCAAATAAGATGAAAATAGTATTGATAAGATAGAGGTTATTTGTATAATAGTCACTGACACTGAATTTTAATGTTAAGTCTACTCCACACGTCCTAAAAGGATGAAGAGATGAACTAGTGGGCATATACGAAAGTTATCAGACAGGAAGGGCTGCTTCTACCCTTGGGAAGGAGATGGATCAAGTCTGGAATAAAAGACAGGCATGGATAAAGGAGATTAACCAGGCTATTAAATAAACAGAAAATAACAAGAGGAGTGTTGACAAAAACAGTAGAAAGTATGTTCTGCAGTCACTGACTGCAAAACGCTGATCAGGGAAAGGATTTGGTGACGACTGTTGACAGACACTTAAAACCAGCAACCTGATGTCTGGTAGCAGTTAGGAGAGCAAACAAAACATGGGGCAGTGTAAATAGAGGAGCAGAGCACAGATCTC
The DNA here is from genome assembly GCF_028500815.1 of Rissa tridactyla. NCBI lineage: Eukaryota > Metazoa > Chordata > Aves > Charadriiformes > Laridae > Rissa > Rissa tridactyla. The sequence goes on along the minus strand of NC_071470.1, from coordinate 26,214,724 downwards.
ACCAGATAACTGCGTCCTGGTACAAAGGGCTGCTGTGACCACACCTGGAGCGCTGCATGCTGCTTCGGGCATCGCCTAACAGGAACTGGAGCGTAGGTACAAAGGAAGCAAACAAAAACACTGGCTCGGGAGCAGGCCCTTACAACTGGGAACATCACTCCGATACAGGGAAAGAAAAGAAAAGCTGCCTGGCAAAAAGCATTTAAGGGCAAATACCAACTCGAATAGCTTTAAATGGAGGGAAATTTAAGGGAAAACAAGGCAATTCAGCAGAAGTGACAGAGTGCGATACTGTGATAAGATTATAGAATGTGTACTGACAAATCCTGCAAGTGCATTTCTACAGAGCTGCAGCTATTACTGTGGCTGGGAGCACAGCATAAGCTACTGAGGGCATTTTGGCTTTACTATGCGACTCATGGATATAGAACGATAGGATACAAATATGAACTCGTACACCATGCCTCCGGGGCCACAGCATGTACCATTGCTCAGAGGTGCCATCCTGTGCTGTGTCGGAGCAGATCTGCCCTTGCTGAGCCAGTTCGCAACCACTGCAGACAACTTTCTGCTGTTGGAAGCCTGCACCTGCGCTTCATGTGCTCTCCCTCACCCACCCCCTGGTAGCTGCAGATCTCAGGAGATTTCAAAATTTGTGCATGTAATATTGAAACTGGAAAAGCAATATTTCAGGAGGGAACTCTGCTTCCATTCTGTTACATGCTGGCCATGCCTATACTAACGACCTGGTTTGGATCAGGAGAATTTTTTTGAAGGGAGTCATCTAATGGTCCCACTTACCACACGTGGGTCACATTGTGGAGCAACCTCAGGGCACACAAACTGAATTCCTTTCAATTGAAATTAAACCTTGAGACCAATATCAAGCCTCCAGCTGTTCACAGGCTTCTGTTCCAGGGGTCAGAGCCTTTTCTGAAGCTAAAGTAAACCCCCTGAAATGAGAACAGTATGGATGTCAGGTCCTAAGCACCCACCATTTTGCCCACCAGATTTTCTCCTGCTGGGCTACAGCAGTTGCTAATGTAGACATGGCCTATCTCTGTTTCTTAAAAATAGCTGATCACTGAGCATACTTTGGTGTTTTGCCCGGCAATGTTTATCTGCTGGAGTGGCTGTGACTACAAAGTCGATATCAAGGTCAAGCTATGAATGACGTATCCATCCCACTGGAAGAGGACATTATGGAAGAATGATCATTATCTTCATTATCTTCTATCTTTTGACAAAAAAATAAAAAGCACGAAACGTGGACTGACAAAAAAATATCTGTCTTCGTACCAGGCATACAGGTGAAAGGAAACTGATAAGCCACAGAGCTTCTTTCTCTCCCAAAATGTTATTACTGTGTAAATATGAACCATGCACATGGTCTGGCTATTTGCCAGATCCACTTGGGTGTGAAAAGCAGCCTTCATGGTTGAAAAGCTATTTTTCTGAACCGCAAATGGCCATGGCCATGTGAGAGACATCTATTTAAGATCTGGCCCGAGTAGAACCAGACATAAAAGACAAAATGGCTGGTGAGGCTCTCTGTCACCCCTGAAGCTCCCTCGTTTTTTAATAGTCCCTTGTAGACTTGGTGGGGAGCCATCTGAAACAAGCTCAACCCCTTAGCTGGCAGCTACTGTCTGCCTACGAAACATGATTACTCAAAAAATATTTTATTATGACGCACTTTCAGAACTTCCTGTGCTTAAGCCAGTTTATTATCAGTGGATTTTTAGAGAGGTCCCATCCATTAATCAGAAAGGCGAAATGCCCCAGGGGTGGACTGTGTTCCTCCAAAGGAGCTGTAAGAGCAGGTTATTCAAGAACTCATTTGCCGGTTATAAATACTCTGAAGTGCGGAGCGGGAGTATCGGCAGTGGAGAGCACATTAGGAGCTGATGGTGCAGCTGTGTGGATATATTTCCCTTGACTTGTGTGGCATGGGGCTTAGAAAGTATAAAGGGTAGGAAGTGAGGTGGAACTGGAATTCAGAATAATCAGGGTCTCTCTGCACTGAGAGCACGGCGAAGAAACAGCTGAGTACATAAAACCTCATAAAGAAAACCAAAACAATGATATTCCCTATTGTGACTGTTTAGTCTTTCTGTAGAGACTCATGAGGTCTGGGCTATTATCTATTTTTAATATCACTTGACCTGAAAATTTATGCTACCATCTGGAGAATGTGAGGATTTCTGTGTTACAGACTTAATACTGTCAGGGAAAAAAAGAGGGGGGGCAGCAAGGGAGGTACGTTACCAAAATGTTTAAACGTTATTCAGCAGATGCCACTCATCTCTTTACATTTTTTCTAAACAGAACTTAAACAAAAATATATATTTTAAATTGCAAAATGTAAAAATACAGGTTGAGATGTGAATTCATGTATATTATCTCAGATAATATTTGCTTTACATTTCTTTCTATTTCAAGACTTTTAGTACCTTAGAAAATTAAGGTAACCTTCCGGAGGTCTGCTGATAATTTGTCTTTTACATAATGAATTGGAAATACTAAAAGCAAGAGGAAAAACAAAACACTATTTAAACCCTTTTCTTCTTATTATTACATTTATAGTCTTTGTTTCTGGAGTCATCTCCAAATAGGGAGACTGGTTTTTAAATCATGAGATTTAAGTGTCAAAATAAATACATTTCACTTTTTTTTTCATCTTTAGGCATTAAATGCTCATGCTTCAAAACTTCTCTGAAAACCTGGCAGCTAGAAACCCTGTAATAATTGCAATCGCTGCGATATTAACAAAACAAATTATATCATTAATGACTTGCAACAACGTCACAAAAATTAGCAGCTCTGTAAGATAGCGAAGCAGAGCCCCGTTGTAGAGCTGGAGGGAGCTGTAGAGTGGAGGGGAGGATGCTGGACCTAGTCTGCTGTAAGGGCCACTCCTGGTCCCAGGGTCACTTGCGGTGGTCACTGGCCCATAAAGCGACACCCAGGGCACCCAGGGAGCAATCACTAGCCAGCGTGACAGGGGGCACGAGTGGCCCATGCTCATATTGCTTAGTGCAGGATCCCTCTGGTGCTCACTTGGCCACATCTTCACTACATATTATTTGGCCCTTGGGTTCCTCTGGGCCCATGTGGCCCTACACATACTTAACCGATTTTTTGGCAGGGTTGGGGAGGAGGTCCCATTTCAGTGCATCTGAAATAACGTGAGAGCCAGGCTGCAGCCCACCAGCGTGGTGCTTGTATGACCTAAAACTGAAGGTATGTGTCGTGTGCCCTGAAGTGCGAGACCCTTTAGGGTACGTAGCCTGCTGGCATAGCATCAAAAAATGTACGGAGTAGAGGAAACTAATGCTGATGCAGTCTTGTCCATACTGCTGCATACTGGGATGGATTTTTAAGTGAGGATTTTCCTTGGTGACTGCTCACTGGAGCACCCCAAGAAAGGAGTGTCTGTAAAAAGATAATTCTAACCAGGCTACAATAACATCAATCATAAAGTAATGCATTAGGACACAACATTAATAATTTTGTATTTTTGTGCTTGATATTAATGAAAGGCTGAATGGAGCTTCCAGCCAGGGAAAAGTGTAACATTTTAAAAACGTGTAATTTTGCACGTTGGCTTTCATGATGTGTGAAACTGAAGAAAGGGGCGTAGACAAGCTCACCTCCAGAATCCAGTCTAAACCGAAATTAATTCAGCCTTTCTTAATGGAAATTAGAAGAGTTGCGTGAAGATCATGGCCAGGAGTCATAGAGGCACATTTGATTTTCTACAGTCAGGCTCTTTAAATCCTCCTCCCCACACACATCAGTGAAAGTTGTCTTGATTTTTAGAGTTCATGGTAGCATCCTGCAAAGCTTACTGTCTGGAAGAGGTGTGTTTCAGTACTTCTGGAAGTCAGGAAAAATATTTAGAGGTCCAGCTTTTGGAGTTAATCAATGGAAGACTGACTCACCTTGTATTCTTCGAGACCAAACCTTAAACAGTTCATGAAATTCTCCTGTTAAAAGAGGGTACTGTACAGCTTTGAAAAACTGATTCAAGATGTCAGCAAAGTGATCACTGATCTTTGAAAAACCTCAACTGAAGTTCAGCTCACCACCTACAATTCAGTTTCCTCCCCAACTGACTACAAACAAGCAGGTTTAAAAGTCCCATTCTCTCTCTGTATAGGTTATAATTGGTCACAAACTAATCAGAAGCTATACTGTTATTAATGGAGCCCCGTGGGGTAATAGAGAGGCATTTTGAAACCCAAAGAGATCTCTTCCTTGGATCTCTTTCTCAGATTCCTCCCGACTGTGGCTGCTTCCTGCCCTGTCTACTCCTGTTAACCTTCAGCCCCTCTTTCTTCACAGCAGCTGGTAAGGCTTAGGCATATTTTCTCCCTTTTGTCAGGCCCCTTTCACCCTGCCTTTGCTGCAGCTCTAATTCTTGCACCCAGATTAAAGGGCGAGGGAGTAGTGGCGAAGTGCTGTAATTGAACAAGAGGCCGTGCATTATGAAACTCTCCAGTGACACAGCCTAACCGTGCAAGTTAAACAGCTGATCTTCCTTATCTAAATAAATTTCCTAGCTGGGAGAATAAGATCTTACTTGTCTGCAGACATGCAGTGCTCTGGAATACTGGCAAGTACAGCATTGAAACAATCCTGATGCCTGAATAGAAATAAGGTTTTTAATCATTTAAATCTGGAGAAGCAAAGCTATTTTGCTCAGACTGCTCATCCAGCTGCAAATGCTGTAAACACTGCGTCTGTCACCTTCCTGCTAGTCAAGGTCAAGGCTTTATATGGTGTAATTCTTAATATTATGATGTTGATTTCACATCTGATTAACAACCTGTACAGGTTCTGGAAATTTGTAGCTAGATACCCCAGAGAATTCAAAGAGAAAGACAGGAAAAGTTCTTACTGCTCTTTAAAAATAGGAGGATTTTTTACAGCAGAATGTAACGCTCCTGTTTGTTTGCCATTTTTGCTATATCCTGTGTTTCCTATTGCAAAGGAATGACACAGGCCAGTACTATCTTGTTATTCCACAAGATAGTAGAAGGAAGACAATTTATAGCAGAGCTCCAATATACACAACCGTATGTCAAGTCTGCCTGTTTATTTATTGATTTTCTTTAACTATCCTCTCGCAAAATACTGCAGCAGCAAAGTTGCCAGTAAAGTACACGTACAATCAGGCCCCCCTGTTGCCCATGCCAAGGTCTCTGCCAGCGTATGCCAGAGGCATTATTTCATATTTCCATTCATAAAAAGTGAGAAGAAAAGAATAACTGCATCATCTATAGACTGCGCACATCGTAGTCGGCTCGGAATATCAAGACGCATTCCCAAGGGTTCTTATTGGGAGTTATTAATGTGATTAATGTGTTCCTGTATCAGCTGTTTGTTTAACTGAGCATTGCCGTTGCGTTTTGCACTGGCTGCTCACTTCATACATAGATGTTCATTGTTCTGACTCCAGGCTTTGTTCCTTTCTTTCACACATTGAGAAAGTTTTCCACAAACTGAGTGTTTATGTGTTGAGTGCAGTACTCCATGGACTTTAGGGTCTAATGGAGTGTGAGAGGGGGCCTGTGGTTTTTCATCTTGTTTTCAGCTGTACAAACATCATGTACTTTTCCCTTCCTTTTAGAGGCCAGTCTATGGCCTGCTAAAACACCAGCGCACAGCAACGTAGTTTCTGAGACTTTACAAGTCAAACTGGGAGGACCTGATGCCATTCACCTTAACACCAAACATATTGACAGTGTTTATTTTCTCTGCCCCAGCCTCAGCTCTCAAATAAACATATCAGTGGCTGATTTTCAGTGCTCCTCTGAAGAAAAGCCTAACAGTATCTACCTCATTGTCAATAACAAGTATAACCTGCTCTCAGGATAAAAGTGCTGGGGGGGTGAGGGGTGGGGGGGGATAGAGAAGGGCATAAACAAAGGAAAAGATTAATTTATCTTTTGTAAGCCTTTTTTAAAAACTGATATTTATTTCAAGACACTTTTTGATAAAAGCATGGTCCTTGTTTTGCTTTTACACTTTACACTTTGAGAAGTCCCAAAGGGACCTGAACGACGTTGGTTGGTACTTTGTATATTTTTTAGCATGCGCACCTTGCCTCTGGGGAAAGCCATTCATTAAATTGCTATTCTGGGTTGATGACATACAGATTTACTTTTCTCTTCATCAAGAAAATCCTGTAGCTGTGTAGAAAAAAAAATTCTCTCTTTAATACAATGTCTCCTAGATGTGTTCGAGCCTTTAAATTAGCAAGGTAAAATGACAACAAGAAGTCAGCATAGATGCAGTAATATAAAATTCTGCTAGAAAAAGGCAACTGAATACAAAAGGTGTTCACGTTGTTAATTGCTAGAGAATGAGCATCCTTTTTAATGAATACTAATTTTAGTGCTTGTCCACACTTCTCCAGATTCCTACAGCAGTATCTTTCTGTCCTTTCAAACATGTCCATATGCCTACGATGAATGGCTAATGCGAATTATGCACACAAGCCTTTTGACAGACTATCGTTTAGTTGTGTAATTGCATGTGTAGATTGCAAATGACAAAATGGAAAAAAAGGTGTCTGAAGTCTGCTGTTTAATCATAGTTTCTGGTTCTCTTTTACGTCTTTTCTTGGGACTGTTGATGTGGAAGCTGTTCAGAGCGCTGAGTGACTGTCACCACCACCTCTGATGTCTCCATAAATATTGTCCCAAGTCTCACTAGACATATGTTACAGGTCTGTAAGCCCTTTTGAAACCAATTCATTCTAAAAGGAATTAGTTTATTTAAAAACGTAGACCTCAGTGTTGTTTCTATGCAGTTGTATTAGCTGGTGAAAATCTATTGAAGAATCAGGATCCCGCCATACTAGACATCTGCACGAAGATAAGATTTCTTCTCCTCATAGGGCTGAGGATTTGGGAAAGGGTGCTACCAGCCAGAGATTTCCTAGCAATATGCCATGTTATAAAACCAGAGTTAGAGTAACTCAGAAATCCTGGTTCTAGAATTCAGAAGTTTTAAAAATAACTGCAGCAAAGGGAAAAAAAAAAAAACCACAAGTCTTTAAAACGTAGGTCAAAAGTCTTCCCTGGGTCAGATGTGATGCGTTTAGCATACATGCAGATGCAATACTGAACAACGGTTTTAACCCTTGCTTGTGGTGTTTTGTGTAACAGATTCCTGACCTCACTAGTCATGAAAAACATATTTTTAGGACTGGATTTGTGAACAGGTACTTCTCAAACACCTCAGGAAGCCTGCCCTTTCTATGCAGGGAGTACAACCTGAGGACAAATAACCAGACAATAAGAGAAAACTAAATGAAAATATGAAAATCGTGGGTGATTTTAATTCAAGTTAACTGGACACATTCAAAGCCAAGCTCAGCAAGGTTGGAATAAAGTGTCGAAGTGCAAGATGCTGTTTGTTTGGCATATCTGGTAGAACTGATGGTTCATGACAGGATACCAAGTTACGTGAGGGAGGTTAAACTAGAAGAGAGAGACATAAAGTCTTTTAAATGTGATCACAAGAGGTCATGTCCTTCTTCAGGAGTTTATTAAAAAAAATACATAAAAGCATAAACATGTTTATTAGAGTTAATTCCCATCTCTATTCTTTTTCCTACAATCTCTGTTTCCATTTTTAATGCCTTTCCCTTTCTTTTTCTAATTTTTAAAAATAGGAAAGCTAATAATAATTGTATTCAGACCAAAATCTTTCAAACTCACGGCGTATTGACATGTTGGTAATTAAGGTCTCAGCTCTCCTGTTGTGACTTTTATTAAAGTCAATTTATATCTGTCAGATCCTGGCAGTCTATAAGAATTCCCAGCGGGGATACTTGAAGCAGCTTTCTCCCATCATCATTAATTGCGCGTCATTAATTTGATAATGTATCACGGGCATTTGATACCCCTAGAGCCTAGTACTTTCAATCCAGGGCTTCTGTAATTGGCAAGAGATATTTAAGAGGAAACACATTCATATAGACTCCAGGTGCACACATATAGGCCCACTGAGCTATAGCCTAGTTTGAGGATTTTCTCTCACACCAGGTGCATGTTTTTACTGTGTCTGAACTCAGATATATTTTGAGGATTGCCACTAAATTTGGCTGGAATTTTAATTCCCACTTGAATATTTTGGAGAATTTTGTAAGATTTCCAAAATGGCAGATGTATTGAAAAATGGTGTATCTGTGATACTAATACATTTCAAAACAGTACTGGAAACCTAAGCTTTTCACAGACAAGCAAGGCAACGTTTTCCAAAAGCTCAGCTTCTTCCTGTTGCACAGGTGATCAAAGATGTAGCCTCTGTAATACCCAACATTGGCAGCGGTGCTATGAAAAAAACATGAAATAGCTCTACAGCTATAGTATTTTAAGCTTTCATAGATTTATTCATCCCTCATGTTCAAAGCTGAATGGCTAAATACAATGCCTGCATGCAGCAAAAATAGTTTAAAAACTGATTATCAGCACAAGGGCTTCTTAATTTCAAAAGGCATGCACTCTGCTCTCTTCCCAGTTAAGCCCCGTGGTGTGGGAAACTTTGATTTCATAGTCGAGCATACACTGTAACAGCCCTCAGAAAGACAAATTAGAGACACATTAACATCTTCCGCTGCTACTGCTGGCGTGGAAATGAACTGCAGTGTAATATGGGATTAGTTTATAACGAAAATATCTAATCCAAAAGGGAAGATGGCAGGGGAAATTACTGTTTACCAAAGCTAAGGAGGAGGCAGAGAGCTGCAGTTTCATCCACTTTTAAATTCTTACATATGGTGTCCTTTGGATATATTTTACTGCATCCTCACTTCCCTAACTGGGAGTAAGGAGAGAAGAACAAGTGTTTCCCAGAGTTTCTTGCTCCAGTGCCTACAAGGCCCAAGAGCGAGGCTCAGACTTAGCCTCAGCCCAAGATCATTAAAAAGCTGAGCCTGGGCCAGGCTGTAAAGGGCCACTATGCCCATTATAGGCAGAAATCAGACTTTATTACACTTCTTATTCCCAGGAAGTAAATAATATTTCCCATCAACAAATGAAAGGTGTGCCTGATGTAAAAACTCCCTGAAGCACATCTCTCCCTGCTTTAAATTTTCTCTGTCCTAACAAAATCAATGGCAAAGTACCTGACAAAGTGTTTGGATCATTCACTTTTTTAGAAGGAAACTGTGGCATTGGCAGGGCTATTCGCTTTAAAGTTAATTAGGGATTTTGAGTGTCCTTTTGATTCTTGAAAAGCTCCACTCACCAGCAACTTCCCACTGTTTTCCCCAAGGCCACTCGGAAAACAACTTTACTGGTTTTCTTCCCACTAGTACTACAGTTTCTTGCTGTGGACATAATTAATTTTCAACTCCTCCGATGCCAATGTGAATCGGTCTTTAGCTGAAAGATTTTTGAACCTGGCTGCAAATGAAGGGGCTGATCCTATCCAAGGCAATATAACTTCTCATAAGTAATTCTCCCTTGCTTTCGAGTCCTGCCGTGAGGCACAGGTCTGCAATGACAGACATCTACTCTTTTTCCAAGAAATGGCTCAAGCCCTTGGTCTGGGGTGAGCGGGGGCTGAACGAGGAGGCCTGCCAGCTGAGAGCTGCTCCGTGGGCATCATTGCCCTTCCCGGGGACTTCTGCAGCAAGACTCACACCTCCTCCATGTGAGCAATGAAATCCCACCACTTCCACGACCCAAGGACTTGTGTAGCCTCAGGACTGAGGCACGGATGGCTTTCCCAGACATGTATGCAGCACTCTTCTAGGATAAGACCCAAAGACCGTTTGGCAGCTTTCAGCCTCCTTGTGTCTCACTCAATTGCCTGTTTATGACCTGGTGGCTCCTTGCCTGTGGCTGGAGCTGGACTCCACCACGCAGCACAGGGCCGTTGTGCCAGCAGCCTTCCGTCCTTGTCCCGCAGACGTCCTCTGTCTCACCAGAAACATGGCCTCATTCCTTCCCACACGTATTTTTTTTCCTGGAGCACAGGAACTCGCAACAGCACATTTTATAGAAATTCAGCCAGTATTGCTAGTGGTGATAATGATCAGCCTGAGTTTCTGTTATAGCTTCCTGATTTCAGAGATTTTAAATCATTCATTAGGAAAAAAGAAGAAATACAAAAAACTTTTCAGTGTGAGGCTTGACATTCAGGGACTCAAAGAGAAGGAATTTATTTTTAATTGATGTAACACTGTAATTGGGAACGATTTCATTGCAGGTGGAAAAAAAGCACAGTTGATTGTTTTCATGGTGGGTTTTTTTCTGCTCCTGCAGTTAGTACATGCATTTGTTTAATAAAGGACAAGTCTACAACATGCTCTACTTGTTTGACAGAAAATGGGTTGGTAATGTGTACTGGAACTGTAAAACCAGCTATTGTCCACATGCACCCGCTACTCCTGTGCTGAAGTCTTCAACATTAATTTACTATTAAGGATTGATAGTAGGACTTCCTAATGGACATGCTGACAGGTTCTTAACTACACAGCTTCTGGCCAAGCATCTTTTTTTTTATATCTTGGCTTTAAAATATTAAGGATTATAATTGTTACACATTGAAAAGCTGATTCTCATTCTCATTTAGTGTGTTTGTTTTGGCCAGTTTATGGGCTTTTATAAGTACTGCAAAATCACACTGTGCGTATATAATTTCCACTGTGACAATAGGAGGGCTTACTCCAGGGAGTGCAGATCTGGCGTTATTCTCCTGTGGAGTAGTAGAGTAGTCAGAGTCGAGGGCCATGGATATTATTTAAGTTTTGAGAGGACACTAAATTAATTTCTGATTTGGTAGACCCCCTAAGCTGAGTGTTGTTTTCAAAAGTAGTAGTCTGGGACGTTATTATGAACAATGTGTTATACTGCAGAGCAACTATATTATACAGCCACTATATTTTGCATTTCATGTGAGACTACTGGAAATAGCAAGAAGTGAACTACATCATGTAACAACGAGAAATGAGGTTATAACAGACTTATCTCATGTTCGGACCTGTCTGAACAACGTATATTCTTCTACAAAGAGCCGCAGAGGTTTAGTTGCAACTTCAGATAATTCCATACTGTATAATGTCTCTCCATCCCTGGTTCCCACAGACCTAGAAGTATATTTTTAAAATGAAAATTACGTAGGTTTTGCCTTTTATTCTTGTGTCTAATGCAGGGTCAAACATATCGCCGGCACTACAATGAACATTCATAATAATAATCAGACAGTGGGGAAAATACTAACTTCAGTGGAATAAACAGACATACTTTCATCTCTTGTCATGCAGGGGTTGTTCTAGTGCTATTCTGTAACTCATGGCATCAAAGGAAGCCTGTAAGTCTAAGAAAGCTGCTTCATATTTCTAGATTACAGTCCTCTCTGCTCCTTTGTGATTTGCACAGGGCTCCCAAGGGAAGTTCATAGGAAAACATGAGTATCTTGTTAAGCTTTTTATTTGGGTATTTCACCTATCTCTTTTCCATAGTCCCCTCTCATTTCTCATCATCTGGATGCAGGATTTTCACTGTGCACCTGTCATTTCAATCTTCTGCATTCTTCAAGTAGATTTCAAGAGAATAATTCAAGTCAGTGATTATTATACAAGAGCTGATGATGACCTCACCTTTTAGCTTGCCTGATATTTTCCATTGTCAGATACTTGCCGGTGTTTTTCAAGAGGTCTCGTCACCTTTCCTTCTTGATATTTGTCAGAGATTAAACTTGGATTAAAGATGTCTTCTTTTCGCCAGACAAAATTCAGCGTAGTCCTGACTGCAGTGAAAGATTGTTTCTAAAAAAAATTACCATTTTTCTGCTTTTATTTGAAATCTTCAGGAAAAAAAGCATAACTATCCCATTTGCAGCCACTCCCAAACTGTATGTAGCCCCAGCAGATCATTTACACTCAAAGGATAGTGACCATCTGTTGCCAGCTGATGTAGTGATATGCTTTGTAGTGTAAATGGTAGAACTGTGTTGTAGCTCGAGATCCATGTTATAGTTGCAGCTCCATGTTTTCTTCTTTAAAAAAACAAAATGTCTCAACCACCACAAACCTAGGAAATTAAAGAAAAAAAGAAAAAAAAAAGCTCTCAAAAAATACCCACCAAGCAGAAATCTATGTTAAAAAAGTTTTATTTTAGCTGGAAAAATCAAGTACTTGAAAGTCAGGAAATGGCAGCTCGCAGTTGCCCTATGATGTATCAATACATGATCACAGACTGCTGCTCCATGGGATTCCTCCACATTCACTAGAAGGGACTGACACACAGCAGAGCAGAGTCAAAGCTTCTTGCATAATTATACTGAAGAGCTTGATTTTACAAACAAAATAACATCCATACCCCGATGCTGCTTTGTTATGTGGGGAGGATACACAAGGTTAAAACCGAAACCAAACGATGTTCAAAAACACATGGCTGGTGATTTGTGCCACAGGACAAAATCTGAGATGAACGTTTTAGAAGCGCAGGTTAGATGACAAGGTATTATCCCACTCAGGGTCTGTGTCTGACCACCCCGTGACAACAGAGGAATGGGAACGGTGTTGCAGATGAGCATCCAGGAAGTAGGGTCAAAAGAGATGAATAAAAATAAGGCTGCATGTGTGTTGCAGATGTTACTGGAGTATTGGGCTCCTGATCCCCTTGTTTGTTTGCTTTTAAAATATCTATCACTTTTGTAGCCCGTGATTTTTCAGATCTCTGTATCCGTGACTCTGCAGGATGTGCGAGGGCACGAGCAAGGTGGTGGTGGTGGGTATATGCATAATGATTGCACCAGTTTCACCAAAACCAGTGAAATCCTGAGATTACGTTTTGGATTAACAAAGAAAACCCACCAAGTATGAGGATGAAACAGCTTTAAGAGGGACAGAGATTTCTTGTTCCCTGCATAACTTCTTTAAGAAAACATTGGACAGCCTTATCCCTTAGCAGCTGAATATCAGCAGTAGAAATCTGCAGGCAGGCAGTTATGTAGAAATATTTTAACTGTAGTTGCTGTAAATGTGGACTTTGAGAGAGGTTTAACTTACATGTGTTGAAAGGAAATTGAAAGAGAACATTAAAAATTGGGTTTCTCATCTAGAAAAAATGAATGCAGCCATTTCAAAACCCATTTTGCAGCACACTACTTTTAACCGTGGCTAGCAACAGAGAAATAAGGAAAGAGTATAAGGAATATAAAGTACTGTTTCCCATCTGTGTCCTTCAAAGTCAGCATATTGGTGGGTAATATGTACCAGATCGCTGTGTTTAATAGCCTAAAGTAAAACATTGCAGATCCAGCCAAAGTGAAAAGACACCTTTGGAAGACTTTCTCCATTCCTTTTATTTACACTAGTTTTAAAGTCTGAAATCCCAGTAGATTATGTTATTTACCTTGAAATGTTATTCCATGATTTTATATCAGCATCTGTAAGAAGTCGTCCTTGATGGCAACCTTAAATCTGTTAACATCATTCATTTATTTTTCTTAGTAATGTCACATAGAACACACATAGTTGGTGGTGTGCGGTGGAATAGTATCTCCTCTTAGATTTTCCATAAACTTGAGCTGATTCAGAATAGCTAAGCAATGAGTTTGTGAGAAATGATTTCTCAGAATTATTTATATATTTCCCATTGTTCTCCAGGTAGGCAACAATATTCTTATTCAATCTAATCTCTTAGAAGCATCCACTCTTGATAGTTTCTGAGACTAATAGAACAGGCACAATTAGGAAGCCCAGAAAAGCTGCCTCCGAAAGTGGTGCACATTATTCACATGGTCACCTATTGCAGATATATTCACCACATAATCTGTATCCCAGGTGTGTATTCCTATGAATTGCGGCTCACTCCCTTTGTTAAATTGTTTTGTAAATATTAAATTTAGCCCATACACCCATATAATAAAGCCCACATGTTTCTCCCACCTGGCCCCCAAAGACCATTCATTTCCATCAGAGAATAGAGGATTCCAGAGGTCTTTAGCATGAGATTCCTTGAAACTCAGCTAGCTGGTGGTTTGCCTATCAGATGCCTGTTAGGTGCCTCTGATAACATTTGTGCAGGTACATCACACTAGTATATACATGGCTACTTCAGCATTTATTGGCTTCTGAGTACCTGGAACAAACGAGCTTTAGCTTAATAGTTATTATAAATGCAAATACAGTGGGTTTGTGCTCCAATATCACTAGACAGAAATGAAGATTTTCTGCTGTTGTATATTTCCAAGGAATAAGGGAATTGATATACAAATCTAAGTCTTGCCAGATTTGATGCCTGAAATAGGTACTAGATATAGCAAAGGAAAATGCAAATCCGTCCCCCCACCCCAAGAAAAAGAAGTTATGATAATGAACTATACTTCTGCTACAGCAATGATTTTACTAATAAACACATGTACTTTCTACCGTATTCAAAGCACTGCCAGGCAAAACCAAGACCCACATTAACTCCACATGTAGGGCTGTTTTGGGAGTTGTGCTTGGTGCCGCTGGCTTTGATATCACTAGTTTTGCAGTGGCATTACACTGCAGGGCAGTCATTCTTCCTGTGCGCTGACCTTATCTGAGATCAGAAAGAGGACCTCTCAGAAAGGATTGTCATCTTCAGTGACCGGACTCACCCTGCCTGGTACGTGCCCATGGCTGATTGTACTCTTTTGGTAAAAGACAAAACAAGACATAAATTTCACGTTGAAGAGCAAGAAAAATCTTAATTAACAGGAGATATGCAAATACTTCCCTTTTGGACTTAATACTGTGGCTGAGCCTATTGCTGGCTCAGCTTGTCTCTGCTCTTCCTCTCCTCCAAAAAAGCATTTCTTGTGCAGTTGCAGTAAGTTTGACTCACGCTTTGTTCATCCAGCAGAGTTGCATGAATCTCTTTGACATGATGAGTTTGTTTGGTGAGCTCAGTTAACTCACGTACAGAGTTTTCAGGAGGCGATATCCTGGGAAAACAACGCAGGCATGTGTTTAAATCCTTTCCCATTCGGCAAAAAATATGCAATGTAAGCATATTTTTTAAATCAATGGGATTATAATTTTTTTTAATTTGCTGAATAGGTACAATTCCTTTAAATTAAGATAATTTGAATTTTGGAATTGTATATTTAGAATCCCCAAATAAAAGACCAAAAAAAAGCAAGCAAATTTTTTCTGCTCTTGCTTGCTAGCTTGGCTCAAGTAATTAAGCGTCATCCATTCCAGAAAGATCTCCCTCACGTCATTCCACAAGAAATCTACTAAACTGAGTCATGACTGAGTTTTCGTAGCACAATGAAAAGAGAAATCTTAGCAAAGATAAGAAGAAAACAGTATTGAGATGGTACATCTGTTTGATTCTAAGCAAAATTTCTCAAGACAAGTTTCGGGGATTTAGTTAGCTTCTCCAGCTGACGGACAAAAGTGCAGCACTGCAGCAATTCCTATGTATTTCCTTCTTTTTGATTTATGATATAATATAAATTGCATAAATTATGCTTTGCCAGATATCAAACATCATGTCACACAGACAGCCCTTAGCTGAGGAAAACTGGCATCCGCTTGTCCAACTCCACAAGTAAGAGAAAGTATAAATAAAGCATAAATGATTAATTCAACCTCCCCTCCCTGCCTCCCGTTAACAGCTCAAGGACCCACAGCACACTGTGCTCCTGTGATGTACCAGTGCGGTAGAGCCTTCAAGACTGTGGCTAACCCCTTTCCAAGTACAAACACCTGTAAAAACAAAATTAGCCCTGCCAATATGTCTAAGAAGAAATGCTTTCCAGTAGGTTATAGATATAATATTCACCCCATTCAGGGGAATCCAAACAAAACACAAATGTCTTATTGGGGCAAGAGGATATTAAGAATAATAGACAGATTATATGATAGTTTATTGAAGGCAAAGGAAGAGACATTAGTCATAGTTTTGTTATAAAATGAGACTTAATCAAAGAGGAATGGGTTAGAGGTCATGTGTTCTATTTGTGCTATTATTATTTTTAAATCATTGAGACTTCCATGAGTGGCAAAAGAAATGATCCTGAACAGTGCAAAACAAGCCAGACCTCACTGGAGCACTTCAAGATGAGCCAAGAGAATCCACCGCACGAGCCCTGCTGGCTCTATGCTAATCTTCTTTTTATGCCTTTTTAACAAGGGATGATTGGGATCTAGGATCACCTTTGCCAGAGAATTTTGTCTCAACAAATTCCTAGGCTGGCTGGGATATGCTCGGTGATGTGTCGCGACCTGAGCAGAATGTAACTTCTCACAGAAACAACATTGTTCTTATGTGCTGCTTCTTTTCCTTCCATTATCCATTTTTTAATCAAATAAGAGAACTCTGGTACATGTGTTCAATTTTTCTTCTATGTTATTATGCGTATTAACTTCAGATATCTATTTTGATGCTGAGGGGCCTGGGAGAGAGGCTCAAGCCACGCCGTAACACTGAAGGTTTGTGTGATTTACTGTAATAACTGCGCAATTACATGGACAATAAATTTTAAAAAGGGCAACCATAATTGCACCTATATATTTTGTATGCAGAACTACTGGCTTGCATGCTTAGACCTTAGAGATATAGTTCAGGATAAAATCTTTAATACCTGAAAAGTTGCAATATGTTTGTTTATAGGTGAAACGTTGCTTCCTGCAATTAGAGTATTAGAAGTATATTTTAAATCTAAGCCCATACATAAATTTATAGCAAGAAATTGACACTTTAGAGCATTCAGATGAATTTAGGATATAATGCTATTGAAAATGGAATACCTTTCTTAAATGGCATTAACACTTAGGCCAGAAGAAAAAAACCTTCTTTTTCTTTTGGCACTAACTGAAGCATCAATGATTGAAAAACAAGACTTGTACAAAGACCTTACTGTACCTGGTACACATCACCTTTCATATTAAAAGTAACTTTAAAGAGGAGATACCTCGTATCATATTAATAATAGTGAAAAAATCTTCAAACAAATTTACCATAACTCCTTGCCCACGTACCTTTTCCCCATTAACATTTTAAAAACATCTGCAGAATTTGCAATGTTACATTCTATTTCACTTACACAACTTCCACAGTTATGTACACCTAGAAGCAAGGGTTCTTCTTCTACTATGCAGCCTATATTTTTTCTTTTCTATTTCTATACTGTTACTCCAAACTCTTTTCCAATGTAGCATACTTTGCTGTCAGACATTTTCATCTATCCAGAGTCTTTCTGCTGCCGCCACTTTATCTGCTGGCTGATATTGTGAAAAAGAGGGATATCAAGTTTACCTGCGTTAGTTGAGTCATCTTAAATTCATAGTTTTTGCTGCCTTGCTTTTCTTTCTGTTCTAGATTGAGGTTGTTCAAGCTGCCTTATCTTATCTGTCGTAGGCTAAAGTCACCATGCAGCTGAGTCCCACAAGACACAAATCACACCCTGCACAGCTGAAGGGTAAAGGACCTCCTGGACAACTTCACAGGCAGGAGGCGATTGGGTTCCTCCAGTCCCTCCAGTCTTCTGTGGAGCACCACCGGTCTCGGTGGAATGTCCAGGTCATCTTAGCCCACTGCACCAACTCAGTGGCAATTACAGCTCCATTTCCTCCAAGACTTAGCTTACCCAGGCCCTTATTTGTTGCAGCACTGTCCCATTACCAACCAAGTAGCACAGCCTCGCCTGGCAGTCACGTGTTCCTCCAATGAACCTACATGAAACCTTCAATCCATATATAAAATGTCAAACCCTTCTCACAAGAATCATCAGAAGATGAAGTGTTGTGGTGGGTTTTCTCTTTTGCCTAATGTTGCAGAAGCTTTGGGGCTCAGCTAAGGAGATAAGAAGCAAGTTCAAAATCCTGTCATGTTTGAGAGGATTTGACCTACCATTGTTCCTTCTTTAATGAAGTCATGCTTAAAGTGATAAGAGTTATACTTATAAAATATCTTTGCTTCAAGAACTTGCAGTTAAATGCCATATCACAAAGTAATAAAAAGGAATACCATACAATATTTTTTCAAATTTTTCACAATAATTCTCCAAATATTCTCCACATATATACGTTTGTATATGCCTATACAGACAGTAGGTATATATAAGAAGAATATGTTAAAGTAGTATAGAGTCAGAAAAGAGGAAAAAAGGACAAGGGATTTTAAGGCACAGGCAGGGCCAGAAGAGAAGGACTAATGAGGTTCATAAAGACCTTGCCTTTTGGAAGGACTAGCATTAAAAGCAAAACCAAACAAACTACTCAGCAACAAAGAGAAATCGTTTGCCTTGGCATCTTTGTCTCTTCAAACTATTATGTATGTACAGTATTTCCTTTGTGGTTTTATGAACATGTGCATTACTTATAGACCATAAGTGGCAGTCTGGATACCAGTATCTCAGGGCATTTATTGGCAGAGTACATGTAATACTGCTGAAGGCTTATTGACCTCCTATATGAGGTCTATGTGAGTTCACAGTTATAACAGTGTGAAACTGGGAAAACCTTTGGGAAACTTTTAGGTTCTTACAGGCAGCATCTCCCATTCTCTTATTTTTATAATAAGCATTTTTAAGCAATTCTGTAATCGCTTCCCTGGCACTCGTCTGAGGCCCAGGAACAGAGTTCAAAGAGCTGTGTAGTCGCAAATGCTTTTTCTCTGCCCTCCAGATTATTGTTTTTTCCTCTGTTTGGACCTACCAGCCTTTAGGAATTTGTTTTCTAGTAGGAAGGTAACGATCTTTAAACTACCCCTCCAGCTCTGATAAATACAAGCAAAAGCGCTCGTGGTTCACATCAAGTGTGAGGTTTGTACCTGCATCACAGCACTGTCCCTTTCCTTCCTCCCTCCCCTGCAGTCAGGTTATCCCTGTGCCACTCACGTTTTCTACACTCGTTGCTTCATCATGACTTCAGCATTTTTAACAAGTTATTCCCCCAAGTGGTACTTTAACTTGCCTTTTACACTAACAGGGATGTTAGTGAGGCAAGAAAGCCTCTGAGAGACACTTATTTCCCCAAGCCACAGATTACCAAGAGGGGATAGGAACCATTCAGCATATTACCAAGGAGAAGGGCATTTGGAAACGGCTAGAAGTTTCCTTTGGTTTGTCACCAGCTCCATCGTTTGAAGATGTAACGCACCTCTGAGTGCATCGGGCTCTGTCCTGCGGGGACCAGCTGAAGTGCTTCCTGTCAGGGTCCGGTATCAATAGCACTCTGAGGGGTCTCAGTGACCCCTATAGCCTGTGCTCAAGTGGACAAGCAGCCAGATGGTCACACATTTCTGCATTCTTTCACTTTGTTTTTCCAGCATTGGGTATACACGGTATCGTCTTTTGTCTTGCAGATCTAAAGGGAACAGAGCCCCTGAAGAACAACTTACAAGAGAACTTACTCTACGTGGCAGGAATCAACGCGGTGAATCTGTAAAAAAAGTACATCAGTTATCAGGGGGAAGAAGAATCCAGAAAAGGTTAAACTTTTTTACTGTTTTTTTAACTGTTTTAAACAATTAGCAGACAACATAAGAAGTTTAAAAACACTACCTTCACAGGTATAGAAACATTCACATTTATGGGATATGCATTTGTAATAATAATCTTGAATTGAGTGAATTATTATTATTATTATAATTCAAATAATTTGAAAAATCAGTGCTATATTCTTGAGATTTTCAGTTGAACTGGCTTGAATTCTGAGGACAAACTGTGAACTCCATTTAAGGACTCAAGGATCATGAAAAGATTCAAATGCCAAAAGGAAAAAACAAAAAGAAGGTGGGGGGAAAACCCCACCACTCCAGGATTCCCGGCACTGCTAGCAAAGAGTGAGGCATAAATCTGAGAACTAACAAATTCAGACCACAGACACTGTCTGCAAGCTTAATCCTTGCTTTACTGACTGCAGACTACCATGATTAACCCCTCAAAATCACAGTAGATTTCCCAGCGCTTACAGTGAGCGGGCCACGCGTGCAACAGCGCTTGTCAAGACGATGAGCAGTTAATCTCATAACCTCAGCCTCATCGTAGCGCTGTTCAGAAATATGGAAAAATGTATGCAACTCTAAGTGCGACAAGTTCTGACTGCATTAAAGACGACAGATTTATGGGGTCTTATATTTGAGTAAGAGGAATAGACGGAGAAATAACAGTTTAGGAGCCTGAGACTAGCCAATGGTCTATGAAACAAGTGTATAGCGGCATTTAACAGAAAGTAGTTTTTAATTACAGTGGCTAAGAGAAAGTATATAAAAATGTCATCATGCATCACTGAGTCACAAAATCATATGGTTATCTGCCCTCTCCTATGACAGATTGTATATACATTATATGTTTATGTCCTGACAAAATCCGCCCAAAATCCAGTAAAGTGCGGATCCACTGGTGAACTTCACAGAGGCCCCACCTGGCTTAGCTCTGGAATTGGCTGAACCAGCTCCCCTACAGGATCTGGAACCAGCTTTTGAGGCTTGGACCTGTCTATCTGAGAACTGCAGATATTTTAGAAGTAATTTGTCATGTTTAGTTTTCAATTTTTCAAGCAACGTAACTTGTGTTTCTTCCCAAGGAGGATTCAGTTTAATGAGATATTGCCTAACTTCTCCAGCCTCATGACCAGACATATTATTTCCCGTGCCAAGGTCTACAACAAGGAGATGGAGTGAAGTCTAACGTGTTAATTCTTGTCTAACTCTTAATTCATAAATAGAAAAAAGCCTGAAAAAATATTTGTAAAACTATGCCTGATAAAATATATTTGCCATTTTTCCTTTCATCATGTCATGTTATATATGCTCAGCCTTTGCTCATGCCAGCTGAATGTATCTTATTAGCTGGAGGTGTGTCTGCGTATCAATTTTGGAGGGACTGAAAAGCTCTTAAATTCTTTACTAAAACCCTGGCATAGCACATTTGCCAAATATTGTAGATTCATTACAAAGCTGAAGATATCCAAGCCTGAGATGTTTCGCTCCTTTTTCCACCACCTTCTACAGGCTCCTTTCATCTCCTTCCTCCTCCTCCTCCTCTGTGCTCCTCTACTCCTTTAATCTCTTTCCTGCTCTTCCTCTCCCCATCAGAACAGGAATGCGTGAACATTTATCTGTGTCTTTGCTAACATGAACGTTCTTCCACTCTCTCTCCAACCATTTCCTACCCCTCCAGGAACAAAAAATCTGAGAAATCAGCACATCTCATTTCCACTCAAAATCTTCTCAGCATAAAATTCAGAGCTGAAGTTATTGTGAAAAAAAATGAATAAAACTCACCATTCTGAATGCTACACAGGACCTGAGGTTCGGGACTGCAACAGTTGTCTAAATGAAATGGAGGAGTGGAGGGAAATAAGTTAAAAGTGCACAAGAAACCTTCCTACTTTGGCACAGCCCCTCCTTGACCTGGCTGTCTGGTATTTGTAAATGTTTTCAATCAACTCTACTTTTTATCATGACCGCCCACATTACCTACCTTCAATTTTGCTCTGAGCGGCCGTACATCTGTGCACCACAGCATGCTGAAGCCTGAATATCTCTAATTAGGAACTTAACACCTCTAAAACGTTCCATATGTACTCATCGCAATTAGAGCTTGCTGCTATTTCCACCATGGTTGTGTTAGGCTGAGATGGCTTCATTGCATGACCTGTGACATGAAGGTGCCTATCTTGTTTTTCAGCTTCCTCTGTCTCCTGAGTGCTTCTTATAATATGATTATGTCTTTCTCTGCCCCTTCCAGTTGGGTGCACACTGGATATTTCTCTGTATAGATGTTCCAAAGCAGCATAGTTTCTCCTCAATAACTTGAACCACAATTTATTTAAAAAAATAATCAACAACAAAAAACAACGCAAAAAAAACACCATCAAACAAAAACCCCCTATGATTTCAAATATGAATTTAAAGATATATATATATAGAATTGAAAATAGAAACTGGATACATGCAGAAATTACGGCAGAAGGTGGTTTCGTTACTGTGCAAACGCAGCACGTCTCCATCTGGCCATCGCTCACGTCTCCTCCAACTGCCTGGAAGGTGTCCCGGGTGCCACGGCCCGAGTGACAGCACCCACGGGCTCGCCGGTGGCAGCGGGTGACGAGGAGGGGCTGAATGCGAGACCCCAGGGCAGCTCCTGGCCTCTTCCCCCCCCGGGGGCTTAGCAAAAGCAACCGCCCAAGACTACCTGCCCGTACCCTTGGGAAGCTAACTGCACATTGTGCTCTTCATTCTGGGGTACAATGCTAGGAATGCGTGACTACCTTTGGGTCACCACTAGAGGGAAATGTTGCTCTGTTAACAGCCCGTTTTGCAGTGATTTTACTGCATTTTTGTCTATTTTTTAAAAAATTATTTTTAGAGGAAACACATAAAATGTGTGCTCTACCTTTCAATCATTTGTTCTGTGCTTTTTACAGGAGAAAAATTCAGACTTAAAAATAAATATTCATTGTCTCAAAACCGAGTTATATATGTAACCCAGTGCATATGAGAGTAAAACTGGAATTAAGCTCACTGTCCAGACTGTCTGTCTTTTCCTTCAGGTAATAACTAAACAAATGCAATCTGATTTGGGTTTTTGCTGAAGGCTTACAAAAGGAATATGCATTCCTTTACCCCTCTCTTTTCTGAGTACAAAGGTTGAAACCAATGAAATACTTCTCTCTCCTGTTTTCCCAGGTATAAATGCTATAGTCCCAGACTGAGAAAGACTTCCATTAATTAAATTACAGGTTTTTTTTATTAAGGGCTGCAGCCTCCGTCTCTAAGTCATTAAGTGACTCATTGAATCATACCACAATAATAAATCATACCATGATGTTCCAGTGTATACAGTCATTAAGCACTTTGGAGTGCATGACTTCCTGATATGATGTGTCTACATTTTTAAATAAACACATGCCTATATTCTCCTGTTGCTTGTGTACTGCAAGCACCTCCTGTTTGAGTGCCCAGAGTAGTGAGATGGATTGGCTAAACTCTTACAAAAAGTACGGTCCAGGGAACAGAAATAATATCAGGCATCCCAGAAACAAGACGAAGACATTAACAAAAGAGTTCCTTCACATGAAATACAATAAGGAGATTGTATTGCAATGTCTGTATAAATATTTTTTATAAGTGGTAAGTGCTAAGACTACAGAGAAGTATGTGCTAATATTTTGGGTTTTTTAAAAAAACTACTATCTGAAAATTATTCAAGGTCTTTCATAAGGAGAAGAAGCTTTTAAGAACAAACTAGTGTTCTTAAAACAACACTTTCACAGACGGTATTGAATTGCTTTAATCAAGACATAAAGAACGAGTAAACATAACACAAGAGTGGATAACTTCAAAGGGCTTAGGGTTTATTGTTGGGGTTTTTTAATACTTATTATACATGTAATGTTTTTCTAGTTTGATCTTAAAAGAAAGGTCGTGTGTTTATTGTTTTCTGTTTTGTCCAGCCCTGTAAGGGACTCATATATTTTCTGCTCTCACTCAGACAACAGTCCTAAACCATCTTGCCACAAACTATTTCTGAGCTTGCCTAATGCTACAATAAAGCCTTCCTAGGTTATGATACACCAAGTTACTGCCAGGTATAATGAGAAGTTTTGGATGCAAAATCCACAACTTATGAAAGCCCAGATTTTAGTTGTTGCAGGATTTTGTGCCAGATTCATCCAAGATGCAACTGAATAGAATTTATGAAACTTAGTGTTTACCAACACTGAGCAAATATCATTATAACAGACAGTAGTAAGTGTTCAGACAGTGAGTGTAACAGACAGTAGTAAGATCACTCAGTAACGACTAATGTGAGATGATGGAAGCTGTTAATTATTGCTTGTAATGAAAGAAGGTGGAGGAGTTTTATTAAATTTGTTTTATATGATGAATAGCTCATATTTATTATTGGCTGAATATGCATGCAAAATGACAACCACATGAAATTTCCATTGCTTCTCATCTTGAAAATATTACTGCTGGTCTCTATGCTAAATACTTCAGTATTAAGAATATGCGGGATTAGCCAATCTTTTAGGCGAGATGGAGTGAAAAGTTAAAAGTTAGCAGAGGAATTCACCCCATCGATCAAAACTGCTTTCTGGATGGTGCCTCCTCTCCTACCCCGTGTGAGTCCCATCAGGCTGCCAGGTCCAGGGGACAGGCAGACCACACCGGTCCTTTTAAAAAGATGAAATAAATCTCTTCTGTAGCATATTTGAGAAGTGTCAATACCTTGATTTTCATAGGCTTATTTTTCACATTGCAGGTAGTTTCTGGAGAAAATCATACCAAAATAAGTGGCTCCATCACAGTGGGGGGGTTTGGTCTTTCATTTCCTGAGTTTGGATCTTAAATGCTTTTAGGCACTTACATACCCTGGAGACGCTTTTTACACTGTTCTGATGGGCACAGTACAAACACTAAAATCGACAAATAGATTAAAAAGCAGTACTCCTAGTGGGTGTTATTTAAAAAGCTATAAGGATAATTTGTTACACAATAAAACTATATTGTTACTAAACTTCTCTTCTTATCAGTGTAATTTATTGCTTCTACAAGTCTGGTGTATTAACATCTCCATTAAGAAAAAAATATCATTTTAAGTACAAATTCAGTAGAGACTGTTTCTGATCTAAAGCTCAGCTGCAGAGAGTGTACTTTTTTGTAGCAAGAAATCTAAATGTAATAATTAATATTCAACAATTTCTATGAATAAAGATACCTTATAGTCTTTATACAGCTGGGGACTCTGAACTACAGGAGTCATTTTTTTTTTATTCTTGGGAAAGAAAGAAGTCAACAAAGTATTACTTGGTGTATAAGTAGAATCTGATAGACCACCAAATAGCAATAACAGTGGGGAAAAAAAAGAAGTGAATCTTGCAATTCATACAGGTAGCATGACACAACAAGCAGGATGAGAAGCTGATGTCTTCAAATGTGTTCAAACATTCAGCCAGGCTCTTCCCTCCTACACATAATTCAGATTAACACTTCAATATTTTGTGTTAACACTCCAATTCAAAAGGACCTTTCTACGCTAAGTTGACTCAGACGGACAGTCAAACCACTTATGGGTTGGTCTCCATTACGTCCATATCTGCACTAGCAGAAGTGGTCATATTTTAATTATTGTCACAAACTAAGTAAAACAACTCTGAATACATTGTCCTGTTACAGCTTCTGTTTACAAGAAAACATTCAAAATTTTTGTTCTTTTTTTTAACTCTGAATATTGAAGATAGATAGACAAAACGCACCATGCACAGTATTAAATTCTGCTATCTGATTTCCTATTGAAAAATTTCAATTTAAGTTTGATCCATCCAACTAGTTTCCTATAAGACAGCCATCATTATCTAAATGTCTGGTGTTAGGTAATGGGAAATAAACTAACATCTAATATCATCGAAGGGAATATTTGATCATGTTTTCAGTGGGCTGTTCATATTACAAAACCCACATTTTTCACTTTAGCTTTAAAATGAGCTACTCCCGGCTCTTTTCCCTGAACATTGCAAAGCAGCCATCTAGAACATGCTCTGAGACTGACAACTTTCTTCCGTATATGGGTAACATTTTAATTTTCCCTAGACCATATTTGAAATCTGTTATAAAACGTGTAGGGATCAAAATCCCTCCTTCTGAGCCAAAATGTTAAGAGCCAAGTGTTTTAAAACGTAAGATGACCGAATGCCAGGCAGATTACGCACCTAAAGTTCCATGCAGATGTACTCCACAGGCAAAATTTAAACTCTGTTTGGGTATGACTGAGAGGTCAGAAGGAAATCTTTTGCCTGGAAGGAGAAACATGCAGAGTGCACCTACCTTCTGTATATCCATTCATAAGCCCTGTGTCTGGATATGAAGAAATAGGAATATATAAATCAATTATAGAGTCTAGTGGAAAAAAAAAAAAAAAGAACTGCCTAAAGTTTCGCAAACCAAGGAGGAAAGCTAACGTCTTATGTTATTTCCATTTTCTCAGTGAAAACCACTGTAGTGTAGATTACATATGTACTAAGGCATAGTATAGTTTATACGTAGGAGTAGCTGACAACTTCAGCTATCGCACAAATGACTAGAAAAGGGACCTCCCTTTCATAATGACACGGAATAGTATTAATTCACTTCAAGTTAGAGAGCTATATTCAAGTTAAGCCAGTCTGTGTGGCAGATGGATATGGCTGTCATGTACTCATGATTTTCCAGGGAGGGGAAAAACATGCCTGATTCAAAATGCATCACAATGATCTATGATGGTCAGATTTCATTCAAAATAGGCTTTTGTCAAACACAATTTTATAGACATTTCTTACACAAGCGTAAAGTACAGTAGTCTACGGAAGACTTGTGTTAAATATACTGAACAGGTAGCTGCCCTTGATGAGTTAAATGCATGCCCATTAAGGAATGCAAGGCTGGCATAATATAGTCCTAGTGTTTCAGGAGAGGAATCATCATGCTTCTACAACCTGTACAAGCTGCTAGGGTGGAGAAGCTCATATAAAATCTCTGCAAAAAGGGAGTTATGATCAGCAAATGTCACAGTCCTTGGACAGAAGGCTGTTCCAACTCATCTAGGAATTGCTGCAGTTGCCATCAGCGTTCTTCGCTTGAAAACTTTCAGCTTCAACTTTATTCACTTCATTGGGACCAAAAGAATGAATTTCCTACTGTTTTCAGTTCCTACACAACAGTAAGGAAATTTGTTTCAGGAGTCAAGAACAGAATCACAGAGATGACTGTTGTGTTCCAGCTATTGAACACGCACAGTAGTATGGATCCTTCCCGTGCTTCTCAAGGTCACAATAGAAACCTGCAAAGTGCTCCTCTAAGCTACCTTTTGACCAGTGTTGATAAAGTACTTTGACCTTTGTTTTGCCAATTACATATCCAGCACTTTATAAATATCAAAAAAGCTTCACTAGAAGCCTGAGGGGTGAAGAAGAAAGTTGTAATTCCGCAAATGAGAAATAAAATTGAGGAGTCTGTAGTACTAATTTCAACATCTAAGCACTTTGCCTTAGCAAGCCACGTGTTAACTGAAATTGCTATTTATTTCAAAGAAGGTGTCTGCCACGACTGCTTCAGAAATGTCAGAACATGGGGCCAACCACGATCTCTGTTTTCCTGCTATTCTGCTTAGGGTGAATGTGAGTTTCCTGCTCTTGTCCTGGTTTTAAATGGCTACCTGGTCAGCCCAATAGTTACCTGACAGCTCAAATTCCTTGGCAGGTGTAGTTGCTCAGGTCAAGTCCACGCATGCAGAGGCTGAGCTTACTGGGTGTGCAGCAAAATCATTCTGCACCTGTGACACATCAGGAGCATGTTTGACATATCTTATATGGGCTTGACCTCTATTCAGTAGGTAGACAGTAGGTCCAATACTTCCAGCAGCTTTGGACTCACTGCACACTCACAGCAAATGTGTATGTGCGCCTGTTCAGACTGATATATAGGAATCCAGAGTGAGGACTCCTAAAGATCTTATCAAATAATGATATAAATAAGGTTTACGCATTGCATTGAAAATCTAACATTTCCTTTTCCTTGGAACCCAAAATACTAAGCAATAACTGAAACACCATTCATGTAACAAAAAGGTGGCTCTCCCACAAACAGGAACATGGCATCTGGTCAAGCAACATAGCTGTTGGGAAGACTGGTTAAAAGGTTAAAAAGAAAAAAAAAAGTCTGTAGCTTCAGGAAACACTTCCTTTTTGAGAAGGCATATTTTTTATGGAAGGCTCTGGAGCTGTCAACTAAAGTAGAATTCAACTTAAAAACACAACCTGACAAACAGGAGAGGAAGTTTTCTCTGAGTCACGCTGTCCTCTTGCAGTTCTCCAAACCTGGAGAACTCCAACAAACTTCAAACAGCTTGGGACGAGGCAGTCATAATACTGTGAACCTTAGGAGCATACCCTACTTTTCATAGAAATTTCAAAATACTTCTTCATACTCCCGTGGACCAAGAGCTCCTGAAGAAGACATGATGCCAACATTTCTACTCTTGCGGAAATCAATAATATCAAATTCCTAAATAGCCTTTACCTTTGTCAGTATTTATGAATCAGAACTGTATGGAAACAGTTTGCACTTCTCCACTTCTGTTACACGTGATATCTATGCAACAATAAATAGCATTCACTTAAGGACTACCATGCTACGTTTAATCTTTTCTCCATTGTGATCATTAGTACAGATTGTGAGAGAGAAGTTTTAAAAGCTTACTTGTATAAGTCAGTCCTCTCTATCATTTCTTCTCCTGGCTTCCAGCAAGCCACAGCCCTTGATCTTAATGGGCATGTACTTTTAGATGGTTCAGTGTGTGTAACGGTCATCTTCCATATGCTCTAATGTTCTAATCCCTTTTTGAGCTCTCTTATGCTTTTGACCACTGTAATGTCATGTGGCATTGAGTCTGATGGCTAATTATACTGATGTGTGAAAAGGACACTTTTGTCTGTTTTAAGATTTTGACTTCATAATGGTTCTTCTCTCACAATTCTGCTAACCTCTATCATATTTCTCCATTGCTGTGTCTTATACAGAGATATGGAAGTCATTCCATATGTTTGATTCTACCACACTTTGTTGTGCACATCAACAAAACCATTACGTTCTGATATATGCACTTTTTTAGTGGCGACTGAGCCAAAACAAACTTGCTGATTTTCAAATTTCTGCGTTAGCTTCCAACTTCTGCATGAGCTCATCTGCATGAGCTCATCTGCATGAGCAATTAAAAAAGACATCTTTAAACACACGCGATAAGTAGATTCAAGAGAAAAAAAATGTGGACATCATAATGTCATTTTTGCAAAGTATACATTACAGCTCAATTTTAAACATAAAGTTAGGGATTTATGGCAGAATTATGGAAAGTGAAAAAGCATTTTAGGAGAAAAATTCCAAGTGACTTTCAAGGAATCTGTAAACCAAAATCACCCAGACAATTCTGAATAACTCACACATTGGCCCTCAAACTTGTATTGTAAAAACTTTAGGTCCTTTTCAGCTGCAGGAAATTCTTCAACTGTTCTACTAAAAATAGACTTGAATTGTGCTGGAGGCTTTGCTCCTATAGACTCTTCTAAAACATATCTAAAAATCAACATATATTCACAAGAATGTTCAGAGAATCAAGAGGTCTACTTTATATGTGTTCTATTATTTGCATATTAGTGTTAACTATTAATGAACATAATATTAATCTCTCTCTTTGTAAGTATATATATATCTGCATGTGTTACATATAGTTCATATTCATATTCCATGAAATCTGCAGTATTTCCATTGTAT
Organism: Rissa tridactyla; assembly: GCF_028500815.1. Lineage (NCBI taxonomy): Eukaryota > Metazoa > Chordata > Aves > Charadriiformes > Laridae > Rissa > Rissa tridactyla. The sequence goes on along the minus strand of NC_071470.1, from coordinate 26,185,460 downwards.
CAGCATATTCTTCTCAGGGATTTATGGCCATTGGGAATATAAGCATAGCCCTAACATTGTACATCTGTCCCTGTAAAAGAGCAGAGGCAGAGTGCCAAATACTGCTCTTGGAGCAAAGAGTTGCTCCCCTCAAAACTTTTCTGGAGAGCCATTGTAACTGTGAAGTCTCAAAAGGAAAACTGCCCTTGAAGCTCCAGGGAGTGACACAGCTGCTGACACCCTTCAGACTGCCTGAGCACCCTCACTTGAATGTGGGCCAGCAATTTGCTGAGCTGCCTTGCTGAGCACAGACACGTGGGAATACACGAAGGTAACAGAGAAGCCTCTGGGGTTTCATGAGATGACATTTAAACTCCCTTGCCATCAGAGCAGAAGTACTCAAACTCATTTTTACAACTTGCTGAATGGAGCATGAATTCTGGTGACCGCTTGCGGCTTTGTGTTCCCACGGCAGTTTGCGCTGAGGTGGCTGTACAGCGCAAGGAGGTAATGCCGTGTCTCAGGGAAGGCGTAGGCTGAAGATCCTACATTGTCATTTGATCTCAAGGAATGCAGACTATTCCAGGAGAGGAGCTCATGAATGCTCCAGGAAATGGTGCCACTATTGGCCAAAATGCTGGATAGCTCTAAAACAGAGTCTCTCTTGTGTCACTGCATTAACACTATCTCTTGAAAACAGCTGTACCCTGTCAGCAATAAGATCTGCTGTTTGCTCCAAATCATAACATTTAACTATCGTGAAAGAGTAAGTTAGCTGCAGACATCTGTCTATCAGCTCAGACAAACAAAGCAGCACTTCAGTGATGTACTGATTAATTGTACATCTTTTTTTTTTTTTATAAACCTTTCAAATCATTCTTCCACAAACTACTGTGAGCAACTTCCTCTCAAATCATGCTTTCAACACATCACTCTAATGGCATTCACCCACATGAACAAAATTATCTTCTCTGCAACCACTGAGGATATTAAGGATTAGGAAAAGAGAAAAATACAAGAACTAGACAGATACATATGGAACAAAAAGCTCTTACCCGCAGAGCTTTCCAGCAAGAAACAAAGACATTTACTTACTTTGGGTGAAATCCCACTGGGGATCATCACAGTCCCACATGCACCTACCCCTTGCTTCCTCTACTCTGCGGGAAGATGCCTCAGTGGCACGAGACACACAACGGCACAACCAATGGTGCTTACTGCTAAACAGGTCGCTGGGACTGGGGTTAAAATCACAGGAGACCAAATTGTCATTCTGAATGATTAACGTGCTTTAGCCTCAATTGTCAGTGGAAATGCAATGTAGAAGCTGCAGAAGAAACTGATGGCACATCCTGCAGTATTTTAAAACTATCTGGTAACTGACGCTAAGCAAAATGTCCCCCAAAGAACAAGGGGCTGGGAAACAGTAGCTGAACATGGTCATATATAAATGGCAACTTCCATCTGTGTGTCTAGAATCTGTATCAGAAGTATGTGGTAGATGACCTTTTTTCCATGCTTTCAAACATAGAGAGCGTTCTGCAAAGATAACAAATGCCAGAGGCAAGATTAATCCTAAAAGTATGAATCCTTATTTTCACCGGAGAACCTGAACTAGCTCCAGACTTTCCTGTACAGTACCTCTGAACCTTGAATGGACATGATCCATGTACTTCTAGCGCATGCTTCCTAGTTAAGGCTGCGGTTCTGCAAGTTACTTAAACAAGTCTGCAATTCAAGCACGTTGGCTCTGTGCAAGTCAATGGGCTACACAGTTACACTGAGTTAGATGTACCTTGTTCATCAGGCTGCTGAGTGGGCTGAAGGCATGAATAATAACCGATGTTTCAGAGGCATTTCAGTGCAACAATTGGCTTGAGCACCAGCCACAGCCCCTGGATCTACAAGAATATAAGCAGAAACAGTGAACAAGAAATGAGTCCCAGACACCTGGATCAGCATCAAACAGCGATGTTTCAGATACTCTAACGGGGACTTTGATCTTCTATATTAATGTCATTCTTTGTGATACTAAATTAGATACTGAATTACTTTAGTTTCCTAAACAAATGAGGCATATGGGGTGGGCTGGACTCCTCCTAACAGCGTTTGAATGCAGTAGCTATACAAATTCATCAGAGGGGTTTTCTTCTCCAAGCTTTCCAGTTCCTGAAAGTTTTGTTAAAATAAGCTTCTGAGTAGAAGAGAGAGACCATATTGATCCCACTCACACAACGCAATGTTATCCTCAGCATTTGCTAGACACCAGTGAATCCGCACGGGATCTCAGCCTTCAGCATTAACTCTACAGGAAACCAGGCTTCATTGCCCCTGCCACTCACACAACTATTTATACTTCAGCTCTTTCGTTCACACGTCGCAATAAACAGTTTTGCCATGACTCCTTCTTTCACATGGCTGTACTTGATCCTGTTCAAACACACACACGCATAAACACACGCACCGTTTGTGTGCAGAGTCCAGAACCCTCTTTCAATAAATAAATAGTTATATAGATGGATAGACGAAAACAACAAAAGAATTGGTGATACAGGACATAAGCTGATGACCTGCATCGTGGCTTGGATGTCTCAGCACAGACCTTGAGGTGAACTGTGTTGAAAACTGACTTCTTGCAAGCTCTTCCCACACAAGCTGCTGTGATTTAAATCCCACAGTCTGATATGGCTTACTGTACTCCTGTTTATTTGTGCAGTGAGAAGTCTACGGAGGCGGTATAAAGCGTTGTCAGCTTCACAGAATGCTTTAAGTTGTAGCTCTCTTAAAAGGCACATTCCTACCTGCACCGCCGCTGCAGCCAGCATCCCTGGAGGCCCCTTCTATTGTTGCAGTGTTAGTGTCATCACTCCATTAGGAGCCTGCCTGAGTCTGTGTGCCTAATTCAGAAAGTGCACCTGTACAAGCATAAGAAGAATGATAATTCCTGGCTGTGCTTTGGTGTGAAGTGCTTTTTTGTAAAACAAAACAAACTATTCATGCCACGATGAAAAATAACTTCTGCTGTACCTGTCAAAGGATCAGCGGGTCTTTTCTAGTGAATGAATGAGCAGTGGCTGGTCTTTTTAAAGCCATTGAAAAAAGCAAACAGTTCATGCAAGTAAATATATATCACAGGGGGCTGTACTTTGCTGTTCCTACACCAGCTAAACAGCATTTTGCAGAAGATATAATCCATGGTGCTTCTACAGTATATTCACAGGGAACATGCTGAGAACACCAAGAAATTGTGCGTGGAGAGAGCTGAACGGGCTTTTGCACCATTCCCACCTCCATGGAACTGGGCTCCTCACAGCTGCTCAGTGCTCACAGCTTCTGCACCAGCCTTTCATGGCTTAGCTGACACACACATGCCCCACTGCTGCTGTCTTTTAGATAAAAAGAAACCTGATTGCAACTGCCCAAATTACAGCTCGGTCCCTGATGTCTCCCAGGGCAGGACAGGGCAGCTCCACGCTCCCTCATGGATGCCTAATGGGAAGGTGATGCTACTGAGAGCAGGGTCCAGGCTAGTGAGTCCGTTTGGGCTATCTGTCAATAGGGCATTTCTAATCCTAGTGCTCAGACAAATGTACAAGGTGATTCAGGTTGTTTCCAGTAAAGAGAGGAAATAGGAGGTAATGAACTCAGGCACCTCTTTAATGCAATCTTACTTTCAGAGATGTTAAATCCTTTCTCTCCAGGCTTTTCTCTTTGCTCTGTGTACTTGTGCTGGACACAGCACTTATACCCTTATACCTTATACCCTCTTCAGCTTCTCCCATGGATTTGTCTCACAGATTCACAAAAAAAAAAAAAAAAATCCAGTAAAATGCCATCCACCTGAATATGCGTTGCAGGAGACTTTGTTCTGGAAAGTGGGGTGTTGTGAACAGAGATAGACAGTTCAACAGTGTAAGGGGTCTTTATTTCAAGGAAGTACGTCTTTTTAAAGCTATCTTCAGTTATGCAGTTACCCACAGTTTCAAAGACCAGACAACAGTTTAGAGCCCTGAGTTAACATTGAGCAGATACTGAAATCTGAGTTTCCTTTTGGATACCACTTCTTATGGGGATACCTAGAATTTTATTGCATTTATTGTGACCTGTTTCTAGATATGGTTAGCAAAAGCCCTCCTCTAGTAGTTAGGATAGCTTGTCTGACACTGTACATTAGATGCAGAGCTATATAATCTCCTTATTTCCATACAGTAGGAAACCAAAGTAAAATGTTGGAATTGTAACCTATGATCGAAGATCTTACAGCAGCTGCTCAAATGGTGCAAATATTTGCCTCGATTATTGTATTTACAATTCCAAAAATATTTCTTCTGTTGAAGGTCTGTGTACAAGACACTACTCCAAACCATTTTTAAGGGAGTTTTGACATAAATGAAACTTTATGCTGGCATGGCAAGTGAAGTACTTGATTAATAAAGAGTTTCACTGTTTTCAAACACATATTCCATGCAGGCTCATTTGAAGAAAACCGCAAGTGGAGAATGCTTTACTGCTTCCAGTCACAAGGGGGTTGTGTATTTCAATCCTGCTTACACAGTTAGCTTACTTTGGAGCTCTGGTAGGAAAGAAACATGACCAGGAGAAATAATGCTACATTCAGTGACCCTGCCCTTAGAATCAATTGGCCTGATGGGAGAACTTTTTTCTCTCTCTTTTGCTACTGTTTTCTTAGTTTTTAACCTTTTAATACTTAATATTTCTTGAAACGCCATCTTTAGAGAAATGTCTGCCATCCACAGGCTTGAAGTACTGACCAATGTGGCCTTCTGACACTGTGAATGGGAAACGAGAGCCCTATATCGACAGTTTACAGACAAAGTAATGTACATGTTCATAGACTTTTAGACACGTTTTGGTGGTAATATTTTCTGATTTAAATATCAAGTTTTAAGGATACAGTTCAGATTCTCTTATGTTACAAAGGAATTGAACTTCAACCACAGTGACAAGTGAAAGAAGAGGACAATTAGATCTAATGAAGTCTGCAGAGAATTCCAAAAGAAAGTCTTGAAAATGTAGAAAATAGAAAAGTCAAGTTCTAATAGGCCGTGGAGTGGCCACCTTGGATTTTTGGTTGTAGCCCTATCTCTGGAGTACTTTAAAATCTGATTGAACAAAGCACTAGAAAACATTCTGTGGTTAAAATGAAATGCAAAGTAAAGATTGTTACTTATTTTCTCTCCATCCCATAAGCCCTTACTGGCAGGCAAGGAAGGAATAAAACTGCTTCAGTCTTGGGTGCTGCTCGCTGGTTGGCTGGCATGTAGATGAGATGGATTAGCTGGTGATGATCACTGACCGTTTGTGAGGCTGCCATTACCTATATGGTACATTTAAAACAACAATTTGGGACCAGAGTTTTAAAAATCCGGCTTCTAACTTTGTACATACACAGTAGCGCTCATAACCATTTGTCCAAACACAAGCATGGGAGCATAGTTTATTATGGCAAGGTAAGCAACTCGCTGTCTGCCCAACCTTGACGTACAAAACCAGTCTGCCCTTACAAATGCTCCTGCTTTTGCTTCAGCCTCCCAGTCACACGCTGACAGTCTGGGCACCTGTGTCTTTTGCTTACACACATGAAAACAGGACAGATGAACATAATCATGTCTTATCTTCTCATGCAGACGCTTCATTCCACCCTTCTTCCAGCAAGTGCTAAATCTCTCAAGTCAAATTCAAAAGCACAGAGCATGTCTCTCTCAAACTAAACAACCAGTAGATATGTCTAAATCACAGTAGATATACTGAAACAAACAGGTTACAAGCAATGACTAATTTTTGCTTTCTACTTCCTCTCTTTCTCAGTGTTCTTAAGTATTTACTGCCTCCTGCAGTAATAACTTGTTTTTTTAGAAATAAATCATTAGCACTGAATTTGTCTCAAAAGGTCATAGATATAATGCACATTCTTTCCACCTTCAGGTGCTCTTCTGAACCACAGCGTTCCAGAGAAAGCTCCATTTAAAAAAAAAAAATGAAAAAAAAAATAGATGGGTTTTGTTTTCACTCTTTCTATGACTGTTAGTTTTTAAAATAAAAATGGCTGGCCAAGTGTAGGCTGCATTTTTTCTATTTTAGTTTTGAGGGATTAATTTACCAGACCTTTAACTGACTGGCTCTCAGGAATGGCTACACGACTTCTAGCTGTTATGTGACAGTAACAACACTTTTGTTTTCAAACACTCCTTCGAACCTTTGCCAAGTGATAATACTTCAGAGAACAAGGTATTAGCAAGATCATTAAAATATACCAGCTAAATGAAAGATTCAGCTCCTACCTACTCTGTCAAATAGCAAAGCAAACCTGCAGCGGGATGCTTCTCAAATCTTATTTTGCTTGAACACAAACAATCACTCTGTCTAGTCAGTGTCAGGATATTTTTTTCTTTCTATTTTATCTACTTGTTACCACTACTGGATTTACTCTGCTAAAACCCTTTTCACTCATGGGGCTGCACGTGGATGCTGCATGAAGTTTTCGGCCTCCCAATACAAGGCAGAATTTCATAGCCTGAGAAAGATCCAGCAGAAGACAGCCACAATGGTGGGCACTTGCCCTGGGAGAAGAGGCTGGGGAGCTCGGCTTGTTCAGCCTGGAGAAGGGGCAGCTTCAGGGGCACCCAACAGCAGCCCCTACCAGTGCCTGCAGGCAGGGCTTCAAGGAGATGGAGCTGGGCTCTTTATGGAGGTGCGTGGCTGGGGAACAACAAACAGAGGTCATAAACTGGAACAGGATAGGTTGAGGCTTGATAAAACGAAAAATAGTTCCACATCAGGGCCACTAAACAGTGGAGCAGGTTGCTCAGAGAGGCTGTGTAGTCTCCGTATCTGTGAGGGGGACTTGAGGGGTAATAGTTTTAAACCAGAGCAGGGTAGGTTTAGATTAGACATTAGGAAGAAGTTCTTTACAATGAGGGTGGTGAAACACTGGCACAGGTTGCCCAGAGAGGTGATGGAGGCCCCATCCCTGGAGACATTCAAGGCCAGGCTTGACGAGGCTCTGAGCAATCTGGTCTAGTTGAAGATGTCCCTGCTTACTGCAGCGGGGTTGGACTAGATGACCTTTAAGGGTCCCTTCCAACCCAACACATTTTATGATTCTATGATTCTATGATCTTGGGAGGTTTTCAAGACCCATCTCACGCAGCCCTCAGCAGTCTGCCTGAGCATGACCTGACCCTGCTTTGAGCAGGAGGTTGTACTGGAGACCTGGCTAGCAGAGACCTCACAAAGTCTCTTCCCACCAGCATTATCCTTTGAGTCTGTGAGGCTGATTCAGACCTGCCAATTTAGCTCTTTGTTTTGAGGCTGAATTTCCAGAGTTATGCACCTAGTTAAACTGAGCACATTAGATAGAGAAAGCATGAGAATACAATAAACACAGAACCTCATAATCCTCTTTTTACTGAGATACTTTTCAGACTACTGTCATTCTTGAAATGTGGACCTTGGAAGATCTGAAGAGTTCTGAAATAATAGGCATGAAGTCATATGTATTCTTATTTAAGGGACAGTTGTTTCTTGGAAGCTTTCCCATGAAAATAATTTTTCATTCCAGAGTTTTACATCATTGAAATTCCCTCTTTCTAAGAAACAATATTACTGAGAGAACAGGAAAATGCCTATCTTCCTTTTTCTTTCCTTTTGGTGTCATCAAAATGCTTCTCAGTCACACTGTCCTCTGAATATTGGGAAAACTAGTCAAAGTAAATGTTCTCCAAAAGATTAGGGATCTTAGCATGAAGATCAGTTTGCGTGACTTTGCATTCTCTAAGATAGATTATTATGTGGCCACTTTGTTTTGCATGAGTACATTAAAACCAGATGTGAGTTGCTGAGTCAGCTTTGATACAGTAGCAGGATTATGCTTTCCAGGAAACAAATGATCACCATCCATAATTATATTTTCTAAAACCTAAGATAGGCAGCTGAAACCAGAAAAGGAAAACTGTGGACTTGTGTAGTTTCTGCTGGGCATAGGAGATTAGCCTCACGCCCGATTAAAGAACATAGTTCTCAGCTCAGCCAAGCACTGGCTCTTATAAAAGCCGAAATATGAGCAGAGGTCATACAGCCATTACTAACTGTATAATCTGAAATCATATAAGAGACCTGGAAGAGGTTTCAGGAGGCAATATCAACTAAGCCCGTGCCATTTTCTGACAGAGGTTTATCTACCCTTTCAGAAAAACTTTTATTAGTAATAGATATTGTTTCGTCTCCTTAGACAATATTTTTCAGTATTTCAGTACCTTCACTATTGAAAAGTTTTCCCCGATATATCTCCTAAGCTTCCTGTACTGTAATTTAAGTCTTTTTTTTTGTCCTACCAACAGCAAATATGCAGTAGAGTTTAGTCACTTCCTCTTTATAGGTGTCATTTGTATTCAAATACCCCTGTTACATCTACACTCAGCTTTATCTTCCCACTGTCAAGCAAACCTAATTCCTTCTACCTTTCCTAGTACTAAGTTTCTACTTGTTGCTGGGTCCACATTCTTCTTGAATTGTAGTGCCGAAGCCAAGCTACCATACTCCAGCTGAGGACACGCCAGTTCCAGTAGCACAAGCTTTACGTCACAGATTTTGCGTATAACACTTCTGGTCATCTGTCCCAGTGTGGACAGCTTCTTTAAAGCCGTCATCTTTTTTTGCAATGTTCCTGTCAACCCAGTCCATCTCTATCCTGTATTTCTCCAGCTACTTTTCCCTATATTTTGTATTGCCCTTAATGAATTTCATTGTACATTTTCAGACCATTTGTCAAATGTACCTAGTAGCTTTTTAATTCTAACCCTACGATTGCATGTTTCTCCAATTCATTAAGCAAAAGGATGAAGACCCTGGACCCTGAATAGGCAAGTGCAGAAATCTGATCAATACTGAAATCAGTTTTGACAGGGAACTGTGGATAAGCATCTTCCCGTAACACTTTTCTTAATAGATATGCATTTTCTTAGGTCCCATGGACCTTAGGGCATACCACACCACTGTCTTAGTATTACACTTCACTGATCGTTTCTGCTGACTATTTGTTCAAATAGAGTAGGGCCCGTGAGGACTTCTAAAGCAGGATGACAGCGAAGAGCTTGAGTGAAAAGACATCTTTCCTGAAAACTCATTCAAAGCTACAATGGAAAGGATAAATAAAGTCATGCAACTGCAAAAGAAAAATTCTAGAGTTTGTTATTTTGTTTCTTTTCTGATACTACAGGAATATTTATGTCGTTCTAATTTTCCTCTGATTTCAAGGGAAGTGTTTGCTGAGGAATATCATCTGGGAACTAAATTGGACTTCCAGAACCATCATGTGGTAAAACCTGGTGGAAGATTTACAGTGTGGTGTTTTTCTCATTGCAGAGAATAAAGACATAACTCTGTTTTTTCATAGTTGATTCTTGCTAGTCTGAATTTTCATACAAGAGAAGCATAGGGATGGCAAATTATTTTTTATGTTCAGTACAAAATAAAAATATACATAGATAGATAGATAGATAGATAGATAGATAGATAGATAGATAGATAGATAGAAGATAGACAAAAAAACAGAATGAATAAGAAACTGTTGAGGAAGGACAGAAATGAAGGCTGAGGAGAACAAAATGGGTGAATTGAGGAGGTGTGAGTCTATGAAGAGGATTCCACTACTTAGGACTTCATTGTCTCACAGATCAGGTGTCAGCTCAGACCCAGGACTTAGCCAAAAATAATTTCCAGGCATAAAGCTGCCTCTTCAGAAGCAGAACCATGCAAATAACTACTACTGACCATCAACTGCCATTTCAGCTTTTGGAATTCAAACTAAAGTTTTGACTTAGAAAAGGAAATACTACATCAATATCCAAATGGATATATAACATTTTTAACAGCTTCCTCCAGGCCACCTAGGTAGAGGTAGAATGATGAGCAAAGTGTGCATGGCTCACAGATGGACAGAAACAACCACCTCAGAAGAGCCATTAACTCACAGATTGAGGCTGGACTCAGAGAGGAATTCTGCTTTTAAAATGTTGCATTTCAAATGAGTACATAGAAGCTTGTTCCTAAGGCATTCATTCTTTCATGGTGCTACTCACAGATCCGAGAAGGCAATGCTTTGCTGACCGATGTGGGAAGCAGAGGCTCCTCAGGCAGGAAAACAGCCACCACTTGTGAAGATGCATTTTCCACTGGAAATTGTTCGGTTTCCATAGTCTGAGACAGAACCGCCAACATGTCACTTCTTTGAACCTGGAAGACATTATTAAGGAGAGTAACTGTGGCTGCACAAAATAATAATAATAAAAAAAAATATTTCTCAATTTATGGCAAGATTTAGCCTCCAATCATGAAGCAGCAGGGCAATTGCTAGAATGATCATAAGATTTTCCACATCTTAGAAAAGGAAACCTTGGTAGAAGACCTAATATCTTCTCCAACGCAGGCTGTATTTCCTCCTTTCTCCTTCTGGTTCTCTGCCTTTAACTGTTGTCAGTAGAAAGATGATGAGTTGAATCAGGGTTTCTGGATGACCGCAGTTGCACAGCTGGTGAACAAACAAGTGTTCTCGATCAAACAGAACGTCCTTTAACAACTTGGAAACTGCTTAAACTATGCCACATACAATAAAAATCTCCTCAACCATACATACCTCAAGTATTCAGTAAATATTAAGTAGAAAAACAAAAACAAGGGAAGGTCTACCATATGTGGACCATTCGGCATTTATTAGTAGAGAAACTCGCAGCAGGTTTTTAAAGTAATTTATAAAAGCAAGCGCAAAAAGTAAAACATTAGGTTGAGAGCAAGGATTTAGACAGAGGGATACTGAGTTTTGTAACAAAGCCTCACGCACCTTGTCACCTAATAGACTTTCATTAGATTCCCTCATACAACCCATGTGGAGAACAAAATCCCTGAGCAGCCACCAAGCTCCATTACATTGGGTACCACGGCAAGCAAGGTGAGAGAAAAACTATGAATCCTGGCAGAGTATATGCTCAAAATGGGCACTGAGCAGCTCTTGGCTCTCCAATGTGATTGTGCAAATGTCCTTCAGAAATGCAGGAATGGAGGCTCTTTATTAACAGATATTTCAGGTTCTGTAAAGTAAGAGGGCAGCTGCATCGGGGGGATTCTACGTGGAGATGGTCCCTGAAAGTTGGAGATTAACATTTAAAGAAACTATTAGTCTCCTATATATGTTGTCTATGAACTTCACTTGTAATTTTAGTCCTTAATTTATAAATTCTGTATTCAAGTGCTAATTTTTCACATCTGATTTGAGCTATGAACTGTTATTTTTACCTGATTGATTGTTTCACGAGACATTTGATTTCCATGTTTTATGATTAATGTATTTAACCACATAGCACAATTCAGTTCCCTGATTGGACATAGCTGTTATAAATTAAACCCATTCTGTATTCTGTGTGATTTTAAGTGTTCCTTAGGTATGCATCTGCTACCCAACGTACGGTGAATTTCACCTAACTTGACTTCTGCTGTTGCCCAAAGTCTGACTAATGAGTTCAAACCATCTAAATAAAAATCTGGTTTCTGATGCCGTAAATAATTGTTAACAGACTTTTATGTGCTCCCACTGGCTCAAATCTTGTTTTGACATTGGGTTTTAAAAAGTGAGACGACTATGGGAATATGTAATGTATAAAATGAAACAAAATAAGGAGCCTGCAACTGGGGAAAAACAGTCGAAAACTCCAGTAACATCATGTGCCCAGGAAGCAATCCTGAGCACTACTAAAAAGACAACACCACAATGTAACCCAACAGGGGAAAAATGAGTGAAAGAAAAAACTTATTTAATTTGTTATCATGCGAAGATTAGTCCCAGAGCTAGAGAGTCCAGAGATTATCCAGAGTGAGAGTCAAGCGCTGTAGCCTAATGTAACTTGAACTAATCTTATACAGTACTGTGGAATAACCATAAATTACTGAGAGCTCTGCGAATGGTCACCTCGTGAACTGCGAAGAGGTTTTTTTAATTTCGTTTTGATTTTGTGTCTGAAATTCATTCCTTTCACATCCTGTTTTTCTAATCTGTGCAAAAGGAAGAAGGAGAATTATACCTTGTGTATTTCACAAAGGCCGTTACTCTGTCATACCTGGCCTGCAGAATGATAACCCAGCGTCACGAGAGGGGCTGCCAGATACAGCAACACTTTGTTGCTGTTTGAAAAGATAGTTTATGACAGACCTAATAGATTTAGCTGAATGCTGTATCCTGAAAGCGAGAAGAATGTCACAAAATTATTTTTATCTCAGAAGTAAATTAACTTCGTTTGCTGTAATACTTGTGGCTGAAAAGGACACAGGCTGCACTGCCTGTACACGACCCAGTCTCACTGAATGTGGATTTTTAGAAGCTTCTTACATAATTTCAGGATGTTAGGTTGCTTTTTGAACATATTTTTTCTAAAAAGATCTTTAAAAAGTAATTACCTGGTGCCAGTCTCTAAACTGCGTGCAATGCTCTCTGCCTTCTTCCTTCCCTTGCTGAATCTCAGTGTCAATGAGCAGGAGGAGACTGTGGACACCCCCAGATTGGGGGGGAGAAGAAGACACACTTGAGGGCAGTGCTGCTGCTGTTCAGAGGGACGCAGCCAGGCCAACAAGATCTTCATAAAATTCAAACAGGGCAAAAGCAACACCCTGCACTTGGGAGGGACTGGCATCCCTGCACCAGGACAGGACGAGGACTGGCTGGCAGGGGAGCAGCTCAGCTAAAAAAGATCTGGGGGTCCTGGTGGGCCGCAGATACGCACCAGCAGCAGTGAAGCCAACAAGATACAGGACTGTATCAACAGGCATGCAGCCAGCAGATCAAGGGAAGGGATTATCCCTGCTCAGTCAGCGCTCATTATGTGGCACGTCAATGCTGCTTCCAGTTATGGCCTCCCTAATACAAGAAAGGTGTTGAAACCCTAGGATGTGTTCAGGAGAGGACAGCCCCGGTGGTGGGGGGCTGGAGCACTTGACCTGAGAGGAGAGGCTGGGGAGTCAGGCTTGTTCAGGCAGGGGGTCCCGAGAGCAGCACCCAGCACCTGAAAGTATGGGAGGGGAAGTCAGGGTCGTTATGGACGTGCACAGCCGAGGAACAACAGAGGTCATAAGCAATGGTGGTTTTAGTCTTTCCTTCCATACGCTTTGTGTGATTTAATGTCAGAGTCTTCAAATCTAACCCACTCTCCTTTGTTTTACTAAGCCTGCCCAAGCTCCTGGCACTTTCCTAGTCTTTGTGTCCTTTGGTCAGATACTGGCGCTTTCTAACATTAAGACTTTCGCAGTCATCCTGCCTTCCTCTGGCTGGGTTCCCTTTGGCTAATACCCAAGGTAAATTTCCAAATGACTGTTTGCATCTCATTGGCCCCTGCTAATTGCCTGCTAAAGACGTACTTCTCTCCTACAACCTGTGGTGATGTTGCACACGCTGCTGAATTCAAGGTCTCATTTTCCTTGAGTTGCCTACTCTTCAGAGCCGTCAAAGGATTGTAGTATAGAAGATAATAAAAAGTCAATCAACCTTTAAAATAAGCCTCCTTTCTTTCTCATGAGATAAATTCCACCTTCATGTTTTGCTTCTTAGTTACTTAAGTTGCTCTCCTTTGAGTTTTTTTACCATTCTTACAGCTCTTCCCGTTTATTCCTCAGGCTCTTAGCATTTAAGAAAAAACTTCCCAGGGTTTTCATTTGCCTTCTACTCAGGTTAGATTTGGGGTTTTCATATTGTGCCTTGACACCTCTTGGAAACAAGGTGGAACAAAGAGCATACTTCCATTTCAAAAATTAAACTAATTGCTTATTCTTCTAGGCAAAATCTTGCATGTCCATTTTTTTGATTAAGAGGCATGGATTTATCCCTGGGTTAAAAATAATATAGTTTGAGCAGTGATAAAACCAAATGGGTTATGTGAAACTAGAATGCATTAGTTCATCCTAAACCAATAAAGCTACATCTAATTTTATCTCAGTTTTGAGGAAAGCCACTGAAAGTTTTAGCCACAAGTGCAAGCAGTGCCACAACTCATTCAATTTGGATTTAAAGCTAAATCTTACTGCTTTTAATAGCAGTAGTCCTAAGGGAGAAGGCTAAACTATTATAAAATATATATCTAGGGATTAAACTACCCACTAACGTCCCCATGTTAATTATACAAATAGCTCAATAGAACTCCTTTCGGTCAGGCACATTCAGTGCTCCGGAGGTAAACCACTGTAGGTATTATTACAGCGAGCTTTATAGCCGTCATAATGTAATGAAGCTTACTCCCTTCATTAATTTAAGACATGATTTTTTTTCTGGAGGATTTACAGGTAAGTGGTGATATCTGTGTGGCTGTTCCACAAGAATATGCACTCGAGGAATTAGAAAAAAATATCACCACTCGCCCCTTGCTAATTTTGCAACTTCCTTTTAAGCTGTTGTACTGAAACCTCATGAGCGTGTGCTCCTTTTTTTGTCCAGCTCAACTTTCTGTCTGCGTTGTGAGCTCTTGGCTGAGTAGAAGAAAGGTGGCCGCTTCTGCATGAAAATGAGCGGGTTTCACTGATCACTAAAATGTCGACTTTGCTCAGGAACGTGAGAGTATACATTTCCTAGGTAATGGGCACCAAAATCCCTGAAAACTGGGATAAAATTATATGCAACTTTTATGGTACAGGCCTATGGAGCCATTTATAAAAATAAGCTGGGTTTTATATGATTGGTAACAAAAATACATAAAAATGTTGTTTGCCCCATATATTGGGAAATATCCTGTCTTGGCACTCTGCAGCTGGTGAGTCATAATTTTACAGTTTTTACTAAAATAAAAATGAAATTAAAAAGTCCACATTTTCAAAGAAGTACAGAAACATAATATTTATAGAAGATCATAAACAAGTACTCTGTTAATAGCTGTTGAACTTTGTTTAAAGAATAACAGACTAACATTTCCAAAGTACTCTTTGCTGAGATTGAACAGGATTTTATTCAAACTGTTGCGGTAACTAATGAAAAACAAATGAGATTTCCAAACAGTTTTGACTGTTAGGGGTGTGATGGCAATATCATTGCTTTTTGCACTTACAGCTGCTGCTTACACTGAAACTACCCATTTAAAACACCGTGTCATTTTATACTTGAACTCTTGATCTGCAATACCGAAGGGCCAGGCATATTTAACCCAAACTGGAAACAGCCTGATGCAACCCCAGTTTCGTCCTTCTGCATGAAGGCTCTTCAGCTTCCAAACTTACTTAAACCTCTGAGGTGGATCACAGACTACTGCCAGCCCTAGAGCTGTTTCTTGCAAAAAAAAAGCATCGTGATGCTCGCAGTGATTATAGTCAGAGTGCTTCTTGCGCTTGTCCTACCCTGCTGGGTTGCTTTCCCCATCAGCTGCGCCTCTGGATGAGGGCCTGGGGCCCTTGGAGAATGTGCAGCTCCCGAAGACCCAGAAGCGGTTGGTGGCTCGTGAGAGCTGTAGTTCAGCAGAAGCGGCCTGATTCATCAGAGAGAAAAAGGCAAAAGCAGCTGAACTAAACCTCTTGTACGGTATTTTGTTAATACAGCTGAACAGAAATTAAAATTAAACTGACACATTTTTTTAGGGCCAAAATTTTCATTTTGCTGCTGAAGTCAGAAATTGCCACAAAATCCCCACATTCTGCCTAATGCTAACTTTTATTCAAATAAGCATTAGCATTTCCAACATATAGTTTCTAGGAAACTCAATATTAAAAAAATACTGAATACCTTTGTGAAGATTAAAGAAATTCAGGTGAAAAAGCACCAATAGCTGATGTAACATAATCTATATTGCAAAAGGCAGACAGAACAAAATACACATATTGATGAACAGAAAAGCCTGATCTCACATTGTTTCTCTGCATTATTAAATTCCCAGGTAACTTTATTTTTAAAGCAGATAGATCTGCTAAGAGTTCAGATTTTTTTAGTCAAATGGATGTAACTGGACAACGGCTCTCCTGAAGCATAAACTGTTATAATTGTTGGTCTCCATTTTACAGGTCGGCCAGCTTCAAGAATCCAAATGATTCTGAATCCTGAATTTCAGACACTTCAGATCCACTGTTCAAAAAGTGGAAAAGCCACTGCCTTAGAAGAATTAAATTATTTGTTAATGAAGTCAATAGAAGTTTATCACTCACATAAATGGAGTTGTTTCACCTATGACTTTGTTTTCTTTTTAACAAAGAACAACCAACCAACTAAAAAAAAAAATTGAAAAAAAAATAAACCAAACAAACAGAACCGAAAAAATCCAGAAAAACAAACACCTCAGTGTTTCTAAGCTCATCTAAGACACTTTGAAGGTTTTAGCTGAAGGTTCAGGAGACAAACATCAAAGGTTGTTGGAAGGACAACTGATCCCTGAGATTAGCAGGGTTGATACTTTCTGGCTGTGTCAGTTAAAACTGCAATAGGAAATCACCAAGCTCATACAAAAATTTGCACATATTGTTCTGCAAATCAGGGCACATTATATTTCATTTGTTCCACTGCAGATGTCACTTGATCCTTCCAGATTCTCAAATCAATCCCTGCCTTGATTTATATTTTCCATAAATATTTTGAAGGAGGGCAGATGTGCCCACACAGACCCTCACTGCTATTTAGATGGGGGCTGCATCTATTACTGGAGACAGATGTGCTTAATAGGAAAATAATTTCAGTCATGTTACAGTACTAAACCTTGACATACTCCAAACCTTTTTAAAACACCTGTTCTGCATAGCTCTGAGCAAAGCTATATTTAAGAACAACACAAATCACATAGAGGAAGGGCTAAAAAACATAGTAACTTTACTCTTCCGTGGATACTAACAGTGAGGAGAGTGTTTAGCAGAACATGAAGTGTATTCATACCTCAAGTTTTCAAGCATGTTTTTCCTCCTCTAGTGTTGCGTGTGAATTTCCATTTAACTGTTCAGAATGAAGGGATGATGATAACTTAGAAGAATTAGAGGACGCAATTAGCCTGTCCTGCTTCAGCCTACTGAGTATTTTGATGATACAGTGTTAATACCAATTGAATGGCGTATTTGTATGTAAGGGAGCTAAACTCAAAGTCTAATCCAAATTATAGCTGGGCTTATTACTTGAGTTATACTACTGGGCATGCTGCATACAGAAACGACTCTGTGAAACACCGAAGGCAAAGAAATCCTGCTTTATAGTGCATATAATCGGAAAAGTAAGGAAAGAAAATTTAAACTGTTATTTAAACAACTCTCATTCCAATTACTACTTTCCTCTCTGTCAGGGCCAATTATTCTCACTTTAGACATGACTAGCATTTCTAGAGGCTTTTTTTTTTTTTTTTTTACAATGTATAATGTGCCGCACAGTCACTTTGAAATGCCTGAAACATAAATTAAAGTACACAGGAAAAGGAGACTTACTAAACTTAAAGATATCCTCTTATTTTGTCATACTGAGGCACATTAAAATACAGAAGGACTTTACAAGCAGTAAAGTGTTTTGGACACGCATTTACTTCTGCTCCTTAAAGGAACAGTGAGAAAAATTTGAAAACCAGAGCATTTCTTCCCTAGCATGTATGCCAGACAAGAAAGCAAGTCCAGGAATGTTCATAAAAAAACAAATTAAAATAGCGGTATTGCTTATGAAATGAATATGACATGCTAATTATAATTTCAGACTACTGATACTCTAGTTTAGAAGCCTCCATTACTCTTACCACGAACAGATAGGATGAAACCAAACAAAAAAAAAGCGAGCCATCAAAACCTGAGAGTGTATTTTTGACCTGGTTAAAATGAGAACAGGTTAATTTTTTCTTAACTTGATGTAATACAATCAGAAATTTGTACTGATTCCAGACTTACCAACTAGAGAAGTGGGGTTTTGCCTTTTGGACAGCAGGTAAGGAACTGCTCACTGGTTGTCCACAGCTTTTTCATTTGCAGCAGACACACTTGCTTGGTACCGATTTTAACCAACTTGAATAGAAAATTTCCAAAAACGTAGGTACATGGAGATCTTGCTTTGCTGTAAGTGTTTCTCCCACTTGTCTGACTGGGGCAGGCCAGACGTGCATAAATGAACCCGTGTTCCAAAGGACTCCTTCATCGCGCTCCATCCTGCAGGCAAGAAACACAGCAGGAAGGGAGATTTACTATATTTTATTTTCAGGAATAAAAAGCACAGACTTTATACTTATTGCTGCAGATTTTTGCCCTGAAGGCCTCCAGAATCTTTTGATCTTATTTTGTAATAGCTTATTCATTTGCATTAGTAATGGAAGCACTGTCAATCAAGAATTGTATGTCTGCTTTTACATCTGTCCCCATGGATACAGGAAAGCTGTGCGATCGGCAGAATCGCATGCAAAACACTGATTTTACTTCTTGAGTCGTGTTCTCCTACATATAGCCATCTCCTTTACTACTTTCTTCAGTATCTGTGTCAATACTGGTCAAGGTGCCAGCACTGTTGATTAGCTGGTACAGGCAGAACCTTCCTGTGGGCATCAAAAACTTCGGCTGTAGAAAGCGAACAGCTGGGAGGTGACTTTCCCTGCAAGATGTACCTGCCTTCATACACTTCATCCATAGTATTTTTATTGTATTAGCTCAGGAAAATCTTTTACAACTAGGGACAGCTATACTTTTTCAGATTAAGTTCACTGAATGCACCTCAGAGATTTGACTGTAACACTCAACTTAACTTAATTCTCTGTACATTTGTTGTCTCAATTTAGCTGCAAGCCTGTTTCCTAAATTCCTCATGCATAACACCAGAACTGATTGCACAGACATGCATCTATAGACCTAGTCAGAAATATGAAACCAAGTGAAATGCAAGCCTAAAAACAAACAAACAAAAAGTTTGTTTTTCTTCTAAAATTCATCCTGGGCTGAAATAAAAAAAAAATAAAAATTACAGAAACAAATAATATGCAAATGTGGGGTGAGCTAAGGGAATGAAAAGTTAATTTCATGCATGGACATGAAAATTGGCTGGTTTAGGAAGCCCAACCACCCTTTGGTTGTTGTAAGATTATTTCACAAGCGAAGGAAATGTGCGCTAATTCTGCTACCTTTTACATAGGGCGAATATATTTGACCTCACGGTAACACAGTTACTTCCTGAGATGGCTTCTTGCCTGCGCACAATTGACCTGAAGTGGGAACTTCATGATTTTGTCTTAAGTTCCTCTCCTCAGCTGATTTCATCAGTGTATCCAGTTTCACGTAATGTATTCTCACTCATGGCATGGGATGCTCCTCTTTCTTCAGCTGATTTCACAACACGGTTCATATATGTGCTGTTACCTTTCTCTCCAGTCCAGATCCGAACGCATTAGCCATTTTCCTCCTCACTTTACATATCTAGAGAGCTCAGATACCTCTCAGACTCCACGCGCCGGGGGAAGGATTTTGCCCATTCCCAAGGAACACTCACAGGAAAGGCTCAGCTCCCTCGGCTCATCCTGGCTGCCACAGCGCCCAGCAAAATCCATGGTGTGGCATTCTTCCCATTTCTTAGTCTGGCAGGTACTGGGATTACAGGGCATCTAAAACTAACCATTCGATGACTTTACCTCCACGACTGAGGCAAAGACAGCAGATTGTACAACTGCATAGTTTAATTTCTAGATAGAATTGCATCAAGATTGCAATAAATACAGTTCTGACCATCTTCATTTAAACATAATAGAGGTGCCCTTTGTTAACCTCACAACTATTTTTGGCAGGGAGGATATATGTGTACAGAAGAATCGTGTCGCTCTGGGTCTCCTCACCTGGCCAAAACTCACTGAAAACGGGCCACGTGGTTTCTGGCAGTGGCTTGTCAGCTTGTGAAATGCAGCAAACAAACATGAGTGTGTTTTCTTCACATTCAGGATACCCAAACAGTATGAAGCAGCAGGAAAAAATATCCTCTGGACTGCTGTGAGACTGACCATCAATTAAGATTTTCTCTACGGAGATAGGCAAGTGTTCAGTTCTCAGTTTGCTGTCTGTTGGGCCACATAGATTATAATTATTTTGTCACTCCTACCTTTGTCTCGATGGAGTTTTTTTCCTCAATAGAAAATAAATCTGATTAAACATGAAACCAGAATAAAAGTATATGTTCTGGATTGGATTCTTTGTACGTTGTCCCAGGATGGCCACAAAACTGGGAATGAATAACCAGAACCATTAGAGAAAAAATCCATGAGCAATGGCAACAGGTAGAGATAGGGTAAGCTCAAGGTCCATCCCTCAGGAGAACCTGGCTGTGGTATGATGGTTTCGTCTGCAGTGTGCACATACACATGCACACACAACAGGCAGCCGGGTACAATTTACATTTACGCAGAACATTGAAGGAAAGAAGAAAAATTACAAGACAGCCAGGATCTTTTTTTTTTTTTTGAAAGAATAAATATTCGCAGCTGAAGTACAAGACACTCTACCAGGAGTTTCCTTAAACAATAAGAACTTTATTGACATTTTAACAAGGGGAGACATTTCTCTAAATTACAGCCTTATTTAAACATTAGACAACAGACATAGTATAAAGTGGGTAAAAGAGTTTCTGTTAGTCCTTATAGGACTATCAAGGTCAAAAGTCAATTAGAGTACTTCTTCTAATTGAAGAGATGAAATTATTTCCTTGCTGCCTTGCATAGTGTGTCCTGCTTTTACAACAAATATTTATAGGATAAATCATTCTGTTAGGAAAAGACATGATTCATTCTACCCTAGGCAGACATGAGTGTAATTGTAAATGTGGAATTCGTAGGTTCTAGCACTGGTAAATATTTGCGCAGAACCATTTCCTGTTCCATGACTACAAAAGTCTAGTTTTGCTGAAGACCCAGTTAGTGTCGAAGCCAACGTTTGCTCACGATAACCATGCTAATATAGCTGCTGAAGTTAGTGGGGCAATTTGCATGAATGAGATGAGCAGAACTTGGCTGGTGATTGGAGGAACAAAGCCGTCCCGCAACACGTCCTCAATATCCTGTGCTTTGGCTCCGCAAACCAGCAAACCTGGGCGTTCAGACGGAAGGCCGGGCATCACACCCTCCGCTTAATGGATTCGCACACCTACCTGTTTCATGGCTTCTTCTGTTCCAATTCACCCTCTTCAAGAACGTGGTGCCAGCTGCACATCAATGTAGTTGCTGACCCTTTATTTTTACCATTTTTGATGGAATTATGATAAAATGCCCGTACCTATGTTTGTCTTCCTGTCAAGCACAGTACCTGCAGGGTAATGTGATTTACAACAAAGGAAAGAAATAGAGAAAAACCCAGAGAGAATACTTCTATTTTAAGTACTTACTGATTTACTCATTCTTGTTTACTTCTTGCTGGTGGAACTGACAGCAAGGGATTTGTATTGTTATTTCTTCTGCTGATTGCTGAGAGAACAGGCTGACTGCGCCCCGAGTTCTCCCCAGGCTCCCTTTCCATGTTCTTGTTTCCTGGTAGTTTCTCCAATTTAAGAAGCTGGAGGCAGCGGGATTTGGGCCCAAAAGTTCTCCTACATTTTCTGTTGATTTAAGTGGTTTTTTGGTACTGCTGAGTATAATTGTTTAGGGATAGGTTCTCAGTGTAAACTGGCAAAGAGCCTCTGAGTGCTGCGTAGCCATGCCAATTTACACAGCAGAGAATTCGATACGATCTCAGCGAAGGGAGCATAATGCTAGACGCTAAAGAAATTCGAAAGCCGGAGAGAGGCAGACGGGCAAAAAGCTCAAGAGAGTGAGAGGAAAACAAAAACCGTATCAGAAAAATCTATTTTAATAGCTCCGTAAGGGGCCAGCTGCAGGTAGTGGGGGAAAAGACGGTGAAGCACAGCAGGCTGAGTTAACCTGCCTGTCCCGCTGTGTGCACGCGGGTGGAGAGACTGCGTTTGATTCAGCTTCCTTGCTAATGCTGTGAGACCATTAAACAAGGTATCAGCCATTGTCTCACCAACTGTGAATATAACAGCATTCCCGCCACGCATTTCTGTTATGCCGAGTGTGAGTTTGTTTTACAGTATAACTAGGAAAACAGTGTAATGGAAGTCTCATCATGCCCTGACTACACATAAATTCAGAGGCGCCGTGTACCACATTCAGTAATACTTGGGTTAGATTAGACAGACCATCACCAACCTGGAGATCACTTTGAGTCTGGTTTATACCTGTCATGTGTCCACACGGTCTATACTTAAATATTTACAGAGCAAAGCCAGCCTTTTCTGTTTTGCTATATCTCTATAAGCAAAGCTAACAAAAATGTGGCACCAGGAAAAAAAAAAAAAAAAAAAGAAAAGGAAACTCCCCCTATGGTAGCTGGTCAAGATCACCCAAATGTTTGTGAAGAAGGGAAAATCCTCATTAACGAGCCACGCATCTCCATCCTCACCATCAAACTGCAGTCTGGAACACCACTGTCTAATTTCCAGCAGTTCTTATTTGGAAGTTGTCAGGCGAGCCAAACTATAAGCACAAAACCTGGCAGCCTTCAGTGATCAGAGGTGGAAGGCATGGAAGAGAAATAGCAATTATTTTGTACACCTGGAAAGCTTGCCACTACAGAAGCTGAGCCAGAAGCAGAAGGAAAACTGTGCCACTCAGGAGAATCTGAGCACCCAATAATAATTAAACAACTCCTCATCGTGCTAACTTGCAGAATGAGTCAGGGTCTGGGGAAAAGATGAAGTATTCAAGGTATTTTTAAAAGACAAGTTGTCTTATTATATGCTTCAATGCAAAGCAACATTCAAGTCTTCAGTTTTCGCCTGGATTTACTAAACAAAGAACATCTGGTCAGTCAGTAACCACTGGAAGCAGAGGCTCTATTTTCCCTCTTTTGAGGAAAGCGTGGTTTCAGTAATAATGTGTTTAATCTCTGAGCTATTTACAAAATAAGCATTTGCTACCAAAGGCCACTGAAGTACCACCTTAACTTCTGGCAGAGAGAAGCACTAATGTTTCTCATTTTTCAAATGTAGGAAACCATACAAAATGTTGATTCATACCACCAGATCTCTCTTCCACTCTCATACACCACTTCGTATCAACGGGACTTTGGAGCCATAGGCAGGATTACCAGGGGCTAAATGATAAACTATACGAATAAAAAAGTGAAATTATGTTTCCGTTACATTTCATCATCAGGGCATTTATACTAGCACAAAATGACATTTCAAAAGCTCCCCAGTTTAATTTCAAAACCAGTTATATAATGGCTTTGGAATTATGTCCTCACATAATTGGAAAATCCCAAGAACTCATCCCTATGGCAGCAAGTGAAGCACTGTGACCAGTATTACACAGTCTATGCAATTTGTTTGCCACGGCAGTCCAGTTTAATGTTAAATCTAGGAAAATGTATTTAAAAGAGGTTGCAGTGCTGGAGCTACTGTTCAGTGTTTTGCCTCATATCTAGAAACATTTTAGAATTCAATGAGCAAAGTATCCAAATAGCACTGTAAGAGTGAGTACATATAAAACTTACCTCAATCTGGAGAAATCAGGGTACATTTTCCCCTAGATCATAGAATCATAGAACCATGGGGTTGGAAGGGACCTCTGGAGATCATCTAGTCCAACCTCCCTGCCAGAGCAGGGTCACCTAGAGCAGGTTGCACAGGAACGTGTCCAGGTGGGTTTTGAATGTCTCCAGAGTTGGAGACTCCAACTCTAGATACATAATCCCCTCTATTCACCGCTGCAGCCAATCAACCATCTTTCTACTGACATTTTGGACAACAGAGGCCAGAGGGATTACATCAGACAACGACTAGTAGAAATATTGTTCACGTGGCATTGAAAACTGGTGAAAAATTAATAGTAACATTGCCTGGACGCAGCTCTATGTAGTCTTTTATTAGGAAACGTGCCTCAGGCTTTTAAGTTCTTCCTTTTAATGGGAAAGCTCTACCCAATTTCTTGCAGCCATCCTGCAGGCATCCTCTGTGCTTAGCACCATAAACCCTGGGCTGCATTAATCAAGAGAAGGAGAACAGGCAAGTGGTGAGCAATGTGACAAATCTGCGTGAAAAGATAAACTCACCTGGAGCTTTCTGTATTTACAGAAAATAAGTTTGAAATTCATTGAATTTCTCTTAGAAGACCGCATAGTTTTAGAGTGAGAGCTCTCCTGTGGGTCCCATGCTCTACTCCTGATCAACATGGCACTGCAGAACTTCCTGGGTAAGACCTGAAGTTTGAGAGAGCATGAGGCAAAGCCCCTTAGGTGTCATCAGGGTGGAAAAGGAAGATGCTCAAAAGATGACAGACGCTTTCCTTAATTTAAAAAAAAAAAAAAGAAAAAGAAAAAAAAAAGAAAAAAACCAAACAGAACCCCCCCCAAAAGCACAACCAAAACCCCCCAAAAAACAAATCAATTTTTGTATTTGCATATTTTGATTTTTCATTGTTTTTTTAAAATGCTAAATATATATACGCTAACATATAGCAGCTTTTTAAAAAAAATGTTTAGCTTTTAGTATTCAAAAACATTTCATTGAACGTTAAGTACGTTGGTAGAATTTTGGTAGAAAATGCTCATTTTGAGAAAACAGGGTTGTTTTTCTTAACTTAGAAATTAAAGAAATAATTCTCACACTTCCCAAACCCATGCCTTTAAGAAACTTCTATCAAGTGAAAAACAAATGGCATTGATCTATCTTCATTTAGTGTGGAAAAACACTACTGTATTTATGTTAGTGTTTCCAGTGTACAATGAAACGTTTAAAAATGAACAGTAGCTTTCTCTTTTGAGCAAGACTTGAAATCAATTGGAGGGAAAAATTTTTGTATTAATAAGTGTCAATGAAGAGTTACTGCTGTAAAACAAAACAAAATGTATATATTTTAAATTATCACCAGTACTGGAATATCAAACACGGTTAAAATGCAGCCTTTATTGCTCTTTACATTTGGCTAAATAAAAAAACAAATTCCATCCCAAAGATATTCAAGGATTAACTAGAGCTTTCCTGCAAGAAATAGTTTTGTGGGTTTATCTGAAATTATGATGGTTAAAATGCAGGACCTTTATGACCTGCTCAATGGCAGGTTTACATTGAAACTGTTATAAATTATTACAGAGGTGAAGCCAATCTAAACAGTCCAACATAAATATATCTGCAGACATACTGGCTACTACATATTCTAAACACTGTCTGTATATGAATAAACAGAGCTTTCTAAATCATTTAAGAAAATGTATTTATTCATAAAATCAATAATATTTATTTTTGTGTTTGACAAAAAAGGTCTATTATATCTAACTTATTGGAGCTTGAAAACTTTTTTTATGGATTCTTATGTGGTTTTCCTACATCTGATAATGGTTGAGAATTTTATTTTGAATCATGGGAACGTTTCTAATAGTTTTTGTATTTGGCTAATCCTTATCTGTTTAAATTGTTATTTTATTAAATTTCACGAGTTAAATAGTTGAGTAAACATACTGTACAGGGCTACATTTATTCAGCGCTGTGTCAACTAAAACTTTTATCAGACTATAAAACAGACACAGGTAATATTGGAAAACAAATCCGTATTTGTGTGTTTCTACATTCTTATTCATTTGGAACAGCAATAAAAATACATATTTCAGTTCATACTATTATAATAAGCAGCATTTGTGGCAGGAAAGGAAATGTGGGATGTTAACACATGGCCAGACCCTGGGTATTCCATTTATATGCATGAAACCATACAGGAAAAATTGCAGACTCAAATAAAGTTATACATAATAACACTGTTTGTGTTGCTTCCCAATTTCATACAATATTAGAATTATTATATCACATTAAAATTCCTCCTGCTAGCTTCCCAACAAGATTCCCAAAGTGTTTTGCAAGAGGCAAACTGTGTGCTACACAGAAGAAAAAAAAAATATACATAAGTTACATATGCAAAATGGAGTCCTGAAAAAAACCAGACGTAAAACTATAGAAAATAGGAAGCGAGAAAGGCAGAGTCCTGAGATCTGCTGCACTGGATCTTGCTATTTGGTTAGAGGAACTTGCCAGAAACACAAAGGCAGCTGTGAAATAATAGAAATGCCAATTTCTTCCCCTAATTTCTGTCATTTTAAAATTGAGTCATACCCAGAAGCCTGAAGTTTAACGTATCCATTGAAACTTGTGGGTTTTTTTATTACTGCAATTCTGTGTTGTCTTTCCTTGTTTATTGTATAAATACCCTGTAACTGTACCCAATATTCATAGCTGCAGCCTTTACATACCGCTTTGCTGCTTATCTCCTGCACTTCCTTATAGAAAATTCCCCCTCGTACCTGCTGTACTATACAAAACAAATAAATAAGAAGAAATTAAGGCACCCTTTTTATTTTGAAAATTATACAACCGTGGATTTCAATCCTTCGTGTCTCACGTACTTCCAAGTTCTCAGTTATACTCGTTTACTTTACCGTGTAGTGTAAATGACAGCCACCCAGTTTCAGAGCGCTGGCTCCCCGTGCCAACGGGAGCCGATAACTCTGTTCTTGCAGATTCCATATATTGCTTTTGGTTGTTCCCACTGGGGAGCTGCCCACCAATGCTGTTGAATGTTTGTGGGCAAAAGAGTTTGATTCGGTCTCAAAAGCATTAACTAGGGGGTTTTTTTCCATAATTTACCAGGTAGCTAGGAAAGGTCTGAGGAAGGTAACAGCTCTTTTTCTGTCAAAACGGCAATCTCTGAAGAATTGCTGGATGAAGTATGTTTGGGGTCAGATTTTCTTTGATCACACAGAGCAGTTGCAGGTAAACCGAAAGACTTAGGGAGCAGGAAAGAACTGCTTTAAATAGGAAGAGGTCCCTTCCCTCCAGGCCCATGCTGCAAGGTCCGGATCCTGATCTGAACGTCCTCCCTCCAGCTGCCTTTTGTTCGTGCCCAGGTCCCTCGGCCTGGGGGGGTACGTCTGGGAGAGCCCCGCGACACGGACACGGCGGCAGAGCTGGCACCACCACCGCTTCCCAAACTTCCTGCTCTACCTGGAACTGCCGCGCGCAGCCCTTGGGTTTGATAAAACGATTAAATAAAGATGTGATTACAGTGGATTTCTGCCAGCCCACAATCTCTGGAAGTACCGGCAAGCCTGGACAGCCGGCTATTTCACACCATTAACGGGAGGCAGCTCGTGCTGGCTCCAGACAAAACCTCTGCAGGGCGAAGGGGCAGCTCTACCCACCGGCCGGCAGCGGGGAACGGATGGTCCGGCTTTCAGCAGGTATGATAAGTGGGGTGCTGAGCCATGAGTCACCGCTGGCTTCCCTTGCTACCGTAAGCACGGCTTCTTCGGGAAGCTGCCTTCTAAGATAGCACTGGCCGTAGAATAAACAACTGACAGCGTTCCTGCAGTTCTCACTCACTACTTCATTCCTACTGACGGGGAAAGAAATTGCAACCGGCCGCTGGTAGGGAAATAGAGATGATTCGTTTTAATCCAGGCTAACACAACAAAAGAGTGAAGAAGGGGGAAGAAGCGAAATAAAAAGATAAAACGAATGAGGAGCCGCTTGTATTGAAGACATTAAATTGAAATGAAAAAGCCAGATTGATGTTTAATTAAAAGACAGAAAAATAATAAAAATTAATTGAAATGAAAAAAAAAGTCATCTTAAAGGAACTGTATTTCCAAGTAACAACACTCTCTAATTGTCTAATGAATTCATATTGTGGATACAAAACTATAAAAAGATCCCCTCAAGAGAGGAAAAAAAATCTTTTACAAAAGAGAAATAGGAATAGCAAGAAAAGCAAACAAAAAGAAGCGAAATAATGAAAAGTCAGAGGGGAAATATAATCTTTTGTAAAGATTGTAAAGAAGAGGTGAACAAGAAAACTTTAAGCAAAAATAAAACTCTGGTCTTATCCACTCTCTAAGGTTTTAAAAAGAGTACAGTGCAAATTGCATTTGTTCTTAATTTATCCATGATGCTAATTTGGCGATTAGCTCCCTGCTCCTGGGCCGCACTTGCCATGTGAGTGTGCTCTCCATCCTGTGGCAAAACCTACGGTATTCCCGCAGCCGGACAACTGTAATTCTAACAATCAGATTTCCAAGAACCAATTACGTACAGAATCTACCCAGACCCTGTCAGCACTGAATTGTGCAAATTGTAAGATAGGCAGGAAACCACGTGTATTGTAAGTGATAAAGCCATTTTTGTTCCTATATCTGTAGTGGCTGTGCCAGTTGGTACTTCTTCCCTTCTGCTGACTTTAACCTCAGCCCAGAGATCAGCTGTCGACTACAGCGGCGTGCTAACGAATTTCAGACCTGTGTCCGGGACTCCAGTGACAGGAGCAGGATTTAATCGAGATGCACTTTTCACCAACTGGAAAAGAAGGTTTTTTTCCTCCAGATACGTGTGGCACAATTTAAACATTCTCTCATATGTAAAAAAATAAAATTGTCCAAAAAATAAGTCTGAATGTGAGCCAAGGGTAGGCTGGCAGGGAACCGTCTGACAGTGTAAATGCTCGTTTGTCACCACAGGGGAGTGGTAACTCCAGCACCTGGTTACAGCAATTTAGATGTCATCAAGGTAATTCTGTCATGGCTGATTTAAGGCTAATTAAAATAAATTGTTAATTATTTTAAGTTTCATTTTGCACTGGAAATTTCACAAAATACAGATTTTCTCTAAGATTTAGTTGCCATGGGATTTTTGGTTGAGTGTTTTTGTAAAAGAAAACACTTCCAAGTTTTGGTTGCTATTTTGTATTTCTGGGTTTTCCTCCCTTTCTTTTCACATTATCTATCATATTCTCTGCAGTGATCAATGTGCTTTTTTATGGATCACCACTACAGAGATCAACACCATATCATTCCAGATCACAGAGTAATTTGATTTGGATTTAACAGGATTGCAAAGAAGAGAAATCCAGAGCACTACTTCTTCATGGTTTGTTTTTTTTTCTTAATGTGGTCCAGAGTGAAAATTCCCTCCCCCTAATGAAGGGAAATCCTAGTGATAAAGTACGGGGAACAATAATTTTATTTTTGCAATAATATCCCTGTTGATACAGCAGTAAGATCAGTTGAAGGTGAAAGGAACAACATATCTTGACACATGGAATATTATCAGGCATGATCTACTTAAATAGATCACAACTGTATTTCGGTTACCTACTGGTGTTGGATGCATATTCTTTTCTCCTCTACATCTCTGACTCAACAATATTTAATCACTCTATGCAAATAGAAGTTAGATTATTTCTAAATGAAAGCTCTGCTATCTCCATCAGTGAGCAGACCTCCTCCCCCCCCAACACTTGAGCAGATTATTTCAAAGGCCCTTAATGTTGCATTTCCAAAGAAAAGGTAAATGCTGACACAGCAAATCACCAGTGTTAGCTAATGTTATCCACCCTTCCTTGCAGCAAGTCATCTCTGTATCAAATGATACTTACAGATGATACTTTAGACCAGCTTGTCTGATTGCAGCTTAGTTGCATCATGAAGACCCTGAAAGCAGAATAAAATTATTGTAATCAGGCTGCACTTTCTTTTTCTTATTCTTTGTTGGGAGGAGGAACCAAGTAGGTGGCCCCAGTAATGCAGGATAGATCTCTGCTTTCTTTGGCTAGACAATTTGGCAATTTGAAGTATACAATATCTAATTTGCTTTATGGGAAAACAAAGTTTTAGTTCTTCTGGAATGAATGAGATTATACTGGCTCTGGGCTTTCTCATTTTATTTTTTGTTTCTGTATCCAGGAGCAACGGATGTCAGTGCACCTGCTGTACACGTGCACATTCCCATCAAGGGCCAATAATATCCTATATTCCTTACTCATTTCCAGTTTGACTTTTCCAAATTAGAACTTTACTTTACCTAATTTGCTCCCTGCGGCCATGCAGTTAAAAGTATAAATGAAAGATGGGAGAGACCAACCAGTCTACACTTCTAAAAGTGTTCCTAGGATAATAGTCCTACTACATCAAATGACGTATGAAAACTTTACCCTCAGTTTTCTATAAAATATTATTATTTGAAATTTTAGCCTGTAGTTGGAGTCAGAACTGAGCATGCTGAAAAAAAAATAGATCAGAGAACTTGATTTTGTCTTTCCAGAATGGCCTGAAAATCAGCAGAATTAGCCTTCGCAAGTTCTTCAGTTATCTTTGATCCTGTCCATACTCTAGTTAAAGATGAGTTCTAAAAATCACAGAGTCTGAATGGTTGAAAGGTTCGTCTAATTGAGCTAACTAAATAGCATTGGGTCGCTGTGTATTCATCTGAACATAAGCCCAGTCTTATAAAGGTTCGCCCTGAACTGAGTTGGTCAAAAGATTGCCTTGGGTTTCTAACATAAAGTGTGAATACTGTTTCATGGAAGTAAATCTGACATCATCATGCAGGTTTCTGTTTCATCAGATACCAATAAAGCATTTTGTCAAATTGAGTATTAATCGGTACCAACAAATTAACGAAGAAGATACACTGGAAGTATCAGGTTGCACCGCTATCTTTGTTTTAATGTAAAGGGGATTGACACAGATTTCTATATACATTAATAAAAGGGCAAAGAAAATAGGTAGAAAGAATTTAGAAAGCTCATCTGTAATCAACCCATACGACACTCAGAAAGCAATCTCTAAACCACGAGCATGAGTATTTGCAGACAGTGCCATGAAGGCAGATGTTGATGTGGAAAATACTACATTTTTCCGTAATTAGGCATCTGCAGACTATAATTATCATCCAAAGGAGTGGTCTGGTTCTGAGAATTAAAATGACACCTCAGTAGACAACCCTGTCTATAACTTCTGATTAATTAATTAAAAAAATTATTAAAAAGTAAGTCTATTTACATATGTATGTATGCACACAAACACAGAGTCTGGCACTGAATTAAAGGTGAGAGAGACTTTTCCAAATAAAAATTCATGAAAAAAAAGCTTTTCAGATGAAATCTAGATTAATATAAGAAGGAAAAAAAAAGATTTTATTTTTGTAAAAGAACTGTCAGGAACTAAAAATCACTAGAGAGTAGGCTAACACGTCAGTAATAATCTAGCCTGGAAAACACTAAAAGAACCTATATTTTTCATGAGAGATTCGTCAGATGTTCTGAACACAACTCTTATCCCTGAGTCAGTCTTTTCAAAGGCCATATGGAGGTATCACAGCGACATGAAAAACCTTAAGCGCTCCCGTTGCTGGCTGAGGATCAACTCTTTCATCAAGATGATGGCAAAGGATAACTACAAATTTGCTTAAACCCTGTGCAGGAGCACTCCAAGAAAGGAGGATTTGAAAGTTTGCTTGGCCTACAAGTCTTCGAGGAGACCACTCTGTAGGGACATCCCAGCCAGGACTGCAAACTGCACCCAGTCAAAGAAACATCTAAGGGGTTTATTTCAAACCTTGGAACACACAAGAGAAAACAGGAGGCTGTGACTGTGCTCTGCTCCTCTAGCAGCTCAGAGCTCAGCTTTCGGGTTCAAACCTACAACAAGAGAGTCTGGCTTCTGCTGGGCCCATGTGTGGAGCAGAGGATAAAGGGACCATGCTATAGCTTTATAGCTATTACTATCTGATTACTGGCTCTTCCTTCCTTTTTCCTAATTGTGTTGGATCACAGCAATTTTCACACAGTACCCAACAATACAGTTTGCCCACAGAACCTTCTCAAATAGTGGAAGGCCTCAGTCCTGCAAAATGCAAAACAGAGCAAAACATGCATAAGCCCAAGCTGACCCTCAAGCATGCAGAGTCCTGTTTATTCAGATACTGCTTTTCTTGAAAGATCATGTGTACTTAAAGATTATTTAAGTACACATTAATCATAGAATCATATGATTCTATGATTCTGTGATCAATGCGTACTTAAATAATTTGCTGACCTGTGGGAAAGAGCTAAGCCTTATCCAAGAGTGAAGTCTAAAAGGAACAAGCTTTAAGAAAGATACCAATATACACAATTCCAAATGCACAGCGTTATGCAAGAATTTCAGCGCATGCAATGAAAGGAATAAAACATAATGGGAACCACCCAGCCAAAGAGTTTGCCATTCTTCCAACATACCACTTATTTATTTCAAGACTTCTAAATCTTTCATCACTGAAGTAGCACAATTGTATTTACTGTGCTGCTGCTTAACTGATTGGTTTTTGTACTTTCTCTTTGATAGACCAGGTAGTATTTACATGGACATTCCATCGCCTTGTCTGAACACTATAAAGTTTTCTCTGCATGTATATCTGAGGAGAAAAGGTCTAATGCTGGTGCAGTAAGCATTATACATTGAAATTATTGATATATTTTTAGTCTAGATATGTTTAGTGCTGTTTTCATGGACCTGTAGCGAAAACCCTATAGATCTGTTAGAGAACTTCATTCACACCATCCAGGAAATTTTGAGCGTCACCCAGCAGCTCCTGTTGATGTGGTCAACTCTTTAATTTAGTGGAACTATTTAGAAGAGGAAAACCCATGTAAGATGGCTCATACTTGGTCCTCTAAAAGCTTGTACAGGACCCAATTTAGACAGATCAGGTTATAAAGGGTTGTGGGATGGGTTCCTCTCATTTTCCCCTAATATTGCAGTTCTACTTTTTTAGGACTTTTCTGTGGAGGGGAGAGAACACAGAAAAACAGACTATAAAGGTCAAGAAATCACTGAAGAGCAGAAGGCGTTTTCCTCCTATTTCAATAGAGTTATAAGCATATGTAAATATGCCACAGTACAATAAATGGGGTGAAAAAATACATAGAAAAAGAAAACCATCTTCAAACTAGACATGCACTTCCAGTCTAATGGATGTTTTCAGGGAAGACTCAGGATTGCCCAATACCCAGCCCCACATAGAAACTGCTGCTTTACACATCTTCCTTGGAGACCGTACCCGAAATTACCCTTTCACTTCAGCATCAGTTCAACCAGCATTTTAGAAAGGCCCCCTCTGGCACATTTTCATCACCACCCCAGCAGTACTAAAATGGCACTTAAATCTGGTCCACTATTTCAGGCATTTTACCGAGTCTATGTGCAATTACTCCTGAGATGTGTTTCTACGTGATCTGCAGCTCCAGACTGACTATGTTTCTGCCATTAGAAAATCTGGTCTCAAACTCTGTTATCACAAAGCATCTTGTGCTGAAGCTCTAACTAAATGACTGAACTAGCATAGTAGTATTTCCATTTTATTACATAATCAAGGACATTCAGACACATTAAAACAGTAATTTAGAGCAGTACAGTATTTGGCTTTAGCAATGGTTTTTGGGGTGTTATATAGATACATCAGTAAACAATGCAGTTTTTGTATACAGATCTGGTAGTTAATGGTGGTTTCCAGGGGTAACTCTTTTGTTTAAGGTAATACTGCGTTTTGGACTACTTTCAAAAATTCGTTTTTCTACCAAACCTACAAAGCTTTTGGGATAGTCAAAATATGTGCGTATTTGGAGCAGAAACAATTGCCAGGTTTATACTGGTTAAAAGTCTGACCAATATCCCAAAGTGACATTCTGGGAAATATGCAAATGATTTTTCAAGTTATTTTAGAAATAATGGTATTCGACTCAGGAAGTTTATATTAAATACAATCTACAGTGGGTTACAGTGAGAACTTCACTTTGGCTGATGGATGATAAGAATAAAGTCCTTCCCAGATGAATTGAGCCTTGTGTATATATCCATGAGTTATGCTCAGACAGCTTATTTCACATAAAATTCCTACATAATGCATGGTTTCATCTAACATTGATCCCAATCCAGTTGGATCCTAGATTATCAGGTTGGATTTTTCAGCTGAAAAAATATAGCAGTAATATTTACAAATATTGACTTCAGTTCACGCTCTTGGAACTTAAACATGTGACATGATACCCAGAGATAACCTGGGAGGTAGAGCTTCTTTCTGGACAGGTCAGAGTTTTGTATTTCTGCAGAGTACTTGATATTCTTTAAACACTATTTTGTGGCAGAATGGGCAAATGCTGCTCATAACGTGAACATTAATATTTACGAAATGGAGAACATCTAAAAAGATATCCTTCAGAGTGGGAAAAACCAAATGTGGTGGTGCCAAAGTATTTCACTCCAGGTCTCAAAGCACTCCGAGAGAGAGACTCTTCACCCAAAAAATAGTTTCAAATTATTAAAATTCTTCTTATACGTATTTTAATCATTTCAAGCAAATACATTGTGAAGCTATTGTGAAAACTGACCCAAAGGCATACAAAGTTAAGATATATAGAAAGAGTAGTAAAAGAAGTTTTAAATATTTTTGAATCACATGCTTGGGTTTTTTCATCACAAGAATATGACTAGCTCTCCTAAGCCTCACTGCAATAAGTGATAAAAATAATAATATAAGAAGTTAAACTGTCCTTTTCCTAAATCCACGTACACTCTTCCATTCAATTATGTATATTTCTCTCTTAAATCCTTGTTCACTAGTGTATCAAAAAAAAATTTGTCTTCACTTTCAGAGGCTTTCACAGCTTTTCCCCTCCCCGTATGATTTTTCATAGATACTTATTTGTTAAATTTTCCAGCAAAGACATTCACACTCTCTCCTATGGCATATCGCATTTTTTAAAAAGAGTTTTCCACAAATATAAATACAGTTATTGCAGTACTCTCAATCTCTTTTACTACATGAAGCTTGAAAGAACTTGCCAATGATCTGATTTTTGCACATTGAAACTGCTGTGATGCTCACCAGTATTGTCTCAGCGTTTCCTTATACATCTTCCTACCTCCATCAGTCTCTACCTTTTCTCTTGGACAATGTTAACAGACTGGACAGTGATTAATGCCACTGTCTCTCATGTTTCATTGGCGTAGTCCTGACCCACCATTCTTCGGTATTAGTATAAAATAATTACTTAATGCTAGCAATAATTTGAAGACTTATAACTCAAGCTATTAAAATTAATTTTCTTGTATTTTGCCAGACCCTTCTATTTGTTTTTTTCTGATTAATCTATCCATATTATTAATTTCCCAAACCGTGTTTTTTAAGTACAGTATAGCTTGATGATGTTTTCTATAAGAAAATGCTGCTACCCCATAAAATTCCCGGAGGGTAAATTGTTCTCAATTGAGATACATTTGAAAATAAAGTCATGATAGAGTTTTAGTTCTAACAAGTTTCTTTTTCATTGCATACTTATAATTTTTAAATACAAACATGTACACATTCATATACAGTAACTCTAAAGGCATATCTTTGCTTCATTATTGATTTTTTACCCCTTACCAGCAAAAATCAATGCTCCTTTATGAGAAAAAGTAAAGGCAATGGCTGCTTTCATGGATCTATTTTTCTTTAGTATTATTGTGCTGACAGGTACAGGTAGACACAAGAAAACAGCACTATGTATTGGAAGAGAAACTGCAGATTATTTCTTGCTCTTCTCAAAGCATGAAATTGCTAAAATTCAAATTATGGCAACTCAAAAATGGGCTTTGATCCCCCAAAATATTACTTAGCATCATACTTAACACCTGTGGTCTTCTGTTGGTTTGTCAGCTTTGTAATCAGCCAGAAAAATGGCTGTCAGGGTGAGGGGAAGAGCAAGCAGGGACGCTCGCTTGGGATAAAACCCCCCAAAAATACTGCTTTAAAATTTTAAGTAAACTGAAATTTAAAAAATGGCCTTGTTTGAATGAACATGAAGTTTTATCTACAGTCCCTGCTCAGTTTCTGGAGGAGACTGTTGGGGCCCCACGCACATCTTCCCACTCCTGGGGTTTGGCTGTGGGGCCAGTTGTGACCTCCAGCAGGGAAGAGCCACTCCCGCCCCACTCCCTCACTGGGGCCATGGGACAAGGCTCACTTGGCTCCTGGATTCATCAAAAAAATAAAATGTGTTTTCACTTCTTTCTGTTCAGAGATAAAAACACTTTTTACACTTCTATAAGAAATTATTTTCTGCTTTCCTCCAAACCACCCTGCTGACATAAACATGTCCCCTATGGCCATGGGTTCACAAAAGTGTTTTTCTGGGGTAATACCAGTTTGAACAAGTCCTTCTCCCCGTGCCCCATTTTTGTTCGCTGCCTCATTTGAGACAGCATAACTGTTTGCATGGTGATGCAGTGAATATAATTGGAACACTGAGCTGGGTAATAAGTCTCCAAAATGAAATTCTCCCAAGCCAATGACTCAGTCAGAATGGCCACCATAGACCATCTACACCAGCCCAAGGACAGGGGTCATGTGGGGACTGAGTACTAGCCACTTCCAACAGCAGTGGAATCCAGTTTTTTGGTGGTCAGGTCGTTTCTAAACTTGGGGCATTCATTTAGACACAGAAATAAGGACTTAAAGCTTTTAATTTGAGGTGTGCTTTTTGAAACCTTGGCCATAATGGAAATTCAGTGGAATGAATAGAATAATTTAGAGTAAAGCCAAAGCACTAATTTTATAGAACAATTTAATTAAACAATAGACCAAAGAGGCAAGTCAAGAGTATGTCTTGTAAGATACTTTATATTTGAATTAATTCCGTGTGTGGGATAGTGCTTAATATATTCATTTATTATATCTGTTAGCAGCTATGTGTTGTCTTAAAAAACAAACTGTGGCATAGGATTTCAAAAGCCCTGGCTGCAGTTGGAATTTCTATGTAGTGGTTCTGAGTTGTTGAGTGTAATTTCAAAAGGATTAGTTATACCAAAATATTTTGTTAAAGGGGACCATTATGCAAAAAGTTTTACCTGTGAAAGAGCCCTAGGAAGACAGCTACCAGGCTTGCTGCTCAACTGATCAGCTTTGTACCTTGGCCAGGAGAGATGGAAGAGTACGAGTCATCCACGCATGCCTCACAGAAGTGGGGTTTTTATAATAGTGATTGCCTTTCCGACTAACACATCTGGGCCTAAAGATGACTGATGTTTGTCACACTGGAAAAGACCTTAAGCAGTGGTTTTCTCCCAGCTTGGTTTAGAAGCTCGGCTCAGCTAAACCCGAAGATGCACATTTCCTTTTGCCATAAGGCCTGAGGGCTGTGATCTCGCGGTGTCTGTTCAATTTACCAGTAGACAGTGAAATTTGTGTATTAAAACAAACATAAGGAACTCTTCTACGATTTATGAGCACATAATGGAACTTCTGAATGACTCTCTTGCCGCTTAGTAAATGGAATATGTGGCACAAAGATAGCCTTCATTCCTCCCATCTCTACAGTGTTTGCTTAGAGTTGGCTGAGAACAGAAAGTCATTCAGAATTTGGTCTTTTATTCTTTTTATCTTACTGTTTATTTTTTATTTATTGTTCTTATTTTAAAACAATATTCCTACTTACTGCTCAAAAAAAGCAATAGCATGCATTTTGTAAGAAAATAGATAATTTTCTTAAAGAAAAAAGGTTAGCATATATCTCTGTGGGTACCTCCATACCGAGCAGCTGTTTCTGAGCTTCTATAGCAGGGAGGGCAGCTAAACTGTAAGGACTACAGAGACGCGATGTGGTGACATGGTATGGAGGGATGTCATTCCTTTTACTGCTTGCCTCCATGAGTGAATTGCATGTGGTGTTGTCAGGCAATAATAGAGTACGTGGAGTTATTAAACAGGTTTGCACATTTCATTGCCCCATCCTTGCCCTTTTTGCACATCTACTTACCTCATTTTCTCTGTACACGGGACGCTGCTTTCACCTCCCATGCCTTCTATCTCAGTCCATCACCTTTCCTTACTTTCAACAACATTTCCTGCATCGAAAACGTCAGGCATGGTCCGAGTCCAGAAACAGTCCCTCCAGCATGCTGGCTGTAAACACAGTGTGAAGGTTCAAGGAAGGTTAAGAACCGGGAAACAAGAAAGTTTCAAGGCTTGGCAACACTTCCATTTCACAAGAAAAAAAAAATCATGAGGATAAAAAGAGAGAGTCTGACAAAGCAGAACACTGAATGAGGCACAGAAACTGCGTGGGCAGCTGCTCTTCATCTTTTTTTCCAACTTAAATGCAGAATGGCAGTTGAAGAAAATGGAACAAACCACAAAAAATAAGGGAAATTCTTTTTCAAGAAATCCACAATTGTATAATTTGACTGCCAGAAAATATAACTGAGGACATTGGCTTACCAAGATTAAAAATATATGAATAATAAGAATATTAAATTATAGTGTTCAACTGGAAACAAGAAGAAATATCCATCAAAACCTCCACAGAAATTTCCTGCAGAAAATAATAATATTGTGTCTTCTTTCCAAAATTTTCTATTTTTCACAAGAAAATTTAAAACTTCCAAACTGAAAAAAGGAATTTAATAAATATTTTCAGTAACTTTTTATTTTTTAATTTATTTTAACAGAAGTGGAAATTTTCTTTATAGAAAACACATTCCATCTGTATAATATCAATTTTCTCATTGTAAAGCAGAAGTCAGCCACTATGTGACTGGGTTAAGAATAAGCAGGACAGATTTTATGTCTGTCTGTTACAACCTTTTCCCCAGCAGCTGAACACTATCAGAAATAAGACTATGCGGACCGCTGAGCTGCTTCAGTACCATGGTTCCCATGCTCTGTATTTAGAAATTCTCCTGTGATTTAAACATGCTCTGACTTCTATGCAAAAAGTACAATATATTGCACATAGCGTTCTAACATGCACATTTTGTTTTACAATCACACAAATTTTGACTCTCTACCTAAATATCTGTCTTTTGTTACCATTTACAGGAACAGACGTGCACTTCTACCAGAACGTACATAAATGAAGCTGAAAAAAAAACTATACAGAGTTTGTGAAATGTTATAACTGTTTTCTCCACTGCTCATCCACCCCTTTATATATTTCCAAAACTGTGCATAAGAATAGGATTTTTTCTTAGTTTAGTGAACAAAACAGTTCACACATTTAAAGCAATAACTTGTTAGAAAAAGTTAGTTATTTTTTCTGTAAAAATGTAAATTTATAAGGTTTTACAGCTGAGCTTACTACGCTCATGAGGGTTAGAACATATTTTTATACAAGAGAAAACTACCTAAGGTTTGGGGAGAGCAACATTTTCCATATTATTGGGTACAGTGGGACTAGCAAAATCAGGAAATTCATGTTTTATGAGTTTAAACAAAAATCAAAGTTACATAGTCATGCTAAACATCACCCTCTGTTTAGTAGGGTACTTCTGGTAAAAGGGTCTAAAATGTTTAACAACTATAACTTTGAACTTTTGGTTTCTTCTAAACTGTTATAAACTAAGCACCTGATTCAGGGAGAATAACTGGTTACAGCTTTGTGCAAACCTCTTTAAATTGCTTTTCCTTGGGACTTTTTATAGCCAAGCACTTTATATACTGGGAGAAAAAATTGTATGTCCTATGTGCTTATTGGTTATTCTGCAAACTAAAATCTCAAAGGACTGTCAAAACCATAAATTATATTTCAGTGAATACGGGAAACAATTTATTAATTTTAAGATTCTTTGCTGTACAAAACAAAAATGGATCTTTAAGTCATGAAACTTTCAAATGATTACTTAAATTACTTACACAGCTTTCACTTATGTAAATTCTTAGACGATTTCTCAAGTGAGCCATGAGCCAAAGATTCTAAAATCATCAAAGGAGTCCTCCTTTCAAAGTCTCAAGTTCTAATATCTCAGATTCCTTAGAAAAAGAAATCTTTACTCTGCTCTTAAAATCTCTAACATCACACACGTGTTTACTCCAGAAGAAATGTGTTCTGTGCTGAATATATTTTCTTGGATGATTTACAGTTCAGAATGCACAAGATGTAGAATTTGTCATGTTTTGGTGGCAACAAATTTTCTTATTATTTGAATGATAGTGAAACTTTAATAACTTGTAGCGTACCTTATCAGTGTACAAAAATACTAGTTTCAACTAGTAGTGGCTTGAGAGAACATAAGAGAATTTCAGAACTAATTTCTGTATAATTGAAATATAATTCTGATAATTTTCTACGTTACTGCAAATCAGAACTGTCAATGTGTAGCTGGTATAGTCCTTTCTTATATATAATATTGAAGAAAGCTTTAGCAAAAAAACCCCTACTTGATCTTTAAGAGTTAGGATATGCTTGTTCATTTATTTGTTTATACTCTATTTAAAATTTACATTTGGATCTTAAGAAACTTCTATTAAATTAAAACCATCTGCTTTAATAAACAAACTAATGATTCAGAAGCCGCAAACAGCACTGGCAGGATTTTAGCAAATATTTTGATGTCACTTAAAATAGTAAAGGAGAAAAATATTTCTTTTTGGCCACAAATTAAAATAAAAGTGATGCATAGAAATAAATGACTTAAAACACCATAATAATGCAAAGTTTTGGGGGGAAAAGTGTATTGCAGATTGAAATACAACTCCACCAAAGTCACCAGAAACATGTTTGTCTAGTGATTTTAGGCTAAATATATTAGAGCTTAAAAAATATTAAGTATACATGTCCTTGTATTCCTTTAAATCCTTTAGAACAGCTGGTCTCAAGATGAGCTAACCTAACCGTTTAGAAACGAAATATTGTGATGCTTAGACATAAATGGAAAAACAGCACAATCTGTTTGGGGCTGGGAAGCAGACACAGAGTTCATATGAACATCCTCATTCAAATAGGCCCAGTGTGGTTATCAACTTTAGCTCCAGGGCAAAGCTCCACAGATGAAGGATATACATTCTCCCCCTTCTATTGATCAATTATTACATGCACATGAATGAAGCATCATGAAAACCATTAAGATAAAAGTTTCCATTTACTCTGCCTGTATTTCTCTAGCTGTTTGACATGAAGTTTTTTATTATGACATAGCACATGCTAGAGGGCACAAGAGACCGTTTTGATTGTGCAGTTAAAGGAACCTACTAGAAATATGAAATCATTATTTCTGGAGGATTCGGGACATTTTTTTATTTTCCTGTGGACAGCTGTTGGCTATAGAACTGAGGCAAATTTAATTCAGGAAAATATCCTAAGTAATGGAGCCAGAGAGGCTAAATCGGAGTGGTAAATATTGCTAAGCCATCATTACTTGCTAAATAGCTATTAGTCATCTCTATTTTTTTACTGCACGCTTAAAGTTCTAAAGAGCCATTGCTTGCAATACCTTCTTAAACAAAACAGAAAAATCTACCCTCTAAAACCACAGAAGTCTGCCAAGGTAGCCTTGAGGGTCTAGTTTAAACCCCTGAAGTAAAGAATTCCACATTTCAAGGACTTAAGTGAAAATAAAATACAATCCAGGCTCGGATTTTCCTCCAAGAGAACAGTGGTGAAGAAACAGATAAATATGAAGAGAGAGGGAAGGGCTCACTGTAGAAGAGATAGCATAAGAAAAAGAATTACAAACAGTCTGTAAAAAACCCCAATAATAAAATCCAAACATCCAGTCATAAATGCTTCATGATTGAGGACTTCATATGCCTCGTAGAGTTTATATCTATGTAGGATTTTGTCCACGGCATGGCTATCTGTCTCCACGTGTCTTTGTGTAGATGGAATATTGTAACTCTGATACTTTATATTGGTCTTTTTTCCCAGAAAGAGAGAACATAATCTTGTTTGACATATTTGTCTCTAGAGAAATGCAATTTGATTAAAATGACCCAGTAATAAATAGAAGAATAGGGGTAATTAACCTTATGTAGGCAATAAAAGCTAAAAGTGCAATTAAAGGAAAACTAGTTGATGTCCTGTGTCTCTTGTATTTATAGTCTGAAAGAGGAACCCATCACACCCAGAAGCAATGAGTGTTATTTGGGCAGAGACTAGTTTGCTGTGGGTTGGGTAGAACACTGACACAGAAGTCAAAGAACGATACTTGCCTGCAAAAGGGGTCTCAGACTGCAATGCTCAGAGATAGGCCACAGAGACCTGACCAGCACATGGTGAAGAAAAACCGGCCCCATTACCAAACTACTGACTTCTGGTAGACAATAAGGATTACATGAAGTTCAGATCAGTCTCTTTATCATTAATCATAGCACAGTGCATGCGTCCTTCCACTTAACTATGCAGCCACGGGTGTAAAGCACCACAGCTGCATGGTAGAACCAAGGCACCGTGGCAAGGATAAGGCTCAAATGCAAAGTAGCCTCAAATGCAAATCAGCCAAAAATAATAACTAGGCAGGTCAGATTTCTGCTCATCCCAAGTCCATCTCAAATGGGAATGCTAATTAGGAGGCCAAACTGAAGACGTAGTCCAGGGATTCAGAAAGTCTGACCAAACACCAGTTATTCAAAACGAGGGGTAAGGAATCGATCTCTTAAAAAGTTTATTCAGGTAGAAGAAAAGGAGGGCAAAGCACAGTTTTCCCTGTAATTATGACCAGTAACAATCAGGCTTGTCTGCCATGAGTTCTGAAAAAAATCCAGATGATATATGGAGCATTCTGCAAACTACAAAACGACTTCTCAAAAAAATACTAGGAGCAAAAATGATTTCATTGTACATGCTAAAGTACGAGCCAGAGTATAATGAGCATGCTGAATAGGTGCTAAAAAATATGTTTTCTATCATACACGTGTATAGTAATAATAGCAGAAGTTCTGGAAATTTGATGGATTTACTTACAAGTACTGATGAGTTTTAACACTGTTCAATATTTGAGATCCAGTCAGAATATATATATGTTTTAAAGAAATACTTGTTAGCAGAGCACTTGTATGGTACGTATGTATGTAAAGCTGAATGATGCTAGTACATCTACAAAACTT
The DNA here is from genome assembly GCF_028500815.1 of Rissa tridactyla. Classification (NCBI taxonomy): domain Eukaryota; kingdom Metazoa; phylum Chordata; class Aves; order Charadriiformes; family Laridae; genus Rissa; species Rissa tridactyla. The sequence goes on along the minus strand of NC_071470.1, from coordinate 26,142,820 downwards.
TAAATACTAGGAATTTACCTTGCGTAGTGATTTTTTTTAGTGATTTTTTGGGCATAAGTTTTTTCATCTTAAAGAAAGCACAGATCTAAATACATGCTAACACATGCATTATTGTTCCTGGTCAGTAAGTGCTCAAAAAAGAACACTGGGGTGGCCTTGATGGCTCAGATGTGGACATCTCTGCTATTTAAATTTAGGAGAGGTGAATCACAGAAGTTTTCCGAGTAAGAGAGTTTTTAAGGTAAAGTTAACCCACTCAGAGAGATGAGAATCCAGGCTGCAAGCTCATAACCAAGCCGACATATTGTGGAAATCCAGTAACACAGAAACAATGTGTTGTAATGACCTATTTACTTGGAGTTCATTATTCAGCTGCCAGACCTCCCTGCACTGTCTTGATAGAGCTCCAGATGGAATGTGTATCCCAGCCAAGAGGCAAACTGAGCTGTGACTTCAGCTGTTAATGGGACGGTTTTGTTTGCGGAGGAATTGTTTTTCTCTGTCATTAAAAGGCACCTAAACAAGAGGCCGTGATTCCGTAAGTGGTGACATAATGTGGTGTGAGAAATACTTCTGTGACATAGTGACTTTTCTGATTATAATGATATGCTTAATTGCTACTTCACCATCTTTTGTCTTCAACCAACCCACAGCTGCACTGCAAAGAAATTTAAAAAAAAAAACCTTTTTTTTTTTTTTTTAACAACATGTTCAGAAAGGAAAGGTGCCATCATAAAAACCCCTTGGTTTATGCCAGGAGTAAAGAAGATGATGAATTTGTGTTAGTTACCAGTGACAGAAAAATATAGTAAAAAAATTAGATCATTGTGCTATGCTTTCATATATTGTAAGCATGGAACGGCTACTTCTTGTCAGTGTGGTCTGAAATCAGTATAATCAACAACAACTCAGGCAAATTCAAGCTCTGTCATCATTCTGGGATGAGTATAAAAGAGCACTCTGAATTGCTACTGTGTCACAAAGAAATGCAGAATGCACATTCAAATCGTATCTGATCAAGAAGACAGCTGAGGTGACACAACACTCAAAGGCAATTAAAAACCAAATGAACAATCAATGAGTCTGCAACAACATTTGAGAGAATCGTTAAAAAATTACAACCCACGAAAGAAAGAAAGAGAGCAAACCGACAGAGACAGCAGAACAAAGTAACAGGTGCTCATCCACGGGTGAATGTCTCGCGACAAATACAAACATTTTGCAATAATCCAGCCAAACACAGATGGATGTCTTCTTTAACGAGAAAAAAAAACCCTCTTTCTCTAGCGTATCTATTCCCTACGTGTATCTGAAAGGACATCCCCCCCGCCATTTCTTCCTCTTGCCACACATTTCTAAACAAGAAACACAGGCCACCCCTCGGACTCTGTCTTTAAAGCAGGCAATCTACACCAGTGCACCGTGATTAACTGATATTCCTAGGCCATGAGATGTAAACACATTTATTTTAACTAAATACTGGCCTAAGAAAAAAAAAAAATTACCCAGCTCATTTAGACTGGGAATTAAAAGACTCTACATATCAGAGGAGGATCTGGACCAGCCTTGCAATACAGACAGTATTTGCAGTAAAACCTTCTCTTTTTAAGATGCTTAACTAATTAAGCAGTGGGATTTTTATGGTTACCTCGCATATAGGGGACTGGGTGTTTGATGTCCATGCCAGTCTTCTGTTATGTACGTCTATGTTCGTGTGTTGTACTTCAAATTTTTTCTCAGCCTTGGAATTGTTTTCCTCTTAAAGATGGAAATATCCAGCAGAACTCTCATAACATTTATAATGAGCTGCTATGCATCAAAAGGTCTGGAAATCCTAAACAGACCTAAACTGGAAATCTAACTTGAAATAAAATGCAGCTCAAACTTATTACTCAAAATATTAATTTACTCATTTGAAGTAATGTATGATTCTCAACCAAGCAAAGTTTGGGCATCCCTCTTTTAAAGGTCAAAGAAGGTTACATGGTCTCTTCAAAGAGCTCCCTTATTAACACGGATGGCTTGACGTTGAGGAAAACCATGTACTCTATGTATTTGTATTCTTTATTTATCTATTTAGACTTTTTTTCCCTACTGGTGCCTTTCAGATTCTCTAGGCATATTAAACCCATTAAGAGTACACATTTTAAACAAAACACATCAAAAGGATCATAAAAAAGACAGGCCTCTCAAAAAAATCTCCTAAAATACATGAGACATTGTAAAAAGTGTGCAAGAAAATCATGTGAGGCCAGGAAAAATATTTTATTTCCCTGGGAAAGCGAAATCTTGGATTACCTGTTGCTTATGTTGCTGAAGCACTGAACGCTAGTCTGAATTTTAATTATTATAATTAACATTATTATGCATTCACACTGATCTTACCTTCCTTACCAGGGCTTTAATACTACTGATTATGCTTATGGCAAATTTCCAGGTGACTTCAGCGGGACCGGGATAAAACCCCATGGTCACTGCTACCTCCTTGGTTTGTATATGAACATCTGGAAGACTGTAATTTTCTGAGGTGATCCTGACACGAAAGTGTACAACCCCACATCTCATAACCAAATTCAGTAGTTTGGTATCATGAGTAGGATTAGATGTGCGCGTGTGTGTGTTTGCAGAGGGTGGGGGAGCACTTAAGTATCGTAACGCTCAATGCAAATTAAACCAGCCAAATTTAAACCCAGACGTTTCAGCCAGGTCCCTCATGTCCAACAATACCTTTTTGACAGGTTCATATTAGTGGCAATTCAGGGAAGAATTAGTTCCAACAATCTAAAAACAGAGTAAGAAACACACAAGAAGAGTTTGTTAAGTAAAGCCCAAGTGGAAAATGAGCCTGGACTTTATAGCCACAAATGGGAAGACATACCAAATATAATATGAAAGTCATATTTGAATATCATGTTTAAAAATCCCAGACTGGACTGTCTTTCAGTTACCAACCCTATGGGGAAATATACAGTTACATTTCATTACAATGCTAGTCAGTGGGGCTATGTCTCCAAAAAAGAATGAAGTCCCCTCTCCCTCTCACACAGATTCATGGCTGATGAATCCAGAAACTGAGACATTACAAGATCTTGCTCTTATTCTGTGAAACATACTGCAGTGGCCTGGCTACCTCAAGACCTTCCTGGTTTTTTCTGTTCATGGTAACAGGGAAATTCTTAACCCAATAAAGAGTACAGAATTTTTTCTTTGCTGAGGCCATGTTTCACCCACAGATACTGATACTTGCAATGTTTTCACATACAGCTCTGACCATCCCATTCCATTCCCCAAGGCAAAACAAGTCCAGACTTTACTAGCTTAGGAGTAAAATGTTAAACATTCCTCTTTACAAAAACCTTCTCATCCAAGGAATATTCCCAGAAGAAAAAGAAAAGAACTTCTGAAAGTTTTGTTGTAGAAACCACCAGAGCGAGGGAATTAGAAATGTGAAAATTGCAGTCATATTGATGTTTATCCTTGGAAGAAATACTATGCAATGAGGAAAAAAGTCACTCAGAATATTATATACTTGAACAAACACATCTAATATCATTAGAAGTGGACGGAGCTACAGGTTTTGTGATTAACATTCAATTTTAAAGTACATAAATTAAGACAGGGGCTCCAGACTATAGTTTAAAAACAGTTTGAATTAAATTCTTTAGAGCAAATCAGTGTCTGACAGACTACAGAAATAAGGATTTGGATTGGTGCTGCTGAAATACAAAACCCATGCTTGTTCCTCACTGTCCTTGTCAGTTTTCCTTGCATAGTACAGCATCTAAAATCTTTATGATTGTACTAAAGCAAAATCCTTCCACTAGATGCAACAACTGTGCAGCTACTGTATAATTAAATCTTTCCCCTTCCCCTTTTGATGCTCTGATTTCCTTGTAAATGATAGTCTGCTTTTCTTACCTAAGCAATAAAGGAATACTGCATAATTAACGCATTCTGTGAAACCTCCCATGTGGATCTGTGTTTTTGTGGGTATACAATGAAAAGGTAGCCCGGAACGTACTGTGAATTTATCAGAAACCCAGAGGGGTAGTATGAAAACAAAAGGGAGGAATCCAGGGCAGGTGCAAATGCAATGAACGCTGGTTTGCTTTTGAGATCATTACTTGTTCTTTGTTTAAAAATACAGAACTTGGAAAGGAGTCAAACAGAATTGGGAGATGCATCCAGGAAATTTGAAAATAGTCTTTACTTCAGTTTGCTTTTTAATCATCATCAAGAAATTAGATGTTCTCCTTATTTTGCCTTCATTTGTAATCATCTTTTCTTAAAACCAAATGCAATGTTTCTCTAGAACATACTGTAGCCATTATAAAACCATAGACAACTACAAATGTTTCCATAAAACAAATTAGCACTAAACCGGATTACTGACAATAGGCACTCAGCTGAGAGAGAGAATAAACACTTCTAGTCCATCATTTGACTTTGTTTGAGCTGTGATTCTGGATGCAATCATAACGGCAAATGCTGCATTTCTAGCGGTTGCAGGATGACTTAGGAGAGACTGGATGTCAGTAAATCACCTCTGAATTAATCCCCACCTTACTGCCTAAACAGAACAAACCCATTGCGTAGGATACACCTGCTTATTGCCTGATCACCAAAAGACCACTTCACTCTACATTTGTCCTGCTGTCGGCTCCTGGCCACGCCTGCCCTTTCTCAGGCACAATGAAGAGGTATTCACCACACTAATAAATAGGAGGCAGACCGATTTCAAATTCTCTTGCTTGTCAGGAGTACTTACATGTCAGAAGAGCCTCAGCAATAACACACACACACACAAAGCAAGGGCATCAACAGGACCATTTGCTGTCACTGAAGCATTGTTCATGTAGGATAGTCTTGCTAGGTAAGACCCAAATCCAGTTTGTATTATTACAAACTAATTTGTGTCATTGGTTTCTACCACACACAAACTACGACAATGAATTCGACAGTTAAATTACACAAAATATCTAATTTAAATTATTCCTCCCCTATTTGTTTTGAACCTACCATATGAAACTACTATATGGTAATATCTATTTCTTGTATTGTGAGAGCACTCTGGTGGTATTCTCAATCAACACAGTCTTTGTCAGCAATCATTGTACCATATTTCCTTCAGCCATCTCTTTTCTAGGCTGAAGCATGCTAGTCTACCTAATTATTCTTCACATGGAAGCTGTTCCTTGTTTTTCATCATCCTTGTTGTCATTCCCACTATCTTTGGCGTTTCTTCTACACTGTCATTGAGAAGGAGACACCAGAGATGCACATGGACAAAAGGAGAGTTTCTCTTTGCTTCTCTACCTTTTTCTTACTAATTCCTCATATTTTGTTTACTCTTCCTATAACTACTGAATGTGGAGCTGTTTTTTCATACCCTTATATGTCTTTTTCTTCTTTTCAACACTTAGTTCAAATCCTTCCACTATGAATGTAGAATGGAGGCTGTTTCCTCACATGCAACTCTTCACATTTGTCAGTGTTAAATTTCCTTTCTGAGTTTATTACAGTAGTACTCAGTGTCAAGAGAGCTTCTCCCACCCCCAGGTCAACTTTTGTTTTAACTTTATACTTTTAGCTCTATCGGCAAACTTTGCCATATCCCTGCTCAAACTCTATTCACTAGCTCTTTAACTCACCCTCAAATCTGAAGACGATGGTGGAATCTCTGTTTCAGCCGTAAATCCTCAAAACATAATTATATCCTGAGGGGAAGGAAAACTGAAGAGGAAGACCCTAAGAACCATCACGGATAAGAGTGAAAGAATTTAATATATCAAGGCTGGGAAAGGAAGGAGATGGGAGTCAGCCAAAGCATTTGGGAAAGAGTAACACCTGGTCACTGACAGTAACTAGGAACTAACAAGCTGCTAAATGCAACAACATTTTAACTTCAAGATTCATTGTATAAAAAGATCAAATGATTTAAAATGAAGCAACTGATCCTCAGAGGAATTCTCCTTTCAGCTATCAAATGGTGACAATTTCTCTTAAGTTTACAATTGCCTTAAAATTCTTCTCTTACAACACTGATTTTGTTTCTATTAAAAATGTAGCACTGAAGTTTAATTGCTTTTCTTATGCAAACAGCTTTTGAAATAGAGGCAGAGATGTAAAACTTAAATGCTTTCTTATAAAAGTGTTGAAATGTATTTTAAATTTGCCTTCTGATACTACATTAATGTAAGCGTTATGAAGAAAAAACCAGACTGTTACTTTGGAAACCGACACAGACTTATCACTGGGTGTTCAATTCAATACCTATTAATGCTTATACATATGGTATTAATTCTGCATTAATTCTGTCAAAAGTGATATCATACTCTGAACGTCCAAATTATGACATCACTAAAACAACTTTGCTCTTCGCGGGTTTGGAGCATGACTGTGCCAGAGTTGAGTAGAATTTATTCATGCAGCCGATTCTGACAGGTTCGGTTTAATTAGTTCATGCCCTCATAATGAACAAGAGACTGTGTTTTTGAAGATTTGCCAGAATAGTTTCTATTCTCTTCGACTTAAGTGCCAAATGCGTGCACTTCTTTATACTATTTATACCTTTGCCTATAATTACTGTTCCCTAAGGTGTGATTGTCCTATTTCATAAGAGTTTGTGCAGCTGCCAACATGAAGATGTAAATAAATTGTAATACCGTTGCTATGAGGTGTAAAAATCCCACAGCTCATATCCAGACCCTTGTATAATAAACTCAAGTAAACATTCCATTTCCTGTAAGCGATTGTGGTTTGTGACTAGATTTAAAAAAGCAGTGCAGTAAGTCATCACTTTTTTAATGATTTGCTGAAAACAAAGCCATGTAAGCATGAGACAAAAAACAGCTATGTACAAACATTACTTTTATGAAGGAGAAATATCTGCATGCAAAGTCGCGTGGTTCACTGTTATTTGGTAGTTTGGAAGCTGGTCTCATTTCCATTTACCAAGGAAAATCTTGAGATGCAGCTGATATGCCAAAGAGACCAAAGGCTTCTACACAAAGGTGGTTTGAAGGTCACCTCTGCACTATTTTGAACTTACTGCAACCTTTGCAGAGATGCTCTCAACTCCCTGTACTTTTGATGCTGTAGCTTTGTTTATTACATGTTTAACACCACGGCCAGAGGTGAACATAGCAAAGATTTATTCAGATCTGTCTTTTTTAAGCAGTGAAATGGTGGAGGGCAGGAGGCCTTTCTTTCAGTACCAATCACACCTACCATCTATAGGGGATTCCCTCATAGGCCAGGCAAACACGTTGCCTCCCTTGCCGTGAGGAAAACACTTATGCTTTACTGAAGAATACAATTTGTTGGTTTTTCATCAACCGACAGTGGGTAAACAATCATTTTACTCTTCTTTTCATGGCAGATGTTCTGCTGTCTGCCCTCTCAACCAAGTTGCACCTACAATGTAGACATATCATTTGGTATGAAAATGGTTTAAATCAAAATTGGGCGCTTTTCAGTAGGAGGCACCAGTTCAATACTGGTGACAGGCACACTGTGAAGGTTAACTGTAAAAACATATCAGCGCTCACGTTTTTTCAATAGAGAGGTTTTGCATATGTTAACAGAGTAGATAAATGAAGTGTTGGGTGCCGGTGGGAATAAGATGAGCACACGAGTCATGTGTGTCTGACTTCATGAGTTAAGCTGGCCATGGAGCAGCAATAAAATCTTCAGGCCACTTTACATGAGCAGGTGTTTTACATCATGACACAAATAAGCTAGTTTACACACATTGCAGGATTTTTAAGCTCTTTGCTGGAGTCTCTTTTCTCAGGGCCTATAAAGCCTAAAGACTGCAAATTCACATACCCCAGCTTCAACTGGAAAATGAAAAGTTAAAACTAATAATTTTAGTTGGGGAGCTGGTGCTTTCACGAGGCTGGGACAGTAGATCAGGAGCTGAAACACGGCATTCAACCGCAGCTCGGCACTGTGTTTCTGCAGGACTACAGTTAACTCATTTCACCAAGTCATCCTCCCTTCTCCCATTTCCATCTTTTGAGCGTACAGTGCCGGAGCTGATGGGTGTCTGTGACTGTGCATTTCTGCAACAGCTTTTCACTGGGGCCTCAGTTGCTGTTGCAGCTGTAGGCAGCAGCCCGGTACAAAATATTTTAGAACATTAACCATCACCTACATAGCTTTGACTTTTAAACTCTGATATTTTATATTCTACCAAACTTAGCAGAAGAAAAAAAGGCCATATCCTGTTGGAAAAGAGGGAATCCCATCTCCACCGTGGTATAATCTATTTCTGGTCCTAACGAAGTGTGGGTTATTGAAACTTAAACCAGTCATTAGCCCAAGACTGAACATTACATGGCCTGGGAATCAGTCCAATGTAATTTGGGGGTGGGAGGGTGGCTCAGAATTCCACGTTTGTGAGGAAAGCAAGAAATACTTTCCTGGCAGGTTTGTTTAAAAAATGGCAGCTGTTTTTAACTGCTGGGAGGGTCAGATTGTTAAAAACAATCCCAGTGGGAATGGATTAGTGCATGGGAGGATGTCAAGGTGCAAGATAAATGGAATTTATTCCCCAGTCCAATGGTTTGTTATCTGGATAGGAGCTCTATGAACTGCATGTATATACATGCAGAACACCCGACATTATGGATTGGTGTAAAGGTATTACTGTTGACATGACTTTGGAGTGACAGCGTTATTCGTGAAAAGCAAAGCTTTAAGTGAGTGAGTTATGCAAATTATACAAACTGAGTGCAAGTAAGCTCTTTCCATCAACACCACAGACTGCATGTTTCCTTTAGGACATTACATTTTTCAGGAAAATTATTCTAGAAATGTGTAAGTCATTTAAAATGGCCATGTGTTTTCTCTCTGATTTTGTTCCCCTCTGTAAAATCAGATTTTCTCTCAAAGTGTATCATGAATTTGTATCCTTCAGCGGGACAATGAAATAAGACTTATTCTGGTAGATTAGCTATCTCAAAAATCAGTCTATAAAATATAGGGCTTGATTTTTATTCACACTGGAACATCATTATATCCTTCCAGCAGACACTCTTCAATTAATGTTCTTTTCATTATCAGACTTGTTTTAACAAGACCTTGGTGTAAGTCACATCCAAGCCTTTAACTGTGAACTCAGATCCCAGTGTCAGTTCTGTTGAAATAAGTCAGGCTACTTGTTTAGCAGGGCTATATTTGTTTAGAAACAGGAACATTATTTGCATAAAGTAACCAAGGCCTTGGAGTAAAATAACACGAGAAAATACCATGACTCCACTCAGTTTTTGTTTTGGTTTATGCATAAGGTGCATCAGGTATACTTGGAGGAGGCGTCTCTGTCAGACACAGATAGTTCTGTTTAAATGGTGAATGCTACCAGGAGGCGAACAGATGTGACCAGCGTAATGTCTGGGTTTGGAGCCAAAACCAGAGCCTGCGGGTAAGATCCTGCTACATTCAAGTCAATCCTAAATCACTCACCAACTTAGCTGGGGGCGAAGGGAAAGGGCAGATCTTCAGCCTGATGCTGTGAGACCCGTTCTTCATCTGCCACCAAGCACCAGCTCCTGCCTCTTTGCCACTTTCTGCTCCCTTTCTTCCCTGTGTCCATGCCATGCCGGTCCTTAGCCAGGGGCTGCTTCATTTCTCCAGGGGCGTCTCATGAGGGGTTTGCTGCAGCTTCTAGGAAAGCACAAAATTACTTAACTAACTAACTTTTATCATTTTTCCTACTGATTATTCTGATGAATTAGTCTGCTTACGGTCACCTGTACCTCTTGAAGTGACTCACGTACCTTTTAAACATTTGCTGCTGTTCCATATTTCAGCTTAGAATCACAGTTCAGATGAAACTGTACTTTCCTACTAATAATTTGCGCCCTGCCCCCCCCCCCCCCTTTCTCCATCTGAGTTCTTGGAAGGCCTTGTGAACTGGTGCTTTTTCCAGTTTATCAGTTTATTGTATTGACAGCAAATTTATTTCATTTACATCATTTTACAGATACTTCAGCCACATCTGAAAAGTACCCCAATACATTATTTTAAATTTTTCTCTAGTAACTACATAATCCATAACTTCTCAAGGATAAAAAAAAATGAATTCCCAATTGACATATATACAAATATATTGTAAGCATTTTTGGTTTTATCTGTGACAGCTCCTCACCTTATACTTTACCTTTTACCTCCATAATTCTCATATTCCATAATATCTGCTCCTTTCCTTCATTTGGACTAGATTATTATTTTCTGAAGGCTGACATTTTGTCTTAAATAACATCTTGAACCTTGCAATCTAACTATACCAGCTTTTAATTGGCTTTCTATTTTCTTTCTTGTTAAGGTGCATTCATTCCTCTGTGACTCCTGGGATGCCTAAGAAGCCCCTCCATGCTGAGTGTAAGGATTTTAATTTCCTCACTTTTGACTTTAGGGTTTTCTAACAAACTTTCCCCTTGAAAAAATTTCATTATCAAAAGTGTAGTGTCACAGTCCCACATTTGGTTCAATCACTCCCTTGAGAATGTTGAACTTAATTATGCTGTGGTCACCATTAATTAGTGGCTCAGCGATAGTTACTTCTTGAACCAACACTTGTATATTACATAGGACAGAGTAACTTTTCCTCATGTGTGCTGTAGAACCAACTGCTATAAAAAAATATAGTCTGAGAGGTCAAGAAGTTCTTTCTCTAAATCCTCCATTGCAAAGGATGAATTTCTATGCAGATAGTTGAAACACGCTATTACGACCATTTATTAGTCTTGGTTGCCCTATTTGTGCCTGCTGACACTTCACGCTTGAATATTAATAGTACATTTTTGCATGATAGGAAATTCTGTCATAGATTATTAAAACTGTAGCATGTGCTTTCATACTGGATTTAGTTTCAATATGAAAAGTCTCTGCAAGGCAACAGGTTTGAAAATGTTGGAAAAAATGTAATGTTGGTGTGAAGTTCTCAAACAGCATTTCTCAATATTATTTTAATGATTTGGTGGTCAGCAGCTTACGAGCTACACTGGTATTGTTATAAATAGGAATATTTTCCTGCATATATTCCATTCATTCTCCCTGTGCTGACTTCTGTATTCACTGAATTCCTCTTCATTATTATGATATTGTGTTATTTCTTCACAGTTGTAAGATATTGTGCTCCCTACAGTTGACAGATATCCTAGTACTCCCTAAGTACTTGTCATACAAAAAGAAACCTCATTCACAGATGTTCAAAATACAGACATCTTATACTAAACCTTTCCAGATAGTCTTTTTAATTTCATATTCTATTTATTGAAAACACGGCTACTTTTTCTAAACTTTATCTCACATTATTTCTTTACTGTACACTTGCAACATAACTGTTACTATATTTTCAATTGCTTTCCTGGCCCTAAAGAGATTGAATTGTTTAGAATTATTTCTGTACTGAAGTATTTCTGTATTGAAGATTTCTGTATTCTGAAGAATCTAATCTCAGTGTGATTAAACACTTGCATATCTTTGAGAGTTCCCACTAGAGAGCACACAAGATGCTCGCAAACAACAGCAAAGATACCGTTTCCAAAAGAGATGGCCGAAAGGTCAAATGCTTAGAGGAGCTAGACTTCAACCAGACATGTCCAATGTGCTGATATGCCATCATTCATCATTTACAGGGCTCCGTCAATTCAGGGGGGCAATGACTTTCCTGTTGAATTCAGTTCTGTGATTTCTCATGGCCCAGCAGATGTGCTAAATCAGGGTGTTTCACCCTCAGATAGAATTAACATATTTTACAGCCTGGAACAATCTGTTTAAATAGAGTAAATGAGGGCAATGTGAAGACAACGGCTACAATGACATCAGGAGAACCACACTGACTTGTGTGCTTATATATAACGGTCTACGTTGCTCTGTGCGGTCCATTTTTCTACTTTCTCTAAAATTCTCCACATTAGACAAGTCATATATGTTAAATAACTAGCCTAAAGCCTTATAGTGAGATTAAAATGCAGGAATTTGTCTCTTTAAGGCTACCGTTCGATGCCTAGTCAGTGAGAAAGTACAGCACTGCATTCTAGATTCTGATAACAAATGCCTTGTTTTGGGAATGTTTATATCTAAAAGGCTCATTCAGCCCAGGATATAGATAGGTATGATTTAAACTTCAGACTGTGAAATTCCTCCCCAGACTGAAATACACACGCGCTCCAAAAACAAAAAGAAAACAAAAAGAAAAAAAATAGCAGAGGGTTGGATATTAACTTTTGATTTTTACAAGATAGTTTCCAAAGACAGAAAAGGGAAATAAGACCAGTGATGGTGGAAATTCCAATGTCTCAGGTGAAAAAATGCTAATACAGCTTTTGGATACAGTTTTAAGCTTTGCCAAGGAGGAAATGGAAAATTAAGAGGTTCTTGGAAAACGAAGAGGTTTTGACTGAAGATCAAGACACTGACTCAAGAGAGCCTGAAATTCTACAAAGGCTATTGCCAGCTTGCGTCAGTGAGAACAAGTGGAAACAAACCAAAGAAATTTATCAAGTTACATTGGCAGCTCAACCTAAAAGAGAAAGAAAAATGTGTTTATTCTGAAATTTTGTAATTACGCCTCTGCAGCTTTTCTCCCTCACTGTGGCCCTGATTCTCAGTTCCCCTAAAATATTTTTATTCTCTTTTTATTTTCTTTCCCACAGTTTTTGCATTATCCAAAAAGTCTCTTTTTTTTTTTTTATTTTATGTAACAAAGGGGTTAATATTCCTGATGTTTTCTCTGCTGGGATGCCAAACAGGGTCACCAGATGCGATTCATAAGTTGTTCTTGCATGCTGCTTAGCAAAAGCACAGCTGTGGTTACACACTGGGGGTGGAGGGAAAGGGGAAGAGATCCTGACCCCGTTGGAGTCAACGGGAGTTTTACTATTTACTTCCACGAGGCCAGAATTTCACCCCAAGTATCTACATGGGTCTTGTTGTTTGTTTTCATTTGTTCAAAAGGATCCTTACTGTCACCATTGCTAGATTTCATAGAGATAAGGTTTGAATCAATAATGTATTTAATTATTATTATAACCACCAATCTACAATATCGGATGACAAGTAAAACATGACTAAAAGCTTTAACTCATGATGAAACCTTATTTTGGTAGAGAAAATGGGGGTTTAATCCTTTTTTTTCCTCAAAGTATTTACTTTCCTGAAAAAATATTGGCATCTAAATGTTAGCATTTGGAGAGAAATATTTTATTGTAGTTTAAGTTTGCACCCCCTCAACCTCCCTGTTTTCTGCTTCACAATTTTACAATGTTTTGAAAAAATAATCTAACTTTTTGATAGTCAGGAACAAAGATTTAGTTGCCTCTAGCACTGTCTGCAGCACCTTCACTGAACTTTGTTCTCAGAATCATTTCTGTTTCTGAAATACGAAAAACCGTAAATTTAACACAATCACAGATTTCACAGAATCTTCTGTTTTATCAGTGCATTCCCTCTAAGTTGATTCTAAGTACATTCTTACTAGCTCAGCAAGCAACAAGTGAATTTAGCTAGAACTGTGACTAAAGTAGCTTCAGAAAATGTTATTATAACTACATGGGTGTAAGAAGAACATAATTTCAGACGAGGAAATCATAGCTAAGGTTACCTTAAGAAGGATCTTACCTTTTGCTCAGAAAGGGATCTTTCTTACATCACTCTTCACCACTTTCCACTTACGCGAAAACTAATCTATGATGATCATTTTCAGGGGTCTTACTTCCTCTTACTCTTCTGTCTACAAGAAGAAAGGCTTTGGCACAAGATCATCTAATTGCTCTGTGGAAATCGGTGCTCCATGATCTCTGTAGATATTAGACAGGCACACATACAAGACTGTAAATGTAATTGCATAGGGACATACTAATTTGGGCTTACTAATATTCTTCTTGTACTTGAATTCAGCTATGATATCATTGACTCTAAAGCAGCATCTTGGAGTACTTTCATAAAACACGTTAGTACCTGTCAATATCTTTTATATATTTACTAATTTACTCACTGTACATGCAACCATCAGTAGAATGTTTTCACCTCAGAACTTGGGATAGTCTTTTTTCCAAACACATACACAAATGCCATCAACCCTCCTTAGGGAAATATTGAAGTAAGGTCAGACATACTCTGTTTCCCAACCATATTCCAGGTAACGGCAATGACCTGAAGGCAGGTGCTGGTTGGCTCGTCAGAGTGTGAAAATTGCAATACTTGTTTCCAAGGTTTGGTTTGCAAACAGCATTGAAGAAATACGCACGTTTTATAGGGATTATGTCTACACTAGGATATTAAACATGCATGTAGCTGTTCTGAGTCCACACTACTAAACTTTCCAGAAGTGACCAAATGCACCCTCCCTGCTAGTCATGGACCTTTGCTAAATTCCAGGTAAACCCAGGAACTGATTGGGAAAGTGCTTGCTGACCAGGGCCGAAACCATCCAGGGACTGTTCTAGCAATTTAGCAATATAGAGGTGTGAGTTCCAGTATCCAGGAAGTTGCTTGGCTCTGTTTAATTTCATAACAGAGGTGTAACTGGCATTTGCTTATGTACACGCACCTTTTCTGTGACACAATAGTGTATCACTTTCAATATTTCAGTAATACTCCGCAGCATACTGAACACCAGACCCAATCCAAACGGCCCTTCTCCCCAAACTACATAAAAATTACTTCACGATGACCCAAAACCAAGCCACTACTTAACCAGACAAGGCATTTTCAGTGTTCTGAAGTTCAGTGAATAAAATAATCTTTGGCACTTACATAGGACCATTCATCCAAGCATTTCAAGGAACTTTGGAGGCACTAAATAAGGAAAAAGTTTCCTTTGGGAGCAGCTGGAAGACTGTAAAAAGAAAGCAGTTCAAATCATCACAAAAGTTATTAACAACAAGAACAAAATCTGCTTCCAACAGAACTGTTAGGCTCTGATGTGCTCTATTCTTGTTACAACACCTCTTTTGCCTAGCAGTAACAATTCACACTTCCTTCCTTGCATGTGTATTTTGTCGCCATAGAGGGAAACGCAATACCTTAGTTGTTACTTTGCACTCTGAAAGCTTATTGAACACTTATGAGGGGACAATGTAAAAGACTTTGAGACAATGTCCATCAGTCTGGTATCTGAGCTCACCATGGAGATTTGGAGCACAGAAGGAGGAAATACTTCACCGTCCACTCGTCTGGGGTAGATGAATCTCTTACAGTGCCCAGGGGAGGGATCTTGAATGGTATTTATATATGTTCTGATGGAAGATTTTATGGCTAAAACATTTTATTCTACCTCTGGACACCGTCAGCCTCCAGTTCAGTCTGATCTTTTGTAGCAGGAAGGACCACATTAAGATCCTGTCCGGGAAGGCTGAGTTTCCAATGCCTGGTCATTGGCATGGGGGACCGCCTGGATGCGTCATCCCTGCGGGCGTTGCTGCCTGGGGTGTGGTGGAGAAGCAGGTAATCTCTGAGGATGGGAGGGAAGGCAGCAAGTAAGCAGCAGCGATGCATTGCATCGACCCAGGAAGACTTTCAACTCCGCTCCCGGTGAGGTCATGCCAGCGGATAAGTGGAAGGAGCCTCAGCCCAGACAGCAGAAGCCAAATTTTATTTTCCGTTGAAGCTTTTACCTCACAAATCCATAGCAAGTCATCTCCTCATCAGGAGTTTTTCCGAGGAGAGAACCAGAGGGCTGGTTCTCAGTTCAACAAATGCATGTGTCTGGACAACTCCAGGCAGCTTTATTCCTGTTCGAGTGGTTTATTTTCTATTTTTCCCCTCCTGCTGTTTTATAGCAATGTTATTGTCTGCGTGTGTACACATGCACATATTAAGTATAAAATCCCTGTTTTGTAGATAGTGTCCGACTTTTCAGCAGTTTCCCAAAGCCAGAAGCACGTAGGCACTCACTGCGCGTGCAGGATTGTCTACACAGGACGAGATGCTCCAACCCTGCCTTGGACAAGGCAACTCGGGCACTGGAAGCAGCGTACGTATTCTGGCCTGACAGTCAGACAGAAAGCTTAAATAAATTCCAAACAGGCAATCTCATAAAACCTAGCTAAAATTCACGCAGTTATTTCATTTCAAGGAATTACGTTTTACTGGCTTCCAACATTTTCTCCTTCCATCTTGAATGGCTGCATAATGCTACTTAATGCTATTCAAAAGGCAGCTGGTTTCTACCTTTCAAATGGCAGAATTCAGTAAGGTAAAGCAAGTTCTACCAGCGCAGCTTATAACCCACGCAAAAAGTTTGCTAGTTTGGACTCTTTCTTAAAAAAAAGTTCTCTAAAAGGCTCTTTATGGTTAACAGTATATTATTCATGACAAATTAAAAAGGAAAAAGCATAACAAAAATGTAGTCTATCAATCAAAGTTTTGTGTGGCTTTTACCAAAAAGCATATTCCCTGTTCTGATCCTCCATTTGTCCTATTTTCTTCACCTATTATTCCTTCAAATGTATGACATTGTTAATAAGCGTTAGTAAAGATTGCAGAGTGATTTCCATTTTGATCTCCTGGTTTTACTTGTTTATACAATTCTGGAAGCTACTTATTACAGCACGAATTTCCTGGGCTTGTTTTGTTCGCGAATTTTAAAATAATTTTAGCAATGGCTGCCCAACCATTTGTTGTAAGATAAGATCAAAGTGCAGTTGGACTAGATGATCATTGTAAATCCCTTCCAACTGAACTATTCTATTTTATTCTCTTCTGTTCTATTCTCTTCTAAAATAGACGAACATTACTATGAGTACAGCAATATACAAATTAAAGCACCACCAGCAACTCATTTGGCATCAAGTTTCACCTAGCAAAGAACTAAACAGCGGAAGTTTTGAACACAGGGCACTGTGAAGGCCAAAGATTAAAAAGGAGATAAAGGACTAAGACAATCTCCTGGAGGATCCATTCCTCAGGTAATCACCAGCTGAGAGGATCTAGACTGGATCAATTTGTATTCGCTTCTCCTATGGATTTGCAAGCGGCTACTGTCAGCATCGGTATACTTTTGATTTAAAGGACTTTGGGGGGACTGCAGTGTTAAAGTTGGCATGAAAATAGCCATCATATAAGATGCCTATATAAGATAACTTCCACAGCCAAAAATAGATGCCCTTGAGAGAGCAATTACGAAATATGATGAATAAGGGCAGGGTAATGGAAGATATAAGTTCTAGAATAGACTTCAAATGTTGTAAGTGAAGGAGAAGATTTAACAGGATAAAGTTTTAAAGGAACTAACAAGCCTTTAAATGGCCTAAATACTTATGAATCATTTAAAGTAGCTGTGGCCAAGCATGAGGGTTCATTTTTAGACTCTCAAATATCTCTGCCAGTAATTTTCTATGAAATTTCCTAATCTATAATCACACTTGCTGAGTCCAACATGTATGTGCTCAGTACTGTGGCTTTTCCATTTTACACTTCAGGAAGCCCTGTCTATGTCAATCCAGATGGCTTACAAACTAACCTGGGCACCCTCAGATTAAAAAGAGAATGCTGGATGAGGCCTATCGAGGTGATAAATTATTGTTAGGTGGTGTGACAACTCACACCCCTCTCCCAGGATGACCAAGGACTCCCCTTCGATTCCCCATGACTGTGTGTGGGGTTTGCGCCATAGGACTCCCCCATGGTGGCAAGAGATAGTAATGTGCCCTGGGTGAGACAGAAGTGCTGATGGATGGCGTTTTGAGGGGGCTACCGTCAGAGATGCTGTGATAGGAGAGGACAGAGGTTTTACTGCTGCACCTCGTTTTCCAGCCTATACCACCAGCTTGTTCAACCTTAGTGGCCTCACCAAAGGGTTTCCAAATCTAGTTTGGGATAGTCACTGTCTAAAATTGACCTCTTCTTATACTTAAGAAATATTATTGGGAAAGATGCAAAAATGACAGCACATTTCCATAAAATATCAAGCTCAGCCTCAAATGAGTGTACTGACTGAGGAAAATCTATGACTTCAATTAGAAGATAAAAAGAAAAATACCTGCCAGTAGCTGTCAAGAGAAAACACGCACCTTCCATGTCATGCTTTATTGTGTGGTGTTGGAAGCCACACACTCATTCTGGTTCAGCGTTCAGGCAGAAGGTTAGGTGTGATAAATCAGTTCCAAATGGGTGATCACAAAGCACGTATCCACAATAGTCCCAGTTATCACTGACAGCTATTACTCTCTGTTACCTTAGGGAGGGGGAGAATAGCCTTAGATTTCATTATTCTTTTCTTATTTCATTTGTCGAGTAGTCGCTGAATCTTCTAATCTTGTGGAAACTTTAGTTCTTATTAGACCTTTCAATCATAAAAGTGATATGAAACACATAACTACTTGAGTTATGCAACACGGAGCACTGTAGAGTACGAGTAAAAATCTTAATTTTCATTCAGAGTTACACGATGAATACATAACCTCTATCACAAGCAATACACATAGGAACAGGTCATAGTATAGATATACAGTTTAAATATGAATGGAAAAAGTTCCTTGACCTCAGAAACCTTTGAAGAATTAAAAAATGTTCCCATTCGATCTTAAAAATATTTTATAAAAATGTGATTATCATTAATTATTTTTTTTCTGTGAAAGCATAAAGAGACCTGTCCAATCATATAGCAATATCATTTAACTAGAGGCAGGTGTGTGAACATAAGTATTCTTGAATGTAAAAGTCTTGCACTGGAGTCACTACTTTTAGCTACTCTTTGGTGGGTTGCTCTCAGTGGCTCTTGTTGGAGCTATTTCCACTTAAAAGAAAACTAAATAACCCCTGCATTGGGGAACTGAACCTTGCTTTGTACCTTCCTACGTGAGTATAAGTTGGTTATTTTTCTGCAGCTGGTGAGTCTCCGTCTGATCTTGACACAAACATAATCAAAACTGAAAACATTTCAAAGTTTGTTTGTTTTGCCTCTCTCTTTTTTTCTTGGAGAGAGAAAAATTTATTTAAAGAGTATTTTTAAAACAGTCCCAGCAAATGCTAACCAACATGGCTCTCAAAATGAACAGATATATTTCAGTGGAACTGAACCACAGTCAGCAATGGAAAAGGCAATGTCAATGCAGTAACTGGTTTTGCAAATAATACAATTGTTAAAGGAAATAATCTTCTAAGAATCCTGGGTAAGATGGAAAAAAATACCAAGAAGTAAGAAATAGTAAGGAGAAGGAGGAGGGAAGGGTGACCTACATGAAACTGAGGAAACATTTGCTATGTTGTATGAAATAAGGTGAGAAAAAAAGTAGGGAGTTTCCTACTTACGCCTTAAGTGAATGCAATAATATAGTATTGCAATGCCGAGGCTGAGAACTTCATTTTCACTTCAGGCATAGAGGAGACTTACTTTGGAGTGTTATTATTCCCAAATCTCTCAGGAGGACTGTGGCAGACACGACTGGGCCCACAATCTTGAATGCCATTATTTGAATCTGTCTTTTCTGTGTCACACTAGTTTGAGCATATATAGTATATTACCTTTAATTAATTGAGTGTTTATGTGTTAAAAAGTTATTCACTTGTGCACAGAGTGATTTGCCGGGATTTATGATGGGAACATTTTATAACAGCAGCATGTGTTTCCCTACAATTTGTATAGGTTCATTCATTATAATTTTTCCTGATGTTTTGCCTACCATATTATTAACTTCCCCAAAGCAATGAAATAGCAGCTTGTCTTCTCACAGCAGAGAAACGAGAGGAATAATTATGAATGTGGAAATCCCAGTGAAAACATGCTTCTATTGAAAGGGCCTAGTGGTCCAAATAGAAGCCTGCTGGATTTATGAAGTCTATAAAAAAAGCAAACATACAGAAAAACAGATGCTTTTTTTCTTCCAAAAATCTTGGAAGTCCTACACTTAGGAAAAAAAGGGGGGGAGGGAGGAGGAGGAGAGAATGTTACATTTATGCCACTATTAACAAAAATTTATATTTTACTATAGGTTATGGAGTCTGAATAAATCATCAAAGTTTCAAGGCCTCGCCATGCATAACTATTTAATCATTTGGAAGTGTTCTTTTCAAAATGTAAGAGTTTGTGAGCATAGTGTTTGATTTGTTACTCCTTCAGTAGCAAAATCACCTTTGCTTCAAAGGGATAGCTCTTTAGGACTCTTTGCATGTAAGAATTTACAATAATGGGAAAATGAATAGCATTCACCAACGGTGGTAGGGGAGGTTTTTTTTCCAGGCTGTCAGTGAGGAGGTAGGGGGAAAGCCTGTGAAATCAATTCCAGAAAGTGTTGTGGATCACTGGTTATTTTACAAAGATCCAAAGCTGACAGGACCACCACAGTCATTTGTGTTTATTGTTCAAGAGGGTGCTTTTTTGGACCATCCCTAGCAAAACCAACCTCGTTTAAGAAAAAAGAAGAGGGGGGTCGGAGAGACCAAAAAGAAAGCGGGAGGCAGTGTAAGCAATAAGCCTGCTCCAAGCCC
Organism: Rissa tridactyla; assembly: GCF_028500815.1. Taxonomy (NCBI): domain Eukaryota; kingdom Metazoa; phylum Chordata; class Aves; order Charadriiformes; family Laridae; genus Rissa; species Rissa tridactyla. The sequence continues at coordinate 26,122,381 of NC_071470.1, read as the reverse complement.
TGCCCTAGGATAGCCTTCCCCACCGCTGCCCCGGTCCTACCCCTCTCTGAGGCACTTTGTATTATTACATGTGCACTCTTCATTGTTATTTCTCACAACAACCCGGTCTGCTTCTGCACTCTGTCGTCCGGGTGGCCACTCATAAAAAATGTGATTTACATTCTTGTTTCACTCTCGCCACCTTTTCACTTCCTGTTGCTTCTGCAGCCCATGCTTTGCTTGCCTTCTCTGTTCTTTTAATTTGAAAACTGAATTTATGTACATTTTATGTTTATTATTATTACATGTTTATGCATGCAGCAGAGGAAAAAATAGACTACTGTCATCAGAATTGTCCTAGGTTTCTTTTAAAATGAATGTATACATAATAAATTCTTCAAAATAATAATAAAAAAACTATCTGAATTTGCTGGAGATGGCAAAGTAATTCCAAAATACAAGCGAAGAATTTTATCTCAGTTGCTTCTCATCACATCCAAAAATTTTTTACACCTAAAAATAATTACACCAAAAACATTATTATACTTAGGCTGCAACAGCATCCATTACAATGGGTTGAAACTCCTTTCAATGTCATTGAAAAGTTGAGCAAAACAATACAAGAAAGATAAAGATTGGAGGCATCACGTGGTGACAGTGGCTTTCATAGATGAAGTCATGGAGATCGAAAGCATGTGCTCACCTTTTGCCAGGATCAAACCTCAAATGGCCAAACTCAAGCCCTTTGAAAGAGTTAAGACAATTTACCCCTACTGAGGAGCTGCCCCTGTGAATATAAATCCATGCTATGGCAGAATAAAAGGGTCATTTTGTGCTAATTCAGTTCCACTCAGCAGCAAAGGCTGAGCAGAAAGATCTGTCATCAAGTAGAAGCCCTCTGACTGGCTATACTTTTTTTGCCGTAAATCTCACGGATTCTCATAAAAGGAGGCCCATCATGAGTTCTCGCTGGAGACTAAACGTAGCCCTTAGCTTTTGTAGAAACAGCCAGCAGCTATGGCTGTTTGTTCTTTATTCCCCTGTCTGCTTTAAATTCAAATCATGTTTGCTCTATTAGGGGTAAGGAAAGAAAAGTGATTAACTGGAAGAACATACGAACAAGTGAATAGATTCAGAGCTCAAGTATGCACCCAAGATTTGGCTGCTCCCTGGGAATTTATCTAAATTTATCTGATTCGTTTCCAGCTCTAAAGAATGGTACATCATGCCCACAATCCTCCAACCGGTAGAGCGATCCTCTTCTGTTCCCTGCTCCCCAGAGGCAGTCTGCTCTCTTACCTGAACATTTATTTTTAAGGGATAAACGGGTCCAACACCAGCGGTCTTCCAGGCACGCACCTTTTAACTGCACCGTGCTTTTCACCTAACGTCAGTACCAGCAGAAAGGGAGCAGAGTACCTGCAGCCCCAGACGTCTGAGAAGATTCAGAAAGGTGCTGATGTCAGACCTGCTCCACGGGTACCATACAGATGTTTCAGCATTCTCACCTCACCATTACTTCTCTGCAAGGTGATGAAAAAGCATATGCCTCTTTCAGTGCACAACATGGACTAGCTTTACCATAGGAGCCATGCCATGAGCTCAGGGCTGGCAGCCAGCAACTTCTGGCTTCTCATCGCAGTTCTGCCACTGATGTACATTATGGCACTGAAATTGTAAATTAAACCCCCTCTGCCTCATTTTCCCCAGTGTCAGACAGAGTTCCTTATTTCTCACAACTGTTTTGAGAATTAGTTACTTCTGTGGGAGGGAAGGGGAGAATTATGTAGGTGATAACAGTTATTCCTTTCTAAAAGGAAGAAATGGAGAAAAGTGCTACAAATCCAGGAACAGCAAACTTAAAATATCTTTAGTGTATCGGTAACAATAATAGCATCCACGTGGCTTAAAAAACATCAAGGCAATTAAAAGGTAATTTTTGATCTGGTCTCATGCTTACTGTGTAGAATAGAGACTGTAAAGATGCTTGCTTAAATCTATATCATAAATTACTAAAATTAAGTCCCTACATTCACTCCCAAGCAGCATGGCTAATATAATGACTATGTTCATTTGCATTATATGATTTGGTGGACATTATAGTCTACTTTATTTTAGATGCTATAAAGAAATGATATAAAGAAACAGAGGTGAAACAAGAATCAGCATTCTACCATTCTGTCTGTGGAAAGTAAGGCAAGGGAAGAAAAACAGATTTAAATGTGCCCAGACAGAGTACAGGACAGAGTTCTAAATCAAGCTCAGGTTTCCCTACCTCCTGCCCAACCTTCTTAGTTCCAGAACGACCTTGGTAAAAAATGTTAGTACTGCTGCACTACTAGGTTTAAGCTTTAGCTAGTAGATTTGTGTTATATTACACTTCTGCAAAACAGTGAGTGTCATTTAAAGGACTTTCTGCAAGTCAAGGTACAGCAAGTACATAAACTTACATCCATAAGCCAGGGAACAAGGGCTCTCACTCATGGTTAATGGCTCTAGTCATTGGGCTGCAAGGCAGAGTAAAGTAAGTGAAGTCTTCACAAAGATACAAAAAGATTTATAAAATCATGTAGAAAAGAAAGAAAAAACATTCAGAATCTCTCCATGGAGAAAAAGAAAAAAGAAAAATAAGCAGAAGCAGCAAGTTCAGTGGTTATCAGGACTAAAATGAACTTTTTCTTCTCTGCTTTGAAAAACCTTCAAATACAACAAATATTCCTCAGACTGAAACCTCTTTGATTTTAAATGTTTCCCCGTGTCTTTCTTAAGTGTTTTGTTTTAAATGATGAAGTCTTAATAAATAGTGGACACATAATAAGCTTCTGTGGGATTTGGACTTTATCCCACAAGTGAGAGGAAGACCTCATAACTCAAAGAGTGATGAAGCCGCAAGAGACTTATGAAGGTTTTTCCGCACTAGTGGGATTAATTCCATATTCCACAGATGCCCATTATATAGAGGCTCTCTGTTTATACTGCGAGGAGGTAAAAAGCTTTTTTTTTTTTTTATTAGATTAAAATGTCAGGGTTGAATATAAATGTCTTAGTCAGAAGTGTAAAGAACAGCTGCTTTGTGGTGTCACAAAACATCCTGAAAACAGTGGCTGAGTTAGTGGAGAGACATGCATTGAAAGTATTTTGTGTAGCAAGTAAGCATCGTTACTAATCACTTGCTCCCTGTGACAATATTCTCACTTTCTGCAATAGGGAAAGAAACTCTTACCTTCGTGAATTGGCTTTCTTTATCATTTTCATCATTCCAGACATACAACAGGTCCTATTTCTACTGCTCTCAGGCTTTGCTGCTGTGATGTTGAAGTAGGTCTCTCCAACACACCAAGGCCACTAACAAAGTAAAAGGTGAACCTATAGCAAAATAAGCTGTCCCAATTAGAAACAAAAAGAACCTCCAATCTGACACTTGGCAGCCCAAGATGACCACTGAAACTCAGCCAGCCATCTTCCAGCAACAAGGAGTGTATTTCCATATGAACCAGGGATACGTTTGAGCAGCAAAGCCCCTAAACACTGCCTGCTCTTATGTTAGACTCCTGCTTTGCTGTTACATGCCATTATTTATATCTGGCAATTCTCCTCTCTGTCCTCACACCTCTCAAGACTGGATGTAAGGCTCAGCATAAGACAAAAACAAGCTCACGTATTTACATATTCTGTCTTCATGGAGATATTTGCCTTTTTAATGAAACGCTTTTAATCTTCACAACAGGAAGGGTCCAAAACACAAATTATAAAGATAGATTTGGGCTTTGATCTTACGACCACAAACTTTCCCTAAAAGTCCAAATTCTTTGCAAATTAAAATCCAAATTGTACACTCTTATTGAAGAATCCTCATATTTATCATGATATTAGGCAGAACATTTTTGTTTATGTAGGGCATAAGCATTCAAAGTATTTTCTGGCTGTATGCGTATTTACAGATGTACATTTCAATGTGTAAGCGCTGCAGCAACGGATCTCTGAGTTTTATTCAGCATGGAGCAAGCTGCCTGCAAACACTGTATTATTCTGCTCAGCTGTTAAATACCTGGGAAAATCTTTCCTCATTTCTTAAAACCAATTGCTGCTTATGAGTTCGACTGAAGCTTGCAGCTTGAAATATCCAAATAAGTGGGCCATGCCTGAATTTCAAAAACCAAGCAGCTATTTCAGGATGAAGTCTTGCCATAACCACAGAGCACAGACCTGCAATGAAGACCAGAGTATCAAAACGCTGCCATCTGGCACGGGGCAGCAGAAATCCAGATCATCCTGGTGGTTAGTGTTGATAGTGCTGGGCAGCCGCGAGAACACACCCTTCTTTAATATTGCGTCTGATGCTCCTTTCAGAGGAGCAGGGACCTCCGCCTGCTGAGGTGCCCAACCTGTGGTCTGGTTCCTGTCGCTCCATAGAGAACTGGTGAGCCACATGGGGATGGCTTCTTCCCTGCTGTGAAAAAAAAAAAAAAAAAAAAAAAAAAAACAATTGCTGAAAGGGAATAAATAAAATCACAAGAACACGCTGATGATAGAATTAGTGCTTTCCATCAGGGGAACGTGCTTCTCTGCATGTATAATTGCACCCATTTTGCCAACATTGTGCAAAAACACAGCTCCTGCCATGGCCATAACACATGTAAGAGGTGGTGTTCACAACAGCATCTGCTCTGCATTGGCTGTGACCCATAAGATCCCCTTTGTGAACTATAATATCTCATCAAGAACAGATTGTAAACCCCCATGCTATGCTGAGACCTGCAACATCCATGCCAAGAGGACAAGAAACCTGAAAAATATCTGGCCCTTCCTGTGATGCCAACTGAGGAGGCAGCTCAGTCTAGATCTGCCTTAACCACAAGTCGGTAAGTCTGAGGTTCTACTCTGGGTAGGATGCAAGGAAAAGATCCTTTTAAAGGTCTTTTTACCCTCTGCTTCTGGTGGATCAGTATTTTGAGGTCAAGTATTTTTAAATATTTATTTTTAGTGCTTTAGCATATCTGCTTCCCTACTTAAAATAGCTTAAGGAGTATTTTGGGCACAAAAACACAAACACTCACATCTTTAATGAAGCTCTGGAGTTACCTCCCCATCAATCGCACTAGTGTGGAGAGGTGCTACAAGCAGAGTTTAGCGGTAAGTTTCTTACACTGTCCTGATACTCTCCATGTCAGAAGGAAGAAAGGAGAAATTGGCAGAAATTGAAGGTGAGACAAAGAAAGGAAGACAACTGTTGCAATGATTCATGGACTATCACATTAGCAAATTCCTTCCATTTCTCTGTAAACATTTTATCTCTACTTTTAAGACTAAGTTTTACTGTTCCGTCTCAAGAAAGCGAACAGTGAGGTTGGTCCGAGGGACCGTCCTTAGCAGATACAGCAGAAGTGCAGCGAGATGGAGAAAACAGATTAGGAACCAAATTGGAAATTAGAAATCAGATTGGTTTTGTTCTATCGATGGTATTTTATAAATCACCTTCTACAGTCTGGACCCAGTCTCTTCTGGCATACATTTTTCACATAAGGGTAATTCCACAGACTTCCTTATGGAGTTGTTTTGTATTCATACTAACTCTGTGGAAGCCTCTACTAATATTTCTGCATGTTTTCCTACTGGCATGAGACAGGGAGTGGGAAGTTAGGTGCAAAGAGATCCACCACAATGAAATCATCCCTTCCCAATATGGAAAGTTTTCTACACCTAACTCATGCTGATCCCATCCATTTCATCCCACGCAGAATCACACGACTTGCTGTATACCTTGGGAGTAGCTAGCAGTCGGGATCTGGATGGCTGGTTTATCAGGTTACCCGTGCTGGGCGCAAGGACTTGGGAGGAACCAACAGTGATCAGCAGCAGCATCCTGCGGCATGTCCTAGGGGGAGATGGAACAAAGATTAAGAAGGCACACCACCTTTTCTTAAATAATTCAGGAAGCATCTCCCGCTTCTCAACAAGATGATTCAGAGAGGCTGCAATGTGGTTCTTTTGCCATCTACAACACTCCCGTCAGCGCTGGGGGAAAAGAAATCATACCCCTTTTCTAAAATCTCCTACACTTGGGTGGCACTTTGCCACCACAGGGAAGCGGGGAGGATGTTGCAGCAAGATGACATCCTGTAGGCTGCAGTATCCTCCCCTTGATCGATGCATGTGCTCCACTGGGGGTATGACTTCAATGCTTTCCTTGAAACATGAATCAAATGAGGCCACAAGCAAATATATTTCCCTGTCAAACATTTCACTTCCTGGAGACAGTTAAGAACTAATGTGACATACTGTGCATGGTTTATTTTTGCTTTTGGGCCAGCGAATTGCTGTACTGTTTTCCAGGCCCTTAAGCTTGGTTTGTGTTTGCTGAAAGAAGCATTGCAGGCGCATCGGCTGTGAGTCCAGTAGGATTTCTAGCTCACTGACTGATCCTAAGCTTTCAGATGTGGAACTGAAAGATTGGTAAACCAAATTTAGGCCAGAGCTGCATGTGTTCCTCTTTGCTTAAGACCTCGAAAGGGCAGACTGTGGATTTTCTTTCTTTTTCTTTTACTTACTGCATCATCCAGTCTGCCTTTTAACAAAACCTGATGCAATTGGCTGGCTTGTGCATACAGAAAATAAAGACCCCAAGAGCATGCATTTTCTGCCCTTTTGTCTTCCCCTGGCCAAAAGAAAATTCAACACCTGTGGAAGTGCAGGCCTCAGAATAATTCCTTGTTGTCTTAACTGTGCAGGTGAGGAAACTGAAGCACCAAGCAGTATGTCTGGCTCCCAATGACGATGGTAGTAAATGGCAGATCCAGGAGTAGACCGTGCTTTACAGACAACTGTTCTTTCACTGAAATAAATGAAATTCAAATTTCATTGAATGAATTTTATTCAAGTCCCCCTGTGGTATAGAAGGGGAGAAACAGATGCTGCAGGGCCACCAGTGATTTTCCGGCTTTTTGGGACAGCTCAGAAACCACCACCCGCCTGGTAGCAATTTAAAGCAGCTTTTCTTTTACCAGCAGGCCTTAACCATCCATAGAACCAACACAGTGGAGCAGCCTGACTGAATAACCACAACACGGTTGTTGAGTGACCGCTGGACACACTGTTAGTGTTACCAGAATGTCGCAATGAAAAAAAGCAGATCCTCAGTCCATAAAAGAAAGCTGGGCTTGTCAGCAGTTGCAGGCAATTATCCCTGGAAAACATGGCCCCAGGATGGCATCTGACGGCCGTTCTGCTCCTGCAGGGATGAAGAATAACACGAGATCTGGGCATTACTAGGTACCTTTGGTGAACATCTCTGATACCCTATTAATGATAAGATAATACTTTGCATTTCTGCAGCACTGCTCATTTTACAAGCCTTGATTAGTTAGGCATCATTAGGCTGCAGTGTTTCAGAAACCAGTAAAAGCTGGCAGGTAAGCCCTCTCCTCGTTGCCTCACCCGCACTCATACAAGCAGCTCTTCATGAAGAAGAGGCCACAGAAATGGGTAATTCAGGTAGGCTCTAAATGTTGCATGAAGCAGCCTTCTGTCTGAAGAAGGCTGAGATCCTTGTAGGGCATACTGGCAGCAAGACAGCATTAGAGTGGCTCTGCGGTGTTCCTATTAATGTGACATTAACAATTCTCTTTTTTAATAGATGTCACCTCCTCTTTTGAGTTCTGTGGTACTAATGTTTATCAAAATCAGCAGAACACACAATGTTGCAGCATAGAGGTACTACAGCACTACAATAGAGGACAAAACATAGAGTTCAGGGGTAAAGTAAAAACTGGGTATTCCACTTCTCTGTGACATCCATGCATGGACAACAAGGGCCGATATAAGACGATCTAAGACACATTTTGTCTGGCCTTAGCTCTTGAACAGCATCTCCAGCCCAGCAATACTGTTTAAGCACGTTCCCTTGAACGTGTAGATATATATGTTTAATTTTTGTCTTTAGTGACTTTTTAGTAAAGAGTCATATGTAAAAGCAAGCAATTCAAAATAAACAGACATAAGGAACAAAGCTCCATAGAAGGCAGTGAAAACACTATCATTATACCCATGCTGAGGCAGTCTGATACCGCTGAAGATCTTCAAGAACTCTGCGAACAGCTTCTCTCTCCTTCAGTCAACAGTTTGAATGCATAACTAGGTCAGACATGCTGAAGCAAGGGAAATCTCTTTTTGGTATTGGTAACGCCAATACAAATTTTCCAACACAGGTATGCCAACATGCTTCAGACTTCACCTGGGGAGGAGAAGAGGAAGTAATTTGGTCTTTACCGTGGCGCAACACTCGGCATGTTTGCAAAGACTACCTGCTGTGCCAGTTGTGGTAGGGGTGGTCTTTGTGATGTGGAAAACTGCTTGCCACAAAAAACCATCTCACTGCCAGCATTTCCCCCTCTCTATCTTCCTAAAGTGCAGAGAAGGAGAAATGTCAGAGGCATTTTGGGATAAGAAGCTGCCTGTTTGTCTACCTTATTTCTTTGTGTTTGACTATTTTTTCCCCTCTCTCCACTTAGTGTTTCTTTCCACTCCCAAGTGTTGTTTTAACACAGATGTCCCCAGGTGTTCAGCTGCCTTCAGCTGGTAGCTGTCTAGTTGGAGGAAAAAGTAAACTAGCATAAACTTTTCTGAATCAATGTTGTAACTGTCATACTGCTAATGTTGACTTCCTTGTTGTTTTTGGTGGTAGTACCATAGAGTGCTTTAGAAGAATGTCTTTATTGCCTGAAAATACATACTTTTGTCCCTCTCAAAATGCTTCAAAATGCAAAAGTTATCCTGACCTCAGATTTCTCACTTTAGTTCCATATCTTTGACTGTTTCCCTCTTTTCCAGGGGCTGTGAACATTATCAGACTTTAATTCATTTATGATCTAGCAGCGGCAAAAAATGTCACCGACCACTGAGTCCACATTTTGCTAGATAGATAGGTTAAATATAGATGGATGCTGCCCCTGTCCTAAAGGACATGGTAATCTAAAGCATCCAACGGGGCTTTGTATAGATTTCTGCATGAACAACAAACTTTCATTATTGAATTAGACCTCTTCAAATGGTACAACTCAAAAGCCAAAGCAAACAGCAGTACCATCACAAGAACAGGCATTTTTCACTTTTATGGGTGTTCTTGTACAGTCACATAAACTGTTGGAACAGATAGGAGAGAGAAACAGATTATTTCGTTTGAGGTATCCAAATAAATTACAGCTAAACTTATTTTTAAGTCTTTCCCTAGTTCCCAGATGTCCGAAGAAAGTTATTGATCTTACATATTTCCTTGAGCTGATGCTGATATCAGATTCTATATTTTAAAATTCTTAGCCAGCTAGGACAATATCATCACTTGCTCAGCAGAAGTACATGCATCTTCAGGTCTAACACACAAAGAACATCTTTGGATAGTTTGTATGAATACAGTAAATTGACAGACATATGTTCAATGTCTTCAGTTAAGACCACTCCATAACAGCCTTATCTTTTAACCCTAACCTCCATGTTTTTTTGGCATTCCTAAATTCTGATTCAGTAACTACTGATGTAAGAGGAGCAGTGGGAAGTTCAGAAAGCCTATACGGTATAAACTGTGCCGGTAACAGAACAGTGCTCCTGACATCTCTACAATATAATGGGGAAGTACACATAAAATCAAATTAACCTCTTAATATTTTCATGAGCGGAAAAGGATTTAATTAAGGAAGTCAAGATTCCCTTCCAGTTCCTTCTTCTAATAAATACATTCAGACTTTGATCTTTGACCTTTTTTCGCAAAATTAATTCTACATCATATTTCTGCATATAGCTCTCTAAGGAGAATCAAGTTTACACTTCCCTCCCAATCCAAACCATAACAGTGCTTAATTAGGTGATAATTTATGTAGTACTTAGCATGAACTTTTGACACTTGCTGAAGTAGGCAGCATGAGTGTACATATGTTATCACCTGACTACATCAAGCAACAGTGCCTATGCACCGGTCAGGTATCTTGGGCTTTAAAAGGTATCAAGTAACATTTATAACCCTGTTTTACCTAAATTTCTAATAGGTTGGACCTGTCTCCAGTGTACCTTAATATATATGTCTGTGTATACTTAAAGCACTGATTGTAAGAACTTCAAACAACTACCAAATAAGGGAAACAGATGTCAAGACAACCTGCAACGAGTCTGTCCAAAACTTTGTTACTCCTCTCACTTTAAAGGAAAGTGCACAGCTGACAAACATTTACCCCCAAACATTTCCACCCAATATGATTAAAAATGTGGAATTGAGCTGTTTTCCTACCAAAGTTAAACCTTGAGTAATTATAACCATACTAATCTGACCTGTTAATAAAAGTGTACAGAGCATACGAGGGTTTTTACCCTACCCATAGTTAGCCTGTTCAGAGCCAGTTCAGCTCTGTTAGGCTGAACAGCAACTTTTTGATGGAGCTGCTATCTTTGCTAAATGGTCAGATGACTTTGACCACAGTTAGCTCATTTTGCTTTGGGCAATCTAAGCCTGACTCGCAAATTGTGCAAGATTTTATAAAAGAATAGACATTAATTCATAAATTGTCTTTGTTGAGCAGCTCTAGTAAACAACATGGGCTAGTACATCCCTACTTTGGAAACAAAGATTCTGAGTTACCTTGAACACGTCTAGATAGAGAAGATTTGTTCACCCATTGTATTGTGTGCTTATCAATCTTCCTCACTGCTACAGATGACGGAAACAGTACTGAAATGCATGAGTTTGCAATCACTTGGACTGCCCTGAATGCTGCGTTTATTCAGAGTCCCGCGATATGTTTATGACAGATGTCAGGCCTTCTGATCGCCAGGGTAGAAACATCTCTAAACCATCAGAAAAACAAGAAATGTAAGCACGTAAGTTGTCTCAAAAAATACATTTCTTTCTAAAACCCTCTTTTCTATTTACATTCTTTACTTTTCTCTAGCTCATAGGAATTAGTGACAGCTCACCCAGTGCTGTGAAAATAAAACCAGATCTTACAGAACCTGTTCAGCATGTTATCCAAGCATGTTTCATAAGGAGTTAAAATTAAATGAACAAATGCTGAATAAGTGTATTCTATTTTGCCTTACATTTATTTATTAGGTTTCTTACATCAACTTCAATATTCTTATTTACATTTACTAATAGTCCCAATGCTGTTTATGAGAAAAGTAGAGACATAGTAATCAACAAATTACCTTTTTCACAGATACATTGCTTGTTTCACGGACACATAGGTCATCCTCCATAAAGCTATTGCCATCATGAAAAAGTCTGGAATATAGTGAGAAAAAATGGAATCAAGACATTTAGAGAGTTCAATTAATGTAAAGGCATCCTTCCTAAAATAGCTTTAAGTGTGGTTAAACCACCAGCACTCCTCTAGTAGAATATTAAATGTAGAAAAGGTCTATGACCTTCTTGTAAGTAATAAATAGTCTATCACTCAATTTTATAGTCAAAATTATTCATTTCAATGTACTTTAAAATTTTTAAATAGTCTTCACTGGCCATCTATTTACAGCTAAGCTGCTGCTTCTCCCTGTAGTGTTTTAAAGCATATCATACGCAAACATCTGTATTTTTGGTAGCCTTAACCAAAATTGAGTCTAAATGCAAATTAAGTTGGGTTAGTGCAAATTGGAATGCTCCACAAGTATTTTTCATTATTCATAGCATGGTTTGGGTTGGAAGGGACCCTAAAGATCATCTAGTTCCAACCCCCCTGCCATGGGCAGGGACACCTTCCACTGGACCAGACTGGCTTTGAACACCACCAGGGATGGGGCATCCACAACTTCCCTGGGAAACCTGTTCCAGTGTCTCACCACCCTCACAATAAAGAATTTCTTCCTGATATCCAATCTAAATCTCCCCTTTTTCAGTTTAAAACCGTCACCCCTCGTCCTATCGCTACACTCTCTCATAAAGTGTCCCTCTCCATCCTTCCTGTAGGCCCCCTTTAGGTACTGGAAGGCTGCTATAAGGTCTCTCTGGAGCCTTCTCTTCTCCAGTCTTCCCCAACTCTCTCAGCCTGTCTTCATAGGAGAGGTGCTCTAGCCCTCTCATCATCTTTGTGGCCCTCCGCCGGACTTGCTCCAACAGGTCTGTGTTCTTCTTATGTTGGGGGCCCCAGAGCTGGACGTAGTACTCCAGACGGGGTCTCACCAGAGCAGAGTAGAGGGGGAGAATCACCTCCCTCAACCTGCTGTCCATGCTTCTTTTGATGCAGCCCAGGACATGGTTGCCTTTCAGGGCTACGAGCACACATTGCCGGCTCACGTCCAGCTTTTCATCCACTAGTAACCCCAAGCTCTTCTCCTCAGGGTTGCTATCAATCCATTCTCCACCCAGCCTGCACAGAGCTGTTGGTCATGAGATAACTGAGTTCAGCAGTCATTTTAACAGTGGCACGAAACAATGAGTTTGCTCATTTTTGCCACAAGTGAAATGTTTCCTAATAAGTCACCCGTTTTTGAAAAAGGAATACTATGAAGTACAAAAGTGAAACTTCTGTTTTCATGTATGGGCTTCACTGATTTGCTTTTCACCAACATGAGGAGCAGAATGAACGGGAGATAATCTTGAAAGTTGAAGAGGTCTTGACTAATGAACACCTGATACTGATTCTGAAATTCCTGTAAGTCCATCTCTACTCCAGACTGTCCATAGCCGGGCCTTGTTCTCCAACACTTTGCAGCCAGTACATTCTTTCACAGCTATACAGAATGATGCCGTACTGCTTTGACATCAAAATAGACCCTTGTTCCACAAGCTTGAGTAATTTTAAAATAACTATGCAGGGCATTAGTTAATTAGTCCCAGCCCATGTCCTTGGGCAAGTTGTTAACCTCTCTCACTGTATCATCTTCTTTACAACTCACAAATTATTGAGAGGACTAGCAAGTTAGAGCTGTAGCACACCACTGAGTCACTGTCAAGACACCTCCCAGCCCAGGCTGGTTTGCTCCATCTGGTTACCAGCCAAAAGGCAAAAGGGGAATGCGGGTCCTGAAGCAATGCTAGGCAAAGCAGACATTCCCTGGCTATTTTAAGGTGTCGTTCTTGAAGCTGATTCTAATTTTGTACAGTACCTGTGAGTAGGGGAAGACAGAGGCTCAACTTTTTTCACCAGCTATCAGAATTGTCAGCATCCCTTCCCCACACAGGCAAGACAAGCTGGGCTTATTCCTGGGGTCGAGACATAGAGTCTGAACCTTAGACTGGATCCCATCATTCAAAAAAAGAACAGCTACTGTGAAGAGCAGTGAGAAGCAATGGCTAGTTTATATTCTGTCTACAATTTAGCATATGACCACAAAGCATATCATTCCAGGGGACTCAATTCAAAGCAAAATGTTTGAGCTTCTGCACTGCAGAACTTTATGCATGGCCAGGGAAAACAGAGAACAACAACTTTCCACAGTGTTTAGCTGCTTTGCTTGTGCTTCCATGATACAGAGGCCAAACATACGGTAATTTTAACTGAATCAAGTCCAAGACTTGTCTAAGTGTATCCACTGAAAATGAAACCGACCTTGGGGAGAAAGGAGAAATGGCAGGGCAGTGAAAACATCTTATGCCGTAAGGAAAAGGATAGGGAAAGTAGCAGCAACCCATGTCTGCTCTCAAAATAATAACTAGGCTATTATTTACTAGACAGAAAAGACCTTTCTCCTTGCACAGTAACTCTTTGGTGCCAGCAAAGACAGACAAGGTAACTGAATAAGTATTCTGAGAGAAAACAGGAGCGGGTATTCAGGAGGATCCCGGTAGGACAGGAAGCAAAAGCGAGAGATTCTCTTGCTCCTCCTGTAATGGAAAGGATGATTTAGCATAGGCAACTAAGGGAGAAAAACAGCGCATTTCAGCAGAGAGCAAACTGCAGAACTTCTGGCAATAGGAGGAATATTGAATCGATAATGATAGTAATGGCTTTATTTTAGCTTCTAAAATTATCCTTGTTGTCCTACAAATATCATCTATATCAAAATCATTACTTGATATTAAGGATCTATGGTCAAAATTCCCCTTGAGCCTGCTTGTCCCTTCCCAAACTTAAAAAAATAGCTACAAGGCAACATGTGGAGCACACGCATTTTCCATCATTTGTCTAAGTGGACAGACTATATTACTCACCCAAAGTATCACCTCCCATGACTTATGTCTTCTTCCATTTCACTCTTTTTTCTTTTTTATTTTTAGTGAGGAAGGCTTAAAGGTGCCAGTCATTTTCTTCTTTTCCTTTCCTTTGCCAACCTCTTGCTCTTTGCGACCTTCTCTTGCAGGAGATTCACATTGCTTTCAGTTCACTTCTGTCCCCTGTAGGGGACTTCCTTTATTACCTCTTTTCCTAGATCTGCTGACTTGGCTGGTAAGGGGGCAGAAGCATGTGCCATGAGCTACTGCACTGTTCACTTATCCCGATGCCGGTGAGGATGGAAGTGTCCAGTCCCACCACAGTGTGCCGCAGCAATTGAGCTCAGCCATCGATAAAGGTTCTGATCTGCTGCAAAATCCTGAATACCTGAACAAATGCAAACACGCCTCATTTACGCAGGTTTTGCTTTAGTGATGAAATTTTCCCTATGCATTTTCTTGTAATTCTATTATTTTAAAGCATACCAAATAGTAATTCTACATGACATTTTTATCACCTGCTTAACATTTCAAATGAAACATTTTATTGCATTTGATGTTATTTAAACACTTACCATGTACTCTTCAGCCCTACAATTTTCAATGTGTTCTGGCTATATTAAACAAATATTTAAGAAACAGTTGGGGTATGTGCTGTTCTTTTCCATATTTAAGTGTTTAATCTGTAATAAACATGCAGTGTGTTGCAAATACATTTCATATATATGGCTCTTCATGCGTTAAGAATGTATTTTTGCATTGCCATAGTTGAGTTTGTCACATTTTCCATTACAAACTTAATTTCAGGTTTTATAACATCTCCATAAAATGTGCCCTTTAGGAGGAAACTTGACATTTAATTCCCCAGCTGAAAAGAGGAGGTGGGGGTTTTTTCCTTTTGAAAAACAGATTAACAAAATAATTGTTTAGCAAACATTTCTAGCATTCAGAAACAAAGTGACAAAAAAGTCTCTGCAGCTTTGATTCCTCCTCTAAGACTGCTAAATAGGCTTAATGAAAAAAAACAAACGCACAAACAACTCCGAACTGGAATCTAAACTCAGCATCTTTTAATTCTAACCAAAATTAAAAACTTTCAGATATCAGCTACTACTGATTAGAGTTTGAAGCAGTTTTTGATTCCACCACAAAGCAGATGAAATAATTCCTCATCAAGATCTCCAGATAGTATAATATAGTATGTGTTCATTGTCTGTCTAAATCACTACTCATTTCAGCAGTCAAATATACTAGCCCAGACCAATAAAAGCTTTTTGATCTTACAGAATTACAGCTAACAGAATAACGGCAGGCCATCACTGACTGTATGATTTAAATTCTGCTTCATACACATTTTTGATACTCTACAACTCATGACAAAAAAGTATTCACCACTTCTTCCTCACCTCTAAAAATGTTATTCTAAAAGCATACTCCTTGCCACTATTTCTGTTTCTAAACAGGACAGAAAACTATAGCGTAAGACAAGTCATGTAGGATAAAAGCATAGATGAAATGAGAAGCTTAGCTCATTTCTTGAAAATTTATAAGTAAATAAAGAAATATTTATGAATAAAAAAATATATTTTTCATAAAACATGAATGAGTCAAATATCAGAAGTCTAAGCTTGTTGCAGCTTTTAATTTCAGCCCTATGCATGATTACTGCTAGTTTTATAAAAATGAAACAGCTATATTTTCAAATTCTCACATACCGACCGCCAGCAGTTTTCCTCAACTACAGTACTTTCCAGATTAATTTATCTCTCCATTGCCAAATTTTATGACCTTTATTGCAAGTCACCCAACAAGTGTTTTCTCAAAGTTCTTTTTTTCCCTGAGCAAAGTAAGACTCTTAGCTTTCATTCTTTCCAAACATAATATTATGGCTCACAACTTGGTTAAAAAAAAAAAAAAATAGTGACTCAAAAATGCCCTGATTTTGAGCCTTTAAAAGACAAAACAAGTCCTATATTTATTATATCAAAAAATTCCCCAAACTCATGACATTCTAGACTTGACCAATGATTTGTGAATGCTTTCAGGTTAGCGATAGTGTATTATGTATTCCTCAGATTCCTGTCTGACCACTACATCCACAAGTTACTTGGTCTTTGATCTTTTTTACACAAATTTCACCCAACATTTTCAGGTTTATAACTCAAATTAAATAGCTTTAATTTGACTTGGGGCTTTGTTGTTACTGTTTTCTAGCTAAGCTTTACAATGGCTCCCAAGCTGTATGGTTGCTCCACCTCACACGGATTAGTAGGCAGGAACTGTGGATTTTGTCTGTGTTGTGCTTGTCCTCTGGCACTAGCTACAGCTTTAAATAGAATGGGACCATGTTCTTCTGGCAGACATCCTTTTAATTGCTTTGTGTCATCTTTCCATCTCTGGTAGGCTGTTACCCGGTTAAAGAAAGATAGTTTTCAAAAAAAAGAAAATTAATTAAGACTATCTTTTCTTCCATACCCAATAGCTTTTGCATCCTACCAGAATTGTGCTATTCCATTGATCCTGTTTCCATTTACACATTACAAAGAAACAGCACATATGTGAGCAGACCTAGATCTGTGTTTTGCTCATGTGGATGAGTCCATTTTTTCTAGTTTGTCTGGATCATGTTTTTCTTTTGTTTCTCCCTGTGTGACATAGCTCCCAACTCACAGAGTTTGTTTTCATTCATTTTTGCTTTCTGATGAATCTCCTTTTAGCCTCTAACACCAGACAATTATTTACTAATTTATTAACAAAAGTACAGGGTTTAAAACATGCACTAAGAAAATGAGAAATCTTCTAGGAATCCAAGACTTGTCTGTAATTTAATTTTACGCTGGTGCAGATAATCCTCATATGGGATGTTGGATTCATAACGAGACCTGACATACATGAAGGGGAACATCAGAATAGCTCCAGCCTACCAATTACAGATCAGAAGCCCTTAATTTCCGTATTTTCCATGATATACTTTAGCAAAGGGCATGTTTTCAGTTTTAACCACTACAAGTGTATATCACTCTTCATTTAAAGCATAATTTCTGAGAGTTGCCAAAGTTGCAGTTCAACCTAGCCATGCGGTCAATAAACACTGTCTTATTTTAGTATTCTGAAAATTCTTTAGGGAAGCAATTGTGTAGAAATATAAGCAACATCATACACTGGAAATGTCTGAAGGAACATATCTGAGCCATGGGCAGAAACACGAAAGCAAATGCCACAACACTAACTATAGACAACCTCTGCCCTTAATAAAGTCAGACCAACATCAGAATTAATACTTCTTACGTTGGACACCAAATGTAGATACTCAAGCAGCTGTATATTAGACTTTCCTACACAGGAGACTTATCTGGACTACTTCAAGTTACGTGACCAAGTTCCCTCTGTTGTGAATGGTAAATAGGCACCTCTAGGATAAGGGCTCAAATCACCATCGAGCTGCCACTTCTTGGGCTATACCTTAAATATACAGCTATTAAAAGAAATATAGGAAAAGTGGGAAACAGAAGATCCCCTAAACACTTGAAAGACATACTTATGTCTGCACAGCGGCAGAGGTCTACCACTTGACCTACCCATCTAAGCTATAACAATCTTGATCACGTGTGTGAGTCTCTGCAGAGGCACCTACAAAAAAATGAGATATTTTAGGTTCTTCTAGGAGATAGTCGGTGTTTGAGAGTAGCAGGTCCAAACTGCTTTCTCTGGTTACATCTGTGCTGATAAAATCATTGATGACAGAGCACAGGCTCAGTCCTAGCGTACTGCCATCCATTCTGATAGACCTTCCCTGACATGGTGTCAGCATCTCCCAAATAGTGCTCAGGAACAGTTCAGGGAATAGCACTGACAAGAGTTTTTTTTCCCAGTGAGGCAATCTCCTTTTCAATGGAGGAAGAAGAAAGTTTAGCCTAAACAATTTTTTAAACTCCTTCTCTCCCCGCCCCCATCCCCCACCCCCCCCAAGCTGTTTAACCAGGGGTGTGACATCAGTTGAGAATTTGGTTTTTGGGCTTCAAAATACCACATCTCAAATCAACACCTTGTGGAAAAAGAGAAAAGAAATAACTTAATTAAAAAGAAAACAAAAATCAACAACAGTGGAACCACATTGGTTTCCACCAAGTAAAGAAAGGGATCTGCGACATGATCTTATACAACCATGATGAGAAAACTTACTATTATTAAATTACTTACTATATAATACTTACAAGAGGCATGAATTATTTAAAGCACAGCATGACCGCACTTTTATGTCCTCAAGTGATTCATTTAACACAATTCGAACAGCTAAGCATTAAGGTTGCTCTATCACTAATTCTTTACACACCACAGATTTAGTTTTGAATATGAGAAGACAATTTAGTCCCATTCCCTAAACGAAAACAACTATTTGGCTTTTAAAGACTGAGGATATAAGGAAATATTTCTTCTCTCCTCGTCTCTTTCTTCCCAGCACTGTCATCTATTGCAAGTATGATGAATACCATTAAAGGAAGTCTAAATGAAATGAGAGGAAAGGTAGAACTTCTTGAAATAAAAGTATTTTTAAATTCACTGGGAAAAGAGTGAATCCAGGTTTTGTTTCCTATGAAAAGCATTAAAAAAACTTGTGGACATACAGTAGGATGTGAACTGTAATAAATCACACTCTTAACTGTGCTATTTGTCTTCTTTAATTTTCCATTTAGTGAACAAATGATTCATTTTTCCCTTCAGAGAGCTACAAACTACAGAATTTACAACTATTTCAAAAAATAACATTAGAAAAAAAGAAATACCAGAGTTGTTCCACCTTCTCAAATAAAATTTTTATTCAATTCTCATAACTATTTTCAGGAGAAAAAAAACCAACCTGAAGTACTTTTGGGTGCCTCTGTAGTTTTTAGTCATGTAAATTCCCAGTGACTCAAGCGGAATTTTGCCTGTATGAGGACTGGAGGGAAACAGAGGGAGGACCTCTCCGTTCGACTTCAGAAATGTTGGTCTTGCACATTCTTCTCCAAAAATGTAATGTGCAATGCATTTATTTATATTAGTAACCAAGAAACAATATTTATTTTGGAAGACACTGGGTTTCATTACTGTGGGCAGAAATGTGGTATTCACCCACAGCCCTGGGCCGGGCACAGAGGGAAGGTAGTTTCAGGGCGTTCTGAACCAGTGCTTCCCTGTGGAGCCGGCTGCGGTGCCAAAGTGGAGGGGACATAGGAACCCCTCTGCGTAGCCATTATCATCCTATCATGCAAGCTTTGCCCCATGACATGATGCTGGAAATCTGGGCGCTGCTTCAGGTTGTAGTTCCCTAGGAAAAAAATGGTATTGAAGGGTCTTGGCTTGGGAGGGAACCCTCATTTTTCTCCCTCCTTCCATACCTTGTAGACTTATAGCCTCTTGACCTACAAATTTCTGGACAGTAAAAGTTATGCTTTTCTAAAGTTGAATTTTGATACAAAACATATTAGTACAATACTGCCAATCCCAAGCATTCAAAAATCATGAGTCAGATCCCAAAAGTTATAAGACTGGCTTGCACTTCAGATTTAAGAAGAAAGTGTCTTTTGTTATGTTATTCTTAGTCTACATTGTGGTCGCATTTTTAAGCTTCTGTCTGCAACCATGACAGCAGACACTGAACCGATAATTAATGCATTGTTTTATTTTTTTTGAATGCGACAACATTTTTATGTAATACTTGATTTTAGAAGCTCAGGCATTAAGAATAGCAAATGTCACAAGACTAGCCCTAAAAGTCACCTGATTTGGCAATGCTATTAATTGTTAGTTGTGCAGTTATAGTCTGAACATCTTGGCACCCACCAGTTGACACTGATTTCAGAATGCATGCTGAGATTACATGAATTATAAAGATATGATACTATGCTTCTGTTTCTTGGTGATATAAAAAGAGTTAATAGCACTCTGTATCCCAGAAATGACAGCCAATCACACCTTTTACTCTTTGAAATGATCCAAAACCACATATCAAGTCAATATTCTTGCATATTTCTGAGTGGTTTTAACTACAAGCCTTATGCCAAGAATACCCTTGTGATTTGGATTCTAGATTGAGTCAAAAATGCTTCATTCGGATCCAAATAAAATCTCAGAAAAACGTTCCCCTCAGACTTGTAATCTTGTGATTTGTGAAGAATGCTGGGGTTTTGGGTCATAAACCCAGAAAAGACAACTTTATAGATTTCTGTCCTATGATCAAAATCCTAAACTGAAATTCTTGACTACATTTAGCCACAAATCTGCAATATATAATTTTTATATTACATACATAAATTACTGCTCTTCCGCTGAAGCAATCACTACCGAGAAATGTTTCATGATTCAGATCCATCTTAAGAGTCAGGATAACTGGATTTGCTCCCTTCCTATATCTGAGAAGGCTCACGCTTCCAGTCCCAGGATATTCCCGTAAGGGAGTGGGAGACTGCCCAGATGTGAGCAAATTTATTTTCAAAGCTGGGTAAGTGTTTGAGAATCCCAGCTGCACAGGGATATTTCTGTCCGTGTTGATAGGAGCAACATGGACTGTAGGACGTCATCATCATAGATGACATGATTCAAACTGGCTTTACTGTCGTGTGTGCACCCACAAGCTCCAGTAGAGCTCACATTGGGTTGGTTGCAAAACTGGACTCCATTATACACTGCCATTAAAAAAATACCAAGGAGTTTTGTTTTGAAAGTGGGAAGTTATCTCACAAAGTAACCATCTGATACCTTTAACACTTCCCATGGCCTAACTCACCAATCTCTGAGAATCACCCATAGAGCCAAAGAAGCAGACCTGGTGATGGTTGGATCTCAGTGCAGCTTGCGATGTCATGCTACTACCACCTGGAGGAAAAAAAAGAATAATTTCTACTGTTTAATAATCTAGATAATGCAAATTTATTTAGGACTGTAAATTTGGGATAACCATCTTTCTATCAGCTTATAAACACTGAAGTTGACGGTTAATCAGGCATTAAGCAAGAGAGGCTGTGGTTAGGCGTCTGTAATTGTTCTTTGGTTTTCTATTTCGATTCTTTTTTTTTTTCCAAAAGCTATTTACTGAACTGCTCTTTGGCCTCAACTCAGCCAAGATCTCTCATTTGTCTGCACTCCTCCTATATATATACACCTTCCCCCAGATTCCCACTACAGAATTTCTTCCCCCAGTTCATAACCTTGAAGTCTTATGTGCTCAAAAGGTGTTTTTGCTGTGGATTCACTTTTTTTTAAAGGAAACTAAAAACAGGAAATATCATCCTATCCAACTGAATCAGTTCCCACTTTGTACATGACTAAATCTGAACTTTAGCCCTCAAATCTGTGCCACTTGAGTCCACAGAGGAATTAGCAGCAACAGGAGGTTTCCCCTGTACCTATCAGCTTAAGAGGGAAAACACACTGCCAGTAGATTTCATGGAAGATAATGAGGTCCATCACAGGTTCTGAAATGTGCAAAGAAATGTGCTCTAGTTTGCACAATTTTTGACAGTTTCTACTCTCTCCCCTTAAGGATGTCACCATTCTTCTTTTTGTCCATCATCACTGTTCACTGGTTCCAGGCACCGTTTTTTCTCCTGCTTCCAGCCTCACTTGCAGATGTACAGACCTAGAGCTCCCCCATTACAGTGCCACGCTCTCCCTCTTCCCGCTGCACAGATTTCTGACCTTTCAGTTAATTAAACAACTCTTATTAAGAGGCCATTGTCCTTTAGGTCAGGCAGGTATGACAAATGGGTAAGACGCATACTCTATCTGTGAGTTTTGAGCCTCTGTGAGGCCTGAGGCTCACAGGGGTTCTGAAGGGCAGTGGTTCCTGTCCTCTCCCCACCTCAAGTCTCATTCTTTATGCCACTGACCATGCCCTTCCTCACTCTCCCACTTGCTCTTGTTCGCAGCACAGTGTTAGTAGCTCCTTCAACTCAAACCTTCTCAACTCTTCTCCTCTGGCCATTGCCATAGTAGTCTCTCCCGTTGACCTCTGATCTCACGCCCTGGCTTGCCCATTTTGCTCTGTTCATTTCGCAGTCTCCGTATGTGGTTCCGGGGTTTCTTCATCCCATTATTCTCTCCTCCAACTCCTTTAATTAGGTCTCCCCTTACCACACATACACAAACGTAGCCCGGCATCATCCTGTCAGTCTAGACACCCTCTTCATGATGGATACTAGAGAGGGAAGAACTGAAAGAACAAGAGACAGTTCACAGATAACAATTCCTCAATGTGTACTCTGCAATCACCACCATCCACTCTCAGCAGCGGCAGTTGCTGCCCCTGCTCTCCCTTCTCTCTCCCCGAGAAAGAAGGCAGATCCACCAGGAGCCTGTTGGACCACATTCATTCAGTGCATCAAGAGAAAATTAAATCCTCAAACTTCTCTGTTTCAGTGCACTTCAAGTTACTCTACTTAAAAGCCAATATGATTATTTAACATTTTCTTTTAAAGTGGATTTTGATATTTTGATCTGACTATAGACTCCATAAGGCCCTTCCAGTTAAACAATTAGCAGGAGAACATTCCCCACTTAAAGTCTTTGTAGCTGTAGTCTTCTTCATTGCTATGAAAAATTACTTTTGGATCAGAATCTAGACAATCTTTTTTGATTATTTATCTAAAACTAAAAGCAGGAAATGATTCATTTGATTTCTGCCAATACTGGAGTGTTGCCACTTTTAGCTCAGGAAGAGTAGGCTTCCTTTGGCAGCCTTTACTTGTGTGATGATGAATGAAGTTCTATGTTTAGTGCTAGCTAAAATTTTATAGAGTCTAAAAAAGCAATCCAAACATGTTATAGGGAGTGGATAAGTTTTTTTAGATAACTATACCATAAGTTTTCATGCTGTGTCACAGCAATACCTTCAATATATACATAGAGGAGGGACTCTTTCCAAAAAAAGATCTTTAAATACTTGAAAATGCACTATTTGTCATAATAAGCACATAATTCCCCCAAAGTGAATGTACACTCACAGTTACATTACATAGAGGAAAACATAAATGCCCCTCCTTGTCTTAATGATATAGCACCCAAATTACGTGCAGTCATTTGTCATTGAAAAGCATAGACCACCATGGAATGGGCAGTTAAACAGCACAATAAAACCTACTGTAGACCTAACCAGCAACTGCTACATACTGATGAACAGAAAAGTCTTAGAAGTCTCAACAATATAAATATTTGTCTGTGCTAACAGTTATAGTAATTCAATCATGATATTGTAATTGTTCGGAGGGAATTGTGTAGAAATGATGCATTTATATCTGATGGAAGCATTCAAGTATACTTTCAAAAATAACCATTAATGTTACATAAATTAGTCTCACTGGATGGCATTTGTCATTCAGACAAACTTATTTTCAAGGTCTGAAAGTAAACAGACAAGTTTGAGTAATTCAGGACATTTTTACAAATATTTCATACTCAATTTTGATGTCCACAACTCTGTTCTCACCTACATTTGCCTACTAACTGCCTTTGTGATTTGCTGGAAAATTTCTCCTAACTGTTTCCTTTGATAACTCCCTGACAGTTTTCTGAAGTGGCAAGTTCTGGTGGGCCAGCTCTCACGCTGAAAACAGTTCCTTCATTCAGGTACTTTCTCTGCCTCCAAGAGTGTCCTCAGATCTGGACGGGTGCTCTCAGAAGGCCTTCACCTCTGTGAAGACTGTAGCCCCACTTGATGTTCATTGTGCTTGGGGTAAGGCTCTAGTCAGGAAGATATTCTTGGACTAATGGTACTTTTATATATATCTAATTTTTAGAGTACTGGGAATGTATTAGAACTATATCAAAATAATGTTGGTTTAGCACTCAGTCATAGCTAACCGCTTTGTTTGGAGGGCAAATTAACACCATCAGTTATTCTCTTCCATTCACAATACGCAAATCATTTGCCACAGGAATACAAATGGTCTAGAATCTAGCTGATTTTTTTCTTTCATGAAAGTAACCTAAACATCTGTGGTTAGTTTAAAACCTTACCTTTCCTTACCCCATCTTTGTTTGTTTTACACATGAAGAATTACTTTACGCTTTGTTTTGAAGACATACATAAAACTTTACAAAATTAAGGTATCAATGAGACAACGAATGTACAATGGGAATGACGCTAATTCTATAACTGCACCTCACTAATGTTAATTCACATGCAGAAAACTGTCTGGGGGAAAGAGAATGAAGTACTCAGAGAAAGAGAATGATAACAGGGGCATATTGATATCCCTACCCTACTTCCTCTAAAATTGGGTAGTGTACAACTTCAAATAAATGGTCTTCTCTGATAAGATACCTCAAAGGCACTTCATACGAAATGCATCTGACACACTCACTTCAGAGAGCATTTTGTTGTTCTACTTTATTTTACAATACTCCAGAAGCATTTGCAAGTTGTTCCTGGAATTAACAGTCACTGGTAAGATCAGCTTTGAACTGTGGTTCTGAGAGATTTCATTTAAAAAAAACAAAGGAAGGATCCTAATTGAATTTGCTGGGATTAGTAAAAAGATAAGTCTGTGGAGGGTCAAGATGTAAACATGGGAAAATGGAGAGTTCGGCTTGGGCCAGGTGTAAGGCCTACATGATCTGGTGCCCTGGTTTCAACCACACGCAGTACCAGGAGGAAATAATAAGCAAAAATTGCTCCAAAAATAAGTAGATAGTGGATTATTTTCACTATCATTCCACTTCAGATTTCATTCTGTTCTGCAACAGTCAGAGACAGAGAAACACAAAAATATTATACTTTATGTATATATTATAATATATATATAAATATTAAACACAAAATATTTAACTTCCCATTCAAAATATACATCATCTGCAATTCTATATTCTTACAATTACTATACTTTTTCTACATCTTTAAAAAATCTTGTCTACATAATAGGAAGAACAAGGGCGATATGGAAAATAAATGAAGCAACTTGGCCCATATATTGCAGACAACAAGATCTGACTTCCACAGTTGTATTTTAGAAGTTTAAGTGTACATAAGTAAAGGAATGGAGGCCTAAAAAGTGATGATAACAATGAAAAATATAGAAGACTGGGTTTTCAATGTGGGGACAGATAGCCTAACAGGACACCTTAGTGTTTAAACATCACTGTTTCTTGGGCAGTTTTATTTATGTTTTCTATTTCAGGATTAAGGTAGAATCTCTCCAAACATATGAGAGCTTTGCATGTGTCATAAAGCAAGCTGTAAAGAGGTAAAAACTTAATTTTTAAGAAAGCCTTTGGTGTTCACCTTTATGACCCTCAGTCTATCAGCTATCCCCCCAATGGAAAAGGTAAGCGCTCTCTGCCAGTGCACATATAAGACATTTATAAGTTAACTGGATCCAAAAGGCTTTGTCCATTTCCCACCATGTACACTTTCAGATACTGTGTGGGCTATGTGGAATTTCCCTCTGTTCTGTTGCTGAAAGTCAGAAACACTCACCTCTGTGGTATGCTGACTGAAAAATCATGCAGAGTCGACCAAAACTGCAGGTGGACTTATGGCTATTCCCCACTGATGGAAAAACACAAACAAAATGAATGCAAGGAAATCAATTGCTCCCTGAAGACTCTGTTTTCCTCTCACCTCTTAACCCCTTTCTCCTCTCTGGCTGCCAGTCACTTTGAGTTTTCTCCTTCTTAACCTGAACTGCCAC
The DNA here is from genome assembly GCF_028500815.1 of Rissa tridactyla. Taxonomy (NCBI): domain Eukaryota; kingdom Metazoa; phylum Chordata; class Aves; order Charadriiformes; family Laridae; genus Rissa; species Rissa tridactyla. The sequence goes on along the minus strand of NC_071470.1, from coordinate 26,096,608 downwards.
GGAAGAGAGTCTATCCCTATACATCTCGTTCTCACATCCAACACTCGCAAATAGGACCTTCCTCAAGCTGTGTGCTATCCATCTGCTGTTAAACGTGCTCTCAAAGGAAAAATTCTTATCCCCCTTTCCACCAGAGAACAGCCCCCTGACATCCTCTACTTTAAGGTCCAAGACTCAGGTATGATCCCATTTATGGGGTTACCTCAGATTGACTGCACCTCAGGCTAAGTTTTTCTCCTCCAAACTCTCCCTGAGCAGCACACCATATCTTGCTTCCTTAAAACTTCAGGTTTGCCTACTCATGGAATTACTCCACCCACTCTCACTTCTTTCTCCCAACCGTTCATCCCCACTGTCAGTCTGTGATAGACCCATTTGTTTCTCAAGAAGACAGGTTGGAAGAAAGGAGGTATTTTCTTGGCTGTCTTCCTCTTTTATCACTCCCTGAGGACGTAAGAGACTAAACATATCAAAGGTGCAAGAGGCAAAGTCCTGAGAAAAACCTTTACTGCTTTTCCTTGAAAATAGCTCTTCAAACTAATACTTAATGATAAAAAAAGATACCTATCCCAAAAACCTAAGTAGGAAGCTCTGTAGCTCTCTGCAAAACAGAAATGAAGAAAGGAAAAGGTTGGCATCACCTGAAGCATCTCAGTTGCTCCTATCAGCCAGTGTCGTCAATCACATCTCAAAGGCACTTTTATTGACAGTAAGGTACAAACGAAGTTCTTTGGTAACACTGGAACAAACACTGGAAATGTTGTGTGCAGAGGTACTTCAGATACCATATTAATGAAAATGAATCTTTAACACATTAGCTAAGGAGATTATTAGCTAATTTTTCATGGATATACACTAGTATGGACGACTAAACACACCAGGGCTGCATAAGGTGTATTAGAAGACAGATTCTCTGTGCTCTGTAGATCCAACAGTTAAAGATAAAAACTGAGGAAGTCAAATCACTTTTGGTTCCTTCGGGAATATTTTGGGGGGTATAAAATATTTTCCTGAACAGGGGCTTAAACAGGGACCACAGAAACCCAGCAAGTTTCAAACAGCGTATCAGAAACCACATTCAGATACGTAGCGTTCTGAGAAGCAGCTTCCTTTTATGATCAGCAGCTATAGAAAGATCTTAAAAATAAATAGAGAGTGCATTTTTACACTGATTACCTTGTCTGAGATTACATCATGTCTCAGTTCCAGTGAATGCTGGCTGCAGCCTTGGTTTCTGTTGTGTCTACTTGGAAGTAAATTTCTGTTCTGTATCAATAACATGCCGTCTGTGTTTGAGCCGGGGAAGATTTGCTTCTTACTTCCATATTTACTGTCAAAGCACTGAACCAGAAAACGGAGTTTCAGAGAAACTTTTTCCTTTGCTGGTGGATCTAGTACACCAGAACAACAGTTTTCTCAGCTTTAACAAAAGTACAGGATAAGGGTTAAAAATCTGTGTTGTAATAGGCTACTTAAACTTGCATAACCAATCCATCCATGAATAAATTACACTAGCTGTAGGGGCAAACTGTGTCTACAATGCACTATCCATACACTGAAGTTACCTCTGTACGATCAAATTCAGGCCCAGTATTTAGCTAATTTCAGGTACAATATGCAATAATTAGTTAGAATAATGATCAAAGAAGCAATGACTGCCATTCTTTTTTGTCAAACACACATGTAATCTATCATCCCAACTTCATTAGGAGCTAGGCAGGTATGCAAGGCAGACTGATCAACTCTGGGTTTCTTATGTTTCCTATTAACTTGCTAATGTCTACATTTCCATCAGTGGGATGAAAACATAGTATATGGGGGAAAAGATGCAGATGGTAGCATTGTGCAACCTCTAAAAACTATTTTGGGAAGAGAGTGGCTATGACATCATATTCTTCTGCAATCAGCAGATGTTTCAGTAGTGTGAAAAATATTTACTCTAGCTGAGATCAGAGAGCATCCATTTATTGCTTTCATTAAGACTTGGCTCCATGTGCCTCTTTACATGCAAAACAAGTTCTCCGATGGATGAGACTGCAACCTGCCCTGTGAGTTTAATGCTTTTACATTCACATCCTGGTATATATATGCTGCAGATTTCACTGATGAACTAAGACTAGGAAAATGCAGGACAAAGTCAAAAGACCAAGTATCTGGGAAGAAATAAACATTACCTCCATAACAGCACTTCACTGGAGGTGAACAGTCTTCTTGATTTTTTGGAAAATGCTAGAAGACTGATCAATCAATATAGCCGTGGCCTAATCCTGTTGTTTAACTCAGACGTTTCCAAGCTTCTCAAAGCCTGAAAAGCTCTTTATTCTTTCCTTTGAAAGTAATTTCTGATTTTTTCTTTTTTTGACCACAGAATCACTCAGACCAAGGAGGACAGCAAGGTGATGTAGGGTCAAAAATCTCTTTTCTGTATTATTCTTTAACTGAGTAAATTTACTAACATTTATTAAGACATTCCGGGTTTATTCAAAGCTGTTTCTCAATCTGAAGCCCTAAAATGGCGGATATGCATTCCCAGTAAGAATGCCGGTTGCTGCAGAGGGTTTCTCTCTCTCTCTTTTTAAAATGGTGGGTTTTCCTCACCAGTAGACAGAGGAAATTCATCTTTCTCTGCTAATTCTATGTAGAATTCTTTATTGTGAATGACTTCATTTTTGCCTTTCTCATACGCAAACTGAAATGTTTTTTCATAAATGGGATTTGTACAGATTTATTATTACACCCTTCCTCCAGAAAAAATTATTGCAGACTATTGGTATTGCAGTAGGTTTTGTCATAATTCAACACCCGCATTGTGCTAGGGTTTGTTCCAGCACAGAAGAGAAAGACCATCCCTACCACAAAATAAACTTATTTTCTATAAAAAAAAAAAGGGGGAAAATTACATCTCCATCCACACTTAAATTCAGACATGAAGAAAGCTTAATTCTTTGGCCGCAATATTTAGCTGTGATCATTGAGCCATTGTTTTTAATGGAGAACAAATGGTTTCCCTCTGAGAAACTCTGCTTGCAGGGCAGGGTCATTAATTGAGATATAGATGTATTTGTTTACGTATCTAGCATTAAAAGTAGCGCAGCTTCATTTCTCAGGCGGCTTCCCCCTCACTTTCTTTCCAGGGTAGTGTTTTTCTCCCAATTCAGGGCTACATTCCTACTAAGGAGTCTTTCAGTGCCAACTCAGAACAGGTTAAAAAGAGGCACTTTGGCAAAAACTCCCATGCTTGGCATGCAGTCTACAGATAGAGAGGCATTTCTCCACAGAACACCGCCAGGAAGGCTACTTAAGCATCAAAGTAGGCCTGAATAATAGAATAGGTTTTGGTTTGGCTGCCTGCACAGGTATGGATTTCATATATTGTGATAGAAAGGTAAAATTGGACAGAAATTCTTTAACAAGCTCCAGCTTGTTCTTTTAATGTGAATTCTGAAGAGTGGGAACATATGGAACTGCTTTGTAGACTCTTCTGGGCTAGACATCTGTTTGCTGGCTGTGATTGCTGTGGACTGGGTGTTCACTTCGAGCACTAGATAACTTAAATAAAATACAGGAATAAAGTACATTTCTTTGGTCAATATTGACTGTCACAATACCACAATCTTTAGGACTGCAGCCTACAACACTCCTCCTCCATCCTCAGCTAAGTTCTCACTTTGTCATAAGTTTGACTTCTCTTTCCAACAAAAATGTGAAACTACTTATGCATGTTAAAATAACCCTTCTCATTTGGGAATTTCAGAGGCTAGCATGGTATCATAGAGGCGATTCATGATTACGGGATTTACTGTCTTCAGTGTTTTCAAACATTTCCTTGTTAGCTAGCCTACTTGTTGTAATTAGAAGTCTATATATTTACAAAAAGAGACCAGCGCTAACCGGAAACACCTGAGACTTTTGTAGGCAAAGCTCATCCTATGAAAAACTGCTGTTTAATGGCGGAATAAGAATTCACATAAATGTACTTTAACTTCAATATTGGCCTTATCCTCCTGGTGCTGCTGGCACATGGATATACTTCCTCTACCTCCTTCATCAAGTGTAATCACTGTTAAAGTTACTCTGGAGATATGCTTGGCAGCTCTAGGATCCTGATGTGAAGCTGCATTATATATTTTCCAGCAGTAACACCTAGACTTGTGGGTTGGCTCCTAAAATGAATGCGGTAGTGATAGTTGGTTGTTTCTGTTGATGGATGCCTCTCAGGCCTCCCTGCTGTTTGATTGCACTCCTTACTAGGTTGATTCTTGAGTTATTTGGGTTTTTTAAACTTTCCATCTAACCAAAATGTGAAACTACTTAGAATGCATGTTAAAATGACTCCGCTCATCTAGGAATTTTAGAGACTAGTGTGCTATCTTGGAGGCATTTGCTCATAATTTGATATAGGCAGATAGTGATCCTCAATTAGACTAAAAAAGATTATCAATTGTATTAGAAGCTGACATATTCTGCCATTCAAATAACAACAAACAAATTCACAAGTGGTGTAAAATGTTGGAATTATTCCCTAATAATTTTCCTGCTGAAAAGAACACTAGTTGTCTTTCTAGCAAGATAATGAGAAGCATCGATATTCCTCTTAAAACACCAAAGTTGCACTATTTAATCAGATTTCTCTTGACATGTAAATGTATGTCTGCATGTCTATATCTTGCTATGCAAACAATTTCCATTCTAAAACCACTATTTTCACCCAAGCCTATCAGAATGCTTTAGAAATATAATTTATACCAAGCTACCTTAACCTTGTCAGGTTAAGTATTACAGAAACAAATGTTGACTTGAAATAATATTGAAAAGGCTGCAAAATCGAACACCCTGAAGTTAGAAAATGCAGAATTAAGTTGATTATATAAATATTGTATTGCCCCCTACTTATTTAATTAAATACTCCTTTTTCAGAGAACCTGAACTGACTAACTACACATTTGGATGGTTTTTCTCTAGCTATTCTCCCACTCATCCCTCTAGGAGGTAGGGAGTAAGTGAGCGGCTGTGTGGGTACTTGGCTGCTGGCCAGGGTCAACCAACCAGATAAACACACTGGATGACATGAGAGCTACCGTAGGACTACTTTTCCACACCTGGCCACAGGAACTATAGCAATATCTAACCTCTATAGTATTTGCCCCACAACATCTCCCACTTTTTTGTTCCCTGCTTGACCCCATCAGGAACGCTTAGAGACATCAGTGACCCCTTGTTGGCCACTCTACTTAAGTTGCCTTTCCATGAAGTCAAGAACTCAATTACTCTAAGACATTCATTCACCAAGAGGTGGAGGGGCTCCAGGTTTCACAGTATAGACATCAGCCAGTCAGGGCTAAAAATCATAAGAGGTTGTGATTATTGTCTGTAAGAATAAAATGCCCAGATTTTCCTAAATTGAGGAATTTCACTAATTACATGCAAACTGCTCAGAAACATACTTTTGTAGGCTTGGTGCTTGAAATTGTGGACACAATACAGCCAATTGCATTACAATTAAAGAGGATTGAAGCAGACTGCTAGATAATTTTTCACTCAGTCTGTTTCCCTTTATAAACTGAAAACAAGATATTGTAATTAGAAGTCCGAGAAAATTAATAGGAAGTGCTATCAGTGTCTTCAAAAACAATACCATTTTGACAGATGAGCTGCCTCTTTCAATTCAACCAAATATTCAAATTCAAGAAAGAAAAAAAAAAAAGACATTTAATTTCTTGAGAACAAGATGTAATTTGCCAGAACTTGAGGAATGTCCTAGTTTGAGATAGAACAGAACCAATTTTCTTTTCAGTAATTTTACTTTTTAGTTAAGTTTCTTTTAACTAACTGCACTTTCTGAAATTAACGGCATATTTTTCAGATAGTGTCTGCTTCCAGAGTGATAAGGTCTGATGTTTAAGTTAATACCAAGGTATGGTGTGCAAAGAGGCTCTTGCTTATACTTATTGTTGTAACAACCAAGGTCAGCTAACTTTCTTACGTACCAAGTTGGAGGGTCAGAAGTGGAAAAGCATAGAGGGGTCGCACCTGTGCAGAGAAGCAGACAGGGAGGTGACCCAAAACTGACTAACAGAATATTCCAGGGTATTCCATCCCATCTGCACCACGCTCAGTATATATTATTTTATTTATTAATATTTCATTTAAGTAATTTTAGTTCTCTTTTCAACCCATAAATCTCTCCCTCTTATTCTCTCTCCCTTCTCTTCTGGGAAGGGAGAGAGGTTAAAGAGAGCATCTGTCATTCGCTTAGTGGCCAGCCAGCCTAAATCACGACAAGGAGTGAATTCGGTGAACTGAAGCCCTTAATAGTCATGAGACATCTAATTGCAGATACAGCTGTGTCATTCGTTTAAATACTGGATAGGTCCATAACAACCACCAAACCTGTCAATGCTGGCTACTCCGCAGCATAAAGACATGGACCATTAGATGTGTACAGCAAGGTATTCTATACAGGTAATTTGCATAAAATTTTTAAAAGTTTTTTATTTTAACGAAAAGGATGAAATGCTTGTTGAGAAAAACTGGAATTCTTTTATACTGTCTAGATCTGATTGGAACGTTTGTCAGTCACCACTTCATATTTTCAATTTTTTTTTAGTCACAACAGATTTTCAAAACACACTCATAATTCCCATAATCTGATATGTAGCCATTACATCTGATTCGTATCTTAATAGTCATGAAAGATCCCAACCGTTTTAATTGTTAAAGTATTTTAAAATCTAGGCACCAGTAGCTCCAGTCCACATCATGGTGCTCTGCAACATATGGACTTTTACAAACCTGGGACAAAACAATTACGAAACAAAGATCTCTTATTCCCATCCTCCTTAGTTTTAAAATATAAATTAATATATCAATTTCTTCAAAATTTATTTCCCTCTATAAAAAGTAGGCTATGAAACTGAGAGATGCCTAATACGACCTGACTGATGTGCCTCCTAAACTACTCCAATGAGTGGACAGGGTTATAAAAACTATGAAACACTGAAAGAAAATATATTAGCTGAAAGCAAGACCAAATCTTTTAAGTACTTTTTCCTACTGACTAGCTCACCTGGGTTAATGTCGAGTGAAAGATAACACTATAAAGACAATACATGTCTACTTTTTTCTTTTTTTTTAATTATTTTTGCCAACGAGGGAATCCCGTATTCCAGACTCAGCTGAATTTTTTTAATGTTACAAGTGGAGATGGAATCAACAACACAAAAAAATGATCTAAAGAAGGTTCTTGTCTCTGTCAATGTATATAATAAAGAAGCAAGGCTTGCAGGGGGAGGTGACATCTTTTATTATGCCAATATTTCCTTTTTCTATGTGCCATGCTTCTCTGACATCCTTAACTCCCATGGCTACAAGGTTTATACAACAGAGGAAAGGCCTTGCTTATTGCATTGACACCTAAGATATACCAACATCATTGTTGGGGCAGAAGGACAGATTCAGTAGATGTACAACTATATTCAAATATTTTATTTAATACAAAATTCCCTGTTGATTTCTGCATGCACATTGCCACTATCACATCTGCAAAACTGACAGCAGAAAATAAAATAAAATTAAAAAGCACTCATTGTTAGAAGCAGAGCATAGTGGAGTACTAAAAATTCCCCAGATCTAAATGCTCTCTTCTTTGAGGGCTTAGAGACGCCACGGGTGGGAACAAGTACAGTTTCTTGGGATTTTGTACGGTATATTAATTAATCTTATAAAAGAGGTGGGGCATAGAGAAGCCTCCAGATCAGCAGCTCATTATTAAAAAAATAATTGAAATTCCATAGTACTGGCTTGGAGGACTTACTCGGGAATTTCTGTATTGCAACAGACCTGTTTTGGGTAAGTAAACCAGTTACAAAGGAGGAAGACAGAGAACTGAGAACTCAAGCTGATGCTGAACAGCATGAGTGTGAAAGTTCGGTCAGTGCGTACAGTGCTGTTGCTTCATACAAAGAAGAAACCAGCACATGGGGAAACTCTCCTCTTTGCCCATCAAAGCACTTCATATATTCACAGTGTGAATTTACACAAATATTTATGTAATGAAGTACAGCAGAGCAGTAGCAGTTAATATTTGTTACATTCCAACAGCAAAAAGAAAAGGTAGTGTGGACTGAAACCAGTCTCTCCTGTTCTAACCATCCCCCTATCATATTCCTATTTATTATATTGTGATGTTTTTCATAACGTCCCAGGAACCTTTCACTTCTACTCCTCCAGAACAATTAAGGAGGACAGACATACAAAAAATTTAGGTAATCTATGACCAACAGGTAGCTTTGGGGTTTTGTTGGCTCTTTGGTGTTTGTTCATCTTTTTAAAGCAATAAAAAAAAAAAAAAGAATTATAAATGGAAAGTAAATTTTCAGTGACGCAATCAACTTTTAAGAATCACATTAGCTAATAAATTTCTTTAAAAGAAGTGCTCTATTTTTGTATCTGTTAAGAAATTCACCCTGCATCAGGGCCCTGTGGTTCCTTTTTCATTATCAAGGGATAATATAATTGATTTTGCATGAACTTTTAAGAATTACTATTTCCTGTTCAGTGGTTTTATTTTCAATTTGATAATGAAACACCCATAAAATTTAAAGGTTTATTGGGGAGAGGGGGGTTTGTACTAGCACCTGGCAGCTATATGAAATGCATACTCAACTAAGGATTAAAAATCAGCATTCCTGTGAGTTTTTTTCCTCTCTACCATTTGTACTTGGGGTCAGGGAGATCGGTCTGGGCACAGGCGGTGAGGGTGAGCAGGGAAAAGCTCCGGAGCAGCTGCTCAGGAAATCGTCTTGGCGATGGAGGTAGCTACAGCCAGGATAACCAACAAACTTCAGTAGCTTTGAGGTGAGGGCACTCAGGCTTGTATCTACTGAATCCTCTAAAGAAAAGCAAAACCGATAAACAAAAAATAATCATAAAATATATATTATAATGAAGAAGGTCTGCTGAGACTTTAGTCAAATCATCCAACGCCACATATTCAAAAGCAATGAGCACTTTTTCTTGCTATCACCTCAGTATGCTCCGTCTGCGGCACTTCAACAAGGAATAGCTCTTCAAAGCGCTGGGACCAGAAGAGTTCTGAAGTGTTTCTCCAGAAACAACTTGGAAAATCTTGGATTTGGGTCTTGGAAAATGCTGAGCAATGTCATCAACAGCGGATGTCATTCAGGCAGTGAAATGTCAGACTGTAAAAGTTTAAAAAGAAATATATCGTTGTCAAACCATCTTTAAAATAAGCTTAGAAATTATCACATCATGGATGTCGTGAAGTTTAGATAGTAATAATTTGTAAAGCTCCAAGTACTTGGATTAAAAGCACGGTTTATTAGTATTTATTATTAATATAATTGAAGAAAGCCAAAGAAAGATATAACAGCAATTACAGACAGCTTCTTGTATGAGCTTGTATCAGAGACCACTTCTAAACTAGATGTAATAATCTCTGCTCTCCATCACTCCTTCTACATAAAGCTCAATATAACGTTGACAATTTAAAAGACTAAACCTTGCGAAAAATCGAGATGTTTTTATCTTACCTGCCCTAAACGTTCAATACACAAATAAATAGATTGCCCAACATTTTCTATGAGAAAGGATAACATAAATTAAAAATAATTAGAAACATAAACAGCAATGGACAATTTTTAAGCTTTCTGATAACTGTCATTTTAAAAAAATATTTTTTTTCCAGAGACACTGTGCCACTCACCTATTTTGCAAGTCCTCAAGGACTCAGATTTATCTTTATCACAAATAAAAAACGGAGTTGTTTTCAAAAACCAAGATGTACACTGACTCTTTCATGTTATATGCCTTTCTACTCCTGTGGTCAAGTACCTTGCAGTTATTATCGCTTATTTTTTCAAGTGGTGAGGAAATATTAAATATCACAAGTTCTCAGCAGAGACTGGACAATAATTATCAACAGATGGCTGGCAGTAGGGTTTTAAGAGAAAGAAAGAAATTGCCCTTCCTTCCAAAACACCTCTCTACAAGAAGCCCTAAGCAACTCATTGCTAACAGTTTTTGTTAAAATCAGATTTAAGTTAACTACCTGTTTTCTCACAATGCTTTTTGTGTAACTTTAACCCTTGCTTATTTGGCTGTGATGAGCAAGCACAAATGCTGTGTGTCCTGCCTTTCTCATAATGATGATATTTACATTTGAAAAACCCATGAACTTCTTGCAATTTACTCTCCTATTAAACGTAATACCACTGTTGGGTAATTAGGCATGTACAATTTTGCAACACTGTCTTAAGCTTCCATACCCATACATCCTAAATGACTCCCCAGAAGATGTGGAAATACACCGTGGGACAGATCCTTCACTGAAGTTATTGATGGAGTTAAGATAATTTATTCCAGGCTGCCTTTACATGTGATATGCTTTGTTTTCAGAAGGCACATGTGGCTAATCAAACCACTAGACCTTGAGCTATTTGCTTCACACATCAGCCATTCCCTAAATATTATTAAAGCATGTCTGGTTTGCAAATACTGGGAAAAAGTAAAGACAGTAGAAATTGCCTTACTACCCATCGCACTATTTTCCTTTGCCCTGTGTATGTGGAGGACTTTATTTGGGTATTGCACTCCAGGTGCCTCAGTTAGAAACTCTGTAGAAGCCCCAGCAAACTAATTCCTAAGGCTAAATCCCAGGGATCTTCACTGGGTTTCTGCAATTTAAAACAAAAACAAAACAAACAAAAAAAAACCAAACCAAAGAAAACAAAAAACAGATGTATTTTCTCTTTTTAAATCTGGTCTTTATTTGTGGGCTGCTACAGAGAAAAATGCTTTAGAGACCGTTACAGGAAGATGCCTTCTACACTCCTTATATTCCTACGTTTTGTACGGAAAGCCCACACAAGAACTCCCAAATCATTGCAGCAATTCAGTTGTAGCTTTTTAAATTATTGAAACAAGCTCCTGAAGTGCATTTCTACTGGTTCTCCACTGCTTTGCCACACAGTAACACACAAAGCTGCCTGGAAGGCAGCTGGAAGCTGGAGGAATTTGTCTCCGCTGGCTGCAGGTGCTCAGCGCTGTGCGTTACTTACGCCAGCGAGCAGCCAGCTCCTCTGCTGACAGACCCCACTGCCATTGCCTGACCTGTGTGAAGCCTGACTGGAGCAACTGGTGCTTGGTAAAATCAGGGTCCTAAGCGCATAGGGCTTTCACACCACAAACCATGGGCAAAGCAGAGCTTCCAATTCACCCCGAAGTCAGCTGCATCCTTCACCCGCCTCCCCCACCAGGGGCAGATCTGAAGAGCCTTCATCCAAAGCCCCCCTGCCCGTCAGCAAGGCAGCCTTTGGGTTTCATTCTCTGTTGCATTTGGACCACGCTTTCTGGAATTATACACTCTATTCCCTTCTCATTACAAAAAAAAAAAAAAAAACAAAACAAAAAAACCAACACAAAAAAAAAACCCTGTGTAATTTGTACTGAGTTATTGTGAGCTTATTTCACGAGAAGTTACAGTTATTTTCCTTGAGTCAGACTGAGGACACAAGCACTATGTAGCTCTTGGGCTGGCAGCCTGATTGCGGGTGAATACCACTTTAAGATACTATTTTAAATATAGTGGCTAGAGTATGTGTTGATTAAAATCCACTTGACATTAACACCAAAACAACAATAAACTAAGGCTCAAAGTCAAGGTCAAGCCTACATAGCTGGGTAAAACCACCTGCAATTGTTTCTTTCTTCTAAAACACAACCAACAAAAGAAGATTCCCTTCTCGCCCTCACTTTATGAGGAGCCACTGAAAACATAAAATCTACCTGTTCCTCTTCTAAAAGTATTTAATGTCCTTCTGCAAAACACTATAGATGGCAAAATACTATGGTTTGCTAACAGACAAGGAATGTACCAGTAAACCTTAAGTACCTCTGAAGTTTTATGATGGGAGTAATACATTGTCACAAACTGCTAAGCAAGTAGCATCCATCAAATTAAAACATTCAATCAATTTATGTACAGGATCAATTTTTTTTTTCCTGAAAGATCTCAGTAATTAATGTGCCTACACACAAGGGCTATCAAACCGCAGTTTGGGCAGATTTCTGAAAAGGTCTCTCAATAATATTTTCTGTTAAATTAAATTCATTTAATATGTCACAGAAACATTTATTCTTGCTTTTTTCTAAGTAACATAAACCGAAATTAAATGTTAACAAATTTTTAAAAAATCAGCACTTTTGCCTAGCTGATGTAATAAAACAAGTTTTCATATTTTCATATAAAAAAAAATCTTTCAGTTTTAAAAAGCCCTTTAATCACTTAGCTTGGTATTTTTACACGTGTTTCAATAAAAAAAAAAGGTCTATCCAATGAATTCCCTTCTAAAAACACTAGCAAGTTTGGAAGCTGAAGGTCATACAACTAAATAAAAGGCTCGTTGCATTGACAGGATTGAATAGGTAAATGTGAGCAGTAGCAGATAAAAAGTTGCATGTTCTGGACCGCATGCAAGCACCCTGCACACACACACACACACACTCAAACGTGGATTTGGACTAGAACTTGCCAAAATTCCTGCCCGAGGCAAACCAGCCAGGCCTGGAAGGCTGTTCCCTTTCACATAAAAATAGTAATAATGAATAAAAATACTTGGAAGTCCTCCAATGCCTCATACAGCATAATTTCTGTTTCTCTTCCCCATGTATACCCACAGGCTTGCTCCTGCTCTATAGTCCCTGTTCTCCCTGGTTTCTCACCAAGGTAATATATTTGCACCAGTATGAATGAAAAGCAACATTCTGAATTAGAAGTGCAAAGGAAACCTGTGTTCTTAACATCTTCTTACCTTTTCTCGGGGTGCTACATTTCATCACTCAAACAAAGATCCCATTCAGGATAGCAACGTCATCCCACATATTGGACACGAGGCTTGGAGTTAGGTCACTTTTTTTCCCCCCCCATGTTTCCCCCATTGCCTCGTGTGACCTTAGGCAATTAATTCAATATCTGGTACCTCAGTTCCTCCTGGTGCTAAACCCTGGAAGAAGCATTTCCATGCCACTGGCCTTTGACATAAAAGAGCAGTTCACACAAAGTGGGAATCCAGTACCTAAATCCCAAATTGCAGCTGAACAGGCTCAGCTTCCTTCTGATCCTGGAGGCACCTAAATATTCCAGTTACACCCCTGCGTGACCTGGAAGCTCACAAAGTGAGTGGAGGCCTGTCTTACACATCCTCCAAACTGAAAAGCTGCATGGCTGTTCCCTGCCTCAGCTTGACAAGGATTCAGATCCCATCCATGAACATTTCTTGACCAGGACACCCTCCTGGGTGGGATAGGAAATTCGGGTTGGCACCCTCCAAGGCAGAGGAGAGCACTGAGCACAAACTAACATTTTTCTAGGCAAATGCCCTAGCAGCCACTACCGTCCACTTTTGTACTTCAAAAGATAGAAGGCTCCTTCTGCCTTTTTTTTTGTGGGGAAGGAAACGCTAAGAAGAGGACCAGATACCTATTTGTAATCCTAAGTAAGACACTTTTGTGCTACAGCAAGACAGGGTTTCAGGCTACCCTTCCCCTCGATGTTTCTTGTTGCATATCCTCTGTGTCCATTGATGAGATGGAGATTTCATTCTCAGGTATTTCATAGAATCATAGAATCATTTAGCTTGGAAAAGACCCTTAAGACCAAGTCCAGCCGTAAACCCAACACTAACAAGTCTATCACAAAACCATGTCCCCTAGCATCATCTCTACACATTTTTTAAATACCTTCAGGGATGGTGACTCAACCACTTCCCTGAGCAGCCTGTTCCAGTGCTCGATAACCCTTTCAGTGAAGAGTTTTTTCCTAATATTAAATCTAAACCTCCCCTGGCACAACATGTGGCCATTTCCTCTTGTCCTACCACTTGTTACTTGGGAAACCTACACACTTGCCCTTATGAAATTCAATAAGGGCAAGTGTAGGGTGCTGCACCTGGGGAGGAATAACCCCACGCACCAGTACAGGTTGGGGGCTGACCTGCTGGAGAGCAGCTCTGTGGAAAGAGACCTGGGAGTCCTGGTGGACAACAGGATGACCATGAGCCAGCAATGTGCCCTTGTGGCCAAAAAGGCCAATGGCATCCTGAGGTGCATCAAGAAGAGTGTGGCCAGCAGGTCGAGGGAGGTCATCCTCCCCCTCTACTCTGCCTTGGTGAGGCCGCACCTGGAGTATTGTGTCCAGTTCTGGGCTCCCTGGTTCAAGAAGGACAGGGAACTGCTGGAGATGGTGCAGCAGAGAGCTACCAAGATGATTAGGGGGCTGGAACACCTCTCTTATGAAGAAAGGCTGAGGTAATTGGGTCTCTTCAGTTTGGAAAAAAGACGGCTGAGGGGGGACCTTATCAACACTTAAATACTTAAACACAACACAAATAAATACTTAAAGGGTGGGTGTCAGGAGGATGGCGCCAGGCTTTTTTCAGTGGTGCGCTGGGACAGGACAAGAGGTAATGAGCACAAACTTGAGCATAGGAAGTTCCACCTAAACATGAGGAGGAACTTCTTTACCTTGAGGGTGGTAGAGCACTGGAACAGGCTGCCCAGAGAGGTGGTGGAGTCTCCTTCCCTGGAGACATTCAAAACCCACCTGGGCGTGTTCCTGTGTAACCTGCTGTAGGTGACCCTGCTCTGGCAAGGGGGTTGGACTAGATGATCTCCAGAGGTCTTTTCCAATCCTGTGGTTCTATGATTTCTATGATTTCTATGAAAAGAGATGGACATCCACCTCACTACAACCTCCTTTCAAGTAGTTGTAGAGAGCACTGCCCAAGAGTTGAAAATCGAGTTAGATGTTCAGTGCAGGATCCTGGACTCCACTGTAAGACCTTAGGAGCTGCAATATGTTGTGGCTGCCTTAAAATTACCAAAACACCTCATTGATGAGTTAGAATCTAACTCAATATAATCATGCAGCAATTATAATAGAAAAGTGAAATTCCCCAAAATGCAGAAGGAAAAATATTATCACAAAACAATTCAACTTGGAATACATGATTGTTTCCTCTACCATCTAACCCTAGTGACAACTGCTGCCTCAGTTTTACCTGTACAGCTACAGCTTAGTCACAATCATCAGTAGAATCATGAGTCCTAACTGAGGAGCTAGTGCTTTGGCTTGTGGTGTTGCAATGCTGGCTGACCTCATGTCTTAAAATATGATCGTTTCCTCAACTTGAACACAAGATAGTGCCTGAACATCAGGATTGGCAAAGTCCAGCAAACCATTCTAAAAGACATGACAAAACACTGAACTAAAGATAAATTCTCCTTATAAAGGTATTTTCAAGTTTGACTTAGGCCATCTCCAAAGCTGTAGCGTAGTTTTCACTACTCTTCCATAACTCCAGTCCTATGCCTGCAATTAACTATCAAAATTAAGGCCAAATTAGTATGTGTATTAATGTCTCATGTTAGATGGTATCTCTGTTTCTTTGTCGTATTTCCAGATGTGCAGGTACTAATTAGATTGTCCTGTATGAAATGGGGAATGAAGCTAGCTGCACTCTTCATCTATAGGTACCACAGAGCTTCATGAGAACCTAAATGACTATAAATATGTTACAGTCTCCGGGGCTCTGGAATAATTCTTCATGTTTAAAATGGAATTAACCATTCTTCAGACAACATGCATTGAAAAATTATTCTCATCTAAGCAGGTACAAATGAACTATGAATAAGGCTTCTGTAAGAAAAGCAAGAAGAATAAATAGTGTGAGAATAAGCTTACTGCAACAAAGCACGTGCTGCTCTGACTTTGAAATTCTTCTGTGAACATGTGACATTCTCTTTAGATGCTTACATAAAGACATATTGAGTGCTGTCCATGATTCTGTTTAACTACCATTAAAAAGCCATTATTCAATAACACAAACAGCTTAGTTTCACCTCCTCTAAGGTTGACGTTGTTCTTGGTGGGTTGTTTTTCTTTTTTAAGTCTGAAAAGAGGACAAGACACAGCTATACTGTGTGGCTGCTGGACAGGAGGTGCCATTGTGGCTACCAGAGTTTTATTTATGCTTAACCCTAAGAAGCAGCCCTCTAACCAATAGCCTTCTCTATTGCCTTTCCACTGGAAATTTAGCACTATACTTTGCCCTATTCCCAAGATGGTTTTTAATGGCTGTTTCTCGTTACAAAGAAAAAGCTTCTTCTGAGTTGGTCATGTTCCAGTGCAACAAGTAACGGCACTTACCAGGAACTTATACTGCAATCTTTTGATGCTCAGAGAAGATCCACTAGTACTGGCAAGTCTTTATGGCAGCTTGCTGGTGTTGCTTAGATGAATGATTCATTTCTGAAACAGTCAAGTGGGAAAAGAAAAAAAAAAAAAAACACCAAGCTGCACGTTGGGAAAGAAAAGAGTTTTTGTCACTGGCTGTAGTCATCTAATCTAATTTTCAATATATGTATACAGTAATAGGTCTAACGTGATTAGCAAAGTGTCATAAAGACACAATTCCTGAGCAATTTTAACCACACACACACGCACTCACACACACACACACAGAGCTGGCAGTCACAATCTGTTATTATCAGAGTGAATAGCATTAATCATTTTTAATGGTCAATCTGTTAAAAAGAAGTTCTAACTGATTACTGGTGTAAAAGAAAATAAACATCATGCATACAAATCTTATTTCCAAAAAACTGAATCACTTTTGTCAGGTATTTAACTTAAACCAGCAAAACAGACCATCAAGAAGGCAGCATTTAAATGGATGCCTGCAGCGATGGCCAGTCAATGGCCTCTTTATTTGTTAAAGATGGATTATTTTAAATAAATTACAGAGCACTTTCACTGAATAAACAGAGTCTCAGTGGCTGTGGCATGCTATACATGCTTAATTGAGCCACAGAAATCCTAAATGACTACTGAGCTGTGTAATCGCCTTTGATTTTGCTGATAGGACCTGATTCTTTAGGCAAAAACCAAGCCATTGAGGGCTGAAAAGCAACACTACCTTGAGGAAAATAGAAAGTTTAATCTGGAATATATACTTATAATATTTCGGAAACCACAGGGATGGAGTGTTCCAATAACTGAACACAAGGCAGCTTCAGAAGTGAACGATCTGCGTGTCATTTTTATTTGAGCTTGATATGTTAAATGTCCCAAATGTTTATGTTGCATAAGCCCACTTAAACATTGCA
This sequence comes from Rissa tridactyla, assembly GCF_028500815.1. Classification (NCBI taxonomy): domain Eukaryota; kingdom Metazoa; phylum Chordata; class Aves; order Charadriiformes; family Laridae; genus Rissa; species Rissa tridactyla. The sequence continues at coordinate 26,079,424 of NC_071470.1, read as the reverse complement.
AAGTGCAACAGATTCATTGGCAAAATAAAAAGTATAGCTTTTTTAGTCTTGCTTTCTGTCTTTTTGCATTGATACAGCGCATAATGCGCAAACATGTACCCGGGGGTTTTCTTAAGTAATCGTGTAATTTGACCGCTTTTGGGGAACCTGTTAATGTGATTTATTTTGAGTGTTACCTATGGCTACTATAAGCTGAAGTAAAACATTAGGTCAGAAACCAGGAAAAGATGCTTTAACCCTTACTGATCATAGTGCTCATTTTCAGATTCCGTATTATTAACTCTTTACATTTTGGTCTTCATGTAACTTGGCCACCAAAAATTCCCATCTGAAGCTCTATAAGAATTCCCACCTGAAGTCTATACTTGGTATACCAAGACTTGCAGGATCAGACCCTTCCTCTGACATAAATGAATCCTGAGCTAATGACATATGGAATTCATTTTGACAGAAGTTATGACCTTAAATAATATTACTTCCATTTGTCAATATCTCTGGAAAATGGTTTGACATTGAGAGGTAGTTTGAAAACTACCTTGAATAACAGCAATTAAAAGAGAGATTGATACTGTTAGGCACTTTAATGATGATTGTGTACCTGGATTTTCTCTAAAGAATTTCAACACCTACAGCTTTCTTCACTAAGCAAGTGCAAAAGTGCTTAGCTGTGAAATTCTGCTCTCTCTAATTGAGCACAATGAGCTGCATTTGCAGTTTCCACAATTCCACTGTACATTTGAAAAAAAGTTTTATGAGTTGTTGTTGGTAAAGCACGTGCCAGCCAGCCAAAATCCAATTATAACTGATAAGCATAAAAAATGGAAGGTTTATCCATATACAATGATCCCAGAAAATTAAAATATGTAAAGGACTCTGATGAACCCTGTGAAGTTTTTGAAAATGAGACCAGGCTGCTTCAAAGTGTCACAAACTGGTCAACCAGGGATGCTCATCAAGCTGAAAAGGTTTGGCCAAAGCAGCTGAACTATTCCTGTGTGATTTCAGAAATTCAGATGAAGAGGCAGCAGAGGAAGTTGAAAATGCTCTTGGTACAGTTTTGGTTATTCCCTTGATATTTTTCATAATAGATGTGAGAAGGTCCCACTGTCATGAATGTCAGCCCTTCCTGGAGGGAAACCGCCTGGAGTTTTGCCCGCCTCCTGGGCCAGAGCAGCACAGCAGGGATGACACAGGGAGCAAGCACAGCTATCACAGCTCTGTTTAGCATCCTGGCACCGTTTTCTCAGGGAAAGGAGAAAACACTTAATGCTCCTCCCCACCGAATGTTTTTTTAGTGGAATTAATGAGAAAAGAAATCTGGAACATACAGCTGTGTTGACTCGTGAACATAACAATAAGGAAAATCCCCCAAATATATGAGATAACTTTGCAAGGGCAGAAAGTTCTGCATGTCTTTCTCAGGCTATTCATACCAACTCAGGGCATAATTATATTTATGTTTTCCTTGGCAGTACACTTTTTTCCTTTAGCCACAGAGACACATTCTCAGGAGGCCACCAATCATGCAGAAACTGTGTGGTAAAAGCCGGTGTACAATTCAAATAGCCTGGTGCCACGCAGGCATTCCCCGCTCCACCCCAGGGATTACAGAGCAATGTGGCAGCAGGTGTGACCAAGTATGTGCATTTTTTGTACTAACGGCCCTATGGGAATAATATTTGTGCCCATGAACCCCAGAGCTGAACTAGACACACTCCCATTTCCTTGGTGGCCTAAAAGTAGAACCTCATGTAAGTAATTTGGACTGGTTTCCCATAGGCCGTTTTAAAACATTTTTTTTCCTGTTAAGTATGGCTACATGCTAGCCAGCAACCCTTTTGACCGTGCATGCTGCTAACTCACAGAGACATCTGGCTGGATTCAAACATTCAAGTGCTTTTTATGGTTCCATCTCGCCAGTGACCACAGCATCTTATAGGGACCTTCATTGAGAGGATCCCTCTGCTCTTTCCATGGTCTAGAAGAGCTCAAATAGCGAAGACACTGCTTGTCAAACTTGTCAGGAAAAATTTGCAGAAACAGGAGAGCAGCGATTGCATCTCATGTAAGAGAAGTCTAGGCAGACCTAAAGGCAATACCAAACAGAGACCTGAAATTGCACCACATGTGTGTACGGAGAAATATGATATAATTGGTTAACTGAGACTTACCTAAATCAGGAAACAGGCTTGAACATTAAAATTCTAAGACACAGTTAATAGAAAAGACTCAATAGTACACAAGGGAAACAGCTATATGGGTGCGGAAGTATGCTAACTCCAAGAAAAGAAATGCTATAGCCAGTTCGACTGCTGCAGAAAAAGCACACGGTGAAACAATCATAAGAAACTTACAGCCCTGCAGGGACCAGTGACAGAGATCACCAAATGATTCTGCAGAGAACAACCTGTAGCAAGCTGAAATATGGGATCAAAAGGTTACTTGGGTATCAGTTGTCTTTTGAGTGAGGGAACATTGCTGCAGAACTTGGGGTGTCCTAGATCCTGGAGATGGTCCACACACTGTCTCTGTTTAAGAAGTGGAAGATTCATGAACCAAAAATTAAATAAAGATGCCATCATTACAACTACTATGCATAAAAGCAAGTGGGACAAATTCATCCCTTCCTGGCATAAGCAAAGTTTCTGTTAAATAGGTTTTTCTCCTAAGGGCATAATATTTCCAGTAAATCCTCATCCACATCCAGATATTGGTGCTACAGGCTGAAGAATCCAACCCTGCAAGAGAATGCACTGCACCTTCCACAAATCAAATCCTAGAACAAATATTGTGAGATATATGAAGAAGGATATGCTACATTTATTTATATAGCATCTTTCAGACCAAAACATTTCAAAGTGCTTAACTAACTATTGATTAGCACAGATGCCCTCACGAGTGTATTCACGGAGCAAAAGGTCACAGGTATCCTTATGTGAGAATCAGCTATAATTAATTCCCAGCTGGAGGAGGAACACATAAGCTGTCTGCAGAAGAGGGGCAATTGGTAAATGTTATACTCTGCTCACGCACCTTCTCTGCCAGTGTCAGACTCCACAGTGGTTGTCTTTTTGTTTTGCAAGTCAGTCAAGGAGATAAGCTGCATAAAAATAAACAATTTGTGGAGGATGCGCTGGGATAAGAAGTACAGGAGTGAAGTTTTAAAAAATACACCAGGCACTGAAAAAAACCACCACTTACTCAAATCTTACAGTCACTCTAGATACCTTGCAGTAGCACTTACAACAAGGAGGTCAAGCTCTTCACTTTGTTATTGCAGAAGATAAGCATTAAGATTTCAAAAAATAATCAAAGGCATTTTCACTATTTCCAATTCCAGCACCTGCCTTCACACGTTGTCTACCAAAACCCTTCCTGTCTTCTGCCACATAGCACTCTGTGCATGCCTTTCTGATTGAGACAACCTTCTAACGATTTTGCTTTGACCTCAAAAGGAAAGCAAAGAAACCACCACAAAACAACTATACCCAAACAAGGGAGTTAAAGTCAGCCTTCTAGACGCTGATTTCTCAGCCTACTGCTAAGGCTATCTTATGAGCAATAACTACAGCTATTTTCAATCTTTCCCATATTTTAATGGAACACAAATCTAATTTACCTTTGATTGTCATTTGCTGTCATATAGATATTTTATCTCCTTTATTTATCTCTGTTTTCCACTAACAATGATAGTCAGAGCAACACTGCAGCCTACAGGTATAAACAAATTAATAATTAGTGTAGAACCCTTTCCCTCCATGCAGGCTGCAGGTAGCATCCTGTTTCAACCTTCAGCAATGCAAATAAGCTGATGTTGGCAGTATATCATGAACTGCTCACCAGTCATTTCCTTAATGACTTGCTAATTTTCCTCTCCATATCCTCCACATGACACGCTGGAACCTCATATGCTTGTGCAGGCCAGTGCAACTGAGAATGCAGCCCGTGTCAATAGCCCTATGGTTTTGTTTTTACTCCAGCTCTTATTTCTCTCTTTTCCCCTTAAGGAATCTGCTTCCAATTTTTAATTTAATCTCTGATGGTGGCATAAATATAATTCTTTAGATATTTAATTGCTCTATCTACTGTATCTCCTGCTAATCTGCAGCTGCCTGAACTTTGTGTTTTACGTCAAAAACCAGAGATTAATGTTTTTATTTTCTGTTTAGCATTTAATTCTTGTTCACTTGATTTACTCAAGTAGATATTATACAGCTCCTAACCCAATCATTTTTACTCTTTTTTTTCCAATTAAATATCAAAGAACTTGTATCCTTGAATTTACCCCCAGAACATTGTTTAATACACGCAGAGCACAAGGCAATCTTTCTTGGATTTGAATAATACTTTCAATGAGTTTTAGAAGCATCAATAGCTGAAAAGTACCATTGTATCCCAGGGTATGGTAATCTCCTTAAACCTCCAGAAATAACAAGAACATTGTTTTTCTTTTGTATCATAACACTGGCATTTAGCAGACTAATACAGTAGGACTCTCATTCCGAAAATCGTATTTTCCTATCTATTGACTGAAATAACTACGCTGTGCGACCACAGACCGAGAAACTCAAGTATGTTTTGACTCAGTAATACCATGTGCTCTAGATAGAAAGTACTTAAGCTGCCCTCATGGGGTGTGTACCTACGAAGCAATTGCCTAGGAGTCACTGCTCTGTTGACAGCAAACTTGCTAATGGCACGGCCTCGGGTTTCAGAAAAAGGAAGAAGCCTGCGGTCTTACCAGCTCCAGACTGCACTATGGCTCAGGGCACTTTCAGCGTGCAGAGCCCTGAAATGTAGCTGCTCGGCTACGCGCGCTAATATGTAAATCTCATACTTGAGGGTTTGATACCTACAGAGTGCTTTTTCTTGGCCTGGTGGCCAAACTGAAGAGTATTAGTAACAATGAATTATTAAAAAGTCCATCTGCAGATTATGTTTTTTGCAATGCTTAGTAAAGCAAAACAATTTCTCCGGTTTTGTTTCATTTTTTAAATATTTCAAAATAGAACCTATGTGCTTGATCTCACCTGGAAAAGAGGAAATTCAGATTTGAACCTCCTTTCTTTAAAGTCTCAGAAGAGGTCTAGCCAGATGAACTACATGTTATCACACATTTACCTCTGCCTAGTGTAGGCATTGCTTCTTGATTTTCACTGGCACTTAGCATTGGGTCAGCAACAGATTAGCAACCCATACTACATCGTACCTCAGCTGGCTCTCCTTTTGTTAGCTTGATTCCAGGGTTAGCAAGAAGAGACACAGTCTGGATGAGCACCGGCAATTTTTTTCATATAATCTGATTCTCAGCAGCACCATCGGAGGAGATACCTTCACGCTGTGTGTACGGTAGCAATGCTGCAGCCAACTTGCCAGCACGACGCGGGGCCTTGGAAACACAGTGGACACCAGGTGGGAACCATCCAGGCGGAGTTCAGTCAGTAACGGGCACTCAGGGACTGAGGCAACGAGTTTCCTTGCTGTTGGAGGGAATTAGAAATAGAAAGCAAAGTCTGTGTCAAAACTGAAGAGGCAAATCATTGCAGCTACAATACCAACAGTAGGTAGGGGCTCAGAGCAAGACAAGGAGTCCAAAATACAAATTTCAAAAAGGAGAAGCAAGGCGTTGTTTTTCTGTGGTGTTTGATTGCTTTTCTTAATTCAGAGTTTTAAAAACATAACCATCTAATATACGAAATACATTACTGAATTCCCCTGTGCTACTCAGATCACCCAACAGTCTCTCACAAGCCAGTATTTACTACTTACTGTGTTTTTAAAGAAAACCCATCAGTGAAGCAAACCACTTTCTGGTACATGTTCGACTGCTTTTGTAGTTCAGGACGAGGCACTCTTTTTTTTTTTTCCTTTTTTTGGAGGTAACCTAAGGAGATGGCACATAGCCAGGAAAACAGTTAAGAGAATGGACAAGAAACATAAGAGAAACAGAAAGAGCTGGCAAAGACAAAACACAAAGGAAAAGAGTTTGTGAACAATAAATGAGAGCCAGAAATACAACAAAGATTTGGAAAAAATGTTTATTTTATTTTATTTCAACTTAATAGCAAGAAAGAACCTATAACTGTGGTACAAATTGCTCAATGCCCCATGCAGTGCCAATATTATGCCATTCATTATACTTGCAGGTGTATTATTTCTAGTTCCCTAGATAACAAAAAATGCTTTCCATGTATTCTTTTGTATTTTAAAATGCATTTTTTCACTGCTATAGTGCCAAAGGTTCTTATTCTTCCAAACTCAATAATAACTAATCATTTTCCTAGCTGCAGACTGAGAGAATGGTTACTATTTTGTGCAGGTAATTCTTCCATCTTTATTACAGGACTGCTCTAAAATTTTGATCCCTCTGTATTTCAAGTTCTTTCCCAAATGTTTATTTTCCCCTGTGAGAAAGGTTTTTCTATTAAACCTTATTCTCGGTCCTAATTCCAAACCTGGTTTCCCTCTACTGGGATGAAAAGTTCATTATGATCAATATTATGCACTTTCTTTGCAAAGAAAATTAAAAAAATAAATCAGCACATCGAAGTGAAATCTGACTTATAAACATCTTTCCCCACCCACTTGCAACCACTGCAAACATGCTGCCGCTGCCTGATTTCGCTTGCGGCTGCTCAGCAGCAGCTGTGAAGAGGGGTTTAGGCAGAGAGAATAGAGTCCAAAAGCCAGCAGTAGAGCAAATGACGCTGGAGGGAATTGCTCCAAGCTCTCTGCTACTTCTCATCCCCACTCCTTTCCTCCTCACATGTACCGACAATCCAAATGAGCGTGACTTGACTCTGGTTCCAGATTCACGCAGTGGCCTAGCAAAGACTCTCAACGAAGAAAATGACTTCGCTCCAAATCTAGTCTGAGGACGCTTGTCCTGTTCTCCATGGCCACCCTCATGCAAAGGGAGAAGCTCTCCCAGCCACCCCGGGGCTCAGCGAGATCCCACCTCACACCCAGGAGCCCTGTGTGCTCTGCACCCATCACGTGCCCGGTTTGCGCCTCCGCGCGAGGACTCCACCCCACACGCAGAACGACTCTGGGTTCAGTGTGCAGGCAGTCAGCTGCCCAGAGACTTGCCCATTGCTAGGACAGCCATAACAAAACTACGTGAATACTACAGAAACCAAGCCGGATCATAACCTATTTAGGCTTGCTAAAAGCTAATGGAAATGATAGTCTACAGTGTCAAAGATTTACTTGTAAAATTCAGAGTACTAAGCAGGCATCTACCCCTAGAGAAAGTATTTATTTTTGTTTTAATTACTGTACCGTCCTTAAATTACTGTTTCTACTGAACACAGCCCAAGGATACTTTTCTGGATTAGCAGTTGACTGTCCCTCCTTTGATAAAAGACTCTCAGCAAACCTAATTCCTGAGTTTGACTTGGTTTTGACTTTTGTAAGTCTAGGCATCCAAGGTGGTGGTGATTACTGAGAGACTACTCCTTCCCTAATCATGGTTTAATCCTCCAAACTGAGGCAGGGGGGGAATGTTGCTGCCTTATGCTTTCCTTAGCACATTAAAAGTGTATCACCATCATATTATGGAGAAGTCAAGGCTCATTCATCCCCTTTTGAAAAGAAATGCTTTAGACAACACCCCAAGGGAAAAAAGTTTGTAATAAACATCCACTTGCTTTACCTTTTCTAGGAAAGGAGAATTTATCTTCTAACAGATGATCTACTATCACAGGCACGTCCAAGAGAGAGATTTTCTCTAGGCTTCATCCTGCAAAAGTGTAATAGTAATTAAGGCATTTATGAAGCCAATAAACTACGTAATGAAAGTTGACGCTATGCTGTGACCATACTGTACACGTATGACCATACTGTAACATGCACATTATGAGAGAAATGACGATTATTTCAATGATGTGTTTTATCCTTGGAGGGGCTGGGGCTCAGTGCTAAACTCTCTTCACTTTGAGAGCGCTGTACTTTCCCAACATCTAAATTCTAAAAACTTTTCACACATTAACATGGATGTGGTATGCTGAGAGACACTGTAAAATTAAATGCAGCTACTTCTAGCTATATGTGAAACAACAGAATCATGCCTGAACATCAGTCTTGTACCTTGTCTCCATCCGTCCACACTTACTCTAATTGCTCAGGAGACAGATATTACAGCATTTTCTACTACTGGGACACTAGTGGGGTAGATGGGAGTCCCATTGCTTCTTTGTGTATCGACAATGATTCTGTGGCTGATACAGCCACTACTGAAGTAGCAAAATAGTATGAGGTATATAGATGAAAAAAAATCCGAATTTCTGTTACATGAGAAATTCTGACATTTCCAAAAAATTTCAACCATAATGAAAAGCCAAACTTCAAAAATTCCTACCAATGAAATCCTGTCACTTTGACCACCCAAAAACTTTATTTCTAATTTAACTGCAGTTACATTTGCTGATAGATTTCAAACAGAATTTTGTATTGTAGAACAACTTTCAAAGCCAGAAGAGCCATTTTAAATAAAAAATGAAGTTTTACCTCCCTGATCTAACACTTGATGTGCATTTTTTCAAAATAAAATTTCATTAAAAGTTTCATTTCTCCACCAAAATATATCAGTTCAGCCAGATTAATTAGGGTTTTTTTGATAGAGAGTTCTAATTGTAAAGAATGTCCACAGTTTTCAGTTGCAAGAAGGCTGCGATTTTTTTCACTTTGTGAAAAAAATGAGGCATACAGTCACTCCCTGACTTACTTTCTCTATCTCGCACACATGCTCACACACACATACAGATATACACATGAAATCACTTGCTCCCATAGATCACAGATATCATCACCCCTTTTCCTCACCCATCCTGCCTCCATGCTGTTCTTGGAAGCCGAGTCCTCTGCTGTGCCACTTTTATCCCTTTGCTTCATTCACTACTCTGAACAACATGGATTTTCCACAGCAGTTTTAGTTCTTACCATAGGTCTGGCTATTGTCTTCTTAGTCCTTATCTTACATACCATTAGCCCCTTGTTTCCAGATAACTTTGTAACTCCACAGAACATTTTCATTTCACAGTGAATAAATCGAACACATGCAACAGCAGTTAGAAACCACAAATAAATCCCACACAGATTGACCAGTCTGCTCTCTGCAGACCACCAACAAATTCTCTCTGAATTTGTGAATGTTTTGTGTTTCGACTTTGTGAATTAATGCCTAGACAACACAGAGTGTGACAACTTTTCTGATTACGTCCAGTAGGAAGATTGGCATTTACTCCAAATGAAACCAGACCTGGAATTGATAAAAATAATATAACAAAGGAAAAAGTTTGTGAGTGGTCGCTCTCGCAGTCGGGGCTATGTGAGCACTGAGTCTCATCCAGTTTTGCCTTCCCTCCACTTTATGTTGTTAGAGTGTGTTATGTTATGATAGTCAGTATCTCCAAAAATAAATAAGACTCTTACTTCTTCCAGCTTCCAGAAGTGTCCGTTCTGGCTAACAAAGCGATGCAGAGCGGAAGGAAGTATCAGGTCCCTTACACAAAAGTGTTTCCTAGAAGAAAATTTTTGCATTTAATTTCAACATCCTTCAGCAAGGATACTCATTTCCCCATTTAAATCATGGAAAGAGAGAAGAAAATGCTTAAGCTTAGCAAATCAATGCTACAACTTAAAATCTGGCAGTGCTAGTCTTCCTGTTTCCCAGGGGAGGATTAATTTGCTTCTTTTTATTCTTTGCTCTTTATTATTTCAATTGGAGGATATAAAAGTGCTATTGAGAGTTTTTAAGGATAAACACTATATGTGGTAACTGCTTAAAATAAGAATAAAATTTATTGAGAGTGTAGACATTTTTATCACATTAATGTGACCTATTAATGATAAAGGAAATTTCCTTCATCTAATGAGCTCTATGTTTATAAATGTAACAAGAGAGGATGTTTTAATTCTTACCATAAATCTAAGGAAGTTAAAATCTTAACCCCAAGGTACTTAATATATTTGATTCTGCGTTTAAAGAGAATGTTGTTAACATTTATATTGTTTTTGTTACCTACAACATGGACATCAGATATTTCCATATTCATTTCATTTTACAGATAAGGTTTTAACAGATATTTCAAAGCAACCTTCATGTAATCAAAATGAGATAAAATCATACGTGCTATAAAAGGAAAGGCTGCAAATCTCTCTATTAACATAAGTAATATATGGAATTATACATGATCTGAAAATCAGTCTTACAATTTGAACATATCGAAAAAATCAGATACAGTTTATTTGACTATATTAATTTAATAGAGGCAAATAAAGACGTGGCTCAGCCATTATCCCTTTCTGCCAATGTTTTTTACTACTTTTTTTTAGTATAGTTTTCAGTATAGTTTTTTATTAAAACCAAAATGTTCACCAGAGTTGAAAGAGTGCCCACAGTCCATATGGAACGGGTAGAGTTTGATGACTGGTGCTTGGAGGTTCAGTGCTGTTACTAGGGGCTGCCTTTCCCACCTTATACTAGTCAAGAAGACCTTCTGCTATTAGGTATGTCTCAAAGTTTCTTTAAAATACTAATTATTAACCACTTTGCTACAGTAAGGATGTGTTCAAGGGCCCTGATCATCTCTTATATGACCAAGACTCTGCCCAAGACATGATGAAAATGTAGACAGCCCCTCTCAAAGGTCCTGACACGTTTTCATCTGCCTGTAAGGTCTTAAGGATGCACTCATACATTTAGGGGATTTGGCTGGGCTGAGAAATGCAGGATGAGGCGATGAACAGATTTCCCAGCTAAAGCAAGGGGAACCTCGTTAAAACAGGACAATTTGTGGCAGGAGAGACATCTGAGATATGACCAGGTACCCATTTCCACATTTCTAAGGTGACTCTCCATCATCTCAGGCCTTTAAATCATGTCCTCTGGTATTTCAAATGTATGAATATCTGAAAAGTCTACATTGGCAACTACTGAGCTGCATGCTCCTAAAATTACTTTACTAGTTACCTCAACTGGAGTTTAAAACCAGCTCCTGCATTGTTGCATGAGTTAAAGTTACATCTAAGCCTATAATGCCATCATGCTTTCCAGGAAACCCTCAGAAACTGGAGCAGAAATTTCTTCTGCCAAAAAAGAACCACTTCATAGTCAGGAATCATGCCAGGTCACTGATGTTCGCTGGCGTTGATAAAGTGTAGTAGGGAATAAGTAAAGCAAAGAATATCAACTTTTACAAAATGTAATGTCATATCCCCTCATTCAAAATCTCTTCCTCACTAGAGAACACAGGCCAGATTTTTAATATATTTCAAGATTCTCTCTCCACTTAAAAGATAAGATTTCACACTTCTCCCTATGCCACTTCTGACACAGCAACCCTTTTTTCTGCAAGAGCCTGTCAGACTAAATGAATGATACATTTAACCATCCACAGCAATTAAAGTGCATGGCCTGAAACCAAAATTTTCTGTATTTCAGATGCAAATATTTGTATAATTTTAAAAAAAAAATCCTTATGAGTCAAAGTTTTATAAACAACTGGAAAAAATGATTGAAGAGAATGTTTTATTTTTAATTCAAAGTCCAAATAAAGAACAAGTATACTTTACCTTTCTCTATAAGTGTGTATCAGCCATCTGTTAAAAAAAAAATCAAGTTCAATAGTAATTGGCAGTATAAGAATCGCATTCCTTCTCCCCTTTGCTCAGGCACGATGCCACATAAGTTTGATGCCATAAAATTTAATTTTTTCATTTTGAATGATTTACAGTGGAGCAGAACCTATAAATCAGAACAGTAACAGGGGTTATGAATAGGGATGTATGTTTTTCCAAAATGTCTAAATGAAATATTTTGAAACATGGTAAAAGAACTGCACAGTTCTCCACCTGGCAGCCATAATTGAAGTTAATAACACTTGTTTAGACATAAGGAAACTCTTTGACACCTAGACTTTTTTTTTTTTTATTTAATAAAATGATCAAACAATCATCATCTAGTCTTAAGAAATCAAAGTAGTTAGTTCTGGCAATATGTTACGTGAAGGCAGTCTTGCTTTCAGGTATGTTTCCAACTGTGTCTAATAATTTTGAAAATACACACCAATTCCTTAGCACAATCCCCTATTTTAATCATACACCAAATTGTAAATCCTACTGCAGCACTTAGGAGCCATTACGGAGCCATTACCATAATGCCAGTGACAGACGATATGAAACACATCGTATGAAGAGGCTTTGATAACCTCAGTAAGTATTATTGATTTTGCAGCATTTCAGATGCATGCTTAGACTTTCCAGACTCTCTCTTGCATATGTCACAGCTGGCAGCTGATGGGATATGAGTGCTTATTTCTCCACAGTCAATTGCACCAAGCCTTGTAATATTACTGTTCTTGTCCTTGATGGCATTCAGAAAACATAACCCCATAACTGAATACAGTTTCTTGGTTCAAGGAACAGCCATTCTTTAAGAAAATGAAACCAAACTAGTAAAAGTTTTGAAATCTCCTAAAAAATGGCGAACAGCAGAGCCCTGTAAAAGCATTGAATCACTTTGTTCACTCACTAATTCGTTCTGGGCCTGGATTTCCAGTGTTCTCGATGAAAACTAAGGGCAAGGGTGCAGCAAGATGTTTCACTTGCCATAACTCTTGTCTTCTTGTCTTGAATTTTCAACCCACCAGACTTGCTCACTCCTGCAAGCCGTGAAATACTTTGTCCTTACTCCTAGCAGCCTTCTATGACCTCTGGTTGGGTTTTGGGTAGGAGAACATCTGGGTCTTTTGTTATCTGCCCTTTTATCTCTTGTTTCCTCAAGGACCAGAAGAGAAGCACATTTGCAGGCAGTCCTGTGGTGCAAAGCTGCTTGCTTCCAACCACCTCTGATTCCACAGTAGGAGGGAGAAATCTTCCAGACCACCAAAGCACTGCTGAATAAAATCTTGAGGAACAGACACCTCACAAATAAGGCTGTCTTGATAAAGAAGGAATTATCCTCATATTGGAACTTCAGGCTCTTGTATCACACTATGTGGTTGCAATGGTGTACCTCTCTATCCCCCACAGTTAGGCTGGGGCCGCATCAACCCCTTTTTGAATGCCCCATCTTCATATCATGTGGGCTTAAAATTCTTACTGTGAAGAATAATACTACTTTTCCTAGATCGTCATCAAATATTCATCACTTAAATGCTTTAAAGGCTACACCAATTAAATCTAAGGTGAGACTTTAAAGAGTTTAATTTAGAATAAATGTCTTGCCTTCATTAAAATCCAGCTTATTTCTAGGCAACTTTGAGTCAGTTGGGAGCAAAGTAAGCTAACCATTCACTTAATCAGAAATGTGTATGTTCATGTAGGAATTTGCATTAAACGCAGGTAATTAAATTGTTGCAGGCTCATGTGTCTGCAAACCCTGAAGCACATTTTTACAGTAGATGTCCACATGAATGCAACTTACAATCATCAACATAGATGACCGAGGACCATCATAAGCTTTTAAAAGTGTTGTAAAGTATCTGACCCTGCATGGATTGTTCAGTTAAAATTCCTGTGGGTTTTAAGGGAAAGCAGGATCTGCAGCATCCCGGCAGCCCACGTAGGTGCATGGCAACATGAAAACCTAACAGATGATGATGTCATCCACCAGGGTCTGCCTTATAAACCCAGGAAATACCAATCAATTTATATCTCATCATCTTAACCCTGAGCTTCTAGGTAATGGTTTTACCCCGTATTCCCTCCTTTTCCAAAATGTTGTCCTGTTCCCTCTTAACTTGATTTACTCTACTTATTTCAGCTGCTGACTTTGGCACTTTATTCCCAGCTCTAACCAACCACAGCATAAAGACATATCCCATAGCTGCTCCGGTGCGGAGCGGCAGAGAACTCATTCACATCAGTTCCAGCTCAGGTGAATAGGCTTGTCCTTGTAAACTGCATTAGAAAGATCTAACAAACAGCCTCAGACCCCACGGGCACAGATGCCCACACCTGCTAAGCCCAGGGTAGAAAAAAAAGGCTAAAATACTATCAACATTTTATTCAGTATTTGGTTTAGCTGTTTTATGTGGAAGCAAAACCAATCAAAGGGAAAAGGCAGATTTTGTAACCTCACAACCCAAACAGTGCACTTGCGTGTGGCTGAGGGAAGTCCTGCATTTTGTCACTTAAAAGCTTTCCTAAAATTTTATACATTTTTCACCCAAAAATCAAACACCTAGCGCATATGCATGAAAGTCACAGTCAGATACCTCAGCTGGGCAAGTGAAGCCTTTTTTTGTTTGTTTTTCCAATTTCAACTACAGAAAACTCCTCCTGGTATAATTCACTTCAAAGGCTAAAATTTGTTCCAGTGATAATTGCTGAATTTATGTGTATTTAGAACCCAGTACTTAAATAAAACAGCTACGTTGGGTGATTATATATAAACACCGTGCCAATTTCTTTGAATAGGAATGTAGTAAATTACTACTGATTACACAAATACTGATTAAAATTTGAAGGCAAATAAATAACGAAGAGGGATGTTATTTATTTGTCCAAATGCTCTTAAGAGTGCAGCCATGCCAAGCACAACTTCCAATGAAAGCAGAGGATGGAAACACAGCGTTATGCTGGTGGATGGCCTGGACTGAATCAAGAAGACAGCAGCGATCGCTGGTTTAAGGTTTGCTCTGTCTCTCTGTCTCTCTGATTTTCCTCGTTACCTCTATAGCAGCTGAGCCCATACCAGGAAAATTCTGACATTAACATTGTGCTTGAAGTTCTTGCTCAATGTACTGGGGTTTTCCTTTTGTGCAAGCTGATAGAAAAGTGAAGATGCAAACTGTTAAGTCAAGGGAAATATTCTCAAATGTTATATATTGCTCCCCCATGCAGCACCTGGCAAGTACCTTCTAAAATCTTTGAATCCAAATGAAAATCGGTGTCTGGAAATGGTTAATTCATCTCCTAAATACTGCCTTCAACCTCTTTTACAAGGAAGGATATTGTCACTTGCATAAGTTCTGCCTAGGAGAAGGCAGAAACTTATGATGGTCAAAAATAAAAATTCCATTTAAACCAACCTGAACCACAGACGAGTGTGGTAATAACAGTTAACATACACAGAGAATTAAATTACTGGAGCCCCATGCAATTCATAGTCTAGGCTCTTAAGTGGCACAGGTCAGCACAACTGCATTGAAAGCAGGGACATCGGGTGATTTACACGAGCTAATGTTTTCTGAGCTGAAGGAGTTGAAATGATAATAGTGTTGCAAACAAAAGCTGTGATCCTGGACTGATATACAGCTGGATGTGGATGTTTTACACAGTGTCTCTGCATCAGCTATGAAATTTAGCTTTGTGAACATGTCATGAACAACGATGGCCCTTACAGGGCTGTTAGGCTCTAGAGAGCATTTCTGTATACCTTTCTATACCAACATCCTCTCATATAACCTCGAAGGAAGGTTTTATTGTGCTCCACACCATAGGTGCATCTCTTCTTAGGTATAGTCCCATTATGTCCATCCTGTGCCCTTTTAAAAGCAACTTAAAAAGGAGCTCTATGCTCCAAGCCAGAAGAAATAGGTACAGGCATTTTTACATTCATGTCTCTAAGGGTTATTTTTCTTTCGTTTTAATTAAATTTTTCAATTGAATAATCCAGAACACTCTAATTTCTTTTGGCGATAGAGAAAGAAAAGCTACACCAGATGAGAACCTGTGGTTTAGATACTGATACCAAATTTCATTCACAGATTTTCATGCAGATTTTTATTAGAAACAGCATACATCTTGAAAGGAGCTGCTCCTGCCTACCAGCCATAGAACAGTTAGGTTCAACTCGTACAAGAGAAACCTTTCACTTTCACATATGCTTAATATGGATATACCTAATAAACCCGCAGACATTGCAGAATCAAAATCTTCACTGATCACAAAGGAAATTTATACACATGTATACAGACTCTAATTACCAGATGTGGCCATTAAAACTTGGAATTACTTATTTGCTACTTCGCATGAAATATACTAAAGTTACCGCATACAATTTCTTTACTCTTGTATACTATTTTTTCATTCCACCAAGTATACTGGATTGACAGAAACAACCTTAATGTTCCAACAACAGAACTTAAAATAGAACTGAAGATTTAACTGAGAACTAAAAGATTAATCTCTATTTGCTACTTCCCCTTAAATACTTCAGTGAGCAGGTATATTAATCTCTTCTTTAAAATCTGTAGGGAAAATAAAACATTAAGTCCAATTTCTGCAGTATTTTACATGGTTTTCAGCCCTGGAAGTACTCACCGTCCCTGATTTTTAACTACATCATTACTTAATCAAAATATTTTAAACATAGTAGTAGGAATAAAGAGAACTAAACTGAAATGTTATGGTCTCTAACTTTTCTGTAGCCTTCTTTGTCTCTTATTTGAAAAAAAAATTACTATGGTACAATGCAGATAACAAAAATATGATGTCTTTGGGGAAACATATGCTTATTTTTAAAGATTCTGCTGGGAGTCCTCTGTATATGTAGAACTGCTCTAACTGAAACTCGGGTTTTGTCCCGTTGATTTCTTGCAAACCATAAAACAGATTTCACTTGTCTCCGGTGTTATTTGTAGAAATACGTTATCAGTGAGATCAGAAAACTATTATACATTCTCTTTTTTAAACATGCCCCAGTAAGCAGTCTGTTATATTTCTGGTAGTGCAGCATATTAAGTTACCTTTTAAGTTCCTGCCAGTTGGGAGCTCCTTCATTCAAAGTAGAACCCCATTTTAGCTTCAGGCTAGAACTTAGCAATAATCATGTTATTTTAAGGATCTAATTTAGACTTTCTATAAATTCAAAGTGTTGAGTTAACCATGTTCTGTTTATTTGTGGAATATTTTCTGACACCTTGTTACACAACTAATCTACAACCTCAGTTTTGACCCTGGTCCTAAGAATAGAGGCCTGATATACGTAGCCCATGCCACCTGTAGCATAATGTATTCTTTTGCCCTTATCCCACTCATAGATACCAGTTTCATGAAACAAAAATGGTCAGGCTGAAAATCAGCTATTCAACACTGCCAGTAGAAACAAAAATGTACAGAAGCATAAACAAGAGAAAAGAATAGATGAAAGAAATCATTAACAGCCACCCACATCTAAAGGCTCCAACTCCATTTAAGTGGGTAAGGGTTTTGTCTTCGGCTTCAAGTAGGCCAGAATTCAACAACAACCAAAGGCAAATTGGGATCTGCATTGCACCCTGCCTGAAAGATCCTACCAATAACTCCTGCAGTCAGGGGTTATGGACTCCTGCCACATTCACAACCTTCAGCCCTTTCCTTGTTTCAAACAAGAGAAAAAAAAAAAACAAGTGAAAATCCAGTTCATCCCCTCAATAACATAACAGACCCTTATTTAAATGCAGACAATGCATAAATATAAAAAAAAAAAAAAAGAAGGATTATGGAAATGATTGCATAATGAATAAAAATAATTCAGAGATTTTTTTTCCCTGCATTACTGTTATCATCGACAATATTTGCACTTTTATTTTTTCCAAATAGTGTATCCCAGTCCAAACAGCAGAGATTAATGGTCCTTTCTTTCCAGTGAGATCCAGCCTCAGCTGATGTTGTTGCAGTAAGCAACGATACTAACAGATACAGGAACAGTACCTAGAATCTGCCCTGCTGTAACAGTTTCTTTTCATCAGACATTTTGGCAAAACCACTTAGTACCCAGCATCCTGGTTGCACTTTGTGATGCTATCAAACAGGTACAACTAAGTTTCAATACAGATTATTTTTTTTAATTGTAAATAGCAACTAAAAGTTAATGCGTACAATGTACTAGTAATTATCGTACAATAGATACAAATGAGGTACTAATTCTGGTGTGCATCAAGATCATCCAGAAAATAAAAAAAAACTCTCTCCAATCAGTAGTGAATCTTAATCTCTTCATCCCCTTTAGCTACTTCACTAAAACCCATTCCCTTTGACTTTGTAGTGAACTATCTAATATTTCATTTTCATTTCAGCTAGAGCCACTGAGAGATCTGTATGAATAAGAAAACCGTTCAAACTAAGTAGCAGCTCAATATTTGTCCATCAGGAAAAGGAAATAATCAAAGCCATCCCCACCTAGGGTACTCTAGTGCAGTACAGTATGGGCATAATAATGTATAGCAGCTTTTGTACATTCGTGACAAATGAAGCAAGATCTGATGAATTGTCCAGCAGTTTTTAAATGGTCTGTAATTACCCTCACATGTCACTCTATTAGTTGTTAGCTCCTGAACTTGCCACTTAGAAAAATTACTTGCGATTTGCTGAGTAATAAATATGCATTTCTATTCAACAGAAAAGTTTCCATCTCCCAAACCTTGAAACATGTGCAGAGCCTCAGATCCTATTATTGCTTCTAGATTAGGATTCTGTCTGTAACTCAACAATCACAAATTTTAGCAGTAATTCAGAAATGCAGAGAGAAAGCTCAGACAAATTTCCCTGGAAGACCGGTGCAGTAAAATTTCATCTCATAAGGATTCCTAGCTTCAAGTTCAGAGAAAACCAAGCATGGGACACTGTTCTGGGATTAAAACTTTCCAATGTTTTATTCAGACCCAGCCCAAATGAAACTTGCTTAGGCACCTTATTTAGGTGTATAGAGCTGGAGTAGACAAATGTGTGCCTCAGAGGCCAAACGAATTGCCCAGGGTGGTACAGGCGGTCTGGAGAAGACCAGAAATGGAAACAAGCTGGTAAATCCTGGCTGTCTTGTAGTAAATGGTTTAGAGTCAGGATTTCGCCCCAATTCTGTACATTAGACACATGACCAGTTTCACTATTCTGGATACTGTGCACTGCAGCACCTCAGCACCAACCGCTGAGCAGAACTTCTCAGGCTTGAGAGTGCTTTGTGTAACGCTGTACTTGAAATACAAAGTGTCCGAGTGTCACAGACCATGAAAAATCTGCTGAAGGGTTGGGCTTTGCTTCTGATGTGCCCCTACTACAAGACACTTGCATATCACTATCTTCGTCTGAAACTCCAGCTCTCCTGAAAAAGCAATGAATAAAATCTACAATAAAAAAAATAAATAATTGAAAATAAACCCCATGACTTTAACACAAATGTTTTTTCTTAAAAAAAGTCAGCAAGGACTCCATGAAGTTCAGTACAGCTTTGTTGATTACCGTTCATTTTACATGAGAGGTGCTTAAGTGCCCTCACGGTGAATAACAACCTAAAATCGCTAAAGCACAACGAGCAGCGGCTGTAAGCTGTGCCCGAGCAGGGCAGTCGTACTCAGCCTCTACTCTTGAATGCTGGAGCCCAAGCAAGGATCTTTATTTGTGAAACGGTTTATGTGACCGGAGCAATCTGACATTTTAATGATCTAGCAGGTAGATTTTTGCTTGAGTTGTGCAAATGGGCTTTTTGGAGAGTGGTTATAGCAGCCCAGGAACAGCTGCTCCTCAGGGCTATAGGAAAGCTTTTATTCTGCAGGCTGGCCTCCTTTCAGTGAGGCCCTCTCTTTAACCTGCAGGGATCATGCAGGAAACATAAAAGTTACTGAGGCCTTGCTGACCTTGTCAAGGCCACGTGTGGGAATTTTTAAAGTTTGAGTTGCTTCAAAATTATAGCAATTACTAGAAATATTCCAGGAAAAAAGGACCTTTTTTTTTTTTCCCTTCTGCCAGTTCAGATTTCCCAACTGAAATTGTCATTTTCATCTGCTAGTCCTTTAAAAAAATAGAATTATAGACACTTCTTAGTCACTGGATAACAGATGTTATAAAACACTGTGGCACTCAGTCATAATTAAGTCAGGCCTAATATGCATCTGTCAGAAACCATTGACCTTTGCTGATGATGGTAGGGAAAAGGCTTTGATACTCTACCACACATTTAAGGATTTTTGAAGGAAAAATGTCAAAGGTTTGGGTGTTCTGGCAGGAAATTACCTCTTGCGTTCCTAATGACAAATGTTTTTAGCTTAATCTAAGTAAACAATGAAATGGTGATACTTCAGTTGGGATTTCTAATCCAAAATATCATCTTTCCTATGCTTTCCTAGAAAGGAATCAAGGAATTGTAGAATTTAAAGAATTTTTAAGGTGACAATCTGTCACGGCAAAGGAATAAAAACTCCTAATGCAATTCACAGCTTTCACCTACAGAATGTGGCAATAAAGGAAAACTTAAAAAGGGAATAAAAAGAACGTTGTTTTCAAACAGAATTTAAAGACATGACTTACCTGGAATATTGTGGATGCCACAAGGACTGGGTACTCACAAAGCTGTTTGGAAAAGGATCAGTAGCTCAGCAATAGTCAACTTTTCGAAACTTGTAACACAGCTTATGCTGTATTACTCAGCCTCCCACCTCAACTTTTGGAACAAACTGGTTATCAGGTGCCTGCCAGGGATCCTCGTTTGCAAAGTCAAGACAGTGAGCTACAGCTACCTTGAATGTTCAGCAAGCTAAAAGATCTGATCCTGTAGGATGAGGCATTATATGAGCAAATGCCTGTGAGGACTGGGAGGTGGGCAGCTGAAGAGGAGAAAGCAGCAGAAAGAACCGCTACCCACTGGCTGCAGCACTAACCTAACATCTCTGCAATCTCAGCTTCAGTTTCCTGCCTGACCCAGGCTCCTGGTGTTTTCTTGGCCAAAAAAATTTCAGCACAGATCACAGAGGTTCCCAGGTGCACAGGCATCCAAGTCCCACTGATATCAGCATAATTGGAGGATTTACACCATGAAATTCCCTTACGAGTCCAGGCTCTAACATCTCCCTGCCTCAGCTCTCTACATATAATATGGTAGCAATATTCCCTTTCCTCAGGGAAGCGTAGCGAGAATTAATGAGTTAAGGATGATGAAGATGTAAGGGAGAGTATTAAATGCTTTCAACGGAGAAAGGTAACACTATTTTTCAAGTCCTATATCTTTCACGTATGTGTGCATGAATTAGCATATTTATTTAACAAAATTTCTAAATCACATATTGAAGAGTTGCAACGAACATTTCAAAGGTCTTATTTCAGTATTTTACATTAATTTAAGCTTTTATCAAATTATTTTTATTATCTTTCAAAGGTGTGTCCACTGAGATACTATGCTCCTAAACATCTTGTGGATTAACTGGTGCACAAGAAAAAGGTTCTGTTTTCATAGCTTGATTCCTTTAAGCAGGTTATTGTATTTTTTAGCTTCAAGGAGAAGAGAAATTTACCTAAGCCCACACAGAAATTCAGGCTTGAAAGCTGTACAAAAGCCATGACAAACAAACAGAAAGCTTATTTGGGAGATGAAGGAACATAATCTTTTCCCAGTGCATCTGCAGAGTAGACGGCAAGACAAATGGCAGTGAGGAAAAGATCAAATAACATCCCTCATTGCCTAAAACAAATAAATAATCTAATACCACGGATTAAAGATCAGATTGTTTAATATATATCCCTCCTTGGCCATTGGAAGAAATGTACATGATAGCGTTTTATGTTTAGCCTCATGAAAATTTCCCCCAAATGCAGGGTGCTCTGCATAATCAGATTTCAGCTTTGAAATAGCTTTTGCTTTCCTATTCCAGAAAGGAAGGCAGTGCTTCCCAGTGCTGCCCTGGGAATGCCATTACTGCACCTACCTAAACAACAAAAAACAGAATGGAAAATAAACTCACACGGAGGAGAGGGGAATGGAGAAGCAGCAGCCCCAAGATAGGAAAATAAAACCGCCCCACACATTCAGACGTGGCAGGTCTTGAGTTAAAGAGA
This sequence comes from Rissa tridactyla, assembly GCF_028500815.1. NCBI lineage: Eukaryota > Metazoa > Chordata > Aves > Charadriiformes > Laridae > Rissa > Rissa tridactyla. Next base: position 26,057,674 of record NC_071470.1, on the reverse strand, counting down.
CAGTGCCAGGTGATTCAGTCATCATTTACATTCTGTGGTTTGACAGCACTTAATATTATTTTTTCTTTTGAATTAAGAGGGCTTTAATGGTATTTAAAACTCTTGCTGACACACTGGCGACTTAAAATTTTGAAGCACGTTCCTAGTTTTTTGGAAAGAAAGTGAAAATCACTCCAAATACGGAAGCGGTGTTCAGAAGGAAACTCATGACTCTGCTCCTGATTTGGCTTTTATGCAGTGAAATATAGATGTTTCCATTAATCTTTTTCTTTTTTTGGCTGTTAAGAACTACTGTAAAATTTACACCACCTTTATTATGAAGCACCAGGCCTTTCTTCTTAAAGTAATTTTCCCATCAACTTAATAGGTATGGTAATTTCATCTGATGGCAATTTTCTGCAATAGGATTCAAAAAGGGTAACAGAGATAACACTTTCTTCAATTAAACATTACTATATGTCATTTCTTGCTAATTCTCCAATTTTCAATCTTAATTAATCATGACAATATTCATTACCGATGTCTTGTGTTTATATAAATCAGCCCCATCACCCAAATATAGTGTTCTCCACATCAGGCATATTCTGATTTTCTCCAGCCAGACACACAAAGATCTCAAACTGGGAACTTCAGGAGCAGTCCCACAGAAGAGATCTGGGCTGCTCACATTGTCTCGGTGCAAGACCGGGTCTCAGAGCTGCCACACTCCCATTTCCTATCTCAATCTCCAGCACCTGCAGCCAGAATTTGCCAAAGATGACATTAGTCTTAACTCTTAACTGCAGGTGAGTACTCAGTCACCTTCACCCTCACTGTACCACTGAAAACTGGCTTCGTTTTATCTTTAGTTTTAGTATTCCATTGTCCCCTGTCTGTTTTTTTTCTCTGTTTAGTGCTACTCCCTTCCTAATTTACGATGACCAAGAACATGGAGGGACACCCTCTGGATTCGTTCCCTATTTTTCCTGTTCATTTAATTTCTTTATTAAACATTACTTTCTTTTCCCTCTACTTTTATGGAAGGCTCAAACCTCCACACCGATCTCCAAACACATCAGATGGTGTGGAAATTTGGACCCCAGCCTTGTGAACAGCTTCTCTTTCTCTTATGGTCCAAACTAAATGCCCTGATCTGGCAGGAATTCAGAAATCCAAACAAGAGTGCTGATCCCGCAAGGCTTCAGCATGTATCGCACTGCGAGGAGGTGAACGGGCCGTTTTGCTTCCACGGACCCGCTCCCACATTCAAAGCTAAGCATGTGTCTAAGCTGCCAAAGGGAAATTACAGTCAGAGCTCTCTTTCACTCGTGCTAATCCCTTTTTGTTGGAACAGCATCTCACTTGCTGCCCAGGGACCAGGTCCACATACAGATGTCACCAACCCTCACCCGTCCTCTGCTCAGGTTGTGCCCGGAGCCGTTCAGCTGCAGAGAAGGATCAGGGCCTACGCATGCAGTCAGGACAGAGCTGTCACAGCTGACAAGGAAGCATTGGATGGAGTTGACCTTACCTCCAAAGGTTGTTTTGATTTTTTTTCTCCATCTGGAGGGCAATACTAGGGTCTAATATTTATCTGAACATTCGGGCGAACACTCAACGCTTTGTCAGGACTCGGTATGAATACTGAATTCTGAAGAACTTCAAGTGTACCATGAAACTGGAAAAATTCAGCTGCATGCTGAGAGGGGTGGCTGGGATGGAGGGTAAGGTCATAACCAGGAGTGATAGAAACTATAAATCTTGAAAAATTGTTGTTTGACCAACAAATATTCTTCCCTTGATGTCAATTAAATTTTACAGTGCAGGCAGTGCTTGAAAACTCAGAAGTAAATGTGTTTCGTGCAGCCCAGCCATGATTGTAAGCACTTGAGGGGGGAAAAAACCTCCAAGAAAGATGATGAAAGGCTTAAATCTAAACTGAGCTGTTTCTTCTTACTTAAAATCATGCAGATTCGGAAAGAACTGACCACTATTGAAGGGAAGGAAAATTTCTCCAGGGAACAAACGCCAAAGCTTCTTTGTCTGAGCCTGGCCGGCACTGGGAACCCAAAACTGTCTGGAAGACTTCACTGGCCAAGCTGTGGTTTATACCCCACTCTGATGGGTGGAGAAGGAGAAGAGGTAGGCTGGTAAAGCTTTTAAATACCTCATTGAGGGAAGGCAGGCTCTTGGTTTCCCGTAAAGGCACTATGCTTGAGAAACCATCACTTCATTCAGACAATCCAAATTTCCACTGTCCACAAAAGTAGCTGTGATGAGGCAACCCTCACAGGCCCTAATTATCCATGTGCTATTGACTTGAATAGGGTAGGAGATATGATCTGGTCTGCTGGCACCCATCCTCATGGCTGTGGGTGAAAGTCTAGTGCTCCAGCTGTTAGGTAGGTCAGCAACCGCAGCAAAATTGTGAAGGTCTGTTCCTTTTCCAAAGCCAGTCACGGGCAATTGTGCTGATTGTTGAGGATCTCATGTGAGACGTACTTTATCGTGGGCTCCTTGGCCATAGGTCCCCTGAAAGGGTCAGGGAGCAGCTCTGCTTTCATGCAATGTCTTCAGAAAGCAGATGATACTCCTTGATTCCCCCGTATCCTCCAAGTCTGCATTAGCTGTTGATTAGCTGTATTAGAGAGATGGACAGGAACTAACAAGTAAGGCTTAGTATTGATAAATCTGTGGTGATTTTGGATGAAGAGAAGAAAGTAGCTAGAAGACAATTTGATTTAGTCATCTTTGACTGACTACTACCTTCTGTGACAACAGCTTGCAACCTGTGGGGGCTTATATCTCCACCTGCTGCTCAAAGTCTATGTAGCACCACTTACCTTTTTTTCTTTTGCTGTGTCTGAGCTGTGGCCCTTTCTTTCATAAATAAATGTAGACCCCTGACCAATTTATAGCCTATGGCCATGACTGAGGGAAAGCAGGTGTGAAAGTCACACTGGAGAGGAGATGAACCGCAGTCCTACAAAGGGAAATCATTAATCAACTAAAGAACACAAGCTAACACATAGCTTGCCAAAAGCATTTGAGATTTCCATTTGGTTCTAAATAATAAAAGGCTTCACACAGTTCTCAATGCTATCACAACTATGTAACTGGATTTCTACAAAGGTTTCCACATTTTTATAAAATCACCTATTCAACTACGTCAGCAAACATACATCTCAGCAGATAAAGGAAGCTCAATGTATTAGGAGCTCTAAAGATACACAGGGAAAGAGCTGCCACTCGGATCTACCCAGAAACTGAGCTGGGCTGTCAGCTTTTAGAAATGGTATTTGAGCAGTGGTCTAGGAATTGCGCTGACTGCTTATCGGTTTCCAGGAGGAATTAAGGTGTTGATGCTGACAGGTAAAGCCTTGTGAGACCCTCTATCTCTCCCTTTGCCATGTTACTGAAGCTGTTAGCAGGAGAAGTAACTCAAAATGAAGTCCTACTCCATACAAAAGAGAAGGGTTATCTATCCAGAGAGAGGTCCTTAATTTGTTTCTTGCCCTTGGGGCAACAGATCCAGTCCCTTCATCCATGAGAAGCTGGGACATTACACTGACTTCGTAACTGCAAACAACAGAGAAAGATGCAGAAAATCTAGGACTCAGGTCTTTTTCTCAATGACTTTCTGTTACAGTTTCCAAGTAGGACTCAGATTTCTAGGTCACTCCTGGTTTACATTTCCCTGAAAAATCTCAAAAGCAAGGACAATCAGAAAACTGGCTGAAGTCTGAGAGGTAAAAAAGGGGAACTTTTATAGCCCTCTTCAGCTAAGGTGCAGACAGCAGTTAGCCCTAAGTTTCCCTCCCCTTGCACATAAGGGGTCATGGGTAATCACTTATGACTAATTGCACACTTGTGTCAGGGAGATGGCTTTTCACATCTGGTTCAGATAATCCCGCAGTCCTGAAATGTTCCACCAAATGTTGCAAAAAAATACAACCTGTGCAGAATAACAGCTGGTGGATGACCCGAGCCTGCAGACTGACACCTAATAACACATTTGCACCCTGCAAGAAGATCTTATTACACCATGGTCATTTTACATGATGAAGGATTATCATCTTCAGGATGAGAATTCCACCTTTAAAGTGGAGCTATAAATGTTTGAGGAAACGCTGGCTGAAGAACTGACCAATGTGCTATAAAGCCAAATGCTAGACTTGGGGAGAGGGGACAGGACAGGGAAAAAGATCCTCACTACAAAGTTTGAGTAGCAACTTCCCAGTCAGGGGTCTGAACTTTCTGACACATCCACAGCTTCAACCTGCCCCATGATTTTTTTTCATGCAGCACCCCATACCCACCTCAAATGTCTTCTTTCTAATCTCTAAAAAAACAATATTGTCAGAAAGATTAAGAACAGTTAGATGTGACATTGCAGATATATGACAATGGGAAAAATAATTTTTTACTCCCGAGAAAGCAGTGTTGTAGATTGTCAAATGGCTTCACCAAGATATCCCATACTTCATTCACAAGGACTAGCAACAGCTTTTCATTCCGGTCTCTCAGTGGTTGTAATTATTCCTTGATAGTGAATTAATTAGCTCTCACTATAATTTATAAACTTTGTGTTTAAAAAGTTTGATCTGTATATGACTTCTGTAGGTATAATACAAGCAATATAAGACATGGTATGCTGTCCCACCACAGACTGCTGAGCTTCAGTTCATAGCACAACTCTCATTATACGCATTACCTTCAGGAAAGCGATTCTCTGCACCAAAAGCACTCTTCCATGACACTCAATTACTAATGTAGATGCACCCTTCCGGAGAGTGTAGAAGTCTCCCTGATCTCCAAAGACATGAGCAATTAGCCTTCTCAGTTTTAGAGTACCTGTCTCCCACGGTAAAACTGTATTTACACAGACAGTATATTCAGTCTAAAGATTTTGTACTGTATCAGGAAGACAAGTGAGAAAACTGATGGGAACTATGACATCTGGTGTGGAGGGGTTACCTTCAAGGCCCCACATGTTCAGTATAATGATGTGGGGTTTGTGTATTCAATGACCTATAATCACTGTGGATGTCTACAGCAGACGTATCTCCATAAAGGTTAGTATATGTGATTCTGTATTGTACCTGATACAGCGATCAAGCAGTTCAAAGCGGCTGCCCCTTTGTATGTGTATTCTAAGACTAAATTCAAACTGACCTACAAAATCAATTGCTGACAATACATTAGGCCTCACAGTTTCAAATACTTTAAAAGAGAATATAAGAGCAGATGTATAAAATTCTGTACGGATCAAGAATTGTGGATTTTGTGAACGTGAGAGGAAATAATGTGCAAACTCTTGCACATCAATAATGAGGCAATAGTGAGTCAAAATAATGTCAAAAATATAGAAAAAGACAAAAACTGAGCTTTTCTACATCCAGTTCCAGGGGAAAGAAAAGTATGGCAGAGAAGAAACAGAAAATAAGTAAAGTGAGACAGACATAGTATTATAGCCTTCAGTTCACTCTACTCTGTTTCGCAAAACAGTCCTGCTGGTTATAAAGGTTTTGCTTGTGTTGCAGATTAGGAAGGTATGTATATAAAAATATACTAAAGGCTGAAAGACAACCTGATCTGTCTTTAAGTACCCAAATTGCCAAACAGTTGTTCAGGACACTGCATCCTCAAGACTATGAGGTCCACCTTGGCATACATTGCCTAAATATCCAATTTACCTCCCTGGTATTCTTTTAGAAGGACCCTGCATTCACCTTATCTGCCTGACGTGAACCATATGAGAGTACCACAGGAGAGCTGCAATTGCAATGCACCTGGCAGGTGCTCTCTCTGGAGAATGACAAACTCAGATCTGTACTGATACATATCACAGTCCCAGGACGCCTCATCTGGCATGCACTGAGGCTTACTTAAGGCCACACCAATTTACGGGCTTACGTTCACACAGTTTAGACAAAAGACATATTTGGGTCTGAGTGCAGGTCTGAGCCCCAAAATATAAAGTCAATATAGTCAGCAAGACTCAAGTGAGCACTAGAATAAGGTAAGATCTCCTACTCAAAGTTGGCTGTATTACTTAAATATTATGTAATTAAATTAAATAAAAAAAACCAAAAACACCAAAACCCACCAAAAACAACAACAAAAAACCAAACAAGACCAAAAAAAACAAAATCAAAACCAAAACCAAAGAACCCAACACACCAAAATAGAGGCAAGTTCAGTTTTTTCTGTTAAAAAGTATGCAGGCCAGGAACAACTCTTTGATACTATTCTCTGTTTTCATGAGAAAGCAATTACATTTAAATGCAAAAGGTTCCTATTTGCTGTGCCAGAAACTGTTTCATAGAACTGGAAGACCAGTCCTTCTTTCTAACCAGAGGAGAGGGATCAATATCGGGTGAATGATGCTTCCTTTACAAGAGCAATAACATGACTCTTGGAAAAAAATTATACACTTTTTTCCTATTAATATAATCAAGTATAAATTCCACCATTTCAAAGACTTGCTGCTGGAAGAGCCAAAATCATTGCAAAAACATTGCTCAACAAGGACAAAAGGAGATCTCCAACACACAACTGGAAACCTACATTAATGAAACCAGCTGGGAGTTCCATACATCCCCCAGCACATGAGCTGTGTGTTCCACAAATGGTGAACTGCAGATGTAGGATAAGCCCTAAAAAGTTTATGTTAGGTGAGAGTCCGCTTTATGAGTAGTACTGGCAAGACTCCACAACTCAAATCAGTTTTGCATAGTGAAATACGCTTCTAGAAACTAAACCCAGCCCTAAAGTATGAACCAGTTTGTCGGAGATACACAAGATAGACTGCTAAACTGATCAGCAACCTCTTGCACATTTTACTAAGTTAAAAACATAACAAAAAATAACTTTAAGAAAAACAAGAAGGAGAACTTAGGAAAAAAAATATTATGGTAGTTATATAATGTAACAAAAATTCCTGCAGTTGGGACCATGATCATAATCCCATCCCTTCAGCAACTCTGCTAAGGCAGAACACACTGGCAGCTCCAAAGAGCACACATGCTTATTCTTATCATATCGTCCACTCTACCTCTTATTCATGTTAAAATGTTATACGGCTCTGGGGCACATCTCAACGTGAAAGGCCATGAAGGGGGTGGCTCTCAGGTTTATTAGAGCAGAAGGGTGCATGGAAACACAATAGACCCATTACCAGTACCTAGTTATTTAGAAGAGCCCCTTTTAGTACTTTTCACATTGAAATACATCAGAGGCATAGATACATCTTGGGTTTACAAAGTCTAAAAACACAACATATCACAAGATATACTAAAATTTAAAACACCATTTTTGTGTGACTAATGTAAAGTATTATTTGGCTTTCTTCTGATCCTGGAAAGGCATTGCAAGAAAAAAAAAATACACTTTTAAAATGATTTAATGAAGAACTTACTGATGGTTTAATACAAAATTATTACAGATGGGTGTGAGGACTGTGATTCCTGTCACTTTCTGGAATTATATGGGTAAATAATTCCATCACTCACTGGGGCCTCTTTATGCTGCTCCAATATAGCAAAGGCAGCATAAATTGCCTCTAGAAATTCCTAGAGTTCAGGAGTGGCAGAGAGCCAGCGCAGGCAGAGCCATGGTGCCCTGCTGCACCAAGCTGGGAGGATGCTGGTGGGAGTGGCCATTTCCTGAAACTGCTCTAATTTGTGCCCTGGAGTGGTCCAGGCTCCACTTCTGGCCTGGGTTTTTTTTCTGGCACGATCTGTCTCCCTGGAAGCAGAGATCCTGAACCCTAAAACGGTATTACCTGCATTTTAGTTGGAACTAGGAACAGCTTCTTGATCTCACCTGTGTTTTCCCAACTTGGATCCACAAAAAGAACTTTTAAGAACCTTTATGAAATCCAGAGACAGGCCGGAAATCTTTAAAAATGTGCGTAAGTCCCAGTGGGTGTTCTCTTGCGTTGTCTACAACCCTAACATACAATTACATAAATGGTGAAATACAGCTTGAAAAACCTCTCAGCCATTTGCTTCCTTGCTGAGCTAATCAGGTAAAATACAGATTCAGGTTCACGTTCATCGTTAGAGTTTTGTTTAGTGGTATTACTGAATAGGTTTAACATGGTTCCCCCACCCCCTGCCTTAAATTCTGGGTACTCTTGGCGGGTAGATTTTGTTGCTGGGGGAATATTTGCAGTGGAAGACAGAATTTTTTCCTATATGTTCCTGTTGAGACCTTCAATAAATTAAGTTGGTGGTTTTGAAGTTTTTCTGCCTACTTGCTACCATAAGTCTCTAAATAGAGCCTCTATAGTTTTTTCTATATAACCCATCTTAGTGTTTATAAGGTGGTAGAAGTTGTGGAACTTACCTGCAGGCTTGCCAAGGTCAGTGTACGAGCATAGCTCTGCTTTATTAGACTTTGGAAACATTCCCATTTGGAGGTTCATTTTCAAATGTATAAATCTCAGTTGGTAAAATACCATGACCTTCTAGCTGCTTCTAAGCAAAAAATCTACACTCACCTCATACATCAGCATAAATCTAACTCATATCACCTTTTATTCCTCCTCCTTCCACAGCTGGTCCAGCACTCAGTGGGAAACTGCTGAGTTTCACATCTCAGGGGAGCACTTTGCTTTGCAGTGGTTGCCACTGTACCAGTGTGGCAAGAGCCATTTTTATCTCTGCAGGTTTTTAACAGAAAAAAAAAAAGAAAAAAATCCTAAAATTACTCTGAACCCCCAGAAATAATTGCTATAGTAAATAATTCTCAGTTATAGAAAGTATGGTAAAGAATTGCTCTACTTCTTCCCTTTGCAACTGGAGGCAACATGAGTTTCATCTTCCTATGTGATTTCTACAGGATTGGTACAGAGACATTAAAAGGAATTTTTAGAAAGAAGATCTAAGGCCAGCTTTATTCCAGCAGGTGCGGGGAGATGCAGTTTGCACCTTCATGCATAATCAAGGACTACTGTTCTCTGTGAGGGCTCCTCTCTCTACCCAAGGAAAATCACACAGCACTTCCACTTCCCACAATTTAAGTCTCCCCAGAACTCAGATTCATCCCCAAAGAAGCTTCACAACCACTCAGAAGTCTTCCTGAGGAATCAAGCCTTGTCTACTGGTACAAGCCAGCTTGGTTTACGTGGTCCTTATCGAAGCCAATTCCATTAACTCTTTGGATTGTGGCAGCCACCCAGAGGAGGAAAGGCTGCAGGCACCTGCATACTTACTCAAAAATTCACGTCATATAGAGGTCCACATTGGTGCGTGTTCTTGTCAGGGACATGCTCAGCCAATTCATATCAAACGCAACCGATGATGTAGAAATTCTACCAAGTTGCTTCTTGGGCTTGGGCTTTTTCCTCCTAAATCTTGAAGAGGAGGGCTAGAGCCTACCTTTAACTCTTTTACATGATTAGGTAAAAATATTGCCCAAAACCATGGAAGAGCGCTTAAATCTTTTTTACTTCCACAAACAAAGAAACAAAAAAAAAAAAAGAAAAAAAGAAAAGAAGAAAAGAAAGACTCATAAAAACGGCAGGTAAGCAATACAACTCAAATGTCAAATTTACAACCTCTTTTCAGCAATAACCCAACAACTGCTTCAATGCTTGTGACTGAATCTGCTCATGACATACTCTAGGCTACATTCATTCACAGTATTGTTCAGTGCAAAAATATGCTTTTACTATCAATAGAACTGTGAAAGAGAAGATGAACGTGAGCTGGGGAGAAAGGACAAATAAGTCTAATAAATCTCCATTGTAGAAACCATTTTTATTCTATTTTTCCACAGCATTCAATGTCCATCCCTGCAACTGCATTACAAGAAAAAGTGTTGAGGAATAATAGAGGGAGACAGGAGAGAAAGAAACTAAAAAAAGGAGGCAAAGTAGGACAAAATAAAAGAAATTGGAAGTGATGAAACTCAAGAAAAATAGGAAATCAAGGAATATAGGAAAAAAAGGAAAGGAAAACAAGAGGGAAAGGAGGCAAGCAGAAGGCTTGCATGGGAACTTCAACAGCCAGTGTAAAGACTGGTCAGTAAAAGTGGCTGCAAAGATACTTTTAAATCTTTGCATGTGCAGAGCGTAACACTAAAAGTGGTGATGAGATGGGAGAAGGTAACTCCATCAGCAACAGCTCTTGCTCCTACCCATTGCAAAGTTTGGAGTGGGGGCTCCTCCAGCCCTTCACAGCCCGGAGCCGGCCCCCGTCTCTCCCAGCTCACTGCCCGCCCCGCAGCCCCAGCACTGTGGGGGGCCAGAGGAACCCTGCCCACACAAGCAAGCACACAGGAGCTGAGAGTGAAACCTGCAGCCACAGCTGTTTGCAGCATTTTTTTCTGAAAAGCTTTTCTTTTTAAAAAGTCTCCGAAATACAAATCACCCACACCATTATATTTCTTCTGCCCCCCGTGAACACCAGCGTATACTCAGCCCACACTGCACTGAAGAGTGCGTTCCTACCAACTTGAAGGAAAAGATTAATTTAAAGCCTCCCAGAATTCCCTAAAATCAAAATACTCTTGGGCTATTACCCTGTCTGAAACATTGCAGTCAACTGCTCCAGAGCAGTATTACAGATACAAAATAAACAATAGCATACACTATTAATTAATTTGTTTACAAAATGCCATGCACATTCTAGATGTTCTAAAAAAGATAGTTTCTACCCAAAGAATCTAGTTCATGGTGTAATGACCGCACACTGGATAGAAATGAAAGTAAACTGAGAAAGCAAACAGCAAGAGAGGCACCGTTAAAACACAAGCGAGACATTCTCCATTGGCTAGGAGTAAAGCGGGAGACAGAATAATAGCCCTTCTAGCACTGAATCTATACAGTTATTAAAAGAAAGGTTTTAATTTAAAAACAGTTCAATTCACCATAGTTAAATCTCACCGAATTACAGAATCGTGCAAGTCAGATATTTGTGTGCGTGCTGCCGCTTGTGTAATTTACACTCCAGCCCTAAGTGATTACTGGATCAGCCAGCTGACATATGGGAAATATTTGCACAGAGCTGTGACACGGGGAAGTTTGTGGTTAAAAAAAAAAAAAAAAAAAAGTGGGGGGGTAAAAAAAAAAAAAAAAAGGTGCTGTTAGTATGGAGACTGTGCCACTCCAGCTGAGTGAAGCCAAAGTTTCACTTGGAAGTTTTCCCACCAGAACTTCCATCCTCTCAACGGTGTTAGCAAGAAAAGTCTTTTGCATTCATAATGCTTTGCTTTTACAGGAAGAGAGACCTATTGCTGTAGAGCAGCAAATGCATCTCTCTCGCTAATAACTACCTATTCAAAGAAGTATTACCAATTAAAATATTACAAAATGAAAATAGAGTTGTCAGAGGAACTCAGATTTTGAGCTCTGCTTATGTCTGCGGGGTCTATTTAAGAGGAGAAAACTCAGCTGCTCTTGCTAGTAGTGCTGGCGACATATCCAAAAGTTTCTTTCCCCTTTGAGTCAACAACGATACGTCTCCATGCTACGGTGCCAGGCAGTGCCGCAGCATTAGCAGTGCCTTCTTCTAAGCAAGGCTCAGGATCAAGCTTGTCCCCATCACTGATCACTCACAACCCCAGGGAATTTTTTTCCACAAGTCACCTCAAGCTGCACGTCCTATCTGAATACACACTGTGCGATGTAAATGCTCCCTCCTGCCGCTCTCCGGGCTGTTTCAGCTGGAGATGTTTGCTGTGCTCAGTGCCTGCCATGCTGCAGTTTGCTGCTACGCGCTGTTGAACTGATGCCATGTTTCAGTCTGCCAGTGGCTGGCTTTCGGTGGCAAGAGAAGTAATACACATTAACACATTGTATAAACGAACTAGGCTGTAAAGCCCTTTAAAATCCACCTGAATGATAATTGCTTATATAGCAAAGGAGAGAGAGTTCCCATTTAGTTTGTCTTTTCTGGTGTTATTACCCCAGGTGCTGGGTTGCGTTGCAGAAGATGCAAAATCTTGTCCTGTGAATTACCAGCTCGTTTACGTGCTTTGGGCCTGACTCTGCCTGATTTACTCATCTTGCCTTACCAGAACAGCCACAGAGAAAGGTGCTACCAGCCCTTCAGGCTGTGTCTGTGCCCAACAGGTTTTTGCCATTACTGAGTTATAAGAAATGGCTTCTCCTCGCCTGACTAGCTTTTAACAGTGAGAAAACTGCTCAAAATTCTTCCAGTCTTCTTCATGCTTTCAAAAAAAAAAAAAAAAGATTTGACACTTCATATATGAGATGAACCAAACCAATTCATGGAAACGTACATCCTATAACTAGGGAAAGTATTTTGTTACCATTGGTGTTAGTAGCTTATGAGAACTGACAAGATCACAGCCCGCAGTGGTGTGGCTAAATGCCTGCAGAAAGAAAAAGGCTTTTGTAAGTTTGCTGGAAAGAACCTCCACGCAGCCCTGACTTCTGACTGCAATGGAAGAAATATTCTACTTTCAAATGTGAATCAAAAAAATATTGCTAACATATTTCTCTCCATCGGCCAAACGATTTGTCTTATAAATACGCTTTTTTGCTAATTCCTCAGAGGATGACAGCTGGGTGGTAGATTTATACAGCGAAGAAAAAATTTTGAGAGGAATCCAAGCATTTTGAGGCATCTGAACTTTTCCAAACTTCCAGACCTTTAGAGCTTCATTCCTCACTACTGAACGCACAGTAGTTCCTCTAACAGTGTGTCATTAGAGCTTACCACGAAAAAAAAAAAAAGAAAACCACCCAAACCCTGCATCTTTAAACTGCTGGTAATGGAAATCAATAATATCTTGCACTTTTATCTGAGGTAAGAGTCTAAATTGTATTACTTCTGAACATTCAATGACAGAGCTTTCTCTATCAAGGATATTCTTTCAGGGCTCTGAAAATATGAGCAGGGGAAAAAAAAAGACTGCTCAGTCTTTGACACTCTCTTTCCCTTAATTCTTAAAAAATAAAAAGATGGTGAAGTTTGTTAATCTTTTTCCACCAAGTTCTTATAAATAAGGGAGGAGCCAATGGAGAACATGGTGGTGTGAGGCAGCTCAGTACTGGAAACCGTAAAATACTCAAATTCAAATTTCCAATGCGGGATTTCAGAGAGCTTAGGAAAAGTTACTAGTTACTATTAGCAATAGAATTTTGAAAAACAAAACAGGAAATCTTCATATAAACTGAATAATTGGGATAGATATGCACACACGTACACACATGAAAAAGAGAAATAAAGCCTAAAGAAATTACCGCTGCATCTCTGGCCTCGCTGAAAAGAAATACTAAGATAGACGTGGAAGAACCAAAAGATACCAGGATTTTCAAGTAAAAATCACCTGCATTTAATCTGAGCAAATGCAAGCAAATATGTTTGGATCAAAGAAGACATACTGAATAAGGCCCTTTAGGTGGTAGCTCCAAGCTGCTGGAAAAGGGCTGACAGCTTGAGGTAAAATCTGTAAAGGAGTTCAAAGCTATCTGTGACACATATTGAAAACTACCTTACGAAGGACAGGTTGCCCAGTGTGCTCTCAAGCACGGTCACGACAGAGAGAGGCATGCCCAGACCGACTTCCATCAGCCTAGCTTAGGTATCAAAAGCAGGAACTTCAGTGCAAGCCGCTCAAGCACAGCTGGTGATTGGGCTCTTTCCCATTGGGAAACTGGGAGTATTTGGAGTTCCCATCCTCTGTTTCTTTGCTACTGGTACCCAACTAGATTGATAAAATTAACAGATTTGACCAAAAAATACTACAGTTGCTTCTCCAGCTTTGGTCAAGTCCAGCTATTGGTATTGATGAGACTGCAGGTATGCACAGTGTAAGAAGTTCAGTACTAGAAATGAAAAAGGAAGGTAATCATGGAAAAGCAAGTGAAGTTCCTTGACTAAGGATTGATAATATAGCTATTTTCTGCAGATTTCTGGCTCTGACGTCAAACAGCAATGACAGACATACACCAAAAAAACCAGGCGTAGTCCATATAACTTTTATATTTTGTATCCTTAAAAATACCCTGTAGTTTTTACTGTAAGTTTTAATTCCTGTCCTAAATGCTGTGTAATTTTGCAATGTGCTTTTAAGCGGCAGCCATTTTTTGACACAGGATCGCTGTATTCCAAGGGTGAGAAAAATCAATGCGCTACTGTTTAAGTGGTCTGTAGACTGCTTTGAGAACCAACCAGCAAAAAGTGCTCTGCATTTATTTCATTATTTATTGTTATTGTGCAGAGGTGGCTATAAAATCTGCAGGAATTAATTCCCCACATGTGTTTGATCGCCGGGCTCTGTGCATGGACAGAGAGCACCTCTGTCCAATTAGGAGCCTTCCAAGACAACACGGCAGAGGTAGCCACTCCAGGGATCTTGTTTTATTTACTTTACTTCCTAAACAGAAACATCAACCAATTTTCCAATGCTGGACTGGTCCTGACGGCCCTCATCACATGGCAAGGCAAAAGACGACTGTTTTTTTTTTAAATATAAACTGCACTAAGAACTGAAACATATGAAAGTTCCTCTTTATCGATATCGGTAATACACATGTTAAGTAACTACATGAGCAATGTGCATTTCATAAAAATAACTAATACTTAATTTCCTTAACAAATACATGTTTTTCTGTTACATCTGGCCAGATACACAATACTGAGAACACCTCCGATCTCCTGGATTTATTCAGCCACTGAGCTACTCAAAAGTGATTCCAAATCCAGACCGAAACAGAAATTCTACAACACGCAGAGGCATGTGACAGCACGTATCCCATGACTAGCCCAAGTTCTTTGCTGGATTTAAGGGAGTTTTACCTCTAGCACAAACATGCATTGCTATTAAACTATGATCACTCATTTAGTACCGATTTTTAAGTGATTGCATGCCTAGACAATAACCCTTAATAAAACTGCAAAATGAGCGTATGACTCATCCTTCCACAGCTATTAATAACTGCTACTTGGTGGCAAGCAACTTCTCTATGCTTCTGGTAGGAAGTTAACAACATTAAAATGAATGTGTTTGTTAGAATTCATTATTTTTCATTTAAAATATTTAATAGAATTATCAAATATGCATAAAGAAATCTGACACGATAACTCAGCTTGCTTGAAAGCAAAACTTTCTTTTTTTAACTCATCAGATGATCTCCAAGCTTGGATCTTCAAAACAACTGTGTTGAATTGGTTTTGTTACTCCATAAAAGTTTTTCAGTATTTTGAATTATTTTCCATCCCGAATCAGAACAAAAAATCAGATCAAGAGAATTTTTACCAGTATACATTAAAGTTTTATAATAACAAGTTTTCTGAAAAGAGGGTTCATTTGCTTACAGAAAGGTCAGAAAGGTATTTCAACAATTCTAAAGCTCTTTAAAAAAAATCTCATTAGGAGAAAGCTAAACTGCGTTTTTCTCACAGAGAGCTTCTGTTTCCACAATCTGAAATTTTCTGGTGTAATGTGTTTCACCAGAAAATTCCTAAGTCTTCATTATTTTAACTTTAGCATATTTCAGACTATCTAATCATTTCTAATGAGCACACTTAAAAAGATTTAATGATTTTTTTCCTTTTTTCTTGAGGTTCTGGGATCATTGCTGTGCTAAAAGACTATTCTTCTAGGAGCCAAATGATTCCCTTGTCATGCCATACTGTATAGCATAATTCAGATTTACAGATTTGCAGCCAGTCATTGGAATATGGGGACTGGGTAGAGAGTGGTTTCATAACTCTCTCCAAGTGAGCTGTTAATGGGTTGTTTTCCCCATTCCAGATGCCACAGGGTGAAAGTCTGGCACAGGAGAATAATGACAATGTGGTACAGCAGAAACATCTACTGAGTAGGGCTGTTACTTTCAGGCAAGATATTTTGACATTGGCTAGCACTCCTGAAGTTCTGAGAGGATCCAGGAACTTCCCAGACCCTTGTTCTCGACAATCCACTCAGTAAATGATGAGAAAGGATGCAGAGGATTCAAGCTATCACTAAAAATAGAGTCTCTGGAGTGCTGGAAAGACTTTGTACAGTTTAAACTCTTCCCATGTGAATGGTAGTACTGTGACAAAGATATAGGTAAACGCCTACAGAAGTTGTGGGAATTCCTCTAGTTTTGATTTTGGGGTTAGGTTTTGGTGAGTTGTTGGTTTTTTGTTTTTTTTTAAAAAAGTGAACAGTTAAAGAAATGGACGGTCATATATATGATTCTGGGTTTTATACCCAAAGTGTCCACCAATCACTAGATATAAGGGCGCTTAATGCAAATTTGAACCTCTCATGAACCCAACAATGATTATATCCTGCTTGTTCTCAGAAATTAAGCAATGTTTTTGCAGTGATAGGAATGTAAATTGATGCACAGAGCAGAGCAGGGGCGTTCTGACCACACAAAGCAAAGGATGCGTTTTCTTCCACCCTGGGCATCAGTCAGATGAATGTAAAGAAATTTTTACTCCAATATTAGAGACAAGTAAAGAACATCAAAGACTTAGTGGCCAGCTCAGATCTCTATCATCTGCTGTCTTTTTCTCTGACTCTTCTTTTCTGCCTCTTTCCTCTCCTGCTTTCACATGGCCCTTCCATATCTTTTTGCTATTCTCCTTCATTAGCACATGGCTGTTTGCTACAAAGATATTGCATACTTACAGTAACAGGATATCAGATACCATAGGGAATTATTTTCCTTTTACAATTGCTTTTTCCATAATTTCAGGTAATTTTTGAAGATAGACTTTCATTTGTGTTATGGGCTATACAAGTTAAAGGCACTACCTTAAAATATACGTTAAACACAGTTACTACTCTATGATCGAGTTTTGAGTAACTTGTTCAAAATCCCACCTTATATCTGTACTAGAGATAGAAAATGAACCTAGACTGCCCAAATTAAAGCCCAGGGATTTAACTAACTTGTTCAGTTTTCTTTTACTGTGACAAACAGAAGGAAAACCCAGAAGTGGATTCCATGTGAAACCTTTAAGAGATCAAATCTTTAAATCTTAATTTTTCCATTTGCAAAGTGCAGCTGACAGAGAATAGTTCATACACCCATGTTTCCTCACAGTCTAGTACATCAGAGAGTAGTGACAACTCTATGGACAAACTGCTGTCATCTGACTGTCATCACCATCCTCTAGTATCTAAACATTAGCAAACTTCCTAGAAACTTGACAAGAGATGGACCACACGTCAGCAGTAAAAAGACCTGAGTGAAAGATTCACTGATTGCCTACTTGCTATATAGGGACCCCTTTAAAATGCAGGACTTCTGGAAAGAACTCCTGGACTCTTGCCTCTAGGCTGGAAAAACCTGTAAAACCTCTGACAGAGAGAGAAAGGCAGCAAGAGATAAACAGGGGTAGGAAATTTCAAGACATTTTACATCTTTTCCTGTCCCTTTTTTTCCCCTCAAGAAAGAACCTTATGTCTGACTAAGTTCATGGACACAGATTTAAAAATAGCTGGGTGACTTCCTGGCTGAGGGAAACAGAAAGATATAATTCAAGTTTATTGGCTGCCTAGCAGACATTACATTCTGTTTTCCTCTGCGCATTCACACAAGTAATTGCCTGTACATACACGGTCCTAGATGTGAAAGTTACATTCAAATTCATTACATGCTTGTTCAGTTATTTGGATGCCCAGCGGTTTCAGGAAGCCACTGCATATTCCATCAAATCATACCCAACTCTTCAGATAAAATACTACTATAAATATGCAGACACTTTACCACTCAAAAGCAGAGACTAAATTCACTGGTTCCCATTTCGTTAGCATCCATTTAGTGCCGTATCATATACAACATTTGTAAAGAAAACAGCAGCCTCTCTTGTTTTTTTTTTAATGTCATAATTCCATTACCAGAGGTCTTGGGAAACTGAGGAGTTCAATCTCATGCAACGTCAAGCAAAAGAAATTAATGTATCTTTCAAGGGCTTTGGAAGAACATAACTGTAGAGAACCCAGAAGAGCATCCTTTTTGAAACAGGCTAGAAAGGACAAACCTACACAACTTCATGTTGTACGTAATGCTACACTTGTCCATGAAGGTGGTTCTCCTACTGCAGCATGTGGCCACGCTGCTGATACTTTAAGCATGGAAAACACCACTGGGAGGGGGGACCAAAGAGTTGTCTTCTCTTTTCTGTGCTCCTTAGGTATATTTACTTGGCTTGAAATAATCAAGCAGATTAAACAGATTCTTCATCTCTGCCTCTGCCTTAACTCTTCACTCCCAAAGCTGTGCCCAAAGCCAATTATACAGAACCTTATAATGTAAATATCCCTGTTTGTACAAAAACAAACTCACTGCATGTTGTTTATTTTTATGAACTGCTAAGAAACACAAGAAACGTCATCATCCCCAAACATGCTCAAGTACAAAAACTGGTCATATGAAGACATCAGCATAAAGCTGACAAAGAAGAGTAGAATCTAAATGAGTCACCACGTTCAGAAGGAAACAGATTTGACTAAAACATGACCTAGTCAATGCTTACAACACTTACATTCTCAAAGTAGAACTGTAATTAGTAGGAAATAATTCTAATAGGGAACATCCATTAAAAAAAGAAAACTGGAAACTGTAGAGTTTTTTGATCACTTATGGCTAAACATCCTACTTGAATTCCTGATTTCTCAATTTTAACTCAAACAAAAGTAAGGATGGGATTCACTCACTGATCCAATTTTGTCAGGAATTACTCAAGAAAGGTTTCCTGCAATGGTCATTAAGGGTTTTGAGAGACCTTTCATGATCCCTGTTTCTCTTATACCTCTTGGGGGAGGCACCTCAAATAATATCCCAAAGGCAGCGAATTCCAGAAGCTGGGTTGAAGAGATTTTACTTTGCTCTAGCAAAGCTGTGATGCTACATGCATTTCCTTGCAGCAGGGCTCACAGGGGAAGCCTGTGTGAGGTCCCCCACAGTGAGGAAAGAAAATAGAAAATCTCCAGTTGGAAGGCTCTGTATGGACTCTAGGATCTCGCATCCCAGTGAACGTGTCCAAGTGACCAAACAAACTCACAGCTAGAAACAGTAACTTAATCCCCTCTTCCAAACACATTTTAGCAACATGTGGAAGCCAGTAAGTGGGTTGCAACAGATAAGTGACCACACATAACAAAGTGAGACTCACCAAAACTGGTGTAACTGACTGAGAACTATGGGGGGGGGAGGGGTAAGAAAAAAGAAGGGGGGAAAAAAAAAGATAAAAGTTGGAGTAAAGAAAATAAATTAGCACACTGAAAAGCAAGCATACTAGAGCAGGCCTGGTAGCTCTGAGTGGAACTCAGTTTACCTTACTTGTATAAAACTTGGTTTGAAGAAGGATGTCTGATTTCAGCAGAGCCTTCACAGCTTTCACACAAGCATGAAAAGAGTTTATAGGAAATAAGTGCTGCCTAGAGCTGGTATCAGAGAGCACAACATCAGCATAGAGGCTTTCAGCTGGCAGGAAGATGGAGGAGAATAAGTCCTTGAATGCCTAAGTCCTTGAATGAGTAATCTACCTACTTTGTACTAACAAGTGTTTGTATGAGAAAGCAGAGAATCGGGCCCATACCTTTCTGAAACCAAATGACTTTCAACAGAAATTCACTACACAAAAATTTATAGAAGAAAAAGGGTGACTCACTGCTTGCATTTCAGTTTATTGAAGAAATTCTTGTCTTACTTGCAGGGTTACATTTTAGGTAGGTGGTCTCCTATTTTTGAGTGAATATTTGCTTCCTTTTTTCAGGCAGCTACACAGCTTATAAAATGTAAGATTTGTTTCAAAGTCTTGCCATTCTGTACTGTTTAAATAGCGCAGCTCTAGAAACCAACACATTTTGAACACATTACCCACCCACATTACTAGTCATTAAATAAGCAGCTGTGTCCCAGGGCCTCATGCAGGCTGGAGGAGCCTGGAGGATCCCAACTTCAGCGTGGGATCTACTGACCCACATTGCTCCTCATCTAGTGCACTTACACAGGAGATGAGGCCACTGTTTCAAACACACCTCATCACCTTCCTTTGCTTCATTCTTTGTGCTTTTCACAGGGTGACCCTTTCAGTCACCTGCACATTTTCATTTAGAGGTCTTTGTTTGTTTTCTGAATAGCTCATATTTGTGGCTCTCAAGCATGTGCCCTTTGACTCCCATCTTCCCAAAGGACAGTCATTTTGGTCATACCTACTTGCTTTTCCTAAACCACAAAACAACACTCTAAGTCTCACGATAAGGTGGTTACTTCTGCTGCTAAGCTCCAGACACACAGCTCTTTACATCTGTTGCTATTGTGTTAATTCTCTTTGGAGATGTTTTACTTCCCATTGCTCATTCCTCTTTGAGCATAACTGAGATTGAGATAGATTTCTTCCAGATTTGGTCAAGTCAAAAGGACTTTTTGCTTTTTCTTCTCTTCAGGAATCATTTCCATGAGATGGTTTTTAACTGTAGTAAACTACATAGCTAATAAATGTCTGCTTGTACGATTTGAGGTAAGTAACAGTGCTGAGTGCCACCAGAGAACCTTTGGATATATATTGTTGCCCAGAGAAGTTGTGGATGCCCCATCCCTGGAAGTGTTCAAGGCCAGGCTGGATGGGGCTTTGAGCAGCCTGGTCTAGTGGGAGGTGTCCCTGCCCGTGGCAGGGGGTTGGAACAAGATGATCTTTAAGGCCCCTTCCAACCCAAACCATTCTATGATTCTATCCCAGCTGGTCTCCGATAGGAGGGACACAATTTCCAGGGGCACATGAGTCCTTCAAAGCTCCTGTATGATGCCTGCCAGTCCCACAGAGCTGTCTCACACACCCTAGAGAATTCTAATAACATGGATTCCTGTGGCTGGGCAGCAGAACCGAGCTCTACCATTTATATCAGGCTTTCAATATGCCAAGCAAACAAAATAGCCTGAGGATCCTCCATCCCAAAGAGTATACAGCACAAGAATGTATAGGTGCAAGACAAAGGTGTAACGTAAAGTCTAGGCATATTTATACCTTCAAGACAATTTAAGATATAGACTGGCCAGGAAATACCAATTGGCACAAATATTCAGTGATTTGAGACAGCAGACACTAGACCAGAGAGCAAGGCAGTCCTTAACAGTGAGTGTGAATCTAAAAGGAAACCTGCAGAGGGGCTGGATGGAGAGGTTTTTAATAATTTAGAGGAAAGACAACAATCATCTGTGGTTAGAAAGAGTTTGCAGTAACAGCTTTCAGAGTTAGAAATCTCTCTGCAACTTGTGGATATTTAAGATTTGAAAGAGCTGATTAGCAAAGGTGGGGGCTCTGCATGGGTTTGTGTGCTGTGTGTTATGTATAAACATACACATACAAAGAATGCCTTTTCTTCCTGGTCCTTTGGGCTCTTACAAATCTAAATAGAAAAGAGAGGAGAGAGATATAGATAACAAACAGATAACAGTTATGAGTTAGGGGGATGGTTACTAAATTTTATATTGAACAAATCCCCTGAGCTAGAGGACAGGGATGGGGAGCAGAATGAAGCCCCTGTAATCCAAAGGGAAATGGTGAGGGACCTGCTTCAGCACCCGGAGGTGCACAAATCTATGGGGCCGGATGGGATCCACCCAAGGGTATTGAAGGAGCTGGTGGAAGTGCTCGCCAGGCCACTTTGCATCATTCATGAGCAGTCCTGGACAACCGGGGAGGTCCCAGCTGACTGGAGGTTAGCAAATGTGACACCCATCCACAAGAAGGGCCGGAGGGAGGATCCGGGGAACTACAGGCCAGTCAGTCTGACCTCGGTGCCTGGGAAGGTCATGGAACAGATCCTCCTCAGTGCCATTACACGGCACATGCAGGAGAACAGGGTGATCAGGCCCAGTCAGCATGGATTTGTGAAGGGCAGGTCATGCCTATCAAACCTAATATCCTTCTATGATAAGGTGACCCACTTAGTGGATGAGGGAAAAGCTGCGGATGTTATCTACTTGGATTTTTGCAAAGCTTTTGACACCGTTTCCCACAGCATTCTCCTGGAGAAACTGGCTGCTCATGGCCTGGACAGGTGTACTCTTCGCTGGGTAAAAAACTGGCTGGATGACCATGCCCAGAGAGTGGTGGTAAATGGAGTTAAATCCAATTGGTGTCCGGTCACAAGTGGTGTCCCCCAGGGCTCGGTGCTGGGTCCGGTTCTCTTTAATATCTTTATCAATGATCTGGATGAAGGGATCGAATGCACCCTCAGTAAGTTCGCAGATGACACTAAACTGGGCGGGCGTGTTGATCTGCTTGAGGGTAGGTTGGCTCTGCAGAGGGATCTGGACAGGCTGGACCGATGGGCTGAGACCAATGGTATGAGGTTCAACAAGGCCAAGTGCCGGATCCTGCACTTGGGTGACAACAACCCCATGCAGCGCTACAGGATTGGGGCAGAGTGGCTCGAAAGCAGCCCGGCAGAAAAGGACCTGGGTGTGTTGGTTGACAGCCGGCTGAATATAAGCCAGCAGTGTGCCCAGGTGGCCAAGAAGGCCAACAGCATCCTAGCCTGTATCAGGAATAGTGTGGTGAGCCGGACTAGGGAAGTGATCATCCCCCTGTACTTGGCACTGGTGAGGCCCCACCTCGAGTACTGTGTTCAGTTTTGGGCCCCTCGCTACAAGAGGGACATTGAGGTGTTGGAGCGTGTCCAGAGAAGGGCTACAAAGCTGGTGAGGGGTCTGGAGGACAAACCTTATGAAGAACGACTGAGGGAGCTGGGGTTGTTTAGCCTGGAGAAGAGGAGGCTGAGGGGAGACCTTATCACCCTCTACAACTACCTGAAAGGAGGTTGTAGAGAGATGGGGGCTGACCTCTTCTCCCTGGTGACAAGTGATAGGACAAGAGGAAACGGGTTCAAGTTACGTCAGGGGAGGTTTAGATTGGATATTAGGAAACATTTTTTCACTGAAAGGGTTATTAAACATTTGAATAGGCTGCCCAGGGAGGTGGTGGATTCACCATCCCTGGAGGTGTTTAAAAAAAGGGTAGATGGGGCACTTAGGGACATGGTTTAGAAGTGGCTTTTGTCAGGGTAGGTTAAAGGTTGGACTCGATGATCTTAAAGGTCCCTTCCAACCTCAGCAATTCTATGATTCTATATTAAAACAGGAAACTGAACCCAATAGCCTGAATTCCAAGTCAGTGGAATTCCTAAAGCCTAAGCAAGAATAACCCATCTCTCTAATGCTGTTCTGTGTGCACACACACATACGTATTATATATCTAAAACATATTATTGAAAGATCTAGAGTCTGTTCTTAGTTATGCCAAAGATTCTCCTATTGAAGATAAACATTATTTCCAGATAGCTAAACTCATCACAACTACATTGAAATCAGTAATCCTTGTTAGTTATTATGTGTACAATCTTCAGACATCAGTTATGTTCAAGAGTGCTAAACTGAATTACAGAAATAAAAATCTCATGTTCTCTGTCTTTTTTGACTAAATAAGATGCAATAATATTTTTCCATTGAATAATATTCTAGGGAATTTTAAAATTATTAGGTTTAAGACTGTCATCTATCACTCTTGATTTTTCAAACAAGCTGACTATCTTTGGCTTGCATTGATTTCAACCAGAGCCTGCACTCTCTTAGTTTCTATGAAAACTTCACACCCATGTAAACATGGGAATAACAGAGAAAATAAGTACAAAACCAGGGGCCTAAAGGGACAGAATTGAAACATGTACCTACTCCAGTAATCAAAATTTGATCTCCTTTATATTCAAATTGACATTGAGAGGGAAATCTTGTCATGCTTCTGAAAATAGCCCTATTGGTAGCTGTAGAAAAGCTGTCAGAGGTACCTGGCCTTCTGCTGCTGGGTCACTCTCTTGTGGAAGATTTTTAGCCAGTTCAGCCTCCCACTAATAACAAACAGATGTACTTAATGCTACTGAATGTAAATATTATTCTAACACACTTTTGCCTAGTTTTCCATGAGGCCCTATTTTGAACCATACATGCTTGTGAATCCCCCTGCCCAAGGGTTCTGCAGGTGGCCTATCTCACAGTGCCATTAGAAAGTTAATTACCTACAAGGGAAGTTTAAACAAGTTGTTCCAAAAGCAGTGGAACTAATAAAGCCTGGTTTCCTACAGATTTGTGGCTTGCATCATTCTCCCCTCCATACTGCAACAGCCCAAGCCCCTTTTCCATACTCTTTGATAAATTCCCCTCCCTGAAATCCACACTGCCCTCCATCCCTCCCATATCCATCAGCTTCAGGTCAAGCAAGAGGCAGCACACATCATGCTTGTTTCCAAACACTGTGTGTGCTGGTTGCTTGGCCAGGATACGTGCGCGGAAACTTTTCCTTCCATAGGTGTACTAATGTCTTTCCTCGCTCTAGTTTCCTCACAGTAAACAGGAACTTCATAATTTTGAGAAAAGAGTGCCACTTAAATTCAGTTAAAATTGGCCAATGAGTTCGGAAGCTTCTTTGAAAAAAAAATTCTTTAATCATACTCAGTGAATGGTTTTATTAAGTACATGCCCTTAGAAAATTAGTCTAAAACATTC
The DNA here is from genome assembly GCF_028500815.1 of Rissa tridactyla. NCBI lineage: Eukaryota > Metazoa > Chordata > Aves > Charadriiformes > Laridae > Rissa > Rissa tridactyla. Next base: position 26,033,208 of record NC_071470.1, on the reverse strand, counting down.
CCTGCTCTCAGATGCTTTCTCTCTAATTCTTCTAACTACTACCAAATCTTTGAGACCATTCCAATCACTGTCTTCTTCATCTCAAAGGTAATTAGGGCTACAGAAAGGTAAATGCACACCTTCCAAAATGTATTGATTATCATATAGTACTAAAATTAAAATGAGAATTTTCATTTTTCACTGCCACAAAGAATGAGATCACAGTCTGAACCACTCAGATACTTGAACTCTTCAGGGACCAAAGTGTTTTATTTCCTTTTGATAAGCTTGTCCCACAGCTCTCATAGCATCTTTCCTTCACTAAGCAATGGCCCAAATTTGTAATTTTCTTGGACTTTCCACACAGTCCTCCTTAGGTCTGTTTGTGAGTGCCATAGGTCTGTAAACTATACAACGCGGGTTTCCTAGCCCCTCACTCACAGAGAGATTAGACTTTTACAAGAGAGACCTTTCTTAACAGTAAAAAATAATAAATGTACCTCCTAAAATAGCATCTGTGAATCTGGCCCAACCCATCCAAAGATATTTTTCTATCACCCAGTAACTATAATATACGTGCATATTACTATCCCTGAGCTCTCTGGGCCAGTTTTGATTAATCTTTCCCCAGGACACTGAGCCTTCCAAGCCATGAATCATATTGCTCGATTTTGTCTGCACTTTTCCATGTCAGCAGTTTTCCTGCCCCACCGCATGATGACAAGAGCAGCATGCAGCGTTTGTTGACTGCCAAGTGTTACGCTAACTGTCACACAAGTAGAAAAGGCAGTGGAAACAGATCTGCTTTGTTTAAGGATGTGCAGTAATTTCATAGGCATCTCCCTGCTCTCTAGCTCCATCTATAGAAATACCAAACCTCCCTTCCCAAAATAACCCCCAAGATTCCCCACAGAGTACGGGAACATTTGAGGCAAAAATGCTTTACCACAGCCTAGAAAAGCTTACATGGTGACTACACACTTACAACACTCTACTGTAATACCCATTTCTGTAGGCTGATTCCATCTGAAGTGCCCGACCCCGTAACATCAGAAATTCCCTGTGACACACTTGACCCTCCCCAGCACACTTGCATCGCTCTCTTTAATGAACACACAGCTACTAATGTTCTTTCCAATGCCCATCAGCTCCATATCAGCCTCGCCCTTTGAATCTCTCCCTCGGTTGCCCCTATTTTGATGTGTTGCTGACTCCGCACCAAAGCTACACCCTTTTTTTTTGGTGGAGAACATGTTAACTACTTTTTCATGACAATAGTCATTAAAGATCTATCATGAGTCAAGCTTTCGGTCAGGACTTTGTTTATTCTGCATGAGAACTTCAATGGAACTTGTTCCAACTGTATGCATTCATCTTACAGCTGATGAGAGACATAGGGAGAATTTTGTTTTGACCTTCCCAAAATAAACACTTTCAAGAAAAGAGATACAAAGTAAATAGTAAAAAGACTGTAAAATATTAAGAGGAAACTTGGAATGTCTGAGATTACATAGTGTCTTCCCATTTAATGAGATTAATTTCTTTTCAAACTCCTCTTTAAACTGTAAATTATCAAATAAACATCCATTTCAGTAATTACTTAGAAATTTAAAAACAGAATGATGAAATTACTAGAGAGAACTATTAAAGGAAAAAGGAAGTTAAGGTTCTAAATCATTTTAAAATCAGTCCTAGCTGAAATCTCCAGTAGGGTATTGTATGGAAACACATGGGCAGCAGCAAAGGAATCTAACCCAACAGCCAAGGGGCAGTCATTGCTCAGGGTCTGCAAGAAGGAGACGTCCTGGGGCGGGCTGCATGCCCCAGCCAGGGAGACGTTTACTCTGCACGTCACAGCGTCCTGCTCTTCCCCAGGCTCAGACAGCTCATCTGGTTCTGCCCTCACTGGCTTGTGATCCAGCAAGGAAAAGGAGTGCAAGTGTTTTTCCTTGCAGTTTTTCCCTTCCCCTGTCCCTTCCCGCTTCTTCAAGGAACAAAGAGAGGCCTAGGAGAGGAGGAGGCGGGAAGAGAACTGAACGCCTAGTTGTTCTCTGCAAAGGCAGGGATGAAGAAATAAACAACTTGCATTACTCACAGGAGGGGGTGAAAGGAAAGCAGAGCCAGTCTGGACGAGCTGGATTTTCCTGGCTCCGGCAAACCCCTCCTGGAGTAATATATTGAGCCACCTCATACCCTTTGCTCCTTTATCTGAAACACACTGTCCACTCACAAGCAGTGCTTTGCCTTCCCTCGCAGACCTGCCCCTAGCTGCTTCTTGTAGGTAAAGGAACAGAGGAACCAAGAAGCCCAAGGCACAGGCAAGAGACTCAGCAGAGGAGGAGAAAAGCCACAGGAGTCGCAAGGACCTGGAAACTCCCGTGCCATCCAGGAAAGAGATGGGAATAGGGTATGGCGTTTGCAGAGAGGTGTCCTAGCTGTAAAGCTGCCAACTTTCCTTTTGACCTGCCACAGAGTTACTTGTGTGGCTAACACACAGCAGGCTGGTAAGCTGCACAGAGACTAAGGAAAGTAAAAATAACATTTCTATTTACTGCATCAGACTTGAGACTTGAATGGCAGAGTGGCAAACTAGCAACACATAGTGGAGACTGGAGTAGTTTCTGCAGACATATAAATTGTTTGAACATGCTTAATCCAAAACACATTACCAACTTTGAGAGGAAGCTAGTAGGGACAAATTATGTGTCTTCTTGAAGGCTTACATTTTAAACATACGATTTCATACACACTGAATATTCAGAACTCTAAATCTTTGCTTATCTTGAAGTCACTGAAAACCATAGGCTAGATACTGCACACTCTAGAGCTCTGCTCTTTCAAAACAAATAAACAAACAAAAAAACTTCCAATGTATTTTACCTCCTTCTGCAGTCAGTACAACTGAAAATTACCTTTTCAACCTGTTCTTCCACATTATCAGAAAGACTATATACCACCACCTATTTTTTATGCTCTCCAGTAGCTATGCAAGACAATAAAATGAGATCACAACCAATTGCAGAATTTTACATAAATCCCCCAAATTATGGAACATACTATGACTAGTGGAAACTTCTGGGAAACATTACTCTAATATGCAACCACCAGACGACTGTGAAACAGATTTATAACTGTATTAGGAGAGTAACTTGAAATTTGAATATTACCATCGTGATGAATGATGATATTTGAGTTGTCTCGGAAGACGGCTTCCTCTTCCCCTGAAAATATATCACAGGGGAAGGATTTATGGAATTCCCTTTTCATTCAACCCCAGTTTTCCTTAAAGTGATCCAGAGAAAGTAATCCACAAACTCCAGGTCAAACCTGAAAAGACAGCAGCCCAGTGGTAAGTAGAGGGAATGCAAACTGAACAGGGACAACATACTAGCATGAGTGATGTAAGCAGTTTGCGTGGGCAGGACACTGCCTGACCCACCTGCTCTGAGGTCACCTTGGCCTCCCAAGCATCTCCAGCACCAGCCACCTATGCATAACCTCATTAGAGACCTCCAAATTAGGAATCCCACATCCAAGTCTCAGGCAGGGACCAAATGGCAGCATGGTAGGCAAACAGAAGATCTCATCTCTCAGTCACACCTTCTGCAAACCCATTCTTTGGCACCCTTATTCAGTGTCTGGGGTGGCTTCTGGCACCTATGTTGAAACTGGTGGTGTTCTCTTCCAAAAAGTGGAGCCCAGAAGTCAGCCATAGACAATGCACATCAACACTGAGTCACCTCTTTACCTTTGTTTATCGGTAGATAGATGACTTTGATGTACAGCTCCATTTTTCAGACACAAAATAGACATCAAGGACCTCAAGATCCACTGGTTTGCAATAAGGTTAGGTCTAAACACCATGAAGACTTTGAAAAATATGTCTTAAGTTCCTCCATCTCCGATTTGACTTCTGTAAATTGTTTCCTTCATACCATTTTGGAGACAAGACCATGTCAGAGGACCAAGCCGAATGAATTTACATCAGCTGTGCATGTGTCTCTCTCTCTGCAGAAGTAGTATTAAGCAAACCTTCATTCAGTTAGAGACCCAGATTTCAATTCTCTTCTCCTGCACGATCCATTATCACTCCTGGTTTTGTTACAGCATTGTCAGAGAACCCAATATGGACTAAGGCCCTCTGTTTAACATTTGGATCCCACGCAGAAGCTTCCCACTGGCTGGCAAAGATTTATAAGACAGCGCTTTTACCCCATTCAGCCTAATACAATCCACCGCCTAGCAAATATTCAGACATTATTACTGGACCCACAGTCTTTCATCAAAATATTGGTGTGCTTCAGCTAACAAAAGTCCATGCTAAGATCATCAACGATGTACTTTCCAGAAAGAAAATTTCTTGGGAGTCATTTTGCAGTCTAGGGCCAGGATGAAGCAACTTGCAGTAGTAAAAAAGGAAAGCTTAACTGTAGCTCTGCTGGAGCTGGCCAGTGACTGAAAGCTTGAACATTCACAGACAAAATCACGGCCCTGTTAAAGGTGGTGAGCAAAGTCTCACTGATTTCAGTGAGGTCTGGATTTCTCCCAGACGTATGCAGAAAAATGGTCAAAAAATCACCCTAGAGGCAGAGCCAAGCATTCACATTCTTGCTTCTGTAAAGAACCAAAATTCTCTCAACCTCCAGTGCATGAAAACCACCCCCATATCTAATGTAATTGCTTTTATCTTCAAAAGCACAGCAACTGGTCCAGAAAATGGATCAAGAGGCTTGTTAAATGTTAAACAAGTTACACACTTCTGTCTCTCCCCTATGTTACCTCCTGTTTATTTTAAAAGGGAGCTTTTTAATCCAAGAACCTAATTCCCATCCTGCAATGTTTCAAGTGAGTGAGTTATGGGCATTACTAGGCTGATAAAATACTTACAGGATTTCTGAATTAGCTTTACCTTTTTTAAAAATCATCAATTCTTAAAATAAAGTAAGAAGAATATCCGGTGGAAATGTGTTTTATCAAAAGGAAAAAGAGTGCACCTATATTTAGTCCTGTTCAATACAGACAGTTTCAAAGCAAGACTGTAAGTAAAACTCTTAGACAACACTATATAAACACATTATTTAAGCTACATTCTGGATCAGATTAATTATAACAGGAGATCAAATGTTAACAACTTAAGAATCTTCACTCCCATCTACGCATATAGAGTACTTTAAAAAGCACTACAATTTCAGAGTAATAAACAAGAGCTCTCACCTAAATTATACAAGCATTATCTTTTTGTTGCTTTAAAGGTGAATGCACAATACGGAGTTTTTATTGGAGGCTCATTTGATAGAAGTTGCCCATATACGGCCTATGAGAGAAGCGAAGAGGAAAATTATGTCCTTTGTAAGAACATTTAATTCACATTCCTGTTCTGTTTTCTGTACAGGAGGTACATCCTTATGACAAGTATGCATTCCTGCACTACTTATAATGTGTTTTTATACGAAAAAGACATTCATATTAATTCTTAGCTGAGAACATGCCTTGCATTGCTGTGAGTGTTACAGTGATGCTCAGTTTCCTAAGAGAACAAGGCAGGCCAACTTTCTCAGTATTCAAAGTCCAAATTCAATTTGTATCCTTACCATTTTGCTTCCAGTTATTTTCTCAAATACTGGAAAGCTTCCACTAAGCTCTACATCTTACAAAAATATATTGAATGCTTATTGCCTGATAACAATTACAGCAATTTTCAGTATAATCAGAACTGCCACATCCTGTAGTCACCAATTTAAGTGAAAGGGAAAAACCATCTCCAGTCCAAACCATAACACAGATAGTCGAAGCTCATTCCAGATGAGAGAGAGCAGAAATACAAGCATGTGATCCCAAGCTACTAATACAGACTTTTATATGCCACATATCACCTTATAAAAATCAATAATGGAAGTGAATCCTCTATTTGAGGTTTCAGTTATTTTCCTTTATTCCTTCCTTTTCCAGGATCAGACATAGTGGGCCAGCATTTCATTTTGAATTAATAGTAAAAGCAATCAACCTTAAGATGGGAGACTTACAAGGAAAGAAAGCCCAGTATTTTGGAGAAATTAGAGCTGTGAACCAGGGCTGAAATCTACTTCCTTAAGTTTTTATGGTGCACGATCAGACTCTTGGGAAAAACACCTTTTGGTTAACACCTATGAGTCTGGCATCAACCAGTAACCTTCTCCTTTTGCAAGGGCTCAGCAGTACCCAGATGCTGAATTTGGGTGACCAGACTATGAAACAAAGAGGGAGGAGAGGAACAGATGAGCAGCATTGCTCTTACTCTTGCTTCAGTGCCACGTTTGAACCAGAAGTAGACAGGATTTCTATTATGTGTCACTATGGCATTCTGTTAACTCCAAAGATGTGTTATCTTTATTATGCCAGTGCATCCACCCTCCATTTATAAATGGACACCAGAAACTAAACTATGGTCTTACGTATTCTGGTGGCCGTAACAAAAAACAAAGGGTTTCATATTGAAGGAGGGTAGATTTAGATTGGATATTAGGAAGAAATTCTTTACTCTGAGGGTGGTGAGGCACTGGAACAGGCTGCCCAGGGAGGTTGTGGATGCCCCATCCCTGGAAGTGTTCCAGGCCAGGCTGGATGGGGCTTTGAGCAGCCTGGTCTAGTGGGAGGTGTCCCTGCCCATGGCAGGGGCATTGGAACAAGATGATCTTTAAGGCCCCTTCCAACCCAAACCGTTCTATGATTCTGGAATTCAAAATGTCCATTCAGCTACAACACCTGTTGCATCTCTATCCCATTCACAGCAGGTAACTCCAAGAAAAAGTTTATCTTTTTCATTTACTTTGCTTCAGAAAGCAATAAATATGTACAAAGCAAGGAGCGCTAAGAACAAGCTCTAAGAACCTCTCTAAATAGTCATTGATCTTCTAAAAGTGCTCCACATAGACAATAAAATGGCTAGCCAGTACTAAGTAGGATGAAAAGCCATGACATTGAAAATATTAATAAACAAATAATACCATATACAGGTCAATTGAATGGTTCATGCTGTTTGACCTGATAAATATATGGATTTTTTTTCTCCCTCAACTCAGCTAAAGTTTCAAAATCAACCTACTTTGCATTGGAAGCAAAAGAAAAAAAAATTCTTTCATTTGGAAAATGGTTAACCAGGAAAAAAAGAGGGTTTTTTTTTTTTTTAAATTGCACTACTCAAAGAACCTTATTCTTTAGATAGGCTAATTTTTTTCCATTCAATTCTATTGTTTCCTAACAATAAATGTGTAATCGGAATATATCTAATGAGCTGTAATTGTCATTTCCAGAACTGGTAAGAGACAAACCTAGATATTTAATTGGTGTCAGAGCTCAACAGAGCACTGACTTGCCTTAATCAACTGCGAACTCCTGAAATGAACCTCTAGTTATCACCCCTGCTCTCTGCTCGCTCTCTTTTCCCTACCTTCCCCAAAACCATCCTGTTGCACACTGACATCACAAGGCAATTACCTCATCTGAAACATGACCTTTCGTTTCAGCACCTCCATTATCTTCTTTGCTTGCTGAAATTTACATTTCTCACCAATTCCCCTTGTGTCCGTGGGCACGTTCCATGTTTTCTTTAGACATTAACCTCATGTTTGCACATGAACACGCAGCCCAGAGAAACCTTCAGGAAGAAAGACAGAAGACAATGTCAAACTCAGGAGTTTAGAGGCTCTTGCATGCTTCGTCTTGCTGCTAGGGAAAACAATTTGCTGTAGGTCTGATGAGACACTATTATTCTTTGGCCTTGGCCAGCTACGAGCATTTCTTTCTAGATTATGCTTGATATTTAAAATGTAGATCGCATGGTTAGGATGGTTTATGTAGAATAGAGGTATGAAATGCTACAATGATGATGGCAGTATTAACTACTTGAAAAACTGACAATAATTTTTTTCTACATTAATTTATATATTTTTCAATACTGCATCATAATGGCATGACTCCGAATTACCACCTCAAAATAGCAAGTGGATACTCCTGTGGATAACCACTTTTCAGATTCCAGCTGCATGATTTCCATAAGAAAAAGAGCAGGCAATAAAACCTCCAAAATATTAGGTAATGTTTCTAAAAACATCTTTGTTTCTAAGGAGCTTAAATGTGTAACTTTTGAACTTGCACTTAAGTAATTATGAAAAATGTTGATGCATATATGAAGAAAAGTAAAGTGTTGGAGTCTAACACTTGCAAGAAGAAAAAAGTAGGAAGGAGAGTCAAAATTCTTTTTTTTTCTCTTTCATTAAGTGAATTGATAAAGTTACCAGCTGCTAAAGGACATGAACTAGCTGGTATAAGCCTTGTGTAATATGTTCACTCTTCTAAATTTAGCTTAACAAGATTAACAAGTAACACTAGTCAGAGCAGGGGTGAAATATGGAGACTGTCTTACTGGGAGATGAATGGACAGTACAAGCTTGCAGAAACAGGTCTGGACTTTCTGCTTACTTAAAAGGTCAACCAGACAAAAGCTGTAGCTCTAGGTTAAAGGTACATACTTACGAAACAGGTGCCACCTTACTCTTTTTCACCTAGTAACAGAGCATTTCTAACACAGAAAGTTTTTGTCTGCTGCTGGTTTTCACTGCCATGACACTGAAGTGACTTGAAGGAGGCTGGAGTCCTAATTCTTTAACCTGATGCAGAAACCTCTGGAAGAGAAGCAGCCCTCCAGCTGTGTACGTGACTCACGGCTGACAACAGTCCCCTTGTTTATTCTCCCTTCTCAATATTGCTAAGAAAGAGAGCATATCCCCCTTTGCAGCTAAGCCCAGACAGAGTAATGATCTGTTTGGCTTCCTTGAAACTAGGACAAGGCAAGGAGTCCTTTGGCTTTGAAAGTTCATGAGTCGCGTCAAAAAGACAATGAATCAGCTTAGAAGGCATAAGTAGCAGCACTCCCTCCACTGTGCAGCATGGCCAGGGCTCGTGTGCCCGGCACTGAGACACCTGAAGACGTGGCTGGTGCAGGGTCCAGGAGAGCCTTAGAGTGCTGGACTCACAGGCTGGAAGCTCTCCTTCTGCCAGCTGTTGCAGAGCCTCATCCCAGAAGGATGTAGGGAAAGCAGGATCCCATCCACTGTGAGCAGAAATGTGCTCAGTCCTGTTCTTTTCAGCCACAGCACATCACGAGCAAATCCCACATGCTATGTGCAGGTGACCAAGTGCCTCTGAATGCAGGACCCGCTTCAACCGGAAGGAAGGGCTCGCTCTGTAACTGGAAGTGATGTCCCACGTGTCAGGACTCAGCAACACCAAGTACAGGGGATGACTGGATTAGGCGAGATGGCAAGTGTCTTCATCGTGGAGCACTTGCTGCTGTTTGGTGACTTCTTGCAGGCCATATGAACACAGCAGCTGACAGGACCAAGCTCCTGGGTGTAAGCAGGCTCAGGAGGAAGGGCAAATTCACTCACTACATACAAATACATGTATCCCATAGCTATGAGCACCTAGCAACATACAGGAACACTAGATGTTGTTCAGATGTAGGGCACCAAATGCAACTTTAATAACTGGGGTTTTTTCGCTCTCTGAGGCACAAATAAGAGGCTCTAGGAGTCCCACTGGCCTAATCAGGCCTACTGACCATTGCTTGGCTTGTGCTTGCCCAGGAAATCAAAATTACTTCTTCTTTAGGAAAAAATTCTTCACTGGGAGGGTGGTGAAGCACTGGAACAAGCTTCCCGGGGAAGTGGTCAAGTGTCCATGAAGCATTTATACAACGCCCTTAGACGTAAGGTTTAATTTTTAGGTTGCCCTCTGTGGAGACAGGATTTGGGCTCGATGATCCTCGGGGGTCCCTTCCAAGTCAGGGTATTCTTAACCGAAGGAGCAGGGACCGCGTGGCTTCGTAGTTGTAGAAGAGATCCCATTCATTACTCTGGTCCAGTAAATGAGCTTCTCATCCTGCAAATGATCCTTTCATGACAGAGATGATTGACACAAACTCTGCAAGCTCTGTAATTTTTAAAGGCTGCTCTTGAAGGGAACAAACTGCTGAGGAGAAGTAGAATCAGCTGTGACAGTTGTGTCTCAATATAAATATTTTGCTGTTATATATGGACTGTCATTAACTTCTATATGAATGAAAGTTTCACAAATGGAGGTTCCCCCTCCTTCAAAAAATAAAAATAAACAACCATGGGTGAGCCAGCGTAAAATTCACATCGTAAGCAACAGAGTTCAATGTGTTAAAAACCATTAATCATGCTGAGGTCAACCAGTGCTTTACATATTTCCTCCCCAAACTCTGTCTTGTGGGTGATCTGTATCCTAACAGGTTTTGTATTGCTGAGTTGTAAAGCATTCCTGATGAATTGTTTTTGGCACTCAGTCCAAAGCCTTGAAAGCTCAAGTCCTTGAAAATAAAAAGCAGAGCCTTCCTTTAACATTAGTGTTGGACACAACACTGGAACACAGTCTGCATTGTGTGCATAACAGGAGAAGAGCCTATGGCCTGTGCATAGGTTTGTCTGTGACATCAGGGAGAGTCAGGAGGCTATCAGCAGTGTCAGCAAAGCCATTAGAGAAACGAGAGCACATTTGAAGGGAAGGCTATTAATATTAAATCTATTCCTCCCTCACTCTGCCACAGTAACTGTGGGATTTGTTACTACCCCTCTAACTCCCACCATCCGACAGTGACCCAGTCCATTCTCCCTGCTGTCTTGTTATTCTCCCTGCCTTTCCTTAACATCTCGCTCTCATTAGTTTCCTCACACTTTTGACAGAAACGTGCCTTGTTCTCCTACATTGTGTGAAGAAGAAAGGCACAAAAACTCCTCTGGCTTCCATCCTTTTATCCTGCCTTTTCAACAGTCACCATGAACAGTCATACTGAATTTTTCCCTACTGACCTCATCCTTCACTCAGTCCCGTCTGGCTTCTCCCTTGAAATTACATCCTTCCAGATACAGTGAAGCACACCTCCTACCTGAATCTAGGTGTTCTTGCTCCACTTTCACTGTCCCTCAACTTTCAGCTGCTTTTATGAACTCTTTATTATGTTTGTCATGCTTCTCCTCTTTGTATCCAGCCTTCCTTTGCTTTTTGCCTTTTGATTAGGCGTTCAACATGTTATTCAACATCTCTCCTTCCTTTTCTTTCCCACTTTTAACAAAGGATCCCACGACTCCATCCTCTGTCTATGCCTTTTCTCCTTCAGCTTCCACACCTATTTTTATCTGTCATTTTTTTCTCAACTTTCTCTCCAGTCTACATCCGCATTACAGGGTTGCCTTCAGCTGTCAAAAACCACTTATTGTATGGTCTTCCTCTATGTGGGGAACCACAAGTTTAGCATAATCTATTATCTTTACCAAGTTTCCATGTCCTCTACTTGTTCATAGGAGTAACTTTCACCGTGGCCAGGCTATACATCTAATATATGTGTCTAAAGTGTTCCTCTTCCTTTCCTTCTTACATCATGAAAATACAATTTAGTTTTTGATTCATCAAGATCTTTCTTCAGGTGTCCACCGCTTCATGTCTTTGCTTTTCATGTCTATGCTGTTCATGTCTATGCTGTTTCCACTAATTTTCTGCCACTTGTCAGAGCGCCTTTGGTGAACACTTACCTCAACTGCTCTCCTAGAGTTGGTGCAGTCTTCAGCATGAAAACAGGTCAATTATATATAAATTCTGCTTTCTGTCAAACTAAACTTCAAGAGTTTTGTATAGACAATAGATAATACACAGCCTCCCAGGTAAAAATAAAAGTGTTTCAGAGAGATTGGTCAGGAAAAAAACCAATGTAGTATTAAATTACATCTCTTTCAGGAAACAGAAGAATGCAACTAGAGTTACATTTGCAATCCAGACAAAGTTCTTTAGTGAATGATTTTATGAGCTGTGTATGAAAGAGGCAAACTCATCGGCATTCAAAATGAGTATTGTTACATTCTGTAAATAAGCAACACTCCTAGACTGCACAGAAGTACACAGGACCATTCTTTTTTTTTTCTTTCTGTTCTGTTCTTGTTCTCATCATATAAAATTATCATCTGAGAACTGTTAAAGCATTTTTAGGCAATAAGTAAAAATAGCAATATGTAATTCGCTGTCATATGGCACTGTTATATGGTATGCCATACAGTTATACCTCATCTACACCTACTTATACCCTGTCATAATTTATTTTGTCCTTCAAAAGACCACCCAGGTCTTCCTAAATTACCGATAATCCATAACATAAAAGGACAACTCTTCTATTCTCAGGCAGATGAAACTGCTTTTCACTAATAACCCCTTCAGGACTTAAAATTATAGTACTATTGTACCTCATGGCTGAGGGTTCGTGAGTTTAACTATGCAGACTAATTTTTCATAAACCTTGCACCTTGAATCAAAAGATCATTTCTCCATTTGCTTTCAGTATGGTCAATAGAAATCTATTCCTGGATTTCAGCAGAAGCTTGATCAGACACATATTTTCTGTGATACTCAACTTCATTCGTCACTGTTATCTACTATTTATTCTTCACCACTTGACTAGGGTTGTGATTAAAACACAACTAAACTAAACAACTAAAGAAAGTTAAAGGACATTAAAAAACATGGCTGCTTTAATGAAATGAGATAATATGTGGCAAAAAACAATTTATAAAATAAGACAAATATTGTCTGCATAAGAATTAACAAACTGTAATGAAGGAAATATAATAAAATTGTGCAGAGTCTTCATTCCAACAGTATTTTGTTTAAATACAATGCATAGTCATTTTAAAAAACAGCTATGGATTGTTCATAGTAATTACAACTTCACCTATGCTTGTGAAAGAGCATTAACATAGGGTTGTGAGGGGGTTGTGAGGATCATCTCCTTCATTCATATGATCACTTTCACTTAGTTATTCCACTTTTTCTTTGGTTATTTCTCCATGTCATGTCTTGTCCTTTTTTGCCATTAAATGCTCAGAAAAAAATTTCTATTCCACATTTATAAATAACCTAGCACAACAGGACCTCAATCCTGGTTATGAGATTCAGAAATAATTTAACTTCTAATTATAGTCACTTCAGCATTATTTACGGCCGGCCACAAGAACAGTTCTATTTAACTCCGAGCTAAATAAAACTGTAAACAGCATTGCTGTTAGACCCTTGTTTTTGTGATAGAAACCGTGGATTAAATGAATGCTTTAAGCATAATAATTTTCTCTCTTGTATAGGAAAGAAAATGTTTTTTATATACAGCCTCTCATGTCGATAAACTGAATGTACAATTTAACTCTTCATGGAAACCAGTGATAGATGTTCCACCTCAAAATTGCTAAGAAGCACTATGTTAGCCTCTAACCTCAGCTGCCCCAGTATCTGCTGGGGGTAAGTGGATGTAGCAAGAAATTTCTTGGTCCTTAGAGCTTGCCAATGGTCTGATTTAGAGCAGCCCGTGTCACATCTGGCTAGCTGTGACCCCAGAGGGCTGCCTGCCAGCTGGGATTTGCCAGAACATCGTGTGCTTTGGACATTCCCCTGTTCCCACAGTAACGTTCTTGTCAGGGGCTGCAGGGAATGTGCTAAGCAATGAGAATACCCAGCTGAGGAGACGCGGCAATTTTCCAGGCATCTACAGTGCCGAATAAAGGAGCTCAGACTAACACCCTCTGAAGCTGTTTGCAAGAACAAACCCTCTTATTCCAGGACTGAAAGATCACACCACACTACACCAGTCCTGGCTCTGAAGGACAGAAGGGGAAACATTGCAAAGACATTTCTATTTTAACTAATAGGATAGCTAAGATAAGCAGTGCTAAGCTGCAACTGTGTTTGGATGGAGAGCACTAAGGTAAATCCAGATAACAAGGCTTTGTGCTTACAGGGCACCATTCCGTCTTGAAGCACTACTATCCATCTTTCGCAAGGTTTCACGTTTGTATTTACTATTGCCCATCAGTGGAACATCATCTTTATAAAAATCAGTGTATATAAAATGAGATATTTTGTGGTAATGAAATATTTTTTCACTTAACCTCTCTTTGCAAGGTAAAATACCTACTTCAGACAGGCCTGAACCAATAACCAGCAGTGTTTTTCTCAAAAATAACATTCTTTGAGTGAGACTTAGAAGTGAGGCTCTAACCGCCAAGAGCACTTAAAAATCCCACCCCATTTTAAACGAAGACCTAATCAACTACCTCAGCTCATTATCTTCTGCTCGTTCACTTCCTGTCCCAAACCGCTACTCAGGATTGCCCAACAGCATTGGGCGGTTATTGAATTCCTCTCCCATCGATCACAGCGCTCTAGCGCTGGGCTGCTGAAGCTGTGAATAGTTTTGCAAATCCCTGATGAAATGCATAAAGCACTTTGGGGGAAGGTTGATAAATGAAAGCTTCGTAGAACTTTTTTGTTTAGCACAAGAGCTTAATGGAGCATGATCGTGGTGGGTGGTGTGCACCTTCGATGGGAGGCAAGGTGGGGGGACAGAAAACAATCTCACTGAAAAAAAAAAGGAAGAGACAGAGACAGTAAACACGAAGCCATGGACTTTTAAGAGAAGATTTCTTAAGCAAGCATGTTCCAATACACAGCACATATATTTTCTATTGCTTTGAAATTGCATCTGCTTTTTATAAGAGCAGGGTGATTATTATATAAGAAAAGCCTATTTGCCTGAGTATGTGGTTACACATTTTCTACTGACTTCACAAATTGTTCAAATTTCAGTATTTGTTGGCTTCATTATAAACCAGTGTTATTACTGGCAGCTACTATAAGGTATTAAAAAGACTTTTTTTATTGTTACTGTAGTGTGGTATTAAGGATCAGAAAGTCATCTGAAATAAGTGAAAGCTGAAAGGGCACGAGTCAATATACATTGTATTTCAATTTAAAAATCTTACTAAAGTAAATCACGTTCTGCTCACCAGGCCAAGGAACCAGCAGATCCCACAGATGTGTGATGTCTTCTGAGATCTCATCCGTTAGAGCTCTCTGGTTCAAACCAAATCCCACCTGACCACTCTGCTCGGTTGAAGAGACTCATGTTGACTGGGCTTTGTGCTTTTGTATACCTCCTACCGAAGGTACTTTCTGGACTCATCTAGCACCAATTCTGGTAATTCTTTTTATGTAATTCACCTCAAATAATCTGCATCTGGCTTTGTTTTCCTGGGTGGTGTTTCGCCTATTCATTTGGGGAAGAGGCTTGGGGAAGAGTGGCTGGAAAGCTGCCCAGCAGAAAAGGACCTGGGGGTGCTGGTGGACGGCCAGCTTAACATGAGCCAGCAGTGTGCCCAGGTGGCCAAGAAGGCCAACAGCATTCTGGCTTGTATCAGGAATAGCGTGGCCAGCAGGAGTAGGGAAGTGATTGTGCCTCTGTACTCGGCACTGGTGAGGCCTCACCTCGAGTCCTGTGTTCAGTTCTGGGCCCTTCTGTACCAGAGGGACATTGAGGTGCTGGAGCGTGTCCAGAGGAGAGCTACCAGGCTGGTGAGGGGTCTGGAGACCAGGTCATATGAGGAGAGGCTGAGGGAGCTGGGCACGTTTAGCTTGGAGAAGAGGAGGCTGAGGGGAGACCTCATTGCCCTCTACAACTACCTGAAAGGAGGTTGGAGAGAGGTGGGTGTTGGCCTCTTCTCCCAAGTAAATAATGACAGGACCAGAGGAAATGGTCTGAAGTTGCGGCAGGGGAGGTTTAGGTTAGATATTAGGAGGAATTACTTTACTGAAAGAGTGGTCAGGCACTGGAACAGCCTGCCCAGGGAGGTGGTTGTGTCACCATCCCTAGAGGTGTTTAAGAAATGTCTAGATGTGGCACTTCAGGGCATGCTCTAGTGGCAGAGACTGTAGGTTGTTTGGTTGGACTCGATGATCTCAAAGGTCCTTTCCAACCATGAAGATTCTATGATTCTATGATTTTGTTAGAAGACTTTTTCAGAATTTCACTGCTCTGAGGGGTGGGAAAACAGAAAATCAGATAAAATTCCATTCCCAAAGGAGACAGGTTAAATCTCTGTTCATTGCTTACATTTTTACTCTGTTTCATTGGTAAACTGAAACACAAAAATTGGTTTATAAAATCTACAATAACAGACCCAGGTAAACTTTTTCCTTCACAATATGAAACTAGAATCGTACAAGCATGTGAAATTTCAGGGCAGCAAACCTGTGCCTACCTTCATCCTGGTAAACTGAGACCACAGAATGTACCCGTGTGCATTAACAAGTGGGAACATTTCAGGCTGAAAAGAATAAACACATAGACGAATGTTACGCAAGCTGTTGGTTTTGAAGACAGTACAAAAACATCAATTATTTTTCTGTCTTCCAAACTGAAGTGCTCAAAGAACATGAGAATTGTTCATAATCCAAATGCCTTGAGTACGTACGGGGGGGTCCCTAACTTTTCAGTGAGACACTGAATGCAATGGCTAGATTTCATAGGGTCACATTGAGTGCTAAAGTCAGACGGAGCCACCTTGCATCCCTGAGGGCAAACCGCATCTTGTTGGGTCTGCTTTCAGGTACAAGATGTTCAGAAAAATCAGGTTAAGGTCTGATGCGGTGGGACAAAAGGACTGAAAACAAAGCCAACACAACCAGCAAAATGAAGCGTTCATCTCAATTTATGGCAGAACTATGTGCAGACTATTAGAAAGCATATGTCCAGTTTGCTAAGTATTACTGGGGGAGAGGGAAAGGCAGTCAGAGAAGTGTATAGTTTTCCACGGCTTTACTAGCCTGGGTAAACTTTCACTGTCTACCGGTTTCACCAGATTTGAGACAGCATCTGCAATGCTATTATTTACAGCAGTGCCAAACTCTTGATAAGTTGCCACATCAGCTCTGCTCTTGGGTACAGGCGCAAGATACTCGATGAGCCTAGCTCTTCATAAACTCCAGCCAAGACAAAAGATTATCAGTTTTCTATCAGTAACACACTGCAGTTGTTCAAATGACAGGTTATTTTGACACCTACTGGCCAACTCAGAGTACAGCATTGTTAAATAGCCAGGTTGAGACAGTGCCAAGAGTAGGCAGATGTTAAAGCCAGCCTCAATAAAGTAAAAACCCTTTTTTTTTTTCTCTTCCCCCCTCCCCTCCACTGGAAGTCAATGTATGGTTGGAAACTCCAAAGGCAGGACAGAGTGCTGAAGATCCCAGCCTAGTCTGAATCACAGGGTTATTTTAAAATAATTTGAGGGGATAAGGACAGGGAGAGGAGGGGAAGGAATAGGAATATGGGGACCGGGAAGCAGGATCCTACTGGGAGAGCATAGCATTTACATTTGTAAGCACTGGTGTGGTTAATGGCTCGAAAATATCTCTTAGGCATCGATGCATGAAATCCATTGCCAGGTCCAGGTGTTGAAAAAGGACTTGACTGATAAGAAAAGGCTGGTCAGAATTGAGAGAGCTACCAGTGATATAAACAACTGCCAATTCGGGGAAAAAAAGGATTAATCACTTCTGGAAGTTAATCTGAGCACCACTGCGCCCAAATACCGTTACTGGATTATACTATCAGGGTCCATACAAAGAGAGGGGCGCTGTTATATTACAAGTCAGTTAAAGCATAGCATGAAAGTAAATCTAGGGCTATGGGATGAAAAGATTGATGAACCTTATGATATTTTGACACTGGAAGTCAAAAAGCATGGTTATTGTCAACTCTCCTGCCAGGTTGACACAGGTACAGAATTAGTAGATGAGGGTACAAAATTACAATCCTGCCCAATTAGTTTAGTCTACAAAATGGAGAAATTGCTAAGGTCCAGAAATGAGATTTTTTTTTGTAGAGAAGAACTGGGTGCATTAACTTAAGTATCAATCCCAACATTTCCAGTCTTCTTTCCAAGAACTTCCACACTCCACATTTCCGTGGCTGTGCACCTGAACAGAAGAGGGATCCTGCAATGCAAGGCAAAGCAGAGAAAAGCTCAGAACAAATTTTCCAGCCTTCAGCTGCTCCCAGCCAGTCCTTTGGATTTAGCTATACTGTAGACAGCGTAAGCAACAAGTCATGACATAATTTTTGCTAGTCCTGTTTCTTTATCACTCTCAACCTCCATATTTGTATTTCCATAGAGAGAAGTTCTCCATTGCTTTTTTGCTTCATATTTTCACTGATTTTTTTTTCCTACGCCTTTACCACCATCTTGAAATGAAACATGAACCTAGTAATGTTCAAACTTGAGCTGAACCTTGAAAGTGATGATATCTGAGTGGGTTTGAAATTAGATGAGTTCTCCTTTCCTTCATTCAAATGCTTGGGAGAAGATGTCAACCTGCTTACACAGATACGGGGTCTGGCTGACATTTTTAAACACCGCAGAATATTTTTACAAGCAATGTGTGCAGTATTTGGGATGCTAAGTCATTGCAGAAGGATTTTGTACACTACTTCAGAAAAAGTGTCCAGTGTTGAGAGAGCTCGTCCAGAGCTCATACTTCACGTGGGACTCTGAGAGAATATAGCCATTCTTTAAACAAGCAGCCTACAAGCTAATGTCACCCCTGCATGATGGCTAAAAAAAAGCAAAGTGAAGCTACAGTCAATAGACAAGTACCAGTTTTGCAGTTTGACCTATCTGGCAAAATGTATCTCTTCAGGCTGTGCATCCCGCTGAGACAGGCAGTATCTTTTTGCTCTGATAAGAAAATAGTCCGAAGTCTCTGGTAATGAGAAGCATTGTGGTGAGACAGATAGGAGCATAAATGTGTATACAAGAGGAATTACACCGTAAGGGTGTAAGCAACAGCAATCCAGGCATCTGCAGAGGAAGAGGTGCTGACTGCAGTTCCCGAGGTGTTGCTAAACCCATTTTTTTTTGTATTTGAATTAGCTGCAGGGAAAACATGTGCTGAGCATGGACACCAGTGTGTTCGGTGTAGCCCGACCGTGAGCAGAACAACCACTGCAACAGAAACATTGCAATTCCAGTATCAGACAAGAAGGCACAGACAAATGCAGATGGGCAGATGGGAAACCATGAAGAAAATTGCACTGGTCATCCTGAAGTGCAGCAGTCTCAGCTTGCCAGGTGCCTGCTACTCTTTTTGTACGGTTTGGGGGAAAAAAAGAATTGTTAAGAAGCAATACTTAAAATTCGTCTTCGTGTTAAGTTAGTATCAGTCTCTCCCACCCAATAAAATGAGGAGAAAAAGTCTTGAGTTCATGCCCTCCAGCAAAATTCAGCTGAAGAACTAGAGGCGGTATCCACTGCATCTAAAATGTTAGCAGTGCAGAATCAACATTCTTGAAACTTTATACCATCAAATGATGAAGCTAAAAGTCCCTGGTAGCTATTGAGCCTGAGGTCAGATATTCTACAGCTGCACTCCAAACACAAAAACAACTTTTATCTTAAGCCTCCCACGATACTTCAGATGCCTTAAGCAAAACTCCCCTCTTACACATGCACACTCTGCTGCTGTTTGCTCTGCTCCTGTGGGCAGAACTGGTGGGATTCCCGCTCGAGCAGAGCGGGCAGAATAGCAGAGCTGAGATCTTCTCCATGATTCCTGTGGGGAAGAAGCTGCATTTTAACAAGGCTGCCCAGAAAGACCAGAATGCATATGATCGTTGAAACGTTCACAGGAAAAGCCTGTGAACAAATTTCATAGCTTGGTTGTGCTACCTCACCAAGATTTTATCTGCTCATTTTATCATTTAAAAAAAAATAAAAACAAACAACCAAACATACATTTTTGCCGGATAGGGAAAGATACTCTCCTGTGTCTTTCAATATAGTATTTCAGGTATGTGTTAAGAATAGCACCAAAAAGCACTTAAAAATGGATAAGGCTGTAGGAAAAGCCTTTACCTCCAGGGATGAAGGCTACATGCAGGCACTGAAGAGAATAAGAATGGGAATGACAAGGCTAGCGTAATACTAGCCTTAGTGTTGCATGCTATTTGCTCTACAGCTGTAGTTTGTGTGAGTAGGAAGAAGCCATGCGTTTAGAGAGGGGAGAGAAGAGGGAGGAAGCAGTTGGCCAAACTAAGGTAATTTTGTAGCTGTATGGGTTACGGATATATATGGGTGAAACAAAGGAAACCCCAGACCGCATTTTTCCTCCCACTAACTAACTGGCCTCTGATCTCTGATCATCTGCTCCCCCTACAGCTATAGTTCTCCTGGCTTATTTGAGGATTTAATTTCAAATTACACATGTGCAAATACAGACTGAAATCCCATTTTACCACCAGTTTGATCACTACTGTCTGAACTAAAATTCTAAAACACAGTGACTCTAATGTAGTTATGTTTCTTGTCTGCTATTTGTAGTATAATAAGATACAGAAGCCAGGAACCCACTGTATCAAGCACTGTGCAAACATATCCCTGTAAATTCTTCCACCATGAGTTTACAATTTACGTACACAAGGGTTGAACTATGTTAACACTACTGCTACTTCCTTTTTTTTTTTTTCCTAGGCTCTGAAAGACCTAAACATCAAGTTGACTGTATATGTTATAAATATTTTCTAAATATTATTTACCCAAGAGGCAGGATAACAGCTTTGAAAGTACAAGTACAATGTAGAAACACTTAAAACACACCCAACTTTCCCATGCCTCTCCCCTGCAGTCCATTGAACATAAACACCCACTACCGTTTTCTCCTAACACCCTTACATTAAGCATTTCCAATAAAACCAGAGTTTGTCTCTACCTTCAAGGCACCACTAAACAACCGTCTCATTCCTTTGCCCAAACAGCGGTATCTTCTGGCTGCCCCATCTCATCTTTATTTCTGACTGGATTTTTTCCACACTGCCCTAAAGTTAATGGAACTGCCAACTAGAAAGGGCAGAATCCCCTTAAAAATACTTCTGTCTCAAACTAATTTCTCCTTGCTACACATAATTGCTATCAGGTTTCTGTAGTATGCTAAATTGCCTTTTTTTTTTTTTGTCTTAGAGTGTACCTAAAGATGGCAGGTCCTCTAGGGCCTATAACTCTGAAATGGCTGGTCCAACAGACAGCTTGACACATTTAATAAAAGAGAAACAAAACTGGAGTTTATGATAAATATGATGCCACCTTCACTTCTGAATTAATTCCATCTTCTTCTGTCTAAGAATATAACTTGAAAAATAATCCTTCCAGTGGGCTTCCCAGTGCATATTCTCTTTCTACCTTTAAGCACTAAACTCAGTGATCAAGGGACTGTTTCCATTTTGCGTCTTGCACAGAATTGAGCAGTTTTGTAATTTGTGATGAATGTCTGAAAGCAAACAAGGGAATGTACCACCTGAAGTTTCCATTAGAGACCACTGACTAAATTTGTACAGAGACATTAAATGTAAATTTCTGCAGAACAAACCGGAATAGTTTCTCCTTCACGACCAACTAGCACACCTTTTGTGACTTAACCTTTTTCTTTCAGAAATCATTTTAATTAATTGATTAAAGCATAAATTTATTATCTTGGTCGAGATTCTTACTTGCTTTAAAAATCTGTTTTTTCTTCCCCTATTAGAGAAGTTATTACTGTCACAAATTATTTAGAAGTGATTACAACAAAAGAACACCTCAGAATCATCTTTCTGTCACACGCCATTGCTCAGGGAAAGTTTCCACATTTTAACCAGTGGCAGGTTCACCCTTCCTGCCATCAGTGGATTCATCTTAATATATTGAATTTGAAGGAATTCATTCTGGTGATTAAAAAGATCCAGAAATTTATTTAATGGACATTTAATTGCTGAAGAGGGTATAATTTTAAAGCTATTCATCATGTTTTAAGTAGTTTATTACATGTAACTAGCCCATTTAAAACTCAAGGAGCTTTGATTTCACTAATATTAATATTTGTCCTAAGTTACTACTAATGATGGATGCCAGTGTGAAACGATCCTTTTTCCTTTATATATATCTGACCTGCAACCACCCAAGCTGTGAGGCCACTGCAGATGCACCAGAGAATCCATCTTACAGTTGCAGTCATGTCTAGTTTTTCCTCTTTGCTTTGTAACTTATCAAAACAGATGTAGGAGTTTGGAGGGAAATGAGCAGTTTTATATTATTGTGTATTCTAAATAGCTGACTACTCAGCCAAAATAAACTTTGGCCTTCTAGTAGCTTTAAGGCAGCACTGGCACATGTAAAACAAAGCATACAACAATACATACCACAATGAGTGCCAGATGTTCATGGGAGAAAACACACAGCTGTTGGGCTTAGATCACCTGAACTCTTTTAAAAGCCAAAGACACCAGTCACCTTTGTTGAGCTGTCAGATTAGCAGAGGGACTGCAAAGACTGGAAGCAAGGAAGGGTCGTCTCAGTTACACTGAAGAATGCCAATTTATGCCTCATCAGCCAGCTGTCATGTAAAATTCCTTATGATAGACAGGACTAAAAATAACTGATTTTTCTTAATTGTACTGTTAGGCACATTGAAATAATCTAGTTACAGTCACTCTTCTATTAGAAGCTGAGTGTTTCTCAAGTTTACTGTAAAAACCCAATTGACTCCAATTCCTTGTTCTTCTATCCAGAAATAGTGCTGAGCAACTCAGTGAGAGGTTATTCAGCACGACTAAATTTCACCATGCCGTGAATTACAAGCAAGTGGACTGGAAACTCCTGAATTCTACATAGTAATAAAATAACAGCTAGGAATTATGATTATCCCACATACACAAACATAAGATAAATATTGGGTGATACATATCCCTGACATGGAGTTTCAATAAAGATGAATTTTGCTGAAAAGATAGATTACAACAAACCATTAAGCTATTATAGGTGGAGTTACCCCAACTGCTGAAACAAACTCTGGCAAAACTAACCCCCAGAAGAGCACTTCCCTTAAAAGGATATAGCTACAGGATTTTAAGTCATTTTGATGAAAACCAGTTGTAAGACTAAACACAATATTCCATTCCCAGTGCTGAATTACAGTAAAAGCAACCAATATGTTCCTCAGTTTTCTGAGCATCCAAACAGCAGGATCATGTATTCTTCTAGAATGATTCAGGGGTTACGCTGTTTGGATCAGTTATCTAAAATTCTGCTAGTGTACACTGTCACAAACATAAGCATACTATTTTTAAATCACAATAACCAACTGAACAATCTATTTTTAAGCCTATTTTTGTTGAGCTCTTATGCTGTGTGTGTATCCAGCTGAAGACACCTAATGATCTGTTGTGTTTGCACACACTTTTTCAGTTATTTCTCTGAAATTCAGTCAGGGCCAGTTCCACAAGAGTGTTTATCTGCTTATATCCAAATTTCTATGCTAATTCCCACTAAAATTTGGAGATTAAATATCTCTAGATCCTTAGAAATCACTGGGTTCTGATAAGGTTCTCCTCACATCTGCCCAAGACAATAGTTTCGTCCTCACTTGCTAGAGATGTTCAACAGAAACATACAGGTTTTCAATTAGTCAAACTGTGTTCATTGTGGATTTAGAATTTTGAAATTCACCATGTGTTCATGGTGAATTTATATTTTTATAGGTGAATTTTGAATTTTATATACCTTAAAGGCATTTTTTCAATACAACTGTATTGGGGAGGTGGGGGGAACCCCAACCAAATTCAGAATATTGAGACTATACAATGGATAGCTTTACATTTCCTGTGTCTCGTACATTTCCCTTGTCTCATAGAGCTGTAAAAGCATGGCAACAGAATAAATGAAGACAGTCATAACGTGGAGGCAAACACTTCACTACCATAAGCAGTCTCACTACAATTACTGGAACTATTCACATCCATGTATGAAGCTGTCAGTACAATTACCATTCTACATTTTATCCTCTCACCTTCTCACTATTCAACAGAATCACCTTTTATTCTTGTTTTATTACGTTCAAATATAAAATAAAGCTCCTTTTGTGAATGTAAAGTATACTTCTGATTAGCACAAAGAAACAAAGTCCAAACAAAAGCAATCCCAACTCCTACCCGTTGCTCCTTTACTGGTCCCTGTGTGTGGCTGACACTACTTACGATATGATAGCAGATCTGGGGCATTTTCTCTAACTGATGACAACAATGTTTACACGGTGCTAGCCCATGAAAAATTTGTCTCCAAAAGCCCATGCATTAAGTTCCTTGTTCTCGGTCTCCACATGCTACTACACTCTTGTGCTTTAACGCATCCGTGTTGCATTTCCCCAGTACAACTCTGTACATGTCAAAATTAGACACGTAAGTTTTTAGTCTTTGTGAATCCCAGACTTACTCTGTCCTCACTTGGAACCAATATGCTCTAATATTTGTCTCATAAGCAAATTATGTCATGGTAAAAACTTCAGGATGTATTAAACATTTGCTGAGAAGTTTATATCAGTCTTTATGGAGTTAGACTTTATGCAAAGAGTCTATGAGGCCCCTCTGCTTTCCATGAGGTATGAGAGTCTATGAGATTCCTATAGTTTCATATTCCGCTATTAGTTAAGGACTTTATTGCTTCCTAAATAAATAAAGCAATTCAATCCATAAACTTACCATCGTATAACTTACTTAGTACCACAGGTCTGACATTACCCATCTGAACATGTGATTACCAAAAACAGGTGAACAATTTTTTTGGTCACAGCACTGTATTTCTTTCTATATGCACTGAGAGAAACACAGAGAAAAAAACTGAAACTCTTGTAATGAAATGTAACAAATATCTTAAATATTTTCATTGCTGTAAAATCTCATGGGTGGTTTCATGGAAACACCCCCTTTTTATTAAATCTAATAAATTCAATGCTTCCTTAAGCTGTTGCCTCAACTGAAGATTTTAATTGCTGTAACAGCACAAAACATTTATTCATACATCTGGTTAGAATTCCTTCTCTTTGACAAATTTAATCAGTGTAATTATCTATTTGACAGGCGCATAGTTAGACAAGGAGAAACCTCAACAAGATGTAATTTACATGCTTCAATTAATCTTTCTAAAAATTTGTACAATCTAACAGATGGATCAAACTCTATGCAAGTATTTGACTAAAGGCTATAAATCAACAATGACATGTTTTCTTTCAGGCAGTAGCTTGAGAAATTAATATTGTTTCACAAAGTTAGACAAAGGAATTGTAAATCTTACACTTATAATAGCTCCCTTCCTCATAAAACTATCTGCTGCATAGAGAATATTGATGATGTAGCATTCTTAACCATGACAAAGAAAGGATAGGTTTTAAATGTATATTAGTCTTGTTAAGTCGTTTTCTTTTATTCATGTAAAGAACTTCATAGCCCTGCATTACTGCAAATTAATGCACATTAACACTGATGAGCAAATAAGTGAAATATCCCAAAAGGCAGACACCACTGTTACCATCTAATAACACAGCATGCCATCAAAGCAGAGACACTTCCCTGACCTCATATTTTCCATTAACATTAAAAAAAAAACAATTAAAAATAATGTGATATGAAAACAAAACCTGTCCAGGGAAGGTGGTATTACTCTGGGAGAGGCTCCCATAGAGGATTTGTGCTGTACCGGAGAGAGGACTATGTCACTGCTGACCCTCACTGTAACAGATGGCGTCCCACTACTGACAGCCCATGAAGCCAGCATCCGGCAGCCCCAACTAGGGACTCTGTATTGCTCCATGGTCCCTTGAGCACTGATACCACAATAGGAGGGCTCAGCACACCTACAGTTGGCTCTCCGAGAACAGCTCTGGGTGTATAGGCTGAAAGCCTCTCAGTTGAGACCAGCCTGGACCTCCCAAGCTGCCCTCAGAAGGAAAAGTAAACTCACTGCTTCACACCCCCCAGGAATCAAAATACTCAGTAGCTGAAGTGCGATGGTCTGCAGCAGGTCACCATGTTACCACTGTCTTACTCTCAGTGGTGCCATATGCCACTTGGCCAAGCAAATGGAGACATCCAGAGCTGCAGCACCCGCAGGACTCCCTGCCATCCTGCCCTGGAGGCAAGAGACACCTGACAAACTGCAGGTCTCACCAAGGAAGGGGCTCCTGCTCCAGCTGAGCTCCTGCAAGCCTTGAAGAGTTGTCCGGAGCTGCTGTCTTGTACAGAGCAATGCTGCTGATCAGCTGAGTGATGGCATCCTCCTGTAGACCTGCTTAAACAGCTTCAGCAAGAGGATAGAATAAAACTTGCATCTCTCCCCTGCTATGAAAATGAGCACCATGTCCAAGTGGAATGCCTAATCCCTTCACTATTTAGGTAACCTTTAAAATAAAACCTTATTCACTAGCAGAGCATGCTACCATGCTGCTGTCACAGTATGCTTTAAGATTAGGTACCTTTGAGCAACAACTAATACTTCTTACTCTTTAAAGTGCCACGAATAAAAGAAGTCATAGGAAGAAAGTTTGCCTGGCATAAAAACATAGTCTCTTGGTTGTGACCTTCATCATTCTGCACACTGAGAAGTAATAGGAGCTTCGGCTACAATTAAGGAGCAGGCAACATGCTGCGCAATCCAGGCTGTGCAGTGTAGGATTGGGTGTGAGCAAGAATTTCATTTAAATCTTCCACTTGTTAAATACATCTTTCCATCTGTCTCTGAGTCAGCAGCATCCCCCTCGAGGCTGATACAAAGGCCCAAGAGGAAACGAAACTGTTCCAAAACATTTTCAAACTTAATATATCAAGTCAATATTTAAACACATCTGAGGTTCGCTCTACTCTAAATGAAGGGGTGGGAGTGTTCCTTTCTGAACCACAAGTGTACTTCAAAGGTACACTCTTTTCACTTCAATGTGAAAAGCAGACCTAGTGCTCTAAAGCTACAAAGCCCTAACGCCCTTGATGTCTTAAAGATTATTTAAAATCAAATCAAAATTAATACCAGATGGGGAGGGGCAAGGAAGCCAGAGAAAGCGAAAAAAATATTAACATTCTGTTTTATCTTCAGTTATTTTTGGCATTTCATATTGGTACTTTAATTTTTTTACCCTTCAGTCTGCTATGACTAACTAATTCCGAGCTTAACTGGTAGTGACTATTGGCAATTTTGCTCACTTGTCAGATAATCACAGCAGTTAATTTTTCCAGATCTCTTATTTAATAGTGCTAGGCAATTTATTTGCACCACAATTTATTTGCAAATACTATTCCCTTGTCAATTATTTCTTCTGCTGACTCACTGCACTGGTATTCGCACCCCGCTTATTTACTTAGGCCTTGGATCCTGCTAGCGCTTATGTTCACAACTTATTGCTCACACGGAGCCAGCCAGCGGGACTATGCACGGACTAAAGGCTACCATCTCACGCAAACCGTGGATACACACAGTCAAGAGTTGCACGTACAGTAAAAAAAAAAAAAAAAAAAGGTCTTGTTTCACAGCATAAAAGCAACCATTACAAATCCTTAAGCAACTTGGGAACAGAGAACAAGACAGCACATTTTTCACTCTTAAGCTTTCCATAAGGAAACAAAAAGAATAATGTGTAAAAAGACAATGATCCTATGGCATGAATAACTTGCAGCAACTGGTATAAGAAAAAAACCCACAGTCTAAAATGAATTTACGCAGATTACTGATTGAATATTAAGAACATGAACACATTCCCAACACAACCCTTTTGTGGGAACTAGGAATAATCTTGAGGGATATATTTTAAGAAGCTGAAAAGGTCCCTTTTTATAATTTGCTAGCTCAATCTAACTGAAAACCCAATTAAGATGCAAGATAATTTGCTTTAAAGTATCCTAAATGTCACATGGCAGCCTTGGCTCCACCACAGCATATTTATACATGTATATTATATTGTGTATATTACACTACATTATATTATATTCAAAAAAAGCCATATGGAAGAACATTAAGCCTCCAAAAGCCAAACACTGAAAAGTTAGCAAAAATCCAGAGTTCAAGTTGCCTGTTCCACCATAGCGTAGACATTTTGACACCATCTCCCATTACATGGCCGCTTACTCTTCTCCCTAAAGAAACCCTCCCCCAGATATTGCATATTTCCTCCCTCCCTCACCCAGAAAGGTGCAGTACATTCTGTTATTTACTGCGTGAAAGCCTTACTGTGAGGGCAGGATTCATTTCCTCCGTGGTGAATGTGGTGTTGCACATCCCCATAGTAACTGAGTGCTTCAACCACGCACGTATTTTCACAACACCCCTGTCTCCATCCTCCGTCACTCCGCTTGGTCCCAATCCCTTTGGCAAGCTGTTGCCTTCCACAGTTTCTCACGCCCCAGTCACCCAATTCCTCATGTAATCTTGGTCTCAGCCACACCTAGAGAACGAGATTTCCATCCAAGTCATAACTCCAGCAAAAAAAAATTTAAAAGGTAGGGTTTAACCCTGATTTCTTTGTGCACCTTCTGATGAAGCTCCTCTCTGACTCCTACAGACCTGCCAGAGAGGAGAAACACCAGCCCAAACAGCCAGAGTTTAGCAAAGTTTTTATGAACTGAATGCAGGGAATTGGAAGGGGTAATGTCTTTGCAGAAGTTGCAGCAGTTCTGCCAATAGTTTTTATAAAAGACGACACCAGCTTCTAGGGAAAAGGAATTTGAACTAAGGAAAAAAAAAAAAGCACATGGGGTTAAAATCACCCCCTGGAACAGAGAAAAGCACGCGTTTGCAAATGCCACTTCCAAGGTTAGGGCTGTTTCATTTTGCACCACTTTAAGGGCCAGTTCCCCGCAAAACGTGCCTCTTCCGAAAAGCAGGCAATATTAACAGTTGTAGTGAAAAGTGTTGTTTATGTGTATTTTTGAATACTTCCAAAAAGCAAAATATATTACATATTCTGAATTAACTGTTGCTATCCTTGCAGATTTTGAGGTTTTTTTAAAAATAACAATAATATGAAATCACACTTCAAGACCGGTGGTTTTTGTTTTGTTTTTAAGCTTAAACACAGTGTTACTCTTCTTCCCTCTATAGTAATTGAAAAAATATTCTTGGAAATTTTCTCCCATTAACACATTGTGGTGGTCAAACCAACACACCCCTGCATGTCGAGGAAGGGCCTGTGTTGATGAGCTGATCACCCACAAACACAAACCCACATATCCTTTATGAAGGCTGTGTTCCTCTCCATCCCCTTCTGCAGGTTCTCCTCAACCTGACCAACATCGCTGCATTACAGGACACCACCTGGGTAACCCAGACAAATCAGCTGTGGGTACACGCCTTGGGTCAAATATGTCTCTTCTGCAGTATCCCTGAGCACAAACTACACCAGCTCCTAAGAGGAAACCAGAGCGCAGCGTGGGGAATGCTATGCTATACTGTCCTAAAAACGAGCGGTCTGCTCTCTGTCAGCCTCTGAACATTTGGATTCCCCTCAAACACCGAGTCCCCAGCAGCTTGGAGTCCGAAGAAAGTCCTGGCACTGTCTCCACATCTCAGAGTTCACGGCCTGAGCATAAATGCCAAAAGGCCAAGAGTGGTGGCCTTTGAGACAAATGTTTGAGGCTGGAGGCCCCTTCTGTGCTCCTTCGGTCACTGTTGTACCTCTGAAGCTCCTCTTTGCAGGACAGCGGTGCAGCTGAGCACCCTGTAAACACTCATACGAACAGCAGCAAAGCAGTTTCATTCTTGTAGACCAAGCAATCCCATGACAGCATAGAGGTACCAGCCTTCCACTGTGCAGTATCAGCCCCAGTAGCAAACCCGTGTTAGAGGTGTGAGGCAAAATTAACTTTTTCTTTTATCAAATAATTCATAGAAGAACCGCCCCTGCAATGTCAGCTTCTAAAGATCTTGCAGCAACCAGGAGCACCCAGTCTTCACACGAACCCTTCCTACCTCCTAACATGAGAGACCAAATTTTTTCCTACTCGCAGCTTTAAGACCAAGTAAAATGTCTCAAGTTAAAAAAAATAATAATAATAATTTAGCAGCACACTGACACACACAAAAAAAAAAATAATGGGCTTGGGTTTATTTCAGCTTTATCAAATCCCAGTGATTTTTTAGAACATTTATTCAGCTGCTCTGGATAAAAAGTAAGATCTAAAATATTTTGAACTGTCATCAGATGTAAGACTCTCTCATAAATTACAAATTGAAAGGTCAATGACTGTGTGAGTGTAAATGGTAACCAATTAGTAATCTGAGGCAGGAGTCCAACTGTTATGAAATCCATCTCCTGACTTTATTAAGTTGCAGATTAAGAACTGTGTAAACCCCAGTCCTTTATGCATCTATTATTTATTAAAATTCAGCAAATGTTTTGAAGGCCACACCAGCTTAGTGTGGAAACAACTTTGAATCAAAGAGCCTCTGCTTTTTTGCCATAACTTGTTGTACTGCTTGTGGTTTTAACACTTTCTAAAATGGACACTCTTCAGGTGAAGGATGTAAACCCTCCCTATTATCCTTACAGCTACCTCCTCAGGATATGAAGTATTAATCTAGGCTTGAAGTAAAAGAAATCTTGCAATCTCACCACACAACAGGTATGGATTTCCTGAGGTATTATCGCATGTCCATAACAGAACCACAGAGAGGAGCCCACACCTCCTGGCCCCAATCCAAGGGCCCCATCCACAAAAGCTGGCTCTCTTTTTAAATGCCTTCTTGTCAGCATTTGTCCAGAATTACTTTTCCAACTCTGTGTCTGCCTAGACGCCAACGTCAAGCACTGAAGTGCAAGTTTTTCAATCAATAATACAAAAGTTCCTGTACAGTTAACGCGTTCTCTGTACCTAGTGTAGTGATGGCTCAGGTGATGCCATCAAACATGCAAGTGATGTATCCCTAGCTCCTCCCTCCTATTTGGAAGGTGTCACAACACCACCATGCAGCTTCTTCACATTGAACATATGTTGTGGATATTATCATTTACACTACACATAAATGTACCACTCTGAATAGTAGGAATTTGAGGACAGACTCCCTTCGGTCTCTCTGGGAATCCAGGAGGCCTCAATTGGCCTCCACCTTGAGAGGTGGAAACAGAAAGGCTAGTCAGCCTTTACCAGAGTGCAGTAAGTAATTTTAATGAGCAAAATCGGTGTCACCAAGAATTACAGATAGTGCAAAACAGTGGGCTGTTGCCTTTGTCAAAATCCAATCTGCAGAGCTTCTCATTTCCACCTCTAAAAGTCCACCATACCTCAATTTACCCTTATCTTTCTGCATCCATGTTTGGCTCCTGACCCCTACTTATGATGGTAGCTCTTTGGGGCGAGGCCATCATTTCTTTCTGCATTTGAACAGCATCAAGCTTCAAGTTGAGGTTTTACCACTTTTTGATAAATATAGTGCATAAATATTCTTCCATGCTTCCCCTAGCAAACAAACAAAAAAAATCCAAAACACAAGGGCGAGATAAATGCTCAGATTTGAATGACCTGACCATCACTTACATGGCATAAGCATTTACATAGATAACACACTGCAAATATAAATCAACAGGCTCTGCCTAAGGATTGCAGCTTCTACACAAGCAGGCAATTTCAGCTTTGATGCAGGTAGGCAAAATGACATGAGCTTCAGTTGCAGCCATATGCCAAACATGCCTTTCTCAGAGAGAGAAGCTTTTGAGCCAGGACCAAAACTACACGAGAAAGCTTCTAATCAGTATTGCTTTGCTGTTATGTTACACTCCCTTCCTCAAGTCACTTATTCACCATCGGATAGAAGGAGAAGAGAAAAGCCAGGTATGTTAAAACAGCAACTGTTTTTTTCATGAAAAAAAAAAATATGCTAGAAAACCCAGAGAGGAATGTAAAGTATTTCTTTGCAACAGATTTCAGATAGGCTGACAGGGCACCCCAGTGCATTTCCTCCCTCTTTCTTCTGCTGTTTCAAGAAACCACTGTAGAGGTACAGTAAAGGGGCAGGTCATTTTATTCGTAAGGTAATAATCTTCCTTCATTGAATTTAAAAAAAAAAAAAAAACCAAAACCAAACAAACGCAAACCACCCCAACACATTATTTTATAGAGAGAGAAGTTACAGCCATCAACGTTCAAAACTTGGGGTAAACCTTAGGCCTGCAATCAGACGCTCAGGTATTCAGCGTCTCATTTTAGGCATCTCTGAAACATCCCCTATATGGAACACAGTCAGGTCTGTCTTTTGGTGCCAGATGTTCTTTGATGAGGCAGCTGGCTTGGCAAAAAAAGGGGAAATTCTTGAAAATCATTATTATCTTCTGTGTTTCTGCCATTAATAGCAACATACAAGAAAGACAATGTGAACTGAGTATCTGGGACCCCAGGAAAGAACTGGCTTTCTGCAGGTGGAACCAATGTCAAGAGGAGGTCAGACAGTGGTGAGAAGGATGAGGAAAAAGGTCACTTTCTTTACAACCTTTTCATGGCCTGCGGAATGAAGGTCATAAAGACCTATACATTTTCCCAGCTCTGTGACTTCATGAGAAGCTGTCTTTACCCAAACACTGACTGGTGGTGCTTCTGTGCCACAGATCACTCGCTGTCCCCTCAGCTGTGCTTAAAGAACACGTGCCAGGCTACATCAATCCTGTTTTCTAACAAATACCAATTCTCTTCCGCTTTTTAAGCTGGATCATTTTCCTAGTCCAGATTAAAACATGGCCATATAAATAATTGTGCTTCCTTAGTGACAGTGGAGTGAGGATTTAACTCAACAGACCAATAATCGTTCTTTTGTTATTTCACAAGAATCCCAAGACTGACTTAGCGACTAGTCAGTCAGTCAAAAAGCATTCATCTATCCCCAGGCTTTGCCAAAGTATCTCAGTGACCACTTGCATTAGCCTTCAGCTGTCATTTGTGTGTCTTCTAAGCAGAAAGCAATGTCTTTTAATGTTTATGGCTTGTATGACGTAATCAGTCAGCTAACCTTGCTGGGATAACTTTTATAAACTTGAACCTATTTGTTTCCCGAAATACAACTGGTCCAGGTCCGCCCCATGTATTTGGCTGTAAGAGGAACACTGACAGACTGCACAGCTGAACAACAGAAGCATTAACAAGAATCCCAGATAACATTGCTTGATGCCTCCCATGTCTGGACAAGGTAGCAGTCAAAACCACAACTCCACCACCACCACCGTACGCAAGCACAGAGCCTTCCCACAAGTGTCCATGACAGTCCTGCTGGGTGAATCATTATGGTCACCCTGACAAGATCCCAGGACACAGGCAGCTTAAGTGGTTTGTACCAAGGCACACAAGAAGCATTTGTGCCTCCTCCAACTCGGAGCCAGAGATGCCATGCTGCCAATTTCTGTTGAAAACACTCATCTGCAAAGCCCAGTTCCAAATAATCTTAAAAGACATTATAATTTGAATTTCTTGGTGAATAGGTAAGTGTCAATTAGATTAGTAAGGTCCTATAAACAGCCAAAAAAAAAGAAAAATAAAACCAAAAGTACAAACCAATCAAAAAAACCCCACCAATATTCAGCAATTAATCAATTTTCATTGCCCAGCACTTCCACCAGTGCTGGGGGAAGAACAGAGAAACAATCACAAAGATCAGAACAACCACCAGCTACTTAATACCATCCTCTCGTAATGAATATTGCAGTACCAACATTACTGAGAGCTGGCTAATGAGGTCAGTGCCTGCACAAGGGTCCAGATTCGAACTTTCTCAGAGCTGAGTCAGATTCAGTGGTCATGATACTTTTTACATCAGAGAATAATTCACTTCTTAATTGCAAGAAATCTTTAATGTCTGACAAACCTGCTATAGTAGCAGATCTCTGGCTCTGTAAAATTCCAGAAGAGAAATATAGGTAAGCTACAAAATGCAGTTTCCACACATAAACTGATCTCTGACAAGCACCTTTACCCCCCTTCTTTCTTTCCAGTTAAGTTCCCTGCTGATGATTTAAAGCAGGCACAGCATGCTTTGATTAACTTCATACCCAGAAACAAATAACAATGCTTCTAAGAACTTGGCTTGCATGCAGGCCTCTGCAACCTGACAGGAAAGTTATTTTTCATGTGCTGAATGACAAAGAGGATTTTTACCAATAGCAGATCACTGTTAATGATGTGGGGATCTTCATGGACCCTAGAGTTGCCCTAATCTACCAAATTTCTGTTGGCAGCATAAATGTTTTGCCAGAATAGGCAAACCCATGGTTGCAAGCACCTGTGCCATGATTTTGCAGATCTGTGCCTCTTATATTGCTTTCCAGACAGTTGTCAGTAAATGTTGAAAGTTGTTGCATTTACTGTTCAGACAAACATCTCAAAGCACCTTTGGAGTGATACCACTATTTACTCCTCAGATGAACAGTCATTGGAATTAACATTAAGTTTTTGGAATGAGGTTTGGTCTCATCCTTGCTACTCCAGCCTAGGAAACTGGAAAATGCTAAGAATCTGATTCAGAAAATCTGAACTTTTGTTCACAGAAGTCACAAAATGTGCCCTGAGAGAGAAATATCTACTGAATAACAAGGTGCATGTGCACAGAGGGTAGTAATAATTTACAAGTACTCACTTCGAATTATCTGGGTACAAAAGAAGTTATAGCACTTTATAACTAAATGAAGAGCCAACAGCCCAATTCTTGTGCTAATCCTGTCTCTAGCATTTCTCTGCCTTTCCACATGCCCACTCCACACATCAGTAATGGACTTTCATGATACAGAAGACCCTGGCCACAGCCTTTTTTCACAGAATCACGGAATAGTAGGGTTGGAAGGGACCTCTGGAGATCATCTAGTCCAACCCCCTGCCAGAGCAGGCTCACCTAGAGCAGGTTGCACAGGAACACGTCCAGGCGGGTTTTGAATGTCTCCAGAGTTGGAGACTCCACCACCTCTCTGGGCAGCCTGTTCCAGTGCTCTGCCGCCCTCAAAGTAAAGAAGCTCCTCCTCGTGTTTAGGTGGAACTTCCTACACTCAAGTTTGTGCCCATTCTCTTTCACATGCATGATTTATGCTACTATGGACATAAGCACAGGTGCACAAACCCACCTTTATTTTGAAACTGTTGCATTTTCCTTGTGTCTGTTTTGTCTCTGGAAGGCATGGGTTTCCCACTCCCCAGTATCAATCACTCTGAGTTTTCCCCCTATATTTATTTTAATGAAACTCTATTAACAGGGCTAAATTATATGAACTCAAATATATCTTTTTGCAGCACGTACACAGATAGCAAGAATAGCAGACAGCATCAGGTATAATACAACAGCACAGGCATCCTTTAAGTACCTATATAACAGCTGCAAGGAACAGGATTTGCTCTGCACGTGGAATAGGAACATCCACCTGGTATTTCCAGACTTCTACAACCTGGGTAGTGTCCAACCTGAACCTGTATGGTTAGTGAACCTGCACTGCAACAAGCTTCTCAACCAAAGAGGAAAAGACTACCAATGCCCACACCCAGGAGGATGCAGAAACATCCAACCTGTTGTCACAACTACAATAAACTTAACGCTCACCTAACAAAAAGAATAACAACAATTAAAAAAAAAAAGTTTGTGTCTTGTACAAAAAACAATGGAAGAAAGTCAACTGCTGGTGACTGTATAAATCAAACAAATTGTGTCTCAATCAATTAACTTACACTTCTGTGATTGCAAAATCTGGCTGAGCTCTCTCCAAGGATGCTCAGCTGCGCTTCAGCATCACTGCGGGCTGTCATCTCAGTCTCTGCCACTGGGCACCTGGCTGGCCAGCAGGTGCTCTTGACAGAGGAGATCAGAAAGCCATCTAATCAACTCAGCTGTTGGCTATACAGAGACAGAGTTAAACTCTGACTTTCAAAGGTTAGCCATTTAGTCAGAAAGATTAACAGAACCGGGGGGGGGGGGGGGGGGGGAAGAAAAACAAAAGATAAGGAGCACTCTCTTAAGACTCTTTAGCTTAATTGTCACAAACACAAATTGAGCTTTTAATTTGAGACTGTGTAACCTGTTGAGTACAAGCTTATTTGCATCCCTGAATTTCTGAGTGATAAAACCATGAAAGAAGTTAAACTGAAAGACTTCCATTTCCTTTCTTACATCAGTGTGTGATTCCTGGGGGATATGATTAGTTTTCTTGTAGTTTATGCTAGGTTGTGAGCTCACTCACTGTTATAAATGGGTTGTCCATATAATTGTTACCAATTACATGCAAATTGCTGCTAAATGACACAGACAGCCCATTTGTGCCAAATGTTGGTTTACACTTTGCTCTCTTTCCAAGACAGTGGGGAGATAAAAAAGCAATTGGATTGATGAGTGGGATGTCAAATTTTCTCTCCAGTTTCCATTATGCAGTTAAACATTGCCTCACCATTCTCTGACAAATACTGGAATATATCCAGAAATCACACTTCATTTTTTCCAAGATGGTGATCAAATACCTCCCCAAATCTGAGCAAGAAGTACCAGCTCTTGTTTATCCTCCATGTCAGATCGGCAGTTCAGACACTACAAATGGGAGCTTGATATGTTTTCCTGCACTATCAGTCCAGTATTCAGTTTTCAGGAGGCTTGCCAAGCCGCTCCAGATTCCGTTCTCTGGTTTCCGATTCATTATGGATCTGAGGAGCATTTGTTCCAAAACCAGCAACTCCCCCAATGTCAAGTAAACGCTCTGATCACACAACTAAACCACATTTCATCTTTTTCTTTGTTTTCCCCCCAACTTCTTTATCATTCACGCTAGGAGAAAGTATCAGAAAAGTAACTGAATATATGAGAAATACCTTTTTTTTTATTATTTTTTTTTGTTTTTAACTTGGGAGTGGTTTTAGTTTATACCCTTTACAATGGGTAGAAAATTTAAGAAACAACACTGAAATTCCTCAAAGAACTTTAGCCTCAAAGGCATTTATTTCAATGGAGTCAGAATTTCTGTGTCAGCAAAGTATGCCAGAACGTATTTAGCTTCAAGTGTGTACTTAAATCACGCAGACTTCAAGGGAACTTAAATATGTGCTTAATTTTGAGCATATGCTTAAGTGCTTTTGGTGAATAGTATTGAACCACAGCATTCACCTCTTTGTAAAGGAGAGAATGCTTTCCAAAGCTACATTTACTTCTCAGGGCACGGTGTGTGTCTTTTAAATCTTCCTTTGATGTTTCTTGCTCTACTTTGTTTTTAAAAGCTCACCAGAAATCAGAAAGGATTAGTAGGTCATGATCCTGCAAGCTACCTGGTATGGATCAGCCCAGGAAAGGACAGAAATGGAGTTTAGCTGGCAAAGAAAAAATGTTTGCCTGGAGCGGTTCACAGGATCCAGTTTTCTGAGGCACAAATTAGTGAGAATCAGTTTGGTATTTTATTTGGTATTTATAATCATGATCATTCTAAGGAATATTTTAAATAAGAAAAGTAGAAAGCAGAATATAGGATACTTAGCAGATCATAACAAGTAAAGTTGATTATTAATGTGTATTAAACGCCTTCACCTATGCCAGTGAAACCTCATACAACATAAGCAGCTTTGTCCGCTCACCCTTAAAAGACAAACTTTCCTGAACCAATGTATAATTACCACATTATGTTTTTAAATCGGGACTTGAATTAGTATTTTTATAAAAATATTGATTGCCAATATGACATTAGAGAGTAGAGGCAGAGAAAGTCTTGAAAGTGAAATTAAAAAAAGATCTGGATTCCTATTTCCTTCAGAATTCAGTGCTCTAAATGTGGTATCTGAGCAAACACAAGCTCTTGACCTCAAATCTATATTCTTCTCCTGGGTTCGTCCACTAGGATAAGGAACGCTGTGTAGCGGTTAAATACAAAACAAACCTGAAATTGGTACCTTCTGAGGTTTGGTTCCGACCAACCTTTGAAACAAGATTGCTTTCAGTCAATTGGTTATTTCAGCACTTGACATCACCCCCACATAAAACAAGGCAAATGGCCAATTAGCTAACTGGAAGTTTTCCAGTTCAAAATGGTGCCAAAATGCACCAAGATGAAGTGGAGTAGGAAAAAAAAAAAAGTTTAAATTGGCTGAACAGTCAGCTCTCTATGGGAAGCTGAAAATAGAAATCAGTTCGTGGAACTCAGGAGCTTCACTATCTTCTATTTGGGGAAGATCAAACTTCGGCATTTGCAAGTTAAACAGGGATCCCCAAGGCTTCCAGAGAGCACTTTATAAAAAGAGGTTTTATACAGGACCTGTGTATTTTGCAAATAAAACTGTAGCACATTAAATTCTAATCACATTCTATTCATAGCATCTGAAATCAGAGTATAAATTTGCTTCCTACAGATAATTATCTAGACTGGAGTTTTAATCTCATATGTATGCCATTACCCCTATGCAAACACTGATAAATTTTGGATTTTTCTTTTCAGCAGCATTCAGCTATTTTGACACTTTAAGTCGTTATGAGTTGGTTTTAAATAAAGACAGCCTAAAGAAATCAGATGATATGTTAAGGAGTAGTACTTGAACTGAGAAAGAAAAGAATACAACATTGTAGAATAACCTCTTTGCTTGGGAAATAATGCCCAAATTCCAGAAGGAAAAGTAGTTAATCATGTCAGCTTTGTAAATATAATTTCTATAAAGATTAATGTCGCTTTAAATGCATTTATCAGGCCCCTCATACAAACTCTTAAGCTACATCAGAAATTAACACAAGTATTCTAAATAAGAAAAAATCTGCAGAATTTTCCCCATTATTATAAAATTGCTAATTGTGTTATGGAACAGCAATTTAGTCTTCTGTAAGTGACAAAGCATAAACAGGAAAGTACAGTTCTAGTTAGATATACCAAGATTTACTTTGAGAGGGTTGAAGACACCAAGTTATGGGGGATTCTGTTTTGTTTTCAGTCAGTTACAGCTGTTGGGCCAGCTAAGAGCAGCGATCCAAGCATGGCACAGGTAGGCAGCGACAAGGCTTCAGAGCCACTTGCTCTCCCCAACGACACCTAAATCTTTGGTCTCAGATCCATGCATGAAATAGGGACACCTTCTAAACAGTACTCTCTACTACAACTGATATGAAATGGTCACGATCATCATGAAACAAAGATTACAAACCTTCTTTTGTGGAAAAAGCAACCATATTCCTAACAGAAAATAAATGTAAGAAGCAAAAATATTATTTCAACTTACTTAAATTGACATCATCATCAAAAAGCAAAAGAATAGCCAACTTTATACATTACTATGATATTTTTCAGTATAAATCTATTATAAAATTTTGGCTAGTGGGTTCAATATCAGGTGAATTTGACAATGTTTACTCTGACAAGCAAATTAGCTCTGCATTTAAAAGAAGCAGCCTGATCCAGAAGCCCTTTAGTTCCAGTGAAACCCAAACAGTGCTTTATGGAACAGGGTTTTTTGGTAAATAGATGCCTAATGATGCAGATAGATAGCACCAACAATTTTCAAATTCTTCAAAAGGGCACACTTCACATCATTTTTCTAGTGACCTTGTATATGTCTTTTAAAGCTTTTTTTTTTTTTAAAAAAAAAGTTATTCTGGTTAAAAGGAAGCATCATGTGTTTTCATAACTCTTATGAACGGCCAAAAGAATGATGTATTCAGAGAGGAGATCATGAACTCTTTGCAGGTTCTGGCACTCACAGCAGCTGGTCATAAGGGAAAATACCTTCACATTCCTGTTTGTAAAAGTCTCAATTTGACCCCACCAAATTTTAGAACCACAAAAGATATGAAGTTGCATGAGTCCCATAATGCCCCCAATACATGTATTAAAAGCACTGGTAATCTAACATACAGCCAGACACAATGTACCTATTGGAATTCACCACATCACACGAGACTGACTCTAGCAAGGAGCTGAACTTCGAAACAATTTTTAGCTGCAGAGCTGTTACTGAAATGATTAGTTACAACAGCTCTGAGCAGGCAGATTGCTTCACCCATGTGGATCTGCATAAGATCAGGGCCTGAACACATTTCTTCCCTTCATCTGGCCTCAGCTGCAGGAAAAAACACGCTTTCCCCCACCCCAGCCTGCTCCCCATGTCAATGGACATTAAGCATATGTCGCCTCACTTTTGGAAAGTGTTGCATTATTTAACTTCATTACTGTTTGTTGAATTGCTTTCAACCTTTTTTTCACCTTTTTTAAGTGCATTAATATGGCACATGCTTAAACTTTACCGTATGTGAATCATGTGGATCAGCAGTGGGACATTACTTATGGAAAGGAGACCGGCCACAGGGCGGTGGCTCGTCTACCTCCCCACTATACACCTCTCCGACTAAATTCATTTCTGTCCCTCCAGAGTGCCCATGCTTTCCCTGCAGAACAGCATCTACTCCCTCTCTCCGTGTTGCTTAATCCTCCAGAATTACCTCTGACCTTTCTGCTCAGCCTGGTGGGACTTGGCCACAGCAATGGCAAGGGCACCCCTGAATCTTCATCCACAGCTGCTGCAGCACTTCAAAAGGCAGCTACCGCAGCAAAGGATTTAGACTGCAGCTGGAATCCGAAGGCTTGGGGTGCGGTCCCCAGGGCTGAGCAAAAAGAGCAAAGCTCATTTGTAAGGATTAAAACATGGACAGGTAATGGATCTAAATGGGGCAGGGAGGGTAGGGAAAGGCAGGGAGAGTGGAAGTCAGTATACAATGCAGAAAATCTGAGGAGGTTAAGAGGGGCAGCAAAGGGAGGGGCTGGGGGCACAGCAGACAAGAGATTCCTGGTTAGGGTAAATAATATACATGTATGTTAGGGAGGAAGAATGAGAGCAGCTTGGAAATGTAAACAAAAATATCTTCAGAGGAGGTAGGGCTTAAACATAGAAAACAGTGAAAAGATCAATGGGAATAAAACACAAAAGGATGTACAAGTTAAAGACAGCTAAAAAACAGGCACTGAGAATAAAAGACTGTGATGAGATGGAGACATAGAATTCATCTGTAAAATAGCTTCGACTGGGACATGTATCACAGCCTTCATACTGTAGGACTGCCCCAAATGTAAAAGCAAAAGTATTTATTATTCAAGATAAGAATGGGCTTTGCGTATCACATTATGAAAAAGCATTTCTTTTTTGAAAAGTAAGATTACAGCAGTTTTTTAAAAGAAAAGCACTGTTTGGTTTTTAAGACCGTGCTACGTATTACTTGGGAAGCAAGGATATTAAGTTGACTC
The DNA here is from genome assembly GCF_028500815.1 of Rissa tridactyla. Taxonomy (NCBI): domain Eukaryota; kingdom Metazoa; phylum Chordata; class Aves; order Charadriiformes; family Laridae; genus Rissa; species Rissa tridactyla. The sequence continues at coordinate 25,992,315 of NC_071470.1, read as the reverse complement.
ACATGCACTAGAGAAAGATGGGTCCAGCCTGAAGCTGAGCCAGGTTGTGCTCAGCTCCTCAGAGAGGGCACAGTTCTCATGAATATTTCAACATATGGGCAGAATTCAGGACACAAACACAACAAGAAATCTGAGGGTTCAAAAAAAACTTACCACATGCTTTGGAGAGCATAAACTCAAACTCATCAGCTACTTCAGAAAAACTGTTTGAACAGAAGTTCTCATCTGATGGTAGTGATAGTTCACCTTTCAGATGCATTTAACGGTAAGGTAAAGCTACGCAGTGGGACCCAAACTCCATGGGACAGGAGCAAGAACACAGACTGTAACCCTAGAATAAATAATTTACTGCAAAATTCACACCTATCTTAGTGTAGTACAATTTCTCAATATCTCAGCTTGTTGCTTAGAATTTCCTACATTTGAAGGACAAAATATAAACAACACTAAGTCATTATGTAGTTATAAAACTATGTGTCAAGCTGCATGTTGAATGGTTTAAAAATGAACTTAGCTTTTCAATCAACTTGGAATATACCAAAATAATAACAAATAGCATATTTTTGCCATCTGCAATCTTTTTTTTTTTAACATAGTTAAAATAGTTTAACTATTTTATTAAACTATTAATAGTTTAATAGTTCTAACTATTAAATACTTGCTTGAACAGGTTAAAAGGAACACTCACTTGAAGGACCTTACCATTTTCACTTGTGATATACAAGCTTCCCTCACTCAGGCTCATTAATTTTCTAAATCTCCAAACGTTTTGTTGTACTTTATAAGAAAACACATTCTGGAGTTCAAACAGGAAGATTCCTAGTTTGGAATCAAGTTGGCTTAATTTTTTTTTTTTTCCTTAGCTTTCTATTCAGATGTGCCAGCTGACAAGTGCATGTCTAAAAGAAACTGCCAGAAAAGAAACAGAGGAGAAATGTGATCATCACAGAGCAGACAGCTCTTTATTTGTCATTTACTCTGAACTAGAAAGAAAAGAGTACCAGGCCAAAAGTCATTCAGTTAGTTATTAAAAATGACTGATCCTAATTGATCTATCAACAGTTTCCAATGCATGCTGAATATATCACTCAACATTTACAGCCCAAACTGTTGACTGAGGTTCATCCATATTCATGAAGATACACGAGCATATCTACTACTGCAAGAAGAAATGCTGATGTGGTAATAAAAATACACAAAAAACACTACATTTTTCAGAGCACTCATGGAGACAACTTGAGACTTCAGAAAAGTAACTATTTTTATATTACAGCTTTATTTCAAGCACTGTTTCTTACTGGATACCATTTATACATTTTGCTCTATGTATATATATTAATGGAATACTTTCCAAATTATCCCTAGATAAAATATATTATGTGCTTAAAATTATTCCAGCAATAGCTTTTCCAAGTTACATTTTGATGACTGTTAGTTCAGATCACAGGAGAAAAAAAAAAAAGGAGAAAAACATTTTTTAAATGCTTTGGCAAAAACCGTTCCATAGTGATGTCTTTAAAAGTGTTTTGAATGCAGATCTTCTTCATCCATTTTTATTCCGGTATCAGTCAAATAGATAGGAGGAAACATATAAACACAGTTATACTGCTTTATTTAAATATAATTTAAAAGAATAGAGATCTTAATTTTTCAAAGTGTGTGGTCTCACATTTGAACATCGGCCAGTCAAACAACTGCCTGCTGCTTGTCAACGTACAATGGTGCAACATGTTTTTGAAACCTCTAATTGCATTGTTGCGATGGTCACTGTTAAAACAAAGTTCCTGGTAATCCCAGAGCCTGTGTCAAGGTAGGAGGACCGCCAAAGGTATCAAAACAAAGAAGAATAGCATGGTCATTGAACTGCACACATTGAGCTTCTAGGAGGATTAACAGTTCTTGTCACAGGCTCTTGACTGTAGTTGACAATATCTGCCTTCACCACCCTCTGTCATAAAAGAAAACACAGTAACAATCAGAAAATACAATCTTCATGCTGGCAAAACATTCAACAGATATTTTACTATGAAATACGATAGGAAAAAATTAGGCAAAACAGACAGTGTTTAGGATTTTTTCATTACTTTATAGAAAGTCTTATCAGGTGCTAATTCTCACTCTAAACGCCAGTTTAACCATACTAAGCAGAAGGAAGTGCCTTGGTAGGTTTCCACAAAACTACAAACGGAACATGACTTTTTTTCAAAAGCAGTGAATACAGTTTTACTTCTATGAAAATTGTTTTGTATGGAAATAATAAAACAATATTCATTTATAAAGACTACGGTACGCATCGTTTAAGAATAACTGTCTAAATTGTAACTGGAAATTGTATGTAAATTTGTCTTTTCATCTTTTCTCCAAGCACTTCACAGGAAAATATGGACAGAATACAAAGAAAATTTCAAATACAACCACGTTTCAAAAAAGCTTTGATAGGCAGACTGACTAAAGACTAAATTAAGAGAAAAAGAACCACCATAAATATTTTCTAATACACATCCAACAGATATTACCCATTCTATTTACAAAGCATTTAATAAGACTGTTTGGGTCTCCTATATGAGGAAATGAGATTGCAATTTTGTGTCCATTTCCATCTGAGGCAGCTATGTAGCATTTTAAATATACAGCACTGAAGGACCTTCCTAAAACAGTAACATGAAGTATTTCAAAGTTTCTATGAACTATCTCGTTATTAGAAACACTATATAATTGTACACATAGTTTCAAATTAGTATATTAAGTATTACAAGTGCTTACAGATGAAAAAATATATTTTCTTCCATAGAATTTACTGTAACAGTTGTTAATTCGTGTAAAAGCAACAAAGCTTGAAAAAAATACCAAGTTTTCCATCAATACCTGAACTACTGCATTGAGCAGACTTTGCTCTGGCAGTTGGAAGTGGTGTGATGTTGGTTATCTTCTTCAGGATATTTCACTAGTCCTGCCCTGACAACATGCTGTTAATCGTGTATCAACATAATGGATAGAGAGCAAGGAGAAGAATGTAAAAAGGAAAGAGAAGAAAAAAAAAATTGAGAGATCGATCAGTAGTTGAAAAGAATGAATGAATGACATAAAAAGACTATGCAGAAGCAAAACAGAAGTGCATTTCTTTTCAGGCCTTATGCTGATATAAGAGCAACACGTCTGGAAGCTGGAAGCATCCCCATCAGCATGAGGGCTGCTTCTCAAGCTTCTCCAAGGACACGCCCTTTCAAAGCACCAAAGTGAAATATTCTTACATGCAATCAATGGAAGTGTATTAAAGCAAGAGAAGGGACAGAATAAAAAGGAAGGCAATTCAGTAGAAGAAAAGATGACAATGGCCTATTCCTTTAAGTCTAGTGTACTGAAATATTACATTAGTTGCAACAACTGTAGCAAGTGCATTAGACATACACATGCATCTTTCCATTGCATCTTTCACATTACAACTAAATATATAATAAAAAATAAATTTTGTGACATAAATTAACCTCATATCTAAGTGCTACAAAGCTTTGAGTTTTCTTTACTTCATACAAGAAAATAAAAGGCTTTCATTCTTCCCTTTAAAAACAAGCAAAACTGATGAAAGTTTTCTCACTATTAATACAGTGTTCATGCAAAGGGAAGAAAAATTCATAGAGCAATTTCAGCAAAGAAGTAACAGAGCAGGGAGGTCTGCTATGAAAAGTACCATAAAACAGTTTAATAATTTTTTCTTAAATACTTCAACTTCTACACAACATATTTTTAAGGTTAAAATGAATGAATAAATTATAAATACTATTATTTTAAAGGAAACAATACATAAACTGGATTATACAAATATATAAACAGTATATACTAAAGATTACCTCTGTAAATAAAACTTGTATGTCAAACAAGCAACAATAACTGAATTGGCTGGTAAGGGATCTGGATTTATTAGCTGCTGATGTGTTCTTCTTGAGTTTAATTGATCGCATTCATATTAGCTTATCTAGTGGACAACACTCATGATTTACTGGACTCCTGGTCTGATGTTATCAAGGGAAAGGTTGCCAAATCCCTTGTAAGGCGCTAGTAGGAGTTTTAGCATTAAACAGTCTTATCTGACCTCACAGGCCCCAGTTTCTTCATACCAGTCTTTTGACTACACCTAAGGGAGGGGGGGAAAAAACTCTTGCAATCAGTAGGCAATTAATAGTTCGTCAAAACATTGGTCTAAATCCCATCCTGTAAACATAGGCAGGTTAGTGACCCATGCTTAGGCACACTGTAGGAAGAAACTGACTATCATAAATGACTTGGATTTTCTAAAGGAATTTCATCTAAATAAAGGTAAAAAAAGTACCGCTGCGACATTTCTTTTATTAACTTTCTGGTAATTAAAAACTTGGGCTTCTTTGTATCAGTTTCTGATACAAAGTTTCTGTGTCAGGCATATCATTGCCATGGTTCAAACCACTGTCAATAATAAGAAATAACCTTTCTTGGTGCAGGTGCTCTGAATTCCAGATCTGACTTATCTGCCAAACATTTTATTGTACAAAGCTGTTTTTTGTAGAGCACCCTCATTTGCTGAACTGGCATTTAGTTAAAGAGAAAACTACACATCACTTACAAAAATGCTAGCTCTTGCCAATGCCAAGGAACAAAGCTGTACCCCATGCAGTTTTTACACTACAGTTGAAAGTAAAAAAACATAGAAAGAAAAACATTTTATTAGTAAAGGAGCTACTTCCTCAAATTTCATCAGACCCTTGCGATTTTGAGGACTGAAAAATCAGTCAGAACCTCCAATTTTCCTACTTTGGAACTGTTTCACTTCAAAAACATGCTCTACTTTCCAGTCACGTATAAAGAGTAATCTAGTTCTTTGTTTCACCACAGTTTTGACCAAATAAAGGTTTGATTAACATTCATCTCAGCATGTTAACAGACAAGGTTTAGTAGCTCTAGCTGAGATAGTTTAAAAACTTACCACCCCCAAATGTCTGTGCTATTCCTCTGCTGGAGATCACTGCTGCCAAAGGAGAGCTGGTGGAATGCAACGTGTACTTGCACCTCATCCGCTTCAGCACAAAGTCTGGCAGCTTCACTTAAAAACAACTTTCAGCAGCAGTTTAAGCTAAGCTGCTCGACTTCACCCTGATGTGGCCAAGGCACATGATCACCTTCCATTTTCTGATTCTGCTGTGGGAGTGATAAATTCCAGCAAAAGGGCAGTAACAAATAGCTCGGGTTGCGTTAATATCTTAAACTGCTGCAGCCGTTTTCTAAAGCAACGCACAGTAAGTAATTCAATTTCTAAGGCTTGTTCTTGCAGTTAAGTAACAGAAGTTTTGCTGTTAATTTGAAGGAGACCAAGAACCCCATCCACGTTTCACCAGGGCTTCTGCCACTCCGCCAGTCATCAAAGCTCAAAAGGCATAAGTCAAGCCCCACAAATTCATACAAGTTAAAAAAATGTGTTTGGGATTCCTATTACTTATTTCAAACCACACGTGAGTCACTTCTAAGATCTTCCTAGTGACTGTGACAATTATAATTGATTTCCAACACAAGAAAGATGATCTTCAGGCATGAAATCAAAAGTGCAAGAAATAATTTTTAAAGTGTATTTTCAATATTAGGCAATCAGTAATAATGAAGAAAAAACATAATAAAACATAATTCACATATAAAATTTCACTGTTGGCATTTTATACAAACTCAGTATTTCATCTTGTACTTTGTTATCACCTAGACTGACTGAAGACATCTGATGTTCTCTGACAAAAATATTCAAGCGAAAACCTCATTTTTCAAAATGAGGAAACCTCACATTACACAAAATATGAAAAATATGAAGATATAATCCAGCGTGTAAATAGTGCACATTTGTAAAAACTAAAATTTATTTTACTCTTTGTTTAAAAATTAAACTTAAGTCAACAATTGCATACTTACTGATGTAAGGATGAGTCACACTTAACATCGTATTTTTTTTATTTGTTTCTTTATAGCATTTATCTAGCATCTCTCTATCTACTTTTATAGTCCAATAGCTAGAGTATTAAATGGATACAAATTTTAAGGAACATATTCATATAACTGTTCGACAATTTAAGGAAGCCCTGTGCCCACTTTACAGAATGGGAAGAAAAAACAACCAACCAACAAAAAAAAAAAAAAAACACCTACAAAAAAACCCCACCAACCAAAAAAACCACAACCACCACCACCCCACTAAGGAAGCTGTACCTGTCATACAAAAAGTCTGTGGTAAACCAGAAACCTAGTAATGGCAACATCATCTAACACCACCTCCTTCCAGCCAAGAGACCAGCTCCATGCTTCTGGGAAACAGCATCAACACATTACTGCAATTAGTCTTTTCCACTGCAGACTAATAAATTTCTCTCAAGAAATGTCCTTCTATTCATCTCCCTGAGGCTATGAAGGTTAAAGTTTTCCTTCACCAATTTTATATAGAGACTTTACCTTTCCTATCTTAAGAAGTTCCATACAACAATGAACCTTAAGACACAGCTAACAGACAGATGCTCCAGTACAATTCCCATTGGTTTCTCACTGACTTAAATTTGGACAATTCCTACGTCCCACTCAAAATAGCACTCTGAAAGGAAGCAAATGTTTTACTGGTAACAAAGAACTATTGCTTCTTCGGCATAGACTGATTAGCAGAACCTTGCAAAGTCAGGCAGTTGCCTTCCAGCTCTCACTCTTCAGCTACATGCACAGCGTAGCACCACATAGTGACTTCTGCCATACCTCAGTAGCAACAATGAAGTTTCTTTTCTGTCCAACTCCATTTACTGGCTTTGTTTCTACTTTTGTTGTTGGTTTTTTGTTGTTGTTCTTTGTTTTTCGGGATGGGGGGATGGGAGGGTGTTAACCTTTTTTTTTATCACTATAGCTTGGATTCACATTAACAGTAATGTGTGGGCCACTGTGAGTATTTAATTTATGCATATTAACTATTTCTAGGCTATTGCTACTGCAATTTGCGTAATATCAAACTTGTCTGATCTACATATTGCATATTCCATTGATCTGCTCAACAAAGTTAAAAATTGTAATTACAATACCAAGGCAGAAATAAGCCTACTTAAAGCTGATACCAATTTGACATAGAAAGTTAGGTACTTGGGTCAGGGCTACATGGAGGTTCTTAATTTAAAAACAACCTAAAAATAGACACTTTCATCAGAAAGTTCGAATTTTCTGTATAACCCTGTTTCTCATATTCTGTTTTTAATTTAAGGCAATTGCATACCTATCTGCAAGCTTACACTTGAGTTACTGGAACACACCACCCCACAGCAGAGAGGTCTAAGACTGATGTTCCAGTGCTAGGTAAACAATCAAAGAAAAAGTAAGGAACTCTTTACATGCTGATTTATATGCAAATAATCATAGAGCTCAGAACAGTAGACGGGTGGTGCCTTAGTAGTAAAAGATCACTGAAGAGACATGATATTTCTCTACCTATAAATGACAGCTTTTCAAATCTCCTTAGCTTTGCTTGTTAGGTATGCGCTACAAGTATATTTTACCATTTCACTGTTTGCAATACAGTTTTCTAGTTAACCACTTCAACACAGATTGTAAACACTGCTGTGGCAAAACACTTTCAGAAATTACATGTTTATTGTATCTCCAAAAAGCAGGAGACCAAGCTGCACATAAGAAATGTTGTGCCTTTCTTTTAAACAAACCTGTTGACTTATTTTGTGGTCCTGGTTTAACGTTGGTAGCAACTCGCAGTTCCAGGATATTACACCACTAGAACAGCTACCTTTTGGTTCAATAAGTAAACTTCAAATAAGCATATTGTAGTCTCAAATGTCATTGTATAGGAAGGGTTGCCTCAGTAGGCAGTAGTTGCCTTTGTTTTCGAGGTTTCTGAAACTGGGTTTGTATAAAATCTTTTTGGTTTAAACCTATGCACACAGTCTTGCTGGCAGGAAAATTATTTTTAGAAGCAGGAACTAGGAAGAAGGAGGTGGTAAGGGAAAGAGTTTATACTAGAAAACCTCTTGCTTGATTTCTTATTTGAACAATTAACACATTTTTGGTTTCCTAACTCAATGGTAAAATCTAAATGACTTCCAACTCTGGTACATACAGTTAAGCAAGTACTCACATTTTAATTAATATATACTTATGGTTCAAATTTATAAAAACAGTGAAAACATCTTTTCCTCACTAATTCGTAAGGTCATAAAACCACGTCCTCATTAGAGCTATTTTGCATACATCAATTACTGAACAGCATGAACGGCAACAAAGCTCCGCTACAGTTCAGAGCAGAACATGGAGCAGGGGTTCGCCATGCACTCACAGTGAAATCACTATATTCACATCCCTAACTCACTAATAACCAATTTAAGAGAATGGGGGACAGCCGTCTTGATGACCTTCCCACCTATTGCTGGGAAGCTTTCTCCTCTCTCTCAGCCCTTTCTCACAGCAGAGGAAATGACAGAAAATCCCCAAGATAACACTCATAACACAAAGCATAAAACACAGAATGCAAGGTCAGAAACTATGCAGCTCCTTTAGGGGAAGATTATTTGGGACTGATACAGTGAGAAAAATAATTGCAGATGCCAGAGAGCTGTAATAGCTACCCAAACACATGATTCCACAGGTCTGCCCTGCTGCTGAGAATGGCTATGCCGAACCAGAGTTGGATTCACTTCTTATCTGCACATCATAATAAAATGGGAAATAGTGACTACAAAGTCAATATTCCTTCCCCAAGCCAGACAGTCACTACTGAGGAAAGTATTCTTGTCCTGTGTTATACAGGGACAGAATGAAAACTAAAATCTGATATTAACCAAACACAGGATTTGACATAGTTAATTCCTGACTGTGACTGCAAAATAATATTTTTTCCTGTATGACTACAATGAAGATTTATTTAGAACATTTCCACTCACAGAAGCTTATGCCTTCTATCAGTTAAATTTGTATTGTTCTAAAATGAAATTTGTTTTTAAATATGTAAAGAATTTAAAAAGAACAATTATCATAAAAACGGTATCTGATATCAATGTCTAGTAATTAATGTATATATAAGAGTGTCTCCCATGATACCGGTATATGCGTACATATAGAGAGACTTTAACTTCTAAAACAATTTTGAGTACTATTTTTAAACAAACAGTTCTCACACTGAAGTTTTTTCCTGTTTCCTTGTTTCAGCAAGTTTATCATGATGGATAAATAAAGAATCATTATGTTTTTTTAACAGCTGTTGTGAAAGTCAATAATTGTCTTCAGAACAACAGATACTGCTTGCTTTAATGGACAGTTACTAATTTGCAATGAGGTAATTTTTTTTAATACTAAATAAAATACTAAGGAAAAACATGTATTTGTGGAAAATCACCTGTGATTGTTCCAATTCTGCTTTGTTTAATTTGATGCCAAGTATGTCAGCAGCAATTCTCTGAAAACACAGGAAGACCTATGGAAAAAAATTAAATTGCATTTAAATGATTAAAAACAGACATCCTTGAGGTTCTTTCAAATATATCAAACCATTCTTGAACTGTAAACAATGAGATATACAAAATTATGACCTGTGCAAAACAGATCTGAAAATAACCTCATCTGGTACATTCAATTTTGTTTAAAAATTGGAGAAAATAACTCAACAATGGTACAAGGAACGAACAGTATGCTGGATTGTTAAGCAACACTTCTACCCTGCCTCCAGAGACCTAAGTTTAAACAAGCTTTTACACAACCCACCTCTCAAATACTACTCTCAGTGCTATAAAATATGAATAAGGGTATTCACTAATGCTTAGCACAAAAATATATTACCAGCATATTGTGCAAAAGCGTTGTAAGTTTCTGAAATTGACAACAACAGAACTGTGCATCAACATAACCAAAATCTCTACTGCATACATTTTAAAAAACATTAGCAATTATACATTTGTTCTGAAGAGTCTTGCAAAACATTATGAGTGTTATACTGAAGTTATCTAGGAAAAAAGCAAGACGGTGTACGGCATGCACCAGCCCAGCAGAGTTAGACTTTGGACATGGTTTGAGAGATAACACAGGGTGGCAATGCTATCTTAAATAACTCCTTTACTTCATCTCAATCCAGTCCACCAATCTTCCTGTTTAGGCAGCTGCATTTTAAATGAGATTAAAGAACACAACAGATGTTTAAAAGGGGAGCAGCTTAAGCTTGCACTGCTGCTGAACACTGTATTGTCAAGTTACACATTATCTTTTATCTACACGGTTATTCGACTGAGCTCACAACCTAAACTAATAACAAACATTGCTTTTCATCATGCAGCTGCCACCACCAAAAGGTATGGCCTCTGTAAGTGCTTTTAGTCATTTGCAATGAAAATTCAAAACAATACCGTTTACACAATTTTTTCATACACCTGACATGGAAACCAGTAATGAATTAGTCGCACAACCAACAAGCCATGGTAGCTTCCAAAATAATTTCTCTTTCTCTAACTACTTGGTCTAGTACTGGTCTATTCTCCTAGCATCCACACAGCAAGAAAGGAAATCCTGGCCAGGCTTACCTTTTCCAGAGACCTACTTTAAGCCACACCAGGCACTCAGGTGTACTGAGCTTTCTGCAAAAAGCATCAGGCACGAGTTCAGTGCTTAAGTTATGCAATTTGATGGACAGTAAGGCAGTTAGCTATACTAAATCTTTCACGAAAGTTTTTCTCCCCTGAGGAGACTTTCGGGCTTTTCTGTGTACATAAAATTATCTTTTGCATATGAGTGTTGGAGAAATCTGAGGTAAACAAAACAAATCACTTCATTTATCTTAACTGAGTATTTAAGACTCCTCTAGTCTATATCCAAGGTAGCAATGGATGGCCTCTTCTTAAATCATTGCCTAGGGTAAACACCCTGTCTTTCCTGCACAACTACCCAAATACATGAAGATTTTAAAAGGTCAGTGTGCAGTAACAGTGAAAGAGGTAATTCAAATCTATATTGAAACTAAAAATGAATTACTGTGAACTACACCTCACACCTTCTTTTGTTAGTAGATGTTTAAACAGAGATTTCTGGTTAACGCTTTCTAGGTATATTCAGATTTACTTTTGTTTTTAAACAGTAAGTTTAAAAAAAGCACAATCAGTATACATAGTGGGATGCTGCTGTAAATGATGAATCAATTGAAAAGATATAATGAAGATTCCCTCATAATTTGCAATGCTAAATATATCAACCTTATAAAAAGAACTGCTTTTTCTATTACTAAATCCCACAAAAAGGCTGTCTCCTTGAGAAAGGAATATATTTTATCAAATTCACACTTAATTGACTGAAGTATTATGAAATTTTTCTTGTTTCTAGCATAAAAAGCTTGAATTTTCACACTTCAAACAAAAATTTATGCCAAAGGTTTAACACAAACCGTAAGGAGAATCAGAATTCACTGCATTTGTAACACCAGTATTGTTAGACTTTACCGAATAATTATTTTCTTATGAAATTAGGCAGTCCAATGTAGAAGTTTCATCAAAGATTTTAGAACAAGTGATTCCATTTATGTTACAGAATTATACTTCCATATAATTGAACATGGTCTTACCGTTCAATAACATAAAAATAAACCATGTTGTCATAAATAGGAGACAGATACAGGACTGCTTTAAGGGAATGACAAAGTCTTTAGGCATGTGACAGAAATGAAGCAAAGTAATACAGTGTGATTTACTTTGACTGATACAGTCAACTGAAAAAGAACTTTTTCTTCCATAGGCTTCCAACTAAAACAAATAACCCAGTTAGCTCAGAGTCAAAAGATTGTTCAAAAATGTGCTCTGCAAAGCATTACGAACACCAGAATGTTCAAATTTCAATGGACATGCAGAGAGAGTGTCTCTCATGGCTCAGGACCCATATTAAAAACTTTAATCATAACAGGGTCTTGTGACATTGTCAACTGTTGAAAGCTTCTATACTGATGGTCCATAGATGGGACTCCACCTGGATTGAAGAAATACATTGAACTGCTGGCTGACATCAAACAGACATCCAGCTGGTCTCAGTTCTCATGCTGATGAATAAGCTAGACCATTTCCATATTAAAATCTGTACCTCAAAATGCAAATCAGATAAGAAGCCACTGACATTAATAAAGAACATATACACTTGTACAAAATCTATTTTTCACAGAAGTAGGTAGGCAAAAAGGACCTGCAGCAGCCAAAGTTCTTGACAGTTTGAGATGTGAAGTATAATAAAGTTGCTACATCGTATCACAGAATAACGGCTTGCTTAAAATAAAATAAAAAATAACAAAAAACAAACAAACAAAACAAAACATCTACAAGGATTTTTTTTTCTTACTTACAGAATCTCCTGTCTTGGCTGACACGAAATGGCTACTGAAATTGTTTTCCTGACAAAATCGTTGATGCTTGTCAACTTTCACTGTGCGCATATGCTCCAAGTCAACTAAAAATAAGTTGAAAAAAGGAAAAATTACTACAATGGAGTCCATTTAGTTACCTGTCTTAGAAATTATTCATTGGAAACGCATCAGATGTAATCTTTTCCTTTACAGATGTATGCAAATACAAGTTTCTTTCTTTTTATAATCACTTGCAAACATAAAAATAACTAATTACCTCAGATTGATTTTATTTGCAAAACTAAAATGAAAGCACAATTAAATTTATACAGTCAAATGCAAAAAAATCATAATGAAATAAAGGACAAATTTATTTCTGGATAGACACAAGAAATATTTAAAAATTTTACTACTAGCTACAGACAAAAAGCTGAGACAGAACTAAATTTTGCGCATTCTGTTTGCAAGCATGATGCACAATGGAGATTCCAGTGTAATTAAAGACTTTTACAAAATAGAGTTCACGAAGCACATCTGAATCCACGTATTTTTTTTCTAAGAGAAAAATGTAAATGAGTTATAAAGAATTTTGTTGCAGAACATGGTAGAGCAAAAACATTCACTATAATAATAAAAAAATGAACTGAGTAAAAACATTGATGCTTAGTTACTTGTATATGAAGTTTTCAATTCCACAAAGGTTTGGTTCAGAAAATTAAAAACAGTAAAATGCATATTTTAAGAGTCACACGCATTTTCATTTTTATCATTTTACAACCATTCAAAGCAGAGCAAAGCTTTCAAATGGTATTTTATGTTGAAAAGTACTAGTTGCTTCCAAAACAACATGGAACTCAAGTCTTGCACAGGTTTTATTGTGTACATTCCAGTTTCTCCAAATCTGATCCTAAGGTAACTGGAAACTATATTGAACAGTTTCTCTTTTTATTGCATTACAGTTCCTATAAGGGTGTTGACTCAATGCCGTCAAATTATAAGGCAAATATATTCAGAAGGATTTAAGGACAACCAGGCTCTTTGAGTCAATACAGGAAAAAAAAACTTAAACTGATTTCCTGAGGAAGGGACCCAACTGACTTGTAAAAACTTGTAAATTTGCAAATCTAGTAAGCCTGCATAATAGTGTCATTTGATTATCAGCTGAAAAAATGCTCTCCTACTACATAAAAGGCTTTATTTTAAAATGATATTGGAGGTCTTTAATTTGTAGGCTCTGGAGATTTTCTCTTGGAGATTTTGAGTCTAACAGGGGATTCCTACACCCCATTTATACTGCTTACCTTGGTTAACATAGAGTTTTTGCCACATATTACTGTTCCTTGTACATCAGTACGGCCTTGTTTATAAGAACAGGCCTAACACCATCCAGTTACCACAGGCATTAATTTGTGAAGGACTAAAATACTAAGCTATTAACACTAAAGTTTGTAACAGTTTTTCATAATACTAAACGTAGAATATATGGTTTCATAAACAATAGGAAGGACAAATTAATTTACTAAGATAAAACCTAAAGTCGATAACAATTTTGTTAAAAACTCATGCAGTCTACATAACAGCTACTTAACTTTTTTCTCTCAAAAATAACTACCAGAAGAGAGCCTCTGTGGAAATGCTTTTAAGAATAAAGTACAGCATGCTGCCTAAACCATATCATTATTAACTATTATTTTTACTCTTCACATATTAGCTTTAAGTGCAGTCTGGAAAACACAACAGTGAGATTACTCTTTGGGGAAAAATAAATATATATTTTCTTTATTTTTATTTGACGAGCTCTTAAAGGAACCTTAACCCCACCTCCAAATTTCACTCACTGTATTTCTTGGACTATACCCGAACTCCAAAAACCTACACATGGTTACAATAAAAATAGATAGATAGATAGACAGACAGACAGATAGCATTCACACTGTATCCCTCTAAAATACCATGACATGCTTATGTAAATTGATAAAGACAAGCTCACAAATTATATTATCTCTCAAATTTTTCTCTTTTTCCCAGGAAGGAAAGAATAGAGTGTGGAAGAACACAACAGCATGCTAAAAGGCTTATGAATTTTCAGGAGGAAAATGCCACTTCCATATTGGAAATCATAACCTCAAATGCTTCCTACTTTCTACTCGAAGAAAGATCAAGAATAATATATGGTCAATGGAGCATATACTCTACTACAGTAAATAAATTAAAAGCACTCAAGACCCTACAATCTAACAGACCGGGAGCAAAAATCAAGGTGAAATTATGTTTCAGAATTTTGTGTAATTCTCAGTCCCTCTCCCCACTTACAAGTATTTCACCTTGTCTTCTGAATTATAGGCAGTGTGCTGTGAACTGTACAGTTACTGTTATGCTAGATAACTGCCAGATAACTGTCCATGTGCACACTCTCAGCCCACAGTAAATGCAAGGCAATTCATGTTACATTAGCCCTCAATGAAAGAGGGCACAGTTTTAGTACAAGAAAAGGGTTTCAAGCGCTAATAAATATTTAACTATAAAAAGTTGCAGTTTGCAGTCAATGAAAGACGACTATGCTAACTCAAATTACTTTGCCTTGCCACAGGCTAAGGGCACAATCACAGACAGTTACCAAAGAACAGCTATAGCCATAGTTACTGTCCAGTCTTTTTTTTTTTTTTTTTTCCTTCTTTTTGCAACATCTGATGCTGGTCAGCTCGACAGGCAAGAATTCTCAGCACACCAGGAGATAAGTCTTGTCCAGCTTTTATTTAGACATCACAGCAAAAAGACTTTAAGAAGGGATTCGGAGGAGAAAAATGATTTTCTAAAAACATGTTTATAAGGAATGTAGGGACTTTATAGAAAGAAAACGAACAGCTGGCCAATGTGGGCTGGTTTGATGAGCCAATTAACAGCAGGAATAGATATCTTGGGATGAAGGATGGTACTAGAATGCACTTAAGCCATGAAAAATTTAAAGGCAAAGACAAATAAGTTTTGGAGAGCAAGAAAGAGAATCAGATACATAAATACAGTCTGATTGTACAAAGCAGGAAAATGATCTTGCAGAATATTCTAAATGATTAGATAACATTACATTGGCCAAGAAAAAGGAATTACTGAAATTAAGATGCAAAATAAGAACATTTTAACTGCGTTATAAGGTTATAATAGGCCATATCTAACAAAGGTCTCAAAGAAAGAATCTGCAGGATTTGGACACACATCAAACACAAACATTTAGGGAAAGGCCCAAAGCAAAGTTTATGTGCCAGATGGTACAGTCATCCCCCTCGTCTGAAGTGAATGACAGATACAGGAGGAAATTAACAGGTCCATTTTTACCAAGTAGAATTTAAATTGATGGCTAGAAATTCACAATGGGATGTCTAAAGGAGACAGAAGGATCTTAGTTTAAAAAGTGAAAAGAGATTTAACTATTTGCAAACAGTGAATCTCTAAAGCACACAAATTACAAACCAGTACTTTGAATTAAGTGCTTGGATACAAACATTAATAAATTACATTTTCTGATCACGGAAAGCTAAAGCAAACCCAAGATCTGTAGATTTTACAGAATGAACTGAGAAGGTTTCTTTGATCTATCGTTTCTAAAATTCTAAAGGTCTTAAAAACAGGACCAACAGGAATGGCAGTTAAAGTTAGCAAAGCAATAGTTAAAATGTCAAAGGAGTACAAGAACACTGCTAATTCCTTGACTATACAGGAACCACTTAGTATATTTGCATTAAATGGAATACTTAAATAAACCACATGAAAACTGAAATCAGGAGAAGCAGAGGGACATCACAAGCAGTA
Source organism: Rissa tridactyla (assembly GCF_028500815.1). Taxonomy (NCBI): domain Eukaryota; kingdom Metazoa; phylum Chordata; class Aves; order Charadriiformes; family Laridae; genus Rissa; species Rissa tridactyla. The sequence goes on along the minus strand of NC_071470.1, from coordinate 25,976,159 downwards.
GGGGAGAGAGAGAGATCATAGTATTGTTTCCCTAATTGGCCTGATAAGGAAAGAAAAAGGGGCTTATCAGTCCCCAAAGTAGTTTTGCAGTTGCTAAGAAAAAAGCATCCTCAACATGGGCTGCTGCCATTTGATCATTTTTATCCCTTCTATACACACTAAAAAGCTCATGTGACCACTACAAAAAAACCCACGGTTTCTCCAAAAATTCTCAGTTGTCTTACTTGTCCTCTTCTGCAACTCTGTTTCTCAATAACTAGTCAAGAGCTCAACCTTTTGTTTCTCTGGAATCAAACCAAATATTCACCTTTATGCTTGTCAGGTGGGAAGAGTCATTTCAATTAAAGCTAGCAAGATGAATTGCTGTTCCATAGCTAACAGTTCTATACATCTTTGTATGTACAAGTATCCCATAAAAATAATAGCACAACAAAAATATATTAGGAACTTCAAGAATTCAGACATGACTTCCACCAAGTCAGATAAATCCAAGTGAAAAATCTCACCTCGTAGATAAAACCAGCATAGATCAGTGTCTGCTGTAGCAAAAGCAGGCAAGGCTTACTAAAAGACTTGTTTCTCGTGAACTCTGGGGAGTTAAATTTTGATTTGTAGATGAGACTAAACAGAGATCTCATGAGATGAAAAAAGAAAATGGAATCTAAGAGACAAGTATGAAACTCCCACAGAAATCCCAAAGATACTCCCTCTAAGGCATTCCTGAAGATGTGAGAAAAAAACAGGTAAGAAAACTGCAGTACCTACGTAAGGAAAAAGACATAAACACCATCATGTGGTGAACTTCTGTGGAGAGAAAGTGACATTTCAAATAAGATAAGCTTGAGAAGTGGGCCCGTGTGAATGAAGCTTGTGAGGTTCAACAAGGCCAAGTGCAGGGTTCTATACCTGGGTCGGGGCAACCCCCTGCATTGATACAGCCTGTATCAATCCCAATGAAGGGACTGAGAGCAGCCCTGCCGAGAGGGACTTGGGGGTACTGGTGGATGAAAAGCTGGCCATAAGCCAACAATGGTCACCACAGCCCAGAAGGCCAACCACATCCTGGGCTGCATCAAAAGAAGCGTGGCCAGCAGGTTGAGGGAGGTGATTCTGCCCCTCTACTCCGCTCTGGCGGGACCTCACCTGGAGTACTGCATCCAGCTCTGGAGCCCTCAGCACAGGAAAGACATGGACCTGTTGGACCAGGTCCAGAAGAGGGCCACAAAAATCATCAGAGGGCTGGAGCACCTCTCCTATGAAGACAGGCTGAGACAGTTGGGGTTGTTCAGCCTGGAGAAGAGAAGGTTCCGGGGAGACCTTATTGCGGCCTTTCAGTACTTAAACGGGACTTATAAGAAAGCATACCATTGCGATAGGACAAGGGGTAGTGGTTTTAAACTAAATGAGGGTAGATTCAGATCTTCAGGTATAAGGAAGAAATTTTTCATGCTGAGGGTGGTGAAACTGGAACAGGCTGCCCAAAGAGTTGGTAGATGCCCCATCCCTGGAAACATTCAAGGTCAGGTTGGATGGGGCTCTGAGCGACCTGATCTAGTTGAAGATGTCCCTGCTCATTGCAGGGGGGTTTGGAGTAAGTCACCTTTAAAGGTCCCTTCCAACCTAAACCATTCTGTAATTCTAAGACAAGGACAATTCTAAGAATAACATTCTGTAATTCTAAGACAAGAGAGATTTGATTAGATCTTCAGGTGATTTATACAAACAACATTTTCATTATCCTTTGAATTGCTGCTATACATCACTTATTTGCATCAAAAAAGCTGACAGACAATGCTAACTCAAAATGGAAAAGGAAATTGTACTTTAAATGACTGTCTAGGCTAATGACAAGGCTAGGTATCAAATGATATTAGGTATTAAATTAGGTATTAAATGACAAGGCTAGGTATCAAATGATAGAAAAATCCTGAGCAAACACTTGAAATAGTATAAATAGTTATTCAAAGTCAAATCTCTTAAAACTTTACTTGAGAAATTAAGAGTCAATCACTGAAATTTTAGTTCATTGGGTAGTAGCAAGGCAAGTGGAACAAAGGGGTGTTTTATCCACACACAGCCATTCAATAGTAATTCAGTCTTGATTGAATAATTCTTCTATTTTTGACTTGAGACTTTGAAAGCACTAATGATAAATGAACTAATGCCGTATTTGTTTCTCTCACGCTATTTAGATATATGTACCATTTCTTCAAGATAAAAAAAGGCTTGCAACAAGCCACATAGCACCACTGTGCAGGGAAAAACAAGCATTTCCATTCCATTATACCTTACGTATGTGGAAAACCAATAGTCAAGAAGCTTAAATACTGCTTTAGCTCACCTGCTTCACTGAAATGAACAAGAGCAAATATAATCAGCTCGCCAGAGTTTGCTTCAAGGAATAAAGTGTGATATCAAATCTCACCGCTGTATTGTCTTAAAATTAATTACATAAAAATGTGTGTAACAATTTATCAGAGAAACAGAATTGGCACAAACAGGAAGCTAGTAAGTATTTTAAAATACATATCATCAGTTAGAAGAATGATGAATGTTCTGGTTTTATAATCTTTAAAAATGCCGAAAATGTAAAAATTGTTTATTTTTATTTAAATATTGTCGCTCAAACCAATAACTGCACATACTCTAAAAAGACAACAGAACACCATTTATGCAGAACGTAAAGGCCGCTACTCATGCTATTTATCTCCCTTTCCCACAGGGCTGCCAATCTCTTCTTTCATAACATCACTGGAGAAGAACTCCATGTAAAACTACAGTTTCTTAAAGTCGGAAAACATCCATTTTGCATGAATCTTCCTTTCAGATAAGTTGGAAGAAACACAAATATATAACTTGTACAGGTACTTCCAGGCAGCTGAAAAAATAGCGACAGTACTTGTTCAGAATGGCATAAACAGCTGAGTGGCATGCATAATGCATGTTAAGCAAGTCTGAATGTTTAATAGTTTGTTGGCATTCCTCCTGGATCGTGAGATTACACTTGTAAACTATAAGGCACTATACAGTCATTTTAGGTGACTGTATCAGTGACAACTAACCAAACAATTTTCTAAACCATATGTATGAAAAGAAAAATGAAAGAGACAGTTCAGAGAATTTCAGCAAAGGGAAACCTCTCCATCCAAATCTGACCGTCTTTCACTTTCAAAGCCTGCAATTGTAATAACTGTGAGGGAACCTGTTACAGAGGGGCAGTTCTCCTGTTTAAGCTACACTTTTTCTTTTTTGATAATTACAGTATTTGCTATTAAAATTGGTATTAACACATAATTGAATTTACGACTATCTAGTTTTGTAGTTATGCATATTACAACTATTTCATATTTTAGTATAATCAAGCATAGTTTTAGAGTTATAAGTAAACATCTATATTAATCTATGGTACCACACAAAAATATATTCTCTTATAGTATGCTGTGAAAAAAGAAATATAAATCTTTCTGCAAAGTATTTGCAGCTGTTCACACAAGGTATACAATTACATAATGTTTAAATAATGAGCTATCACGATTAGCCCACACAGACATGACAAGAAAAATGCTTTAATAATTTATTAATTTGATTTACATGTGCTTAAAATTATGTACATATTTTCTCTTCTGAAAATACTCCAGGGTCATAAAAAAGGGGTCTGTATATGAGGATTTCTTTTTCATCCTATTTTTTGGTATTCTTCCACACTGATTTCTTAAGAACAAACGTAGCTTGAGCACCTGAAAACCTAACAGAGTGATGAAGACAATACTGTTATACAGTAATATCTTCATGCAGTATACACTGCTCAACAAGCACAGTCAGTTTAATTTCAGAGTGTGAAGGTTCTGCTTCTCCCACGCAAAAGTGCATGGAAAAGGGAATAAAAATAGGATTTCTCTAAGATGTGCCCAAATATCGATTATTCTAAAGAATAAAACAGAAATCATGATGAATACTGTAGCATTCTGGGTAACAGGATTTACTGCCCACTTTATCAGATCTCTGCCCCACAGCACCTCAGCAGAGCACAGCTCGACAGGTCCCACAGCTCTGGCCACAGGGAACCCCTCTCAGGCCTCTTCTGCCATAAGGAATTTTAAGCAGTTTTAATTCTAATTCTCCCATCACTCCACAGAAAAAAGGGGAAAAGGGCAACAAAAAAAACCTCCCTAGCTTTTTGTTGCTATGTTTACCAGTAACCTACTGCCTTCCTACTAAAAGATGGAGCTTTTTAATTATGCCTTAGTTTTTAAAAGAATATTTGAATGGTTACTTAGAACTTCAAGCAAGTGCACTTTCATTTTCTTAGTAGACACAAAGTTTCTTTCTGTGCAAATTAAAAATTCATCTGATACAATAAATATCTGATGCTGATAATATTATCATTATTATCTGATATAGTAACATAACCAGAATGAGGCAGAAATAATAACAAATTAATCTGAAAACAAATTGTACCAAGTCTGCAGTACTATCGGACTTTGTGTATTACCTAGCTTTTTAAAAATAAGCTTTGACTTGGTACTTTTAAATTACTACAGCACATACTTCTCTAGCAGTCAGACCTAAATGTCGGAGTGTGAACTGCAGCTTTTTGTAGTTAAATTTTTATTAATACTTTCAATCTTTTTCTCACACTAAAATTGTATAACTGCCAAGAAAAGAAAACTCTTTCATAGGAGTCCTGAAAACTATGCCACTACTCTTGATTTAAGGAAGCTCAAAACGAAATATAAATATAGTTCCAGTACAGATTTTCTCAGTAATTTTTTTAGGTTATCAAGAAAACATCTAGAGTGTTGATCTGGTTATACTCATGTCAGACAAACTACATGTCACATTAACTACCTCCAGGAAGTTATTCCAAACACAAAATAAACTGTTTATGCCCCTTCTCAGATAGATAGCATGACAGATTGTTATTAGTTGAAGACAGATGAAATACATTAATTTGATTGCAAGCATGTGTTTACTTTCTCACTGTCATCTACACTCTACTGCTGATGCTTCCCTATGAGGACATAGTAACAAATCAAACATTGCATTAGAAGACTTGTTAAGGCAGAATAATAATAGCTGGCACTGCACTTTAATACTTAAAAAACTTTACCTAACATTTCCAGCTACAACAGGAAATTACTGGTTTTAGAAAGCAAAAAAATAGATAGCTTAAAAACTCTTGTAATTCACACAAAACATTGTAACACTTCCTCCTCTAAAAAAAAAAAATCTGAATTATCAGCAAATATGCTTGTCAATTATCAAAGAAAAATATAACTTTCTAAATGCCAAATCTATGATCTGAGCTCCTTCTAAACCAAAAAGACGATTTCCTACAGATACAAGACAAGACAACATATGCCTAATACGGGAAACAAAAAGGGAGCAATTCCTAGGTCTCCAGTTAAAAAAAGAAAGGCATCTTCTTGTGAAGTTAGGTTTGCCTGTTTTTATGCATACCTCTCTTATTGGCCTCCACTTATTTGTACAAAGCATACGTGGAATTCTCTTGCCTCTCAAGGAATGACATATGAATACACAAAATCTGTGATGAGCTTCTTAGAATAAGGGTACTTTCACACAATAAGATCGGGTTGATGATGCTGATAATTTGTTCTAACACATGAAATAATAAGAAAAGAGTGTATTGAGCATGAAAAGTTCTCTTTGATTTGTATTTATGGAAGTAGCTGTAGTCTTTATTAATATAACGTTTTAAAAAACTTTACTAATATAAGGTTTTCTACATAAAAACATTCCATATTAAATGAGACTTTCAAATACTGTTAAATAATAAAGGATTACAGCGTTTTTTCTAAAGCTATAAAACATAGCGGTTCTTGTGGATCTTTGGAAGGCAAAAGGTTAATAAGGTTAACACTTCCACGATTTAAAATAGGTTTGAATAAAAAGCAAGAAGAGCAGCCAGAGGTAAACATCCCCATCTCAGCACACCGAGTGCAGCTAACTATAGAGGACACAATGTGACAGGATTCTCGCCTAATAACAAGCATGTATGATGTTTGGTCAATGACAGGTCATTTTTAAGAGGATATGTTAACCTTTGCAAATACAAACAGCAGGCATCTTTTCATACCAAAGTAAAATTTCTTATGAAGAAAAAAATAATACACCCAAGTTTCTTTTCAAAACTAAGATGACAGATGACTGGCTTACGCAGCTTGAAGAGACAGTTAAAGAGAAAATAAGAAATATTTTTTCTCAGCTAGACATTTCCCATTTTCATTTTTCTATAAATTCTTGGCAGAAATTCTCACAGCCATTTATCATTTGACTGAACAGACTAGGATTACACTGATAGTTAGAATCTGATCCCATCTGTTAGGTATCTATACTCCTTATGCCTACCCCCAACGCAGACATTTTTGGAAACAAGTATTCAAAAAGATGATATTAAACAAATACACAATTGAGTCACCTTGTACTATTATTTTAGGATTAAAACATAATTGGAACAATTCTGCCTTTTCTTGCCTTTTAAAAAGGGTGCCATAAGGACACAGAAAGCAAGAGGGGAGAACGAAAGGCACGTGTCGACTGCCATCTCCCCACCCTGCAACTCAAGTGACTAAGTACATCGAAGATATATCTAGAGGCAGACAGTGGCATAGCAAAGAGATGACCAAACTAACTTGAAATGCATTAATCTGGGCACAAGGAGTTTAGCTGTGGCAGCACAGACCTCTGTGCAGATGATTTTACCACGTATCTCTGTTTACTGTCGGCAGCGTACAGACCTAAATAAACATGCCCTTAGGGTAAGCTTAACAAATCAAGTCGGGGTGTGAATGAAAGCACATGAAACACTTTTATCCATACTGGTATGGAGAATGAACAGTCCAGCTTCAGCAAATTAATGCCATTCTCTCTCAAAAGCATCATCTCACAGGACTTTAATGTTCTCCAATTTCACACCTTTGGTTAATTAGTTTTTACTTTCCACAGAGAAATGTGTTTTAAGGTTACAAGCTCCTCCTAGAAAGAAAGTTTGTTCGCTGTTGCTTCTTATCTAGTCACTCAGATTCTCACACGGCCGTTATCCCCAGTTTATAAGCACTTTGCAATTACTAACAGATCATTTGCTGACTAAATCTCTTCCCAGTAAATTAGGCAAACGCTATTCTTATTTTTACAAATGGAAAAGTGAACCATGTATGAAAAGATAAATTTAAAACCTTGCTTAAAATCACACAAAGTTTCACTGAACCATGAGTTTACTGCTTTGTGCACTAAATCATCTTTCATCTTCTTTAACACTTTTGTTCAGGCTTCATAATCTTTGTGCCAACGAGAAATCTGATAGCAGTTAGTTTTACTTCCTTATTAAGTTAAAGCTGTTAATTTGGACTTAAACATCTTTATAAATAGCTGTTTCCTGAAGACAAGGAGAAATGAGAAAATGGCTAGGACAGAAGAACACCCCCAGCTGGATTTTTCTTGCTCTCTTAATTCAACTGTAAAAATCACTGGGCAGTCACAGCGACGAGCCCAGCAGACAAATGCAGTTGGGAAAGGCTTATTTATTGAATGACACTGAGAAAGCGAAAAAAACTAAACTAACCTGTACTCACACAAACCATAATCCAGGATGCCCAACAATAGCTGGAACTCCAGTCCCTAGAGGCACACTAACACACTGGTATTAGACAATGAAGTATCTAATGAAATTATAAATGATACAGTAACAGCATTAGGGTGACCATCTCAGAAAAATGGCAATTCTGTTAATTAAGTACCATAACTCAAATACAATACAGCATAAAAATGCGTAATAATTATTTTGTATGTCTGCAACTGTAGCTGCAGCATTTCTTCTCACATCCTTAAAAGTTTCTACAAGTAACAAATACAATATTTCACTTTTTGGGTCCAGTATCCCTTACAAACACAGTAATTTAACAAACACATTGAATAAAACAAGTTTCAAGTGATATTTCATTTTCTAATTGCGGATTTTTTAGTGACACTAACAAGAAAAAAGTTATATCATTTAGAATCTACATTTTCTCTCACCAATGTAACACCACCCTTTACAGAGCAGCATATGAGAAACACAGAATTATTTGATTCATAATCTTGTAAGAATATTTTTAACACTAAGATGACTGCAATATGTATATTTTAAAATGTTCACATGAACTCCCCTAGACAAATGAATTTCTATGAACCTAACTTCAAAAAATATGTTTCTCTTTACATTACACATTACTGTTTTTGACAGTAGTTCCCAAACTTCTCTATACTGAACTTTAATGACTGCCCAAGCACTCTGAAACAAAACTTGCTGACAGAAAAATAACAACAGACCCTTCTTTGATTCAACATGAAATGATTTTTGTCAGGATTACTGAAGCAACATAAAAAACTGCTTAAATTCATTTATTTAGCTGAGCTACTAGTGAAAGTAGCTGGACTTCAATAGCATTTTTTAAAAAAATAATTTCCCTCCTTGTAATATTAAATGTATTTTTTAGGACAGGGGTTAAAGTGTAAAAAAATACTCTTAATTTCTCATTAATTCAACTGCAGATATTCTTTGTTTTGGTTTAATTTAACTATTTCATAAACTCTAGAGTGTAAAAAAGATATTACAAGTACTTTGATTACTGAAATTCAAAGTTGAGTGAATATTTTTTTTAAATGTTCTTTAATATCTTAATGAAGACATAAAGCTGTAATGTACTAAACATTCAGAAGATGGTGCTAGTCCAATGTATCTGCAAGCCATGGATGGATCAGGTGTTCTTCATATCTCTCAAATATTTTCTCTAATTTTGATGTATCTACTACATCATCACTGAATTTATCAATCCCAGGACAAGGTACAGTCATCTTCAGTTAAATACTGAGAACACTACTAAATATTTTATCATTCCAAAATTCACAAAGATTTAGTGTATTGACAGTCATAAAATATAAAGCTCGTTATAATTCATCAACTCAAGGTCTTGGGATCTTAATGAAAATCATACAACATTCTTAGATTCTACCTTCAGTCACTCACATCCGTCTCCTTTTGCAGTCAACAAGAGTTGTCGACCACAGTTTCAAGACTGATGCCAGCACCAAAGCTCAGAAAATCTCACCATCCCACCCCCACTCCTGGTTGTTCATTCCCACCCTCACGTCACAGTGCACTATTCTGTCCTCACCTACTTAGGAAGCCATGCAACTTGCATAAGCTTATGAAGCTCAATGAGCTGATCCATGTTAAAAATAGCCGTTTCTTTTTGCAATGTTCTGTTTAGCCCAGATCATGTCACAGATCCGATTTCCCGTGGGGCAGTGGTGCTAACTTCAAGCTGTAAACCAGCTTCACCACGAAACCAACCGATTGTGAAACTGCAACCTACATCAGCTCAGAAGGGCCAAATTCGTTGTCATCATTCAAAAGGCCAGGCGAGTTAACAAAGTCAGTCTCACAATTGCATATGAAAAACTAAATTTTTCATGCTATTAAAGGCAGATATCTCCTTATTAAGAGATTAGAGGCAGTCTGTAATTATAGACAGAATACAAAAAAAAAACAAAACCAAAAAACAACCTACCTTCCCCCCAACCAAACCCCGACAAAGTGTTAGACACATTTGCAGTTCTACCTATAAGTGAAACATTCTACAGTGCCTTGTAAACTAGGTACCATTGTATAAGTCATTTCTTCCAAAAATAGTAAATCCAGACATACTATAACATCACGTGAAAAGCTTTATCCTTACACAGCAATTCCTAAAACACTGTTCTTAAAATAATGCATAGGAATGTATCCAGAGTAGTATATTTCATGAAGCCATGGAAATTAATTATTAATACAAAAGTTCTTCCGATACAAAGCATTTACTTAATAAATATCACTTCCTCACAGGATCCACTCCAGCATTCTTGATGGCTGATGCTGCATCCATCTATATAGACTGTTTCCACAGGTATACTTCTATTGATTTTATGCCAAAAAGCCATGTTAAAACACTGGCTATCCCCTCAAGCATGATGCTTTTATCCAGGACTCTGAATTACTCGCTCCTAACAGAGCCAACCCAGCTCAGCCCCAGGGCCCTTCCATGCCTGATTCCATTGTTGCTTCCAGCAGATGTAATAAAGAGTTGGAGACACTTGGTGCTTCTCCTACATACCCCTCTGGGAGCTCTCCCACAACAAAAATTATAAATGAACATGAAATCATTCACTGGGATATAAAAACAAGCCTTAAATGTTCAAAGATCAGGCCAAGTCAGTATTATTGTTATTACAATAAACCTCCAGCATTAAGCAATTTCAAACATCAGTTCTTCTTCCAAACTTTTTTTCAATGTAGAGGCAAGATTGGCACATATCTGAGTGAAATTACTCAGTTACTAGGCAATTTATTACTGCTTAACTGTTCCATGTGTATCAAATCCTGTTTGACATCAGCCCAGTTTTTCTTCCACTTGGAAGCTTTTGGAACTAATTATTAATAAACCCAACTGTTTTCAACTGGCAGTTAAAAAATTAATAGCACAACTCAACTTTATATGAAATTACTTTTTATAAGAAAAAAGTAAGATTGCTTAGTAAAGAATTATAACATACTTCGATTAACTCGAAAAGGAGAGATGAAAAGCAAACATATTCAGATCACTGATAGTAAATTTATCAGTTATTTCTTAAATTGAGCATTTCAAAGACTACAAACAACTGAGTTTAAACTATTTATATTTCAGAAACTTGATGATTTCAAACCGGAGTGTAGAAGTGGGACTGTACAAACCTCTTTCACATTTGCCAAACAAACATATTTCATTATCACTAACCAGTCACCCAGGGAAAAAAAAAAAAAAAAAACCCTGAATTTCAATCAATGCATCAATCATTGATTCATCATTGTATTGAAGAACTGTTCTTGTCTCCAAGTAGAATGAGCATATAGCTTGTTTCTTCCTGACATAAATTTCTATCAGGATGGGAACGCTTCAGTCCAAAACTTTGTTAACTTAATAGAAGGCTATAATTGATTCAGATACCGAGGAAAGGCTACAAAAGCTCTTCTACAATATTTGCATCTACTATTTTTCCAAACAAATTAAAAACATTGAATAGGGGACACACTAAGACAGAATATACTAATATTGCAACTCTACAGTATTGACCAGTCTCAGATGAGTAAGAGGAACCAACTCATGCTAGCTACACGGGACTGAACAAAAATTGTTAACAACTTTGTCCAAGACTTCAAAGCTATATAATACATAAAGGACCCAAAGGAATAATACTTAGATCTAATGAAGCAAGGTCCATACTCAGAGCTAACCTGGCCATCTGTCTGTGCAGGGCAATCCAATTCCCTCCTCCTTGACCCACACATAAAAACAAACAAAACAAACCCATACAAACTAAAAAAAAAAAAACTACACCAAAAAAACTTTTATCAAGAAAGTAGATGGTTCAGTGGAAGGGGATGGTCGGAAACTAAAGTTAGAAAAGTGGTAATTTCTTTAACAGCTAACATAATTACAAATCAAATGGATGGTCCTGGCTTTCCCCATGCTGCTGGCCAAGCACTTCCAAATCTTCTCATGTGATAGTGTAACTGCGGAATAAAAGGAATCCACGGGTTCATTCAAACAAGAACTCCTCCCATTGCTCTGTTCAGTTTAGGTTGGATCAATGAACTGAACCAACTCTCTGTGAAGTGCTACCACAACTACAGTCAACAGAAGCGAAACTGGGTTAAGTTAATAGCAAAACCACCTCCTCTGACTGGGCCAAGTGTTGTGGGGAATACAACACTAACACTGAACACAGCTCAGCTTGGACACATGTATTGTCAAGATTCACTTTAATTTAAAAATATTAAGCAAGCAAGTTAAGGTTCAGCTGGGACTTCTTTTTGTAAACTTTTTAACACTTTTTTTCTAAAACTTCCTAAAACCAAAAATAATTTTAACAGTTTCTGCTTTGTTCAATTTTTATTGAAGTTAGAGAAATCAGCTACATCTGACTTACAGCAGAATTTAAATTCTGAAACTGTATTTTCACAGATCATTTGGTCAGTCATGACCTCAAATAATTAAACAAACCCACTCTACTTTTTATAGTTAAGGGTCCTCAAGGATAAGCAGCACTTCCTTTGCTAGGTTTGAAAAGGAAAGGGATAATATAAGTCAAGAAGTTAACAAGTCCCTCGTAAATAACCCCAAGGTATTATCTACTAAAATTTTAGCATGGCCCTGACGATCACCTAGTTTCTTTGTGACTTAGTACACTCCTCTTCTAACATACATTAAGAGGGCATGGAGTTTCCCCATGCATAATTTCCCTGGGTGAAGTTTTCAGAATTAGGATAGCAAAGAGCCTTTATTTAATGGTTAAACATTCATCTGGGCCATCATTGATCACTCTTCGAAAAATTGTGTCACCATCATTCTTTCATTTGAAATACATTTATAAAAATGTATTAAACAACACATTAGATTTTCAGAACTTTTCAGCAAAACAAACTAACAGTCTAGGCAAGAAGTGAGGTTTTCAGAGCAGTGTGCATGACTAACACAACTGAATTTGTTAAGAGAAGATACTGTAAAGACCCAGAGGGCCTAGAATACTCAGTGCCTCTCTCTATCTCACAGACTTCTTAATTACTTTATCTGAAGACTGTTGTATTGAAAAATAAATGAGAGACTGTGAAGCAATCATGAGAATCCAGATCACGTTCTCTCACCTGCTCTGTTCAACCAACCTGTTCAACTAAGTAATACACATAAATACAGCTACACCGATCCAAGGCACGGATGGCAAAATGGCAAGGGAGTGTTTCATTTGCTATTCTGGGTTGGGGTTTTTTTGGAGGGTGGAGTGGGGGGAGCAGGAGTTGTAACAGTTCAAAGTCAGGAATTTTTTATTTTTTTTTTAAATCTGATATTTGAAGGTCTGGTATAACCCATGCCAGTAACCCACTTCAAGAACAGTCAACTGCAGGTATTGAGGCAGGAAAATAAGAAACAGCACAACTACAATAACCATTCCTTGATACACACCTCACTTTCAGACGATCTGCATTCCTCAGCCTGACACTACATCTCCAAGTTGCTAGGAATACAGCTGAAATGTTTTATAGCCACTGGTGGACCAGCCCTTCACTTATCTCTGCAGTTCCTTTCTGAACGCACATGCACTTTTGGCTTCTGCAACAGTCAATGAATAGGACTTTCACAATTTAATTATTCACTGTGTGAAAAAGTAATTTCATTTGTTTATTTTAAGCTTTAATAAAACAGCTTAAGATTTCCTCAGGTTTGTATTGAAAAGATACTATATAATTGCTCTGTAGTCTCATGGGTTTATACACCTGTTTGTCTTTTTTCCTACTGCTAAGGAAGTCAATCTATTACATCCCTCCTCGCATAAAAGCTTTTTCATTCTTCTGGTCATTATTGCCTTCCTATACACACTGCATAGACTGGGACCACCTAAGCCTTTCCCGATTCTTAAGGATAATTCTGTGATTTATACCCAAAATTCTAATCCCAGCATAGACAGAGTCCTATGAAAGCTTTACAGTTTGGCACCAGGGATACTCACTGTAACAGAAGGAAATTACTCACTTGGCATTTTGTTTGTCCTACTTGTTTCTTCTCCTCTCAGAAATGGTAGTGGGAAATTTTTAGGGAATTCTGACTAAATAACACAAAAATGAGACATCTAAGAAATTGGAAGTGATTAACAAGCTTTTTGGTTCTTGATCACTAATAATATGAAGTCATAACATACTTCCGCATATAAGGAGAAAACAATGACAAAATAACTTTAAAAAGAATTTACATGGCTACCCAATTCATCCTCACTATCTGCCAATGCAAAGAAAACACAGGCATATTGTAAAGAGAGACATCCCAAATGAAAGCCATACTGAACCTCCAAACCTGAAAAATTAGGTTGCACACTGCAGGCTACACCGTTAAGGGCAGAAGTGATACTGCAGGCATAACCCAAGTGTGGAAACCCCAACACAGCAGTCAGAAGTCTAACAAAGCAAAAAATACCAAGACAGACCATTTTAGTGACAGCACCAGTTAACACAGACCTGGTAAGATTAAAAGGTAACAGACACCTCAACAACCTCAACTGAAAAAAAAAAAAAAATTGCAACTTTGAAGAGACTTCAAGAGCATTTATGATTATCATTCTGCTGCCCCCCCAAAAAAGTCAAAAGACTTAATTAGAAAGTGTGGCTCAGGGGACATCTCACCACAGTGGATTGTCACAAGTTACCATGCAAAGCTTGTTCTGTCGCACTCACACATACAAGGTTATATCTATATGCCACACAGGCTATAGCGCATAGGCCTGTCCTACAGCCATATACCTGCCAGGCTTCCAAACTGTATGAAGACAATCCCACATCCACATGTATGCTCTGAATGAGTATTACTATCCACTGACACAGTAAGCTTGAGCTAAACAAACTTATTGTCCCCCTACCACAGAGTAACTTGGTGGGACTGTCCACGCCTGTTCAGACAAACTGCCACCATACATCTGGGAAGGCATCACAGCAATGACTTCTCACTTATGGAAAGGACCAGCTAGGACAGGCCCAAAGAATTCCAGAGATACATATACATGGTTATTGGGTCACAGAGCATTTTATACTCTAGCCTCATCAGTAAAGGCAAAATGTTCTTGAAGGAACTATTTTTTTTTTTCTCTGAAAGCTCCTTACAGTACAGAAGATGGATTGAACAAGGAATGGTCTAAATCCTTCCTCTTTCTTTTAAATATTCAACTTCTGATAAATTCTTTGCATGTTTCTATCAAACCGATTCCTCAAATTTTGTAACGCAGACTCAAAAAAGAAATCCTATGATTACCTCAAAATGCTTAAGTCACGAGCAGGACTATAACGTCTGCAAAATATAGTACGAGGGAAGTATTATCCTTTTACACTTAGTCTTGGAACTCAGAAATTTCAATGAACAAGATCCCTCATTAGAATCAGATGGGGACAGATGTACCTACATGGTGGGTGGGCACGGGTGGACATCAGCCCCTCCAACCTCTCTAATGAGCAATTTCCCCAGATTTAAAGAAAAATTTCATAAAAAGTTAAAGAGAAATGGCAAGTTGCCTCCTATTACCACTGGCCTAACTGCTTGGGCTGCTGCTTCTATAAAACACAGGGTTTTTTCAAAGAAAATTATTGTTAAAACCATTTGGCTGAAAGTGAAGAGCTATTGAAAAGTACAGTCAAACTGGCAGCTTGCTCTTAAAATTCCCCCCACCACTTTTATAAGTATCGTTTTGCTTGTGGCTTTTAACAGCTGTTCACACACGCCTGAGCTAGATGTGAACTTTTACTTTCCCAAAACTAAAGGGGAAGCTTTAAACAGCATCTGATTTAATTTTTTTTAATTAAAAGTGGAGGTTAAAAGGACCGTGGAAATGGATGATGCAGCTGTGCTGATGCTAGGGAAAAGAATTCCAGAACAAGACGTGAGGTAGAGTAAACACACAAAATAAGTTTCACAAAACTAAGTACTCACCACACTTAAGTGGTTTTATTAACTAATGGGAAGTTAACTCTATGTTTCCTTAGAAATATTTTGCAAAATTAAATTAAATTGTATTTTGCAAACATAATAGAATTTGTCTATCTGCTATGCTCTTCCCTCAGAGCAATTCTAAAATTAATTCCAGAATGAAGTGGCTTCACAGGTTCCAATATTATTCCCAAATACATTTGGGAACTCAAAAAATTCAGACACACAACTCAGAATCAGCTTACTAATATTGCCACATATTTACTGGTTTGGTTCTCAAAAGAACTGAACTTTCCCTGCATTGAGATGTCTTCTTAGAATAATTAAATGTTTAGAATCAGATTTGCAACTGTACTGAGATACTGGAAGATGCAAACAGGCATTCCTAGGGGGACTTTTTAAAGTACCAAAGCAACTACTGGGCAACTAAGCAATAGTTTCACCACAATTGCAAATCCCACCAGACAGCAGTCTACATTTTTAAGCACTGGCAGGTTCACAAAAATTATGCCCTCTTGGCCTAATTACTTAATACATAGCACTAGATACTAAATTCAAGCAAACAAACAAAAAACCCACAGAAAGAAAGCGAAATAAAAATGCCACGTTTTATTTCTACTTGTATACCTTAAGTACAAAAGCACACAATGACAATACAATAATTCTAGATATCACCACATATTTAAAGGGTCTTTTCTACTAAAACTCTTAGGAAAAACATAAAAGTATTTTTAAGGCAGAAAATTCATAGGATTATGAAGGAAATGCCATATTAATCCATGTGGATTATATACCCTGTATACTGTAACAACTCCAAAACAAATCTTTTCCAGTGCACTAGTACAGCTACTATTTAAACCAGAAGACCTTAGTAGTTCATCAATCAAGTTTATTCAGCCAGAGAAGTCGCTAGAATTTTTATAAAACATCTAATATACTAAAAAAGTAAACAAAGCAACACACACTTCTCAAAACATAACCATTAAAAAAAAAAAAAAGAACAAAAACCTGGTGCCCATATTGGGCTGATGAAGCAGCACTCCCAGAAGATCTATGAACAAAAAAGAAAATCAACAACATTAAGAGCATTCCCTTTGCACCAAGCACAAAGGACTAGGTGTAAAGAGAATGGAGACGATAAAAAAAGTGCCAGAAGAGAGTCATGTAATCCAGCCTGGACAGCAGAGCCTAATAGAGGGATGCAGGTGGAAAATTTTAGTGATGCAGTCATCTGTTTGCCTCCCTTGTCCACCCACATGCAAGAGACTCAAGGATGAGAAATAAAGCACTTGTAACGAATATGAAAATCTGACCTAATCAAAACCAGGAATCCAGACTATTCTAGTCAGGTCCAATAAAAAACACTACAACCTGGATACCTGCCTAGGGTTCCTCTGGGACATAACTTGATATTGCCTTTGATGATATGAAGCTTTGCCTTCTGTTGGGTTAGTTCCTTGCTGAATCCAAGACACAGTTTGACAAATGAAACCCAGGGCACAAGTAAAATATTTTACGCAGGTGCATATAAATCACATTTGTGCACTTTAACACATCAACCATAACAAATAAAAATTCACCACAGGTAAACACACTGATAAAGCAAATACAGCACTAATATTTCTGAACCTTCTACAAACAAAATCATGCTTTAAAAACTGTGATTAATACACTGTACACCACTGACAGATTAAGTGAGTCATAGTGCACCAATTAACAAAACATGCTTCATATTAGACAGAACAGAAAGAAAATTAAACTCCCATAACTATGACATCGTTATAAGACACTTTTTGTTTGGCTGCCTAATAGTACTGCCCTCAGCACTACAAATATACATAAATCAATTATAAAAGCATCGCTCAATGAAAAAACAAAAGGAACTATCAATGAGCAATATGCATTTGGCAGAAATACAGTTCCTTAGTATTCCACAGGTTTGCTGAAAAATAATTGGCCAAGAGATCTCAGAAATTGATACACACTACAAAATAAGACCACAGAGATGCACCCACACTATAAATGCTCAAAAATGGATGGCATGGAAACAGAAGATGCCTTGTTCCCATAAGATATTTCTTCGTCCAAAGGATATCAGAAATCCTTTCTTTTCCCTTCTGTCAGTCAGTATGATCCTAAATGTATGAGAAGCTAGCTCCAAAATGGAGCATAGAGGTTTTCCTGTCTTGAGGATTCTTAGCGGGAAGCGTTCTCCTCAGATTAAACTATAAATAAAGGCATAACACAGTGAAACTATTCAAATGGAAAGGAAGTGTAATCATTTTCATCAATAAAGCCATATAATCTGCTCAAGACAAGGAAAGTGGTTTTACTGCGTATTTTGCCAGTGTTTCCTTTGCACCCTGGTTTCCTAATCTCTGACTTTGAGAGACTGACTTCGTCTCCTCATGGCAGCAGGGCTTGGGACGTTAGTAGAGTCTGCGCGGCTTGAGAGAATAACTGATGGCTTTTTTCACAATGATCTATTCTAGTTCAGTCTGAATTACTAAAAATGAAGCAAGAGTTAGAGAGCAAAATATTATGACCTGTGCCATGCAGATCAAGCCTGATCAATCTGCCCACAAACAGGGTTTGTGGCTAAAAATCTCCAAAACAAATCTTGGTCACACTGATGTCAAAGGCAAAACAGTACGTCTGACGGTGAAGCTAGACAGTTTTGAATTTATGATTTTTCAGTTCCCTCTCAAAGCAGATGAAGGATATCCTAAAGCTTATACCCACATACCTGTCAATATGACAAAATTGTAAGGTACTATTCAGTGTAAACATCATAATTAAAATAATCATTCTATGATCACTTATTTCAAAATTAAGAGATGAGGGGAGTTAACAGTTGTTTTGGTGACTGATAAATGTGCTGTTTTGCTCTTTAAAAGTATGCTTCAGTTTTAGAGAAACCATGAACAAGACATTTTTCTGTACATTTTGCTCTCCATTATTAGTTCATTGCCATGCTCTAAATATATGAAGGAAACTTCAGTGTTCTTTCACTGTTTTTGAAGCCAATGAGACGACTTGGAACAAGTCAGGATAGGCGTACACCGTGGGATTGCGACGTTGCTATAGTACTTACTCTTTCATGAATAGTAATTACTCTAGCAAGTGTGTAAAGCAAACAGGCCCAGTTGCATGAGGCTCGATGCAAGTTTTATGAACTGCAGAAAAGCATGATTAGTGTGGGGGGAAAAACATGTTTCACACTTTTATTGTAAAGAACATGAGAATCTCACAGAAACTGCCAGAACAGATGTTCATAAATTGGGCCCTTAATCTGCAGCACTTTCCAGGTTTTAAGCTATATCCACTGGTCTGTAGAACATATTCCTCTCTTTTTAATATAATTCTTCTGTTTAGTTTTTTTAATAAATAAGTTTATGACTTTAGTAGTGTTGCCAGCTGTTCAATTTTGATTTACCGTCAGAGTCTGCTTTAATATATAGTGGCTTTTGTGGCTTACCCATATAGATTACATTTTAAGCTTCAAGATATCACTATAAAGCAGCTGGAAAAAGTACTGGCTGAGCACAGAAACCAGCATTATTGCCCTAGTGATCAACCACTTAAACATGCAAGTACACCAGTAAATATTCTCTAAAAACCTTTTGGATACACCACTCCCAAAATAAAACTGCAGAATGCATGGTGTAAGAGGAAGTCATCTTAACATATGTACTTTAAAAAGCCAGCCCAAGAAAACTTTTAATTATTAATTAGGCAATGTATTAGCTGGCAATAGAGATCTCTGCAATGACTGTTCTTTATTATTTTCTAACATTGTTTCCTTTACTTCTATGTAGCTTGAGATTACTGAAAAACTAAAACCGCTTCACATTGAAAAACCAAAACAAAACAAAACAAGGAAAACCATGTAAGTTCAAACATTATTAAGTCCAGGCATTTTCAGTACTTGCTCCTGACAGACATCAATAGTGTTGTAGAAAGTTACAGTTACTGTAGCATGAAGTTACTGAAGGATGACAAGGACTAAGAGAGTAAAGGATGCAGCAAGTAACTTCTAGGAAAACCCAGAACCTTTCTTTCAAGCCTGAACTTGTATTCTGTATTTTACACCTGCTTTATACAGTGCTTTCTAGAAAATTTCTTTACAGAATTGTTAACTGAATATTGCTGTGAAAGAACTGTCAATACTCTTCATATAGTACCATTTTTAAACTCATAGAATTACAACATAACTAGACTAGGCTTTTTCTCCTCTATTATCTGCAAGTACAGGGTAATGTTATTAAAATAAACTACTACAACAGTATTCTTAGAATTGAACAATGGATCAAATTCAAAAACTCTGGAAACTCTCTACAGTTGGACTAGTCCAAAATTGTCAGTCGGAACTACAAGGGACTTTTTAGTACACTTAAAACTGCTTTTTCTGGTCAAAAAGGTTCGTTTTTCCATAAAAAACTAACTCCCTAAGAAAATTCCAACCAAGAGCAGATTGATTCAGAAAGAACAGTATAGTGCCTAATGAGAACGATTTTTTGTTTGTCTTACACTGTTATTTTCTCCCAGGTTTGGATTTACCTGTTGGACAGTATCCACGAAGCCCTATCATACCTAAGAGGATGTGATATATCATGGAAGACATAAAGGGAAAAATAAAACAAAACCAGGCTTTACATCCATAGCGTCAGGAGAACGGGAAGTGAAGCATCAGCACTACCCTTCCCATGAGACATCACGGTGGCATCTCCAAACCAACGTACTTCAAGCTTTTCCATAATGGTGTTGAAGGGGGACTGAGAAGTAGACTCCAAAACACCACAGTTTTCTATGTGGGCAGTAGAACATAAAAATATTTTTGAAACAGTTCAACTTAAGAGCCTGACCAACAACTCCTAGACACTGCTTTCTTCTTTCTGCATGTCTATAGCAAATGACTTTTCAACTTTTCCTGTAAATGTATAAAGTTATTAGCAACTGAGGGTTTCTCTTTCAGCGGTATCAAAGGTGTGCTATCTGTACAAATCTTATTTTTTCCAGCCTTCATTTTAAATTATCTACCACAAAAAATGTGTAAGACTGCAAAATCCAGCATTCTAAAGGTAAAGTTGCCCTCAATATACATAATTATTATATCCTAGTATTTGTCAAAAAAACAAGCCTTTCTTAAGGCATTTTACTAGTCTGTGTGTTCCATTCAACTATTTAGTCTGTAGCTTTTTTTTGCCTTTGTGTTTAACATCTGAAACAAAAATGCAATGATCCTGATGGCAGTTTTTAAATGCTTAGGAATGAGTTTTCTAGTCAAAGTCAGAAAAAGGTAATGTTATTACTCTTTCTGTATACATATTTCAAAACTAATGAATTTTACCATCACATAATAGTGTTATATTAGTATGATATATTCCTATTATCACACATAATTGGACAGTACTTACCACAAAAGAAAGACTACATGGTGTATATATATAAAAAAAGTAACCCAAAATAATATTATAATCTAGTGGCTAGTCATGAAAACACCAGAGTAAACTTGGAGCAAGTCATCTGAAGTCACTAAACGTGCTCTAAATTTACACCTATGTAAAAACCTAAAATTTTAATCTTAAGGTCAGTGATTCACCACACTGATCAAAAGAATGTAGTGAATATGATATGGCTCATTTTATAGTTGTAAAAATTTTTAAGTGTTAAAAATACTAATCTGGATGACATGGGATGGTTGCTCCTTGCGCTCAGAGCATCACAGGACAATGGATGGAATGAAATTAAACCTCCTCAAAGGGTACAGCAGAAGTTACATATTCATAAATTACGTAGGGTACAGCTACATATTTTAATTCCCTTGTCATATTCACAAATATACTGTTGCATCATTAAACAATGAAGATAAAACTTCGAAAGCACTACTCCTGCAGAAAAAACTAGTTAAAAATGCTAAAATAGATCACTAAAATTTCATAGGGAACTCAGTATTTTTTAAATAGAACCATATACAATGTACACAAAGCCTTCCCCTTGTAAGAACTTATTTTAAATAAACAAACTAGATTTCTAATTTACCATTCATCATCACTGTACTTCACCTCCTTAATCAACACGTTTTAGCACATCTTAATTGATTTTTAACTGATTTTTTTGGCACTACAGAATCTTAGGTCTCTCCTTTGAATACAGTAAACATATTTTGAGGTTACGCTCCATACACTCTGTGCTTCCAGCCCTCACGGTAAATAACAACAATAAGAACAACAATGCTGTCTGCATTTAAACTATCTGTCTTGTCTCACGAACTATTAAGATTAAACAAAGTTTGATACTGGCTTAGTAGTTACTCTCATAGTAACAGCGTCACAGTCTCATATTACACAGACAAATAATGAGATACCTTTTTTTAAATATCTTTTTTCATGACCTATGAAATAAACCAAAGTAGACAGCAGAAAGAAATCGCAGCTCATTCAGAACCTCATCAGGACATACCATCTCAAGAACTGAAACAATGAAGAATTCATAAACAGAGGTGTTAAAGTCATGAAGGCATTAATATGCTTAAAGATCTACCAAAAAAGCCACACATTTAGCAGTCTACATGCTCCTATACTGAAATGGGCACCATAAACTCAGAACGTCTCATGATATCAAGTGTACGGAGCTATAACTGTGGACTAAACTTGAAACACTATCATTAATTTCTGCTTCTTCTCTTGCAAATCCCCAATAAATATGATAAGGTCCTGACAATTATACAATTTTAAGATATACTCATAGTGCTTTCGCATAATTTTTCTTCACTCTTACCTCTGCATGCACATAGTTCATACTATGCAACTAAGAGTGGATGACTTAAACACTCCACTCATTTATTGGTCTTCTATTGTATTTTGCTTCTAAATGATCTGATAGCAAACTGTTTTGAAAAAACAGCAAGATAATCCTACAGTATTACCTTAACTTTAATCTTTGTAAGAACTTCAAATTTTCTAAAATATTTTCAGGACAATGTTTCAGAATTGCTTTTTTCATACTACAAACTCAATCATATTAATGGAGGTTATCCATTATGATTATTCCCCATTAACACTGGCTATCCTTCATCCTCTAAATCGAGCTGAAACAATTACTGATTACTTCCAATAAAAACCTTAAATATTTATGTTCATTGACATGAATAGAAAAAGCTTAAGTTTTCCCTGATGATTAGGAAGAAACTTCTCTTCCACACTTTCTGCCTGTACAGAGTAGTAAACATATTCAATTTCAGCTGAAGCTGCAGCGTACACATAAATACTGTACAACTGTTACTATGTCTTATTAGTCTGACTATGAAACCGTGAAGCATTACAAGAAGATTAGTTTACTGACTTATCTAACTTTTAAATAGAAAATAATGCTACAAAAGCACTTGTCTTTTTCCCACTTTGTCCTAAATTCTAATACCAATGCCCTATTCACACTTGAAATTTGGTTATCCTCTCTCATCAACTTCCTTGAATAATAATATATGAGAATATATTTCCACAGTAGCTAATGGAGACATTCCTACAAATCAATGTGCTGCAGTGATACAGAAATAAAAGCTTATTTCACTGTAATGATGCTTCCAGACTTCCCTCAAGTCAGGTGGTTACTTGCAGTTAATGATCTGTGACATACCACACAAGTAGTCCTAAAAAGACTTATTATCCACTGCATGTGCAACAATATTTGCTTTATGGATGGCTAAATGAATGAAGACATTCAATGTAACTGTAAAAGTAAAATCAAAAGAAAACTTACAAGTAACATGTTTTCTTTGAGTAAAAGAGCTGTGAACATTTTCCATTAATACTTAACCTTTTGCTGGAGCAGTGCAACCACATATAATGCTTGAATCCATAAAGCCCAAGAGCTGCTCAGGGTTAACACTGATTAACTGTCCCCAATCAAATCTTATAACTTTTAAAAATTTCAGAGAGCTTCGCTCCACTAATGAAATCAAAATGCATTTATGTCATATGGCAAAGGTGGGAGCAGGACAACTTGCAAAGAAAAGAAATTCTGTCCTGTCTAAAAAACAGGTATTTTATTCAATCCAATAAAATAGATATTAAATTGATTGGGTTTTAAAACTACGTATTTTATGCTGCACTGACTTCCATTAATATACTAATAGAAAAGAATTGCAAATTAACTTAAAATAAGCTACAACCCAACAATACAGTATCTCCCATGACTCTCAGACTGTGCAGACATTCACACATTTTCTGTTTATAATTTTTTCATTTACTAGACTCAGCTTTTGTCCACCATATGTCCACTGTAGATTAACTATTCCCTTAGGTACAATTAAGGGCTTTCCATTTGTTGTAAGAAGACCTAAGTATGAAGGACGCAGCCAGAAAAAACATTTCTACCTAAACCAAAAACAGAAGCACATTCAGCCTGGACTATGGTTTATGCAGCATCTTTTTTATTAGACGTATGTCTACATTGCTAAATAAACTACAGACAAAATCCATGGAAACAGTAAGAGATCTCTCAGCATTTCATTTGTGTATTATTATAAAAATAGGATACATATACTGTTCTAACCTTTGTATTTAAACAGTTTGCTTCTACTTCCATTTTTCAATGACATCCTTTAAAGATTTTTCTGAATTTAAGTATAACTGTTAATGAATGAGAATATATTATTTACCGGCACTTCTGTCACACTGGCGTATGAGTTTCAACTACACTAACAGTATTCTACCGTGTCTTGGTTGGTCGTAGCAGGCAAAACATATGTGCATAAAAAAAAAGCTGAAGTGCAGCCTCAAGATTTTAAGTGCAGGAAGAAGAAATCAAGTTATTCACTCTCACTAAAATAAAAAAAGCGTAACATAAGAACAGTCTATCAGTTGGACTAGTTCATGACTACCCTCGCTTTCCTGTTAAAGCACCATATGATCCAAATGAGAAAACATTAATTTCAGCAAACACTTCGTACAATATCTAATCTGTCCTGGTTCAAATGAATGAAAATGCATTGATTTTCATAGAATGGCACCTGTTTATATCAGGGCTCTGTCTAGCTGTACAAATCTCAAACACATGGTATAACAGTAATATATCTTCTGCGGGCAAGAGGTACATGTTATTCAACTTCAACCCTGTACCGAATCCCATACTGTGGCAGAACACAAATCAAAAAGCAAACTCGCTACTAGTTAATCCTATCTGTGTTGAACATCAGAAACTGGTCTTAAGACAGGCAGGGCAGAAAATTATGATAATGATCATTAATTATCTTTTGAGCAGTATGACAGAAAAGATTTCCCCTTTCCACTCTGTTAGTACTCTGGCACAGGCCACTTGGCTTTTGAGAGCCACCATCAAAATCTGTCCTGCTCCAGTAACGGCTGCAGCCCTGGAAGAAAGTAAAGAGGTCTAAAAATCTGCCTTTAACCAGCTTATTTAGCAACTGCTCTGTCCACTGTCACTTTCCACCCAAGAGATCACTTTATGAAGGATTCTAAAAGAAGGGTCCAAGTAAAACATGGGCTGATTTGCAATCAGATGGAAGAGATACATTTATGACAGTGTATTACATGGAGATTGGGGCCAGAATGGAGTATGTATGCACAGATCCTTGCAATCTACCATGCCAGGTGTTTTCCCTTCCCAGCCAATGGAATACGTCTAAGGAAATACTACACAACAGCAACAAACCTTCTTTCTTTTGTTTTGTAAAATTTTCTGTAAGATCAGCTACTTTCTAAAGAACCACACTTGAGGCTCAGGCTCCATTTAAGTACCTCTGTGTGGCATATATCACAGTTCATTAGACTTGCCCACATGGCAACTTAACAGACATAACTAAATAGATCATCTCAGCAGCGATGGTAGCCAGCACTATTGTAACGCCAAGCATGATTTAGGATCAAAATCTCACAAGACAGATGCTTTCTCAAGCAAGGTAATTTTATCACTCAAAAATGCGTGTGTTTCTGGATTGCTCCCATCCCTAAAGTAATACAGAGCACATTCAGACACTGGGTTGGAAATATATTATTATGGTGAATAAAAGATTGTTTTCACCTGTGACTTTCCCTTTCATTATTTTTAACAAGAAATTAATTAAAAAAAAAAGTTACCCAACCATTGAAACAAACAAATTCATAAGACTGCAATTTTCTATTAATCTTACAAGTTTGCTGAGACAAACATTCTATACATATTTTAAAACAGGGTAGCATTCTACATTTATTCAAATGAGTTGGTAAATTGACCGTAGCACAGGACAAGGTTTTCTTTTTAAGAAGTCTCTACATGTAAGTAGTTTACCCTCCAATCCCAGGAGCGTGTGGAGGCTCAGGTGACTGGACCTGCTGTCCGGCATACAGGAACTTTAGTTTAATCAGGCACAAGACTCAAAAGAACAGGGGTCTTTGCATTTGCTGCTCAACACTTGTCTTAATTTCAGGTGAAAGACCTAACAAGTGCAAGCCCACAGGAAACAAGAAGAGAAAACAGCTGGAGGAGGTTGGGACGGACAAGAGAATGAATGCATAGTTCTGGTTTTTAGTAAGCCAGAATCTTAAAATGAGTATTAATGAAGACATTTACTGAGTACAACTGGGGAGACTAAGCCTGTTAAGGCAGTAACAGAGTCCAAAAGCAGACAGGGTATGTCCTGTTACCAGCCAGATTCACATTAGTACACAGTACACCAAACATTCATTTGTATCTGGGCTGAAAAATGTTTCTTTCTGCGCTCAGATAAGATAGGTAAAAACATTTTACGTTGTATGTAAATGCAAGTTAAAGGGTACACTAAAATGTAACCTTTAAACTTCCCAGTGTAACAACATACCACTTCCTGTTCAGAGATAGCACTCCAAGATCAATTAATCATGGCTAAGACGAACAAACGGTCAACATTCTTAATTAGTGTTGATGCATTCTCCTCTGTGCCCTCATCTGTCATGAAGACTGTTTAAAAATCTGAGTTATTAGTCTTTATTGAGGAGTGGATCTGGTTAATATCTCTAAGAATAGAAATCATTCATCCATCCACTGTACACTGGTACCTGATAATTCCTACAGCCTATCTAAGCTACAGATAACCACTGCCCTAAGACCATCTTGGTAGCTATAAATCAAAATGAGTGTAGCTCCCACGGGTTAATTTTTGTTTACAATATACCCACTGAAAATGTTGGTACGACACTTGAGGAGTCTGCTCATAGATTAGTGCAGAGAAAAATATATAAAGTAGTCAAGGCAAAAAGGAAAGAAACACATCAGTCATACAAAACACAGTAAAATCTCTCTAATTCACACTAACGACTAAAAGATCCAATGCAATTACTGAACTTTGTCAATACCAAATTTAAGTAAAGATGCTAAGTGCACAAAACCCAATCAATTCACTTGATAACTATAGTTCAATTTATCCTATAAGTCAAAGTATTTGACAGCAACATATCTACAGAAGTTTTAAGTTACTGCATTAAAACTCAAAAACATTGTTAATCACAACAATACTGTTTACTCCCTTTTTTCTGGTGCAAATGAAGTGGTATAAGCAACACAGAAATAAGCACATTTCAAATATACTTTTACTAAATAAGACTGAAATACCGTAAAGTAGTTACAAGGAAAATTAAATCTAAGATTCAAGGTAAACTGTAAATTTTAGTATTGTTAAGATATTATGACTTACAGTTAATATGAAAAAGAAAAATTCTACATTAATTTTTATAATTCCTTTTGTTGTTTACTAAAAACACAGAGAGAAATCTACGGACAGACAGAGAATTAACCAATAATCGGACATAAGCGCAGGAAGCAGGTCTAGGTAAGGTCTTGACTCAAATCAGTTTTCTACTCTGTGACCAAATGGGCAGGTCAGGCTACGGAAATAAAGGTATGGGAAGGAAGACAGAATGGAAAATAGAAGTAAGCACACAGGAGGAAGACTGTCATCTTAAATAAAGTACCGCTTTCACAAAGGAGGACTGCATCTCTCAAGCTCTTGTTCCCCCAATTATTTTTAATAAATTAGTGCGCAATAACAGCCCTCCATTTTAGATAATACTGAAGAAAAGAAAAAAAAAAAAAAAGGAAGATAAAAGAAGGGTGGAGGAGGTCCAGAATTTAGGAGATCTCAATTCATACTACTCCATTATTTTCAAATAGATTTCTGATGGGTGAAAGACTGGAGAATGATTGGAGCTTTGTATGCAGAAATTACCTGTCCAATGTTCCATGAGTAAATCAATCTCTTACAATCGTAACAGGACATTTCAATAAATTGCCACCACTCTGAAGTTAATTATCATGCTTTAAAGACACACAGAGTAGCTTACTGTGTTCATGCTTCTAATCTACTGCAATGTGCAATAAAATAGAATAGTCAAAACTGGCACTAGTTCATTTAGATCAGCACTGAACAATTTCTTCAAGTTTGGTGGAATACTGAAGAAATTCCTGCAAACTTAACACATTTAACAGAATGACTACAAATTGATACAAAAAACCACTGACAAATCATGAAGTTTTACAGACAATTTAACAGCTAGTACACAATTATGCACCACATACTGTTATACCTGAAGT
The DNA here is from genome assembly GCF_028500815.1 of Rissa tridactyla. NCBI lineage: Eukaryota > Metazoa > Chordata > Aves > Charadriiformes > Laridae > Rissa > Rissa tridactyla. Next base: position 25,948,059 of record NC_071470.1, on the reverse strand, counting down.
AATTTGCTTTCAATGACAAAATTACCTAAGGAAATTATTTTCATGTAATAGGATTCTTCTGTACAGTTTTCTGTATTTCATTGTGAAGAAAAATATTTTTCATTGTTTTCTTCCTTTTTTTTTTTTTTTTTAAAATTATAGCTTTATTCCTGTTTCTGAAGCACTACATCAGAGATACCAGGTGTATTAACCCCAAAATGGAAAAATACGCATTTCTTTCAGACAGTAAGTGAAAAGAGTCAAATGAGAGCCTAAACCCAAGCTAAGTATACTTAAAATAGCAGCACTAAATTTAGGCTGATGGTTTCAGCTGGGCTTCCAAATTCTTATCTAGTTATCTAATAGTGGCCCACTGCTTTCCAGTTCCTATGAATGAAAATAACTGCATTCTTGGCAATTTTTGAAAACTTCTATCAGAAAGAAAGGTGTTAGAATAACTTCCCTGTGGATATAGACTTTACTAGTCTTTAAGTAAGCATACCTGGATATTTTCCTAAAAGACATGTATAGCCCAAGAACCAAGTACAATCCTGAGGCAGATACTAATGACTAAAAGTATGTCTCCTGTATGATGCATGAGGTCAAATAAGTTCATCAATACATCAAATGGCTTTGCTTGGTTTTAAACCTATTATTGCTCTTGCATTGTGTACGAGTGTCTTATCATTGAGCAAAGAAGTTGAGCTATTCTTAACACAGTGATTCCAACTGAAGACCTTGTTAATACAGGTAGCTTTGTCCTTTCACAATATGCAAGTCAACACCACACTTCTATAAAACACATTGTTTTCTATTTATGTAACAACAGGAGCCTGACCTCTCACAGGCCATTAAAGTACTGAGGTGGAAGCCCTCCTAGATATTCTTCTCCTTTTACAGAATTCAGAAAAGCTATACACTTCTAAAAGCTTAATTTTTATCATACTGAAACAAAAATAAAGAAAAAAAAATTACCTCTGTAAGCAGCATGCCCTGCGTGCTCAACATATGCAGTAACAAAGATCATATGAAAGCAATAGTTTGCTTTTTTTTCTTTATACACAGCTACTGAAGGAAAACAAGGTAGCACGCATGTTGTTCCTTCACCTGCTATTTTCATAAATAGTGACAGTGTCAGCCTTTCACCAGTCAGTGTCAGCCTTTATCTGGAAATTCACCTATAAAACCTCACAGTACCCCCTGGAGGCATAAGTCAAAGTCAGTTTGGATGGGGCTTTCAGTAATCTGGTCTAGTGGAAGGTGTCGCCTGCCCCTGGCAGAGGGATTGGAACTAGAGGATCTTTAAGGTCCCTTCCAACACAAGCCATTCTATGATACCATATTCTATTTGCAGATGCTCCCAAGGAAATACCTGGATTTCAAAGAATAGCAGGCATGTGTACAAAAAAAAAATGTATATACTTAAGATATATAACACAGATACAACTCCTTCAAATGTAAACCAGTATCAGATTTTCTACCTCCATGGTGTCTTTCCAGCAAAAGAATATTATTTATCCTACGTTACAGTGTATCTTACTGTAAATACTCCATATGATTTGCAGAACTCCAGCTAGGAAATCCAATTTCGGGTCAAAATATAAATCAGTGAAAAATATTTTTCCTTTGAATTTCAACAGAATCTGTATTATTGACTCTAGTCTGCTAGAGTACAACACTGTCTATGTTATACTTTCAGAAGTGCTATTTATATATTGTAACTCTAAGAGCTTCTGTTTTCTTCCCAGAAAATAAGTAGTCTTTCATAATTAATATCATAAAATGTTACAGCATCACAATAGTAACACTACTGTTAGTGGTTCTGAATGAAAGTGTTGTTTCTACATTGTTTTCAAATGCTTTTAAACAAGGTTAACTTGCTAGATGAGGTCTTTCTTTGAGTTTGTTCCTGATATGGATATTGCAATATGGACACTAATTACTTGGAAAGTCAAAAAAAACCCAAACAAATCTGTTTTTTGTTGTTCAAAAAACCATGTTTACATTGTTAAAAAAAAAAAATCTGTATCTGTTTTCACCACTTTGTTTCTAAAATTGATTTAAGTTGCTTTTATCATCTTCAACTAGAAAAAGGGTAAGAGAGCCAGGATCAAGGTCTCAGATATGTTAATACGGATGTTTCTGTAAGATTTCTTAGCTGGAAATGGGGGAATTTGGACTCCATCTAATTAGGAAACTAACTAGGTGATGGTTATGTAAAGTAGCATATTTTGGTGGTCAGGACAAAACCATTATATCATACTTACACGATCAAGAAGAGGACAGGTTAAAAAAATCCCAGAAAAGGAAACAAGTAACCTCATATGCAAAACTACAGATAGCACGCAAAAAAAGCCTAATAAGCAAGTCATAAATATTATGTCTAGTGCGTAGTGTAGTTATTTTAAATAATGCAGACCAGTACTTAAGTTAGCAGTCTCTTGAAATACAGAACCATGAAATATACCTGTTATTAGATCCAGGAATGCTTCCCAGTTCTCCATTCTAGATGCATGCCATGGCTATATCCTGAAGCCCTATCAAACATGGGTGAAAGAGATCTCTTATTCCTGTCTGCTGCTCTCCCAGTAAAGAAAACACAGGCAGAGCGGCTGCAGGCTAGGCAAGGCATGCTGCAGCAAGTCCCTCAACCTAACTTCCCAGAACCAGAATCCTGAGGTACGCCCAAATATGTCATCCGTACGCGCCAACAACACACAAGACAGTATTTAGTTTCATTTTACTAAAGATTATGCCCTGTGCCATATCTTCAATAGAGAGCAACATCCAGAGTATTTCAATTAATATTTAAGTATGAATAACTTACTTTTGTTTCCAACCAATGCCACAAGTGGCTGCGTTTCTGATTCTTCATTCACTTTTTTTACCGCATTATACCAGTCTTCTAAATTTTCAAAGCTCTGACCATTGGTAATATCATAAACCAGGAGAATACCCTAAATAAGAAGATACATTTAAAATGTTAAAGGTTATAAAAATATTTGAACATGGTAAAATTTGCATCAGCCTAAAATATTATTATCATAAAAGCATTAACAAATAACGGCATTGTCTCTTTTGAGGAATAATCAAACCAATCATAAGCTTCTGTAATAAAAACATTTTGTTACAGTATTTCTCCCGCATTCCTTGTGTTCCAAATTCAGATGTTAACTGAACTACAAGGGCAGAAAAAAAAAATGGCAATTCAGTAAAGAGTACAATTAGTTATATTAGAAATATTCCAAACTCCATATGCTTTACAAAAAACCCAAAAAGCACTTCACAGTAATAGTAAGATAAGAACCACACTGGAGAAGGACTCTTATTTTAGCTAATATTATTTGTAATTTCACTGTTCCCCTTTTGAAAAAAATTAAGATAAAGGCAGTCCAATTACGTTTCTGCACATTGCCACACTGTTGTGTCTCTGCTCTCCTTTGGGAAGTAAGGCCAGATCCCTTCCTCCACTGTTGTAGAAGAGAAGCAAGAAGTACTGGCAGGGTTTAAACTTTCAAAGAAGAAACTAAAAACATGGTCAAAAGTCAAAAAGAAGGGATTCCCATGCATTTCAGAGGTTTTGTGCCAGGCTAAAGTAACAAGTACTCAAAACAGACATTACTGAGGATTCCTCAGAGCTAATATTCAATGTTGTGAAGCACGGCCCATTAATAGTCTAAGTGTCCAACTTCTCCCCTCCATAGTTCTAAGATCAGTTCTCATAAATCACTTTCCCCTCATTATTGAGCCTTCTGCCCCTGCTTTTCACTACACCCTAATAAAGTATCTTGCAAATAAGGAATAGAGTCAGAATTGGCTTCTGTTGCACTTGTTCTCATGTCATTCACATCTGAAAAAAAAAAATCCCTAAAACGGCACATGAAATTTTCACAAATATGCTAAAAAATAGAATACATGCAATACAAATACAATGCATACAAAATTAGCTGGTTCAATGACCCACTGTCAATAGAAAAGACTTTTTTCAAGTCAAGTTTTCCAGGCATTTGTCTGGGCCCAGCTTTACTTGATAGTTTCATAAGGAGTGTCTTAGATTATAAAACAAAATGCATGCTTATTAAATTAATGTCACAGATGACACCAAACTGGTAGAAACCATAAGATTATCTGAGGAGCGTTTAGATTATATGATGAGAAACAATCTAAAAATAATAGGATACAATTCAATAAGTACCATGACAAGTTGAAAGGAAGCAATAACCTACTGCACAATAGGAAACACCTGGTTTTGTAACAAGTTCTATACAATAGGATCACAGCCACTAGATCAAGGGATCTATTGCCTTCCACTCAGCACTTGTTAAATCATATCTAAAGTAAATACACCCAGTCTTAGGCCCCTCGAGACATCAGTAAACTGGAGTAAGTTCAGCAGAGGGCCACCAAGATGATCAGAGTGTGGTGCACTTGACCTATGAGGAAAAACCGAGGGAACCAGAATTCTTCAGCATGGAGAGGAGGTGGCCCTGGGAGGATGTAAAAGCAGCGTTCTAATACATGAGGAAGCTATGAAGGACATGGAGCCAGGCTCTTCACAGTAGTGTATGACAGGAGGATGCCATACAACAGACACAAGTTGGTACAAGAGAAATTAAAACTAGATATAAGGAAAAGTTTTTTCACCATGAGGAGATTCAAGCAGTGGAATAGATTGCCCAAAGAGGTTGCTCAGCCTCCATCCTTAGAGGTTTACAAGAAGAAACTGGATAAAGCCTTGAGCAACCTCATCCCATTTCACAGCAGACCCTACTTTGAGCAGGAGGTTTGACTAGAGACCTCCTGTGATCCCTTCCACCCTGAACTTTCTTACAATTCTGTGATCAGATCATGTAGCAATAGGTTTAACTCACAGCAAGATTATAGCAAGAGTACATACTAGAAAAAAAACCTGTAGACAATAATAGTGAAATTCTGAAATACACAACCTTCAGGGACAGCAGACACCCCAACACTGGAAGATTTCTGAAGGTTGATAAAAATGAAATAAGACATCATACAGGTATAGCTTTGGAAAAGGGCAACAGATCCTACTGAGATACCTTCAAATCCTATTTCCTTATGACAGCATAAAAATCTATCTCTTTTCCTTCAATTCCACCAACTCCTTGGCAAAAATGAGTTCTTGTTCCTTACATTTACATGGCTGCTATTAATTTCTGAGGAGCAGCCTTCATCAGTACCTTCAAGGAAATTAAGTTATGACACACATCTTTTCCCTTGCTATCTTTCCTCCTTTACTTTACTAATAAAATCTAATATTAAATATCAACTTCCCTCTTCCAATTTTTGTACAATTTATTCTTTAATATCTTGCATCTCAGTTAACTGCTCATGACTATTTTTATAACTACCCAAATGCCTGTGTGTTTTTGTATTTGTCTTTCATAAAACAAGCCTTGCTCTAGGAAGGACATACTGATGTTAGTGCAATGATCAGTGGAAAAGAAGAAACTGAGGCTGAAGGACAGGTATTGTAAAGGTTAAAAAAACCAAACAGACATAAGGCTGAAAGTTTTAAATGAGAAAGTGGATATTGCCACATTTCTTTCACCAGTGGTCAAGTTCTCTCACCAGCTTGCAAAAAAGCAGAGCAGACTACGCAAACCATCTTCAGCACTGAAGAGTTTAATCAGACTTAGATGTAAGAAAAAGTTAATAGAATCTGAGCATTTAAAGTTGGCCAACTCTGCTTCTAACATTCTTCATCAAAATGCTACCCTGCTACATGTCCTCTTGCCAACTGCAGCCTACCTACACCTTTGGAAGAAAGAGTATTCATGGCAGATTTACTGTGAAAGAAAACACTGAACAAAGTTTGCAGCTAGAGCTCACCTAACTTCCATTTGGTCCCCTTCTCCACGAACTAAACATTGCCTTTAAAGAATATTCTTTTCTTAACCATTCTTCTTTTTAATCTTGTCAATATTTACTATACTTAAGAAACAAAGACAGCAGGTATAATATCTTAGAGATGCAAAAAAAAAAAAAAAAAGAAAAGCAGCATGGCATCCAGGTCATAAAGAATACAACAGCACTCTATAAGCAACTTGGTATGATATAGATAATTACTGAAGGACTAGTCATAACCCCATAGCTAAAATTTATTTCACCTTTTTTTATTTAACATAGAATTCCTATCATTGCTTTCACAAAAATACATCATATTTTCCACAAACTTACAGTATATGGAGTACAGAATGCGTAAATAGCATAAAAGCTGTTCTTTCCCTATTATGCATGAGCGCATTAAGGTGGAAAATTAACACTGGCCTTTTTACACAAAATTAGCACATTTCTCTGCCATGAAAGAGGCTTGAAACATATGGAGGACAACATGCTGAGAACAGCACGTAAATTCTCTAGTCTCCAGGAACATGGCAAATAGTCCCTGCTTGCATAATTGCACTCTACTGAGTGCTTACTTTTTTTGCTTACATTAGTGCATATGTGAGTGCTTTTTGTTTTGAAGTTATAGAGTATTTTCAAAAATAGGTCACTGGAAACTGAGAATACTACAGAAATGATTTGCTGGTCTCTGGAGAAGGCAGAGTCTGCAATACTTTTATTCTATTAACAAGCCAATTTATGAGGTAGCATATGACAGCTCTTAAAGATACTTTAGACTAGATATGTGGACAGAGGCAGCAATTGCAGGTAAGAGATGGGAGCGGTTCTGAAATATTTACCATGCAAACAGCAGCAGAACTGCTATTATGGAAGTGTTATAACCAGGCAATATACTCACACAAGACAATCAACATTCAGAAGGTGTCAAGTTTATGTCAAGATTTGTCACAATAAAGGAAAGCTACAGAAAACACTAATTAAAACCATATGTTTTCTTCTTCAGGTTTATCCTCAGCTGCCCTCAACCTATGACTGACTTTAATTTGAAGGAATAAATTAACTTTCAAATTTTCATTAATATTCATGAAATGTCAAACCAAAATTGTAAAGTTTTTTTTTTCTAGTCGCAGAATATTCAGTTTAGCAAAGAGTAACTTCATTATGATATCTTGCACATCTGCAGAAATGCTATTTTTACAGGTGAAAACAGTTTACAGTCTACATACACTTAACCACTGTTGTCCTAATACTGAGGATACGGTCACTCAAATACATGCAGTTGAGTTGCCATAATTGAATGAGCTACTGTCTGTCAGATCAGCAGTTGTAACTGACTATCTGATTACTCTTAGCCTCTCTCAATTCTGAGATACATGTGTCAGTTTTAATCAACACTAATAGAAAGCTTTTCATTAGCACCTTTCATTTATGAAGATCAAAAAGCTCTTTTTCACCCCAGCCTGCAGCATTCTTCTGACCCATCAGTGAAATTCAGCTACCAAGATGGGAAGCCTCAACTATATTATTCCGGATGAGCCAAAGAAGAAAAAAAAAGAAAGAAAAAAAGCAACTGCTTCAAGACAGCAAGTGAACTGCCATTTCTCCAACTGCAACCACACAAGCAAATTAAGTAGGTTCTGATCCTCAAATCTGGCACTCCTATTTTAAAACATGGCACAAGAAATCAGGGACCTTGGTCAAAAAATGGCACCTTAACAGTAACTTAATCAAAAGATCTATCCTAGAGATTTGATTAAGCTCTCATTCAAAGAAAAGGAAACCCCCAGTGGCAAAGTTTGCAGCAAAGTAGAGATGGATGCTCCATTCACTTACCCTGGTATCCTCATCAAATTTCAATCGAGATCAAGTGAACTGCAGATTTGCTATTAAGATAACCTTTTGTACTTTACAAACAAGATGTTTAAAATCCCAGTTGCACCACACATGCCACCAAGTGCAACGCAGCATAGCTACACATGCTTCTTTTGTAGCAACCTTTGCTAGAATTGCGCCAATATTTTAAAAACTTTCTTGCATTGGGGAACCCAAAACTGAACACAGGACTCCAAATGTAGCCTCAAAAATGTCAGAGAGAATGCTAATCGCTTTCTTTGATTTGCCTACTTCATTCTTACTAATGCAAGCCCAGTAGCTTTTACTGTTGCAAGGGTGCCTTGCTGACTCACAATTCAACTGTTATTTTTTCCAGTAGGACCTCCACCTTCTTTTCTCCAAAGCCATTTCACAGAATGACTGAGGTTGGAAGGGACCTCTAGAGGTCGTTTGGTCCAACACAAGGACCATTCAAGGAGCATCACCTACAGCTGGCTGCCCAGGACCATGTCCAGATGGCTTCTGAGTACCACCAAGGATGGAGACTCCACAACCAGCGTTTGGTCTCAGTGAAAAAGTGCTTCCTCACGTTCAGAGGGAATCTCCCGTGTTTCAGTTTGTGCCTATTGCCTCTTGTCCTGTCACTGGGCACCACTGAAAAGAGCCTGGCTCAGTCATCTTTGCACCCTCCCTTCAGGTATTTACATACATTGATAAGAACCCTCTGAGCCTTCTCTTCTCCAGGTTGAACAGTCCCAGCTCCTTCAGCCTTTCCTCATAGAAGAGATGCTTCGGTACATTAAATAGCTTCACGGCCCCTTGCTGGATGCTCTCCAGTCGATTCCGAGCCTGCATAAGGTTATTCCATCCCAGGTGCAGGACTTGGCATCTGTCTTCAGTGAATTTCACAAGGTTTCTGTTGGTCCATTCCTTCAGTTGATCATGGTCTCTCTCAATAGCACCGCCAGCATATTGACCATTCCTCCCCGATTTGGTATCATTTGCAAACTTACAAGCAATGTTTTGTTCCATTGTACAAAGAATGTACAATGTACAGAAAAATGTATGTTCTTTGTACAAAAAAACATGACCTCTGTACCAATCCCTAAGGAATACGACTTATAACCAGGCACTAGTAAGACATTGATCTATGGACCATCTCCCTTTAAGTACAGTTGTCCATTCAGTTTTTCAGTCACCTTACCATCCACCCATCCAGTCTACATCCACCCATCCATCTCTACATTTTGTCTGAATTAATATTATAGGAGATTATGTCAAAGGCCTTGCTGAAGTCAAGGTAAACAACATCCACTACTCCTCTCTCCACAGAGCCAATCATCTAACCACAGAAGGCAATCAAGTTGGCTGGACACAATTTACCCTTGCTAATTCCTTCTTGCCGCCTCTTCCCAATTACTTTCTTGCTGCTTTGCTGTCCGTTCACAGGAATTTTTATACTTAAAAGGATTTTTCTTTCTAAATACTCCCAATTGTTCTACTTTATCTTTCCTCTTTTTCTTCTGCAAAGTTACAGATGTTCAACATGAAATAAGCTTCTGCCTAGAAACAAGCTGTAAGCAGTGCCTTTACGAATTACTCATGGCGTTTCATGAATAGATGAAAATAAAGGTAGTTTTATGTGTCTTTAACAGGTGCTGTTACAAAGCTAATAGAAAAGTGTCTTACAAGTCAGCTTTGATGCTAAGAAGCCTATCATAGACATTGACAATATATGCCAACAATGGGAGAGAGAACAGCCGTTAGTTCATTAAAAAAATTAGGGTTACAATGAGGATTGGGGGAGGATTAAAGGAGAGGAGATTGGATGTAGGAGTTTTTCTGTTATGTGCTCAGAATGACTAAAAATCGAACTTTTGTAACTTCAGGCTTACTGACATCAATTTTTTCACTTCTTTGGGTCATTGGTATTAACTTTTTGACCTGCTATTGCTGATAAGAAACTCCTAAGTCTATCACCAAATTCAATACAGAAAAACTTAATAGCCTTTTATTTCCTTCATTGAGTTTACTTTGAGCATATGGCAACAATTTGTGATTAATCAAATTCCCTCCGTCATGGAAGCCACTTTCTCCTATTGCTTGGTAGATCTTTAACATGGCAGCAAAATGTTTTTTATTATAAAATAAGAAAATGCTATAAAACAGATGCAACAGCTAAAAATATTTAGACATGTTTTTGAAAGTGACAAAATGTTAAATTGACAAGTTTAGGATTTATCCTATTAACTAATAAATCCTAATCTCCTCAATTAGGCATTCCTGTGCTATACTTATTATTACATTGTTTCTGTCCAATAAAAGTTTTAGGATTCCATATTCCTATTGCTTAAAGTATTGGGGGAAAAATAGGTGCATTTGTTTTATTTTCATATAAATATAACATTTTATAATAAATATGTTATGCCTATTGCTCTCATTACAGACTCCAAATTAAAGAACAGAGCACATTTTAGGATCACTCACGTTAAGAAGTTTGGCATATGGTACATCCTCCTAAATCATCTCATAACTCAAGATACTGTTATAATATTTAGCTCTTACTTAACCCTCCATTCACTTTAAGTTGCATAGTCTACCTCAAGATAAAATTAATTTTCATTGGATAGGAGCTCTGCAAAAATATTTAGCTACCTGGTTGCCTCCTTTTGTTTGCCCTCTTATAACCCCAGTTGCATATATGAGTTTAATGGTGTAGGATTGCTCTTAATTTCCTCCTTCTACTTTTTCCCCCCAGGAGGCATCTGTTCTAAAAGCAGCCACTATATCTACCATGTGGATATCCAAATAGCCTTTACTATTTACTGTGATTGCTTTTCTTAACTCAAGACACAAAGCATGAAAACATACATCTGTTCTTGAGAGTTATCCAGATCTAACTTGCTTTGCTTTTTAAGGCAGCCCTAAAAAATTAACTGCATTCCATAATTAGACTTGCATATTAATATCAATGAAGTTTAGGTTAAGCAGAGATTCAACATTTTTGAGATCTACAAAACAACAACCTGTAAGATACATATAATTTTAAGAACAAAGTTTCAGTGAATTTTATATAATTACTATAGGTACAATTATCATCATTTATACTGTACCTGAGCTCCATAAATATATTTATCCAGCATTTTGCCTCCTATCGTTTGCCCCCCTACATCCCACACTTGAAGAGTAACATTCAAATTTCCTGAAAAAGAAAATGATACGGATATTGTGTAACCTGGAAAATATAGATGCAAATAAAATTAAAGATATATTATCACAGCAGGCAATACAGCTCTAGCACATCAACAGCAATAGCTTTTTACAAGTATACAATAAATAGTAACTAAAGTTCAACACAAAGATGACTGTATCATTTGGAAAAGAGTCACTTGGTCCAGCTAAGTCATTAAGATACAGTAAAACTATAGCTAAATATTAACATATTTAACATTAACAGAAAAGAGTTGGAATTGCATAAAATATAACATTCCTGACTAGAAATTATATAACATATTTCACTGAAGAAACATGTAAAACTACAGAGAAAGTTCTATAGCATGGTACTTGGGAGTTGAGATGTAATGCAATTAATGCCAACTTAACCACATTATTTCATACTCTGTGTCCCTTAACTCCCCTCCAAATTTTCTTTACAAATCTAGAAGTGCAGAAAATGTTCACAGTAGCTATGTTTCGGTAGTGACGCTCTTAGTACTATACAGTTAAACAACTAGATAGTTGACAGATTAAAAAATGGAAATACTGACACACATCTAAGTTGAGGATGCAAACTATGATTATTTCCTCCATCCACCACCCCAAAAGCAGGGAACTAAACTGGACATGATTTACATAATTTCATTTTTTAAGAATCTACACCAAAATAGACCTTCCTTTCTACTCTGAACAGTCTTTAGGCTGTGTTGAAACTGTTAACAGGTTTTCAAAAACAAAGTAACAAAAAAATCAGTATTTACCATCCTACAAGTCACACATACATACTCTGTGAGCTAACAACTCAGAAACCCACAGACTAAACATACACATGCAGCAATGCATGTCACCACATGCATACAAACATATTAAAGTATAATTTGCCTCATTTTGCATGGTGACAACTGTTTTCAGAACTGTACTCATTACCTGGAAGCACCAAACTGTAATACAGTAAGGTCTGATGAGGATTTTTCACATCTACATACAACTCACATGACTTGCATGTAAATAATAATTTATTCACACATATTCATAAATGCCTATTAATTTTATTCCTAGATTAAAAACATCACAACGAAATCAAACTATTTTATGTTATTAACAACCTTATTTTACACAATGTAATCTACTCAGCTACTCAGCCATCAATTTATAACTAACATGCTCACATTAGTTATGCACGTGAGTGTGCTCCATGGAAATATATCCCAGTGCTCAGTGAATATTAACAGCAAATTAGAACTATATAGCTGAATAGATGCTACTCGTGGTATTATATATACCACTTCATATTTTTATGATGCATCTTGCTTTAATCTAGTTAAAAGCGCAGATTTCCTCAACTGTTACTCTGGTGTCAAATATATAGATATGAATGTGAGACAATCTATTCACAGTACTTTTAAAGTACATTGAGTTTTATCTAATACTAAGATAAAGCATTTCTACATGGAGCTTAGTAGATAACATCGTAAACACTCCAGCTCAATAAAGGCAACTTTTCATAGAATAAAAAGCTTATTTGTTTTGACAGTGCATATACTATTAATTATTTTTAAAGCTTAGAACATAAAAGACTGCAAACAATGCAGGAAAGTCTTCCATAAAGCATCTGCTGCAGATAAATGTGAATCCGCTGTCTGAAATGACTATGCATCCTCAGTGGGTAAACAAACTAAACATGCTCAAAAGCTCACCATGCTGCAGTATTCCGCCCCTAAATTGGTTGTATGTATTCTACTGGAAATTTACCATGTCATCCATGCCAGCTATTTGGGAAAAAAAAAGCTTTATAAACATTATCACTTTCAAATTCAACAATTTTCAGATTCTTAATTTCGTGTTCAAATGCTTTAAAAAGTTTCTAACTTTATCTTCTCTCCTAGGAGTAGTAATCATGCACAGCCTACTGGGCTTAGTACCTGGATAACTGTATGAAATCACCTGAGAAACTTTAATGCAGGAAGTAAAATTAAATGGTCTACCAGTGACTGTTCAACTTAAAAATCTACTACTGTGAATTATTTACCTTCCTTCACTAACAACAGAAAAAAGAAACTGGGGAAAAAAGGTTGGAATGTTCATTTAAGGTGAAGTGGTTCTTAATTAAGACCTCACTAATTCCTGAAATTCATGCTGATCATCTCCAGTGCAAAATGCTTCATTTTCCCTTTTTTAAATTAGATCTTGTAATACTTGTCTTGTGATCAGATGGATTTTGGGGGAGAAAGAAGGATGTTAGGATTATTCCGACAGAAGGAAAGACTCCAGACAATTTGCCTAGCAAATATTTAATTAACAGCTATGATAGTAGCACGTTAAGTTTTCTGCAAAGAGTTTGAAATCTTCTATTTTTTCATAGGCTTAAGAGGAACATACAAACTGGAGAACGACAACAAAACAAAAAAAACTATGCATAATAAGACAGTTCTTAGAAAAAAGGTTAACATACCAATAAAAATAACTGAAGAATCCCATAAAAATAATATGCAATACACTGATAAGGAACAAGAAAGCACTAGCATTTCTTTACTCGGCAGAAAATGTACACAAGTGCGAAGTTAAAATAACTAAGGGAAGACAGTGCATGTATCTAGACTGTTCCTTGTATGTACTGACACCACTGGGCTGATTCAGTAGTGATCCTGCAGAAGTATACTTGGTGCACTGGTTAACCTTATTTAAAGTGCTGCACAGTCAAGATGGAACTAAAAACACGAGTCTGCCCACTTTTTGCACTGACGACTTAAAAAAATCCTTTTAACAGAAGAATCCTGTTTACTGGACTGCACCCACAACCTTCCTTAAAGTATTCAACTATGGCTCTTAAGAATCTCTATCAGCAGACCCTCTAACAGATACGCTATTTAAGCGGTAAAAATCTACACTGTGGTTGCATCCAGACTATACAAGACAGTGCATCAATAAATACACTGAAATTGATTTGCAATTGAAAAAAATATTTTGAACGAACTGCATGAAGAGAATTTATCAACAGTTGAACACTAAAAGTCACATTGTTCAAAATTAAGCAAAGGATTTACTATTTGTATTAAACCATATTGTTTTACCATATGTTTACTTTTTTCAATGCAAAACTGCATCAGTTACTAAAACAACTGGAGATGAATACAGCTTTTATTTTAAAAAAGGCCAAAAAACAGAAAAACAGTACTTTATTTCACAAGCTTTAGCATTTTAATGCATTTCTAATGTGGCCTAATGTAAACTTCTGGGCAATTCTAGAAATCAGTAACTTAACTTCTGAAATCTTTGCTTACATTTAAAGAAGAAAAAAAAAATTCAAATACTGAACCATAGTTATTCATCAATTCTCCTACTAAATAGGAGAAATAGAGGCTTTTTTCCTACTGATATACACATTATAATTCCTGTGCAGCAGTATGAATTAACCTTTCAAGTAAACATAGCAGCTCTGCAGACCCAGAACTAATCAAGAAATTAGAAAAATCCGCTTACTTAAGTAATGCTTCCCATTCCAGTATTTAGAAGTTTTACCTCCCTCCCTCTTCTCTTCCTCCCCTCTCACTCCCCACCACCAGTTCAGCTAACCTATAAAACACAGAAATCCATATATACCAACACACACACATAGGCATAGACAATCTACAGAAAAATGCTTCTTCCTGCACATGAATACATTCCACAAACGTTACTATTTTCTTAGTGATAAATGAGAAAAATACATGTACAGACTTTGCTGCTGTTTTGGTGCTATTTTCATCAACATTCTGATTTTATTACAAAATAAACTGGAAGAAAGTAAAACATGAATGAATCAATAGTTGATAATTTTCCGAATTTTCTACTCAACAAGAATATTTAGAATCCCAGTAACGTACTAATAGCTTTTGTATGCTTAACAGCTGGAAAAAAAACTTGCAAAATACAAGTTCTCAGCATGCACACTACATGATTTGTGTACACGTTCTACTTGCAAGTACTGCTGTTAAGTATCATGCACACTGGTATTTTTAGAGGCATGAGCAGGACAATAAAAAAATTATTCTGTTGACTTTATGGAGAAATAAGCACTGAAATTTCGTACTTTATCACTCACCAGATACTAAAAAAGTACAGCAAAATGGCCAAACCAAAACAGTGAATGCAGAAATAGTCTGGAAAGATGATTCTGTTTCACTTAAGAAAATATATAAACATAATCAAGAAATTATTGGCAATATAATTTTAACAAAATATAAGTTCAAGAACTTTATATATTTTCTTATAATTTCAGGTTATAGCTAAAATGCTTCATTTCTGGGTTTGTTTCACTCTGCACTCTCAACAAGGGAAAAAGACAGAACTACAGAACTTGCATCAACTTTATCAAATCTCACTACAACTTTTAATAATTACACATACTTTTTCTAACGTCTTCTGGTTTCTGGAACTAGAAGAAATTGCATTTAATGACATACTTTCATACTTAGAAACTGAGCAACCACAAATGAATTAAAAGACTTATTTTAAGCTTCCAATTGTTCAGAGACAAACTTCTACCAGCAACTATTCTCTTTTAATTATTTTTTTGCGTTTTCCACGCAGTGTGCTGCAACTGGCATCTAAATAGTTTCTTTGCCGTCGTGAAGTGAAACATCTTGAATGCTCAAACTGTATTTTTATGAGTGCCGAGGGACCCTAAATTTTAGTGGTCTATTAAATGCCAGCAATTTCATGCTGCCTTGCATAAAACAGCATTCACATATTAGAGCACTGCAACTCCATAGCTGCATTATGCTTCTCTCACACAACTCAAATACAAGTTGTGTATTTCATTTAAAAAAAAATTTAAAAAATCTATTTCTTTCAAAACACATGCACTTTTTCAATGAATATATTTGAAGTTCCATTTCTTTGTTGTATGTTACATTATCCACGTGGACAGCAAGTACACCCAAGTAGAGATAATAAAAATCACAAATATAGATAGCATTCCTTTTATTTGAATTCAGTGTTTTACTTAAAGATAGAAGCTGTAAATACACAACCCTTTATCACCTGAAAAGAACATACTAACAAAATTTTCTCTGAATAACCTAATTTACTTTGCCATAAAAACCACTGTACTAAGCTTATTTAGTATAAGTTACTTTGAAGAATCTGTTTCTACAAGCCTTACTTCTGCCCAACTTTTCAGTGTTAGTTTTTATTCTCTTACCTGGCAATATTATCCTTTTCAAGAAGAAGTCCAGTCCTATGGTTTGTTTATACTGTTTTCCAAATGTTTCTTGGGCAAAACGCATGGCTAAGGATGTCTAAAACAGAACAATATTAAATTAAGTTGTCGTTTTAAAAAGCAAAAAACCTGATGTTAAACCAAAAGTATGAAATACCATGTAGCATTTTTTAAATCAATCTATGCTGACAGTGTTCATGGGTTTGGACTGACAAGCATTTCAGGCAGCTTCAATATAATAAGACTAGGTGGCAAAGCCTACTATATGCAAAAAGCATCAAGGCAGATATTTCCTTTGTATTTCTAAGATACTGTGGCATTCATACTACAAAATATTACACAGATTTGAATGAGGTACCATTAGTACGCTCAAATTGGCACAAATCTAAGTGACACTCAACATACCTGAAGAGCCTACTATTTTTAAAAAGCGTTTATTTCCAAAACAAGGGTCCTTCCCTGGTACAGAACAGCATGATCCAAGACCAACTTTCTGGGAGGGAACAGAGATCTGCACAGTGCACAGTCCCACAGGGGCTCCAAAGTGAGTCAGGATTCCTGCCACTGTACATCAAAGTTTCAGGATCAGGGATAACAAAATTTAAGACAGGAAGAGTACTTTTTCATACACAGAAAAAACTAAAATGTTAAGAATGTACATTTGCAGAATCATTCCTTTAAGCAGAACTTTGGAAACTTATTTCTTCAATTTATATTTTGTGGATTTATGAAAGTAGATACACTGTTGACCTAATAAAGAATCAGCTTTTACTACATACTGCTAAAAGCATACACAACTAACCTACATAAAGTAATGAAACAAGGCATTTATATTCTTTCACTAGCAATTTAAGCTCTCCACACAAGGCAAAAAAAGAAAAAAAAAAAAGGAAAAGGGAAAGAAAGAGGGAAAAAAGCCCCAAAATCTAAGATTAAAAAAAAAGGAAAGGAAAAAAGAGAAGAGCAATTATAAAGAATACAAAAGTTTGTATTGTGGAAAAAACTTAAATACTATATTAAAAATTAATGTTACATAGATAAAATACATCCTACATCAAATTAGTGGCGTGCACTTACAAATCTCTTGCTGACATGACATCTGAAAATATAATAACAAAGTAAGCGCAGGGAAAAAAAAAATCTAAATATGCATTTACATTTATAGGGGGGAAAAAAAGCCTAACAGCCTCACAAAACCCTTCCACTGAGAAAACTCAAAATGGGCAAGTAATTTTTTTGCCAGCTTTCCATTTGTCAAGACCTGAAGAGATGAGTCACAATTCAATTATTAGAAACTGCTGTTAGAGCACATTTAGTTAAAAATGCAATAGCAAAATAATGCCAATAGTTATGAAAAATGAGAATAGGCAAGTTCTATTAATAGAATGTTATAACAAAGATCTAAATTATGCCCATAATGTCAAATGTATGCAGAAAGAAAAGGTAATTTCCTTTTTTTTTTTTTTACACTAAAACATGATCATCAGAGCTCCATCCAGTATTAAAGCTCTAGTATGAACAGGCAAACATTTATTCAAACTATTAACTTCCTGTGAAGTAAATAACACAAGATTTACTATTTTCCTTTTTCTATATCACATTTATATTCCTATCACTATCTATATATAGATAGATATACGATAGATAATAAATGACATTTTGATATCAGAAGATATGTTTAAGAAGTAGTAAAAAAAAAAAACAATTGAAGACTTTGGCAACATTTTAATGTACTTTATTGAACTCAACCCTTGAGAGGATTAAAAATAAATAAATAAATGGGGAAAAAAAAGCAAGTAAACTTGAAATAGCATGAGTAGGCTTAGATATTTATATTACTGTGGAAAGGGTAAAGACCACAGAGGACAAATTGGGAGAAGGTTCTTCTGCCTACAGATATGTGACAGTAATACCAACAACATACACAAAATAAAATTCAACACAGCTTTAGACTGTAGTACTAAAAAAATCAGTAGAACTGATTCTTTTAATCACAATAGTTAGTACGTCAAGATTACAAAGACATTAATTTTAATCTGTCATGACCTTAAATACGCACATAAGAATAAAAACATTGCAGGAATACACCATACAGTCTTTTCCTTGAAATTCTCCTTTTTGGAAAAGTAACCAGTACCCAGAGTACAGATTATAATATCATCTGACTATATCATAGTATTCTATATTCTCTAACACACTAATTTAGATCCCCATTAAATAAGCAACCACTCCCTTCTTGTTTTAAGGGCTCAGTAAATATTAGCTTTATCACTCTGTGACACTCAATATTCCCTGAGGGCTTCTAGGGGTGTTAGTAAAAATAAACAACATACATTCAATTAACAGCCAACCAATAAGAGCAGCAAGTAATCAACAGCACGGCACAGTTCTCTTAAACAGTTTTCCTCTGCCATGCTCTTGAATGCAAAGGAATTTATAGCAGAAAATCATTGACTAACTCCTTTTTAATTTTTTTTTCTAAAGCTCAAGAAAGGTGTTGGATTACCAGACTAGACTCTATTCACAGAACAAGCATTTATCCACAAAATACTAAGAACAACAGTTCAAACTTCTCCACAACAGTAAACAGAGAACTTATATCAATGCATATTCAAGTACCTCTACAATGCAAATACTCCCTTCAATCCTAAAATTGTGCTCTGCCATGCCTGCCATAAAAGATTCTGCATGACAGTTTTGCCTATAAGGATATGTTGAGTACAATCTATGTAAAAAGTAACCAAAGTTAAATAACGGTTCAGTAGAACTGTAGTTGTAAAAATAAATAAGTGATTAGTGACCATTTTTAAAGTAAGATTATGCTCCATTCATAAAATTTCAGCCATTAATCTAAAGATCAGAGGATAGTATGATATCAAGAAATTTTTGTTCCTTCACATCTGTACTAAGGCAACCAGGCCACCAACTTTCATAGCAGTCTTTCCATTAGACCCAGTTTGGCAGGTTCACACATTTGTCTTAAATACTTCAAAGCAAATGCTGTTCTGAATAGCAGTACACTATCAAAGGTTGGTGTCACAAACTCCCTCCTTTCAGAGTCTTTGGGTTCTAACATACGTACGCAACCAAGACAGCAGTAAAAAATAATACATAAAAATTACAGTACGTAATTTTATAAATAAATCTAAGTGCAAAACACAATGGGATATTTTAGGAAGGTTTTTTGGAAGCAAATGAAGATGCAATTAAACCTCACAGGTGAGGCAGGACAATTTCTTGCTTCTATCTCTCAATGTCAACAACTCACAGTATAAACTGCTGACAAACTGTTCCTAAATACCTACATAGTGAGTAAATAGAAAAAAAAGCAAAAAATATTTATGAATTACTAGCAGACAAATCAAACAGAACACGCAATGATAGCCAGCTCTAACCGACACTGACTACTCACCAGGACAACATGTAAACTTGTAGAGAAAACCCTGGCAATGACAATTCTTTGAGTAAAATCCTATAGAAGAAATCTTTCAGAAACCGATGCCAAAATGTAGTATCATAGTTGTAAGAAAGAAAAACTAAAACAAAAATGCATGGGATGCAAGCATGTAGTTTTGAAGCTATGAATTCCCACTCACATACCAACTTTACCAGCCAGTGGCTTCTCCAGTGGCTTGGAGAAGCCACTTCCCAAAAAGCAACACTTACCTATCCCTTCCCTCACTCACATCTAGAACCTCAATGCCATTCTCCAAGCACAGCAACACTCACCCCTCAGTCATGTCCTATCCCCATTGGCAAGGACTTTAAGACAGACAAAACGAAAAGAATCACTAGGCTAAATAATGAAATGCTTTAACTAGCATAAAACCGCATAACTGTCCAACACAGACAATTTGTCCCTGAGAACAGTCTAGGTTTAAAGGGAGGGAAGGTGGGGAGGAAAGTATTTTTTAAACTAAGGAAGTAGTTCTGTCATCTGAAAGTGATGTCTTTCCACCCCACTCCTAACTAGTGATGAAACTTGGTTCACTGAAAAAGAGAAAATTATCAAGACCTTTTGACATTAGATATGCATCTATGAAGTTAGGCCAATCTGCACAGGACTCTTGATGCAATTTTCCATTTGCAAGACTGAACAGTGACAACCATGTTTTTGTCAACACTGATGAAGTTTTGGAGCCCATGTGAAACAACAAGATCCAGAATTGGCACAATGCTTAAAAATGTGGCATCCTAAAAAATCCTAAAGCAAGCAGGGCACAACTCTGTATACCAGCCTATGTTTCAGTTCCTGCAAATTCCCACACCAGATCAAGCATTTGCTTTTTCATTTTCATCATTTGTTGTTAAGAGGAGAAGGAACAGGTAGGATGTTTCTGCTACCATACTTTAGCCCCAGTTGCAACAGATGGCATAAAGACAGAACCTCAGCTGCTTTCCTCTTCCCACACACCTATTTTTCAGGACCTGCCTTCCCATGAAGAGCTCCAAGATTTGCTTCCAGAGGCCCTAAACCTTTTTCAATAGTAGCAAATTGAAGTAGTTCTGGCCCTAAGGATCATCAGTACATATTTCAATATTAAGCCAATCTGTGCATAGCAAAAGTAGAAATATCTGGATCATAACATCATTTTTTTCAATCCATACTAGTACTGCTGGTTTATTTTAATGGAATATCATTTTGATTCAGGAAGAGTGGATTGATTTAAAAACCTAGATGCATAAGGCTGCTGTGTGTATCTATGTTCCCTACCAAATCAAAGAGCCAACTGCTACTAATAATTGCTGTTTATCTTCATCTCACATTGTCCCCACTTCCGATTTTTTTTCGGATTGTTTTCCTAGTTTGTCTAGTTCATTAAAATCATTCTCTATTACTATCTTCTTACTAACCAATCTTGCCCCTCCTCAATTTTTCTTTTCAACAATTTACCATTTCCTTACCATCTCTATTTTACCCTAATACTTTTTCTGTGAGATTCTACTCTGCCTCACTCTCTCACTCCTCTCATTCCTTCATCACTTTTTACCCTTCTCTCCTTAGAGCTTGCTCCAGCAGTGCTTATTCCTACTCTTAAAATTCTAAGTATCTAATTATTCATTCAACCACCACAAAACAAATGAATAGAAGCACAACATCCCTCTCTCCTCATGGATAGAGCAATTCCTAGCTAGTGAAAACACAAACATTACCCTTAGCTTGAACTCACATTGATTTGTTTTTAAACTGCTGCCAACCCTTGCACAGAATCTGAATCACATTGCTTCTAAACAATGGTTGAGGGAAAAGAAATGAAGTTTTCACCTCCAGCCAGCTGACTCACAAAGACAGATTTTTTTTTTTTTTCCCCCTGGAGAACTGAAGACCAGACAGCCCCAGATGGCCAAGAGGAAGGGAATAATTTTTTTTTTCTTTTTCCCTTTTTTTTTTTTTTTTGGCTGGAGGAAGCAACAGAAAGAAGTCAAATGTGAACATCTCAAACTAAACACGAGATGCAATATTTCAAAGATATATTCAATTATTTCCTACACTCCTCCTGCCCGATGATCCCAGTGACAGAGGAAGAGAAAAACCAATGTCTTGCACAGTAAATGAGAGGCTAAGTATGCATGGGTGTAAAGACCAGCTGTGAACCAGATGTGAAAGACAGGCTATTTAGAGCTGCAAACATATAGACATATGCATGTTTCAACAAGTTAGCGGAATGAGTAACCAACAAAGGAGAGGAACCTCAACGATTTAGTCTTCAGACGTGCTTGAAATAGCACTAGGTACATTTTACCTTTCCATTCCATGACCCAACCACTTCTTTATTTTCACAAGATCCTACAATAAATCTATTATTGCAAATGTTTGCTGCTAGGCCATCAGGATGGCTAGAAGAAGCCTCTATTACAGCATCATCTAGGGGGGACAGGAGGAAAAGCAGCCCACCATAGCATAGCTGCTGCTCATGCAAAATAAACTGCTCTTGAAGCACAGGATTCCTAGAGGCAGTAGGAGATTCAGTGAGCGGCAGCTCCCGTGTGGGAGGGAGGAACCAGCAGGAATATACATCAAAACTCAAGAATGCTTGAAAATCCATGTTTGGCAAGAGGTCTTGCCACAAGGTGCTGAACAGCAGTAGTGAAAGGATTCCTCAGTTTGAATGGAAAACTCCTGGGGAAAGCTACCTGTGAAACAGCACTTCAGCTGTCAATCCTGTGCATTTATTATGCTCTCATCACATAGTCACTTGGAATTGCCCATCAACTGACTTGGATGAGTACAATGCCACTTCAGACTGGGTTCATAATCGCCAGTGACAAAAAATGTTTTGTTTCTTCACAGAGCTCTGCATAAGTGAGCAAAACCATGTACGTACTTTCACTAAGAGCTTATTTCTATTAATGACAGCTAGTTCATTTAAAGCACCTCTAAGAATATTTCTACTTTTCATCTGAACTGTGAGGCAGGCAGACTTTCTGCCTCCCTGTGTTTTCAAATTGTTGATAGAGGAAAGAATATTCCTCAAGCATAGAATAAAACTACTATTTTTGTGTGTACGACACAAAAGCATTCAGGCTACATACTGCAACAGATATGTTCATATGTGTAAGCAGAGACTAGTGACTACTTCCATGGGTAAGAAAGCATCTTTCGCCTTCTTTGGTCTCTATTTGTCAAAATTTCTTTTTAAAGAAGTCAACTATAACCAGTTTATAAATAAACCACTTATAAATAGTACTTAAATGATTACAGATAGAAAAAAAAAGGTAAAAGTCACAAACGAAAACTAAATTGACCCAAAGCGTCTTTCCAAACTCTGAAACAGTAACTCAGAGATATAAACTGTTCTATCCACCTCAGGAGGTTATCATCAGTTCTGAAGCCGAAACGAAGAGAGCCTGCGGACCCAGCTAAGCAACCTTCCCTGCCCGCCGTTTCGGGGGGAAGCGCGAACTGAGGTGCCCAGCCCCGACCCCAGCCCCTCCCGGACACTGCCCACCGCTGGGAACAACCTGGGGATATCCCAGCAGCTCTAGCCGAGCAACCACCACCACCAGCGCCCGGCCTGCCGCCCAGGGAAAAGCCGTACCAGGCAGCACCATAGCAATCACGTTGTTAGCCGCTCCTTTTATTAAGGCTCGAGAAAACTGAATTAAAGTCGTGTAAGGCTGTTTGCTGACCAAGCCTCTTCGGGTGCCGCGAGGGTACGGCAGCCCCGTTAGAAGGTTTCGCTGCCGAGCAGGGAGCGGACACGGAGGGACGAGCCCGCCTCGGCCGGCCGAGGAGCGGCGAGGGCTCGTCCCGGCTCTTCCTTATGCCCCCGCCCCACACAAGCTGGGGAGACAACAGAGAGGGAGAAGCTGAGGGCCGGGGGTGAAGGGGGAGCAGTCAGCCGGCGTCACGCCGCCGGGTATCGCGACAACGGCAGCGCGACAGACTGGAAGCCGCCGCGGGCTGCTGCCTCCTCAGCGCGAGAGGCGGAGGGGGAGTGCTGAGAGGGAAGGCCAGGAAGGGGGCACCGCGGCGACGGAGAGGAGCGGGGCGCTGCCGGCGGGGGCCGGCACTGACCTTGCCAGTGGTACCGTCTCCAAGCACCACTAGCTTGAGCTGGCGGTCCGGACTCTCCTCCTCCTCCGAGTCCGACATGGTCCCTAGGCCCGCAGCGGGGAAGGAGAAGAGGCGGAGGGCAGCCGGGAGGGACGGGGTGCGGGAGCGAGGAGGGGAAGGGGGAGAGGAGCGAGCGCCGCGCTCACGAAGCCCGCAGCGCCACAGAGGCCGGAGCCGCCATCTTCCCTCAGCGCGCCCGCCGTCGCTATGGCCCGCGCGGGACGAAACCAACGAGCGAGGGGAGGGAAGGGGGAGAGGGAAGCGAGCGGGCGGGAGCTACACCAACAACTCCGGCGGGCGCGAGCAGGGGGCACCCGCCACTCCCTCACTCCACCCTTCCTCCCTCCCCCCCAGCCGTTGGGCGAATGGTTCGGCCCGGCTCGCGCTACGCGCAGTGGTAGTTTGGTCCCGGAGTGACGCCCCGCGCGGTAACTAAGGAACGTGGGGTCAGAGGTGCCGGGAGGTGGGGCGGGACTAACGGCTCCAACGGCCTCAACGGCCGTGCGCGCGGAGGGGTCCGACGCCATCGCGGGGGGTGGGCCACCCTGGCCGGTGTGGAGTTGCCTGCCTTGACCGGGGGGCGGCCGCCCGTCGAGGCCCTCTTGGGCGTGTTGGCTGCAGGCCGCCGGGGAAGGCCGCGCTGGCAAGTGGCTTGGACACTTGGAAGAGAAAAATCCGGGAAATTCCCGGAGGGAGTTCTTTTGGAGGCAGAAAACAGGTGGTCTGCGGTGCTTCCTGGTAGCATGCTTCCACCAAGGGGCTGCATTTTCATTCGATGTCCACCTGCGTGGCCAATTCCTTTTCTTGGCTGGGCTTCTCTGCAGCAACAAGATGTACTTTTAAAGAAATGTGGTAGCATAGAAAAAAAATACGGTAGCAAGCACCGCACCAAGTCCAGCCTAATTTCCCCACGTTGCAGATGAACTTGGCTGCTCTTGACAGCTCTTGGCTTAACCTCCTAAACCCACCAGATAGGGATGTCACCATTTTCTGAGGCAATCTACTTAGAACTTTCGATCCAATTAGGCAACTACTAAGAAAACTTGTCTACATAGCCCCAACTGAATTTTGAGCTATTATTTCATTATGCACAATGACCATGGAGAACAGTTTACAACCTCCTCTATTGCAGCAGTCTTTCCCATACTTGAAAGCTGTTAGTGTGTCTTCTGTCCGTCTTCTTTTCCGTAGACTAAACAACTCCTCCTCGTTCAGGCTTTCCGCGGGTTGTCTGTTCTAGACTTCTGACTATTCTTGTTGCTTTCCTTTGGCCCCTCTCCACTTTCTTGAAGCGGTGTGCCAAAAACTGGATACAGTACTTTGGTTGAGGGCTTATGAGTACTGAGTAGAGTGGAAGTATTACTTCACGTGTCTTACATACGAGACTGCTGTTTATGTATCCCAGTATGATGTTTGCTTTCTTCACGGTATGACATTGCTGACTCGTACTGTTTCTGATTTACTTAACAACGTCTGAATCCCCTCCTGTTATCAGAATTTCATGCACCTGGAGTTTTTCTTCCTGTGTAACTGTAGTGCTTGCTACATGTCCCCATTGAATTTAATCCTATACTTCAGGCTGCTTACACAATTTGTCAATATCATTTTATTTATAATCTTGTTGTCCAAAATGCATGCTATCCTTTCCAACTTGGTTATATCTTCAAGAATCATATTCTCTATTCTAAAGTTATTAATAAAGATATCCAATTGTACCAGATCTCTGCAAGCCCTTATTTGAAATATCCTTCCAATGATGAATGATAACAATTCTTTGGGCATAGTTTACGTAAAAACTTGAACAAAAGAGATAGTTAATGCCACTTAAAGTATAGATCCACTTTAATGAATTCAATATCAGGCTAAGAATTTTTAGAATAACTTTGTGTAATGCCAGAACAGAAATCATTCCTGTTTCAGTCTCTCCCAGGTTTTCTTTTTGAAATGTATGTCAGAAATTTCCAATATTACAAGTACAGCGTTTTACTCAATCCTCAGCAGGATCGAGAAGATTTCTTATTACTCATGTCTCATGTATTCAAGTGTTTGCCGTACTGAGTCCAAATGCTTTCCCAGTGACATTCTGAAAAAAAAAAAAAGAAAAAAAAGCAGACAAGACCTTAATTTCTAATGGAAAACCAGACACACATCTTTGTCACTTTCTTCATACTTCAAAACAAATTAAATGTGTTACTCATCAACTATTTTCCACTTTAAATCATATTTTAGCCTAATTATACAGCAAGCTGTTCTAACTAGGAACTTCAGCAAGATCAGCATCAGGGTCCAGCTGAACAGCATTTCTTGGAAGGAAGAGCAATAAGGACAAACATGGAATTTTCCTTTAAGATTTTTATATACTGAACGTTTGTACAATTGGCATTAGACATTTAAAAGCTTCTCATCTCCCATCAGGGCAGACAGGCAATCGATAAACCACTGGAAATATCTATGGAACTGTTCATATTCCTGCCTATTCTGCCTCAGTAACCTTAAGAAAGAACATAAAAGATGAATTCAGAGCTTCCCAGTGCTTCTGGGGAGAAGACGGGTTCTATTCAACCCCCCAAGACAGAGAATTAGTGGGGTTCGGGTTGTGTGTGCAAAAGCAGGATGATCAGAGAGGAAGGTGCTCCAGGCTACACGTATTCTCATTTAAAATACGACAGAAGTGTGTGTGTTATAATACAAATCCCTAAACTTAATTTTCTTCTTAGATAATACTACTCCACAAATCTCCTGAGCTTATTAAAAGTTATCATCATCATCATCATCTAAATGAGTGAAAAATATAGACAGAACCGTTTTGTCTCCAACATGGCATTCATGGCGTAAAATTGTCTTGAATTGCTGTATTTCTGATCTATTTAATTAAGTGCTTATATATTAAGGCATAATTTTGGAAATACAGAAAATACTTGATATGGATAAACATGCATGTTTGCTGTTGCCTACCAAGAAGGATGAATGGAAACTACCCCAGGAGACAGCGCAGTAGTGTAACTGGACAACTCAACCCCCAAGAGTCTCCTTGCAGTCGTTAAATGTATGAAATACAGGGATGTACTAAAATCCTTTTTGACCAGAAGAAAAATCAGTGTACAAGATTAAAGCTGCCCATTGGAGTTAAAGCTTTAATTAAAGATAAAAATGCAAAGGAGCATTGTTTACCATTATTTCCCTTTATACTAGCATAATGGAGCAAACAATCGGGCTACAAATCTTTTTATTTGTCAATGTTCAGCAAGCACATCAGGGGTGTGATCTTGTTCTTTTATGTGGAGTGGTACAGACTGGTGGTACCAGCAAATCCCCTCTAGGAGGGTTTTCAGTTTGAAATGTAGTCTTTGCAACCATAACTAGTTTGTTATTTGCTAAATAAGAACAGCTTTTTATAGACGAAAGGAAGTTAGTCGTGAACTACTTCATACTTTAAAGGTAAAGGAAATATATGAAGCATGTTGAAAAGCACTGGAATTAACAAACTGAACACACTGCAGTCAAATATATTTTTTTTCATTGATGGCAGTAAGCCAATAATTTGAAACTCT
Organism: Rissa tridactyla; assembly: GCF_028500815.1. Lineage (NCBI taxonomy): Eukaryota > Metazoa > Chordata > Aves > Charadriiformes > Laridae > Rissa > Rissa tridactyla. The sequence continues at coordinate 25,920,854 of NC_071470.1, read as the reverse complement.
TCTGCATTTTTAGAATAATAAGGAAAAATCCTTGAACAGTGCCTTTGAAGAGAGCTTTCACTTAAAAATCCCTGGGTCACCCAATGACACAGAAAATAAATATATTGTTTAGGGGACATTCAGTCAGTATTTTGATATTTGCTCAGTTGTTTTCTGTATACTTTATATTACTTCTCCATGAAGAAATTTCACTGGTAATATTGTCAATGATAAGTGAGATGGCAACAATTTAAAAATCCCCATATTTCATTTAGGCTCTAAGGAAGTAGTTGTATCCCCATTCTCTGTCCAGTTTTGGCCTGTTACTTGGCTTGAGCATTTTCTACTGAATTACATCAACTTCTTAAGTATGTGAAACCAAATGGTATAGACAGTGTCCTATCTCTGTACTTCAGAAAAAGGGAGGGAAGAGCTCTGTGACTTTATTTTAATTCCCTAAACCAATAGTTATTGATCACTGGAGCCTTGGGTGTTTGAAAACACCTTGCAGGAGTCCATGGAAGGTTGCTGAGAAAAGCAAACCCAGAAGGCTTAAATTCAGCCTATGTAGATTTTCACTTTCGGTTGAGGACTTTTAAGAGTCTGTAAGACCTTGTACTCCTGTAAGGCCTGTAAGTCTGTAAGGCCTCTGTATGCCACTACCAAATCTTCCACCTTTATCAGCAGGGCAGTCAGTTTAATAAATGTTTTCATTTGGTTTGGTTCATCTTCAGATTGTCACTGGAGTTGTTCCAGTTCAGTTTTAGCAGAAAAGCTCAAGTATTTGGAGGCTTGGCAGCTCCCCAGAAGTGGGATCACTGCAACTGCTGAGGAGGTTTGGGTGCACAGAGGCAATGGAGAGTGACAGGAGGGGACAGAGTGGTTTAGGAGGGGAGACAGGCAGCGGTGGAGGAGTCGGAAGTTTTATGTAGGTAGGGAAAGGGGGGCTGGAAGGGTTGAGTGGGTGTTGTAGGAAGCTGGTGCTGGGAAAGATCTATGGGAATTTCTGCGGATCAGAGATGAGTGTGGGAATCTCTTCTCCGCAGTCCACCCCTCCTGTGCAACATCTTCCTCCCTCACAGAAGACAGCGCCACGTACGCAGCTCACTCCTTGTCTGGGTCAAAAGGAATGTTCCTTCCTGGCACCTGCTCATTTCTGTGCCTCTCTTGGAGGCCACAAGTTCCCTCCCTCATGTCTTCCTCTACACCTCCCTGGTCACGTTTTTCAGTGCAAGCCATTGCCTTTCATTTCTGCTGTTGTTTTGAGCTGTCAATCAGAAATATTCTTTTTCCCCCACTATTTTGTTCCAGTTTTATTAGAAAACAATTGTTGGTAATCAGTTTCAGTTTGAAGAAGAAATAGCACAGTTCCAGTTTTGGTTCCTTTGCCCTTTTGTTCTTAGGTTACCCTGACTAAATAACTGTGGCATGCAGAGTCTACTATGCTTTCAAAGGCAAATTGTACAAATGCAAACTAAACCTTTTTGAATGTGTGAATTTTTTAGAATATAGTATAAGGTTACATTTCCTACATGCAAGTGTCTACAAAAGAGCCAAAAATCACTACCGACATAGGAAACAGCCATATGCTTCTCCCAGGCTCTGTGAAAAGGTGCGAATTGAGCTGAATGAGGTGGAATTCTGGGTAGAATGAGAAAGGAATGGCATGTGTGAGAGCCTGCAACCTTTTTGCCATTCTCGTCAGGAATTTAGGGTCGTTAGCTAGTGAGTCATCTGTGCCGTCCTCTTCATCTCTTGATGGAAACAACACATTTCTCGGAGTGATCGGAGTGACCGACAGGAGCTGCATCCTCTGTTACCGATACAAGCCATTCCTTTAGCTTTTGTTCTGTTTCTTCCTGTGCTTATACAAACACATGCATTTCTTTTTGTGTTTCATTCGTATCAATTTTTCTATTTCAAGTCTCTGTGGCTGGGATCCATAGACCCTCCTCTTCTTCGAGGCGGAAATTACCATTACATCTGTTTGAACAAAGAAAGTGTCCTCAAAAAGAAAAGCGAATTTGTTGCAAAAGAAAAGTGAAATGTGCATTAAAAAAAATAAAAATAAGAGATTTACTTGTGTTATTGTGTTGATTTTGCCACTCAGCTCTGGAGCAGAGTAGAAAGCAGCTGTTAATTTTAATTGCACTAGAGTTTTGCAAATAACAAACAAACTGTTTCTTCTTCATCAGAATCATCTCTAATGTCTTTACCAGATAGTCTTTTCTTCTGCACTGCTTGATTACTGTGCCTTGAGTCAGACTCGGTGATTAATGCGGCTGACTAGACTGACAACTGAGTGGAAATGGTAAATAATCACTTGTTTTTATACATGTAAAAACCAGTTCCTACTCAAGCTGGAAATCCTTGCTTTTGGAAGGGCATTTTTCCATCTTGCTTCCTGCTAACCTAAGGTCATTTAAAGAATAACTGCTTTAAGTGCTTGTTGATTACAGTGATGTAAACGTCTCTGGCCCAGACGCTGCAGTGAACAAGACTTTCCACACAGGAATATGGTTAAAGTGAAGGCCGCAACTTTTATGAACTACATTGCCTAATAAAACAGGGAAGAACCGCTAGCCAGCTGTTCCCCACAAACTACCCAGTAAAACAGGACCGGTGAGGTTCACCAAGCATGAGACTATGGAGGCCAAGCTAAATGTTTAAGAGAAGGCTAACCGCATCCTCCCTCCCGCAAAAGTGACCAAGGCATGTGGTCCCAAACAATAATCTCCTTCTGCACTGTCTGTGCTGGGGAGAGAAGAGTAAAGTAGTAGCTTTTTTCCTTTGTGTAAGCTGCTAATTTTTCCCTGCATTGTGGAAAAGGAAATAGCTAACTGACACCTGGCTAGTATTTAAGACATGAACAGTAATTCTGGCCACAGCTAACATGAAAAACCCACATTGGAAACTTGCTCTCCAGTTGTGTGAGTGCACAAACAAGTTCTCTGGTCTTTCCACTAGCCGAATTTGCTAGTAAAACCACACCGCATTTTCAGTGTGGTAAACACTTTTTCTCTACTGTTGGAGGAAAGCACACTAGCCAACTCAGAGTAGAAAATCCAGCAACAGCCAGGCTAAATAACAACAGTTAGAGTCAAAAAGACCTTCAGAACAAGAACTAATTTATAGAAGAGGCAACGGGAAAGTCACACAAAGTACATCCAACTCCTACTGAGAGGATCGCGCAAATTTGAAGTTTCCAACCTGAGCATAGAGGATCACTGGGAACTCCAAGCCACAATGCTTGTTAGAATAATGAAGAAAGCAATCTTTCTCACAGTCTTGACCTCTTAGTAGTCCAATAAAAAGCCATTAATTTTTTCTTCCTTTTATAACAACGTGGAAAATAATTCTAGGATTATTTTCTAGCACCAAGGACTGCAGGTTTGGAAGGACCCACCTGAATCACCGGTGACCCATTATTGAGTTCCTGAAGGAAACCACCAAACTCAGTCAGAAAAGCAGGAAAGTAATTTTGTCCCACCTCTCTTGCTGGAAGCTTGTTGTAGATTCCATTTGGTGGGTTGACCCCACCTGGCAGATAAGCTCCCACCCAGTCACTTGCTCGCTCTCCCTCAGCAGAACAGGGGAATCAGAAGGGCAAACCCAAGAAATGAAGGTTGAGATAATGACAGTTTAGTAAGTGAAACAAAGCTATGCACACAAGCAAAGCAAAAAAAGGGAATTCATTCACTACTTCCCATCAGCAGGTAGATGTTTAGATGCTTCGTGGAAGGCAGAGTCTCAGCATGTGTAACTGTTACTTGGGAAGACAGATGCCATAACCTCAAATGTGCCCTTCTTCCTTCTTTCCCCCAGCTTTTATTACTGAGCACTACAATTGCATTTGCTTTTTTTCACAATTAAAATCACAGTTCCAATAGATCTAGTAGTCATCTCATTCTCCTCTTAAATTTTTAGCTATAATGTCTTATCTTCTCCTGAAAATTTAGTTACTATTTTCCAAGTGTATGACCTTGCACTTTATATGGCTGAATCTTATCCCACATCAAGTGCTTCAGACACCAGAGTTATCCAGTTCTTTTGGACCAATATCTTGAGCCTCCTCTTTAGCTTCCAAACATCATCTTACCAGTTAACCAGCCCAGTCCTGCTGTTTCTGGGCAGCTCATTAAGAAACGCATTACACAAGATTGCAACTGAAGCTTATCACTGAGGCAGCTCATCCCCTGCAACCTGATACTCCTGACAGTAATATCCATCATCATTTTGTCTTTATCTAGTTCTCCCATCTTCACTTTATCTACTGATTTCCACCTTTCAGACTTAATGAGTAGCTACTTTCTATTGAAGCCCACATAGATGATATCTACAATATCGCCCTTGTCTAAAAAATCTTTCAGCAAAGAAAATTATCGTGTTAATCTGACACATGAAGTAAGCCGGTGTTGCAATGTATCCTATTTTTCACTTGCCTGGAGGTCCTTATTAATTATTCTTTTTCAAAGGGAACTTTATGCCAAGAGAAATCCCTTGGAAGTACATCAGTAAATGCCTTTATATAATCTATGAATATATGATCTACATGTGAACAATTCACAAGAAGACAAACTCAATTTTCTGAATAAATTATTAATTGCAAATTATTTTTAAGGCTCCCACGATAGCGAATATATCCCTTAAAGCACTTTTATGATCTGCCTCTCCAACAATAATCATGTGCTATTGATCTCCATCCAAGGTACTGCACATGCATGTGTGGAATGAATCTTGACTTGGGAAACCCACTGCAATCCCCCCAGCTCTTGCCAAGTCTAACTGACCTGCTCAAAGTCATATATAGTGTCAGCCTCAAAGGCAAGACTAGAGCTCAGGGATTCCTACCTCGACCTCTCCAAAAATATGTTTATCTCCAACACTAAACTGCAGATGTTATAGTCATGACTGTTATACCTAAACATGCAGTTCTGCGTTCACTGCAGCACATACCAACCATGCTTTCAGAGTGCTCAAACCTAATTAGTTCCCCAGACTCCTAGGCTTTATTTTACTAGTCTCTGTATAGCACAGAAAAATATTCTGGGTTGTGATCCACCTGGCAAAACTTTAATCCCAGTTCCAGGAGCTTTTTTCCAGAAAGAGATCTCTCTAAACTTCAAATTATTTTGGTTATGCATCTACATAGCTCTTCAAGAATCTCCCACACTGTATGGGAAAAAACGTTACTAGTCCGATTACACAAGGACTCAGATGTGAAGAGATGAGAGTCTACTCCTCCGCTCCTTCACTGCTCAACCTCCTTGTCTGTAAGTGTCTTGGCTGGAAGGTACTGATGATCCAGTACACTTGTCTGTCACAGTGAATAAAATTGTCTCATTGTTTCTTGGTTCTCCCCCATGACTGCAGCAAGTTTATGTTTATTTCTGTATGCCTAGATTTCAACTTGCAATTTTTAAGGAGCAAATATGATCTATTGGCTATCCCCATGTACATCACCTAGTGAATTGAGATCCTCATGCCTGACTACAGATTTTAGCTGCTGTGAATATATGATCAGTACAGTTAGGTCTACACCTCAGTCTGGTGTACTCAGACTGGATGCACACTTTGCTGTGAAACTTTTGTGGGAGAAGTAGGTTTGCACTGACTGCAGAGCCTGATTTTCTTGAGTAGAGAACTGTGCTAGTCCGAAATGAATTTGAAATGTCGTTAAAGTGCCATTTATTAGCCTCCTACTCAGCTATGTACTGCTGTTAGAGACCATATAAGATAGAGAGTAAGAGGGGATGAAGCCTAGCATTGCCTCCACAAACCATCCAGCCATCCATCAGCTGTGCCATTTCAGTGCAACATGTCGGCAAATGAAGGCAAAGATGACTGAAGCACTAACTACCCTGGTGTACTTTGCCAGAAAATGATCCCCGTTTGAATAAGTAAATGTAACATGTCTTAATCAGCTTTGAAATGTCTATTGTGCCTGACAGGCATTCATGTCGCTGCCCAGTGTGACAGGGGACTCTGACTCACGTTCGGAGAGCAAACAGCTGCAGCAGTTTGCAACGTTATCATCCCCTCTGTTATTTGCTGTCACACCTCTGCCTGCAATTACCACCACAGCAAGAGATTTGGCAGAAATGAACATGCGCCCACACCTCACCCACACCGCAGCCTCATGCCTTCGTGTGAACTCCTCTTCATCAGTGACTTAAGCCATGACACGAGCAGTGAGGCCAGGCACAAATCCCTGAGGCTACTTCAGCTACTGTGAGATCCAGCAAACTGGAGAGCTGATGTCCTGGCTGGGCAGCTGGGCATCACAGTCCGATTCAGCAGCTGGCCTGTCGTAGCTCTAATAAACATACTCTCTTGGATATTACCAATATTTAAAACAGTAAAGCTTACAGCTCACTGGTAATGTGTCTCAGCTGGAATGGCAAAGGGCTAAAATTTTAGATACTTTTCCTGTCCATCTTTCTTACTGAACATGACAAACTAAAATCAGAACTGCCAATAATCCATAAGTGGGTATGACCAGCAGAATTACATATCTGGGATAACTGATTTTCAAAACCTACTTTGTATTAATTTTCTTCTTTTGATATGTATATCAAAAGTTACAACTCACCCAAAATGCTTTTGTTCAACACTAGCCTGTGTGCTCCCAAACTAATTTCCTCCCAGGAAATTTTACGTCTTAGAGTGCAGTTCATTTATCGCTGCCAAAACTATAAGCATTCTTGATGGAGCAGGAGTAGCTTTATGGCAGGATTATCTCAGATCTCTGTTTAGCCAAACTATAGAGATGTATTAGCAACCCGGTAAATATAGAGAATAATAAGGAAGAGATAGTTAGGAGACACACCAGGAAAATTTAAAAGCAAAAACTGTGACAGAATTTGCATATCTAATTCTGTACTCAAGTAGACAAAGTTGAAACCTTGCAATTAAGGCTTTGAGAATATGCAACTATTCCTATTGTGAGATTAGGTATTATTTTCAGTGCCTTGAGGATTCCACCACATATCCTGTTAGTGGATCAGGTCCTGTTGGTTTTACTTTACTTTACCCAGGCAAAGCTCTTGCTGGTTAATAACAGACTAAAATTCATGTTCAGTGTGGCAATCTAGTCAACGAATTAAGAACTTGCACAGCTTATTGCATGGACCTGATGAAAGACCATGAAAAATGCACATCTAGAGTACTAGGAGAACCAAGATTCAAACTTACAATTAGATGTGCTGGCTCTTTTATCTTTCTCACCGAGCAACACAATTTCAAATGTTTGGAGTGATTTTTCTACAGTTACTTGTAATTAGAGTGCACATTTTTCAAAGAAAATATATTTGAGGTGATAGTGTTCCTTTTAAATGGACAAATGTACACGTACACCCACAGCCACACACACCGACATATGTACCTGTGACTGCTGGAGCACATCAGATGAAGTGGCTGGATTTTAGATCCCTACTGGCAAACACAAACATGTTGGATGCTGTGCAATTCTGTCACTTCACTTTGGTGCTTCAGTGGCAGCTGTAATCCTCTTAAAAAAAAAAAAAAAAAAGGTCTCATAAATGTCTGAGCTGTTTGGCCAAGTTCCTGCGATCCTTTGCCTACACAAAACTGCCTTCTCCTCAAGTGCTGTTATCCATTAAAATGTTACCAGAGATCTCCACTGATATCACTTTGTCATGCAAGAACTTTTCCAAAATATTCCCTGCTAGATTTCAGCTTTAACTGGTAGGTGTTAGTATGTTTTCATTTGCCCCGAATTATTCAATGTCTGTCTCAAGTGAAAAACAAGGATCCTTGAGCCAGACTCTTGCCATGTGCATGCAAAGAAATTTTTTGGAGATCAAAGGAGAAAATCTGGCTGGTCTGAAGGGTGATATCACTGCTAACCCTGTTTTATTTTCTGCCTAGTGAGAATGAAGAGAAGAAAGCTTTATATGATATACAATGTAAACACAACAGAGGGCATGAGCCTGTCAGCCTATCATTGACATGAGACATGCATACCTGGATCCTGACAAGGATATTTTTTGAGCAAAAGCAATAATGAGATTTTGAAAAGCACGCATTTAAGAATGGTGAATGCTTTAGAGCTGTGCTGGTACAAGTTGTGATTTAAAAGGCTGGAGGCTTCCATCTGAGCCACTAAAATTCAAAATGACAGAAATTTACAACATTTTATTGCGCTGCATTTAATAAAATTTACATTTACAAGCTGTCACTTTGAAATGCTGAATAACTCATAGTTTAGAACACTGAACATCAGTTTGGATTGCGCTTGAAGTTCATTGCTTCCTATTTACAGTCTTTCTTGGATACTCAGAATAATCCTTCAGTACACACACCTTTGTTATCTCTCTTAATTCAGCTTTAGCCCCAAAAATATATTGACTTTGCAAGAAGGTCAGAGAAAGACATGTATCTCGTTGCCATAAAAAACTCCAGGCATAATTAAAAGCTCCCTTTCTGCTTGTTTAATGTGCTAATATGAGAACATTAAGGCCAATGTACCATCTACTGCTTGGTTGCTCCAGCTGTCTGGATTTTTTTGTTAATTTACGGACTCAATTATGTAGACTCTTAAATCCATAGCATTGGTGGGTGGTAAGGTAGATGGTTAATGAAGAAACCTAGAGTAGGAAACTCCTTAATGCCTGTTTTATATGTATCTTGGGTAACATTTTTAGGAGAACAAGGATCAAAGATTGTAACTTTAAGAAACTCTCAAGACAGGAATAAATGTACATGGTTTTAAGGCACCCCTAAAAATTATGAGATGGCTAATATCCCCACAATTCTGTGGTCTGTTCTAAAACAAAAATATTAAGCTGAATGTTTGGCTCTGTATAATAAAAACAGATTATCTAATGGTTTCCAGTGGGAAATATGAGAAAGACCATTCATAAAGACTCTGTAATAGTTATGAATTATAAAGACTTCCTCATTTTCAGTATAAACTGAGACCCCAATAGAAACTGTTAGATATTTATTCACATGCCTTCAAAGGGACTGCACGTGGACATTTTTAATTAACATTATTTGCAACACCTTACTCAAGTTGTTCATTATTAATTCGACATGTTTTGAAGTCCTGACCAGAAAGTTTTCATCACTTACTCTAATTACACCATTCTTATATGACTTTAATACTTTTAAAAGGATAACAGTGATTTGCAATCTATACTTATTTTAATTAAAAAAGAAAACCGTGTTTCAGTAATCTAGATCATAACATACCAAAAAAAAAAAAAAGTCAGGAAACATTAAATGAACTTCGGGTCATTATCTTTAACATGCCACTATGCCTTCTCTGTAAGGAAAAATAATAGATAATTTAAAATTGAAGACAAGGTTTGACAGCCCTCCTGCATTTCCAGAGATGTCTCTGTTGTCCCCGTTTTACCCTTCCCTTTCCAGCTCCCCCAAATGTTTTTGTGTTTATTAGTGGGCATAAAACAGGTATATCACCCTCCGTTTACCTCCATCTGTGCTCATTGTCCGGATGCCTGTGCCAGTCAGTTCAAATGATTAAACTAAGGTAAAACTTCCTTGCCTTGCCTCATTTGAATTATTTTCCTCAGCCTTTCTCTTTCATGCAGTTTTACCTATTGAAGCCATTCACCAAAACTGCCTGGTGAATCCACAGAAATTTGTCTGAGGTTACAGTGGTGGTAGCAAAGGCAGAAAATACGCAGAAAACTATTGACAGGACTTTCATGTTTGTGTCTACAAAGGATAATTAAACTCTATTAGTTTCTTCCTAGAGAATGGTAAACATAACTAGAAGAAGAGTGCCACTGGAGAGACCTGGTAGATCAGCAAAGCCTGAGTTGTGCCATGATAGATGCAAAAAAACCTGTTCATCCTCCAGAAGATCCAACTGGCTCAATGATGCTTAAACTTTGTCTTTAGCTAGAAGCTAAAACGTTGAAATTTAGCGTTTTAAATAAAACGGGCACTTGGCATCTCCCTTTGTGGTTGAACTGTCTGCAGACTCAGCTACATACACCTTTTCCTTTGCAAATTACACCTTTTCGTTGAAACTTAGTGACAGAGACCCTGGTTTTGTAAATAATAGCTGAAACTCTAGAACACAAGATGGCAGTGTCAGACACCACGTACCAAGGCAGGAGGGGGCTACAGGCTGGTTCAGCTGGATCTCTCGGGAGGGGGGACGGAAGCAAGCAGCACTGAGGTCTTCGTGCTTTCCTTGGTACCCCTGTGGAAATCTTGCTAGGAAGTTGAGTCCTTTGTGTTCCCAAAATACCTAGAAAATACCCTACAGAAGGAATTAAAAAAAAAAAAAAAAAAACAAAAACAGTACTCTCTGCGGGACAGGTCTTGCTCACACACAGATCTCTGAGATCTCCAAGTTAAAGATGGTGTGTTAAGTCATAAAAAATATGTATCTTGCAAAGTGCTCAAGGAAAACGAATCTTCTGTCGCTGGAACGTTGTTTTTCTTTCCCTAGAGTTATCCTAACAGAGAACAGAGATACAGGTTAATTTTTTTTTTCCCCAAATTCGTATATCCTCAGTCTCTGTAGCTGGCTGGAGTGACAGATACAGTAAGAGCCTAATCTTTGTGAAATACATACAGGAAAATGTATTAATTAGTTCTTAAATTCCGTGGTTTCGTCTTGCTACTTCTTTTAGGAAGCTCACTGTAACTAATGAGGGTGAGTATGTGAAGGTCAGAGTGGAGAAGGTGCAAACGTGATCTAAAACGTGGCAAAAGCCCCAGATCAAACCTGGCAGAAGTGGAGCTATCTGGAGTCCAGACACCTGGCAGAGTCTCGGTAGGGAAATAGACTTTAAAGACCCTTTAATCACACCAGTATGTCCAAACTCAGTGAAGTTCGTTAGCAATTATCGTTCTGCTGGGTTTGGGGGATTCTCACTGGGGTGTCCTTGATGACTTTCTGAGCACTACCAAGTGCCTGAGCCCCAGTCCTGCGCCCGCTGAGGGACACGGGTCTGTTCCTTTGCGTGATGCGGTTCTGGACTCCCCCAAGCTCCCAAGTGCAACCAAAGAAAACTGTCACTGAGTGTCATTACTTGAGCAAGGACACTCAAGTCGAGCACTTCCCCCGTTGACCAAAAATCGGGCAGATCCTTGGGGGCGAGCGGAGGAAGGATGAGAAGGCATTTGAGGATCCAGGATCCCACTCGGGGACCTGCAGACATAAGGAGCGGTGGGGTGGCAAAGACGCGGGGCTGGAGTCCCGCATGCCGGGGCGGGGAGCGAGGATACAGAGGAGGGACCGGCTCCCAAACTCCCCGTCAGCCCCGTCGCCTTCCCCTGCGGTGTGTTTGGGTCCGCCTGAGGACCGGGGTGTTTCAGACCATCCTTCCTTTCCCAGGCGAGAAGCCCCGGCTCCTGGTAGTCACTCGGTACTAGCTGACTCGCAGTGCCCTAATTTTTAACATGTAGTGGGATGGTGGGGTTTTTTCCGTCGTCTTTACCTCGAAACGGAGGGCTGAGAAAGTATTTTGTTTAGTTCTTGGAGAAACTGCCAAACACCTCAGACGTGCCGGGGAAGTTTAGCTAGAAATAAACCTCCTAATCAAAATACCTCGCCGGGAACCGAGAAACCTCAGACCGGCAATCCCTCTAGTCCTTATTTTAAAGCACATTGATAGAGAAATCCCCTTCCACTTTCTCCGTTAAAAAAAAAAAAAAAAAAAAAAGACTATGAGAACCACATTTCCTCACTCCCAGCTGTCCAAGGCAGGGTCCGGTGTGTTCCCTCTTTGCGGGGCCGTTTCTCTGCGGTCACTCCCGGAGCTGGGGCGGGGGGTGGTGGTGTAAGGACTTTTTCTCCCCGGCAGCGGAGCGGGCCCGGGGCGTTGCGGCGGCGGGGATAAATTCAGCACTTTCCGGCCGATGACAGTTCCCTCTCGCCGCCCCCGGCGGGGGTCCGGCGGCGACGGGCGGGCCCGGCAGCTCCCCCCTCACCCCGCCGCATCCCGGCAGCATCATCCCCCTGCCCCGCGGCCGCTCCGCCGCGGCAGGGCACGGCTGTCCTCTCGCCACGCCGCCGCCGGCAGCTTTTTCGCGGGCGCCCAGCGAAGAAACAGCAGAGAAAAAAAAAAATTAATAATAATATTTTTTTAAAATGGTATTAAAGCGGGGCTGTCGAGTTTGGGTGGGTTTTGAACTTTTGCGATGAAGGGAAGCGGTGTCCAAGGCAGCGGGGAAGGGCTGTGTGCGGGGAGGCTTGAGTTCACGAGTGGGTTTTGTAGAAGAGCTCACGGAGCTCAAGAAGGGGATGAAGGCAATGAGAAGCTCCGGGTAATGCCGCGGCATGCTTGGGCGTGTGACCCTCACACCGGTGGTCGCCAGCCCTCGGACACATCTGCCTGCCCCACTGGAAACACGCGTGACCCTGTCTGTGCTTCTCTGTCCCTCTAGCTAGGCCGTGGGCTGCGTGGGTGAGCATTGCGCTGCGGGGGAGAGCAGCGCAACCCCAGGATGTGACCGTGTTTGCTCCCTCCCTCCCCTTCCTCGCAGCCGTGACGGGGATATCCACAGTCAATTATTCCCTGACGAAGGAAACGTTTCACCTAGCTCTTTAAACGTTAGTGCAGCAGAAATAGGGATTAAAAAGAAAACGGTGCATGCCGATCTATAGAAACGCGGAGCTTCTCGCCTTGCAGCGCTCGGCGGGGACCTTGTGCCGTGGGTGTTGTGTCGTGGCAGTTGCGGCGTGTTCCCGTCGTGCGGAGGTTAAAACCGAAAGCCACGGCTTCATTCGTTCTAAATTAAAAAAAAAAAAAAAAAAAAAAAAGAATTACCCGCGGTAAATCCTCACTAAATTGCTTTTGGCAAAACGCGTCCCGGCGCGGAGGGGCCGGGGGCAGCGGGGCGCAGCGGGTGGGGGCCCCGACGGCCGGGACAGCGGGGCTGCCAGTCCTGCTTCCATCGGCTGCATCGGGTCCCGCAGGGAGACCTTTCATCCAGCGCATGGGATTTCCAGGGGAACCGTGGAGGTGAATGCCACAGGAAAGCTGATGGATGTGATGGAAAGCGCTCCGCGCCCTTTTTACAGCTCCCCGCCACCCTTTTCTGCCTGTCCCATAGAGGACGGTTCAAGGCCGTATCTCCTCACGTCGAGGAGGATCAGGGCTTTTCGCCTGCGCTGAGAGCGCAAATAAATGCAGGGCTTTCGGGAGGGAACAGCCCGCAGAGACGCCTCAGACTCCCGGATCGAGCCGCTTCTCCAACTGGAGCTTTTCCCGAAGTGTGCAACCTCCCCCGGCACCGAGCCCAGCCCCGGGCGGGCGGCGGGGCGGCGAGCGGCGGAGCTGGCAGCTCCTCACGGGGCTCGCTTCTGTCCCCGCCGGCTCGCCCCACGCACGCCCACGGCCACGGAGCTGCCGTCCGGGGGCTTGCGATGGCAAACGGCCGAGTTCCAGCGGCCTGCGGAAGGGACGAGGGTACCGAAGGGGAGGTATGGGGGAGGTGGTGGCATCCCAGGTGCCCCTCTCCTCTGAGAGGGGCTTGCTGCAAATGTCATCAGGGCCTCGCCGCCCAGCCCGGCGCGTTTCTGCCACATATGGTGGGTGGATTTAGGTGTCAAAAGCCGGCGAATTAGAAATGGTAATTGTCCGTCATTATGGGTGAAACGCGATCTATCACAACAACTGGAACATGTCTGGGCGCTAGCAAAAATAATTTGAATGATTAGCGATCATTATGGATGTCAAGCCGCGTCCATTAAGTTGTATGAAGAAATTATCCTTGACGTGCGAAATCAAACTACAAATACACAGGCCTGGCATTGAGGAGACCCTCCCCGCCGGGCCGCGGGAGGCCGGGAGCAGCCCGGCGGGGCACTGGTAGCGCCCGGGAGAGGCGCCGGGGCGACCGCGCTGCCGGGGCCGGGAGATCCCGCCCCGCCGCCCGCGGTGGCCCGGGGCGAGGGCTCTGCCCCGAGCCTGCGTGGCCCTGCTCACGGTGGGGGGACGCGGGGGGGGAGGCGCTCGTTCACAGAAAGTTTTGCAGGCAGACGGAGGCGAGGGGCAGGGAGCCGGGCGGGATGCGGCGGCGATGGGCGGTTGTCCCGAACAGCCAGCAGGCAGCTCCCGGAGCGGAGAGGGCAGGAGAAAAATGATGGGGCGGGGGGAGGATTCTGGAAAATGTCCTCTGCAAGGGACCCGTCTGCATGTCCCATAGTTACACCAGTCCTCGGCAGGAGGGGATGTCCGGGAACTCGCTTCCCTCGCTCCTGCGGGGGGGCAGCGCGCCCCGGCCCCGCCGCCAGCCCCCGCTCACCCCCGCCGCGCCTGCCTGGCAAAAGGGCTTTGCCACCCCTCTGGAAACGAGACTCTTCCCGAGGCGAGATCGGTTTACAAGTAATTTCCACGTTGCAAAGGTTGCATATATTTTTTTCTAAGATAAAATGTCGGTTTTTTCCTTTTAGAGTTCACCCTTTACGGCGAGGGCTTGCGATATAATTTTTTTTTCTGCACTTTCTCCCTTCCTTTCTGGTCCTTCTTCAGCGAAATCATTTGTTCGCAAAAAAAGAAGCGCATATTTCCACATCTTTTGGAGGTATTTTTGGTAAAATTATGCCATTGTGATTCCCCGGGCCATAGCCTGACACACACATCTAAGTACAACTTCCCAAGGTCCGCGAATCCACGGCGCGGACCGCACTTTTTAAAGCAATACGCGAAAGCTGGGAGGAAAATCGTCCGTTTCTTCCAGGCATTTCATTTTTTTATTTAATCCGATAAATTGGTAAAATTTCAGACAAATTAAAGGAACCTTCAGAGTCACTTGACAAAATGACAGTCTGCACCCCTGCAGAGTGGTGTTTATAACCAGCAAATGAGCACGTATATTCTTTTCTTGTTGCCGTCGCTGGGAAAAGGTAGTATGTCCGTAGAAGTTTCCCATTCGCGAATATTTTTTATTCTTAACTGAATAAAGGGAGCCTCGAATCGTCTTTTTTTTTTTTAATTAATTTAATTAGCCAAGTAAAAATTACGTTCATTTAGAAGTACTGTGCCACCGTGCAGAACAGAGCGGCCACGCCGCCACCCCGGTAAATCCGCTCACGACGTTCCCCACGGAGGAACACGGCCCCGCGGCTCCCCGGGGGTACCCGTCGGGCTGCGCACCCCCCACCAGCCCTGCCGCCGCCCGCATCCCCCCGGACACCCCGCCGCCGCCGCCCGGTACCGCCCGCGAGTGTCAAAAAGCAAATTCCGGACACGACCCGTCCTTCGTTTTCTCTGCCCCGAGCAGAAGACCCCGGCACAAACCTCGCCGTCAAGCCCAAGTGCTGCCGGCAGCCAGCAGAACTGCCCCCCCTCCCTACCCTCCCAGCCTGCCCCGGCTTTCTATCGTACAGTTTGCAAATCTGTATTATTCCCGCACAAGCCAAAAATAATATTAGTCCTCTCCACGCGCATTTCATCCCTAATTATCACTCGAGTCCTTTGCGACACAAAGAGTTTCCCCGGCCGGTTTAAGCGCAACGCAGCGCAGATCCATGGGAGAAGTGTTTTACCCCTACCCGGGAGAAAAGCGGGGCGTGGGGGGGTGGGTGTCTCGCCGTCGGGGGGCTTTAACGGGGAGCAGATCACCGGTGCAGAGCAGGATCCTCAAACCGGCAGAGCCGAAAGGCAGGGTCGGGCTCTGAAGCAGCGGGCAGGGGAGACAGCGCTTTTCAGAGCCACCTCATTGCTTGCAGGATTTGCTTTCCCCAGAGAGCAATTTAGGAAACAAAGCAGTAACCCCCCATCCCGAGCAGCCGCCTCCTGCCCCGTGGGCGCTCGCCCCGGCCTGCCCGCTCCCCAGCTCGCAGGCTGATGCCGTCCAGCCCCGGGAAGCTGAAAATCAGATCCCTCTTTGCCTTTCCACCCGTTTTATGGTTTTTTGGCCATTCTTCCTCGATGTGGAAGCGCTGTTTTGGTTGTCAATCGGCCGTGCATGAAAAGACTGCGTGTAGCCTTTTCAGCTCCCCTGTTTTTTTTTTCCTTGTTTTTTTTTTTTTTTTAAGAACGAAAAAAATATGTTTGAAGTACCTACGAGGACTGTTACCTAGATCTGTATCTTTATTAATAACTGTGTCCCTAGTCTGGTGGGAAGGACGTCAGTCACCAGTCCTGGTGGCATCTCGCACCCCTTTGGAGACAGCAGGTAATGCCTGCAGGTCGCCATCCGCCGATGGCCAGCGGCCCCTTGCCTGGAGCTCCCAGAGCCGAGCTGCTGCCGCGGGAGAGGAGAGGCTTCCCCGGCTGAGATGCGGTTCTGTTTCAGCGGAGGATCCGTTGCTGGCTGCCAGCAGTGTCTTTCGGGAGCACAAGCGCCGGCCTATTTACTACTGACTCAGATTTTAGGTAAAAAGCCACGGGCGCACCTGAGAGCTCCAAAACGGCGTAACCTGCGGCTCTGCAGCGACCACTTGCCGCTGTCATTTTTTTCAAGGAGCGCCCCGACAATTGCACTCATCGCCAGCATCAGTTGGGGCCAGCCTTGCGGCTAACACCTCTCCCAGCTCCTGTACAGAGCTGGGGAAACAGCGGGGGAAAGAGGCGGGGACGGTTCTTTAGCCTCCCCAAGGGGTCAAAACCCTCATCCTCTGGCCAGGGCTTTCCTCTCGGGCCCGTGGGACCCGCCTGGGCCGGGCAGTGTCTGGGGTAGCGGCGGGAGGAGGGCGGCCCCCGCCCCTGGCCGGAGCCGGACTGATGCCGGCCCTCGCCGGGCACCGCGACATCCCGCCCCCCGGGCGGGCCCGGGCGTGAACTCGCCCTCCCGCTCCGCTCCATCCCTCCGGAGAGACCAAAGGTTTGCGTGCGGTTGCTGAAATTTTCTCCTTCCCTTTAAAAAAAAAAATAATAAAAAGCAACTACAAACCATGTAAAATAAATTAAAAATAAAAAAATAAGTCCCACCTGCGGGTGAGAGACCGCCCGCTCTCGCGGTCCCTCGGCAAGGCACCGGCCAGCCGCCGTGCGGGGGGAACGGCGGCTACCCGGGGGCAGGAGGGTGCCCGGGCCCCCGCGGGCGGCGAGCCCAGCGGGGCCGGGGGCTCTGGGCAGAGCCTCCTCGCCCACCGGCGTCCCTGCTGGCCCCCGGAGGAGGGGGCGCTGCCCGGGGCCGGAGCGGTGCGGGGTCCCGGCGCTGACCGCCGTGGGAAATGTTTCGTTTACTCTCCGGTTAATCACCATGTTTACCGCAGCAGCGAACAACGGGAAGCCTTTGGGGAGGCTTTCGGACAGGAGGGGAGCGGTAGCATCCACGAGGATGTGGCCAGGGCAGAAAGACCTGCCCTTTATTTTTCCCATCACCTGGGGAAAAAACAGCCTCCTCGCTGGAGCCACCACTGCCACCGTCGCACGGCTGCCCTGGCCGCGGGGGTCCCGTCCCGCTGCGGCCGGAGCATCCCCGCCTCGGGCTCCGAGCGGAGCTGGGTGCTCGGTGCTGCAGCCCCGGGGGAGCCGCCGGCAGGAGGGCAGCGGGGTTTCCCCGTCCCCCGGCCCGGGGGCCGTCCTCGGGGCGCGTCGCCTTCACCCCTGACAGGAGAAGCGGAGCGGAAAAGTGCCTGCCAAAGCCTGCCGGGGAGAGGCCCTTAACCCCCCGGCCACCTTTGCCCCCTGCTCCCGGGAGCCCCTGGGAGGCCCGGCAGGTGCTGCGCTGCCGGCGAGGGGGGAGATGCCGGCGCTCCGGCATCTTCTGCTGCTTCTCCTCCTCCCGGGAAGAGCGTCGCTGATTTCTACCTGACAAGTGTGTGTGTGATGGGGTGTGCGTGTGTGTGTCTGTGTGTGTTGGAAATCTACGTGGTTTCCTGTTTTATTACCCTGCGAGCGAGCGGGAGGTATCTAAATATAGGCAGCCTCCCGGTCGCAGAGTTGGTCTCTGCGCCTGTGCGAGTGTTTAATACACAAACACAAGCGCCTATGGAGACATATGCAAAGATATACACAATTTACATTACGTTTCAACAACCGAATGTCTTGTAGCTGCCGTAGTTTCTCTTTCGCTCCCCCTCTTTCTATTGCGACCGTTTTCTCTTCTGTAAGACTGGAGCTTGTCCATGGCCGGATGGAAAATGATTCCCACGGCTCCTGTATGGATTCGGGGTTTGGGAGAGAGGCTGAAGTTAGGACATACCATTAGGGAGATTATTTTCATGTTGCAGCCGTGGATGTGCTGATGAGCTGAAAGTGTGTTTGTGAAGGATGGAGAGAGCACGTTAGAGCCCAGGTTTTGCCGATAACTTAAACGCCGAAAATCCAGACTAATTCCCTTGGCCTTGGTACAATTACGCGCCGTTTACTAGGGATTTTGTCATTAAAGAAAGACAAAAAGACTCTTGAGCGTTTGCTTTATATTTTAAATCGTAAAATTATCAATAAAAACAGTAATAGAAAAGCCTGCAAATTCCCGTAAAGTTCCATTAAATTATCCGTTAGATTTTCCCGATGCAAAATACTGAAGGTTCTCAAATATCGGATTTTGTTAACGTCAAACTAAGACACTCTCGCTGCGTAAATATTCGGTATTAAACACAATCCTAAAATTCCAAGTAACTTCCCTCGCATCATCTTTTTCAGCAATTTCTGTCTCGAGTAAAATGTATCTTAGTTTTATCGGATTCAAAGAAAAATACGCTCTATCCCGCGTATGTTACCCAGTGTTACAAGCCGGGGAACCCCGGGGAAGCTCTAATGACCGACGCTTTCTTTTCATATCAGGCGGTTCCCTACAGCGCTACATCCGTCAGCGAGCACGAAGCAAAATAATAAAACACGGTGTCCCGCGGGAAAAAGAAAAAAGGAAAAAGAAAAAAAAAAAAAAAAGAAGGCTTCGAAATAATCCTCTTTCTCCGACAGGGAGCCCGATAGGAACCATAACCAGCTTCGCCGAAAGCCACCCCCGCCGCCTTGCCTCCGAATCCCCGCCGGGGCCAAACCCCCGCTGGTGTAAAGCGTCCCATGGAAGCTGGGATGGGAATCAGCGGCTCTGTATCTTGTATGGGGTTGTAAGGCAGACACGGGGCTGCAGACAGAGAAACATCCCCCGGGGCAAGAAAAGGAACAAACCGAGCTGTCTGCGGGGTAGCAGGGGCTTCTCTTCACCTTCCCAAGTGCATGGGGCACTGCTCCTGCCATCCAAAACCTTCATTTTCCCAAGAGGGAAAGCGGTGGGAAAGGCGGAAGGAAATAGTTTAAAGGAAAAAGAAAAAAAAAAAAGAAGAAAGAAAAAAAGAAAAAGCGTTTCAGGATCAGGCCTAATGAATGTTAGTCCTCCCGCATCCGCCAAGGTCTGCTCTACCGAGGACCCTTCCCTCCAGGACCGCTACCTCTATAGCGCTCCTTTCACCGGCAGCATTGCCGACCCGCCCGGCGGAACAAACCCCAACCCAAAGCATTTTCCCCGCGGTGCCCTGACGGCTCTGGGAGCGGAGAGCTCGCCCCGAGCCCGCGGTAAGGCCGGGGCAGTCCCCGGGAGCCGCCGCCGCCCCCCTGCCCTCCGCCGAGGGTGCCAGCCTGGGAGCATCTCACCGGGGGCTGGGGACCGGGGCGAGGCGGGTGACGAGGAAACAGCGCGGCTGCCTCTTGGGACGGCTCGCAGGGACCACGACAGCGGGGCGATGGGGCAGCAAGGGCTTCCTACGAGCCACTCCGTGCTCGGGAGCCGGAGGGAAGCCCGTGCGACCCAGCGGGGAAGGAAAGAAGCCGGCGGCGATGGAGAATCGGCGGCGCCCAGGCATCGCGGCCGCCTGCGAGAAGGGCTCGGGCAGGGCTCCACCGGCGTGGAGAAACTACCGCAGCCACCGCCGGTCCCTCTGAGCGCCGTTGCCCGGCCCTGGGCCCCCCCGGGTGGAGTTGTCCGCCCCGCCTGGCAGCGCTGGCCCCGCGGGGACGGCCGGGGGACGGGGGAGGACGGCGGGGATGCGCTGCCAGCACCGCGCCGAGGGCCTGGGCTCGCCGCGGAGGCTCGGAGGGGGATTCGGTCCAAAGCGGGAGGCTGCCCCAAGCGGCTATCGCGGCTGTGTCGGGATACGGACGGCCTCGGCCCCTTCCCGCGGCCCCGGCCTCCCCGCCGGCCTCCCGCGGAGAGAAAACAGCCCGCTGACCCACGCACTTTCCCCGGGAGCTGCCAAGGTTTTAAACCGACACGGCCCGTGGAACCTACGCTGCCGGGCCGCCCGTGCCGGCCCGCACGGCGAGACCGCTCCTCGCCCGGGAAAACCCACTCGATGCCCCCGCGGCTCCTCTGAGTGCATTAAACCAGCGATCCCGGCTCTCCAGGGGACCGCTCCAGCCTGGACGCAACTCCTTCAGGCGCCCGGCCCGAGCCCCTTCGCCCCCTCCGCTTCCCACGGAGGAAACCCACGGCCATAGAGGCCCCGGGGACCGAGACCTCCGCCAGGCCCCGCCATCCCCATCGCTGCCAGCTGCCACCAGAGCCACCGCCAGCCTCCCTGCGAGTGGGAAAAGGAGGGACGTGGTCTGAACTACAGCCCGAAGTTTGCTGCAAGGAAAAAGTCGCCGGGGAAACGCGTGTCCACTCTCAGAAACAACACAAGCAGCAGAGCTAAGTGTTAAACTAAAGTTTATAAATTAAAAAAAAAAAAAAAAAAAAAGTACAGCGGGTAGCTTACAAACATTCACAATTCATTTGAAGTAAATAATCTAATTGAGTGCACAGTGCCATTAAAAGAGAAAGGGAGAGGAGAAAAAAAAAGGGAGAAAAAAAAAGCAATGGTTACCTTGAAAGAAAGAGACTGTAATTACATTGCTGAGCAGATCAGAAACCCCCGCCCCTGAAGGAGAGGTCTGCAGAAGAACTATAAAAGGCACTGATGGTATTAAAATTTCCCGTTACATCGATTTCTTAAAAAGTCTGACTAGAAATATTCACATTGAATATAAAAATAATAACAACAACTTTAATACAACTGGAAAGTGCGAAAAATCCGTAACTCCTCCCTCCCCGAACACGGAAAGATCTCAGGAAAAAAGGAAAAGAAGAAGTCTGGAGTTTCAATATAAGTCTCACCCTTTTGTGACATATTTATCCTTTGCCAGGGATCATGGAGTACAGGAATAACATGGGCAACAAGAGCAGGGGGGATCTGAAAGAGGCTTCCTTACATTCAGCACCATACAAGGCACACTTAGTTCGCAACGAGTTGGAAGAGCAAGGACTCAAACAGACGTCAAAAATAGTCTTCCTTACAATCCACCGAGGGAGTCCTTGATCTCCTCTTTTGAGTTTTGAGCTGCATTTGGTTTTGAGGGTTGGTTGTTGTTTTTTTGTTGGTTTTTTTTTTTCCTCTCCTTTTTTTTTTTTTCCTCTCTCTCCCACACAAGATCGAGTCTCTACCAATCCGAAGCGAAATAAAACAAACAAACAAAAAAGTCTACACCAAATACACTGACAACATGGATACCATGAACTAGTCGTGCCAAATCGCGAGAGTCCTCGGCTGGCAGGGTGGGGATGGGGTGAGGGTCAGGGCGGGGGTGGCCAAGAAGTCCTACGTTGGAAGAGGAGAGGGTGAGGAACCATCCAAATAATATTAATAATAAAAATAACAATAAAATAATAATAAATACTGTCCGAGGCACTGAGAGCTGCAGCTGGGGCTCTGGATTTAAGAAGCTGGATGAATGGATGGATGGACAGATGGGGGGTGGCAGAGGGGAGATGGGTTTCCTGGCTGCCAGTGTGTGTGGTGGGGGGGCTGGGGAGGGATGTGTGTGTGCCCCTCACTGGGTGCCGGCGGCTGCAGCGCAGGTGGAGAGAGCCCACCCGGGCAGGCAGTAGTAGGGGTAGTAGTAGGAGGGCTGGAGGGAGAGCAGCGAGGGGGGCCGCAGCACCTCGCCGGGGTGGTACTGTCTCTGGTCGTCGCGCACCAGCACCTTGACGGCCACCTTCTTGGCGGCGGGGGCGGCGGCCAGCAGGTCGGCGGCCATCTGCCGCCGCTTGGTCTTGTAGCGCCGGTTCTGGAACCAGATCTTCACCTGCGTCTCGGTCAGCTTCAGGGAGGCGGCCAGGTCGGCCCGCTCGGGCCCCGACAGGTACCGCTGGTGGTTGAAGCGCCGCTCCAGCTCGAAGACCTGCGCGTGGGAAAAGGCTGCGCGGGAGCGCTTCTTCCGCGGCTTCGGCGCCGCCGCCTCCTCCTCCCCCGGCAGCAGCTTCCCGCACTTGCCCGCTCCGTCCTCCTCCTCCGGGGGGCTGCGATCTGCGGGCAGGGCGAGAGCACGGCGGTCAGGGCCGGCAGCCACCGGGACACCCGCCTTCCCCCCGCGCCCCCGCACCCGCCCCGGCGGCCGGACGCGCTCCTTGCCGCCCGCCTGCAGCGACAGGGCGGGCGGAGGCCCGCCGAGCCGCTGCCCGCGCCGCCGACGGGATTTCTCGCCCTCCTCGAACCTCCGATCGCCGCCCTGGTCTGCGGGCTCAGCCTGGCAAAGGGCTCTCCCCGTTCGCCCCGCGGGACGCGTTTTGGGGGCTTTTTTCCCCTGGAACCGCCCGTCGCACCGCCCCGCGGAGACCAGCGCAGAGCCCCGACCGTCTCCCGTTCTCAGCCCCCCCCCCCCCCACACACCGGGACCCTCCCGCCCTCCCCGCGCGGGCGCGGAGGGGCCGCCGCCGGGGCCGCCCGTACCTGAGACGGCGGCCGACATCTCGCTGTCACTGAGGCCGGCGGCGTCCCGCTCCGCCGCCTCCGGGGGCTGCGCTGCCTCCTCCTCCGCCGCCGGCCGCCCCCCGCCCGTGGCTTCGGCGGGGCGGGCGCTGCCGCCGGCTCCCTCCTCCTCGGAGCGCCGCTCGCCTTCGGGGTCCTCGCTGTGCGCCGAGTCCGAGTCCCAGCCCGCCGGCGTCCGCGGGGCCGGGGCGCGGGCGGCGACGGCGGGCGAAGACAGCGGCGGGCCCTCGGCGGCGGCTCCGCACAGCCGCCAGCCGCCGGCCGGCCCCGGCCGCCCCGCCGTGTGGCGGGCGCGCTCCTCCTTCTTGTTGAGGATGGCCTGGATGGAGAAAGGCGTCAGGGCGTTGCCGCTGCGGACGGCCATGTCCCGCCGGCGGCGGCGGGCGAGCAGCGGTACCGCGCCGCGCCTTTCAGCTGGGCGACCGCATCGCCGGCCGCGGCCGCGCCGGTGCCGGCCCCTTCTCTGCCGCCGGGAGGGCGGGCGCCAGCGGGGGGCAGCCTCTCTGCGCCGCCGGCCCGCCCGCCCATAGGGCCAGGGCCAGGGCCAGGGCCAGGGCCGGGGCCGCTGCGCCGCGCCGCGCCGCGCTCGGCCGGGCACCGCCGGTCCCTCCCTGCGGCGCCTCCGCCCCGCTCTGTCCCGCCCCTGCCCGCCCCTCGCCCTTTTCTGCCGGCGGCCCTGTCATCCCTCACCGCCGCCTCTGACAGCACCGCCCCCGCGCCTTCCTATTGGCCGGCCCCCGCGCGGCCCGCCCGATGATTGGCTGCTGCCCGCCGCCACGGGGCGATGCGCCTCCGCGGGGCGCCACGCGCCTTAACCTCTTACGAACCGCGGGGCTGCGCCGCGTCACCCCCAACACCGAGTCACCCCCCCGTGTCACCCCGCACACTGGGTCAGCCCCCCGTGTCACCCCCCACAGCGGGTCACCCCCCCCGTGTCACCCCCCACACCGGTCACCCCCCCCGTGTCACCTCTCTGTTTCCCACCCGGAGAGCAAAGGATAACAGTCCCAGGGTGTTTTCCCCTCTTTGCAGCCCGGCGGCGGGGAAGGCTCCGGTACCGGCGGGGGATAGTGGTGGGGGAGGCGGGGGGATAAGGGCGCAGGCTGAATGCGGTGCCGCTGCCGGGAAGATCCCGTGGGAAGCGGGTCTGCCGGGGGCGACGGGTGGTGGGCTCCGGCGGGGAGAGAGCCTCAGGAAATATCACGCCGCCGGCCCCTCGCCCCGTGGGTGACAAACGCGGAATAACCTCGAGTGGGGAGGTCGAAAACGAGGAATAGCCTCGTCTGGTTGTGGAAAACGGGCTTTTCACCGCTCCGTTTGTTTGAAAGCGCGGCCGGTTTTATATCAGGGACGGTCTTTCGGCCCACCGGGGACTTTTAAAGACCGCAGCTCCTCACAGATTAGAGACTGCTTTCCTCGAAACGATCCTTTCCCTGAAAGAAAATGGCCCTGAGCAAGAAGCTTTCGGAAACTATTGCACGCACGTGAATCGTGTAAAGGCGACTCGTTGCCAAAACAACAATGTGCTCCCAAGCACCGTCCTTGTCTTTATTTCAGACGTTAGTGGCATTCCCAGAGCCAACAGAAAAAATCCCGGCGAGGGTTATGGAGCAGGTACACAAGAAATGAAATGCCAGCGCTTCACGACCTTGATTTTTTTTTTTTTTTTTTGGTGCTGGGGACAGTCGGCAACGCAACGAGCCAGGGGATATCAAAATGATAGCCCCAAATTCGGCTTTGCTTCGTGAGCCGAATTCCCAGGGTGTTAACCTGCTTCTGCACGGGCGTCGCGGCCACCTCCAACGTTTCCTTACTTGATCCCGCAGGGACGAGCTCCAGTTTGCAGTAGACCACGAAGCCACGATAATTGATTGTCAACGACTCCGGCACGAAATAAATGTTTTCAGTCATCGTTCTTACTCGTAAAATAAATTAATAAAATAAACAATCCCGTTTTCATACGCAGCACGAAGGCGGAGAGCACCTTTGCGTGACTGCACGAGAACAGGCTTTATCCCTTTGAACGAATTCAGCCCGTTTTACTAACCTCGCTTGGGCTCACTTTTTATCTCTTTCTCCCACCCGGGTAGTTCCCGGGAAAGTCATCGCTTCTGCTACCCAAGACTTCGGTGCCACGGTACACTCAGGAAATATCCAAAAGGGATTTTTTTATTTTTTTATTTTTTTTTTTAAGAGCTGGAGGGGAATAAGAGGCATGAGGGGAAGCTGCGAGAAACACACTTACGAGGAAACGTACAGGAGGTGCAGGAAGGGTGCCCTGCGCGGGCATTTTGAGGGGTGCTAAACAGCCGAGAGATGAAATTTTGGGCGAGGGATCAGAGGAGAAGAGTGGATGGAGACGCGGGCAGGGAGGAAGGGCTCCGCGCTTCCCAGGGGAAAGGCTGGAGGTGCGGGTCGCGGGAGCCGGGCTGGGGGCTGACGGCCGGAGCGGGGCCGCGGGCACGGCGGAGACGGGCAGCTCCGGGCAGGACCGGCCGGGCCAGCGATCCGCAGGGCGCTTCTTTTTCCGGGCTCTGCTCAGGTGCGGCAGAGAGCCGGGCAGGAGGCAGACGGGCGGCTGCTTTGGGGCTGGGGGGGAGGAAGAGGCGCTCCCCCCGGTGCAGCCTCCCTCCAAGCTCCGGCACAGGCAGTTTCCAGCCCACGAAGCCCCTGATTTACAGAATTTCGCCTCCAAGCTCTTGGAAATACCTGCGGTTAGTTTACAATGGCTGTAATTCTTTGCTAATTTACCCAGCTCCCTCCCTACCACCTCCTTTTCTTTTTTTTTCTTTCTCCTTTTTTTTTTCTTTTTTTTTTTTTTCTTTTTCCCCTCTCTTTTCTCTCCCCCTATCCCGCCTCCCGGGGCGATCTCTGCGCCCTCTTCCCCACCAGAAAAACTAGTGTTTGGGAGAGGAAATGCCTGGGGAGGAGGCCGGCAGGAGAAGGGAGCAGCAGCGGGGGTAAGGCGCAGGGGAGCGGCGGAGGGAGGCCGAGCGGGGCCGGCGGTCCCGAGGCTGGGGCGGCCGGGGGCTGGCTGGGTGGTCCCGCCGCGCCCGCCCTCCAGCCCCGCCGGGGGGGACGGGCAGCGGGAGGGAGGGAAGGAGGGAGGGATGGGGATGGGGGGTACAGCGGCGGCCCGGCACCGCTCCGCGCTGGCCGCCCGAGTTGGAGGGCTCGCAGCCGGCTCCCGGTCGCCCGCGGCCGGGGCAGCACCGGGGGGCAAGGGCTCCCCGGGCACGGCGGGCACAGGGCCCCCTCCGAACGTGGCGGGGGGGGGGGGGCGGGTGGCGCAAACTGGGAGCAAACCCTCCTCGCGGGAAAAGGCTCGGGGTGGGGGTGGGGGGAGAGGGCGGGAGCAGCGGGGTGGGCAGGGCAGCGCCTGAAACGGGGATGTCGGCACGATCTCCCCCTTGCCCCCACGCCCTGATAAGGGCTCCGCACGCCCCTGTTCCCCGAGGTTTGGAAGCAGCCAAACCCCACATTTTGTGTCGGATCCTCCGTTTTACAGCCGTGTATTGCAGCGGGGGAAACCCCACACCCCGCCGTGCCCCGTAATTGCCTCTCCCTGCGCCCACCGGAGAACCGGCCCCCCCCGTGCCCGCTGTTTACCCGAGACCCCGCGGAGGAGGCCGGCGGGCGGCCCCTCGCTCTCCCGTTGCCGGCGGCGGGGCCGGCGGCCGGGCTGCCCCATCTAGAGGCGTCCCAGCCGCACTGCCCGGCCATGGGCGCCCAGCGGCTCCGTGGGGACATCGGGGACCGGGGTGAGACAGGACAAGGCCACCCCGTGTGGGATCACCAGTGCCCTGTCCCAGTATCCAGTGACAAAGCACGGTGCGGGCTGGGGGAGCGGGAGCGGAGCCTGCCTGGATGCAGCGTGAGGCGGCTTCTTGAAGCCATCCGGGAGGTTTTTCTTTCCAGGTGTGAGGAAACTCGCTCACAGAAGCACCGCGTACCGTGCATGGGGCGATGAAAGAGGGAAGGATGTGTCCTGCATGAAAGCATCAGATAAAGATGTGAAAGACAGCACGCACATACACGAAGGCGGCAGCAAAACCTTAAAAAAAAAAAAAAGCCTTTGTAAGGAACACACGCGTTTTATACAATATATAATGTTGTATAAAACCACCCAGATGGTCCCCTGGGTGGCCGTAGCTTGCACAAGGAAATGTTATAACCTTTCCTTTAGGGCCGGGTTTGCCCAGTATGGGAAATTAATTAGTGATGTAGCCTGCACGCACCAGCTCCCGGGGCAGAGCCAGGGTAGCTCGGTCCCACTTCTGTCCCGACTTGGCTCTGAGGCAGGACAAAGAGTTTCATGGCCCAGGGCTACCCCACTCTGTAGCCCTCTCGGCAAGCACTTCCCAAAGCCTGCATGGTGGTAGGTAATACCTTTGCCATACCTAATTAGAGGTGATATTTTTTTTCCTAGACAGAAGCTGTCTCGCCAGACTTGTTCCTAGTTTGCCTCCTGATATACACAGAGCGATGCAAATACTTCCAGTTTCCTGCTGGGTCTTCCAGGGGCTTTGGTGGAAGATGGTGATGGTACAAACAGTGCTTCTTCCTACAAGGAATTTTAATCCCTTGTTGGTGACAGGGAAGAATTGGTTCACGGTTTTTACCTTGGCTCTGCTCCTCCCTGGCTGTGCTTCAAAGGCACATAAACGCATCCTGGACAACTTGCTGGTTTTGCATGAAAATGTCAGGTCACCTGCTTTTGAACAACTTGTGACTCTATTTCTTAAATAATAAGAATTTATTTCCCAGCAAATGTAACTGTAGCTACACAGTAGGTGACTGCTGTGCATCTCTAAAACAAGTTCCTAGCAGGATTTCTGCATGCACTTCACGAGGGACCTCACGAACTGCTGCAACACTCAGCGTTCAAACTGCTTGTTTGCAGTTGGCATCAGGATCCTGGGTTGTTGCTGGGGTGTCAGCTGTAAGATGCTCCTGGACTGCTGTGAGAGAAGGATATATCGACTACAATTAAGAGCAAAATCTGAATGATTTTTAGAATCCAACTGAATGTTAAACTTGGAGAATGTGCAAATATGATGGTGACAATGAGAACTTTATTCTTACTAACTTGACAACCTCTTAGCAAATTAGCTCAATGGGTTTTAATAGCTGGCTTGCAATCCCCTTCTCTGCTCATACTCCTTATATGGGGAAAAGCCCGTGTCCTTTAAGGCTGGGAGGCTCAAACACAAACACTCCTATAAGAGTTTACAGCCAAACTGAAAGGAAAGCTTGAATCTCGCTGGTTGGGTATATGTGGTGACGTGATTTGGCCCAGTTTTATCACTCAGAGCTGCTGTTTTTGGGAAAACCAACCCAAACGTCCTTCTTGTTGCTTCATCCTTACAATACAAAGTGAGGATGCAGAGCACCATGCAGAACACCAAGCGCAAAACTACCAAAACTACCGTTTCAGTGCAAGGCAGTTTTTCTCCTGAATTATTCCTCCTTGCAAGACCCTGAAAAGGAAAAGCCATACGGACTATCTCATCACCATGCCCCTGAAAAAGGGTGAGGATGTACGTTCGTTTCCTCCGCTTGGTGCCAGGAGGCCACCAGCTGCATACACACCGAGAGCCCCATCCTGTGACCATGCTCCGGCGAGACCGTCTTTTGGGATAAATCTTCTCTTCGACTCTTTCCTTATTTTTATGCTAGGCTTTCTGCTAGCCCAGTAAAGGGCTATATATTCCTCATCTTCTGACATATTTATCTGTAGGATAGAAATGGACAACCTGGACAAGATTAACTTGATTTACTAATAAAAAGCAAACCATCATATCCAAATGGCCAGATGCATCTCAGAGTCATTAATTAAAGCTTTTTATATTTTCTGTGAAATAAATATTGTGATATTTAGCCCCTGCATTTGGCTTTTTATCTTTCGCAAGCAATTTAAAAGTGGGGGGGAAGGTAGCCTATTTATTTCTCTGGTAGAAAAATTGAACTGGAAGCAGGTCGAATTATTTATGCCCAAGTCATATATGTGTGTCATCCACACAGTATCTGGTCCATCTACTTGTTCTGAATTTTTCCTTATTATTTACTAGAACATTTTAACAAATATTCAACATATTACAGTAGACGCGTTTGCTGTGTGCAAGTCTCTAGGCTTTTAAGAACACCCATTGCACAGATTAATCACTTGATGTTTATTTGGTCCAACATCATATGAAGTCCAGGTTTCCTTTACCATTGCTCCTCAATCTATAAATAAGTAATAATAACCTCTCCCACTTTGTGTTTGAAATAGTCGAGCTCACTTTTCATGTATGATGGACTAACTTGGTAATTAAATCAGTGGCTACATTGGGGTAACATTTAAATATTTTTATTGCTTCTGACGCTTCAGTAAATCAAGTAAGCCTGCCGGCCTCTCAGGGGCTGTTTACATTTATAAAGTGATTTCACATCTTTGTCTAAGAGACACATCTTTATTGATAGCAAGTCAAGAGTCATTTTACATTAATTTTTCTGTCTCTCTATTATTTGTATCAGGAGCAGATGCCCATCAAAGGTAATATCTGGAAGTGTTTGGGACTTATCCGTTATAGATGTACACAGATCACCGATTACTCAAAAATTTCAGAACTTGAGATCAAGGACTCATTTGTTTCGCATCCTCCTCACACTGAATAGGAAGCCCAAACTGTGGAGACAGGATGTGGCTTTTCTGTGCATTTTTTGGGCAGCCTCTTGTGTGCGGTGCTGACTGTCAGGGTGCCTGCTCGGAGAAGAAGATCCGACTCGGGAGCTCCAATACTGGACTCAGCTGCCTCAAACGGGACGTGTTGCAGAGATGAGAATCACGGTATGTCTGTCCTGTTTTGGATCCAGGCCTGTGAGATTAATTTCATGTGCCTGAGGAGAAATCAGAGGTGTGAGTTTACCAGGTAATTGCAGAGGGTGGTTGGTCTGGTCCCTGGGCGCCATCCCTCCACTGAGGAGAGAGGGAAGCCAGGCAGGTTAGCCCAAGAACCTCGTTCCATGGTAGGTCCGTTCTCTGAAGGGACCCCAGCCTCTCTGAGAGCTTTTTGACACCTCTGGCTCTGCCTGCTGTGTCACAGGGGAGTCCAGCCCTGCAGCCGCCTTACACGGCCACGGCGTTGGCCTTGCCGCAATCCATGCCCGATAGCCCATGGTGGAGCAGCCAAGCCAAGCTATTTGAGCGTGGAGGCCTTGGATCCAGTGTTGGCTTTATGAAGTTAGGGCAATTAGCAGGTTCACTTTGTGAGTTGTTTCCACTGGCAATGATTTTGTATATACAGAGACTACACATTTATCTGAACGCAGCTTTTACATTAAATCACTAATTCTTTTGGCTTGCTCAGCGAGAATACAAATACTTACATAAACTTCACAAATAAATCAGTGACCCTGTTTTGTTCAGTTCAAGTGCAAATTTAATTGGCTGCCTGAAAATTAGCGAACATGACACAGGCTGTCTGCAGGCAATACAGATATTGTTCATATTTTCTGTGTGTATCTTAGAGAATAGAGACTTTGAACATGTCAGTTATGGACGAACGCAAATATGCACCCTGTCTTGTCCTTATAACACTCATTCTCTCTTCTCAGAATTCCCATCTTCGTTAGTGTTGTCTTTGCCTAAATTTAGATTCTGGTTTATGGGTTGTCTCCTCCTGAGCATTTTTATGGTGTTGAGGAGAGGACAGCCTGACTGCGTTCTCAGGGTATTCCTGTCGTAGAATTAGCTATTTCTATAATTTATTAGCCAGACACATTTTGGGATTTACCTAATGGAAGAAAAAAAAGTATTAAGGTAGATGACAAAGAATAAAAATGTGTAATATGACAAAGGCAGTTTGCACCTTACTCATTACATGAATGAGAGTAAATGAGGTGGTTGAAGAAGTCTCCAGTACTAAAGGACTCCAGCGACGCAGTGGAAAACTCTTGCGATGTGAGAGGGACCAGACCTGCGGGTAGACAAAACGTCGGTTATGAATCCCTTGGGAAACCAAGAAAGTCCTTTTACTTCTCCAGGAGGTTTTTCACAACAAAAGGATGCAGAAATCTGCCTGCAAGTGAAATGGTGAAGGCAAAGGAGCGCTGGCTGGAAGGACATTTTGGTAATACTTTCAAGATGGCAAGTTGTGATTTCCTGTGCTATGGATGAGGTTATTGTCGGCGGGAAGAATGAGAGCTTTCTGCTCTCCCTGCTTGGGAAAGAGGGTAGAGCGTGGTATGGTCTTCTCGTGCTTTATAGTATTGTCTGTATTTTACAAGGGCTGATTAAAAACCCCACACCTTTCTCTATACAGCCAGCGTTCCACCTCTGTATAAGACCACTGTCAACTGTTGCCTGTAGAAAGCATTAAAACCCAATCTTCGGGCAAAAACGCTGCTCTCAACTGTCCTTCCATTTCTCTGGAGGACTTCTGATGTGTATTTCTGTCACATACTGTACACTTTGTGCAAGACCTCTGTGTTAAAAGGACTCCTTTTGAGAAGGGCTGTGCAGGGGAATGTGCTATTTTGCATTGGGTATGCCCATCATCAGGAAATACAACTCTCAGCAAAGCAAAGTTTTATGCTTCATAGCTTGAAAAAGATGTCTGCAGTATAGTCTTCTGCAAAATGTGCAACAAAGTCCTTGCAGTCTGATCTCCTTGTACTGTCATGGTAATTGTCTGGTTGACTGACCATCCCAAACAGCAATGGTATACATGCGCATTGATCAGTTGTGCTCCTCTTGATATTCAGATCTCTGACTCTGCCCATAGTTATCATGGAGGGGACCTAAATTGTCCAAAGGCAAAGGACCTTCGCATACAATAACATTTCATTCACAGGGTTTAGTTTAGATCTTTTAGTGGCTCCTCAAGAGCTAACTGTAGGAAATCTCTGCAGCCATAAGGTGTGTTGACCCTGAAGCCCTGAGAACTGCTGGCAGACCCTGGAAGAGCGGCAGCACCGTTGGAGAGAAGAGCTGACATCCCTGCAGTCTGTGGGGGCTATGGCAGTATCTGGCATGGAAGAACTTCCACCTTCCAACAACAAATGCCTTGCTTCTTGGTTTGCATTTGGCCAGGCGCACCACTACAGCTCCTAGGGCTACTTTCTAATACATGGTGACTTCAGAGAAGCAGGCCTGGGCAGGTCATGCAACTGCTTTGGTCTAAGGTAGCAGCTGCTTTTATGGCGAGCATATTAAATGTCAGAACACCTGGATAATGAGATAGTGTGATCCTTTCAGTGAGGGGGAGACAAGACTGCCATCTGTGTAGCTGAAAAGTAGCCTGTCATCTACAAATCAATGTCAAGACAGGAATCTGTGCCTTGCTTCGTTTCAATAGCCCTGGCCCTTTGGACATGGTGTGCGGTCATGGTATTTCTCATGAACAGCTCAGTGCCATACTCTTGCATTTAATAAACTCCTTTTCAAAAAGTGTTGATTCTGAGATGCATGATAAGACCAGCTTATGAAAATATCGGGACATTATTGTCTGTAGCTAGCTTTGATATGCACCCCTTATCGTGTGCCCTAGCATCTGGGCTCCAGCTGACATATAGAAATCCCCCGTGCATTTTCTCCAAGATGCAGAGTGTTTGATGATTTTCTTCAAGAAGGGGCTTTATTTTCCCACCTGCTGGCTCAGCTGGTGTTGGATGTTGACTCTTTCCCAGTTCTTGCTTGCTGGGTCCTGGGAGCCTGAAAGGTGATTCCAGTCACATCAGAGTTAACTGCAAAAAATGGGGAATAAGGATGGCTAATGAAAAGGGGATTGTAATTGCTCTAATCATTATTTTCATGACTTCTCTTATTGCCTTTACTCTCAGCAGCCAGAAGGAGGAAATGTAAAGGCCCCTTAGCCTGTGTCTAACCTGTTTGGATGTCAGTACATCTATGTACTGTTGCCATCCACAAAAATTCTTGGTCATGGCAAGAAGATTGAGAGGAGGGAAAAATGGAGCTGAAGGAAAGACTTTTGAACAAATAAAAGGAGGACATGAGCAGAGGGAGAGGGCAGGGCCTGCCTGATCCAAGAGTATGCAACAAACTGATGAGGGAAGGGAAAAGGAAAGGGGGAGAGGAAAGGAAGGGAGAACCGAGAGCTGAGAGGGACCCTGTGAGGGAACCAGAGGGCACCGGATGGGAACAAATGGATGTGGAGCAGCGAAAGACAGGTCAGATGAGAAGTGAGGATGGAGGGAATTAGATCAGCAAAGCACTAGGAATAGGGGGCTGGAAAATGAGAGAAATGTGAAGGTCTGGGCAAGGTACCTGTGATTGGAATGGAGAGCTTCTAATAAACCTCCAAATCTTGTTCCTCAAGAAGTTCGATGGGCCTACAAACATAGACCCACGTTATATGGACTTCAATATGCATATATTGTACCTATAAACATAACACTAAGTGGATTTAGACCTATGCTATGCAGCGTATTCATGAATATCGAGTTGGAAACAGGTATTCCTGCCAAAACTGGTGGCAGGCTGCCCGTGCCGAGCTGTCGGTGGTCGGGGTGTCCAAGCAGCGGTGGCCCCAAGGACAGTCCCACGCCAGCCCCTCCTCACTCCTCTATCGTGCTCTTACGGGCCTGGCCCAAATTCCACCCCCCCGCGGCTCTGGGCGCACCATGCGCGGCGTGCGACCCGGCAGGCTCCCGTTGCCATCTAGTGGCTATTTTAGGACTATCTGTACGGGGAAAAAAAAGCCAGTATTTTTTCCAACCTACCTGCGACCCAGCAATTGCTTTTCCGGAGAGGATTCCCACTATTCGTCCCCCAAAGCCGCCTTGAGCGACTTGCGCGGAGAAGGGATGTTGCGATGACGGAGAAGGGGGTTGCAGAGTGTGTCCTCGCTTTGCAATCGGGCAAGTTCCTCGCCTGCCTTCCAGGTGTGGATTTTGCAGGAGAAGGCGGCTGGGGGTCCTGGTTTGAGCAACACAGGACTAATTTCTCTTTCAGTAATTTTACTTTTCACTAAGTTCTGTTCTGATGCTTGGGAAAACTGCATTTTTAGAAGACTCTAGTGTCTGAAGTTGTGAAAATATTTACTTTATAGCCAGCTGTGGTATGTGGGTTTCAAGGTCTCAGTGTTTTTGAGCTAGCCAGGTGCGGGGACGAAGAGGAGCAAGACCGGGGCACTTGACCCAGGCTGGCCAGCAGGATTATTTCATACCGTGAACGTCACATTCAATATAAATTAGAAAGTTTGCTGAGGAGTCTCTCTTTTCTGTGATAGCTGCGATCCTGAGAACTTCTTGCCCCACTGCTGGACCCTTGAGGCCTTCCCGACCTCCCGAAGCCGCAGCGCTCGCAATGTCCGACATTTGCTGTCCACCGCCGTGAGCGCATAGCTTCCTACTGATACAACTCGATCTGTATAATCCTCATTTATTTTCTACTTTCATCGGGATCAATATTGGTTCTTTAATATTATTAACGTTAATTATCTAGTCTTATTCTATTAAATCTGTTTATATTTCGACCCTCCTGTTTCCTTGTTTTTTCCTGATTCCCCTTCCCAGGTGGGGAGGGGTCATTGGCTGATAGAATAATTGTCTAAACAACAATAAATTCCTGTGGGTTCCTGAAACCACAAGAGCGGGAAAGCCTCAAAACCAGTCGAGTGAGATCTCAGCCCTGCTGGGAAAAGGCTGGCTCCCTTACTGGCACAATGGCAATTCTTCCAAGGAGTTCATCAGCACCAGGATCTTCATCTCTTGTTTGTAATGATTCTGGCCCCTAACAGTTTATTGGAATATACTGAAAGTTTTTCTCATGATATTTTAGTATATTCACCCTTGCCAGATCCCAACCACACCAAGACGTGATGTTCTAGCTGTTGGGCGAGCATGGAGAAAATATCGGTCCAATGGACGTGTTGCACTTTGGCTCCACACCATCTCTCTTCCCTGGTCAATGAAAATCAAAGCGCTGATGCAGAGCGACTGTGTCAAGTCTGATGTCCTTGAGCGAAAACAAAAGTAATTGGACTTCTTTCCCTTTTTTAAAAGCTTATGGTCACTTTCCCATTCTTTCTTTTTTTTTTTTACAGAAGAAAAGAGGCGATAAAAGTTGAGAAAGTTTGAGGAAGGTGTGAAAAGAGGGAGAGGAGCAAAGGAATGAGATCTGGGAAGGAAGCCCCGTGTTCACCATTGTCTTTGAACAATCCCATTATCTCAAGAAATCAAATTGACACATCCAAGGAAAGAATTAGGTGAACTTGCTTAGAAAAGAGAAATAAAAAACCCAAGCCATTTTATTATTTTCTTAAAAAGGAGAGTGCTGTGAAGGAATGGAAGAATTTTCCTTCTCAGTCTCATTGCGTGCCTCGGTACAACACACCCCCACATCCACTGCTGTGCTAGCATCTGCTTGTCTTTGTGTCCGCTTGTGATGGATTATTCCATTTTGGATTAGTGCCGTTGTGGTATATAATCATCGTGGCAAATATTATCCAACTGTATTTTAAGTACTTAGCACTTTACACCCTGAGCCTATTGCTGTTCTCAGAAGCAAAACTTCCCCCATTCTGAAAAGACAATAAAATTGTATGAACATCTATTACGAGGTTATAACAGTCACTGGACAGTGTTTTGTTCACGCAAGAAAAATGAAGCCAGCAATATGTCTGTAACAGTAAAGCCCTGTGAATGTCTTATATGGCACAGCTGCCTTTCTCCTTTCTTGGCTACACTTGGAGAGGCTCCTTGGTCTGTTAGCTCCAGGCTACGGCCAACTAATGTGTACCTGCAAAGCTTGACTGCAGGGCAAAAATCTGAAGCCTTTGTATGAGAAAAAACCCAGAAAAAAATTTTAAATAAAACTATAGACGTCTTAACGGCGGGAAAAAAACCAACCTCTATTTATTTTAATGTAGATCACTTCCCTTGTTTATATGTTTATTTCAAAACAGAAGAAAACTGCTTTATGCTTCTTTCTATATTGAGGCTTCCATGCCGTTCCTCCTTTTCTTTGTCTTTCCTTTTTTTTTTTTTTTTTCCCAGTGAGGAAAGAGGGAGAGAAAATATACGAGACACTGAAAGCTGAGAACAAAAACAGTTTTTGAAAACAGAAAAGTTACAAAACTACATTAACCAAAAATGCAAGTCTTCAAGGGGGTAGCACCCTGCTGTAAAGATATAACGGCTGTACAGGAAATAAAAGGCACACATTGCAACAGAGAATTTCAGGTTAGAAAAAATGTTTTAAATCTAATCAGCAACAAGGGTTAGGTGACATGGGGGGCGGGGAGGTTGCCATCACTGGAGATCTGTAGGATCTGGTTAGACATCACATATTTGGAATAACCTGGAACAACCAGCCTGCAGGATCAGCCAGTCTTTGCCTTCTCCCAAGACAGTGGCTACCAGGCAGCCGACTTCCAGAGCTGCCGGTGCTGCATCTTCATGGAGAAATGAACTAATTACGACTTCCAGCCCCGTCTTTGGCAGTCCTGTCACACCTACTGCTGCAGGGAGCGGGCATGGGGACGGGTACCACCTCCCAGCGCCACCCCAGGGCCCAGCAGCCCTTCCTGCCTGTCCCTGGTGGCTTCTCTCTTCCACTTTCGCGCTCGCTCTCTGCCTCCTCTGAGCTGGAAAAGGAGCTGGCATCTCACCGGGAGTGTGCCCAGGAGTGCGGGAGTCCCGTTTTACTTTGATTAAAGCTTCCCCCAAGGGATATTTCCTGTGCTTGAGGGCCAAATAGAGTTCTAAGTTCAAAATTAGTTGAAAGAACTTTTATCATCAGTTTAATTTTTTTTTTTTTTAAAGTGGCCTTCTATTGCCTGTTTACTTAGCCTGAAAAATCCTGGCTGAACAGAGTTAAATAAGCACTATATTACCGAGCAATTCTTAGCTCTTGTTTATATAAAAAGAGCAGAGTGAACCTATCATTGTCTAAAAGGAAAGTCGCATTCCAGATCTCTGCTTGCTTTGGGCACCGAAGCAGGAATGACTATTTAATTTTAACATTTTTAAATTTATATACTGGAACTGGTGCTGGAGTATCATGAATGTGATCAGTGAGCATTTTTCTCTTATGTATTCCTCTTTATTCATTCATCTTAATATCTGTTGACTTATATAAAGCGTTGCATAGCATGGGAGACATGTTACAATAAAATCTAGAAAAGGAAAGGACACCAGGAGAGGGTTCAGTTGTCCAGCTAACAGTAAGACTGATAGCTTTGATATTCCTCTGTTATTCTCAATTAAATCCTCAGTACGTGCACAGAGGCACAACCAGTGCCTCTGCTCCCTGGCTGTGTGATTCGCAAAGGAACCGTGTTTGAAAATACAGCACAATTTTGGTCCATTCATGTGGTTCGCTAGTGAGGGAGGGCCAAAACTACGCTGAAATACGTGGTAGAGCTTTTTCTACTTTAATGCTCTTCCCACTAACTGATTAAGCTGCACTTTGTGTGTGGCTTTGCTGGAGCCACGTATAAACATTGTCCTTCCATGAGGAAAAGCCCCAAAGGGAGCTCGCTATGACTGCAGCAGGTACGTCATCTCCAAACTGAACTCACAACTGACAGAAAGGTCTCTATTTCCCCAGTGGAAATCATATTTATTTTCAAGGTATTTGGTGACGTTAGAGGGCAGGGCTCTCAGACAGCTTTTCGACATCACGGAGTACCTGAGATTGCTGCTAAGAGATGGTGGTGGTGAGGAGAGAGCTGCGCGCCCACCGTCCACCCGCATCTTACACCCATGGTTAACTCTCAGCAGAGTTATGCTAGTGCCTGTGAACGCTCAATAAATAAAAGCTAAGCTAAGCTAACGGCAAGCACAGGGGTGGCATTGCAGCCCCCAGTCCTGGCAAAGTACTTCTAATAATTTTTCAGCACTTGCTTTTCACCTCTACTTTCTAGTCTGTGTCCGCTCTACCCGTCATATCTGGCACAGCGTAAGTTTTTTATGACGTACTAATAAAGGTCGAGATCTCAGTGGTAGCAGGGATCAGTAAAGGAACTGCGTAGCCTGGGTCGTCGGTTGCCTCTCTCGGCATTTCTACATCACATCCACACCGAGGTCGCAGGTTCCACAAGCCGTGGTTGTGAGATGTTGATAACAGAACGTCACAAAGCCACTCACATCTCCCCTCGCCGCTCCCACTCTGCCTTTCAAGTGCCAGTACATCTTGCTGCCAACACCAAAAAAATACACAAAATAAACAACAAAACCTCATTGTTGGTGATGCTTTCTTTGTTTCTCTGAAGGATTTTTTTTTTAAATAATCTTCACAGAAACTGTTTCCAGCATGGTAGAACTGAGCTGCCCTGGCCTAGACTGTATCTCTAGAAAGCACCAACGGAAGGATTTCCACAGTGTCGAGGCCACAGAGAAACAAGGAGCCTGTGATTATAAGAGGATTTATATTAATAATAATTAATATCATACTATCTTCCTTGGAGGTAGATACCCACTGGGTGTCACACCACCTCAGCAGGACTCCTGCACAGTGCCCGGGGAAGCAGCCAAGCTAAGCTGGTGCCTGGTGAGACGTCCCAGCTGGACAAACACCCCTTCAAAGTCTGTTTTAACACCTAACTTGGGGTGGAAGGAGACGCCTCGTCCTCTTCAGGAGCCACAGACATGAAGCCTACCTTGGAATTAAAAGCCTTAGCATTTCTTTTTGACAAACACTGAATGAGACAGTGGTACACATATGCCCCAACATCCCATTTCCTCAGTATGCTATGGAGTGGAACAGTCATCTGGAATGTGGACAATGAGACCCGGTCCCTAGCTCCTGCGTCAGCAAGTAGGACAAGTCATGGGATGTGAAATATCTTAACAGGAGAGAAAGTAATACCCACCTTCGGATACCCTGCAGCCTTCCCTTCCCGAGACGTGTGGGTTCAGGTCCCCCATGCTCTCACCACAGCATACAAAAAGCCTTCTTTCTTTGCGTCTTTGGAAGAAGGGCCAGCAAAGGTCCATCCTTGGTGAAACCTAAGCAGAGGGTAGATATCATCTTCCAGCACTACATGCTTGTTCTTGAGGAGCTAATCATAGATGTTTCCTACAGGCCAGTGCCATTGGCTTCCAGATAGCTTGGTCAGTTTTGTGGACCGCATCTGAGGATCTAAGTCTCCTAATACAGGAAGCTTTGATACTTCATTTGGATTCCTAACTTCTTCAGGGAGCAAGCTGGCTTAAGTTCAGATTTTTCAACATTAGATCCCGTTTAATCTTTGAGCCCAACCCCAATCTTTACATCAGTTTTAGAAACAGGGCTTCAGTTCCTGAAGAACCCTGAAAAATCTTGTCCCATGTCAGAGTTTAAAGCATCCCACTAGGGGAGGACCCTTCGCACCCCTGTGAGTGATTTAACTGTTAATTTCCACGCCCTGCCGAGAAGCAACACAGCACATTACAGCTAGTCTAAATCTGGATTCAGCTTTCAAAAACCGCATGATCTCTTCTTGGTACGTGGCTGACAGCAAGGATCGCTGACTGGTTGGGTAATCCATGCTTCGCGTCAGGAACCTCCCCGTTTTGTCACTAGGAAAAGATCAAACCCACAAATTAGCTCACTGTCCATTGATACACCAATTATGTGATACAGAGACACCAGAAACGCTTGTGAGAGCTAATGGTGCACCTGGGCGACCAGCTGACGTGTACCTGAATCCACGGTACAATGGAAGGGTGGAATCACACTCTGCCACACGGCCATCTCCTTTGTGCAGGCAGCAGTGTTTGCGCAGCCCCAGCAACAGCTGCTTTAGCAAACTGACCGCATTCAAAGCTAATCAGCAGTTTTGCTTCTGTAGAGGAAATTTCAGGCTTCCTGGCCCAGCAGTCTGTGACCGTACGGTTCAGCGCTGGCATGGAGGAAGGCTCTGGCTAAGGGGCAGAAGAAGAGGGAAGGTGAAAGGTGCTGTGCAGTCGCAGCCCGACCGTGAAACCCCACCCTGGGCTAATTAATTGCACAGCCACTGCCAAAAATCTATTCCTGCCCTACTAAGTTATGGCCATTTCAAACCGTATTTTTCTTCCCTGGTTGTCTGGCAAGAGTGTTATGTTCCTAGCTTTAAATACAGCTATCTAGGGACTCCCAGAGAGACATTTATTTTTATTATGTTTTTCTTTCGGACTTTATTCACAAAGCTAGCAAGGATAAGAGCTAAAAAGCTGAGATTTGAAAGAGGAAGGGAGTTTAAATCAGAAATAGACTTCCAAGGAATTTTGGTGAAACATCAGAATCTGGAAACAAAGACTAGAATGTAGATAGAATTTCCTTGGCCTTTAAACTTTCATATTTTAGTAGAAAAAATCCACCTTGCTTGAAACGGGCTCAGGATTTTTGAGAAGCTGATGGAAGTAATGGAGTGTGACATACATAGCTGGGACAAGGAATCTACTGGAAGAAGTGAGCACAGTATCTTTAAGAAGCTGCCAAAACCTGCAGAAGGCTGACACGGGCAATTTCCTCTGAACTGAAGCTACAAGCAAATGAAATAGAGGGAAGGCTGCTGAAGTTGTGAAGGTACGAGTCTTCTGAGCTGGTACATGAAATGACCGAGCAGGCAACGTTGAGAACACCTAAGTTATCAAGAGCTTGGAGTAAGCGTATGTACAGATCCCTTTGTTAAGATGTTCGCGTTAAATTTTAAAACTGAAAATATTTCACGTGGAATGACTTTAATGGGAAGAGAACAAAAATCTATCAGTTAAATTCACTCTTTGCAATATAAACAGGTACAGCTCCAAAGAAATCAAACGCT
This sequence comes from Rissa tridactyla, assembly GCF_028500815.1. Taxonomy (NCBI): domain Eukaryota; kingdom Metazoa; phylum Chordata; class Aves; order Charadriiformes; family Laridae; genus Rissa; species Rissa tridactyla. Next base: position 25,880,489 of record NC_071470.1, on the reverse strand, counting down.
GCTTTGGAAGGACGTGTAGAAGTCACTCAGTGTATCCCAGCCTCTGGTCAGCAATTCTCTTCAGACCCGTGACTCTCAGCACCACAGAGGTCCCACCACCTCTTCCAAAAGCAAGGAGTAACAAGAGCCTGTGGTGGCAAATGATCTTTTCTCAACGCAGAAATTGATACAGGTATCAGACTTTGACCACTTTCAGCGTTGAGACCTCAGCCTGTATTGGACTTGCATCATAGTGGCCATCTGTTGATAGTCACTATCACCACGAGCACTTGTTGCTCTTGGTTGCCAGGTTTTATCGGACAAATTTTTACTGAGTTTCTGGACAGATGAAGGCAGCTCAGGACAGCACGCAGCCTCTGAGGGATCAGGCCCAGAGGTTGTTCTGTACACACGATGCTCTCAGAACACAGGCTGAGAGAGAAGAAACAGTGGATGTGTGTTCTGGGATAGATGCCCCAGAACAAAACAAAACAAAACACCACCAAAAACCCCAACAACTGAGAAATAGATGTTACTAGAGAAGCTATTGGAACAGAAAATTGAGGCATTCAGAGATGTGCCAGCATCAGCAAAAACTTTGCCTCAGCTGCTGAGTGCGCCTACTGACTTTGGGTCAGGTTCTGGAGAGAAATTTCACCTGTTGCAAGAGTTAAAGCTCGCCAGACCCCATCAAAAAATGAAAACTGCAAATGACTTTTTACTGATGACCCTTCGGTTGGTTTAAAAAAAATCCACCACCACAGAAAAGACAACCAAACAAAAGTCATTTGTGAGATTTTAAATCTATACAGTAGACAACCCCATAGTATTTTAGGTTGAAGACAGTAAAGAGATGTAAATAACCTTTAAGTAGAACTTACTAGAAAATATGAAGAGATACTGACAACTAGCCAACAGCCATCTGGTTAACAGAGGCAGCCGAGGTAGGGTAAGCAGGATTCAAGTTATTGCTCTGTAAATCTCAGCAGGGGGACTTGAAATCCGTCTTCCACCAGGGTGGCTCTGGTTCACTCACTACTTTAATACTCAGAGAAACGAAGCAGGTCCAAGAGAAGGAACTGGAAGAAAAATGAGCCACTGAAAATAATAAAAAAAAAAAAATATAGCCAAGTGGTTTCGAAATGTAGCCGTGTTCTTGCACTAAAGGTGGCAACAAACTGCCTCAAGCAAACCTCTCCATAAAACACTTTCAGGACATTCTGTTTCATCACAGTGCAGAACAGTATTTTTTTTTCCCCCTGAACTCTCTAAGTTTGCACCGAGTAGTTGTTTTATACATATGTCAAGACTTAAGCTGGATGACAAGCCTAAATTCTGAACAGGATGGATGTGCCTCCTCCTGCACTCAAGGGAAAACTGATTCCTCTGCCCCCGCTCCTTCCTTGTGCTCAGGAAGGGCCCTGGGAGACGGAGGGTATGAAAAACTTGGAAACTGTAAATATCCAATGCCCAAGTTATGCTTAAATACAGCAGACCACTACTGTACCTGTAAAGTGTAATAGTAATTTAGATGACAGGCACTTGAAACTACTAAGCAAAGAAAAAAAAAAAGTAATTCCAAACCTGGATTGACAGTGATGCAGCCTGGCAGAAATGTCTATTTTGTTGAAAAGGAACAAGATGCTGCTGTTCTGTTGCCATCGTGCAGGGAACAAAGTGTGCGTAAGTTAAAATACTTTGTGGAATTGGCACTTCCCCCCTGCCTTTAAGTAAAAGTTGCTTGCTTGGTGAAAGATAGTTCCTTTGATGCCTTCATATGATGGGATAATTTAATGAACGATCAAAGATACATTCTGTAGACAAGATTTTCCTAAACGTTATCCATCGCTAAGGGGAAGGACAGCAGAAGACCTTCTAAGCAGGTTAACTCGGAGACTGCCATTGATCTGCAGGGTTGTATTTCTCTGCTGAGATCATTAGACGACAGGCAAGAGAATCTGACACTGAGGAGTAGAAGCTTTGTCAATCGTTACAATCCATCAGAAGAGATGTGCCTGTGAAATATGCAAATACGAACAGGAGAGGTACTACCAGCGGAGAGAGAGAGAATAATAAATGATAACAAGGTACAGCGTCCTTCAGAACCTCCCGAGCAATCTCACTCTTGAATTCAGGTGTAAGGAAACACAACTGGAGAAGATGCAGGGAAGGACTCCAAATATGATCAAAAGTCTAGAAAGCACCTATTGAAAAAACAAACACTTGGGCTTGGTTAGCCTTACAGAACGAAGGCTGAAAAGAAATCTACAATTTTGGTCTATGCACACTGCAGGGGGCAAAGGGGAAAACAAGGAAATAAAAGGAAAAGATTCAACTTATCCTACAACTGGGTATGAAGAAATGCGTAAACACTAGTGTTAGTAATATCTAGGCACATATCATCAGTGTGTTAGCAAGGTATTGCAGCAGAGTTAAGGTAGAAATCAAAAGGAGTTAGTTTTCAGAGCAAAAGAGGTTTCTGTTTTTTAGACTCAAGTTTGCTTAGGAAAAAAAATTATGCGTGCATCTGCTTCTATAGTATACTAAGCCTGGTAAATGGTTAGGTCCTTTCCCTACTGTTTATATACCTAAAATATAAGCACCTGTAACCATTTAAAGACACTAATCAGGTAAAGCTTATAGATACAGCTCCAACCAAATACATTTGTAAAAACCAGTTCCACAGCAATACACAGCAAAATTAAAGGATAATAAAATATTGCAACTCAGATTTTTGGCAAACATTTTATAATTTTTATATAAAAATCTCAGTAAGAAACCAAGCAGAATATCTGACGGAAACATCTGCCTTACAACAAGTTCAAAAAAACCTCACAAAAGAAAAAGTGAAAAAAAAAGAAAAAAAAAGTAAAATCCCCCCCAAATCTTTTTTAATTATAAAGCAGAATATCAACAAAACACTTAAAATAATCTCAGATTGTTTGGCAACTCATCACATCATAACAAGAGACACATTTGATCATAAGAAAAGTTTAACTTTATATACAACTTCACTTGAACATTTGCTCTTACCAGAGTTAATATACATTAAAAAAAGATTCTGGCAACAATACCAGGTTCTATTTTTAATACCTGCGTATAAAATGTAACATAAAATGCTGAAGCCCTATAGTTAGGAGAAGTGACATTTGCTTTCAATGGGTCCCTCTGCTGAAAAAGACAAATACTGAAAGAACAGGTGTTTAGTTGCAAAATGAAACTGTCTCATTTCAGGGTAGTGTTGGCGGACTGTGAATAAATCTAACCTAATACTATTTATTTCTTGAGGTTGGTAGTAAATTCACAAGTGAAAATATAATCTAGGAAGATTACATTTTAAATTTTATACTTTGTCACAAATGTGAACAGAAAGGAGCCAAGTCCCTTTCACTATGCTAAACTACTTTAACGCATGCGAGAAAATATACTTTACCAACTGTCTGAGCATATTTTAGAGAACTTCAGGTTTTAAGACAGCCCTGGGGGAGCGGAGGGGAAGTTTCCTACTGACATCTGCATAGAATGTAAAATATATAATTAAAAAAACCTAAGGTATATACTAAAGTTTACAGAACAATGCTTTCCATATAATAAATAAAATGTCCATCATTGATTAGATTCATACACAGAGTAAAATACAACCTATTTTTACAAGTTTATATACAAAGTGTATTAGCAGGCCCAGGGGTGCCTCATGGGTTGGAAGCATCTGCATTAGCATGTCACATTGGGAAACCCCAACTTTCCAAGTCAGTGATAAAATATATAACTACTTTGTTTTTCATTCAGATACAAAGTAAACTTATATTTCATCTGAAATAAATGTACATAATATTCTGTATAAACAATAGTTTATAAAGCTGTTTAAAATGTAACTTAAAAGTACTGCATTGTTTAACTTAGACCTCTGAAACAAGCACGTGCAAATCCCTTTGCTTTAAAAAAAATAGAAGCACAGATGTTTTTTTTTCTTTTTTTTCTTTTGACTCTTCCATGAACAGTACTAGCTGGTAAAGATTATCGTTTTGCTTTCTTCACTGGTGTCTCCTCTGTTTTCTGCTGGCCTTTCCTCCGTACCACTGTCGGGCTGTCTTCCCTTTTACGCTTGGTACACTGCACCTTTAACCTGAAAAACATTATTAATAATTATTTAACAATGGTAGGACCTGTAAAACAAAAAGGGTGGTCAGTCACAACCCTGGTCAGAGGATGCAATTGTCCATCTCTGATGAATTACCTGGATATATTATCTAAAAGCTTATACTAAAACATTATATACCAGCAGAGACCATAGGGAGACCCTGCACTCTCCCATCATGTCTTAGCAGGGTACCACATCCTAATTCTGTATGTTGGAGAGTGCTCCAGATGTAGACTCTGAGGCTAGAGCTCTCCTCCTTCCTCCTCTTTCTCTTGGAAAGACTTGTGGATTGTTAACAGAATATAATGAACTACATTATCTTGTACTCTGTCTCACAAAGACAGAACAGCAGCAACAGTGGCTTGTCTCACATACACAAGAGGGAGTAAAGGGCAGCCATCATGTACCCTTATCTCTAAGCATCCGTATATAAACCCACCATGTTTCAGCTGCAATCAATTAGAAGTGTGGCTTCAACTCTTGGCCATTCATAACCATGTGAAGAAATTAACATGAGGGGAACTGTGACAGCTGATCAGTGCATGATACACATGTTCCTGAGGTTCAGTTTGAAGACACTGCCACTTTCCAGAGTGGATGACAACTAAACGTACTTGGCACATAGCCTATTTTACAGGTAAACTACAAGATGAACAGCAACCGTGCCTCACATTTATTACTCCCTTGGCATTTTATACTGGGATCTCAACTTTAGAAAGTGTACAAGGGAAGGACGGAAAGGGAAATATTTTCAAAACTCGATATAGGGACTTTCAGAGCTTCTCCTCTTTTATCAGCTGATCTTAGAAAGATCTGACACATTAGAATCATGTCATCGTATGTTGCTTTAACCTGAATTACAGCTGCTCTTCCTGCCATTCAGGAAAGAGTCACAGCTCAAGTTAAAATACTGTATAACAGCATTTTCAGATTCTCCCAAGAGGTTTTTGAGGACTGAGAGAAAAAAATTCTAGTCTTCAAAATGTTAGGAAGTGAAGAAAAAGAAAAAACGTAAACAGAAGAAAATCCTTTAAAAGCTTTTATATATCACAAGAGGAGAGAACAGCGCGAAGCTAGACTGCTGTTCAGATTCTGAGGCAGTATATCACATATAAGGAAAGGATCAATGTAGTGGTTTCCAAAACAAATAACAGAAGTGGATTCAACTTTAATACTTACTGTGTCAATGGAGGAGATTTATTAATTTTTGTATCACTTGGTGATCTTTTTTTTGCTGCTAGGTTCTGTCGTTTTCTAGGAGAAACTGAACTTGGACTGCTGCCTTTAGAAGTTGCACGTGTGGTTGGCTTGCTGGGCTGCTTTCTGTAATACAAAAGAATGATGAATGTATATATAACAAAATGCTTTTACCAAGTCACTTTCTTCTTGCATTCCAAGTGCAGAAAATTAAGACTGCACAGTATTTGCAACACGTAAATCAAAGTTGCCAAAAGAAACAGTGAAGAAAAAAATTTGCATGCTTCGAGACACAAACTGCAATGCCAAGCTGTGTATTTTCAAATCAAATGCAGAATCAAAAGGCTACTTTACTGACTACAGTCAGTCTTTAACTAAATAAAAATCTTAGCTCCAAATCTGCAATAATTCTGGTACATAAGTGCCCATGTTTGAAAAGAATAGCTTGTAGCAGCAGCAGCAGAACAAAAGAAGCAAAGGCAAACAGGCTGCAGAAGAAAAGAGAATTTGCTTATCCAGCATAAAGAACTCGTCTTAGCTTCAGTATCCACCAGTTCAGAAACATGAAAAACTGGTTACTGGTGATCAGCTTCATAGTTTGGAAAACAGGTTACTTAAGTCAGAAAAACTGATAATCCAACAATACTGCAGATGAAGAAGCAGCCTCTTCCACAGAATTATTCCCAAATGATACTTATAAAATGCAGACTGTTTGCAGCACCTTAAGATAGAGATGCTTTGTTACAGTCAGAGCTAAAAGATAGCACTGGAAAGCTGAGACACAAAATAAACGCACACATCTGTAAGTCAAAAAGCAGATGCTTCCACAAGCAATTAGAATGAAAACACTAGTTTCTAAAATTTCATTACAATTTAGTGGTAAACCTTCACAATTTTTATTTAAATAAAGACTACGTAACTATTTTCTGATTCAGCTCTGAAATTATGAATTCAAGAGCATACTGTGAATAGTGCTTCCAATAAGCCCCAAAGGCTAACATATAATATTATATCCTTAGGAACGAAGTAAATCCAGTGATTTCACAGAAATCTCACGACGAACATAAAAACCAAAGCCCGGACTCCAAATCTGTTATGAAAGGCAGCAACATAAATTAAAACTTCCCAAAGCTGCTATCTTTCTTTCTTTCCATAACAGAGTCAAGAGGATGAGCTCTATTACAATTCAGTTTGCCTACAAAAAGGCAGACCTAGGCTAAGGGAGACGAACGGCTTCTTGAAAACAGAACTCTCGCTATCACACTAGTCTTTTGCAGCAAGATTGCCTTCTGGGCTTGCAGATCACCATACTGGAAACGAAATCCTCCAGTGCTGCAGATTCAGATATTAACTTGGATAATATTTGGAAAAAGAAACGGTCATTGAAAATTACACTTTCACCTTGTTCCAACTCCAAATATCAAATGGTCAACTGCACAGTCAAGTCAGAGGTCCCTTTTTATCTAACAGAACCGAGTGCCCTTAGACACAACTTCTGAGAAATCACTAGGATGAAGACTGCGAACAGGACCAATTCTTACCTTCTGACATATTCAAGTACATCTTTTGAGACCCTAACAGTTTCCTGCCTCCCCTTTTGTCTCTATATCTCTAGAAGAATGGTACTAGAACCAAAATTATTTGGGAAGCTCTCATCAATTTAAAAATAAAATAAAAAGAACAACCCAAAAACACACATCAAAACCCCCACAAGAAACAAAAAACCCCAAACAAACCCCACAACAACTGAGAACAATGTAGAAACCCCCCTGCTATTGGTGTCTCTACACGCAGTTACCTTTGAGCCTCTAATCTTGTGGCTGATCTAGTTGTGGCCCCAGAATGTGCTTCATCGTCTTCCTCACCATCTTCTTCCTCACCTTCCTCCTGCTCTTTTAGTTCATCTTCAGAAGACGTTAATTTCCGACGTTTTCTTTCTGGCTCCAGTGTTTCTGTCCATGTAAAATTTTACACATGTGCTATAATTTTCCAAAAGCCCTCCAAAAGGATATGGACACTTAGTTTAGAAAAAGTATTCTATTCACAAATCCCATTTTAAGTAAGTAATTTTCCATTTCCTTTATCCTTCAACATTTTTAATTCACACTTGTTTGACTTAATCTTGCTAACACATTCACCATGGTTTACTTATGCAGCTCATAGCCAGAATTCATAGAAAATTCATGAGGTTTTATAGAAGCATCTGGGATGTAGCAATTCTGACATGAGATTACAGCAATTTACACATATTTACATAATATTTATACTAGCTGTAACTCAATGATTTTTCCTCAAGAAAGGAAAATTGAATAAAGCTTATCTTGTTGCTATTAGTAAACCGAAAGGCACAGTAGTATCTTCTCATTCTGTCAGCAATAGCACAGTTTCATGTTTTTACCAGTTTCCTCTGACTGAACCAGAGAACGCCTGGGCTTTCTTCCTCTTTTACGCACAATCATTTCTGCTTTCTCAGCTTCATCTTCCTGACAAAATAAAATGGAAGCAAATAAGACAAGAACAATTTCATTTAAATAGAAGACAGTCATTTTTCATTACATACTGCTTACAAACTTACAAATGAAAATCGTTGCACTTACATTTGTTGTGTCTTTCTTATTAGATATGTCTGCACCTAAAAAGAAAGAACAAAACTTAATCCTGAACTTCAAATCTTTTGCCAATCAGTTTAAAAAGGAGTTCTTTCAAACTGCCAACTTTGCATAAACATCACAGAAGTTCAGAAAACATTTAAAGTCTATCTAATTTAGAATATGGCTTTGTTGTATTTTGTTATATACAGAGACTGGGACAATGATTAATTTTTTTTTAAAGTAGTAAGGCTTTATATGACTGACATTAATTATTGCTTTGTTGCATATGCTGTTTTAATGGAAAAGCAAAAGTTACTTACCCCTTTTAACTACTGTTAACCAATTACAGAATGACAGAAAAATTTAGCTTAGAAAGGGCCTCTGAAGGTCATCTAGTCCAACCTCCTGTTCAAAGCATGGCTAAATTAATGAATCTGATCATACTGATGAAGATCACGTTCAATCCAATTTTGAAAATCTGTGAGAACACGGTCTCTCCAGGCAATCTGTTCTAGCGCTTAACTATGCCCGTGGTGAAGCACCAACATGGCTGTAGCTCAAAAAGACAATAGTTAAAACCCACCTAATACCTGGTACACAAATTACGCAACCTTCTCTGTTGAAGTACTTCTTATTTCCAATTCAGTACTTCTTACAGACTGCCCTGTGCATGTTAAAACGCATTTATAAACCTACAACACATGTCTCTGGCCTCTCTCAGTGGTGGATGCTTACCACTTCTACCCTGACTAACTCTATGATAAGAAAGATTATTTTACAAAGCTTGAGCTTTGTCAAACGGAATTATCTGCAACACTGCAAGGATAAAAATCCTTAGGAACAGAAGGAGCGAAGCAACTTAAACAAAAGCAAGTTTTTATACCTTTTTTCCCCTGCCATAAAATTGTTGCCTATTTTTGTTTTCTGAAAGCTACACAAGAGACAACACAAACTAAACCCATCACCAATCAGACTGATAGAACAAACAGAAGAATGTCAATGCAACGGCTCAAAAATAGACCTCAAAGAGCAGAAACATACTAAAATTCACACACAAGTTTTTTGGAGTTTCTCTGTCAAGGTTATGGCGAAAAACCTTTTACACAAAAGCAAATGAAATAAAACGCAAAGATGTCTAACTATTCAATAAAGAAACGCAATCAAACACTGGACTGTCCACTGTATTAAGTGGACATTAAGTGTATTAAGTATTTTACACAAAATACATCTAACATACAACCAATATTTACTATTTCTGTTGTGTTCAAAAGACAGATACTTTAAAATTCTGGTACTTTTTGGCAAATTTGTAGCAAAATGGCTTTTGATAGAGGAATACTCCATGTAAGTACAAGACATGCCTTTCTTAACAGACACAACCCTCTTTAGAATATGAAAATGCCTCAAGACAAGTATAAAAATAACAAGCTATAGTATTTAAATATCTTACTAACTTTACAGCAGCAACCACTGATTAGCACAAAATAACTTTAGTTTCAAGTTCAGTGTCAGTATTACAAGAGAATGCTGCCTTCAGAAACCAGATAGATCTTAAGTGCATGAGTTGTACTGACTGAAAAGAAACTCTCTGCTGCCCACTCTATATGCGAGTCTGTCCCTGTTGCAAACCCTTGCGTGGAACACCCAGAAATTACCAGAATAAGTGAACTGCACAGAGGGATTCCACTTTGTTTTCTTTTCATTGCAGGGGTTTTCAACCCCTTTTCTCATATGAATGCTAACATAGGATGAAAAGCTTAACAGTGTATTTCATCCACTTTATACACTCTCCTTAATATCACTATGACATCAACAGCCTTTTACCTGAAAACCAAAGTGTTACTTAACAGACTAAATCAAGCTTTAAGTACACAGGCAGGTGTCTGTCCTTTTGAATAAAAAGCAAGCCAGAATGCACTTTTACATCTTTCTCACGTTCTTGTCTGTTCTCTTTGCAGCTGATAGAAACCAAGTACCACACAGCCAGCTAACCCTCCAGCAGGAATTTTGGAGCATACGGATTAAAGCTGACATCTTAACAAATGCGGAGAAAATAGGAAACAGTCCATATGTGCAGTGCAGCCAGATTAGTATCTCTGCAGAAACCTGAGCTTTTGGAAACTCCAGAAGATTTGTTTTGAAGACTTGTTTTCTCAGATTTGTTGCATGAATGTTTGTATTTGTTTACAAAGCATTTTTTAACCTGCCTTTCAGGTTCGTCCACTTCCTTTAAAGTATATTTTATGAATGCCCATAATTAAAAAGAAACATTGAAACAACCAGTGCAGTTTAGACTCCATGCATGCGAAAAATTAGCTATGTCACCTAAAATTCACCAAGGTTTGACCTCTTACAAATCACAGATGCTTGAATGGGAGAGAGAAATAGGAAAGTATCTCACTTTATTTTTTGAATAGTTTGAAGCACTAGAAGTACATTTCTGAGTAAAGTGAAGCGGTCATCTTACGGCACTTGTGAAAGGGGAAAGAAATACCCCCCAACTAAGCTCTTTGGACACATATCCACAGATAATCCAATTAACTTAACAAAGTTTGAAATTTTAAAACAGTTAATGTAATACGTATGAAAGAAAATAAGCAGAAATGGAAAACAGTCACTAAGAACGAGTTTCGTGGGGCACCTACCTACCTCTGAAGCTCTGCCATGTGCCTATGTATACAAACAAATTATTTAGTATATTTTGCAATGCATTATTCAGCACTTCACAGTGCTGCTGCATCTTTGAAATAAGTTCTGCTCTTTTTTAAAGTAAAACTCAGTAGGAATTATGGACAAGTCTTCACTGTTCTGTTTACTCCTACGTTTTCACACGTTGATAATACTGACTGCCAGAGATGATGTTTAGGAAGGACCCATGTGATTTTCTTGAAAACCGTCTTCTATTTCTTCCATCTTTTGTTTTATTTGTTAAAGTAGGTATCATTTGCTTACCTGTTTGAGGTGTTTTTCCTCTACTTGCAAAGATGGGAAACTGCAGCTGAAAAAAAAAAAAGTTGTTTTTTTAATTTAAAGAAAGTCAGAAAAATCCAGGATTGTAGTACATAAACACTGAAGCTTGCTCTCATTCATAGTAGAACTTATCTGCAAATTTAGAAATCATATCAGTTCCAGTAACCTAATTGACACTAAAGTCATTGCAATAAAAGACACGAAGGTAAAAGCAGTTTCACTCAACCACACTTCTTAAAACTTAATTATCAACAATACAAAAAAAGTTCAGTGCAGTCACTTTATGTAATCATCACACATACAGATTTGCAGAATTATAAATCGTGAGAATCTTGGATTTACTCTGAATGTAGAAAGAGCTATGTATAATTACATAATCTCCTATGATGACCGTCCAAAAAAAATCCCGTTGCTTTCATCACTGAACACCACCACTAGGACGTCTACGCTTCCTTTGAACTAGCAACATGTTCTCCAAGCAGCCTAGGGGAAACTGTCATGCAAAGATAACAGCTCACCTTACAGAACCCTTATCTCAGATGGAGGGGAGATATTGCTCCTCCTGGAGCCAGCCTATAACTGACTGACACACCAATCAGTCAGCACTAAGAGGTACAGGACCTTTAAAATAGTCAAACTAGAACAAGATGATTCTGTTCCAGTACTAAGGGTGTCAAGGTATATTTATTTTGAGGGGGATTTTAGATTTAGAATTAAATTAGATTTAATTCTTACTTAAAAAAAAACCAACCACCACCCCACAAAAAAATCAAAACAAAACAAAAAAACCAAACACTAAGAAACACACCAGTTCAAATTAGATTTCATTAAATTAATATTGTAGAAAGAAAAAAATCGATTAGGAAAGATTAGGAATTCTGAAACAAAACTCCAGCAGATCTGTAGAAGGGACAGGACTCAAATGGCTGCCTGAAAAGCTGCAGGGACAGAACAAGCAGGGAGGAGAACTCCTGCTATCTGTAGCCCTGGGAAATTCCCAAGACTTCTGACACCCACGCCAGCTGGCACAGCACCAGGCAAGCCGACAGAAAACATGAGTTTCAATACAACTTCATTTTTAAAATCACCACTTTTCTATGCAATAACTCTGATTCTGACATACAGGAATTCCAAAGAGAGGAGCCTTCCACCAGAAGAAATCCAACTAGTTGTACTCCACAAGTATGCCTGATCCATTACTACCCTGTGCTGTAATCCAACTGGATTACAGAAACACTCCCAACAGGATACTTTCTTCGCGGTCCATGTACTTCATGTGGGTTAAGAAATTAAGATATTGTTGAGTTTTAAAAGACAGAGGTATGTTTCATGAGCTCTTAAGTTATTAACCAGCATGTGTCTAATCTTTTGAAGGAACCGTACACATTGTAATATAGATAATACAACTGCATTACACAATACTTTATTTTACAGATATTAAGAGTTACTATGAGCTATTATTAAGATAGGTTCAGTAGAGAAAAAATAATAATCTCAAGTTTTCAAAGCAAAGTCACACTCAATCTTCAGGCCAAAATGACTCTCAGCACAAATTAAAGACACGTGTGCACATGATCAGAATTGCACCCTGCATACAAGTATATTGCTAGCCAGTGTAACACTTAGATTTGAATTAAGTATGTTGTACTAAGATTGATTCTGTTCGGTTATTTGCAGTGTTAATAATATAGAATTAATAGTATAATTTGCTTACAAAGTTCAGTTGTATTATTAATACTATTAATACCATTAATAATTTTGATTTGCTTAGACTGAAGTCAATTATCAAGTTTTCCATAAGATGTTTCTGACATACTGCTAACTGTTAAACAGATAAATGGCTCTTGAATCACTGTGTTTAAACGCACCCAAACAAAATAAAGGCACTTACATTCCCAGTGCTCATATCAGCTTTTGACTCCCCACCTGAGGGAAGAAATACGAATTCAGAACTTGAATGTCACTATTTTCCTTGTTTTTCCACACAGGTTATTATGAACTACTTACCACCAGGCTGTACAGCTTCAAGAGGGTATTTACGAGGCCTTCCTCTTTTCCGTTTCACTATTACAGGCTGATTTTCCTATTAGAAATACAGGACAAATATACTTTTGTTACTGTAACTGACATTTAGCATTTGAGCAGTATAATACAAAGACTGCTGCTGTCTTTATAATGAGATAGTAGCAGAGGTAGTGCTTGTCAGTTTAAAAACAGAGATGAGGCAGGTTTCATAGGAAGAGACACTGCCTGTTATGAAATCCATTGATAAAGCTGAAAAGAAACAAGACAACTCCCAATTATACAAAGTTGTCCACGGCTGGCCTCAGGCACAAAGCATGCCTGAGACCACAGTACCTTCTGTCCCCTTCCCCGCAACAACTCTCAGTTGGTCTCACAAATGCTGCTGGCTTACCCTATATATCCCAACACATCTTTTTAGCCTTAGGAAAACTCCAAACTTTGTATCTCGTGAGCCCCTTCTCCCAATGCCATACAGCACGGGCTACATCTTAAAACAGTTGAGCAAGTGCTATTAAACAGTTGATATTCCAGTTATCCCGATATACAGATCGGTGACATTCTCTATATAAACAGGGCCTTTAGTAAGAAAGGCCCCTTACTTTGAAAGACAACTTTAAGTAATGAATATGGTCAGAGGTTCGGATCACAAAGATCCCCAATCTCAGACCACAAAATCCCCACTAATAGACTTTCTCCTATTTACAAGGGAACAAGGTCTCATTCAGCATTTACTGACGTCTAGCGACGTCTCCCCCCCTGCAATGGTTCTTGGTGACTCAAGCCTTGAGTGAACAAATGTAACAATTTGTTCTTTAAGCTTTCTTCCACTTCCAAATTAGAGACAAAAAAAGCAAACAACAAAACCTAACATCATTATGAGAACTGTGTCCATTTCTAGGGATCAGCAACAATTTTAATCTCTATTGTTCAGACATCTGTTTACAGCCACCACTGCAGAATATCACAAGTATATGCCTAAGAGATAACATAGAGAGTTTTAAAATCGTTGAGTGATAATATTTTTCTAAAGCCGAGTCATACTTGCTAGTGACTAAACTGCCCACATCTTAATTACCAGGTTTTCAGAAAACATGATTTCTATACAATGCAACTCCATAGAATTGCTTTCTATACAATTTATAAGTTCTATTAAATGCAGGAAGGGGAATTATTTCTAATTCAATAATTAGCCATTGATGTCTTCTGGTCTACGAGTATATACTTTGTGACACAGAACTACACGAGTCTTTGGCACTTTACAGTACCAAATAAATTTTCACACCCAATTCTGTGTTGGTGAAGTCAAAGCTTTAGTACTTATTTTCAGTCTGAACCTGCATTATCTCAGTTAGTTAACATGAATAAGACCACTCACCTCTGGAGAATTTTCATTTGATTCTAGACCGTGCTTTTCCTTTTCAGGAATGTCCAGAGATATTTCCTGTTCGATGGTAAATTCATCTTCATACATACAAAAAAAAAAAGCAAGAAGAGAAAAACTGTACACCTTTATTTTATTAGGCAAAGAAAAAGGTACAAGCCCCAATCTCTGCACTGAAAGCATTATTTAATTCCGTAGCTCAAAATTCCCTAAAAACATCCATCAGAAATTAGTGCTATTTGCCTTGTAGCGACAATATATTGGTCTGTCAGAATGCTTCCCTAACACAAGATGAGTTAGACAGATCTTCTAATTTAAGGTAAAAACAAAAGCTCAGGAGTGTGACCCACTGTAAAATGGCAAGACAAATACAAGCCACTGTTGAATTTTCTCCCACGTTCCATGAAACAGGAAGCTGAGGAGACAAGCTCACTGAAGAACGGTTTCAGACTTGCCAACATGCTCATTGCAGAGACAAAACTATTAATAGGTCAAACTACCATTGGGGAAGATACTCACACTGTTCACACAAAGACAGACTGAAGTTACATCAAAGACAACATTAGCACTGTGAACACATCATTTTTTATTATTTATTTTAGCACAATTAATAAGTCAACTATGACAGTGCAACTTGCATACTCTTTCCTGGTTGGTTTCTCTACCGAAACAAACAGGACTGATTTTGATGGCAAGTACATAATGATTTCTTTCATGGAAGGACACCTCTTATTAGTGGCCAGAGTTGGGAAAAGTTCTTGTCACATACCCAGATTGAGCTATTTCCCTATCCACCCATTTATTTGCAATTAGCTTTCCTACCCAAGATACATACTGAAGCAATAATGGAGCAGATGGGTGACAGCACAGCAGAAACATCAAATCTGCTCTCACTTTTAAAGGAACGAGGATTAACGCATTATTTGATAGCAGCAATAGAACAGACAGCCACTAGAGAATATATGCAAGTATTTACTGGGATCAAAGTTGCTGGGACCAAACTGGAATCAAGTTCCTAATTTCTCTCAGAATCATTCAAATGGAAACACATAAGCATTCAGTATGGGTTCAGAAAATTGCCCAGAATGGGCAGTTTCATTACCTTTTTCTTCCATAGTCCTTTTAGGAGGTGTATGCTTTACATCAATTTCTTTGGATGCTTCTGCTGTATCACTCAAGCTAACTTCCTAAATTATTTTGAAACAATGAAGAAAAGAGCATCTTACTACAAATTAAAGATCATTGTCAGTTACTTACACTGAAAAAAAAACCAAAACAAAACCACAAACAAAAAACCCACACCCCAATACATGAGTAGTTATTTTATTCATCAAGATTTTGTAAAAATCTTAAAAAATTTGATGCTGAGAAGTTTCATCAAAATCAATGGGTGAGATAGTACCAAATATTCTGTGTGTGCTGTTAAAAGGAACATCTATTTTGTCCTGAATTTCGGTTTTGACTTAGAAGGGCTCAGTGCAAACCCAGAACTCGGATAAAGTCTGATACCCTCTTGCAGATCTCAGACCAGTATGACCATGAAGATGCTCAACTGACTGGACAGCTGGGCTCCAGCAATGCTCCGTGCAATCCCAGGCTCCTTAACTATTACACAAATAGGTCCGCCACAGCTCAAAGGGATTCAGGTGCTGTGCCCAACACCACAGATCCCCGCCTTTTCATTTTTTTTTTTTTTTAATTGTCTCCCCCTTGAAAAGTGGGTAGCATTCGATAGTTGGTTACTTTGCATTCAAGACAATGCAAAAGTAGTTTACAGTCAATAATAAAAATACCTCCCAAAATAAACTGCTACAGAAATAATAACTTAAGACTTCCATCTTATTTACATTACAATCGTAGAACATTAAAAAGAATGTTCTTGAAAATACCTTGATGTTATCAGGTTTTGTTTTGGAATTTTGTTCCTCATCTTTCCTCACATCCTGAGCAATCAGCTGGCTGCCTGCAAAAACAAACAACAGTTCAAGTGCTACAGAAGAGCCTTCTGCATTCATCAGATTTTGATGCGACTTTTATATCAGCTCATCATTAGTGTGATTCAAAAGATTCTGACAAGCAGCATCTTCTTTACAAAAATATGAAACGAAAATTATGCTAACCCCGCTTTGAAAAGGGAAGACAAAACAATTACAAAAAAGAATTCCATGTTACTTGTTATGTTATAGATGGGGTTTAGGGTTTTTTTGGTGTTTGTTTTTAAAGATAAGCTAAACATTGAAATTTGACAGGTACCACACCAAGAAACAGAACATCAACCTTAACTTTAACTTACCCAGAGACAGAGAAAGCAGTTAATGCTAGAGTGGGACACTATAATGAATACAGCATGGCTTCTAATTACCCACTTCATCAAATCAAAATTTTAACAAGCAGAATAAAAACTGCTATTAAAAAAATGACATTATTAATTATCCTAATGGTTCTTTTTTAATTGTTCTGATGCTGAAAAGACAAAAGCAGTTGACAGCAGAGCTTGGATATTACGTAGTCAAGTCTCATTATGTCAACAAAATGTCTAACTTTTCTAAGTTAATTTTATCTATACTTTAACTTAGAAATGTCTATACCATTCAATGGACTGACTTCCTTCTCACTTTTTGCTTCTAAACAGATAAAAGGTTACACTAGAACTTGGTTCTTTCCAATCTAATAGAAGGAAGAATCCAGCCTCACTACTGAATGGCTAGATTTTCCTCTGATGATAGCTTTCCTCAGCTTTATATTCCTTCCTTCTGTTTTATTTAAAAAGGACAAAATTTATAATTATTTTGGAGACTAAACAAAAAAGTTTGTTCACTTACGATCAAAAAGATTATTATAATACACTTCCACGCAGTATTAAATTTCTTACCATGTTTTTATAACATTAGTATTAAAAGTTGTTTTGAGAAGAACAATTGCTTTGGAGTTCGGAATTCCCCATGTTCCATTCTGTCCTCCAAAATACCATTTTACGGCCTAATTGCAGTAGAACTTTGTTTTGCAGCAGCAAAGCTTTACACCGGTTTGTGTCGTTCTGTATCACTTACATTTTTCTTTATCCATTGTTCCTGAAGATTTACATTGTATTCCTCTAGGTCTATGTTCTTCAGTTACTGTATCTGAGTTTTCCACCTACACAACAAACACAAAGAAAGATAACTCCTTACCTTCTTTTTTCCATAAACTTTATAAACACAGAAGGGAGACAGCTTTTCCTACCTGCTACTTTCAAGTAGAACATGCATGAAAATGGAAAGCAGCAGTATTACAAAAGCAATGTATTCCTAGAGCTCAAGCAATGCTACTACTGTAGGATAGCACCATGAAGGAACTTCTGACTCGTAGTATTTTCAGAATTTCTAATTGATGTTTTCAATGAAAAAAAAGTCTCAGTTTTAATGAAGCACTTACGTGCTTTAAAAGCAGTTTATCATGGCAATTCACACAAAATATTTTGGATTTAAAAGGATACTCTCCTACATAGAGAAACAGAAGTATCTCATTAGCACTAGAAATGTGGCCAACCAGCGTTACAACATAGCAATAAACAAGCTTACTACTCAAGTTTAAGAACCACAAACACATTTTTAGCTTGTCATCTGTATTAAATGTCTTGTTTCTGCTCCATAAGAAACATTTTACATTTGCAACTTTCCCAGTCATTGCTTTTATACTTATAAGCTCCAAGTTCTTGTGAAATCACAGTAGCCTGCATTAAAAAAAGCAGGTTTCTAGTCCTGATCAAAAGCCCCAAGAATAATCCCTATTTTTGTCCTCAAGGAGGACAATTAAGCTTCTCTCTTCTGCCAGTTAGCAACAGTCTTGAAATAGTCATAGACTGTGGAACAACAATACAAGGAGATTTATTTACTGGCAAATTTGAAAGAATAATTAGACATCAACCTACACAGCTGCACAGTCTCAATATACATAGGCTCTGCATATACAAAAACAATATTTTCCTTTAGAGAATATTTAATGTAAATAGAAGTAAATGCAAGTAAGGAAAAAAAAAAAAGAGGCAGCACAGACTTGGAGAGTAAATTTAAAACCCAAGAACTTACATGTAAAGTTTCTCTTTCCAAAGCAATTTTCCTCTGCAGCAAATCTATTAAAAATAATTACAGAAATAATCAGAAAAGCTAAGCAAGAGCAAAGTATCATAGTATCCTCTACTTCACCTCTCTGAAAGGACTCCAGACTGCCTGAGACTCTATAGAACTTACTTTCACGCTGGATCATAGGATGAAGTAAACTGTCATGAAAACTATAGTGTAACATTATGCTTCCACAGACCTAAAGTTCGCCTAATTGTACTAGTGGGACCTGTAGCTCACACAGTGCACATACGGAAATTGCCCAATTGCTAGACTCTACTGTACTCTAATTCTGTCTCTGATATGGAACGCTAAGGCTCTAGTTTATCACAAAAATGGGGAAAATAATTATGAACTATAGGAGCTGATGAGTGCTCTGCACTTTTGAAAAAAATTCCCTAACTTTCAAAGCCATTTCATATAGATACATGAAGAGAATCATAAAGAAGCTGCTCCATGGAGCGTTCTACAAAACCCTTAAAGTCTGATTCATAAAGGCACTGGATTAATATTTTAATTAAAAAAAAAAGCTGCCAAAACATTCCAAGCAGTTTTCCTTTCAGCTACAATAAGAACATAAACCTACGATCCAATAAAACCACTTTATTCTACATAGAATTTTACATAATTTGTAGCTCATTTCTTAAATATACACGTTTTAGCAACAATTCTTCCACAGCTATACTGTTTAGTTGCACAACATCTTTCAATTTTTAAAGCAGTGTCAAATGAAGAGCTAGATCCTACCCACTCAAACAGCAATGATTTGTTTACATTCCAAGGAATCTTGGACTACTAAACTACTGTGTCTGTTGTTCATACTCATGACAGGACAGACATTTGTCTTTTAAACAACTTCCTTTTACGTACGTTGAGCTATATGTATATATGCATGAATATATATATATATATAAAGAGAAATTATTGTGTGGTGGGGGAGAAAAAGAAAAAAAACCCTCTACCAAGAGCTATAAAGCATTATTCTTCAGTGTGCGTCATATCCAACATGATTTACACAACAAATGGATTTTTGTTAAACATTTTACATGGAACAAGATTATCACAGCTAGTTCAATCTGCACATTTTAAATTTTAAGTACTGTCTGTCTGGGTGACTGAGTGTTGTGAAGTGGCACAGTTTTTCAGGCACTTCAAAGAAACCTCACAATAAAAAAAAACTGGTTACAGTTTTGGATCTGCTGTCCTGAAGACCGCATTTTTCTAACCCATTCTGAGGGTTTACATTTTCTTTCTTATGAGCAAAGCATTCCTCTTATTACTTAGATGAATACACATCACCATTAAACCAGGTATGTGAATTTGACCTAGCACAAGAATAAAAAGGAATCCGAACTTTTATACCAATGCTCATATCTCACCTTACTCCTAGTTTTGCCTTCTATTTAGTAAACAGTTATTTTGGTATGCATGTCTAAAAATTTGCAGGTGAGCTTTACAGTGCGTCCTTTTATAGCATTTAGGTTTTTATCTGCAACTTTCCGTAAGAGGAAATGCATCTTTAACCTCTTTGGACTCTATATACAGCAGTATCACTGGTACCTCTTGCAATTCACTTTGGCTTTGCTTGTTACTCCATTAACTGAGGATTAACTCTCAGCTGGTAGTATTATAAACATCTTTGTAATGCATCTGGAGCACAAAATCCAGCAAAATGGGAACAAAGCAGGGGTTTGTTTCTGCTTTAATAGGAAAGCCAAACAATTACAACATTTTTAAAAATAATGTGGTTTTGGGAAACAGATATTTTTTTTTCTTCTGTTTAAGATCAGTTTAATACTTGGAAAAGGAATTACTAAGCACAGATATAAGTTGACTAATTGAGATTTCTAGCTATGTGATTACCTACTTATAAGTGCTCTTCAAATTTCAGTGGTGAACAAAAAAGAAAATTAAAAATCTTTCTGTAAAGCCTCTGTGACTTCAAGTCATGCACTATTTACTGTTGTCATGTCCTCAAAGGGCCTGTCACAACATCCGAAATAAGGATGTTCTAAGTTTAGAGGGAAGAAAGCCATTCTTTGGCGAAGTTTCTGTATCTTTCCCAAGCAAACTTTTTTCTGTATTTATTGCTTTTAAACAGAACGTTAGCAGTTTGCTACTTTGAAATTCTAAATGCTTTCCACCTTGCTTTCAGCATAACATATTGGAGGAGAAAGCTGATGCCCCCCCCACCCCCTGCCCTTTCCCACAGACCAAATGCAAAGCCACATGAGCTCCTAGAAACATTTCAAGAAGATTTCTGCAGGCTTTGCTTCAACCTCTTTGCACGTATCAAATCTACAACCCCCACATTGTAAATAATAGTCACATCAGTATGAAAAGTAAACTGCTGTCAGTATAAAAGTCACCTTTTTGAAACTCTTTAGTAGGAACATCCGCACATCCCTCTTCGCTTCTTGGAGTTTCAGGCTGCTGTGGCTAAACACAAAATCAAAGGAAACAAAAATATCGCAGACATCCAGAAAAAGTATGTTTCATTTTCCTCCCCCTCATGTCATGATGAACATCGTCTTATGATCTATAAACTCACGGTTTTTTCTTTTTTTTTTTAATTTAAGTTGCAGATCAGCTATATGTTACCAATGCATAGATAAGTACACTCAGATACACTGCCATGTGAACATGGCTACACTGACTCTAGGACCATCGTATGCTGGCAAACAGTACAGCTGTTTGCAGGTGGAACTCAAATCAATAAAACCCACTACACACTGAAGCTGACTTGGATTTTCCTGAAGTGCATCCCAGGCATCCAAACCATGGTTCAGAAATACTCAACTGGTCTGCCCTGGAGCTGAAACCAGTAACCCTGTGCAGATCCATCCTTTCAGAGATGTTTGGGAGCCTCTGAACCATGTTCTCGCTCAAAATGCTTATCATCAGAGTTTGGCAAGATGCGAATACATAGATTCAGTCCTGCGTTTCAATGAAGAATTAACCCATCTGGAATCCTGGCTAGGATGGGCCACAGCACAGACATACAGAGAGGCTCAACTTTGGTCTTAGACAAGCTATAAGGGACCATGAGCCCCAATATCCTGGATTATCCAGGATGTGCTACTCTTCTGTTACAGCAGATAACGTGCTGTAGTTAGCACAGCACAGAACGGCAGCAAGTGTTCCTCAAACACATAGTCTAAAGACTGGCACAGAAGTGACAGAATGAAACAAACAGCAGCGTACCTTCATAATCTCAAAACACAGTAAATTAACAATTGCCAACTGTAAGTGCTAAGGCATGTATGACTATTTTACGAGTACTATCACAAGAAACATGCATACAGTATGACCACTTCTAAAAAAAGCAAACTTGGATGTTATGGTCACGGGAGGAACACGGCTGGGCGGGGAGGAAGGGGCAGGGATTGGTTTTACCACAGAATAACACGGACAGCCCACAATTTAAATGCCAGCTGCTTAGAAAAGCACAGCCGAATAATCTGAAAAATGACCCTTTGAAAGTTTTCAAGTTCAAATGCCATTTTTCTGCACAAAAATAAAAAGGTATAGTAAGAAACCCTAGCAAGATATAATTATACAAGAAATAGTATAGTCAAAATTTTCAAAATAACATAAATACCTCTTCAGTTCTCAAGTTAGTTTCAAATTCTAGTTCTTCTGCCAACTTTGGTAAAGCTGCATTATTGCCTAATGAAATACAAATATGTTAAGATTATTAGATTACATTATGCTGTATTTATCTCATGCTACAGCAGGATGCTATTTCTCAGTACCACCTCATGAACACAGCACAGGAATTTAATCCCTTCTTGTAGGCAACGGAAACAACAGCAAGTCTGTCTGCAGCAAACCAGATCAAAAAAAATAGCTTGGCATCTGCAAGAATACAAGTAATTCTACGCTTTCCTTAAGTACGAAAGGATTGGAAAATATGGGCTACCAGGATTTACCATAGCTTATTTACAAATTCTGACTTCAGCTTTTTTTTTTTCCCTTTAAAAAAATATCAGATTTTCAAACCAAATTCCAAACAGCAAACCTCTGTATTAATTAACACAGAGCGAAGAGTTAATACTATGGATAATATTTTTCTTAAAGCGACAATAAGACATAAATCCGTAAGTTCTAAAACTGTAACCACTGAAATTATCCCATTTTCATACAGACTGAAAGCACAGGAGCCCCTCTTGTGTCAACCCCCGCCCATTTCATTCCCCACAGGAACAACTGTATGCTTGTAACATCTGAAAAACACGCCACGCAGATAGCATCTTCATATGACTTCTACAGCCTTTTGGGGCACCTATTTCCAAAGGCTGTTTATACAGCTTTTCCTAAACAAAAAGAAATAGTTACGATAATTCATCGATGATGCACGTGAAGTGATTAAATTGTGGTTGTGGTCCACAGAACAAGACCACCATTACTACTGGTACTTACAGAGGCTACGTAATGGACAACAGGGATCGAGCAAAGGACCAAGACAGGAATACTCAAGTGCAGCAGTTTACATTTTCATGGCTCATGTTTGCTTCTGTTCTATAAATACTGAATATTTATATAACTACATAGTTATATAGTTTATATAGTATTTATATAACTAGATCCCAAAACCTGCAGAGTAAGCTTTCTCACCCCAAATATCGATACAACTAGAGAACAAAGCCAACCTCTGAGAAACTGGACCTATGCTCACGTTATAAAATGTTAGCGTATTTTTTTGAAATAATAGCAAAAACAGATATGAGAAGGAAAAAGTTTTAAAAGCAGTACTTGATCGGCATCATTCATTCTGCTTCCTTTGGTATACAGATAGATAAGCAGATTTCTTTACCATTTTTCTACAGTTTAATTTCTCCAAAATTTAAAATTAAGTAATAATCTTGACTTGATTATGCCATCCACAGAATTTATTCATTTTCATAAACTTGGTGCTTCAACTACTCTGAAGGGTCAAAGAGGAGAATGGCTGAAAAATAGCAGGACGTTCAATTTCAAAACACTTTCATAACAAAACCCATCTGCAGCTCCACGATAATTACCCCTTGCAAACTACTTCATATATTAGCTCATAATTTCAAACCAATGTATTTTAATAACTTTTTTGCACTCTAATAACATTTTTTTCCAACATACCTCAGATAAATCTGTTCAGTCACTCCTATACTCTCAGAATCACATGCCTATTTAAATGTGTCACCAATTCTTAAATATATTATTAATAGTTATTTTTCAACCAACACAGAAATCAGGTATATTTGAACAGCGTTAAGTTATTTCTAATTACAATCATGGTAAAATGCATCTATTTTTGACAGCTTACAAACTGAAGTGTTAAAACAAACAAACAAGAAATCCTCACCTGAATTAAAGGTTGAGTTACTTTTTTGAAAAGTAACTGCAATTCCAATATCATCTATTTTGACCAAGTTTGTTTTGTCATCACTGCTGCATAGCTCCTCTACATGCAACACAGGGAAGTCACTTTTTTCCCCCAATTCTGTTTCTATTGTCACTTCACCATGGTTGGTATTTACAGTCACTTCATTTGCAGAAACTAAGGAAAGAGCCTGCGCCCTAGGCAGGGGAGTCCTTATTTCAGAAAAGTCATTTTCTACAAGTAAGTTGGAGTTAAATTTATAGTTTACGTTCCTTAGGTTTTCACTCTCTACTGCTGCTTCTGAAATCATACAAGACAGTTCTGATGTAACATCCTCATGCAAAACATCTTCTGCTTGCTCATCATCCTCACTTGCCTCTGAGGAAGGACTTGGACTCGCGGCAGTCTCTGTACTGATCTCCACGCAAAGGGCTTCATCTACGCTCATGAGGTTCACTGAATTTTCATCTGTTTCTGTGATTTCACTGTCTACTGTGGTCTGAGATGCTGATGATTCTTCCCTTACACCACTCTCATGGGTCTCGTTCTCTCTACCAATAACAAGCAAAGAATTACTGCTTTTTTCTGGGTCTGTAGTCGATAGGATGCATTCAATCTGGTTAGCAGTATTAAAAATTTCCTCACTTTTGTCTTTTACTTCTGTACTCTCAGCTGCAAGTTGACTTTCTTCTATGACTGTAAAGGTGAAGAGGCTATCACATTCTTCCATTGTGCTCAAAGTGATCACTGCCCCCTCCTCCTTATCTCCTATACTTGAAGCGGCATGTTGGTCTTCACTGTTGGTGGCAACCCTCAGCACAGGCGCTCCACATTCTCCCACAAAAATCACAGAACCTTTGCTTTTTGCATCTGCATTGAAAGCAGCTAGTCCAAACTGTTCATCTGCAGTGGTCTCCACAATCTTACATTCTTCTGATGCATTTGGAGAGATAATGGCTTCTTCATCTCCTTCTGCTACAATGAGCTGACTTTCAGCTTGCGGTGCTGCGCTGATCAGGACTATCTCACATTCTTCTGTCATGCTTGTAGTGATCATAGCAGCTTCGTATCTTCCTTCTGTTTCTGAAGCAGGGAGTTTATTTTCATCTTGCATAGCTACACTAGACATAGGAGCTTCAAAACATTCTGCTGTACTGGTAGAGATCATTACCGTTTCATTTTTTGACTCTATGTCTGACATATGTTGAATTGCCTCCTCTGTGACTTCACCTGACATTAGGATTACTTGTTCTTCCACGACACTTGTGGAAATCATAGCACACTCATCTTTTTCTTCCTTACTGCTAGCAGTTGGGTGACTTTCATCATCATTGTTATCATCTCCTCCTGCACTGGATTCACTAGGCATGGGAACCTCATATATTTCCATATCTATAGAAACCATAGCATTCTCATTTAATTCTTCTGTTTTCACAGAGGGGAGCTGACCATCATATTCAATAGCTGCACTTGACATAGGAGCCTCAAATTCTTCCACAATACTGGTAGAAATCATGGTGCACTCATCTTTCTCCTGCTTACTGCTAAAAGTATGCACACAGTCTTTAAACTCTGTAGCTGTACTGGGCATAGGCACCTCCGTGTCTTCAGTATCTATTAAGATCACAGAGCTTTCCCCACTTTCATTTGCCCTTGCAACAGCAAGTGGACCTTCCTCAGCATCCATGGCTGAATGTAAGGGAGCATCACTTTCTTCCACTGTACTGGTAGAGATGACATCACCTTTTACTTTTTCTTCTCCATCAGCAGGAATAAGAGAATTCTCTTCTGTTGGAACTGCACTACTTATAGAGGCATCAAATTCTCTGCTGTCAAAGGAAGTCATGGCATTCTCATGTTCGTCTTCAGTGTCAGACTGACCCTTATCTTCCACTGCCATAGCACTAGTCATGGGACCCTCACATTCCTCGGCATCTAAGGGAATCAAGGCACCTTCGTGCTTTCCTATAAGCACATTCAAGGCACCCTCATCTGCAGCACTTGCGCTGGTTACACTGCTTTCAACAATCCCTTTTGCATTTTTGCAGTTTGTGCCACAATTACTTTCTTTCTCTGCACTCGTCATGCTGTCAACAGTAAGCGTATTTATATTTGTGCCAGCCACTCCTGACTCAGCTTCCATTTGTTCAGCAACTATGCAGATAACGGAACTTTCACCTTCTTCTGCACCTATACAAATAAGTGCATTTTCACTTTCCATTCCTGTACAAGTAGAAGCATGCTCATTTTCTTCGTTTCCTCTTCCTGTACTGGTCACAATGCCCTCACCTTCTTCATCCTCTTCTTTTGAGCCTGTACTAGTCACAAAACCTTCATCATCACATGGACCTACACTGACCGTAGTGATACCAGCTTCTTCCTTTGCCCTTGTACTGTCCATTAGACTTTCACATTTTTCAGCTTCTAAACAAACTGCAAACCCTTCATTGCTGTCTTCTAGCCCTGTGCAGACTACTGAAATTTCAGCATCATCTTCTGGGGTTATGCCTGTGCTGGTCACTGTGCTTTCACCGTTTACAGTATCCTCAGATTTGTCACCACTGGTTCCAGTTGTGGCACTGTTGTTTGTGACCACTGTAATAGATGCACCAGTTACAGTGCTTTCTCCTTGGGCATCTGTGCCAGTCACTGAGCAGATGATGAAGTTATGACCTCTTTCTTCTGCACCTGTGCAAGTCACGGTGCCTTCATGTTCTTTTACTTGGCCAGCTCTCACACTGCCCCTGAATTCACCTGAATTGTCACCACTTGTCGACCCTTCACCTGTTTCTGTCCCTGCACTAGTTACAGCACCATCACTCTCCACTTCACCTACGCAGGACACAGAACTTTCCAATTTGCCTGTATCTACACAAATTGAAGTCTTTCGCTTTTCTTCAGAGCCTGCACTAGTCACAGCATCATCTTTTTCTTCTGCCCCGGCACTATTCACACTGTCTTCAATTTCTACTCCGCTTGCATTGACGGAATCCTTACCACTTTCTTCTGCATCAACCATGGTACAGTCACCATTTTCTTCTCCTTCTGTACTTGTTAGGAAACTTTCACTTTCTGCTAGTCCTTCAGTGACAACACTGACGCCACCTTCTTCAGCTGCTGCAACAGTACACTCACCAATATCTGCTCCTGTGATGAAACTGCCGCCCTCACTACTTTTTACCCATATGCCTGTTGTGAAACCTTCATCAGCTTCTATGCTTGTGCAGATTAATGTCACCTCGCTTTCTTCTTCTGAGCAAGTTGTTGTAGCATCGCTGTCCTTTTCAGAATGTGATGCACCCTCAGCTCTTTCTTCTCCTGTACTAGTAGCCATGACAGTGCTCTCAATGATCTTTTCTGTGCTAGTTCCTATCACAGTGGCTGGAGTTGTTTGTAGGCTGCTGTACAACAAACTAAGTTTACTACTTTCTGCACTGGTACCTACGGCATTGCTTTCATTTTTATCTTCCATGCCTATCACACTATTCCCTTCTTGCCCACTGGCTACACCAGAGCCTTTGACTATTTCCTCAGGAACCCTTTCAGGCACTAACACAGAGGAAGACTGTATCATATCATCAATATCATGCACTTCATGCTTTTCGACATTATCCATCATTGTGCTTCTTTCTCCCTTTGTGGAAGGATCTGTATTCAAGCACTCTCTCTCTTTTCTTTTTAGGAGAAGTTCTTTTGTTGCTACATCTCCACAATCTTCCATTAGGTCAGTCATCAAGTTTTCCTTTTTTATTTTCAACTCACTTCCCCGAGTGCTTTCTGACTTTGCTGCTTCATCACAATCTTCTTCCCTAGGTAACCCAGCTGTACTGTCTTCCACTGCCTGTTCATCAGGCCGGGGCACTTCATTATCTTTTTCTACACTGTTTGTCGTAGTGGTGCTGTCATCATCATCTTTCTTGACAGAACTGAGCACTGCGTTATCTTGTTCTGCGTATACAACCTGTGCCGCATCATTCCTCAAAATGAAAGTCTCTTCAAATAACAAAGTACCATCTGAATTATGGCATTCTTTAGACATACTACCCAAGGAATCTGTGAAATCAGAGATATCCATATCCATGGACTTTGTATCAGCAGCATCTTCCCTGGAAGAATTGATTGCTAAAGGAACATCATCTGAATTAGAATTTATCACAGTTTTTAAATTCTTTGGTCTTCTGCTATCTTCTGAAGCTTGATCCTTACTGGGAACATTCAGTAAGATTCTACCACTTGTTTCATATACAACGCTCATCTTATAGGTCCCTTGTTTATTGGGTCTTTGATCCATGGAAACTTGTTCGGACAAAGCGTCTAAGGCACCGACTTGTTTATTAGGGATATCTTCTTGTTTAACAGTTTTTTCAGCTGCAGGCAGAAACTGCAATTCACAAGCTTCAGGATCTGACGAGTTGTGTTTTAATTCCTTATTTGAAATAGAGGGAGATATTTTTTGTTTTGCTGCGTACTTGGCATTTGTGACTTGGAGTAAGTTTTGAATGCTTTTTCCTTCGATGTTAGATGCTTCCTGTACTTTTGTTTGTTCCAAATCAAGTTCCATCAGCTCTTCCTCATGACCACAACGCGAGTCATCATTATTCATACTTGACTTTTGAGGAGCTGGAGCATGGCTGCTTTCAGTTGTGTTAACTGATTGCTTTTCCCCTCCAAGTAAATCCTGGTTTGATGCACTGCCTTTTCTATTTTCACAGGAGATCTTCTTACTTTGTTTTTTATCCATTGCCACTGTGTTGCTCAATACTTTTTCATGCCCACTATCTATTTCTTTAATATCTTTATCTTCCAATTTGGTACTCTCTTCCTTCTTCTTTATTTCCTTGTTGCTGTGCTTTAAGTTTCTGCTTTTGTGACCTTCAGCAGAGAACCTTCTTTCTAGTTTGGAATTGCTTAAATCTTTATCACCTCTATGTTTCTCTTTTACGGATCCTTTTTCTCCAGAATGTAACTTAACTCTGTGACTGAAGTCTTTTTGTGATCCCTGAGTTGATTGTGTGCCACTCACAAGCTCAAACTCAGCACCACTCTCCTCAAAAACTTTGTCTTCATTCTTGGATTTGCGTTGCTTATCTGAATCATTCTCTTCCATGCTCTTATCTTTGTCTAGTTTCTGACCAGTCTCTTGCTTTGTTAAATTATCCTGTAATTCTGTTTCGGATGCTTTGAATTGTTTACTATGACCCTTTGACTTAGACTTTAACAAAATCTTGTCTTCTACAAGGCTCTTAGATCTTCGTCTGTCTTTATGAACACCATCTTCTTGTTTCAAATTACAATCGGAGTTAGCTGATTCTATTTCATGTTTATCTTCTGAGTAGCTTTCACTCCTTTTGTGTGATGCAGAAGAAAGTTGCTTTGAGGCACTTAGTGAATCCTTTTGTGGCCTAGAATCACTCAGGGACCTTTTGGACTTGTATTCTGCTCTTGATTTTTCTGTCGAGAGATGCCTCTCTTTTTTATTTTCCTTACGCAGCAATTCTTCGGCTTTTAAGGTAGATTCAGAAATACTTTTTCCCTCTTTTCCTGTTATTGATATTTTCCGTTCACTTCGGTGTTTACTTTTTCTTTCAGATTTGTCATCTGAGGAAACCTTTATTTGTTGATTATGTTTCTGACCACCATCCTCTCCTTTCAAACTCCTCTCAAATGAATGGAGTTCAGCATCTTCACTTGACTTGTGAATACCATCTCCTTTATATTTGTGTTTTAAAGAAAGTTTTTCTTCTAAAGTTGTTCTTTCCTTTTCACTTTTATCTCGGTAAGACTTGGCTTCTTTTTTGGCAGCATTTCTCATGTGTTGAATTTCTGTGTCACTATCTTTTTTGGCCTGTTTTTCATTTTTAAATTTCTGCTTCTGTAGTTCTTCAGTATTGACTTCTGCTCTATCCAGTTGTCTTTTTGGGTCCCTGGTTTCACTGTCCTGCTGGGCTCCTTCAGCCTGAAGGGAGGTGGAGGTTCTTCTTTTATGTTCTTTTTCTGGTTTAGAATCACTTTTGCTTTCCTCTGTTGAATGCACTGATTCTGAAAGTCTCCTAAGCTGTTTGGAGATTTCATTTTTCCCATGATTATGCTTCAATTCTTTGGAAGAATTTTTTTCACAGGTCTACAAAAGAAAGTTTTTATACATATAAGCAAATGTTACACAGTTCCTTCACTACGTGACCAAACAGAATTGTTAAAGGCAAACTCTCCATAAAAACAATACACCAGAGAACACTTAACATTGTAATAAAGATTCACCTAAAATATAGTTAGCAAGAAAATGAAACTTGCCATTTTCATTGCAACTATCTGCCATTGTGGAAAAATCCAAAGAAACAGAAGTTAACCTTAAGCAGTCCATTTGAACTTGAGCATCTTTTCTTTATAAGTGATTTTTCTTTCTAAAATGATTTAAATGGATTTTTAAATGGACAATCACAATTTCAAATACTCCACAAGTTATTTTAAACAGCCATCACGCTGTTTAAAAAAAAAAAAAACAGCCAAAAAAACAAAATCCACAAAAGATAAATCTAAACTTCCAATTGAACTTCCAGCTACCACTTTTCTTTTTTGTTACTAATGTTGTTAGTAAAAAGTCTCACCATAAAAATTCTCTTTCCTTTACTGTTTGACTACATTCAGTTTTCATTTAACTTCCCAGTGAGAAGCTTAAATAAATCAAGTTCCTCAACTCTGCATATAAAACACACTTTGCTCTTTTTAAAAACTCGACACGCCTCACAGAGTCAGGCTTTAATTATATGGTGTGTTCTACTACAACATGCACGGGCACCAAACATATAGACTGTATATTCTAGCAGCCACTAGAATTCAGAAAAAATTACTACAGCCATCTCAGACCACTAACCCAACCAAACTAGCAGTAAAAAACTAATTCATGAGAACAAATGCAACATTATGCAGTTTGGTATGGACATATGAACAAGTACTATTACAATTAAAAAGGAAGATAATGAGGTTTTTATTTAAGAGACACATACCTCATTTGTCTTTTGCATTTCTTTAGAATCTTCTTCAGATGGCTCATACTTCTTTTTGCATCCATCTTCAGCATGCCTGAAACAGGTATTTGGACAATTGAAAAAGGAAAATCAGTATCAGTCTAACATTAGTTTGTAAACTTTCTGCTTTTAAAGCTGAAGGAGAGAGAGAAATGCACATTACAAATATTGAAACAGAACACAGTCACACAAGTTTTGACTAGTCAATTTGTCCAAGCTTTTTTCTCTTGGAAAATTACATACACCAACTTCACAGATATCCTCTGGACATCCCTGCTTTACTACAGTCGTCCCTGTAAAATGGATAAGAAATCTCCTTGCCATAGAGAAAAATCCACTCTCCCCTTACTTAGGGGAAGAGAACTTTAAAGATACTGGTTTTATCTTACAGAAACTTGTCTCATTTAACCCGTACGTAGACAGGTATCTACACGTATACATACCTATGTAAAACATCAATTTAAAGACCAAGCCAAGCTGACTGACATATTAGATGCACAAACATCTAAAAGCTGTCCATCCTCATGCCTGTATTACCGTTCGTCATGTGAAAAGCCACATAAAAGCTGCTACTTCAGTCTGAGCTGCTGTATATTTAAGCAGCTGTAATTTCATTTTCTGCCTGAACTTCATGCTTCTTAGTAATAGAATTATGAGAATATTTTAAGAGGAAATTGTTAAAGTGGGTAAGGCTAACTGCAAAGGGAAGCAAACCTTTTCAATTTGCAAAACTGAATATTCAAAAGCTTTATTTCTTTTGACCAAATACATGAATACCTTGAATCTCTTTTTCTTTTTCTGCTCAAGGCTACTTTTTTTTCTAAAAATTTCTGTTCTTTAAGCACATCCTTAATGCTGGTACCAGTAGCTTTTGACTCAAGACTTCTTGATGAAGGTTCTTCTAAGTTCAAGCCACTTTTTCCTAAAATAATACACAAATGGTGAAACACATAAGCATGTCATCATATTACTGTTTCAGCTATTAACGTGACTGAAAGCAGTACAGAGAGTACTACAGTTTAGCAGAGAGTATTAGTTTATATAGGTATTTATTGTGTTAAAGCAATGTAATGATACATGAAAGACTATATGAAAAAATGAACACATCGAATTTTGTATAAATAACTTGCATTACAAGTTTTTCCTGTTACATCACTGTTGAAATGTTGCATTTTTGAGGGAAATGACTAGGGACTTATTACCAATATTTTATCTTGAATGTTTTTTTTCCAGAGAGAGAAAGTGAGAGAGGTGGGGGGTAATGTTATACTTCTCATACCTTTAGCATTTTGATTTCCAGTTTTCAGGGATTTTGTTTTTTCTGCAGCCTTCTGTTTACGTTTTTCTTCAAGTCTCTCTCTGTTAATTTGTCTTCTTAGGAGTCTCTCTTCTTTTTCTTTGGCCTGGAGATACAAAAACAAGGAAAACAATTTAACATTAGGTCAAAGAGTATTCTTTGACTACAAATGTATGTCTAAAACACAGAGAAAACAGAACATTGTAGCTTGAGGCAAACTATAAAACACACAGTCCTTAGAAATCATTATACGAGAGTTAATGGAATCCTCTAATACTTCTGTGAAGCGAAACTAGGTGAGTTCCAAAGAGTTCCATTGTTGCTTAACACTGCAGACTGAGACTATGAGAACTTCTCAAAGAATATATCTTCTTTTTATTTTATTTATATATAATATGTATATATAACATATAAATAGTGTATATATATTAGATATATAAAATTAAAAAAATAAATATATTTAGCCAAAAGAAAAGGATCTAAAAGCACTGCTGTTCTCTCTCGTGTGTGCTGATCCTTCTTCAATAGAATATAGTCTATTCTCATTGGCCACAGACATGCTACGAACTACCAATTTCATGGACAGCAATAACTACATTTGCAAAGAGATGATGTAATGAAGTAGCCTGCAGTAGTCAACACAAGCCCAAACTACACAAAACCACACTGAAGGCAGGCTGCGGGTAGACATGGGCTAATTTTTCTACCCAAATTGTCATTATATACTTTAAATCTACTGAAGAACAGTTTTTTCATATGTGCAGCAGTCCTCACTCTCCATATCAAATCACTCAGTTGAGAGAGAATCCACCTATTGCTGCGATTCTGCGAAGAAACGGCATGTAATTAGTAAATCCTCTGTCAACACCAAAAGACTATTCATTCTAGAGCGGGGGGAAAAAGGTGGCAAAGCGTGTCATTGCTTTCACCACCAGAAGACTTCAAACTATAACCACCAGAGTGCTTCCCTGGAGCGCAGATCATGAAATATTGGTGGAAGTTTGAAGGAGGGGCAGTTGTAACACAAGGGGGGCGGGGAAGAAAAATGAAGTGAGAAGAAACAGAAGACTCCCCCTCACAAACCACCACCAAACAAGAGGTAGAATCTCTGTGCTGAAAAGTTTAAGGAGCTAGAATGTGAGCATTAACAAAATTCACACTTACAATAGACTGGCGGCGTTGTTCTACAGTTCGTTCATCATCAGAATCACTGAAATATTTGGAGTACAGGAAAGGCTTACGAACATAAGCGTGACGAACAGGCTTGGCTTTCCCATCACTCAGCTCATTAGCATGAGGCTTTGTCTTACTTTGACTGCTTTTCTCCTCTTCATCTGAAGAAAGGTTAATGAAGCGTAGAGATATATTGATAAATTAGGGCAGTGCTTTCAAAGTAACTTTTGAGGAGTGAAAGACACTCAAAATGTATTAACAATCACTTATTCTAAAAACAAAAACAGTTAAAAAAATTAGATCCTTTAACAACAAAAAAAATCACTAGATTATGAAAACCTGAAAGGTATATTCATATGTTTGTGCACACCATTCAGCCAAAAAACTGCAATATACAAACCCCAAAATAAGCTGGGATACAACAACTGGGCTTACCCCCTTGCCTGTAATCACGTTGCCTTATTTACATATACTGTTAAGTAGTTAATACCAGATAAGAAGTCAGAATATAATTTATGTTATGTATTAAATTAAGCTTCTTCCCTAGATCAGAAAAATTTGTACAGTATTTGAGAATGTAAAAACTAGATAGGCTTACTGAAATATACACACAAAACACGTTGTTTATACTCATGTAAGTATTATTCAAGTAAAATTAAATAAACCTATTTCAATTTTAGGAGGGTTATTAGAAATACAGCAAAAACATTTGTGCTCCATACTGTACAAATAATTTGTAACCCTGAAATATACTTAAGGCTTGTTTTCATTTCACAAATATTTAGTCAGAACTGAATGCAATCTGTCATGTGTAAAGGTAAAACCAAAGCCAGAGAATATGCAAGTAATTCAGTGCTTCTAAATAATATGCCTAGAGCAGAAAAGATTAAGTTCACAGCATATTAGAGACAACATATTCAGGTACTAAGGCACTCCGTATTATGAAGTGGAAAGTCTTATTAACTGCAAAAGCCACATATCCGCAGAAAACAGAGTCTGAGGTCTGCTCTGGACAAGGAGAGCACAAATAGGTAACCCAGTCAGTGAAAAGATTTGGTGTTTGCAAACCCTTAAAGCTGCATCCATTCCTGTTCCTCCTACTGTGGCCAGGTAGAATTGGGAAATCCCTGCAATCCTAAAGCTCTAAGACTGACCTGATCTGCAGAGTCAGCTACAACCACTACCATGGGGTCACAAATAAAGCACTCCAGTGTTAAACCAAATTCATTGCAGAAGGGAGGGGCAAAAAACCCATAGGAAAGTGACACATTCATCACCATTAAGTTTTTTGTCGGCTACGAAATACGGTAGTACAAATAAGATTTACAATGTTTAGAGTGTATGAAGCTATTAAAAACAATATTCAAAGTATGTCCACTACTTGTCTTTTGTAATTGCACAAATACTATCCATTCCACATTCAGACTCCTTCTCGTAACTAAGTACAATAAAACACACCTCAAAGCCTCCAATTTATAATATGATGCACTCAACGAAAGCATTGCACATTCTTTCTTTCTACTTAACAATCTAATTATTTTACCATCTGATGTGATCTCCCCCTCTTCAGTACTGTCAGAAATTACAGGCTCCTCTTCACTCTCCTCTTCAAAGGAAGAAAGGTCACTGGTGTGGACAGAGCTGACAGTGATGTCACTGAGTACATCCATATCTGAATCTACTGACGTATTTTCTTGCAAAGGAAAAAACAGAAAGAAAGGGCTGTAATGCAGCACACTGTATTTGAGAAACTTTTCTTATCAAAATGATGATTTTTCCACTGAAAACAAAATTATCTTAAGAACAAGAAATAGGGAAAAAAAATCATAACGCCTTAAAGAAACGTTCTTAGGCTGACTGTGGTTTATTCAAAACAAAATTCACCCTGGGGTACAAATAGAAACTTAGAAACTTTAAACGAACACTGGAATCGTTGAGAGAACTTGCCAGAGTAAGGCAGATGACCAATCACACACTTGAGGAGTCAAAGCTCATCCGATTCCTAATGTGAGTACCTCAATTAAGGGAGATGAACCAAGACCTAGCGGTGGCTAGCTAGACAAATTTACCAGAACTAGCAAAGAAGCTACATTCCAAATACAATTCAAATTCACCTCTTAAATATGCTTAACCGCCCCCCACTACCCCATATCCATATTTTAAGGAAGAGCGTTGTCCACACCATACCTTCTTTAGTTTCTTTAGTGCTTTCAGTTGGTCTGTGTTTATTGCTATTTTTTTCTGGAACTAACTGTTTCACTGGTTCCGACTCTCTTGCTTGTTTTTCTTCTTTTGACTTTGTAGAATCATCACTTTTCTTTGAATGGTCAGACTTTTTGTCAAGTTTTTCCTTCTTTTCTTTTCTTCTTTCACCTTTTTCACTGCTGTCTGGTTTCTTGTCACATTTATCTAATAATTTATTCTTTTGATCTTCACTTTCCTGTTGAATTTCTTTACTTGTTTCTTTACTTGTAAAAGTCAAATTATTTGTATCCTTTGCTGAATTTTTTATTTCTTCACTTTGGCAGGGAAGCTCATTTAAATCTTCACACTTTGCAAATGTTTCAGACCCTTCTCCAGGAAGATCACAAACTGCTCTCTCTCTGTCTGGCAAGTCCTCCACGTTTCTCTCTCTCTCTGTGCTACCATCCACACTCTGCTGAGATGAGAGTCTTTTTGCAACTCTGTCATTGTTTTTGGGATTTGAGTTCTCTGTTGAAGCCCTGGCAGCACTTGCTTCTTGATTAAGAGAAGTTATTGTTTCCAAAATGGACATTGCATCACTAGCTACATTGCCACTAGGAGCTGTAGCAGAGACACCTTGAACAGTAAGAAAGAAAATAGTTCACCTTAGTTTCCGTAATTCTGTTCAGACAGAATTTTAAGCAAGTGAAAGGAAAAAGAATAATTATTTAAAATAAGTAAAAACTGAAAGGTTTGATTGATTTAGCATCTAGAGATTTTGGTTTAAAGAGAGAAAAAAAAAAAAAAAAGGAACAAGAAGTTGCATTCCTGCAGTGATTGTAATCAGATTACCAGAGATTCATTTTACTGTGACATACTACTGTTCCTGAAATCAGCTAAAAAAACCCCAGGGGTTGTCTATGGGAAGGATGTTCTCAACACAATCCTTGAGCAACTTTACCATTTGGATGATGACTCTGGCAAAGCACAATATAAAACACTGTAGTTGAAAGTCTGTATTTTGTACCTCTGGTATCTCCATAAATGACACAGAAAATGGACTCAGCATATTAATTGTGTAACAACAAGACTATAAGAAATACCCTGTCACTTTTCCATCTCCTTAGAAGCAACTTTGAAGATGGATGGGAAAGAGTTAACTGGACTAGCACTAAGAACTGCAGCTGGCTTGTTAACCCATGTACTTTAAAGGAAGTGGGCCTCACAGGAAAAGGGCTAGGATTTAAATAAAGGGTCTGGTTACAAATAGATGGACTGCTGTGGAGTCTCTTAGAAAGGGAAAGAATGGACAATTACCTGTAGGAGTGTTTACAAGCTGATACCAGGCAACATAAATGAAAATCATAAAGCAAAAGAGCTGTGTTTATAAACAAACTAAAGATTGGCTGATTTACAGCAGAACTTAAGTTCCTGAGAGGACCTTAGCCATTCACATTTTATGGCACACAGCAACTGCATGAAGTCAGCTGTCTCATAGATAATTTTTTCCCCGATCTACCAACGCATAAAAAAAACATGGATCATTCTCTTACAGCTATGTCTTATCTGATCCTATAATACGTAGATAGCCAAACCCCGAGACCAACTTTTTTCCCCTGTAGTAAACTGATCCCTTCTAATCTCAAGTGGAAGTGACCAAGTGACATGGTGGTACATGAAGACATCGCTCTTGCCTTCTACCTTTATACATACAGTAAGAGACACGTATTATGGTATGCTGCCTGGCGCTCAGCTTGTTAATACTGATGCTAACAATCTTGTGCTGGCAGCAAACCTAGTGAGTGTTTCCTCTCTCTTGATAAACAAACTTTTGTTAACAGACTGCTCAGAGAAATGGCAGAGTACCTTGCACTGTAACAGAAGCATCTGTTTTCTCCTCACTTGGAGCTGTACTGGGGCCTGCCTCCTCTTTGTGATTCAATGTGGCTAAAAATTCATGGACAGCTTTTTCCACCTGAGGTCTGAATGTGTGGTTGATCTTTGGGTCCACAACCTGAGAAATAATTCTGTCAATTCCAGATTCCAACATTCCAGACCTGAAACAAAGTTACATGAATACGTAATAAGAAAAATTACTTTTCAAGAATATCTTAATGAAATATGCTCATTTAGATGTCACGTAAACACTCTTAAGAGCCTCCAAGGAAGCATTAACATTTTCTGAGCATCACTTCAGGTATGTGTTTAGCCAGCTGCCTGTATTTCAACAGCTCCGAACACCTTATGAACTCAGAAAAAAAAATAGAGAAAAAAAGCAATCCAACTGCATGGAATCAGCAGAACAAACAGCCTGTTATATCACTACTGGTCAGCTTAGAAATGTTATCTAACTGTCAAAGCGACATTTGTGGAAAAGAATTAAGAAGTAACCTGATGTTATCAATTCCCATGGCATAAAACAGACAAATTATAGATGGCACGAGGGAAAACTACTAGACCAGTTATTATCACTCAAAGTTCCCCAATACAGTGTGACACCTCAAAGTTCTGCAGCTTTATAGAACACACCTAATCTTCAGTAAAATAAAAAAAAAAAGTAAGAGAGAGCTTCGTACCTCTGGGTTCTCTCTAGATTCCTGTAATCTTTTGTGGAACATATATTGCCTCTTGTCTTCATTGTTTCTTTAAAAAGAACCAAAACCCCCCAAACAACAATCGTTCCCCTCCCCCCCAAACAAAACAGCTCCTCAGTACCAGTTATCAATGGCATCACTACAGCATAACTGAGTAAGTTTGTTCCCAAATCCCTTGTTTGAATCAAATCAGTGACCAAACTCATGCTACTTTGAAGAAATTTCCTAATGTTTCTTATGACTCTAATTTTTTAGAAGAAAAACTAGAGGAACCCTCATGAAATAACATAACATCGGGTAAGCGTCTGACATCATTTCAACATAACAGCAGCTCTGAAAAACCTCTTCTCTGTCTAGCTAGATTTACATCCAGCTTTTTGTTTTGTGAGCTTAGCTTTGTACTTCACCGAGCCTAGTTTGTCAAACCCTTTTAATTTTACTTAATTGAAAACTTGATGATAATAGCAAAGATAGACTTTAGCTACAGTTTTACATCCCAAGCCAGAAACAAGCTTTCTACCCCTGCATCAACTTGGATCAGAAGAAATAATATATGCAGTCTAATTCTGACTAATACTGATGTTGAGTTGCTATCTGAAATAATATCACATTTTAAATGGTAAAAAAAAAAAAAAAAAAGCTTCTTCAGAAATTTCTGTGAAGAAAGCACACACTTGACAACTGACCTAGAGCCCCTGTCACCTCTCAGGGTACGTGAGCACGTTCGCTGTCACTTACTTGAGAACCTGCTGCCTAATGTTATTTCTCAGCTGGTTCTTGTTGAGATGAGGACTCCAGGTATGAGTTGCCAAATGATTGGAAACAAAGTTGTCAACGCGCTGCCTCAAATTCTGGTAGGCGGGCTAGAAAGCAACAACAGAGAGGTTGGACGGGAGGGTTTGGATAAGCCGTCAGCCTCCCGGAGGCCGGGCTGGAGGCACCGGGAGCCCGTCGGACCCCACCAACCCAGGGAAGGCGCCGCCGCTCCCTGGCGGCGACGGCAGCGTGTTCAACACGCCCGTATAGCTGGGAGCACTCCCCCAAACCCGCCGTGTCTCCACCGCCGGCCGGCCCACGCTCCCCCCTGCAGACGGGCACTCCAGCTTCGCCCCCGGGGCCGCCGAGCGCAGCCCGGCTTCCGCGGGCCCGGCCGCAGCCCCGCACGGGCCCAGGCGGCCGCTCCCCCAGCGCCGAGCGCCGGGCGCACTCCGCCGCCACCCCCGGGCCGGGCCCGGCCCGGCCTGCCCCCGACCTGCCGGAGCACCAGGAGGAACCCGCCGGCGGGGCGCCCGGACTCCCCCCTCAACCGCCGGGGCGCCGGGCCCGTCCGCCCCCACCTTGGTGTCCACGTCGGCCAGGCAGTCGCGGCGGAACTGGTCGAAGAGCCCCTGGCTCTTGAGGTGGTTGACGATCATGGAGACCAGCTCGGGCTCGGCCGCGCCGCCCCCCACGGCCGCCCCGGCCCCCGGCAGCGGCGGTGGCTGCTGAGGGGGCGGCGGCGGGGGCGGCGGCGGCGGGGGCTGCGGCTGGGGGTTGCTGGCCATGGGGGCGGCGCGGGGCGGCCTGCGCGGGGCGCGGCTGCCGGCTCTGCCGGCCGGAGCCCGCGACGGGGCTGGTTACCGAGCAGCGGCGGTGGCGGCAGACCTGACCCCGGAAGCGAAAGGGAACGGAGGGAGGAAGCGGCGGGCGACGGGAAGGGAAAGGAAGCAGGGGGGACGCCGCCGCTGCCGAGAGCGGCGCCATCGGCGCGAGGCGAGCACTGGCGGCGCGGCGCGCAGCCGCCGCGGGCCCTTTAAGGAGACGGCGGGGGGCGGGGCCGCTCGCGGCCCGCGCCTGTGGGGCCCCGAACCGGCGGCGGCGGGGAGGGGGGCGGCGGGGAGCGGGGAAGGCGGCGGCCGCGGCGGCCCTCAGCCCCCGCCCGCCTCGCCGGTTTCCCCCCCCAACCGGCCCCCGCATCGGTCGGCGGCGGTGCGGGGCGGTGCGCTGCGGGCAGGGCGGTGTGGGGGGTGCCCCGCCGCGCCGTCCGCCCGGCGCCGCGCTGCTGCCGCCGCCGCCGCACTGCCCGGCGGTGCCCCCGCCGCCCCGCCCTCGCGCCCCGCCCCGCCCCTTCCTGCGCTGGCCGCCATCATGGTGGGGGCAGCGCCGCGCGCTTCCTCCCTGGGGCGGCGGGAGGGCGGGGTCTCCGCGCGGGGCGGGGCGGGGCGGCAGCGCGCGGGGCGGGGGTGAGGGAGCCGGGGGCGGGGGGTGACTCCCCTCAGGGCGGCCGGTCGCTGTTACCGGTCGCTGGTCGCTGTTACCGGCCGCTGAAGGCCGCGTCCCCCCGGCCCTCCCTCCTCTGCTTCGGGGGAGGTGCCTGCCGCCACCCCAAGGCTGGCGGAAGGCCTAGGTCGTTACGTGGGGTCCTGTGTGTTGCCTCGGGCTCTCCGTGAGAGGCCTGGGTTGAAGCAGCGGGGTGATGATGCTGAAAATAACTTGAGTTTTAAGCGTGTTTCCTTTAGATTTCAATGTATTCCCACGTGCTTTTCTAATACAAGTGTTTTCAGGCCGTGTCTTGTTTGGCTCTTAGTAGATTAATCCCTTCCTTCATTTATCCCAGTGTTAACTGTCACAACTATTTAATATGCCACCCTGAAGTCTCCTCAGCAGCTCTTCTGAGTACCTTCCCTGCCGGCTGGTCATTCCCAGGCTGACCTGTTACGACTAAAACAGGACCTCAGAGGCAGTAAGCAAAAAAAAATCTGGAAAAAGATAAATTAATTTCATTATAGTTGGGACAATAAGTGAGGGGTAGTGCTGTGTCACTGGGTATGGTTTGGCTCTCCAGTCCCTTGCCCAGGTGACTTGAGCTGCTGTCCTAAACACGATGGGTAAGGATGAAAGGAAGTATAAAAATGTACTTAAAAATAGAAAGAATGAGTGGTTTACGGCAAAAGAAAAGGGACTTTGCAGTAATAGTGTTTCGGTCACACAAATTTTCTGGCACTGTGAGTGGAGATCTTGTCCAGCTACAAATGTTAGAAATTGCCCTCTGCAGTAATCATTAAAAATCAGTTTGATCATAAAGGCAAGAGCATCGGGATTGTTACTGCAGACTTAAAAGCAGGTTAGAAGCGTAAAGAGGTGTAAAGCTTAAGCTTGCCCCTGGTTTTCCTGCTGTAAAGTTAATTACTCCTAGACTATTTAGAGCTCTGCAGAAGGAAACAAATATGACAAGTATTTAAAAGTATTGTGAGATTTTTATCTCTGGATATCAGAATAATTTTAAAAATCTGGCCTCTATTTGTGTAGTATTTTCTACACGGATATCTAGAAGCATTAAAGTACCGAAGTTTAAGAGGGGTGGGGAACCTGCTGCTCAGAGCCTGGTACAGCCACTACTGTGGGGGCTGCAGACTCTGTGACATCTCAATACAGAAAAGTTTCTTCACTGCTGACTAAAGATCATGTAGCACTACGCAAGAAACGGCAGAAGCGAAGGGTGTCGGTAAATGTATCTTTAGATTTTCGGAAATTGTACGTGACTTACTGTGCTAGCGAACAAAAATTTCAGACTTTACTGGGAAGTTAACATTTTCAGAATTTTGTGTTAGGAAAAGACACTGCAGTGTCGTGGGGTTTTTGTTAGGGTTTGGTTTTGTTTTGTTTTGTTTTTGTCTCCCCCTGCTCAATCAAGGGTGGTGCAGAAAATAAGGAAAAAAATTCTTCTTTATTTTAACAGCATGAGCAAGGTAGTCGCCTCACAGAATAATATACTGTTCACACACAAGATGTCACGGACAACCTGGAATAACTGTGGCCTTTGTCTCAGACTGTGTCAGGGAAGGAAACATACTAGGGAGCAGGAATCCATTAATGAGATTTGGGAATTTAAGGGCTACTAGGGATCAGTTATGGTCAGTGGTCTGAAAGTATTGCAAGAAGCAGTCCATGCATAATTGATTCAACAGCTCAATGTGAAAGGTTGTTCTGTGTTCTGAATTATGTACCATCCCATGTTTCATGCAACTTTCTGAGTGTTGCAGGCTCGTTGGATATCTTATTTATCAAATAAAATATCTTTATCCTAAATACTGACAGAAAATGGCTTTTTTTGTCATCCGGGTCCAACTGAACATTGTCTTATGGGGAGATGCTCTAAAGGAAACTGGAAGCCTCCTGAAAATAAACAAAACATGAATTTGAATGATATCAGCCCTTTGTTGTCTGTTTGGTTTAAGGATGCTTTGCAGTCTTATGTTAGCTAAGATATGGTTACA
Organism: Rissa tridactyla; assembly: GCF_028500815.1. Taxonomy (NCBI): domain Eukaryota; kingdom Metazoa; phylum Chordata; class Aves; order Charadriiformes; family Laridae; genus Rissa; species Rissa tridactyla. The sequence goes on along the minus strand of NC_071470.1, from coordinate 25,838,214 downwards.
TGAAGTCTTGTATGCTAATAAAAAGATACATTATCTGTTGTTTGCACTATACTCATAGAATCATTTTGTTGGAAGGGACCTTTAAAGACCATCTAGTCCAACCTCAAAAATAATATACAGCTATACAAAGTATTATGAATGTACGACCGAGTATTAAGCCATCTTGCTGTTTTCAGTGAACTCACAAAGGAAGTTATGTATTTAAAAGTAACTGTTTCAGTTGTTCTAGAACTATTCAGTACTTGTAGTTGTTTATTTTTTACTCACTATTTATCCTTGCAGTTTACTGTAATTGCTGTCATTTGGTGTAGTTACTTAGTGATGCCTGATACCCAGTGCTAGTAAAATGTTTTTTATTTGTGAGATAATAGATTGAAAAAGACTTCTCAGATAATTAAGAGAAACAGCTTGGTGTGAATGCAAAAGGTTTGTTTTTTTCAGTATTTTGTCTTTCTGAGTTGAGTAATCTCCTTGTTTACCTTCATAGCCCCAGTTAATTTTCCTAACGTAAATTTCTCTTATCACTTGAATTTGCACATGTTTCATATCTTCCCTTTTGCTTGGAACAGTTCTTTTTCCAGACAGTCCTAAGAGTACTTCTCCTTAACTTTTGCTTTTTCCATATTCACCTAATTCCTTACATTTTCACTTATGTAAACAGTTGAATTACATATAGTGTCCGTTTGGCTTATGTCTTGCACTGCAAATGTACCTGCACTGTGTGCTGCTGGGGCTGGGAGAATATTTCATTCTCTTTCTAGCTCTTTCATGGGAGACTATTTAATTCTCTGTCTAGCTTCCTAGCTTGCTTTTGGTCCTGGAATCAGACACAGGGCTGTAGGGCTGGACAGACCCATTTCAGCCACTGCTGTTATGGCAGCTAGGCATGTGACTTCTGATTTCAGGTTAACATCTTTTTGTCTTGGGTTATGGTTGAATAATTGGGGTCATAAATGGAATAATTATGCCACCTCCGAAGCAGAAAATCTGCTCCTAAATGGTAATAAAATAACATGTTGAATTTGGAAATACTGGTAGTAGTGTAAGTCAAAATAAAGCACCTGCAATAGCTCTTTCTTTTTCAGACGGTGTTGCAGAAATCTTATTCTGTGAGCGCTTACCACAAGCATCAAATCCAGTGGCCAACACTCCCAACTAATTTCATGGGTGCTAATAAAATTAAATTCTCTTGAAGTCAGTTCATACTGTAGCTGATAAAAGAACTTGTCAGGTTAGCTGATGTTGTCTGTTTTTTCCAGTAAAACACTTTTTTTGTGCATTTTTTCCCCTCTATCCCAAAACCTGTTTATTCAGTGTACGCTGATAACGAGTCTAAATTTATGAAGTATCTGAAATCCAGGTGACTGCGGGATTAAGGAGGTAAAAAGAAGGCAAGAAGGTAAAAATTCTTCACACTGCATAGGCATGAAGTACTGATCTGAACAAGTTTGTTTTTGAAACGAGACGCCCGTTCTCCATGGTGAGGTCTCTGTTCAAAGTTCTGCCCTCTCTAAAGACAAAGTGTTGCTGGCAGTGTTGAGTTACAGGGCTGAAAATTTTATTTAGACAACGTTCCTCTTAAATCTCTGTAGTTTTTTACAAACGAGGGTGAACAGAAAGGGGAGCTGTTTAGAAGCAATTTGAGTTTTCTGGGAAAAAACAAAGACTTCACCAGGACTGATTGAAATGCCTGAGCAGATCCTTGCGTAGTAAAAGCTCTAAAGCTACCCAACACCAGCTAGAGATCTGCCCTGAATGAATTGCTCGTTTCTTCCTCTACATATGTGGTAAATCCTGTGCCTTGCACCATCTGTCTTACCACGGTTGCTCCACTCTCCAAGGCTTATGTTCTTTTGGTGTGTAGCTTATGTATTGTTTATTGTGGTACAATAAAACGCATAACCATCAACAGTGAATTGGTTTGTTGTCTAAACGTGCATCTCCTGATGTGTATTTCACATTTGCTTGCCCCTGTGCATAAACAGTGTATTTTATGATTGTCTCTAGTTTAAGAAAGTCTCACATTTTCTGATGTTTGCTGATACCGGATTTTTTCCAAAAATGGCAAAATTATTATGCCTAGGAGAAATGTCAGTAATCACAATCTAGTCCACCCTGTTTTGAAACAGCCGAGAAGTGGTGCCAGCATTGCTGAGGTTTTATGCTTCGTCGATAACAGCAAATGTGGCTTCAGCTGAGCTGTGGCATGAAATGCTCTGGTTGCAAGACTAAAATGCAGCCGAGAGAGTGGCTGTACCTTCAGTTGGGATGGGATCGGAGCCATGTCCATATCTTTACGTGGCAACAGTTGCGGTGGGTGAAATGCTCTTGGATTTCCAAGGCTGGAAGATAGGATTTTATCGTCTTTTCTGAATAAATGAAGAACATTTGGCTAAACTGTTTGTTGCTTAATAAGTGCTTAGGAAGTGCTCTTCCTGGCTTTACAACCATGTTTCTTTCCAGGTGTTACTAGTGTTTTTATTTGTTCAAGCACGTATATACATACATATATTATTTTTTTTTTCATTTGGCACTGGCAAGTAGGCCCTATGTAAAAGGTGATGCTTCATGGATTCAGTGTATTATCCAGTGGTGGAACAGCAAATGTATTTTCATTCAGTAGGAGGCCGCCTGTCCTAAGTGTTTTCCACAGGCGAGCCTTTGGCAAGCAAAAGGCTTGGCAGAAATGAAAACAGTGACTGGACAACAGGTTTTAAAGTGATGAAAGGAAAGCTTTTATTTAAACTGGCCTGTCGTGACCTTGTGCTGACACCTCTAATATTTTTTGGTCCCTTCAAAAGAGATTCCTGGAGCAAAACTAGAAAGTGCTGTGAGATCCTGGTTCTCCCACCGGAGCTGAGCAGGGTGATGCCTTCTTTAGTACAACGGAGACAGCACATGGTAGGTAGCTCCATTGGGTGGCTAGTTAGAGATACACTGAAGTGCTCTTTAAAAACACTAAAGTTTTCATGTTCAGCAGCCAATACTTTTGGTTGTATTTGCTGGGAAGATTGACTGGTTAAAGTTCGGAAAGTCTTCTAAGTCTCTTTTCAATAAACTGCGTTTTCTAAATATTTTTCATTGATGTGCAGAGAAATGAACTCATCTTTATTTATCTATCTTTTACATGTAAAAGTGTAACTTTATCTGAAAGGTTAGGATTATTTTTTGCAGTTTCAGAACTTCAATGTGATACCCCGTTTGCAGATGATGCTTTTAAAGTACATTATTTTGAAGGTACAGCTATGCCTCTTTTCCCTTTTTTCTCATTTTTTATTTCTGTCAAGGCCAAAGAATGAGTTCCTGGATCGACAAGTTTTGCAAGAAGATGAGCAGAGCATGCTTAGTGAAGGACATTTGAGAGCAAAAAAAGATTACTGTCACAAATAGCTTTAATCCATAGACTGGCTTGATTTTTTTTTTTTTTCTGTAACCAGAAAGAAATTTTCAATGGCAGGTGGAGCCTTGACCTGCCTGTGAGAGGAAAGTCCATCCATGTGGCCATGGCTGTGACTCCAGGTACAGCTCTTTGGGCTGCAATCTTGTCCCTTTTCCATGGTAATGAGGGAAGGGAGAGAGGCACTACAGCTTTTTTACCTCTTCACAAGCAATCAATGACTAATTGATGCAATATGGTTGGGATTGTTATTGGCATCTAAGGGTTCAGACATGTAATTCCCGCTAATGTGATTGATGATCTCAGCATATCCTTTTTTTTTTTTTTCTTTTTTGAAATGTAGGTTAGGTTCCTGCGTGCTAGAGAAATACCACTTTATTTCTCCATTCAGATGAAAAATGTCCGAATGAGTGACTGTCCTCCCTGTAATAGACTTTTTACTTTGCTGTTTGTTTTTGACTGGAAAATACATGTTTTTGCTATTTGTGTACAGGGAGACAGAGGAAAACTTAATGGAGGCTTGTTTTCCAGAAAGAGCACAAGAGATTATACACTCTTTCACTTTTGCTTAAATGTAGTTTTAATGGTAAGGTAAAATGGTACAGCTTAAACATGAAAGCAGAGTGAGCGGATACACGAAAGCACGACACCTTTTATATCAGCATTCTTTGCTGACTGCAGCAAGGTGAAATCAAGGTGGAGGCATTGCTTAAATGGGATGCATGAAGCCTAAAGTAGAGCTGATGGACTGAATTTTGCTTTAATTTATACCTAGTGTAGTTCCATTGAAGTCAGCAGGGAGATGGATCAAAGCAGGACTTTGCTGCTAAATAACAGGGTGCTCAAAATTGCTCATGCCATGATTTTTGCAACCTTGGTTGTAATCTTCAGGTGAAAATTAGAGTTATTGTATCTAGTACAAAAGTAGTATTTTCTGTGGAAAATTTTGAAAACATGGTTTAGGAAAATAAAATCAAAACCAGGAAAAAGATAATTTGGGCTTTTGACTTGTGCTTTTGTGTTGAGGGTGCCACACGTTCAGAGGAAAAGGGACGCTGAGTCACCTTCCAACAGCATTCTTTTAGGAGAGGTGGGGTGGAGGGAGGGAGCAAGGTGGGTCATTTTGTTGCTGTTGACCTACTTTCTGTGCTTGGTTCCCCATACCACTGGGCAATTACAGAACGCTGCCCAAAGACGTTGGTAAGGCATGAGTGTGCAGAGAAAGGGCTGGTCTGAAGGAGGTGTAGGTGGAACGCACCACCCTGCTGGGTCCGGCTGGGAATTGAGGCTGTGGGTTGGGTGCAGTCAAGGGTGTTCCCCCATTCCCAGTCCACTGCGGATCCCACTGGATACCCAAGCAGCGTGCCTGGGATCCTTGCCTGGATCTTCATCGAGCAGGGAGAGAGGAGGAGAGTATTCCACACCTGAGGCTGGTCCCACTGTAAATCCAGGTGGCATGCCTAAAAGGGAGCTCGGAGATTCCCTACCTACCCCAAACTATTGCACTTCAAGGCCAAGGGCAGCCCTTGGGGGTCCTTCGGAAGGTGGGACATGGGGAAAACAGTCTTCAGTGAAACAGCAGAAATAATAATGCTCCTTCAAAATCTTTCCTCCTCACCTATTGATTTGCACAAAGATGATAGGATTTTAATGTCTTTAAGATTTGTGCTTTTCTGCCAGATTTCATTAAAATTGGCCAACCGTTTCAACAGTTATGGGGCAAGGGCTGGAGAAAGACTGACAAATGGCTAAATAATTGTTTCCTGGCAAAAAAAAAAAAAAAAAGAATAGAAGCCTGGATCTGCTAGGATAAATTGTATATGGAGATAACCAGCTCTGAATATATTCGGAGACCAGCTGCTCTCTGAATAGGAACTGATGTAGGAGTCAGACAAGGGGAAACAATCCCAGACTAGTGCACCCGCTCACTCATGGTAGGGAGTGTGAGAAATGCAGAGTTTTCTATTTCATTTGTTTAACTGGAGGAAAATGGAAAGTCAGGGAAAAGTATTAACAGTATTAACTATGTCAGTCCCACACACTCAAGCATCCCGAGTTTGATCCTACAGTAGGAAGAGAGCATTTTTAAATGTGTACGAGAGTAAGCAATCTGAATGTATTGGTACTTTTAGCTTTTATTTGCTCCTAGCAAGGTTTGAAACCTTCCTGAAATGGAGAAGTGTGATGTTTGCCCCAGCAATGGGATTTGTAAAAAAACATCGAACATTTTTTGTGCTCAGTGAAAAGGAGCTATTGAGGCTGTAAAGGAGGAAAACAGCTTTGCAAGAGCCTTTTCCTCCTGTTTTAGGCTGGCTGGAAGGAGGACGAGTGGCCAGAGCACAGCGCTGCTGTCACACAGCTGCTGGACCCATCTGAGCATGGAGGGGAAGACTGCTTTGTCTGCAGCCTTTTCTCCAGACATTGCCTCAGGTATCACAAACCTGTCCTTTTTTTATTTTATCCCGTGGTCTTTGTTGCTGTGTGTTAATGATCATCACCTCACTGGCTTTGTTAATGTCATGAAGCTTGTTTTTTAAAAGTAGTTCTTAGGAGAGCAGCATTGCACTTCGGTGGATTTATTTTGTAGTTAGAAATTTCTTAAAGCTATCTCTATTTGCTGAAGGGTCTTTTAACCAGCTGTATGGTATGCTTTACATAAAAGCAGTTCTCATTTCTTTCTCATTATACACTGAGTTAAAAGGCATATTCTTCACTTTTATCAGTAAGGTGCTGGGAAAATTTTGGGCAATGACCCTCTCTCCTGTAGGTCGTTGTGTGGTGGTGGATCAATGAAAGGAAACGTCATCATCCAAAGTACCTGCTTGCTCAGGGTTCTCCGAACTGTCTTAGCAGTTGAAACTTCAAGAAAGCAGGTTTAGAAAGACAATGAAAGGTTTAGAGAATTAAATACAAACTGTATGCCAGTAACCCTCTGCTCTCCTCCCCAGCCTGAGCTCTACTTGCTTCCTTCTCCTGAGGACTCTTGGGCAAGAACCTGCTCTCCATCTCTGTCTTTCACCATTGCAGGAACACCCCTGTTCCCAGCTAGTGCCAGTAGATGTTTCTGTAGAGGGAAGGAAGTGCTTCTGCATGTGGCAGGGGTCAAGGTGTTTTTTGGCCTGCTGAAAGCATGTGTCTGAGGTTCAGAGGCTGGTAGCTGGGTTGCCTCGCCTGAGAAACGAGGACAACTCTCCGTGGCCCTCAGACTGCTGCCCTCAAGTGATACACACAGTGGGATGTTTTGCGGTGTTTGTTACTGATAACAAAATATTCCAGTCCTGCCAAGGCTGCTGGCATCAAAGGAAATGATCTAAAGTGGTTACGGTTTTCGCAGACTGAACGTCGAGTACAGATGGAAATTTATTTCTTTGACTCTCCTAAAGTCTGAAGTCCTTTCCCAGGACTGTTTGATTTCTCTTGTGAGAAAGCAGAGTCTGAAGTTTTCCAGAGTTTTGATTGTATCTACTTCTGTCCATTAATGAAAAAAGCACCGGCTTCCAACTCTCCCTCCACTGAGACAGAATAAGTAATTGCCCACGCTGGAGAAGGATACTGTAGTCTCTTTTTTCTTGCTTTCTAAAGTAACAAGGAGGGAGACCATAAAGCTGTGTAGCTGTTGAGAGTGCTAAAGGGGAAAGGAGCTGGTGCTACAAAGTCCTGCCTCCGAGCCAATCTGTTAGATCGTCCCACAGTCTGTCTGTGCATACAAACAGAACAACTCTCTGTGTCCTGCTCTGTGGCTCTCTCCTGGCATGAACTTGGGAGGTATTTTTTTCATCTTTGATTACTAAATGATTGTTAAAATCAGCTTTATTTAAAAACTAATACGAAAACCTCCCTGGCAAGATCTAGAAATGTTCCTTTGTCATTTAAAATATCCTTCTGTACTTGCTTGTTTCAGCCAAATTTGTGATTTACTGCTCTGCTTTTCAACAGAAAAGAGTCTGAAGGGACAAGATTATTGCAAATACGATGTACGCAAACTCCCCATAAACTAAAATCCTATACAGCATAACAGAACTTTCTTTACAAGCCTGCAATAAAATATCTCAAGAGAGGAAGGGAATCAGGAGAGAGATACATGAACTTTCAGAACTCAATAAAGGCTGGTAATAGTGAGTCTGTGAAATCTACTATTCCCGAAAAACATCTATAGCACTAGATTATGCCTTGACTTTCCCTGCCGCAGTTCCATTAATTGTAGTGGTAGAGTACTGCGTGTAAATCGGGGGGGGATTTTACCTTCCATATAGCAGAAGAAGGAAGGACAGAGTTGCCATATGCCAAATTTCTCACTTTGCCTGAGGGACGGATTAAAATAATTTATTAGACAAGTAATCCAAACCTCTGGGGCAGGTGAAAGTATTTCTAGATTCTCCTGGGATGTATATTATAGATTACTCCTCTGATATTAAAACAGTCAGAGTAACTGGGCCGGGGAGGGGGGGGGGCTTCCCACATCTGTTTCCTCTGCAGAGCTATTGTCAGATTCTCTTCCTTTCACAAAATAGCAAAAAGTCTTCTGACTTGTAATTTCAAAGATAGATCCTTCCCTCCTTCCTTCCCTCCTTCCCTCCTTCCCTCCTTCCCTCCTTCCCTCCTTCCCTCCTTCCCTCCTTCCCTCCTTCCCTCCTTCCTTCCTTCCTTCCTTCCTTCCTTCCTTCCTTCCTTCCTTCCTTCCTTCCTTCCTTCCTTCCTTCCTTCCTTCCCTCCCTCCTTCCTTCCTTCCTTCCCTCCCTGCTTCCCTCCCTCCCTCCCTCCTTCCCTCCTTCCCTCCCTCCTTCCTTCCTTCCTTCCTTCCCTCCCTCCTCCCTCCCTCCCTCCCTCCCTCCCTCCCTTCCTTCCTTCCTTCCTTCCTTCCTTCCTTCCCTCCCTCCATCTTGTTTAACTCTGGTTTAACTGCAGTTAGAACTTACTTCTCACAATTGCATTTTATTGAAATACTGCTCTGTGTAATTTTGATGCTATTTGGGATGGCTATTTGCACTAGCATATGAGCAAGCTAGGAAAATGTAAATAGTACATTAAATGAACAGGGATTTTGGATAATTTAAAAATATTAATTTTATGCTTTTTTTGGATCCTTTTGCTCATGGGCAGACAAAGGAAACTTAAATTATGGATACTAAATTTATTCTATATACTCATCTAAGCTTATTCTTCCATTCTTCAAACCAGCTCCCTGCAGACACATTTGTATAAACAGAAGCATGCTAATTAAAATTGCCAGGGAGACATGATCTATTTAAAGTCTCAAAGCACAATTTTACTTTTAGGCTTCATATTGTGATAGTGTAAAAGAGCAAAGTTTCTCTTCAAGGTTTAAATATAATGAAGTGAAAATTTTTGTTAAGTATGTGCTATTTGGCTGCATGCTGCTCTTATCTCTGCTAACATGCACCTGATTTCCTTTTCTATCTTGCCTTTGTTCGTTGTTAAATCTCCAGCGGTCTTTCATGTTTTTTAAAGGACTGCAAAACTCATTAAAACTTTGCAATTGTTTATTTCCTTGTGCTTTCTCATTTAACCCTCCTTTCACAGTTCCCTCAGTTTGACATAAAGTAACAAACTTTAAACAGTTCAGATGTACTAGTGTCTCTCCTGATAGTATTTACATGTCTATTTATTATAAGTCTATTTATTTCTTCTGGCAACATACAGGCTTAGATCTGATATATATATATATATATTTGTTTCAATCTAATACCTAAATTTTCCAAACAAGGACCACATAATTCCATTTCTTCTGGTCTGTAACAGTGGTCATCACTTTTTTCCCCAGGATAACAGTTCCTTTATGGTTTTTCTCTTTATGTCTTCTCCAAGATGCTGTGTCAAAAAAGTCTTACCACGGGGATGCTTGATGCTACTCAGTAGCTATGTATATTTGAACCTAATTTCTTAGGTCTTCAGAGGAAGAAGCTCTCCAGTATTTATATAAGGGGCACATTCCCTCCTGTAGCCTGAATATTTTGAGCCAGAAACCTGAAATTTGTTGTTGAGGGAAGTGTTCCCACATTCCCTGTGACAAGAGGCAGGCAGTAATCCACAGAGCTCATCCAACCTTCCTCAGGCCCAAATTCACCTCCACGACAAAGCTCTCCGTTTGTGCAGTGGTGTGTGACTTGCGCGTTTTAGCTAGCCTCTGAAGCGGGCAGAATTTTTAGGCCCTCTTCAAAACCATGTATAATAGCCAATTTGTGATTTGGTTGCCACTTGCTCCAAAATGGCAATCCCAAGACAAGAATCAACAGCTTGTTTAGTGGGTGATAAGTCTGTTCGCTGGTGGGGCAGGAGGAAGCAAGAGAGTAAATGAATAATTCAGTGCATACACTTGTGCCTTCAGCACAGAAAAGTTCTTTTCACTTGTAGCATTATTGCAGCAATGTTTTTTTTACAAGAATAAATTGTTTTCTGACAATTTGGGAACTCCTGTTTTTGCTTAATGTGTGTGAAGCTCATGGCATTGCAATGCCTAGTTCACATCCCTTTGGATTTGAGGTGTGTTTGTTCATGTAACTGATGCAAACTTGATCCAATTTACTTTATATGCAGCCTAAAAGCATTTTGCTGAAATAATTTGTTAGTAGCCTCTACCTACGTGCACTCCTGATCGAAGTATGGGGCAAATCTCTTGGTGTTGCTCCACATTAGCAGACATCAGCCACAACTTTTTGATCCTGTAATTCCATGATATTCTGACTGTGGTACTGATGCTGACTTAAGCAATTTAAGGAATCCCTGCCAACACAGGTTGCTCGTTCCCACATTGGCGTCACTGTTTTACCTGCCATCACATAACTATTAGTGGGTCTTTGGTGTAGGCCAAATTACTGAACTGAGCTAGGTGAAAAAAGTCTTCCCTCCTTCTGCAGGAAAGAAGCCTCGATCAGTTTATTGATTCGATTTACAGTATGGATCTGCACCAGGCAAAACTGCGTTGGTGCTGCAGGCACAGGAGTGGGAACATACAGCTGAGAGGTGGGAGAAAAGGAGGGACTCCTTAGGAGAGTTAGGAGTTCGGCATAGTTTCTGCAGCATGGTTTAATGCAGAGGTTAGGTGCTAATGACACGGTGCTAGTCCCACACAAGGTCTTTTGGGGCCGTACAAAAGTAATTTCCCTCCAGATGTGCTCTAACTTTCTTTGTGTGGCTTTGGCGGTGTGCTAGGAGCCAGGGAAACTCATATGGCCCCAGTCCTGTGTCCAGTGGCCTCTTGCAGTAACTCCTGAGTACATCAGGCTGGATTTTCAGTTGTGTGGAAAACTGTTACATTTTGCTTTTGATTCAAGCCTGAATGAAAAATACATTTCCGAAATCTGAAAAGAAGAGCATGCTGAAATTTATATTTTAGCGTTTATATTTTTACATGTATCTAGTAGTGTGTGCCATGCGTGCCGTGTTGAAATAGACTGTCGTGTTTCAGAAAGAAAACAAGGCAGGTATTTCCTTGATTATTTATTCTCTCTTGTCAATATGGAAAGGAATTAGCAATATAGCATAATGGTGCCCGCTCCCCCTGGTAAAGTAAGAAATTGTTCTCATGCACTACTTGGATATAGTCTGCTTTCCTATAGATTTACCCATAAATGGTTAGCTTTGGTGTTTAAGAAGATGTGAGCTCTGGTGTGAAGCTTCTTCTGTGGTTGAGGCATTTATAAGGTCTCCATTCTATGTAGATCTGGTAGCTCATAAGGGGTGACAAGCTGCAACTCCTCTTAGAGCACAAAGCGGGTCCTCTCCCCTCTCTGTCCCTCTATTCATTGGGAAATGCGGTGCAGCCCAGGCCTTGCGTTTCCTGGTGGCTATGGCTGCGCTGGCTGCCTTTGCAGCCCTCTCTCTGGTGTGGTGAGGAGCCTCCACTCTCGCCTGAGATGGAGCAGTGGTGTGCCCCTGGCTGTGGTCCAGCACTGCCTCCTGTCTCCACCAGCCACCTCATATGAGGCCCTCACACCACTGCGGGACCTCATTGATCAGATATTCCATCTCACTTGGTCAATCAGTGGATGAAAAATTGGTTGTGAGCCAGCAGTGTGCGCTTGTATCCTGGGCTGCACAGAAAGAAGCATGGCCAGCAGGTCAAGGGAGGTGATTCTCCCCCTCTTGTCTCATAAGACCCCACCAGGAGTACTGTGTCCAGCTTGGGGTCCCCACCACAAGAAAGACAGGGGCCTGTTAAGAGAGGTCTAGAAGAGGCCCACAAAAATGGTCAGAGGGCTGGAGCATCTCTCCTGTCAGGACAGGCTGAGTGTGTTGGGGTTGAGATCTTATTGTGGCTTTTCTATATAGAGAGGGGGCTTATAAGAAAGATGGAGAAAGACTTTTTACAAAGGTGTGTAGTGACAGGACAAGGGGCAATGATTTTAAACTAAAAGAGGGTAGGTTTAGATTGGATATAAGGAAGAAATTCTTTACTGTCAGGGTGGTGAGACACTGGAACAGGTTGTCCAGGAAAGCTGTGGATGCCCCATCCCTGGAAGTGTTCTAAGTCAGGTTAGATGGGGCTTTGAGCAGCCTGGTCTAGTGGGAGGTGTCCCTGCCCATGGCAGGAGGGTTGGAATTAGATGATATTTATAGATCCTTTCCAACTCAAACCATTCTACGATTTTATGATAATATGAGCTCATCATCAGCTGAAGCCGACAGAAAGGGGACCTGCTGGCTGAGTAGGTTTCTTGATCAGTCAGCTGCTTTCATCTGCAGATAAAGTAGGCAGCTTTGGGGTTTTATGAGTCTTGGTTTGGCTGGCGAGGCAAGTTAAGAGCAAGGGTGGGATCCGGACTCTGCTGAAGTCAGTGGCAAAATCCCCGTTGATTTCGGCAGAGCCTGGATTTCACTGCAAGTGCTTCTTTTTCCCATTCCCGTTGCTACCCTCCGTTTTGTCAGCAGGTGGCAATCTCTACTTTTCGTCTGAACTTCAGAAAAGTTCTGTGTGCACAGCACAAACTCTTCTTTTTATTCAAATGGCTGTTTCTGCTTTGCATCGGTTATTGTGACTGGGAGCTGGGTGAGATCTCATTCCAAATCTCTCTTAACGTTTAAACGCTTACTTAGTCATCACAGTATTTTTAAAAGCAGAACTTAGAAAGCCTATTGCTTTACAAGTCACAGTGGTTCCTTTCCCATCCCCAGCTCTCAATTACAGACAGAAACTCCTACAACTCAAAACTGAGCTCTATAAATGGAGTGTTGTGTATCATATCTTTTGCTGTGAACCATACACATTAATTAACGTGCCAGTACTCAGACCTCATAAACTTGCATGTTCCTGCATCCGGACTTAATGTCACTTATTAATATTTCAAATGAATCTTGTAAACAGATGATGGGATAAGAAAAAAATACAGGTATTTTCATGCCTGTTGTTAAGTGTTTGCCTCGCTTATTAGGTCCAAGCAATCTAACATCCTTTCCTTGTGGAACAATTGGCCAATAACATACCCAAGGTCAGCAAGTCCTTGGGCTCTCTGCTGTGTGAGTGCCACTCTTGCAAAGCAGCTGTGTCTAAGGCTATTTCAGTACTGACATGCCCTCTCCCTGCCCCATTCCGAGACCTCTTTTGCATACCAAAATGTATGGCAGTGCAAGGTTTCATATGAAAAGGAATGAATACTGATTTGGTTGCCTAAGCTTTGTGGGAAATTTGAAATCTCTTTGAAATCAAAGATACATATGTAAGTCTTTTCACAACAGGTATTTTGGTTTTAGCCTTGCTACCTGAGAGACACAGGCAAGCTAAAATACCTTGTTGGTTGCTTGTCTATTGGTAGTGGCAAGAAAAAAATAAGTTTTTAATTGTCTAACTGCCATTTGCTCTGGACTATAATACCTAGAATCTGCAATTTAAATACGGTCTGTGTTCTGACAGCTTGAGGAAATTTGATCAGTATTATTAGGAAATTAAGTTAAGTTACAGCTAAGTTAAACAATTATGCTAAGGGCATGCAGTCCACCAGAACAAATGAACCTGCACAGATTTATTATGTCTGTTGGTCGAAAGCAGAGTATGAAACATTATTTTTGTTCAGTTTAAGAAGTACAGTGATGGTTTTGTGGAATTGGGGTAGTTACAGTAACAGGTAAAGACAAAAGTGCAGGTCATTACATTTGCAAGCGTACCTTTCAAAGAGAGTTGCTGTTTTTAAGACCCTCATCTACTTTGTTTATGACCTGCCTATGCCCAGGTGTATTTCTGCGCTGCTCATGATGATACCTGAGCATCCACCGGGTAGCGGCCATCTGCTTTCACCACAGGCAGGCAGCTGGAGGTTTCACGCCGGAGCAGAGTCACCCAGGTTTAGGGTGAAATAAGAGTGCCATTATCCCCTGGCAGCCTGCAGAGGCACTGGGCATTGCGTTGCCCTTGAGTCTTCTTAGCTGTGATGGGAGCTGCCTTCCAATTTCCATATTATCCCTTAGGTAATTGTTCAAGGTGCTTAGGTGCCATGGTGACGACTTCTGCCAAGACAGATAAGTAGGAACGGTTGCTGACTTAAAACCAGTGAGCTACTCAGGCCTGGAAAACATGCTGTTCTGAGGCAGCACTTGAACAACAGATGTTTTAAGATACACATTTTGGCTGGAGAGGTTGTGCAGTCTCCATCCTCGGAGGTTTTCAAGACCCAACTAGATAAAGCCCTGAGCAACCTGGTCTGATCTCACAGCTGACCCAGCTTTGATAACGAGGTCGGACCTGAGCCCTCTGGAGGTCCCCTCCAGCCTGCGTGGTTGTGATCGTGCACATGGACTGCTGCATTGCCTCAAGGCTTGAACCTGGTCAAGCCCTGTTGTGCCTCTACAAGTCCTGGCCCTAAGACTTACACCTCTGCAAGTACTATTCACTTCCAAGGTGTGCTTCAAACAACAGCTATCCTTCAGTAGTTCTGTGAGCTGTTATCTCATATTACTGCTGGGGAAACCATGGAAAAGGCGGCCCTGGGTGAAGCCCCAGGAAGCCCTCCAGGAGGGCTGAGATCGGGATTTGTTAATGCAGCTGGAGAAGGACCTGTTTTCCCACCCCACATTCCTTTCCTGTTTTGTACTAGGGTGAAACCAGGACATTTCAAAGGAAAGATAAAGAGAAAAACCTTTTTTTCAGAATCAAGAATAACCAGCTGGGAAGGGTGATCGTGGCACATGTAAGAGACGAGGTTAACAACTCTGGGCCAATGACGCACACCACAGATCTTCTGACCTTTAGGTATTCTAGAGTTGCCTAGCCTTTTTCTAGTGGTTACCAGAAGTTTTAACAGCTTCTACCAACTTCTTTGGGTTTCTCCCCCCAACACAATATAGTCCGATTAAAACTTTTCCTTGTTGTTAATCTGTTTTTTTATCAGAACATGCCATAACCTCATCTAGTTGGAAAACACCAGCTCCTAATCACGAGCTGAAAGCATTAGGCAACATAGTCTCTTTCTTTTGGGAATGGCATTGTCTGAACTGTGTGGCTGATGTAGGTGGATATCACAGTTCACTTGAACTAGCAACTTTGGTTATCAGTGAATGGAATCCAGACACCACAGAGTCTAGCAGATTTTGCATTCAGTTGAATTAACATCCCTTAAATGCAAGTCTTGCTCTATTTCTGGTTCGCCTACAGACATTTAATGCTGTAATCATTTCCTTTAAGAGTAAAAAGACAAAACATCCCTTTTCTTGTTGGAACGATTTGCCTGTAATGCAAAGCATAACAATCCCAAAAACCTGCCCTTGTTTTATACACATTTTTTTTAATATATTTTCCTTTTGAATATACTCCTTGGTGCAAGAACATTAAATAAAATAACAATAATAATCTAGTAATCTTTTTTCCAGCAGTTTGTTCATGCAGTTTTTCTGTCTAACTAGTAGATCAGATTCAAAATCTATTTAACTGCAGTGTTTCACTTTTGAGATAGCATCAGGTTCCTCAAAGGTGTTTCAGGATGTTGTGACCTCCAACTAAATATGCAGTAAATGGCCACAGATTTTTCTCTGATATTTGGACCTAAGAAAGGCGAAGTGGGAGGTAATAAAACAGGCTCAGGCAGACTAGATTCTGCTGGACTTCTCTGATGTCACTCCTCGTAAGAGCAAATATTTAGTATGGTCCCAAAGTGGAAGCTGCTGGAGTAGAGCCTCCCTGAGGGAACCGGAAGGTAGAGAATATGACAACAGTCATCAGTGCTGGGAAAGGAAGTATCAGAGAGAGAATCAAATATTGTTCATGAGGCTTTTCCTATTTCATACCTTCATTAATACTTTTTTTGGAACATAGGGGAGCATGCTGGCTGACTGGAGTTGGGAGGCACTGTTCATCCAAAAAGATAAAAGGGGATATAAGATGGAAATGAGGACTGGAGTAAGAGGAGTGGGATGAAATTCAGTAGTTCAAAATGCAATATTATGTAATTCTTCTGTACTCAAGGTAGTTATCATGAGGAAATGCCTGAAGAAGAGATCTAGGCATACAACCTGAATTAGAAGACTCCAGTCTTCTAATATGAAGAATCTGTGAAAAAATGGTATGTAGTACGTCAAAAGAGGTGCTTCCAGTGGAGATAGGGAATTCTCTAGAAGAATTAAAGCCTGGAAGGGATTATGATTGTTCTGTATAGCTACATGGTTGTAATACTTCTGTGACTGGTTCAAAACATTGCTGTAGTTTTCCTTTAGAAATTATGCCATTGAGAACTCAAGCCCCATGTTTTTGCAGAAAGCTTATTAGAGCCAGTTGCCTGTGAAAAGGGAACAGATTTGCTCCATGACTTACTAACTATTCCTTTTTTGGAGCAAGTTCAGGAAACTTTGCAAGATGAGCCTTGCAGAATTTCATGAAAATTTCTGTCCCACAGGAGAAAAGCAGTTTGGCTAAGCATGAGGTTCATTAACTTTTGGGTGACCTTTTCACAGGAGATACATGGCTGTTGCAGAAGCAGGTAATGAAATGCTGATAATTTTGCAAAACCCAGAAAACATTCCATAAATGTGGCTAGAGGCAACAATGCGAAATCCGAAGAAATAGATTTCCTGCTTCTAACTTGTAGTTAAAAAATAAAGCTGAATTCAAAGACAAATCAAATTGTGCAAGATTATGAATATGATTTAAGGAGAACCAGTGTTGTTGGAGGTTTTGTTTTGTTCTTAGCATGGAGACACAGTATTTTCATTAAATGGATGAATAATAAATGGATTAACCTGTCAGGGAGGAAAATGGCATACTCTGCTCAAATTCTGCAGCTATTTTGGGGAAGGTGACAAATGTGTGAATGGAGATTAGGCTGTTTTTCTTTTAACCCTTTCTTCCCCCTCCAGAAAATGCCCTGTAACTGCAAGCAGAAGAGGCAAGGCAGGTGCCTACAGAAGGGTGGGGATAACTGTGCATGTGTGGGTTTTCTTTTAGTGGGAGCACTTGCCTGTAAATAGGAGGTGATATACCAAGTAACCCGGGATTCCCGGAGCACAGGAACAGAGCACGCAGTGCTAGGGCACATTTGATTATGTCCTCCTTGAGAAGAGCCTCACAGAACTCATCTTTTGGTGGGGTTTGCCAATGACGTGTCTAGTAATGCAGCCCAATGGTTAGTTAAAAATCCAAAAGAATGTCGGTTAGTTACTGTGACCAGTACCATCAGCAAAGTTGCATTTTCCATCTGAGCTCAAATGAACCAGAAATCATTAAAATATACCAAATGTGATACAAGGTGTATTTTTTTTAGTGCCACTGTTTTTAAGTAGAATGGTTATTACAACTTGAAGAAGTGAGACCTCCAGCCTATTTTTTTTTTTTTTTTTTGCAATGGGATTGGGAAAGGGCTGAGAATTTCCAGTCTGACTCATGAACATTTTTGTAAACAGCTTCTTGGGAATTAAGGCAAAGAAACACGTTTATCATTCTCTAGCCCAACAACAAGTTTTGAAGAGCTATCTTCCATCAGTGAAATTCCATTAAGGGCATTGTAGGTAAGTGTGAAGGCTTTGTGGGTTTCAGGTTGTCCTGTAGAGTTCAGATGTCTGCTCTCTACACAGGTCCTTGGGGGATGGATCTTTCTCTGTAAATTCCACAGAATTATCATAATAGAAGCTTCGTGTTTCCACTACCATAAAATGAAAAGCCGACGGCCTGATTATAATCAGTCAAATGACTATCATCAAAATACTGATATCTACTTTTAAAAGTTAGTCTAAAATATATAGCCAATAATCAGAGGTGGGGCTGAGCCATTGTCCCTCACCTCTGGAGAGAATTGGGCTGAAGCTCTGTGCATCAGCCTCCTCAACAGATGTTTTCAAGCACGAAAACAATGCATTTAAGGTGGGGGAGAGAGGCAAAGGGATTATGAAAATCATAGTGAGCCATCCTAGCTTCACATTAGTTATTTGGTTTACTTTTCCTGAGTGTTTCTGTGGGGAAAATGGCTAAGAAGCATTCCACGTGTCATCTTCTGTCACCAGAGCATTTCTGGGTTTTATTTGTAACTTGAATTAATTTTGGAATTGGTTATATAGCAGTAATTGGCCCTTTATAACATTTTCCCTGACTTGCCACTCTCCTAGGAGCATTTTGGGTTGAATTGGTTACAAAGTGTTAGCAGCCTTACAGAGGGGAGTTTGCAACTTCCACTATCTCCTTCACAAGTGTTTTTCTTGTTATATTGAAGACTCATAAATTTTATAACCTGCTAATTCAGAGTTCTAAATTGCCATCTCAGAATATTGAAAACAAACCTAACCGTATCCAGTCCCTGTGTAAATGCCCTCAGCCACAATTTGAGTGACTTGAATTTTCTTGGCAAAGCACAGCAAGGGCAAGTCTATATAGACAAATTCGGTAAATCTGAGCCTCTCTGCCCTCACAAGCGGGCTGTATGGCAATGTTAGTAGCCTGGGCATTGATGGCAGTGCTTTAAGCTTAGTGAAGGCGCTCTGTAGATCAGAGCTAGTTCATGTTCACACAATCCAAAGCTTTGCCAGTGAATTTCAGGGACTGTAAGGTAAACATGGGCCAACCATTTACTCTGGGCTGTGTTTGTACCATGTGTTAAGCCTCCGTTTGGGCCCTGGACTTTGGTCCAGCAACGGTGTTTTAACATCCTCAGATACAGGTCTCAGCTGGGAGGGAATAGGTACCTAATGTGTATGATGCAGATGTAGCTTTTAATGTGCTAGAAAACTAGCTCTATCCTGACCGTTGATGCATGTTTATAGGTATGAAAGGTGTTGTTTGCTTTCATTTCTTTGTTCTTTATATCAAAAACCAATTCTGCCTTGCAACCAAGGAGAGTATTTAATGAAACTAAACTGAATACTGCCTGTATTGAGTCACTCGCCAGATTAGACCACAGGGCAAGGGCATTGTCTCTAGTCCAACGATATGTAGGCTTCCAATTTTCCAATAGAAATAATTCCCAGTATCTACCAGAATGAGAAATACATATTAACTGTCTTCCCTAAAAGTTAAGAAAAAGACATACAGAAGATGATAATATGATGAGTACTATGAGAGTATTTTATAAATGCTTTGTGATGATATATCAAATGTCATTTGTGCATAGTGGCTGATACTGTCTCCTTCATTTTTAGGATACAGGTGGAGATGATCACAGTCCCCTTAATGTGCCTGAGCAGGGACTTGGAATTGAACTAGGAGTCGATGAGTGAATGGAGAATAGAAACTCATCAAATGCTGTGATGTCCTAATGGACAGGAGTTGTAGAAGACAGAAGAAAGCAGTGAATGACTGTAAAAACCAAAGTTCTAGTTGGAAAAGGATGGTGGAGCTCTGCTGTGTGTAAAGGGTGGGGGGAGGCTTTTATAGGTCTTGATTTATAGCAAAGAATTTTCTTTTTACTATCCCGTTACTCATGGTAGGAACAGAGAAAGTAAAGTTCATTTTCCTTTTGGAAGTTGTGTCTTCACAGCTGAGAATCCACCCTATGGCTGCCTGCTTTGTTTCCATGCCCTCTGATTCTCGTGCTCCAGATTGCAGCCTAGTTGCCTGGCTGAAACTGGAATTAGTCCTCTAACCACAAATAATGTCAGAGAGAATGGGGTTTTGCAGTGTAGTAAACTTACACAGGCAGTGCCAGATGGTTTTTTACAGTCCAGTTTGGCCCATGAGCGTTTGCTCGTGTGAGTGCATGTGTGTATTAAAAAAACCAAAACCAAAATCTAGTAGCTGCTGGTAACCGGACCATCTGGTAGCTGTTCCATCCAGTATAATGTCATTTACTTTTTTTGCTTTTCAAGCAGGTCTGTTTTTAAATGGCTTATTTTAATCACCAGAAACCACATATGTGCCAGTCAGTCGTCTAGTAGTTCCCAGCACTCTTCCCTCTGTGCAGCCTCCTTCTGTCAGCTGGGGTTTTCCCCAAGATGCCACTCACACTGATATCAACTTTGTCTTTTCCCCTAGGCATCTTCCAATTTTGCATATGTGGTGCGTTTTTTCCAGCAGAAAGCAGTTTCTGTCTGTATCTTTTCCTCTTTGTAAGGAAGAAGTCTATTATTGCTAAATACTCATATCTTTTAGCAACCATTGTTTGGTCTCGTTCTCTCTTAGGATGAGATCTGATCTCACCTACCCCGATGAATGCTTTAAAATTTTAAACAATGAAACCCAAGTTTCTCACAGCCTTCCCCCTGCGCAGCTGAACTGGTTACAGAGCTGCGCAAGTCCCCAAAGCAGGTGCATGGAAAATCATGGCTAACTGCCTTCATCAGTGGGGAAAAACATTTCAGTACGTTCAGTCGATCAGGAGGAAGGCATAAATGGCCGTTGGCTAGATAGTTTCTCCCATATCACCCTCAAGCATGCTGAGCACCTGAGGCGTCAGTAGGTGCCATTGTTTAACTATTTGTGCTCTTACCTAATGTTTTGAAGAGGATTCAGGGTCATGCAGGGAGTGGCTAAACTCAGTATGCTTTCCTAACTAATTGAACTATTTCCTCTAGCTTCTTCACATCTCGTATGTGCGTTTAGTGTCCATGAGATAGTGTTGTGACATCCTTCCTTCTGGTGGGAAAAGCTTCCGAAATGGGGCTTCTACTGTGAACACTTATGTTTGTCTTTCCCAGATACAGGTAGGGAAAAGGACTCCCAAATTAGCTACCTGTTTTATGTGTGCAGATGCCCTAGCTCTTTCTCCTTGTCTTTAAAAAGCACGGCAGATTTCAGATTCTGCTTATCCTTGAAAAAACACACTGCTGTTGTTAATATGGCACAGGGTGATCTCTATTTTCTTTTTCCTTTCCATCTAACTGTAATTTTTATTCGCGAAGTGCCGTGAAAGGGCTCGTAAACAGGGCTGCACCTTTGGTGTGCTCTCACCCTGCAGTATCCCTGCAGTCGGGGCGCTGGGCTGTGCGATGCAGAGGTTGTAATGCGCAGCGTTGCTGCGAAGGTCTGCTCGCTTGATTTAACAACTCTGCATTACTGGCTCACCCATAGGCGTGCGCAGGCTGTATCGGCCGCCCCAGTGTAGCTTTCTCAAACTATGCGATTTCTAAAAGTGAACAGGACGGATGGTGGGTTGAAGTAGAAAAACAAGAAAATGGAAGCCTTCATTTTTAGACAGTCTCTGTAGGATAGCAGGTAATAATAATCTGAATTCGATACTCGGCTAATATTTTCTCTCTTGTAATCTCTATAGTTTCATTTTAATATATTAAATGAGTTCTTTAGCTTAGTCAAGGGGTGAAACCGTGTACCGTTTTGGCATTTGTTCACATGAAATGCATTTCATAACACGCATTTTTAATGTGTGCTTCCTCTCAAAAGCTAGCACGACTGTGTGTACTCTAGCATTGCAAGCAAAACTAAAATACATGGTTGCAGTTCCACTTCTTATTTTAACTGTATAATATTGTATCTTTTCACGTGAAGACAAAGTTCATGTTGAATGAATGCATGATTAGATAATTATAACTTGAAAAACGTATCCTAGGATGGAACTGTATGAAGTCAGTTTTAGAAGCAGGCTTCTCAGCAACAATCTTCGCTGTCATTAAAGAACCATGGCATTACTATGAAACAGAAATGCTTTGTTTTCTTACTACTCACAGCATTGTCCAAGACAGTCAACTGTGATCAAGAAATTGGATTGGCAACATATTGTATCTATGACACCATACCACTATTGAGGCTGAAAATTATAGCTGATTGATTTACAGACAGGATTCATGGGTATTTTAATTTATGAAAAATATTATAGCAGTAACTCTAAGAAAAATACACATAGACTGGCACATTTACTGACATCTGGAAGAAATCTATGGGCACAGGTCCACTGCTTTGTACACTTGTGAGCCCTTGTCAAGCAATTGCATAAGTACATCCTTTTCATCAGAATTTAGTCCCAGTTTTAGAAGAGAAAATCAGTGGTGTGAGAAGCCACCTGTTTAAGAAATGTGCTCTCCTGTGTTTGTTGTATTCACGAGCACACTACCAGTGGTGTGTGGCCTTAATGTGTTGTCAATAACACTTTCAACAGATGAAACCAAATCTTCAATATCCACTTTAATAGGGAAAACTTAAAGGAAAAATATGAGGTTCTCACTATGTCTTTTCGGAAAACACGGTTGCATGCAGGAAAAAAGCAGAGTCAAATATGGATCTTAAATACACGCTCATGTAAGCTTGCAGCTCTCAAATGAAATAAAAGATCCTGAAGCAATAATCATGTCAATATTTGTTCATCAAATACAACTTTTTCCAGAACTCGGAGAAGAAAACACTGGCTGACATATGTTTGTTCCTTGGTGCTGATGGTTTCATTTACATACAGGCACTCCAGAATAAATGCAGCACTGTGTAGCAGGATGTTATCTCTGAGAAATATGTAGGAAGCAACACCAATTGCCAAAAAGGGATAATAAACTGCATGCGTTTCGGTCCTCCTTAAAAAACCACAGTGTGAGCATGTATCGTGTAGAAAATTTAACAGCGTAAGCCCTGGGGACTATATGTGGGACCTGTCAGTGTTCGCCATGACACTCTTTCAGTTGTAGAGTTCCTGGAGGATTAATTCTTTTTTTCTGCCTTGTTTAACTTGTATTTGTAACCAACAGACAAGAGGTTACACAATAGGCACCCGAGTGCTAGCCAAATACACAGATTTCGAACAAGCTCTTGCGTAGCAGTGTAGTGGTATGCAATGCTTCCTACCATCTCCAACTATCCCGAGGACCCTGCCTCGGCCTCAGAAACATCAACACATTCCTGTGACTCTGTTTTCCTGCAGGCAGTGCCAATCCCCTAAACCTGCATGGAAAGGCTTGGCACTCCAGAAAACAAGAGCAGGAGCCCACACAACCTATATCTTTTCCCCAAACCAACCTGCAGAGCTCCAAGGAAAATTAAAGGCTTTGGACCTCGTGCTTCAGACCTCCGATGGCTGGGTTTCAGTTTACATGTAGTGTTAGTTAAAGCTTTGTGATAAAGACTATGCTCAAGGTTTTTATGTCTCCAGCATAACAGAACTTCCTACAGATAAAGGTTACGTTTGACTGTGTTGGGAATAGAGATTTCTTGACAGACTGTCTAAGATTAGACCGAACACCCACAGGAGATGACAATAATCCCAAACCTACTATCTTCCTCCTCAAGTGCAAATCTTTGTACTTTTCTAAGCGGCATAATAACAATTAGAGATGATATATAAAGTCCTACCAAGACTGAACATGGAACATATATACATGTATGCATATACAATATCCCAGGGGCTGTGTGACTGCCGTCTGTCATGTCACCCAGGCACTTCTGGACCTTATCTAGAACAGCTGGAGAAATACTGGCCCAGCCCAGCTGGAAGCAGGACTAGAGGGGGTTCGCAAAGAACACTGTGAGTAATAAACAGCGTAAGAAAAATCTCTAAAGAAGAGAGACTGTAGGAATTGACTGTACTTACCTTAAAAAAATAAGACATGATATTAAGAGACATAATGCATGGTCTAGAAAAGAACACAGAGCAAGTGAGGCGGAAAACTCACCTGCATTCCCCAGTGAGTTCTTGTTCCTTTCCCACAACAGACCAAACACCCACCATTTTGAAAAATACTGATTGAATGTAACAAGAGCAGGGCCAGCAGAAATAACAGTGAGTGGGGTATACAAGGCAAATGTGTGGGCAGGTTAATAAAGACTTACCAGTGTGAAACAGCAGTGGAACTGACACTTGGAACTGTCTCTTTCAGTAATGACATTCGGTAGCGAAATTTTGTTTTATTTTGCGAGCAGCTAATCCCCATGCTGCAGGTGTCCATTAGCATTGCAGTGCGTTGCTGGTGGCTGCATCCCTGCTCTCTCCTGTATCTGTGGCAGATTCCTTCTCTTTCATCCCAGACCTCCTACCTCTCAGATGCTCTGTGCACAATCCCATTTTCCCACTGAACTCCCATGTTTGCACAGCTCCATGTTTCCAGACTTGTCTTTCCTCCCCCGGGACCCCACGCTCATCCCTCTCCCTGCTGTCATGTTCCTCACAGTCTGGCTCCCACTCGGCAGCGCCAGTGCTTCTGCTTTCCCCTCCATGCTCTTCAGTACCCCCCTGGCCCTCATTCCACCCGTGTCCCCAAACTGGAACCCTCCTGCTTTCCCCGTCCCCCCACTCCTCGGGGCATGTGTGTCCCTGCAGAGCCTGCAGAAACCCAGGGCATTGCTTATATCAGCAAATACATGAGAAGAACAATAAACTGTTGAAGGAAGAGGTAGAAAGTAGCACGTGTTACCTGCTCCCCAGAGCTGCCCCCATTCAGCCTCTTGGCACACCCCCAGGATAGTGGTGATTTGAAATTATTTTGTATTTACAGTGGGGTTTCTAGCGTAACGTGGATTGCTAACCTGTTGTCAGCCTTTGCATCAAAGAGGTTTCATTTTTGGATGATAAAAAATGCTGGAACAACTTATGATATTTCTGTAATGAGGTATCATTCTGTTCCACGTCCTGTGGCAGTTTGAAAGAGGCAGACTATCAGTCCTCTTCTGGGAAAATCCTACAGATATTGGTTCAGGGGTTTGTGTAACCATTTTACATAGTCTTCTGAGATTTTCCCATTGCTGAATCCCTCCTTGCAGCTTCATGAAGACTGTGCTTCACCCAGTTTGCGCCTTTCTGTAGTTTTTTCATCAGCAGAAAGAAATGAAAAAAAAATTTCTAGTCCAAAAGAAATGTAAAAGGAAGCATCCTTTATCCCTTTGTGTATAAAAAAAAAATACTATGCTTTAGAAATGTCTTAGTTTGAATCACGCAAGAAAGAGTCGTTCTACCCCAGCGGTCACATCCCTATTTCATCCATTCTGTGGATGGTTAGAACAAGGGGAGCTGAAATCCAGCATTTCTTCCAGTGAATTACGAAGAATGTCTGTTCTGAGCCAGCAAGCTATAAAAATGAGCAAAATGATATAAAAACCTATTAGAGGTAGCAAGAGATAATGACGATAATATCCATAATGTACTGTTTCTGCCACTTCATTCTGCATTAGAGACTATTGTTGAGAATGATCTGCCTCACCAGGTTCCTGTCTGTCCTGCTTCTCGCCTGGCTGCAAAGACTTGCCCGGCTCAGTGTACCGTTCACTGACCAGACACGGTAAATCAGAACTGCTCTAGTGAACCCACCGTGGCACATACTGTAGGTAGGTGGTACAAACCTATTTTTTTTTTTCATACAGCATCTGCCAGACAAAGGTTCCAAGAGACGAACTGATAGCAGGGCCAGTCCACGTGCAGGCCTGCAAGGCCTTTGCATCCCCAGAAGAGAAAATGTTCTCTTAAAGCTGTAATGTCAGCATATGCACCTATTTTACCTCTTTCCTTAAGCCCTAGAATCAATTCTCTTCCTACCTGATTGTTTCGTAGCGAGTATTTGCTAAGGGGCTCGGCTCCACAGAAGCTGGGCTTCTGTTTTTCTCCTGGGCAAGGCTATGGGTATATATTCCATGTAGCATGCATGCAGTAAGTATTGCAAACAAAAAAGGTTTTATATCTGTCGGTGTGTTGAGAACAGTAACACTGCGATCCAGGTATGTGTGCAGAATGTCCAGTGCAGCAAAGGCAGTGGATATAAGCAACAAAGCCAAAAAGTGTCAAGCTTTCTGTGCAGGCAAAATAAAGTCAGCCCACGTAGCAAAAATCTGAATTTTCCAGGATTTCCAGATAGCTACGATTACCGGTACTGACTGAATTTGCCAGGCACTTTGTCAAACTAATTTTTTTTTTTTTTTTTCCCCAAGTAGAATGGCCACCCCATTTATGGGTGGCCAGGCATCTCTGGAGAGGAGGAGACCATACCTAAGGTGTCACCAGACTGACAGCCCCCAAATAATCAAGGAAAGGGCAGAAATGAAGGAGAGAGTCTCCCACTGCTGTCCAACGTTCCTCAAAAGGCAAACTTTGCTGCTAACTGAAAATCAAAGATCGCCAAGCTCGCTCATTCTCTTGGCTAACCTGGTATGAAACTCCTATAGCTGTTGGGCAAAAGGCTTCAAGGACGGGACTGGTGGTACGGACATGGATGTTACCTGGGATCAAGAGCTCAGTGGCAGCACCGTACCTGTAAAATGGGCTGGATGAGGGAGCTGCACAAGTACTTCAGCTCTCTGAGGGGCCAGAAAGGTCCTAACTCACTCTGCCAAGATAAATTTGTGTTACAGAAGACAGCTTCAGGAGAATGCTTTTTATTTGCTCAGAATAGTTGGTTTTCAGCCCATATTTTATTGTTTGTTGTATGTCAGACATCCATTACTTTTATCTTATATGCTTATAAAACAAAGCACATTAGTTAAATTCCTGTTTTGCAACAGAGTAGCTATTCTAGTGCTGTTTGAAGTATTTAGTAAGCATTTGTAAGTGAAAATAATGCTTTTTGATGGTGCATGTCTCCGCTCTCATCTACCCTATGTCACGCAGATAGCTCCACGCCTAAACTCATAAATCCTGCAGAAGCTTGGGACAATTCAAAAGAAGCCTGTAACAACCCGAGAATAAGTGTACTTGGTTAATAGACCAGTCTTCATCTAGTCCACCTCTTTGTGATGCTCAGTAAAGAATATAATATGCAAAATACAATTCATTTTGTGTAGGATCCCCAAAACATTAGGGTAGCATAGCGTTAAACACTTAATCGTGGCAAACAAAGCACTACTAAAGGTACCTTAACACTGTAATATTAAATGTTACCATTTTAATGGTATGTATCTGAAGGCAGCATGTGCTTACTTCTAGTTCTGACGTAATTTCATATAATACTTCTGGAAAGTGGCACCAGTTAAGACCTTATTTTTAGAAGAGAGTAAAATGGAATGGGGAAGAAGCTTCTTTTTATCTCTGATCCAGCCAATTCTAGTTGAAAAAAAAGAAAAGTTAGAACAAATATGACCAGCTTTCTTCTTATTTTTGTAAAGTTCCCTTTATGTGTATTTTCAATTAATATGAATTAGGAATTTGAATTAAAATAAAAAATATGGTGTAATAATAAATATGCCGAAATCTGAGAAGTATTTTGGATGCTGGAAAATGTTTTCCTGTATATCTCTATTTTTTTCTTTGCAACAGAGTTATTTCAAATCCAGCACTATACTTGTATAGAATCTCCTGTAATGTGTTAAATTTTAAAAAAAATGTAATCAGCATTAAAATGTGTTTGACATTAGCATGAGTTTAGTCTGAAAGATAGTGAGAGAGAGTGTGTTCAAGGTTTATTCTGGTGTTATTTGTTTCATAAGCGCCATTAAAAATATCTTTAAGGTATGCTTCATTAGATTCTGTATTCATCTCCCCTAATTATCTGGATAAAAGGGTCTTCACCTAAGCTATGAATCCAGGCTGTGTTTATATTACCAGATACAGCACTGCAATCCTCTCCGTGGTCCTCATCCTCAGATGTCTAGTCCAGCCGCAACCCAGCTGCATTTCTTAGGGTGAAACTGGAGTTTCTGCTCTCCCTCTGCGTGTCGTGGCTGTTTCTGTAGGAAAATCTGAGCCCGTGGGCTGAGGGGGAGCCCCAGCATTTCTCCGGGCTGATGGCACAGCGACCAGGACTACAAGAGACACCATGGATTGATTGCACAGTACAGACATACTCCAAATCGCTAAGAGAAAGGGACCCCTCCAGAAAGTGAGCTGTCTGATCCTAAGGTCGGTGTCTGAGATGCATGGGATAAATTGCCCCCTGCAAGCGTCTCTCACCTTGTCTTGACAATATCCCCTTGAACAGGCACTTCACTTTCAGGCAGCTGAAATCAGACAAGTTGAAACCCACCCTGACTGAATACCTGTGTTTTTTCGGCGGCCCACTGAAAGCATAAAAGAGACAAGTGTGAAATGTGTGACTCTGCTGAGGTTTTGCCATTGGTTTTTATTGTCAGTGGCTCTCCTCTGAGCATCCCGGAGCTGGATCCTGAGAGTCCTTCCCTGAGAAATGGGTTGTGTAAGCGTCAGGGGTTTGAGCATGTTTCCCTTGGCAGCCCCCGTGAATGATCCAAAGGGTACAAAGGCTGCTCTGCTTGGGGTACACACTGCCGGGATGCGTGACCTTGTGGGGCTTCACCAGGGAGAGAGACAAGGGACCTTGCTGTGCCAGTCCTGCTGGGAATTAGGCATGAGCTCAGTGCTGAGCTCTTCATCCTGAGTGTAGTTTTTTGCCTAGAAGCAAAATATTAACATGCCTCGGGGACTTTACTATTTGTTAGCAGCTAACAGTGCCTTAGGACTAGATAAAAGCTTTGAAAATCTGTGTTTTGGGTGTATACAGCTCTCAGGGGTTGAAGCCCTCAGCTGCTTTCTGGGAAGCTCCTCCACGGCCGGTTATTCTGTCTCTTGTGTTTCTGCTCCATCCCTGCGTAACACCTACCATCACTATCTTCTCCCAGATCAGGCCTGTAGAAACTTGTTGGAGTCCTTATAATAACCTCTTTATATCTTTTGTCACCTGAAAATGAGTACTGACACTGCCTTTTACTGCTTGCAATCTGAGGCAATAAATCAAGTGCACTGTCACACACACAAATCCTCTTGGTTTTGTCATTGTCTGGCTTTTAATTCAGCCCAGACTGGATATTATTTCTGGTTTTAGACCAAGTACAGCAATTAGATGCTTGCCAAATTGCTAATATTTTAAGACTTGTAAATATCAATCACTGTTATTCTGGATAAATGTTATCCAGAATTACCAATGCACAAACGACAACCTTTTAGAGTGCAGAGTAGCTACAAGATAGAAAATACCATGTTTTATCACAGGAGAGGCCAGCTACTATGGGATGTGCAGACACACATCAGGGTCTAAAATTACCACTGGTTAAAGAGGATGATCTGATAAAACATGGATATTAGAAATGCCCTCAGTTGCTGTCCTGCTGGCTAAAGGCATTTCAAAAATCAAATCACTGTACATGTGATGTGTCAGGACTTCTGGTACTCTGTTTCCCTGTACTATTCTGCTAATGCCTGGAAAAAGTGGCAAGATAACGCCTGCAGCTATTCTGGACAAAATCCTGCGGCAGTGGGAGCCCACGCTGTTTCCTTCGGCGCGGCACTGAGCAGCTGCAGCATTTCCAACGCGTAAGATCCTACGGAGGGGAGGCAACACCTGAAGAAAAACGCAGCCTACGTATCTGTGTTTTCTTTGTCTAACTGAATCATAGACTGGATGTGGCAGAGTATCTGTTACAGGCTGGGGGCTCCTTTCATGTGTTCTTTTCTATCAAACGTCTGTGGAACAAGATTAATATTTTTAGCTGCTCTTTTGTTTTAGTTTTGAAGACATGAATCCTTTCAACACGATTTCTGATAGAATCACATTGCCTAATTTCCTGTGTTTGAAGCGACCTTTTTCTCTGCTTCTCTCTAAATGAAATTACTGCAAATTCATTATTCATAGCATCAAGACAGAGACCCAGTTGTAGAAAGTCATGAGGTTTCTTTCTTTGAAAGTCATTTGAAATCCTCAGACTTAGCTTGAACATACCAATATCTCATGACAGTGTCAGCAACATCATTCTAGAGAAGTACAGTGTAAGCTAACTTGGGGAGATTGGGGAAGCTTTCTGTTACGGAAATATATTTGTGACTAAGGTGATAACTTTTTTCTCTGCCACGGGAAGTTCTTGATTAAAGTTTCTGGAAGCTGCACACACTAGATAATCCACAAACGTGCAAATACTTGGCCATAAAAAATACTAGCCAAAAATAATTCTAGAGGTCAATGCTTGCTTGCTCTGTACCTGTGAAAAAAACCTAAATAGTGATTTCAGATGATGAATTATCATACTTCTCACCTAGATATAGATGTATTAGTATTCTTTAGGTTTATTAGCATTGTCAGGATCTTCAGTTTCAAACAAATATATTCAAAGCTGCTTGTTTCATACAATACACTGATGAAGAAAAGGAAATCTCACAAGTTTTGGGATTTCGCTCAGGGGTTTGGTTCAGATCAACAGCCACAGTCTTTGCATGAGGAATATGCAAGCTTGTCTTCTTTTAATTTGTTTTCATCTCAGGAAATATTGGCCATGTGATTTTGACTCAGCCTAGTATGCCATTTCCAGTCTTCTCATAAGATGTGATAAATGGAGAGAAACCGACTTCCCTAACTTCCTAGAAATTAAAGCTGTATTCTGATGTCACATCTACAGCTTTCTGATACATATATGTGTGTATGCAGCTTGTGTTAAGATTTTGTTGGAGAGTTTTGATGAAATGTGAAAGAAAGTCCCCCGGATTTTTCTCCAGCACTGCAAGAAAATGTGTCTTTATTCATTTTTGTAATTATGAAGTTAAGACTGTCTCATATGTGATTGTTTGTTTAGGCTACATGTTTGGGCTGTCTGAATTATTGAGGTTTTCGTTCACTTTCTAAGAAGAAAAAAAGTTCCAGTATCTCAGGCTAACTTAGATTCCCCACATCCTGGGTGAGTGATCTAACCTTGAGTTGGTTGAAGAAGGGGCACCATTCCATCAGCAGTCACTTCAGAAGTCCACTACAGTGATTTCTCTGTCTAGCAGGTCTGGATCAGTTTTGCAAATGTTTGGCAATAACTGAAGCCACAGTTGTTTGCGAATTCAATATTAGTTTGATTTTTCACTTAGTTCTGTTGCATATATATAAGTGAAGGTAATAGGATCTCTGCAACTTGTAACAAAAATGCAAAACTGATTTTTTTTTTTAGTATTTGTTGCTTAATGTGGTGGGTCTATGATAGCTGTCACTCTTCTTACTTGTAACATACACAAAGCCAGTAATATAATACAAAAAGAGTTAAAACTGGTTTGTGTGCCAAAGAAGCGACTGCTCATTTTTAATAAGCCATCTGTTTCATTTAGAAATTGGCTGTTTATAAATTTCCTTTAGTCAGTAAAATATTGGCTTCTTCTAGTAATATTGAGAAAAACCCACAGGACCCAGCTAATAAACTGTATTCTCTTTCCACTGTGAAAAAAAAATAATCACAGACGAAGAAAAATTACAACGTGAGGCATGGTTTTAAATATTTGTGGCCAAGGTGAAGCAGCGTGGGGTGGGAGGAGATGGGTGAGGAAGGGAGGGCACTACCTGTCCAGCCCCGAGGACAAACCACCCCTGGCACCATGGTGCTGGGAAGCCGTCATGGTTGGGAAAGGTAACAGAAAGGAAAGGAAAAGGGAATTTAATTAATTATACCGATGGTCTGTATTTCCCATGGTGCTTCAAGGGGAGATCCAGGGCACGGTGTGTTCGTAGGATGAGGCTTAAAATAAGTCGATGTTTTTCAAAATAGTCTCACTGCAATTGCTGGAAAAGTTTATTGTTATCCTGCCATTTCAGAGGGCGGCAGAAGATCATATTTCAGAGGTTATCGTCTGAGTTTCCGTGAGAGTTTTGCTGCAGAAAGGATACCGATGGCGTGTTTGGGAGGCCCCTGGTTTGTGAGGATTGTGGCACAAATGAGAGAGGGTATGCAAGACAAAACAGGAATATTATTTAAAGGGCAGGACAGCAAGGGCTATAAAGCAAAGAGGGGCTGCAGACAAGATGCAGTGGCTGAACGTGAAGTGTCATGACGTGAGAAGCTGTGAACAGATTGAACTCCTTATCAAAGGGAAAGTTGAGAGATGGCTTGAAGGAAGGGTGCTTAACGCATAACAAAAATGCAGGATGGTTCTTCAGCAAGGCTCTTGCTGAGGATTTTTCAATCTTGCTGAGAAAGGCATAACAAGATGGCTGCAAATTGAAGTTAGATAAAATGAATCCTGAAAGAAGATGTGGTTTCTTAGCAGGGAGAAAAGGAATAATTTATCAAGGAATGTGGTAAATTCAGCATCTCTTGATGTGTTTATGGCAAAAGCAAAGCACTTCTTTTAGAAGAGTGTTTAATCAAGCACTCAGAAGAAGTTATACAACTTGCTTGTGCAATGGGTTATGCCGGGTGGTTGCGATTATTTTTTCTTGGCTTTGGAGACGGTGAATATATGAAGTTCCCCATTTATTTTCTTCCACAGAAAGAGAATAAAAAACCCTGCATTGTCCCAGCATATTCATTGCTGCTGCTGTTCCACATTAAGAAATGCCTATAACCAAATGTCATTATTTAGAGTTTCTGACAGTTGCCTGCAGTAGTCAGAGTTTATTCCCTTTCAGTACAGATTTGCCTGGAAATACTTTGTTTGGGGCTGGGTGGGGGTGGCAATTATTGGCTCTTGGAAGTTAAAATCATTCTCAGTG
This sequence comes from Rissa tridactyla, assembly GCF_028500815.1. Lineage (NCBI taxonomy): Eukaryota > Metazoa > Chordata > Aves > Charadriiformes > Laridae > Rissa > Rissa tridactyla. The sequence goes on along the minus strand of NC_071470.1, from coordinate 25,806,134 downwards.
GTCGGTTTGTGCGTGCTTTCCACATGCTCAGGGGTCTGCCTGATGGCCATTTTTTTGGGGTCCTCCAGAGGAGTTCTTGCCCCATCTGGGTGCGGTGGTGCCCCATGTCCCGTGCTGTGCGTCGGGGCTGAGGGCTGATCTGCTCCGGTGCCAGCCCCTGGCTGCACGCCGAAGCATCACCCCGGGCACCTGCCTCCACGTCCGTGGCTGCCAACAGTGGGAGTCCGCAGGGTTGGGGTGGTTTCAGCTGTTTTCTCCCACAATCTATAGCACGAAGGGTGCTGTTGTTGCCTGCCCACCCTTTGCCACTCGATGCTCTGCCCTTGCAGGGTCGCAGGAGAATGCCACCAGCCTGGGGTGACTGGCTGGGCACAACGGCGTAGTCTCTCGTTTACTGAGGTGCTTGAGGCCAAACAAAGGTCCTGGACGAAGCAAAATTAGTAAAATGTTCCAGTTTTGCAATATAGGAAAGCAAATGAAATGATCTATTTTTCTGTTCTGGCCACAGTGAAGCAACAAGAAATTCATAACCTTTTAAGAGGTGTAGCGGCTGCGTAACAGAATATGTCATTCCAGTCCTCCTATAGAGCTACCTAAGATGCAGCAAAACTTACAGAAAGCACATTAGTCTGTTAACTGCTATAGGTTTTTGAAGTAATTTCAATGAAATCCTATTGGTTTCACTCTTATACTAGAAATTTCCCTAAGGAAATGGGTATTTTATTATGATGTTTGTCTTGGACTTTAAAGAATTGCAGTTTTAATGTACCCAATTACTTTTGTTATTAAAAAAGTCTGAAAGCAACCTGATTAAGATGTTAGAAAATCTGACTTTACTATCCAAACAATTTCACTTGGTTAGCAGAAAAATTTGGATCTAAATTTTACTGGCAGCCAGTAGACTGGTAATTCGGTTAAAAATAAGCAGGGAATTGGTTTGAGAAAAATAAGAACAAACTCATTTACTCTTGTCTCTGTACATTTTGTGCCTTAATATATTCTGATCTGAAGTTTTTTTCATTTGTTTCTTAAGGAAGCTTTTGATAAAACTCCTATGTTAGGTGATACTTTTGCTATTCTCTTGTGGGAAAAGTGGGAAATCAAGTTCAAAATTCCCTTACTGCAACACTTCTTTGGAAAGCAAGAAGTCAGGCAGTACCAAAAATAAGATTTTGAATGCTACCTTAATTTAGAGGTCCTATTGTTGCAGCTACGTTAATTTAAATACCTCCCACAATTCAGTTGATTTCTTTGTTGAATGTAAATCTTAATAAATCATGCCTGTTAATGTAGTCCATTAAATGAGATACATGACGTGGCCAACGTAATGTTCTCCTAGGAACACTGGATGGAACCTTGGCCCCATGGAAGTCAGTGGGAGTCGTGCCACTGGCTTCAGCAGGTCCAGGTTTTTCACATCAGTTTTGAATGTGCGTGACTAGTGTGCTTGATTTTCAACCGTAATGTTTGGTTTTGCACTTACATTGGAAAAGAACATTTTAAATCCTATCAGGAAGGAAGCCAATGCATGTTCTTAAACCTTTGGTATTATTTCCTTTGGAAGAGCTAGACAGAGAATAATATATTTTTTTTTTCTTTATCTGATGGCAATATGCTGTACTGAAATGAAAAGCATTTCAACCTGAATTCAATTTTATGTTTTCATATGTGTGCGTTTGTGAGTGTGTGTATACTACTGACGTTATTTCCTATTGACTTAAGATAGAGTTAAATATGGGTGACAGGCACGATAGGACTTTTCTTTGCAAACCTTTGCCCATTAGGAATTGAAGGCTGGTAAGAAAATCTCTCACTTCTTCAGTTCCTTTTTGGTCTCTGGAAATTCACAGCAGATGGCCCCAGTTCTCCTCTCATTTACACCATTCTGACTTCACTAATTTAGGTCATAGTAAATCCTGATTATCTAGCTATGAAAAAGGGATCAGGACCAGCATTTTGGCAACTGGCTCTGACTATAAAAACAAGCACTCGGCACAAAGGAGCAGGTTGTGGCTCTAATAAAACCTGTGGGATTTTTGCTGCCTGCTTCACTGGAATTAGGAAGTCACCAAAATGTACTGGGGTTCTTCCATAGTAACCTCTGCTTGCTTTCTGGTAATGAGTGATGGATGGGATATCCCAGAGGAACAGAAAATGAAAAGAGACATCACGTGGCGGTTGTAGAGCAATCTGATGTACTTGGTGTTTGCAACCTTTGCAAAAGTGTTTCTTTTTTTGCGTGATTTTTCACTGCTACTGCAACTTCTGTGAGGGAAGAGTAATGAAATCTATGCCCAGCGTACCATAGGCAAAGACCTGATCTGACAAAACAGAACAGCAGATTTAATTTCCATTTTGTGCGAGAGATATTTAGCATCTCTGCTAAGCTATAATATGGCACTGTGCTGAAATCCATAAATGCATAACTTTCCTAAACTGCAAATTTATTTATACTGAATTTGCTAGGTTTCCATAAAATTGCTGTAGAAGCTTTGTGGCACCAGAACTCTACATAAATGCAATTTGCAGGTTTGTCACTTTTTCAGCTATATTTTCCATCCTTCTCATCTTTGTGTTATGGAGAGATACTGACTTTGTGGAATCACTGCAGAAAGTTATAAATGATGTATGAAATGAGAAATCCCTGCTCAGAGCACAGAACTTAATCTATGCTATTTGCTGTGAAAGTCAACTCAACAGCAGGCAGAAAAGCCCACCAAATCCAGAAGCTACAGACTAAGAAAACCAAAGCCCACTCTAAGTATTATTTTTTTTTTCACTTTGTACCTGGGATAAGCCAGGGCATGGTACTGTGGGCTGCAGAAGGTCACGGGGAGGGCAGGCATTCACAGCTCAGATGTGCTGAGATGTTCTGCAGAGGCGGTGGGTTGAGGAGACCATCTTTAGCTGAGCAAGAGGCTTCTGTGCCTGCGCTTAAAAGGGGGGGGGGGGCTTACAGGGGAAGAGACTGTGCTGGAGAAGATGAAACGGGCTTAATTCAGTCCTACGCGTGCCCAAACTGCTCAAGTCAGGCAGTTTTGCGATTGGCTTCAGTGGGAGCAGGACTGTATTTTGACCACGGCAGCTATTTCCATGCTATAGGCCCATTCTTGCAGCTTGCTGTGGCATAGATTTGCCCAAGTGTGGGAGAACCTGATCTTGGAAGAAAGCCACTGCACGGGCACTAATGAAACAACATTATAAAACCCCCCAGGATTTTGTAAATCGAGTGCTCAGTCCTTGTGCACGTAACGTTCCCAGCACCTGTGCGGGACCCCTGCTCATCACACTGTAGTTTATCTCACCTTGTTGGGCCAGAGGTGACGCTGCAGCGTGCACAGAAACCACAGCAATTGCTGTCATCCTGTGGGATCCAGCCCCTTGGAGAAGTGCATGCTAGAAAAGCAAAAAGTAATCCTGAAAGGATGCAGTGATTTCCCTCTCCTCACCCATTCGAGATTTTTTCAGACTCCTGCCTAAAAGCTACATTTTTGGACTGGGGTGGGGGAGGTTACTGCTTTTCGGTTGTGTCTTTCTATAAAGAAGGTAATTTTTGCAGTTGTTGTCTGAAACTCTGTTTTCCATGAAAATTGCTTTGGCAGAAAGGTAAATTAGCCCTGCCTATGAATAGGAAACAATCAGTCGTTTTGCAGTACAAGCAGTGTGCAAATAGCTTCAGTGGTTCCTACGAAACAAATGTCTCTGCCAAACATTTGCAGTGGAGAATACAATATACAGGTAACAGCAAGCCTTGGCTTATCCCACTATTAATTTCCCTTGTCCTCTCTACCCCACCGTGGACTCACTGTCCGTTGTGGCTAACTGCCAAGAAGGAGAGCAAGGGAAACCTCAGCTCCTGTAATCCCAGAGTCATGCCTGGGCGAGAGGGAGAGAGCAGCGACCTCCTGGTTGGAGGCAGAAGTGCTCAAATTCTAATCCTGACTTTGGTAATTAACTTTTCTGGGAAGTCATCTCTGCTGATGTCCCCTGTATTTTGCTGCAGGGCCGTCTGCGGCTGCCGAGTCCTTCTTGTATCTGCTGTGCATCATGGTGCAGCCCCGAGTCCTGCAGGATGAAGTGTTTAAATGTGCGCAGGGGGTCAACTTGGAAAGACCAGGATTTATTTACAGGACAGTTGGCCTGCAGTCTGGCACACGGAGCTACTGCTTATATCCGACGTAAAATAGATGACTTGGCACTTGGCAAGTGCTACAGGTATTGCTAAAGAGGTGTTTCTTGGCTCATCCATCTCTTGCAAGGTGCAGAGGAACTGTGGCAGCTATATAAAGAGTTTGGGGAAAAATAGAGACACATGAGTAATGGAGTAGTAAAACTCAGTTCAGCTCCTTGGCACTTGCAAACTCACAGCCAAGTCCTGCAGCCTTAACTTGGGAAAAAAAATTATCTGGAGAAATCAAAGGGAGCTTTTTCTTAGAGATCCTCCCGACTGCCTGTTTGTAGCAGGGGTAGGTGTTCAGCAGTGAAATTCCGTTTCTTTGGCTGTATGGGCTGTGACTAGGGGCAAGTATCTCCTCTTCGTATCACAACTGATGCAAAATTAATCAGAAACGTAGACAATTCTAACAGCTAGAAAAATCTGCCATATTATTAAGAACAGCTTCTAAGATGCTGAAAAAAACTACAATCAACTGCTAAAGCACATCTTTGGGAACTGAAGTGGTTGATAAATGATCATTAGAATAAACTGCTCCCTGCTGTGAGGCACATCTCTTATTATGTCTGCTGTGTCCCTTTTGGCTTTCTCAGAGCATCATCAAGCATGGATTAAGGTCAAATAAATTTAGGATGAGTGAACACGACAATCTTGACTAAGTTTCCAAAAATGTGAAGGACACGATCTTGTGAGGGAACAAGTATTTGTTTCTACTAAAATACTCAGATTTCAGCACTGGTTCAGTAGACACTTTCTCAGGAAAACTATACTGACAACATCACTCTGTCAATAAATACACATACATTATGGTTAGAATAATAGGTATAATTATGTAAATATAATGAGGAATAATTATTATAGAAGTGGATATGTATCCTTCCTGTTTTTAAAGTGCTTTACTGTTCATATGATGTTCATGTTTGAAATTGTATCAGTTATATCACGGCTGGGGATGCTCCAGATTCGAGCAAGCAAGCATTGTGTTACATAATGTTATTCTTATGTTTATTGACTTTTCTCTTAAAAGAAGTCAGACTCCTAGACCAACCTTTTTTGCGTGCGTTTTTGTTTCCAGTATAATGTGGCTCAATGCCTCCTTTACAACCGTGACGTTAGTGCCAGTTCTAACTTTTAACTTAAATAGATCTTCCTCATGCTTATTCTTAGACATATTTCCAGAAAGCAGCCAGCTCTCGGTCATTGGCTCACTAAAGTCAGGCTTTTTCACCTCCTGTTCTAAAAGAGACTTTCTTCTCCCCAGATGGGATGATGTGGAGGCGGAGGAGGACGCCTATGGGAAGTGCCTTCAACAGCACCGGGGCTGAAGGAGGGAGGGCTATGGGTGCATCTTAGTCCCATCTCTGCACTGAAAGAGGATAACAAACCTGACAGCCATGTGGAGAGGAGAGTGCTGAGCAAACCTGACAAATGAAAATTGATCAGAAGACATAAGTTAGGTGCAAGCAGTACTGGTGGGAACTTCCACAAACCCAGGCAGGGAGGAAATGAAGCTTTAGAGAGGGAAAGAGAAATGAATGCGAGCGGGACAAGGTGTCTGCTGCAAGCAGAAAAAAACCCCACTGCAGTCTGTGCAATAAAGAAGAATGCGGTCTCCCCAGAGAGCAAAGCCTCCAAACGGCTCCCTGGGCTTCCTTAGCATGGGCAGAGGGACACTTCCCACGGCGGCAGGCTCTCCGTGCCGAGATGAAATCGCAGGCTCCCCAAGGAAGCCTGTTATTACTTGCAGCCTGTCTCTATTCTTCGGCAGCGCGCTGAATGCATTCTCCATCCTGGGCTGTTTTTCAGCCTCGCTTCTGAGCTTTATCTACCAGACTTTTGTTGACCTACGTATTTTGCCTTATCCTCTGGTTTCTCAACTTACGTTATTTACTGACGCACCGGTCTTTCTGAGAATAGAATCTGTATGTTTTTTACAGCTTTGCACACCAATCATATTTTATAATGGGTACCGCATTGAACAGTTGTTAACTGTAGATGCCGTTGTCTGTTCAGCAAGTTACAATAATTTTTTCTTCAGTTTCTAGTAGACAGAGTGATTAAGGTGTGTAGCTAAAATCTATCACATGCTACGGATAAAGGCCAATAATGTTTCCACTGTTTATCTGGACCTTTTTTTTTTTTTTACATTAGCAAAATCTGCTTTATCATTTTGAGCACAGGAAGGGAACTGGTGGCAATAAAAGCAGAAAAGGATTTATAGTGTGTTCTTCTTATAAATAAAGCCAGGCTGCTTTGCCAAATTATGTAAGACATGGCATGTTGCATTGTTCTGTTCCTTTCATAATCTATGGTGCCATATGGACTTAAAAAAATAGGACTGTTATACGGATTTCTGCAGTGTAATTGGCATTGACACTTATATTGATTGATTAAATGAAATAACATGCACAGTTCTGACAATCTTTACAGATTTGTAAGATTACAGCAGCGGTGATTCTATGTCAGCAAAAAACTCTATAGGAATTTCTAATGAAGCCACAGCCAGTTCATTAATATACATATGTTTGAAATTGCAGCCCTAACAATTGAGTTCTCTGCACTGAACACTGTAATATATATTGTCATGAGCTATATGCCCTCAGATCATTTCTGTGAATTACAAGAAAATTATGGACTGGAGAACATTTTATTATTGTGCTTTTCATCCAGAAATACAGCCTTTTGCTGATGAAAATTGAAAACACTGAAAATTAAAATGTAAATGCATTTATCAAAAGAAGAGGGAAAAATTGAATCCTGAACTTTAACTGCTTTTACATTTTACTTCTTCAAAAAGCAATTTCGATATTTACATCTCAAAAGCACAAGTAGTCAGGCTCTGTAATATCCATTTGGATTCTTACTAATAAGTGACTGGCTGTTTGTTGCTGGGGGTCTGAAGATTTGTTTTAGTAAAACAGCATTGAAAAATCTGTGTGTGTCTGTCTGTGTGGGTACGCGTTCTGAGAGACAAACAAAATAAATATACATTTATTTAGTGTTTCTCTCCTTTCTGTTAAATGCGTTGTTGGTGTTTTTCACAGGTCAGTGCCACATTAGGCAGGATGTGAGTTACTCGTGTCTTTGTAAGGAAGACAGAAAAGACAGAGAAACAGTGATACACACTAAAAGCTTCTTTACAGTGAGATTTAGCAGTTCATAAACAGGATAACGTGCATAATTTAAGTTTCATCGCTGCTGGATTTTTTTCCCTTCAGCTTCAGAAAAAAATGCATTGCTTTTTGGTTGGCATCCTGGCTTAACTGATGAAATGTTAGCAGTCCCTGAGAAGACGAAAATCCATATGCCAAAGATGACTGTGGGCTCAATTTCCTACAGCGGAAGCGTGTTAGATGTAGCATGGAAGCGGGTAGGCTATGCGGCAAACTGAGACAACATGTGCCTCTGGTGCTGCTGTGTAATGTAAGGAAATAAGAGGTTGACTCTATTATCTGGATAGAGACTTTGCCTGTTTGTGCAGTCCTTACTGTATACAGCGTCAGAATATTTGACTCCCTGTAGCTAAAATCCATCGAAATCCTCTACAAGTGACACATGTAGAGAACAGGTAAATCCTTTGTGGAGCATTTTTACTGTTCTTATAATCCTTTCTCTTTCTTAGCACTGGAAACGTATGGGGTTTTTTTTTTCTGGTGTGCATTTTCTGAACTCCTCCATGCTGGGTAACAGTGCTAGACACCCAGGGTTTAAATGACAAACCTCATGGACTGAAGGACCTGATGCCAAAACTCTGGCCCATGTGTAAATACAGAAGAGGCACCAGAAGAGCAAATGGGCACTGCGCTTCCTTCCCTCCCTTACACTCATCCCTAGTGACTCTGGGCACGTAGTGGGATGCTGGTGTGCTCAGACAGCACAGGTCTGCAAGCTGTTCTGTCCTGCTTCTCGCAGCCCTGCGCCCAGGACCTCCTGCCCCAGAAGGGAAAGAAGGGGACTCTCAGCAGAAGAACCACGTCTCTGGTTCCAACCTCCGAGTGACACTTCAACACAAATCATATCTCCACGTGGTTAGATAGAAATTCCTCGACTGGCCAGTTTTTACAAGATCGGAGACATTTTGAGCAGTCCCTTGTAAGAGCTGTTGGTTCCTCCTGCCATTGGTGTTGGTAAATGACCCTCTGGCAGGGCAGTGAAGAAGGACAAGTGCCAGTTTTGACGGACCCTCCCACCACACTGTGATAGGAAGGGGAAGGTAGCCTCGGACGGGGAACAGTACTGCATTGAGTGAATTCACGTACGTCTCTGCAGTTTCCTTCTCAGAGTGTCCTTGATTAAGCCATTAACACAGGCCCATTAATTTCAGATCCTCTGTCTTTTCTGTGCTTAGCTTGAAGGAATTCAAACTGAGCATCCAAAACAGAGTAGATGTTTTTGAAGGTTTGGTTCAATCATGTCTGTCTGTTTTAGTGTCCCCCATTGTATTTGGAAAACAATTTTTGTTTTTCTTTAATACTGTTAAATAACTTTCAAATTCTAAGGTGATAAGCAAGCGTAAGAAACTGACACAGCACTATACATAGCAAAATGGCCATCACAGAGAAATTGCACCAAGCAAAAGTTATTGCCTTTTAGGATCTCAGATACTGAAATGGTTCAGAATTTTCTGGGTTCATATTTCAAAGAAAACAGCTTGTCAAGTAAAGAGATTTTAAAATGAATATCTATTTATGCTAAAAATGTTCCTAGCATTTTTTTTTTTCAGAATAAAAGAAAACCCGGTTTCATTATCTTTCTTTAAAATAAGTTACTCAACATTGTTCTAACTTTTCCTTTAGGAAAGGAAAGGCAGAAAAAAGCCTTTATTGTTAGTTCTATTTACGTATCTGATTTTTTTTTTTATTTTGAAAGGAAAATTACTTCAATGCTTCAGATGCTTCAGACAGTGGAATATCTTGGGCTATCAAAACAGGATACAACAGTCACGATCAGAAACATTTTGCTTTAGCATGTAAGCAATTATTTCTATAAAATCATTGATATTCTTAGGATTTAACAGGCATGTTTGGTGAATTTATTTACATCTTTCCAATGTTTTATGCATTTCTTGTTCCAGTTTCATCTTTGTTATTTCTGTTCCCTTGTCTTTCTTGAATTTATGATTAATGTTTCTTTAGGCAGCAAAACAATACATTCCAGATCAAGAGTTATGCAAAGTCATAGCGGTTTTTTTGAGAAATAAAATGAGTCAATAAAATATCAGTATTCATAGCAAGTTTCCTCTCCGTGCAAGATATCTTGTAGGCAAAAGTTATGCTTGGACTAAAATAACAACTGCCCAAAGAGAAGAGAAAAATGGAACAAGCAAAAGGTGTTTATGGAAAATTCCAGTCACTACCTGGATCTGGATACGATTGATAAAGAGGACAAAAGAACTAATGGCATGGATTTAATGGATCAAGTTTCTCTTCTGCAGTACATCTCTTCATTAATGGCCCATGAAAAGTGAGGACCAAGAGGTTTGGACCAAAGAACTGCCAGAGACTAAACCAAGCATTACCTCTTGAAAGATTGCATCATTGATGCTTTAAATTAAAACTTTATTGCCATTGTAAAACGTCTGTGAGCTACCCAGGGAAAATAAAATATGTGGTTTTCAAAGAGCGGTCATTATTTTTTCAGCTAAAGAAGTGTCCTTTCCCCTTAGGAACAGTGTGAAATGGAGCCCTTCGTAGTCCTTCCTCAGCTGAGGTTCCTGGCCAAAGACCATTCTACCTTTTCCATCCACATCTGGTTCTTTGTTCCTTTTGTAAGAGGTGATTCAAACTTTGGGTCACATCCGCAGGCCCTACACTAACAGTAAAGTTAAAAAAGAACCATATTTTTTGGGAAAGCGAGATAGTAATTTTCCAACTGACCTAGGACAAAGATGGTACCTCCTCCTCCTGCATATAGCACAGGGATGCTGTGGGAGGAAAACCCTCTGCCTCAGACTGGCCCGCACCTATCTGCTCTACACCTGAGAGGTAAATACTTTGAGACCCAAATACCAGCATGACCCGCAGTGGTTTTGGTTGGTGGTTTTTGAGCTGCAGTTCACTAACGGGACTGTTCGTGGCTCAGTGACCATGGGTGGGAGGACTCGGGCAGGTATCAGTGGAGGGCATCGACTGCCTGCTCAACAGCCAAATATTCTTTGTTCGAAACAGAAGATAACTCAGGGGCATTCAGCCCCAGCTTCAAAATGTCGGTGTGCAAGGGAAATACCTTCATAATTACCAGACGCAGGGGCACAGCTCAGCTCCAAAGAACGACTTTATGCTGGACAAAATTGCCCTCACAGGCACTCAACCACAAGACCTCCTGTTTCTGAATAACAGAAATACTCTCAGATGAGAAATTTGGTCACCAGTAATATCCAGGCAGCTTGAGAAACAGCCACTTCTCTGTCGATAGCAGGGAATGTAGCATTTCTAGGTCTTCTGCTCAGGAATTACTGGGACTGCTTTCCAGGACACAGTATAAGGATCTCCTGCAAAAATGATGTAGGTGCCTAAAATAGGCAAAACTAAAGTGCATATACTGAAAACTGTAATTTTGAAGTTGTTTTCTCAGCTCTCACTCACATATGAAGGAAACCAAACTCCACAGCTGCCTGATACTATATGGTTTGGGGTTTTTTTTTTATTTTACAGTGAAAGCTGGATCACTTGTGAAGAGCCTTAGAGACTCCCTCTCGGCTTCCTGCCCCGGTAGAGATGGTTCAAACCCAAATCTCTCACCTCTCCCCCATAAGAGAGGCCCAACCACTACGATGCTGGTACAGGAGCTGGAGTGGGGTGTGAGAGGGCAGAGAGCACCTGTTTGTCTCTCTGACTGAAGCTGTTTCACTGTGCAGAAAAACTTTCTAAATTCAATAGATCAAAGAGGGACCAAGAGGGAATATGACTGTATCATCTAGGAGTTTGTACAGTCACCTGGCAGAAGGAAATCTGCATACCATCCTTGCTCCTACACATACCTGTGTGCTTTTATATGGAAAAATCATCGGCTAACATTAAAAGAAACCTATCTGACCCTATGTTCTTTGTTTCCACTTTTTGTTTAATTGGATTGTATGTAAGTGCTCTGCGTAGGAGGAGTCCTTATCAGAAATATGAAGCTTTTCTTGCTGAATGGAAAGATGAAAACATGCTCAATAAGCTGCTGTATCTGTCTCATGAGCTAAGCTCCAAGCTGACCTGATGATCCCACAAAAGAAAGAGCTGCTTATAAAATACGTCTTAATTGCAGAGAAGGTATGAAATCAAAACCAGTTGTTGTTGGTGGTGATAGCTCCCATGGATCCCTGCTACTATCTACAGAGAAAGAAAGTGCAGGCAGCCTGAGACACTACCTGCTAGTCTATGCACAGCGCACACACCTCAGAAAAAATTCAGAAGGGTAAAAATTCATGATATCCCTTCTCCCCATCTCTGTCTGTTCTGTGTCCAGCTGAAGCCTGACTGCACAGACGTCCTGGCTTATACAGACAAGAAATTCAGGTCTCAGTGCTTTGCTGGTTTTATGCAAAGATTTTATTCAGGCTCTGCTCCGTTTCCTAAATTTGAGCCTTCTGTGCTTTACTGATGTGCATTTACGGCTGGACAATTCCCAATATTGAGCAGCAGTCTGCAGAGCTTTTCATGAGGTTGGAAAATGAATCCGAAACTTAACAAACCATTGTTTATCTCATTATATGCATCTTCGGAGAGCCAAGAGCAACCTACGCAGTGCCACTGTTCTGTGGATTAATTCACGGCTGATGAAAACAGATTGTTCTTAAAAGCAAAAGCTCTATTGTCTGAATGTCCCGTTGTGCGTCTTCCTGCCCTGCGTTACTCATCGCCTGTAGGAATCACAAGACCTTCGAGGATGCGGCTGCCAATGTAGCCTCCGTAAGCACAGTACCCTTTATGCCTGGCTAGCAAATTTACTTAAAGGAGCATTCACTCTTTGGCTGGCACTTTTTTTTTTTTTCCATTTTGCTAGATGGATGAATGTCATGGCAGCCAAGGACAGATGAAGGTTTGAAATATTGCAAGCAGAAGCCTCTCGCTAAGATAATATAAAACCAATTTTTGCAAACATATTTCTGAGGAGGAAATAGGCTAGAGATTATCATGAGAATTTTTTCTAGCTGTAAAATTTTGTTAAGATGCAAGTAAAAAAAAAACCCCAACCAGCCAGTAAACCTATCAAACTTAACTCAGAAATAAAACTTCAGTCTTTCTTAGGACAATACCGTTTGAAATTGCTGCATCATTCAATTTTAAGTGATTTGCATACCAAATGCAAAAAAATGATTAACTGGAAACTTCCCCCCTCCACCCCCTCTGAGACATATGGTGAGACAGCAACAGAAATGATGGATGTAGTGGATGATTGCTTGCTGAACCAGTGTGTGAGAAACTATGCTAGGAATAATTCATGTCAAGATATGGTCTTAACTAAAAGACATATTAAAAACAACATCTTGACAGGTTTAATATCTTACATGATACACATAATCCATGACTTCTAAGGCATGTGATTATCTCAAAACATGATATTTCAGTAGAACTTCAATTTTATGAAAAGATCTCAAGAGATGCTTGATCTAATGTTAAATCAACCTTTCACAAAATAAAGGAAACTTGAAGTCATTCTGAGGTGTGGTAAGGCCTCATCTTTATCTAATACTGCTTCAAATCAGTAGCGATTCCTTGGGGAAAGTGGAATAACAATGGTATAAAATAGGTGAAAGTGACCCAATAAACAGGATAATAAGGCATTTTGTGTGAAAATACATTTCATATAAACAAAATATTTACTGCTTTGCCCTGCTGGGAACCCACTGATGCCAAAAAATATGCGATGTCTGCTAATATAGCAGACACGTATTTCACATCTATCTCTGTCACCTGTATTTTATCAAAGGGGAAATTCTACAATACTTGAAGTGACAAAAGATTAGGCTGGATGTTTAACAAGTATGACAATCAGATGATGCTAATGGGTAAAACTGGCACTGTTCACTGCTGTGATTAGCTTTCACGTGAAGAGAATCAAGTAAATTATGAAAAGACTTTGTGGTTGTTGTGAGAGATATAAGATCAGCAACTGCGGCTTATAAACTGGCCACTTGCTTGTACCTTACTATGAGCAGAGATCCCGGGTGAGGGGACAGAGGACTGAGCTGGGACATGGGGACAGATTGACTTAGTGCTGCTCCTGACCTAGCGTGGGATCCTGGGCACGCCAGTTTTCCCGTGTCATCTATTGTTTGTCTCATAAGTTTAGGAAGCTGTCCTTGACCACTGGAATTGTTACGTGTTTTGCACAGTGACTGGCCAATGAAATCAGCTAATAATAAGTAAAGGATATAAAATACCTTCTATTCCATAGCGGTTTTCATTAAAGGACAGCGTCCCTGAGAACTGAAATAAAGAGAGTTGGGATCAGCATGTAGAAGGGGCCAAGTAATTCAGCTGTATTTGATAAAAGAGATTATCAGTACAGGTATCTCTGAGGCCAGCTATAAAGAAGATTGTCTCTCTTGTCTCTCTCATCTCTCTAAGATGTGCATCTGCTTGATTTTTGAAATTAAATTGGGTCAAATTTAGCGAATGCCAGAGGAAAAAAGTCTTACACGTTCTGTAGTGACATGGAGCTTAACAGATGCTGACCAGATGGAAACAGCAATGTATTTTTTGCAAATGATCTAGTATTGTCAATTGAAAAATATGGGATTTTGTGGATTTATTATGTTCCCCTCTGAAAAAGCTTGCTGGTTCTAACCAGTGATGTTTTTATCTTTCCATAAATTAGGCAAAGGCTGAGATTTACCTCATGATGAAAGTAAGACATACATTCCTACAAACTATGAAAGCTGTAACATAAGCCCTGCAGTAATATTCAAAATGCCCAGTCCTGTAATATTGCTATTGTTTATCAGTTTACAAGTCCTGAAATCATAGAGTCCAGATCATAAAACGGCAAATAAAAATTATTTTCTATCTATCTACAATATGTCTTTCTATCCGGCAAGTAAAATCCCAGCTTCCTATGTCTTATATGAAAGGGTGATTTTTTTTCTGCCAATGGCCATCTTGTCAGCAGCTTCTTATTAATACCTATAATCCTTTTCTTTGATGCCTTCCGACATCTCATAACTTAAGGAGCCTATATTTCTGTGCACAAGGAGTTAGACATAGCAACAGAAGGGAACACAGTTTTTGTGGCTCTGAGGACGACAGTTTGACGGCCAACAGCCACAGCCCTTGAAGAGTCTGACTGACCTCTAAATCAGCCCTCAAACTTAACCGACTGCTGGAAAAAATATGCAAGACTCGCAAAGAGTAATGGGCAAGGAATAACGGAAAGGCAACAGACAACTCAGAAAAATAAATAAATAAATCAATATTTGAAGTTAAATAGTAGCAGACTAACTATAGATTGTTAAAGAAATCCAGAGTTTTAATCAAGGTGTCTTTAGCTTGCTTACTGTCAGATGAAGGAATAGTTAAATATTTATTGTTATAAACTTTGCCAAAATCACCTCTCTGCACTCGTACAAGAGATGAAAATAATCCCCATCCAATTCTCAGAGGGAATTTAGACATTCAGAAATTAAATTTTTAATCTGCCTTTGTGAGGAAATATCAATGTATTGTAACATTTGAGAAGCTAATTCAGTCAAACTACCTTTTTGATGTTTCTCTTGGAACTTGTTACCCAAGAATTCTGGTGTGCTACGGGAGCCCAGTGCTTACGGAAAAGAGATGTACGGAGTGCCCAGGTTCTCAGCTGGTAGGTGTGTGGCACTGCCTTGGCTTCTACTAAGCCTGCAGAATAAATTGCTTTACATTACCTAAGTGTCTGCTGACCCTAATTAGCTGCAGAGCAACCTGGGGAGGTGATTAGGCTGTGGGCAGAGGCAAGCACAGAAAAAGGCAGAAGAACCGTGGAGGATAACGAAGAAAATGTTTGTTAGTTGAAACTCTGCCATTGAGAGGGGGAACCTGAATGGCAAACACACTCTGGTTCATGGGTTGGGGCAATATGTAAAGCTAAGATTAGTCAAAAGTTTGCTTCATCTTTGAATTTCACCTTTAGAATGATTCAGGTCATTACTTCTTCCATGTGAAATAAATTGAGGAGTATCTGGATCAGTAACTTTTCTATTCCAATGTGCAAATTTTGATAATCTTTATTTATTTTATTTTTTTTTCTCCTCCTGAACTGTGGAAAATGACATGCAGGATGAGATAATTAGATCCCAGTGGTGAATTTTAATTCTTTTCAGGTTACCTTGCTGAGCACATGAGCAAACTGCAGCGCTTCTTATAAACCAAGGGCTAATAACCCTAAACAAAAAAGGAGACTCAGTCCTTCCAGCTGGAACAGGGTGGTTGATACCTTTTTGTTTAAGACCTGATAAGTTGAGATGGCCTGTTCTTTCACAGGTGCTTCTCTCTGTTTCAGGCATGTTCAACATACCAATGAATTTATAGGTGACCTGAATCCAAGCTCAAATAAAATGGGAAACAGAAGCTCAGGCAGCAGCATCTAAGCAGCGAGAAACTACCTTCCCATTTTGTTTCTGTTTCATCTGAGCTTAGAAGGCAGGAACAAACAGAAAGAGGTGAAGAAGTAACAAGGAATGGTGCAAGGGTAATGAGTTGCCTGTTTAATGCACTCAGCAATAGCTTGTAGCTGGAAGATTTCTATGAGTGCAGTGGATGTATTTCTCTGAAATTAGAAAGGTATAAAAACAACCCTTTGGTTTTCTAATGGTCCCGCAGGATGGGATACAGAGCTGAGATACATCAATAAAAATTGAATTAGGTTTACAGCTCTGCCCTATTACCTAATTATAGTATGCTTGGAGATATATGGTAATTTATCAATAAGGAGAAACCTATTGAACATGTTAGTCATAGGCTTCACACTGAAGACTATTTTCATTAATCAAGCAGCTAGATAGTTACCCACACCACTTTCCTTTTAAAGGAAGGTAAGTTTCTTCCACAGAGCTGGTCCGTCTCAGTGCCCAACCAGAATGTACATGAGTCGAGAAAAAAAAGAATATTCTTTGTTCATATGCAGAACACGTTTGCAACTTGTGTTAGTCTACTGACTCCAGCGAGTTTACAGCAGACTGAAACTTAGTTCTGCATGTTATATTCTGTTTCCCCTATTTGTAATGTGAGCAACACCAATCCTACGTATAAAAAGCGTTCTGTAGGTTGCAAATAAAACCACCAGACGCTTAGGGAAGGAGGAGTAAAGATTGCCCAGGCATCTTTACTTCTATCCCTTTGTGTGTGCTTTATGATATAGTCTATAATTATATGACTATATTTAAAAAAGTGATGGGTGGAGAAGAGCACGTGACCACATATTTATATGCATCGGCAGGCAAGAGGGTGGTTTTTGGGGTCAAACTTAACTGTGGCTTTTTCCGAGTGCCTAATTTTTCCCTAAGTTTTCTGCTCAAACGCTGTTGTGTTCTTTTGAAGACTTTTTCCTCTGTGAACTGAGGACGTGAGAGCAGCGTTCAGCCAGACACACCGTGGCTGCGCACCTTCTCTCTGCCATGTGATACGGACTGTGTGCTGCATCTGCTCATGGGGCGGGCGCTCCCTTCCCCTGTTTATTTTCCCCAGAAAATCCCCCACGGGGCAGCCTTTCTTGTCAGCATGCTGTAGGATGGCCAGTACACATCTGGGCGTTACCTCTGGTCCCTTTGCCATGATGTTCCTCTGGAACCATCATTTTACCTTGACGGTGGCAATCTCTGCATTTATGGTCTGTGCCAGGGATACAGAATAAGCAAGCTTTGCCAACTGAAAGGTGGTAGCGCAGCTGCTGCAAAAAAGTGAGTGTAGGGATGACAGTGAAGAGAGTAAATTGTTCGGGACACAAAATTTACAATTGTAATGAGGATTTGTCTGTTGACTGTTGCGGTATCATCCATCAGCTATTTCTGGCCTTAGGCAACGGCCATGCTGTTAGCCTGTTAACAAATTCAGTCTGCTTCCTTCTACTTTAGTTCATTGCTTTATTTTTGCTTCAGTAAGTTTCAGCACCTAAAAAAGTGAAGTTATAAATGGATGTGAAGCTTTTATTTGTGGGTGCTTCATACATGGGGATTCACCCACAAAAGTGTAAAATGTCAACTGCTAATTTATTTTCTTCTTACTCTTCTTATTTCATGTGTAAGGCTTGGCTGCGTAAATGAACCATTTTTCCCCCCTCTTTAGAGTATCACTTTTTTTTAAGCCTGAAAAAGTGTTTCCTTCTCAACTGCCTACCCCGAGGCACTGCACACCAGTTCTTCAGATCCATGCTCGTCAATTGCCTCCAGAGCCCAAAATCTTGGGATCATCCTGGTTTCTGAATTTTCCTTCTAATTTATCTGTCTCCTATGAATGCAAACTTACGTACCACCCTCTCTTCCATTGCTCATGGTCGTGGCTCTAAATCCGACACACTTATTTCATCGGCAGTTGCCATGCATGTACCAGCCCAGTGCTCAGCATTCACCCAGTGCCCAGGAGGCTTCTGGTGAGGACACCCAGCACCCCATCTCCTGGGCCAGGGCAGAGAGACCAAACCCCCCGTACCCTTTTGGGTTTGGAGAGCAGTGGAGAGAGGGGATGAGCCCTCCATCTCAATGTTTGAGACGAAGAAACCTCTCTCCACCCTCACTCTTTGAAGGCACATAAAATTAATTAAACATTAATTAGGTCAGAAAAAAAAGAGATGCACTAGCACGGTCAGAGGTGCTCGCGTAAGGGAAAGGACCCCTGTGTACCTGTTCTTCTTTCCAAAGCTTTTAAAAATACATTTAACCTGAAACAGCCAGTAAAACAAGCCCAGAATCAGTCTGGCAGCTAGGGCTGAAATGGAAAGCCACTTTATTTTGCTTTGTTCTTTTATTTTGCAACAGGAACTCTGCAAGGTAGACATCTGAGTAATATTTTGATTGCAACTTGATTCATTTTTATTCTTTCGTCATCATCTGCTGGAGGAAAATGGGCAACTGAGTGTAAATTTCTCTCTTGAAGATGGCATTTGCTGGGGCCAAGCCAATAGCACTGTGAGGCATGACTCTATAGTTGCATAGATGGTTTTACATTCATTAGTTCTTGTTCTTTTCCTTCAACATTTATTGCTGAAATCATTTTCCCAATTGCTCTAACAAATCATTCTGCTTCTCCATTAGCTGTAATGGTATTATTCTTCAATGAGAAAATCCTGCATATTTTGTAAGTTCTTAAATTCCTGCCTGTGCAAAGTTGGGCTGTAATCCATTTGTAGTACTTTTGAATTCTGGAGATCGAAAATACCTTATCCAGTGATGTGACGGTGGTGCTGGCTATTGTCTAACATTGTATTTCCACCTGGAGAACAGTAAACACTCATCAATAATGACTAAAGCATAGTGCTTAGAAAGCATAGTGCTTAGAAACCTCTAAACACTGGCACCTTCTGCAGACTCCACGTGACTAAAAATAATAAGAATAAAACAAAACCACTCCAAATTGTTTATCCGTTTAGGATGCTTAATGCATGCTAATTTTGATATTCCAAGGCCTTTTGTATAAGTCATGTTTCCATTTCTTTTTAAAAAATGTGATAAGCATATTGTTTATTCCTAATAGACAGTAACTATAATTGAAACAGCTACTGCAAAATCTGCAAACTCGTGTGCACGTACACGTCCATGGTCTCTAATTTCATCTTTCAGAACGGGTGTGCAGATGAATGGCAGGTACAGCGCCTTAGCGAGGCCATGTGTTTGGGAGACTAACTATGAAAGCAGGGTCTTGAATTTGGGCATCTTTTTCTTGAAAGACCTATGATTAGTTTTAAGTTTAAGCACGCAAAATTTATTTGTGAAGTTTTACAGTTTGGTCTCCTTTCTATGTCATTTCCAGCCATTTACAAACATCGATCACAGGAAATCCGGTCCTGTACAAACAAAAATATTGTTAATTTTTGTCTTGCTCCAAGAGCTCCAATGAGCTCCAAGTCTGCTCGTTTCTCAGCTTATGGATCACAGCTGATAGAGAACATTGACTGTAAGATGCTTTCTGGTGTAATTCTTTTACGCTGGAAAGTGCTTGGTCATTCCGCTAAGTTAATTGAGAAGGAATCTTCTGGTCTTTTCAGTACAGAACAACTCACTTCCACGTTTTGATTGCTTTTTCCCCTTGATTGTTTTAATTTAACGAATTTCCAAGTAACAGAAAGTTATGGTAAACCAGCATTACTGGTTCCAAGGGACCAGCCCACCAGTCCCACCCAGGGATGCTAGAGCTTTGTGTCTTGTCTCTGACAGGAGCGATATCAGATATCTAGGGAAAAATTTAACTGCTCCACTTCCAGGAAACACTTTGGTATGCTTTCACAGAACATTTTAGCAGCCTTTAGCAGTTTTCTGCTCAGAAACTTTGTGAGGCAGAGCAGGGATCTCTGTGTTGAACAGACCTCACCAGATTCTTCTGTGAATGTATTGAAACGCATTTCGCACTCATATGAACTTCTAGAAACTGCAACATCCTGCAGCAAGACAAACTCCACATAAAAAGGTTTAATTTTAATGGTAAAAGACCCATGCCGCTTGATTTTCTTTCAGAATTTATTTTCTCTTATCATTTTGGTTTTCATTCTATCTTGGATTAGGATTTTTTTAATTAAAGAATTTTCTGTACAAGAGAAATCCAGTACATGCCCAGCTGTATTTATGGGATTATACTATTTTATTTGAGGGGAAAAAATAGGTAGTCTTATGATTACAGATAATTTGCTGTAATGCTCTTATTTTATAGCAATCAATGGGAATAAAGATGGAATAAAATAACAGGCAGAAAAATCCTGTGTTATAATCCATATAATGGAGCAAATGGAAGAGAATTAATGGCCGACTTTGCCATAAATTTGCTATTTCCTGGTTTTTAAGCATTATTGTTTGTAACCTGAATGTTACATTAATGCAAGTTTTTATATGCTAGTAGTTTATATTACTCCAAATTCTATATGACAGATTTTACAGCTGCTTAATACCTCAGTCAGCACTAATACAGAAGAATCTCAAAATGGGACAAAGTTTATACTAAGTTTTAATGAGCAGCACTCAGAAGTCCAGCAAAGTCCCACGCTGTTTCAGGCTTCTCAGTCGGAAAGTGAAGCTGAATATGTCACCCCGCAAAGCTCTTTCTTTTGTCGGCTGAGATTTCCTGATTTTTGAAGCAGGAGTCTTCTGTGATTTCATCATTTTCTCTCCAAAGTTAGAAGAGAAACGGAAGAGCATAAAAATGTTAAAATAACAAAGCATAAATTTAACAGAAAGTTTATGTTTTTAGGGCAAATATTTGGAGAATTTGTATTTTTTCAGAACAGTTTTGTCTCCACTGGAGAGCTGACATGTGAGTGCATCGGTTATACCCCATACAATGAAAATTCTTAACGTGCCTTGAATGTCAGCTGATAATGACAAATGAACAGCTCTAGTTCATAATCTAGATAATTTTTTTTGGCACAGGGCAGGGACTGAATTTGAATTTCAACATATGCCAGGGAGGAAATGCCCACAGGATGCTAGAACAACACAGTGCCTGCTGAGATTAAATGATTCAGTGAAGACCTGTAAACTGTGATTCAAAGAGACACGAGATTATCTGTGTAATCACTCAAATTTAAAGAAATAGCAGGGCCATTTTTTTTGGGCCCTGTTAGCTTCTCCCACAAAATATATCTATTGTCCTGTCAGCACGACCTGCCTGTTTCTGTAACTCTTCTTATGGCAGAAATGCGTATCTGTCACTGCAACAATACAGCAGGGAGCGGATACTGACATTTTTACACTGATGTCATATTTGTCCACCTGCTTTGTCCTGAAAACATGTAATCTTGAAATGACTGACAGCATCAGAAACCTTGGGAATTGTATCATTACTGAGGCAAGAAGTCGATTTTTGTCCAATTTGTTTGCTCCATGTATTTGTCAAGCAGCAGACTGGTCTGGACTGCACAGCTGGGCTAGATTCACCCAAAATGTGGAAGGGGCACTTGGGCACAGATGCTCCATGGCCTCACCTGGAAGCCCTCCCCTGCCCGCAGAGGCCCATAGTTGTTTTGTCAGAATAGCCATTCCCACACACTTTTTAACAACGTGACCTCAGGCATTAGGGATGCAAAATCACCTGTAACCTATGGGTTGCAGTCCTTGGCTCTCAAAATGACCTAGAGCTTTCCGGGAAAGGGGAAGTCCTGACTCAGATCTCTATTTTCGATGCAGGCTTTGGTGTCTCATGTCTTGGCACTCCAGGCTATCAGCCATTCTCCATGGGTATTCCTCCTGTTGGAGCTGTTCAGCTAGCTTTGATTCAGGTCAATTCTAAGTTAAATACTAATTGGTCTGACTGAGTCTATACCCCCCTGGTAAGTGCACTCATCTGAGGTCTAGGAAGCTGAGGTCTCAGTCCCTGCTAAATGTTTAATGCTGTGTGCACAATGAATAGCTCCCACAGGAGGGATCCCCAGCATCGAAGAGGCAAAAATCAAATCATCCAGAAGAGTGGTTTGAACCTGGCTCTTTGACATTGCCAGGATGCTCTAATTGGATTATCAGATCCTGTGAGGTGGAGCCTCCCTTGCTTTGCTTTTTGCAAAGGGGGTAGAAACATTTAGCTCCAGGCTTATGGATTGTAATCCCAGGCAATAGGAGAAGCCTCCATACTTCTCACTAACTGGGTGAGCTGATGGTCAGCCTTGTGTTATTTTCCTCTGTATTTTACTTCTGACTCTCTGTTTGGTAGGTCGCTCTGAAAATGCCTGTATCTCCATGGAGCAGTGCCATAGCTCAGAGCTGGAGGACCCTGGGCAGCATGTTTCATGGCAAGTGGAGAAAGCTTGGGGAACCCTACTTCAGGCTTTGTTCAGGAAAATCCTGAGAAATTTGACAAAGTAAGTACCGAGCAAAGAACAAGTAGGGACTTCAGACTTATCAGAGTCTGGAAACCAGTGTGAATCAACAAGAAGATGAAACTGAAAAAAGCTTTCTTATTGTGCTGAGGAGAACATATGGGAGATATCTCCTATGCACTAAGTAATTAATGACCATTTATTTGGCTGTTTGGATTAATTAATATTTAAAATAATTTAAAATATGCCTATAGTGGAACCTATGCATCCTTTTACCTTGCATTTTCCAGTTGTTTCTACTTCATACACGTTGATTAGTACCACAGAGCAGCTTCAAGGCATAAAAACGGGTTCCTTTGAAATGAAACTAAACTGGAAGGTGCTCTCCAGAAGAACCCCCTGCCCGTTCTCACGATAGAGCTGAACCTACAGGGTCAGCCCACTAGAGCCCGTTGAAGGAAAATACCGACATGTGCATTGTGCAGTGCTGAGCAATTTGCTCTGCAGATCCACTTCTGTTATGCTCATTAAGCCATTTCAGACTTCATTCTTCCAACAACCCGCTCACCAAGAATCTCCTTGTGCTGCTCTGACCACCATTAGTCAGCATGGCATTGCTGAGGAAGCTGGGGACACTGTCCCCTTGCTACGGCCATTGCATGGAAGAGTGGTGATCATCCTTCCAGTCACCTATGGCTTTTAAGGCTACACATTTCCCTCCATTTTTGGAAAGGGGTCTACTGTGGTAGCAAGTTTGTTCGTGCTCAGAACTCTATCACCTCTTCAAGACTGATCTCCGCCAGCTGACTTGCTGTCTGGCTGCCCTGCGGTAGCTAACTCTGCCGGCTGGCTACCTCCTGCGTGAACTTCCTTGAAGGCAAGTCTTCCTCTTTGTGTTAAGTTTAGATGCTATTCAGCCAGACCTTTATTTCTCAACTGCTCTTTTCTTTTTCATGAAGAAAGGGACAAGATAAGACAAGAAGGGGGAACTGATCAGCTTCCTTGATACCCTTCTTAATTGTATGGACTCAAATCAAATCTCTTCCATTTTTCTGCTTTTATCTAGTGCAGGTATTGAATGAATAAAATTTCATCTTGAAGTGCTGAAACAAATGATTAGAGTGTTATTTAGCTATCAGGCACTTTTAAGGGTCATGGGATAATTAACGCATAATCTGACTGCAAGTAGCATTTTGAATTATTCTATTGATATCTTTTATTCTTTTCATATTGCAAAAACTAAAAAGAACATCCCCCCCTCCTTTTTTTTTTGTTGTAGAGTAGCTACATGCACAGGGTGCCTTTGTGAAACCAGGGAATTTTAAGATCAATCCTAACATGATATGCCATTGACGTAACTAAAGACTGTGAATGCAAGATGACATCTGGGTGGTATTAGCAGAATTTATATTAAATTACAAGAATATGAATATTTAGAATAATGTGATGTAGAATAGTTAACCAGACTTTTGTGCAATAGATGCACGATTCTGCAATTCAACCATTTGAGTAAGCAATGAAAAGTGGGGTAAAAGGTAAATAAGAATGAAGCTTTTCTTCACTTGCTACTGACATGTAAAATTGCAAAATAGCAAATATTATATTATTATAGATCTTTCAAGAGACTACATTGGTTTTGGAACGATTGCTGACTGTTACATTTGGGCTGAATTCAAGAGGGCACAGTATTTTAGAACCTGATTATCTCTCCTAACTTGCTCTTTATCTCAGTGGGTAGAATAGAGGTAATAATTAGAGAATTAAGCTTTGCTCACTCAGTCATGAAGTGCACAAATTCACTTGCTGTTTCATATTTATTTTCCAGCTGGAGGAGTTTAATTTATTTTGCTTTCTGCTGTGCCCACACCTGACCGACCAAAGCAGCTTCACTAGGTTCCCACTGATCTCTACTATTTAACCCCTGTATCTCTTCCTATTGCCTTGCAAAGCAAACAGCTTTCCTCTGAGGCTTATGCCAGATCTCTTTAGACATAACTGCCAGTGACTGCCATCCCTGTTGACCCCTGAATCTGATAGCACGTCCGTAGAGTACATTCACATTCCCTCCGAAGGGACGAGGAACCTAGTACTGATGGCAGGGGCTGCTCTGCATTCAGCAACATGTAAATCTTATTCATACCCTTTTACCACCACAGTTTCTCATTGTCAGATTCATAGGTCACAATCATTTTGCTTTAAAAACCCAACAGCATTGTTTCCAACGGGCAGAAATAATAATATGTCACTGACTGATACCGATGAACAACAATAGTGTGCTCTTTTTTATTATCATTTTCTATCTGAATCCAGATGTTTTCTGTGGTCCCTGTAGGCAAAATGCTGTCTGTGAGAAAGTCCCTGCTGGCTGTCACAACGCAATGTTATCTTGTGAATGGTTCCTTAAATATCTGCAAGGTCAGAGAGATTAAATGTTCTCCTGGGAAACTCAGGAAAAGTAGAATGTCAGCATCACCTTTCGTCCAAGTGAAAAGTTAAATGACATTTCCAGTGATATTGATTAAAGCATCTTTGAGTGTCAAAACAGAATGGCGATTTCAGTATCTGCAATGAAACACAAAGGTTGAAGCAGGAGCCTGTGAGAGCAGACAGTATTTCATTTCAGAAGAAATTCAAGACCGGGAATCAGGAAATCTTTTTCTTCAGAGTGCTTGGGTCTCATTGCTGGGGAGCTGGATTTTTCTCTCTCTCCATTTGCACAGGTGAAATTTCGGACCGAGGGGACCACGTGCAATGCTACCACCCTTTCCTCATCTGAGGTGCCTTCTTCCCTTACTTGTCTCCCAGGCTGTTGTGCTGGGGTAGAGCACTTAATCTAGGATGCTCCTGTGCTGCATCGTCAAAAAGAACACTCCAAGCTGCCTGTGAAAGTCACTACTTTTAAGATACTGTGGAATAATTACTAAATTGGCCAAGAATACAAAAGTACAGCATTGTTCACACATTAAGGAAAGTCATAAAATCAAGAGGCTTCTGAGGTAGAATACAGCCGCAGCCGGCACATGAAGAATGCAACATCTGCGATTCCCTGTACAAGGTTGTTTGCGAAACTACACGAGGGATGGAACGGAACACGCTTGTTCCGTGGCCTTCCCTTGTGATGAATAGCAGATATGGGGACGAGATGGTACTACGGAACTGATAAGCGGCCTACACGCTACCCGAGCCAACATTTCGTCAAATGTTGATGAAATGCTGTCCTTTTGTGCGAACTTTGCTCACCACAATGTACCAAAACACACCTCCATCCCGGAGGCTATCCGCCCCCGAGGTGTGAACACACCTCCTTGAGTACATTAATCATAATAAAAGCACGTATGACTAAAGTCACTCAAACTCCACTTTGAAGATAAAAAAATAATATAAAAATAGCCCAAGAGAGAGGGGATGTCAGGGAAGACACCATCGCAAAGAATTCCACCGCTGATTTCCGGGATCAGTCAACGGGCTGAGCCTCTCTTCCCCCCCATAGGGACGCCTTTGGGTAAGACTTCGATTACACCGGGCGCTTTCTCGGGGACTTAGAAATTTCTCTAGAGACTCTCTACCCTACATTTATAGCCAGGCTGTATCGTTTATAATTTTGTTGCGCGTTTGTATACTTAACAATATCTTTATTTGCACGTGCTTTGCAGACAGTGTATTTATCACCGGCAATCCTAAAGAACCTGTATATCTGTTGTTTATTTAAACTGCACTGTTTAAGTAGCTAGTCGTTTAGCATTCTCACTGAACGCGACCAAAACTTGAGAGAGGCCGTGCTAGTTCAGGAGCACGACTAGACTGAAGGTGCAGTCCACTATTAGCGTATCCAAATCGTAATAGTTTAAAACATATTAAACGCGATTGGACTGATAGTGCTGAATTGGGCATCACTCAGAATTTAAACCTAGCCACACCTGGCCTCCCACCTCGGTGAGGAGTGTTAGAACGCAAGGGGGTTTATCTTCTGCCAAAACCGCTTGGCCCCGTTTCACGCAACAGATACCTTTGTCTCATTTCAATTCATAATGTAAGACATGTCACTCCCAGCCCCAGAAAGCTGGAGCTCTGGCTGTCAAGACAAGCAAACTGCTATTGCATTAAAGAGCTGACTTCTGAATATTTGGCAGGATAGCCACTTTCCCTGACTCA
Organism: Rissa tridactyla; assembly: GCF_028500815.1. NCBI lineage: Eukaryota > Metazoa > Chordata > Aves > Charadriiformes > Laridae > Rissa > Rissa tridactyla. Next base: position 25,779,895 of record NC_071470.1, on the reverse strand, counting down.
GGAGTACGTATGGAAGGAAGGACACTGTCTCTCTCTTGACTGTTCAGCATACAATTTGTTTCACATCATGTATTTCATACAAACAGTGCCCCTACAACACTTCTTGCATTAAATAGAGGAGCAAAGTGAAAAATGACCAAAGGAGGTGGGAACGAGGAGGAAAAGAGAGTGCAGAATGGCAACTTTCATCTGGGGTAACCTGGTAGTCACCTGCACTGAAGCCCATGGAGGTATCCTGAGTCCTGTTGCAGATTTCTAAGCCAAGAGTCCATCTTACTAATTTTTTTTTCTGAGGAGATCAGAAAAGTGCTGAAATAGGGAGTTACAGACAGACTGTTTTAACTTGCAGAGCTGCAGAGGATGTTTTGGCACCAGAAATGGTGGGGCTTTTGCCGACTCACAGTGAATATGACAATGTTAGCGAAGGAGAACTAGAAAAAAACAGGCAGAGAGAAGAAATGAGGGAACAAGTCTACGGAGTGCTTTATTTTAAAAGTGCTTTGAATGTGCCCCTATCCTATAATTAATATAAATGTATCTTATTCTTTTTGAAATGCATTTTATACTGCAATTCTGAAGCAGTAAAATTGAAACAAGTACATTTAGCAATACAAAGAAATCATCCTCACATTCTAACTCGTTATAACTCAATTCAATTTCATTATTAATAAAGTAATAAAATAATCTTAATTAATGTTCTGATTTTCTGTACCTCCGCATAATTGGTAGATGATCTTCTGTGCACTGAGCATTTTTCAGTTTCAAGATTATCTCCAGGTTCAGCTCCCAGGCTCTCATTTGATCTTTTGTTGTCCTTCTTGACCTTCGTCTTCACACTCAAATGGCCATTTAGATTCTTCTGATTGCAGCCTAAGAAAGAGAAGGGAGGGGAGGTTTATCTTTAGCCTGGCCCTTCTGTAAACCCATATTGTTCCTTTGCTATTACAGAAAAAAATGGGGGTTGTAAAAGTCTGCATTACATTGATCGCCTACTGGGGTTCAGGGACATAATGGGTTTTATTTGATTTCACTTACACCAATGTAAATTAGAAGGAGCTGCATTAAAGCTATCAAAGGAGGCAGCTGCATTATACTGGTGTAAGTGAAATAACAAGACCCTTTGCCTCTCCCACAGCAGTAACTTTTTCCCCATTGCTCTACCTTCCTCTCTGTTGAGTTAGAGTGGAGCGAGATTTGTTGCACAAAAACAGCTTTTCACATTCTTGCATGCACATCCAGCAAAATTTAGTCTAGCAAACTATCAGGGTGATTACTTAAATTTTATGCAGGGATCACTGCAGCAGAGGGATGTTTTCTTGCCAAAAGCAAAAGCTTGGGAACGAACAGAGAAGGGAACTGACAGCCTGGCAAGATGCCGCTGTTTGTCTTCCTTGATTTTCTAGGACTTCAGTAGTGAGGCAAGTTGTGTTTTTTTTTTAGAAAGCCAGATATCCTATTTGTGACATGCAAGGCACTGCCCTGAGAAACGTTGATTGCAAGGGCTCTGATTTCCCAGGGTGGGCATGGGCAGGTAGCCGGGCGGAGAGGTGGCTGCCTGCCTTGTTGAGCGGCAATGGGAGACAGCGTCTATCAGCTCTAGTTTACTCATGGCATTAGGAACAGAAACGGGCCTCACCTGGGTCTGTGGACCTGTCCCCTCAGCTCTGAGGAGTTTTGAAATCTGAATGTGGTTCTAACGGCTGAATTAAGCTTTTTGTGTCTACAGGCAGGGCATTCTCTCTGGGGTCAGGGTGGCAGAGAGCAGATGCTGAAGGTGCTGGCAGAAGGTCCGTTCCAGAGGGTTTGCTTAGACACTGAGGGTCTGTGTGTCCTATTGGTCCTGGAATATAAATAACGATATTGCATCTTTTGCTTTGGAAGATTCTGCATGGAGCTTGTATTGATTTCAGTGCTGCAGAATCAGGAGCTAAGGAAATATGGGCATGTGGGCCCATGCCAATGTTTTACATCATTTTCTAATACTTGTAACAGTGTGAAAATGCAAGGTAAGGTTGATTTGGTTGTTTTTGTTTTTTTTTTTTTTTGTTGTTGTCTTTTGGAAGGCACCCAGCGTGAGAGTCATCTCTCCTAATTTTAGCTATCAAAAACCTGTGTACCTAGTCTAAGCCAGTCACCTCATCAATGGAGAGGGAAAGGCATTCATGGGCAGCAATTAATCTAATTCTAAAATAGGGGCCTCAGATAAGTGATCTGAATGCCCCTCTAGAGGGATCTGTCTGACAAAAGACAGAGCACAGACAAGGAGCGTAGACAAAAGGCTTAATTTCAGACCTCTGAAGTTAGGGGACACAAATCCATTCAGGGTCATTGATGATCAAAGATATTTAACAGGCGTGGAAAATACAGATGGACCCAGATGTCAGTCTATGTAAGAACAACTGCAGATTACAGTGGAAGCTGGTGAGCACTGAAGAATCAACACGCTGTGGGCATATTGTGAAAGGCTTCCTGAATGCTTTGGCATTTTGGAATAGCTTATTGTCCTTTACTGACCTGGATTCCATAGTGGTGATTAGAGAAAAGATACCCGGACAACTTTTTGATGCAAAAGAAAGTGGAAAGATCATCAAAACAGGTGGAAAGAAAGACACCTTCATAAAGTCTAAAACACAGATGCTGAGGAACTCCTCACTACCAGGTGTTGCAAGGGTCAAAAGTGTCTCACAAAGAGGTTAGACCAACTCTTGGAGATTCAGGGAAATCTTGCACAGAACTAATTGTACTGGAAGTACAGCGCCAATGTCCACCTCAGGAAGGCTCTGAAACCTAGAAGCTGTAAAGGGGAAACGTTCACTTCAAATTTCTCCTTTCCTATACTCTACCCTGACCACAGACTGTTGTTAGAAACAGGGTATTGAAGCAGTTGGGCTTTTGCTTGTCAGCTGTAAGACTCTTCTCATATCCTCAGTACAGCTTCTTAGACCCTGGTGCATCATCTGTACCATCAAAGTGTTTGTCTTCAGAGCCTCACTCTCCAAGGAGGTTGCAAGTGAAATTGGACAGTGGTGTGTCACGACATTGTCACACAACAGTAGCAGCTCACAGAAGCATGATACAAAGAAGAGCGTTTTGCTGGTTTATGAAATTTCTCCTTTGGACAACTTTTTGAAGATACTGTGGGGAATCACAGAATATGTTTCAGGTCTCTTATTTTGTTGGCAAATTATTGCTGTGTTTGTTGCAAAGCAGCTGTACAACCAAAGAAAGGCAATCTCTACCATAGTCTGTTCTCTTTCTGGGATATCTTGGATTTGAAATGTTGGGTAGTGACAATAAAGGAGCTCAATCTAATCTCAACGATTTTATATCACACACCAGGCCCTGTGAATTTCGTGATATCCATTTGTAGTCATGAGGGTTTCCTAGCATTGCTTTTGCTAGTTGCTTTGTTTATATGGCACATAAGAGGTTCTTTTAGCAATATACATTGGTGTTTGTGTTGAAAGGAGGATTTGCTTTTTTTTAGAAACAGAATTCCCCTTTTGGTAAATATCAATGCTTGAGATAAAATGCTTTTGTCAGATTTTCATAAACAATGAAACCAATGAAACTTTAATTGGATTATTCCTCGATTTGTCACTACCTGGTGTTTCTCTTTTCTGTAAAAGAATCTTAATTTGTGCTTGAGGGAAACCGACCTATTTTAAAATCCAATCTTCCTCATCACATAATATCCATTTTCTATGAATAGCAGTATTTATTGATTCTTCTTCTTTAACTGAAGCTTATTAATTAGAGTGGTATTTGTGAAATAGCGTGGTGAATATGCCGCCCTTAAGCAAGATTAGTGTGATCTACAAGTTATTTCTCCTACTAGGTTTAATCACAATTAATTTCATATAACTGTTTCTTACAGTCCTCCACATACTCCAAGACTGACCACACGGTTTCATGCAGCGCTTCTTACGTTCTCGTGTTGTGAAATAACAAACTAGGAAATATTAAAAGCAAAATATTAATGAGTGACTTTTTTTTTCTTCAAATTACTTTTCAACTAGACTTTGTTCACTGACTAGCCACATATGGAGCCACCTTATAGGGGTCAGCAAGCGACTGCCAGAAAATTACCAGAAAGGAGGCTGATGAAAACAGCTGGAGCAGCCAGAAGAATGGCTGAATAACCTTGCAGCTCACATGCCACTTCTATTTTCACCTTTTAAAAACCATAAAACTGTGGTTTGAAAAATGTCTGTAAAGATTGAGACCTTTGAAGCACATGTGCTTAAATCTGCAAAGGTATTTAGGTGTCTAAGGCTGGGCCACAATGGACATTTAGCTCTTACTAAGATCAATTACTGTCTACTAGGATTCTGGCCCAACAAAATAGTTAGCCACCTAACTCTCTCTTACTTTTAGATGCTAAGGCTTATCTGCGTTTAAATCCAGGTAGTTTTAAAATGTTTGAACAAGATAGATAGTTTTAAAAGTGCAGCTTTTGTGTTAGAATCACAGAATCATAGAATTGCCTAGGTTGGAAGGGACTTTTCCAATCATCTAGTCCAACCATCAACCTAACTCTTGTCAAGAACCACCACTAAACCGTATCTCTAAACACTATGTCTACCCGTCTTAAATACCTCCAGGGATGGTGACTCAATCACTTCCCTGGGCAGCCTGTTCTTGTGTTGTGCTAAGAAACTGAACGATGGGAGATGGGAGATCAGATGAGGATCATAGGGCAGTGCTTGGGAGAGATGAGCCTGCGCCCTGCTTTGCACCAGTACCGGTGTTGCTCTGACCAGTGACCACTCCATGGGGGGGGAAACTCCCTTTTTGTGCATGTGTGTATGCTTGGGCAGAGGCTGGATTAGTCTTAAACTGGTTGAGAGAGCTGGACTGGCTCCCTGGGAGGTCAAATAGCTCCTCAGGGACTCACAAAAGCGCTAGAGAAGGTGAAAAAGCAGAACTTATGAGCATTCAGGGGACTGTGGCAATTTAAACCACTGTGAATTGTAGCTTTAAAAGTGCGGCAGGGACTGGGTCTCGGCCTTGAGTTTAGAGAATTAGTGTCATATTGTTTTCATGTATCTTTGCACCTTCAGGGCTGGGCTGTTGCCCAGGACCACGCGTGGCCATCTGCTCTGTGATGTGTTGAGGCTGGGTATCTTCGCTGGCTGTGCAGAGAGCCCGGCGTGACTAGCTCAGGTACAGGCATCTGCTCCGCAGACGCCTGCATTTTGTCAAATGACTCCCGAGGTCTGGGTCTGTGTTAGGTGGCTAAAGTCATCACTTGGATCGCCTCCACAAACACCAGTCGTGTACTGTAGTGAGTATAATGCAGATTTCAGGATAAAGGAACCTGAGAAGGAGAATAATACGTGCAGGATTTGGCTTTTGTTTGCCCCAAGCCTGACTTACATTACACAGATGTTAATAAAGGTGCCTTACAAATCTATTAAATGCAAATTAATCACAATTTAAAGCAGCCTGACATGGTCTGAGTGATGTATGGTGGCTTTATTGCAGAGGAGTACGGAAGGTGCCACTCTGGCACACTCGTCTTTTAAGAACAACAACCTGTTCCACACGGCAGCCTGCCTTGTTGAACCTGATTATAGTGTATCTCCGCACCTTCTGCTTAATCCAAAGCATGATTCAGAGCACTTGGAAACTGGCACGTTTGTTCCCTGTCTTGGATGAGTAAGTCAAAGAATGACCATTAACTGCGAATGTAGGATAAGTGGAAGGAAATGGTGTGAGGCTGAGCAGCACTCAGACACTTATCTTCCACCTGTAGCTGTGGTGAGAAGCAAAATCAGGTGATGACAAGAAACAGCTGCTGGAGACCACGCAGTGTACCATGTTGAGAGTCATCGGCTCTAAGACATGTCTGGCGAACAAAAGCTAGAATGCGTATACTGTGCTGAAAGGGAAAAGATGTTTCTTTCCCCCTCTCTTTCCCCAAATTTGGATAGGATTTCTGGTTACTAAAAATAAGAAAACCAGGATAAACTGGGAGTGCGATCTGTAACTGAAGCCTGTAAGTGGAAAATGACTCGCGCTGGATTGCAGTTGTACAGACAAAGGCTTATTTATTGCCACTGACTACATTAAAAATCTGCAGTGCACACAGAAGCCAAACTTCAGATCTTGTCATGCTTAATAAAATATTGAATTAAGCAGAAGTGAAACTACCTGCCATATCTAAAAGATAGTCTCAATGCCCTTTCAATGCTTTATTTTAAGACCAAGTACAAAAGGTTTTCACCTTACCGTAATTAACTTTTTATCATTAAGATTCAGAAAAATTGAATTGTGTCGGACACAGGTCATCATAATGAGAATTTAATGGATCTGTATTACTATGCAAGTTAAGCTTTGAATATGTGCTAAATGCATTACATTACCATTGACCTATGCAAATTTCCATCTCTGTGACTCTTTTTCTTCACTGCTGCCACATTAAGACCCCCTCTCTCTCCTCATCTCCTTAAACAATGATTTCCTCATTTTCATATTAATTGCATCAGTTAACTGAGATAATGCTCCCACTGAAATGAGCAATAGGATGAATCACTGAAATGGTGCAGTTATTCTTTTTGCTTAACCAATTTCACAGGACCTTCACAAAGAACTGCCTTAATTTGACTTTATATAATTGCTTATCATTAGGCACAGCAGCCCCATGAAGTACCTTTATTTATTTAAGTCTCATCTCTGATTGATGGAAAATTAGTCACTTGCATATCTGAGGAACACAGATTGTTCTGCTACCAGGCAACTTCGTTGTAGAATACCCTGGAGAACTTCAAAACAAGCAACCGCTAATGCATGCTGAATATAAAATACAGGGAAACAAAGTGCAACAGCTAATGACATCCAGGAGTTCCTGTAGAACAACCATGATGTCACAGAACTGCTTTACCTGCTCCTCACTAAATTTCCTCCATGAAAGGGGAAAGACAGACAGATGTTGTTCCGGGAGAGATTACACATCTGGCTGTAGCCACAGATATACTCTGCCTGTTTTTAACACGGACGATGCCTGTCTGTCACACAGTGTGAGCACTGGAGGTTATAACATCCCTCCTTTTAAAATTAACAAAGCGCCCTACATGGTTTGGAATTCAGTCAGAAAGCTTTAATGCACTTCTCATTTTTAATATTCTTAAAGTATTTATTCAGGACAGCTCAAAGGAAATGTTCACGCTTTTCTTCTTTGTAAGGAAAAGGGGGTGTGTGGGGAATTAAAATTTCTAAGGCAAATTATGCTGTTATCATCAACTGACATACTCAGAAGGGATCTAGAAAGGATGCCACCTCCAGCATAAAAGGAGCCATAGCATATTATCCTATCATGGGATTTGAGTTGAAGGATTGCCTCCAGGTCTCCTCGAAGCACACTGTGTACTTTTGTCCCTGTGGATGAGACTACCTGTCACTGAACGAGAAATCAGCCGTCGTTAAATCCATATAGTCATAATATTGTTCTTTCCAGACATCAATACTGTGATTCATTTTTCCCCTTGTATTTGCTCCTACTCCAATTCTACAGGCAAGTCTGCCGTCTCCCTCCCCAGCAGAAGCCTCAGTTAACCTTTCCCATCTCGCCGGGCTGTCGTGGCTCCTGAACTGCACAGCACCCGAATGGCCCCTCCGATTGATGCTTCAAATCATCTTCAGCCACCGGAGCTTGAGTCAGGAAAAAAAACCTCCTAATGAGTTGAAAGCAACAGCAAAGAATTACACTGATTATTTCTTCAACGTGCTGCGCTTGGAGCTGCATCAAATACAATCTGAAGACAGTATTGGCTCGGGGGCTTGCTGTCAGAAGTATTAACCTTGGAGTAAAGGCTGTTTTCAATTGTTTGGGAGGGTTAAATTTCAGTTTAATTCTGTTCCTGTTGAGATCTCAGGTAAATGAAGGGCATTTTTGGTTTGCTTTGTTTCCTCTACTTTGTCTGCATCCAGGATACGTGCAGGCAAGAAAGTGGGTCCTTGCCCTGGCCTGGCATTACACACAGGATCAAGAAAATTAGATTGCCTTTTGTGGAAAGACTGAGACCTGAGAATGTAACTTTTCATATTAGCGCTGAGAAATAAGTGCTACTTTCTAAACATTACATGATGCTTACGTTGAATTGCACATCTGCGGTATTTCATGCTTCAATACGAAGCAGGACTTGCCCTGGGAAGCCCAGACGAGAAATATCCACGCTTTATTGAGTTAAAGTTCGGAATAACCCCTGATGTCAAAGTTGGCAAACCCTTGATTCTGGCCACCTAAAGGTAAATTCCAGAACTTCCTTCCCAAACACTGTCTTTTTCAAAGTTCCTTTGAACTGAATAAACTTTTTCCTTGTTATTTGGCACACTATTTCGCCTCGTACCACCAATGGTATCAGGGATATAAACTCAGACCTACTGTCAGCATAACCACAACAAGGGGGCCAGCCGAAGGCCAAGGATGGACCTGAGCACGCTTTGTAGGCAGGTGACGTCCTTACCCACACTTCCAAGGAGCCTTTGTGTTAGTTAAGCTGTCCCCACGCTAGCTGCCAGGGAACGCTAGGCAAGTCTTTGCCTTCCTCATGAGTTTTCCTGGCGCATCCTTGCTTGTAATACAATTTGCTGTAAGGATTTAGGAGAAGGTTTCCCTAACTGAGTGCAAAACATGGAGCTATTCCAAGCGGCAAGTATTTGCAATTAGGAGACATCACAGTCTTAGGTATGCTTAAGTGCCCCACTGTATACTGTCATTTATCTGCAGCTGCTTATTTTAGTCTAAAATAGCTAAAATTAATACAGTTGCAGGAGTCTTTCCCCCACAAAGCCTTAACAGCAGCAATAATGACTGTGTTAAATCAGACCTCATTGCAATGTAATGAAGCCTGACTGACATATTGCAGGTATGATACTAAGTAATTTCATAAATTATTAAACTGTAATTGAAAGTAATAGTGCAGATTACTTTTCGACACGCTTAAAAAAAGACCTTGGCATGAAAATAAGGACTGTAGCATGACTGATTGGAAATAATGATCAATACCTTAATGTTAAGAATGGCCACAATTTCCAAGTTTAAAATTAGAACCGAAAAAAATTTGAATTTTCTACCACTCAAAGTGCTCTGATACTTTGACTTCTGTTTAACTTTTAAGTAAAGAGGACAAATAGAAATATGTTTTACCTCACAGAATAGGAATCTCTAACAATTTGGGATCAGAAATGCAGAAATACTGATGGAAAACTGAAAATTTAGAGAAACCATGATTTTGTAGACATTTTTAATTTTTTAAAACGGCATTTTCTCTCTGCAATCAACCTCAAAGGATCCATTTGCACTTAAAATCTTGATATTTTATAAACTGTATCATTTTATGCCTTCAGGCATTTTGTGCTTCCCGTCTCACCCTGATAAAAGGTTATTTACCACTATACACGTTTATTTGTGGACATACCTTAGGAAACCAGCCATACCCTTGCACCTTTGCTCACTAAATTATATTTACTCCACATCTAGTGGCTTGATGCATTTAGGCAGGGATTTGAAAACAAGGTCAACAAACCTTTGGGTGTATTTTTGGATTGTTTAGTTTGGGATATTGTGGGCATGAACTGCATGAGAATAAAGGTATTTATTAGATTAACCTGATTGTTAGTACATTTCATGTGGTACTCGCAGGGATTTTTCTGATAAAGCAATTGTTGGTTAAAAATCAAATGTTCTGAAGGAAAAAATCAGATTCAGCAACACTTTTATTGACATGCTGAAATTTCAGGGAACGCGTGGATGCGGAGTAAAGGAGAGAGGGGCACTGCAACCCAATGGTGAGGATACCTGGGTAGATACAGGAGGCCACAGTTTATGCCTCCACTCCCACTGAAATGAATTTTTGCCATCGGGAGATTTCAGTAGCACACAGTGAGCTGAAAACACTGTTCTCATAATTGCATAGAGACCTATGGTATAAAATACCCAAGTCGTCCCACTGAAGACACAAAAAATATTGCCTATTTTAATGCAATCATGCTTCACAGTTTCTCGCTCACTTTATTGGGTTTCCTAAAGTGAAGCACTTTCAGTTCAAGGACATCTTCATCTTTAGCTCTTGTTTATTTTTCTTGTCACTGGTCTATTGCTCTCCAGAGGAACATTAAACATCTCAATGGCATGGCTTACACGTGAAATATACAGTTGGTTCAGCACAGAGGGCTTCATTTTAGGGCTCATATTAGTGGGTCTCTTGTGAGTTGATATTATGCCATTTTTGTCCTTAGATCTTCTGGGGAAAGCTATCATCCAGTAAATTGCCTTAGTCAGATAAACATTACCAGATAGATCTCTTCTTGCCTCTCTCAGCAATGGGCTCTGCAGAAGGAAAGGTCATTGTTCATTCTCTTTCACTTTATCCTGCTCAATTGTTTCTCATTGTATCAAGACAGAGTCGGTTAGTTTTTACCAAGGTGAACTTAGGAAATAATAGTAACATAAACACACAGCTTAAGTGAACAAAAATATCCGACGGTTCAGGGAGAGTGCATTGACTCTTCCAGGAATATTCTCCATTCACTTTAATTGTGCCCTGTGTTCACCAGTGTGTAAAACTTTTCCAGCCTCTTGGTTTTCTACCTTCACTCGTCAAAGCTCGTAGAACAATTCTGTAACCTTCCCATGATTTGGAAATAACTTCACTCCCTATCTGCCAAGGGGTAAATCCTGTTTAATTTTAAAAGTAAGAAAAAAGCATAAAGGGTTTCATAAAGACGAAGACAAAACAAATAGAGTTATCAATTTTTAACTGGACTGGGACTAGTTTGTCTGTCCATAGGTGGAGTAATAACTATTAGTATTGGAAATATCACGACTTAGTGTCTGCCAGCCAGGAACGGGTGGAAGGGGATCCGGGGGTCATTTTTCCTCTCTGCTCTGCTGTCACCTCCTCATGCTGCTTCTCCAGCTTACTGCTGCCCCTGCCACACAGGTTTAGCCACTATCCCTCTCTGTGGTGGTCTAGCTGGCTAGTCTAAAAGGCTCCCTGCCCGTCTTGCTGACTTAACCGAGATTATAAATTCTTCAAGATGGTGCAGTGCTTAGGAAGTTCAGGCCATTGCTGGTTCCTGGGGTCTGGTGGTAGTCTCCTGTACTTGAATCCATTCAAAACCCAGAACATTTTTTTTTCACTAAATTCCCTATATAGGCATCTTGGTGTGACATTTGAGGTGAAATCAGCATCAACCAGGGCCTTGTTAAAGAAGCTGGCAAGAGCAGTTGCTTTTATGGCAGGCATTATTTCAATTTTATTCATTTGTACTGGAGCCAAAAGCTGTGCATTTGGATCTGTTTAACTGTAATTTGGAGTGGATCAGTTTAACACGGAGACCATACAGGGTAGACTGATGCTTTCATATAATCAATGTGTCACGTAAGGAGTGCAGCCACCCCTAAATATCTCACATAAAGCTTGAGATTGAAGTGTTCGCTGCAATAATGGATGATGTGACTAAGGGGCAGCCACTAAGCACTTACCCAAATCATACCAGTAGGGTTTGTAAGTGCTAACAGGGAGGAATCACAGGGACAGCCTCAGACCAGGCCTTGAGTATGTGCTGAAGACTATTCTCCAGGATCTTGCAGAAGGTAGCCTTATAAAGAGAGCAAGAGTTTCTGAGCTGCAGGTTTTCTGGTTACCTCTCTTTTTGCTCAAACCCTTCCTCTTGCTTTGGACGTGATGATGCAGAAGAGAGCACCACAGCCACAAAGCTCAGGTTCAGCCCCAGGACTGGGCATCCCTTCACGCCCTGGGAAGCTCCCTAGAGTTCCCTCCACAGGACAAGTCTGATTTTCTGATCCTAAAATGGAGAGAAAAAAATGAGATCACTTAGCATTTCTGTTTCTGCGTTTAGCAGGGCATGACTTATAGAAGTAGTCTAGAAATTTTATTTGGGAAAGCCTTATTTCTTTTTCTAACCCTTTCCAATAGCATGAACAGCTCAGACTTTTAGGTCAATAGTTTGTTGGACCTGTGTTTTCCTCGGACTTGCTACTTCTGGGTTAGAAATCCAAGCCCTTCACAAAATGCTTGCTGCACATTTTCAGATCTTTTGCACACATGGAAGAGTTCCGATTGATCTAGGATGCTGCAAAGGTCCTTCCCACAGGCAAATTGATCTCTCTCGCCTAAAAATCCTGTCTTCAACCATTTGAAAAATACAACAAGTTCAGCTGTTTCACAGGCAAATGTCAGGCATTCGCCGCTAAGCCAGACAGACTGTGGGAACTGACCTCTAGCAAACCTGGTTTACTTTGTGCTCTAGCAACTAAAGCAATCCACCTTTTCTGAGGAGATTTTTCTTGCTTCTGAGAGTCAGAAGAAAGCCAAATAACAAAAATCCCTGTGCAAACTCTCAGCTCAAGCCGATACATGCTGCACACTGTGTGCCTGATAGCAGTGCTCTTAATCTGCAGGAGAGGGTATACAGCAAAGTTGCCTGCAGAATTGCTCCCATATTTGCAAACAAGTCAGTCAGCGTTCTGCTTTGTGGTTCTCTTTCAAGCCCCTGTGGCAGAGCACATACAGAGCAAAATGTTGCTAACCATTACCAACATTCATACGAGCCTGCCTGCCCTGCAGCATGTCTCTAATGCAAGAGAGATGCTACACTGAATCAAGCCGAGGATTTACTAGTCCAATATTCTGACACTGGCTGAAACCAGTTGCTCTGGAAGGTGTTGGAAAATATAACTGTGCAATAACTGAGAAGTTAGATAGGTTGGGGATGGCTTCTATATCCCTCTGTTCTGCTTTTTCTCATAAAATGCCACCTTCCTTTTATAGGAAGCAAACAGACTTTTTCTTCCCAACATCAGGTTGGAAAGCTCTCATTTATGTCTAGAGTTCAAGGTGGATATTATTCATCTCTTCCCTCTCTGGATGACTCATAGTTTCCCGCAGACATCATTCCTGGAAAAAAATAAGGTATTGGAACACTTGTCGTCCAGGTCCAGAGTTGAAATGAAATTTTCTCTCATCACAACACCACAAGGTAATAGCATTGCATGCGCTTGTGTGGTCTTAGTTGCAAAAGGTCAGTCAGATCTTGTGCATCTCCTTCAATTGTATCTTGCCAAGCCTGTGACAAATAGTTGTGGGAAGCCTCTCTTCTTACAGCGCTCAGCTCTTGTTCCAAAGCGGAGAAGATATACCTACTGCACTGAGCCTTGCAGCCTGCAAATTTCTGTCACTCTTGTAGCTGCTGTCCTTAAATACCACCTCTGTTTGTGCTTGCCATGCTTCTTCAGTTGAGAAGGATCTTGGCATTGCTCATTTAACTGCTTCGGCACCAAAATCCCAGAGATTTTTTTTTTGGAGGTGATGACCATTGTCCCTGTCCTCGTTTGCCATCACTGTAGTAACAAAGAGAAATAGCGATAGCAAGAGAGGACACAGAGTTTTGTCTTCTAAGTGGATGTGTTTAGGTGTCAGTAGAAGCAGCACTGCACAGCGTGTGCAGAGTTTTGTCACAGCTCTGCTGTTGGCCACAGATCCTCAAAAGCTGTCACACGGGTCACACTGCCATGAGCTCAGTCCAGAGCATGCCAAACGGGCTGTTTAGTGTGCGACTTTTGAGGACACTGGATGGAAAGGAGAGCTCAGCTTCTGACTATAGATGCCTGAGTGCTTCTGAGGGAAAACCATTGCCACAGACCTCCGTGGTTTAGGCCCTTTTTCTCCATGTGGATAGGCAAGCAGTGGGACAGAGAGGTTCCCAGAGAGGCTGTGCAGTCTCCATCAGAGATTTTTGAGATCCAGAAGGGTCAAGTCCTGAGAAACTTGATCTGATCTCCCAGTTTATCCTGCTTTGAGCAGGAGGTTGGGCTTTAGACCTCCTGAGGTCCCTTCCAGCCCGAGTTGTCTTGTGATCCCATGAAGCCGCATATATTGATATGAGGGTATCACAGAAATGTGTGGGAAATGGTAGGAAGCAGGAGCGAAAAAAGTAAGTGCTTTGGTACAGAATAAGAAATACAATAGGGAGCAAGGGGGGGTGATGAGATCTGTGCTGAGGCCTCAGCCGTGCTGCACTCCAGAACAGCTGCCTTGTATCAGCTATCAGCCAGGCCAATGCTGCAGATTGCTTTTGCTGGCTTTTTTAGATGGAAAATCCTGTCCTCCAGGAGGTAAAAAGCGGATGATGGAATGAGGTGGCACGTCCCAAATTCCAGCACGTCTCTGCCAAGAGCGAGGAATTGCTTCTGTACATGTGATGCCATGCAGAGCCTGCAAACACCAGATTGTGCTTGGCATGGACAGAGTAGTGCCCGAGAAGGCTCTCAGGCAAAGGCATTTCAATGTCACCACCAAGCTGATGGACCTTGGTGACGGCAGCAATGGTTTGTGTTACTCCCGTGCCAAGCAGGGACAGTCATGATGGCCATCGTGACTTATTCACTGATCCAAATGTGCATGTGGAACTTGTTTTGAAGAGTCTGTAGGCTCATATGGAAAACTTACAACTCTTAGGAATAAACAGTCATGTAACTCTTAGATAGACATTCACAACAGTATTGTTTCCCTTTTTTTATTTATTTAAACCTTTCGTGCTCATGTCCAGGTGATGATAGCATAGATATTAATGTCTGATGGTATGTTCAGGTGTTTCTTGGACAAAAATTGAGCTAGCTCTGTAATACGTGGTGGAGGAGTCTGAAGGCAATGTTTATCTATAACTGACGAGGTTTCTGTTAAAATATTTTGTAGAAACCACATGTGTTTTCAAACACTTTTTAATTTTGATTGAACTATATTTCCTGGAAAAGACTATTTTGTTTTCACAGAAGCAAAGCTTTTGTCATGAACAGCCTTTAACAGTAGAGATGTGGGAATGATTTCGTTTATTAAAAAAAAGTAAATATTTTTGAAAATGATTGAAATTTGTGATTTAAAATTATTATTGTGAGAAGAATTAATCCTCACAAGAATTTTCATTGAATATGCATCAAATTTTCACACAAAAACTTTAATTATTTACCGTTAAGTTCCAATTGCTTCATATATATACTGCATATACAGGCAGAGTTCAAAATTTCTGTACCTTGGTTGTGTACATGAAAATCTCTAGAAGTCGGTGGGCAATAGGCACCACCATACAATTGTGATATCCTACATTGATATTTTGCATTTGTTGCTGACATTTCACAGTTTTTAGTTTGCTGGTCGCAGTCGCACTTCTGAAATTGCTCTTTGAGTTTTCTGCCTCTCTCTGAAGCTCAGCATTCAGGTTTGTTTTGAAGCATGTCTGCTTATCTTTATTTTTTCCCAAATTGTACTGGGGACTAATATTTCTGGCCAATATTTCTGACCTCTCCAGGTCATTTAGAATCACTTCTTTGGCCTCCTCCCTTTCATCAGCAGTGTTAATCATTAATATTTAGCAACAGCAGCTCTCTGGGGGGCAGCCTACCACCCCTGCAAACCCACACGAGGGAATTCACACCACCTGCTGGGGTAGAGTCCTTCACTTGCTCAATCCATGACCAACAGGGGTAGAGTCCTTCACCCACTCAATCCATGGCCAACACTGCAACTCTGAGCCCAGCTTTGCCTCCGACTCTAAGTGGAGCATTCCCAGGGTGTGTGGCCCCCAGCGGAGGCAGGGACGTAGCCTGTTGCTCAGTGAACACCTTTTATCAGGAGGTGGTAGAAGGTGCATCTTCCACTGAAGGGTGCATGCTCCCACGAGCCATTGGCTCTGTCATCTCTGTGCTCGCAGCCCTGGGAGGAGTTGGGGCAGCATGTGGCTGCTTACCTACTGAAACTCAGCTCAGTATCTGCATGGCCAGTGTGGGCTATAGGCAATTTATACTGTTTTCCATCAGTAAATGCATAAGAAAGGTAATGAAAACACAATTTCATGCAGTTTTACCATTTACTTTATTCCCCTTGCCATAAACCATTGATTTTAGTATCTTTTTTTACCCAAATCAAAGAAGGAAAACCAAGCAAAGTCCCTCAAAATTCAGTCCAGTATCATTTTTGGAGGAAACTGCAGGTTTAGCATTTTGGAGAAAAGTGGGAACATTTATCAGGCATTTTTTTCTTTCTGACTGTTGCTAGAATGAAAACTGGGTACATTAAGAGATTATGCAGACACAACTAGTTGTCAGAGCTCACCTGCAGTGGTAAAAGATGTATATTAAATTGCTCTGAAACTTCGTGTCTAATATCACCACTGTTTGTGTGCATAGAGGACGTACGTAAGGATATGTACGTCAGTCTCTATAGGCACAGACAGGCACAAGGTGGGGAAGTTTGAGAGAGAGATAAAACATACAGCCTTTTGAAATTTATCTGCTAAGAGCACAAGGTAATACCTAAAAGGAAAATTCATTTTCTGTGTTTACAGTTTATGTTAAATGCCATTGTAGATAGAATCTCAGTTACAAAGGCAGACGGTTTAGTTCAGGGTGATTCGATTACTTGCTTTTTTAATGGAAATGTCACTATTTCAAAGCAGCAATGCTGAGTATTAACTTCAGGCATGTCATGTGGCAACAAGTTGGACTAATCTCTTCTGTCACAACTGGTTCGGTTCCTCCTTTTTTCATTTCAGGTTTAAATGAGGCTAATAAAAAAAAAGTTTCAGCAGTCATGCACAAATAGCAGCAGATGGGGCACGATGGCTGTGCCCCCCCCCAGCTCTAGCTCAGTGACAAGAGGACGATCACGCAGGTGACAGAAGTGCATCGGCATGATATGACAGATCATCGGCACTGCTCCACCAAAGGTTTTGTAAATCCCTGGTGACAGGCTTAGGGCAGGCAACTGGCAAGCACCTGAGAACTTGCTACGCTTCAGTCAGTTGCAAGTTTAGAGGCAAACAGGAGAAAAGAGTCGAATTGATATAAGTAGTGAATATTTGGTCTGAGAAAAAGCTGAAATGCTTACATTCCACATTTCAGCTCTGAACATACTTTTATAGCCTAAAAAAAAGGCAGAATTGTAACAGAATTAAAAGACATAGTTTATGTGAATGTTCACTCTTCTGGCAGAGCTCCTGGAAAGGAATTTTAAAATGCCCTTTTCCTTATGGGTTATAAATAATAGAATATCTGCCATTGGTAATTGTATAGTTTATTTTCGTTACACGACTTGAGTTTTTATTGAGTTTCCTTTAGGAGCACATCAAGTTAACTTGTGCACGAGGCTTGTGCAGGCCTATCATTATGCCGGCTCAGTCACAAGGCGAGGCAGTGAGGAAGGAGCTCGTGGGCTCAGATGCTCCATCTGACCTTTGAGATCTTACTTCACACAGATATTATATCCCAGGAACATTCCTTTATCCCTTGAAATGTAATCTCTGCTCAAAAATTACCATATGGGACCGGGCTGTTGTTGCTGTAAACATGTTTTAAAAGCCCCTTTGTACAGTTATTTTGTAACTCTTATCTATAAATCCCTTCAATGAAATATCAGAGAGTTATTCAGCTGTGAAACTACGTAGAGGGGACATTTTCCTTATCCTGGGTCAGCATTTTCTGGCTTTCTGTAAACACTCTCTCACATGATGCTTGTTAATAGGCTTCCTCATGCAGAAAATTCTTGGCAGCCACTGGAAAAGTTCTCCAAAAGACTGATTACTTTCCCTTTGCCTGAGGCCAGCTGCTGATCACGGCCCTTACGTAGCATGACAAACACAGTTAATATCAGAACATGCAGACAGGACTGAAACACTCAGTCATGCACCAGTTAAAGCCTGGCCTGCCAGCACCCCAGGAGGTATATTAATATGCTACAACCTGTTGGTACTAGTTTCCAAGAGTTTTAAAAGAGGTGGGGGGGATGGAGGATGGAGAGAGCGAAGGATGAATTCAGCTGGAGTTCACCCAAGCGCACGCTGTCATGCCCAGAGGGCATTAACGGGATGGGCTGTCCCTGCCAGCCTCTCCATGGGTGTCCCCAACCCTGCTTCTGGCCCAGGACCCCACGGGACATCCCAGCCTGGCCCCAACCCTGTCCCCAGGGAGGTACCTGATGCCCTGGGCCCAGGGTGCCCTCGGCTGCTCCCCAGCTGCCCTGGTCCCTGCTGAGGCGATGGGACGAGATACAGCTGGCAAGACCCTGCCCTCCCAACCCCCTGGAGCCCTGACACCATTTGTATTCAAGAAACTCTTGGGCTGACTTCCCAGACTGCATCACTTCCCCCACCCCCCCCCACCCCCAACCTAAGAACACAATTGCACGCTTGGACCACGATTAATTGTGCCATCTTATTTCCTGAAGATGAGCTCTAGACAAAATAAATACAGGTATTTCTGGGAGGATGCAAAAGGTTATTTAACTGTTAGTGGTGGTGATGATCCTACATGCATACCATGTTAAGCAGATGGATCCCTAAGCACCTTGCAAATCTTGCTACTTGTGTTAACATAAAAGAGAGTTCAGCAAAGCTGCAGGGAAAGATGAAATGCAGTAATTGTAACAGCAGGCAGCGGCACTACAATAACTCAAGACAAATGTGACCCTCTGAAGCATGTGGGGGACAGGACAGAGGGAGGAAGGTGTTTAGAAAAGCCCAGTGGAATTTGGCTAAGACAGCTATACTGGGTAAAAAATTTGTTTTGCAACAGTTGTTGAAAAGTAATTCTCTTTGCATGAGCTGCCAACATTTAAACTCAGTCACAAAGCTATCTGGTGGAATTTTATCGTGAACGTACTTCCTAGTGAAAGAAGTGAAAGACCTTCCCAGGTCTTTTGGGTGTGATATTTAATGGATATGAGCAAAAAAAAAAAAAAAATCTAAGGGGTAATATCCTTGCAGATAACACCTAAAATTAGGACCAGAACCCAGATCATGCTTTCAAACAGAATTTGGGTGATAGATGATAGGATAGGTCTACATTACCACAATAAGCAGTGTTGTGAGTTCACACGAACTTATAAAACTATCTGTGATAATGTCTTCTCACTAAACTCAGAATAAACAAGTTCAAGATCTCTGTTCTGTGTCTTACCAGAAGTGTTTCCCTAGTGATCTTCTGGCCTTTGTTTATTGTGGCTGCAAAAAATTCCAATTTATAATGGTGTAATAAACACTTCCTCTAATCTCAATAAAAAACACTATCAAGTTTTACAAGGAAAGCAGTGGCACAGGCTGGATATGTCCAGAGGAAACTTCATTGTAAGGACTTTAAGCCTTTAAATGTTTTTTTCCTCTTTTTGATTTCCAGACCTTAGACGAGACTTCCATGTGCACATACAGATGCTGAATTTCACCTTCTCCTTTATAAAATGACTCAATAAGTTACAGTTTATATTCCCCAAAAGAGGTGAGTTATTAATGGCTGGCAGACAGAAAGGTCCTTCAGCTTCATTCTTCTATCTCCCTGTCCAAATTTTTTCCTGGGACTCCACGTCTCATCTTTGCTCACGCTGATGTTTCAGTAGGACACCTCAGTTTGGAGATGCCCTACTGAATGGAGCAATGGAGATAGCAGCTTCTGTGTGCAGGCTTTGGTGTGTTGTGCTCCTGGCAGCTATTGAAATGTTGCTAAGAATGGGACATAACTGAAAAGACAGATCCCAACGAAAATGTGGCTTTGCACAACCTGGATAGATGGTGAAATTAAATGCGTGTCAAAGCGAACTGATGCATGTAGGGAAGACATCACCCCAGTTTCATTTGTAAAATGAGGTGGTTCTGACCTAACCTTTACCAGTTTGGAGGGAGACTTTGGGGATACAATCGATAATTCCATGAAAATGACAGCGCAGTGCTCAGCCCTGAACAATGACAACAACAAAATTGCAAATGTTAGGAGCTATTGGTAAAGCAATAGAGAACAAAACAGAGTTCATCATTATGCCTTTATATAAATGCATGGCGCGTCTGTGTCTTTGTACTGTTCTGTTCTTTTCATCTCAGAAAGAATATAGTAGAACTGGAAAAAGGTTCAATTGTCCTTGATTGTCAAGGGCTATCAATATATGGGACGTGCGCTGTGCGAGGAATAACTAAGTAAGCTAAGATTCTTCTTTCTGGAAAAGAGACAAATTACAGGGGACATGCTAGAGGGCTATAAAATCAGGAGTGAGGTGGAGAGGATGGATGGGGTTGGTGGTTCACTGTCTCTTCTACTGTAAGTACTAGGGATCATCAAAGTAAGATAGTAGGAACAAGCTTCAAAACAAACAGAAGTAGGTTATTCTTCATACAGCAGGTAGCACGTCGGTGATACTGCCTGCCCAAGGATGCAGTGAATACTAAAGGTTTAGCGGAGACCAAGAAGAGACTGGACAGGTTAATGGAAGAGAAATACATTGGGAAATACCAACTGGACAGAAGCTAGACTTAACCCTGGAAATCCCTGAGCTGAAAATAGGTGGTGGCCGGGAAAGTATATTGGAGGGATATAGCCTATTCTTGCCTTTGGCTTAGTCCTCCCTAGTTTACCCCCTTATGGCAGCTGTAAGCTGAGACCCTGTCTCCTGTCAACCTTGCTTCTCACCAGTTTGGCTATTCTTACATTCATTGAGTAGCAATGCCCTAGCGAAGGGAGGATTCTTGGCCTTTCTATTTTTTTTTTTTTTTACATTTATGCAGTTGCTAGACTGCATTTAAATCCTCTTGACCTATGTACTAACTAATGTGCCTTTATGTATCAGGCCAATAAAGTTCCGATTCCAGAGGTGTTTTCGTGTCCGTTAGTATAAATATGCCCTTTATGTTTACAGTCCAATTCTTCTCTTTTTTCTTTTTTCTGTCTCTGCTTTTCACGCCTGTGCTATGTCAAAGGAAAGGCCTTTGTAATACACAAGAAAATCTAATTTGTGTTTCACAATGGACCTAAAACCAGTGATTGATGTGTTTCAGTAATTAAATTCTGCTACCAGCAAGTTGCTGAATGTAAGATTTAGGAAGGCAGGGGGGAATGGGTGAAAATGTAAAATATATTAGCAACTTTTGTGTCTTGTGCTACAGTGTTCAATATTCCACCCATTTATGTTTGACCAAGTGAACAACTTTCAAATACATGAAGATAACCCTGTACATTGCGGAGGAAAAGACTGATAATTATCCTGCCTATTGAGAGAGGAATGATTGAGCACTGAATGTCAGTATACATTGTCTCAGGAGAAGAAAGAAACAAAAATTGTGGGTATTGGACAAGTCAGAAGTTATAAGGAAGACAGAATCCTTTGACAATTGTGGTATGTTTTCACTCCATGTTGCTGTTAGATCTCATGCTGTTCTCAGAGTACCTCTACGCAGCACAGGGCCTCACCATACGTAGGTACCCAAGGTAAATCTGGCAGATGCACACAAGTAGTGGAAAGCTCAACGCCAAGAGTCTGCTGCTATGTGAGCACTAATCTCACTTCTCAGGTTTTCTCTTGGAGCTTGCTGCATCTCTGTTCAGAAGACCACTTAGTGCCCAGCAGACTTGCCTTCATATTAACCAAGGCAAATGATATACATTCCCTATGGTTCATTCTTTTTCTCAGCCTCTCTGGAGGGAAGAAATAGTCTATGCAGTGTAGTATTTAATTTACATATTTAAACACCTTAGACTGGTCTATGGTAGATGGACTTCCCCCACCTGAAGTCTTTCAAGAGAGCTGGATGTCCTTCTAAACAATGTGCTATAGCTAGAAGTCACCTGGAAGTTACAGCCTTTATGCAGATGTTGCTGCATGAGACCCCCTGACCTCAATAACGTTGTAGACGTCAACTAAATGAATGGGGAAATACATTTTGGTCTTAAAATCTACAAATAGCCGAACCACTTAACTGGCTGAAAAAGCCTTGATGGCCAAAATAAATGTCATGGCAAATTTGTAAGCACTCCGCTACTGAACTGCATTATAGCTTGGTGGGTTTTTCAGCCTTCATATATATGTTCCCCTGACAGAACATCATCTATGGAGCCCTAAGATCTTCGGTGCCTGGGACGGTTAGTGAATATTCAACTTCCTTTTGCAGTGGTCCACAGCCCTGTCAACTGGAAGCAGGGGTGCGTGAAGCCAGGCTGGAGACTGAATCCAAGAACAAAGCAGTGCTGGGTGTGCTCTGCAAGCAGGATTCTTCCCACTGTGTTAACATGTTTATTTTGTGGTAGCTTAATTTTCTAGCTGATGATCTGATCTAATTAAGGCCATTGCCATTAAATTAAAAAGCCATGATGATCTGACTGCATTTGGGAGGCATAACAACTAAAATGTTTGGCATATGGGGATATCCACACCTTGGAAATATGGTGCTTTATGAAAAGCAGCAGTAACAGCCAGGCTCTTGTTATGGGTGGCAGAAGAAAAGAGACACCAAAACCATCTCAGATGTACTCAGAGCTGTGACACAATCTCAACATCTTGCAACTCGTTGTGCAATTATTATTTTGAGATAAAAAGTGATGCTATATTTCCTCACTGGGCTCTTTACTTTGATAGTGAAGTTGAGCCATACAAAGGATACTACAAAGCCTTTGCTTTTCTGCAGTCATCAAACAGAGGGCTAGTGCGGTGAAGACCTCATACTGACTTTTGCACACAGGCTGTGGTCAAAACAGGACTTCAGGTGTACCAGTACGGATATTTGCAATTACTTGCATGGGAAAAAAAAAAAAGTCACAATACGCTGCTATCTGTCCTGTTTCTTGTCTGCAGAAAGTGCTGGGACGCTCGTATATGTTGATGATAAATACAGGGCCATTTTGATCACTGCAGCAGGATAAAAGTCATCTGTTGCAGATACCTGAGAAAATAAATGTGGAGGACAAATACTATAAAATTATAACTTTCCAAGTTGTAAGCATTCATATCAGGGTGTTATTTTTAAGAGTAGTTTTAAGCATTCATATTAGAGTGGTATTTTTAAGAGTGATTTAAATTTTAAGGACTCTGCTCCTCTTATTCTCAACACGGGGGTTGTTTCTCATCAAAAGTCCTCAAATCTCTAATACTTGCCGCTAACAGATTCCAAGTGAGGTACGGACCAAAAGCTACAGTGGAAAACTAGTCAATGAATAGTTAAGAATGGCATATATGTTACAAAAAGTTAAAATCTGCTTGCAAAGTTTTCTCAAAGATTCTTGTTTCCTTTGCCTTGCCATGCTAATGATAAACAGCTTTGTGATAATCTAGCTTTGTTTTATAGCTCATGGAGAGCAGTTACACGTTCTCTTCCTTTTGAAATGCAGAGTTTTTCACCCTGCTTAGTTTAGCAAAAGAGAAATGTATTTCAAACCTAAGTGCTTTCTCCTGTTTTCTTGTAAGACCATTTTATTTTACTTGAGCTACCCTTTTTTTGATATTCCCTTCTGGATGTTCCCATATTTTAATTGGTTCAGTATAAGACACCTGATGGACACCATGAGAAAAGGTACAACTTTGGAAGAAAGGTCACTTCTAATATGCATGAAGAGCACTACATGTTCTAAACAATAAATACTCATTTGCTCATTTTACGCATCTAGTGTAAAGGAACTCCCCTTTCTTTTTCTTTATACTTGCAGCAGCAGTTTCACGTTATTTCTACCTTCTGGCTATTTTGTTATTAAATAATGGTTACACCTGTCACAGGTGGTATTACAGTAATCAGGATTATTCAAATGAGAGGAAAAATATTTTTTGTTTACCAATAAAAAGAACCTGAACAAGCAAAAGTAAGTAACAGGAAAAGCAATCCTGATCGCCTCCCCAAAGAAATCCTTATTTGCATTGCATAAGCACTCAGACAGGTTATTGTGTCCTCTTTCTTGATATTTTTGCTCAAAAAATTTCTTCTGCCCAAACACTTTTTGTGTCATTTGATAAATAAAGTGACAAAAAGTGGTCCTTGCTCTGCGGCCGAGGCTATTTCTTCAAGGACAAGAGAGATTGGTGTAGACTGGTGTAACTCTCAAAAAGCGTGGTTTTTATGTAGAACCATGAAAACACAGGAGCCAGCACTGAGAGGAACTGGTGAGGATGAGAGCCAGGGCCAGGATACTGCAGCGTGCCACATCATGTCAGAAACTTCAACCTACATCTTCAAGTTGCGCCAGGGGAGGTTTAGATTGGATATTAGGAAAAATTTTTACACTGAAAGGATTATTAAGCATTGGAACAGGCTGCCCAGGGAAGTGGCTAAGGCACCATCCCTGAAGGTATTTAAAAGACGGGTAGACATAGTGCTTAGAGATATGGTTTAGTGGTGGTTTTTGTCAGAGTTAGGTTGATGGTTGGACTAGGTGATCTGAAAGGTCCCTTCCAACCTAGGCCATTCTATGATTCTATGATTCTACATCTACTTCTGGCCAGTGTACACCCATTTATTCTGGTGTCAACATTGCTTCGTTAACTAACTTTTCTCCTTCAGACATACTGGTCCCTCTCCCAAGATGTATTTATTAAATGCAATATTATTAAATTTCCTTTCAGAGTCTCTTTTGCCAATGCAAAACAAGCCAAAATCTCCTGTCTCTTCTTGTATGGCTCATCTCAGCTCCCTGCCCAACTACACTCTGGATGGTTCCACCTGCAGTAAATCTGACAGTGTTGCACTTGCAGTGCATACGCTTGTGTATACCGTCCCCATAACTCTGAACCCTTGGCTGAGTCCAAGGGCTTTTGACTGAGAGACAGAAATCTCAGAGGGGTGGGGGAAACAGAAGTCTGAGTTTATAGTTCAGGTCACACAGTGTGTGATTTTTTCTTTTCCAAATCAAGAAAGTCAATGTTTGATAAAAAATGGTTTTGTTTAATGAACTTAGTTAATGAACAGGAATATAAGGCCCTTGCATCCTGTACTGGCAGCAAGCTGAACCACCGAACTCTGTGTATTTGTCCAATATCAGCAGCAACAAAAAGAACTGTGGGAAGAGTATTTTGACAAAATGTGCAGATGGCCTATGAAGTATTTGATACTTTTTCTGACCGCTAAAGGCAAACAGGCTCTGGAAATTTAGAAAGAGGGAGCAAGAGGTACTTCACTGCATTAGTTCTAGGAATTACTGTGCAGTCCATTAGTGACTAAGGAAGATGGTAGTGTCTATTAAATATAAACGTTTAAAAAATAGGAGAACTTTTCCAAGACCTCCAAAAGAGCTGGCTAGGAATGCATTATGGAAATCCAGGGAAAAGACAGATGACTGGAAAAATACTAATTAATACTAAATTATACTCAAATATACTCAAAAAGCAAGAGGCATAGCATAGATTACATAGAGAATGGTTAACCTGACACCAGGACAAGGTGAAACAGCAGAAAATCTGATGAAAAATGAAATCTGAAAAGAAATAAAAGATAAAGGACAAAATATGTAAATATGAAATGATATGATTTTATGGCAAAGAGGTCTTGTGAAACAAACCTGATGTGTTTTTTTTTTTAAATTAAAATTTGGGTTATTAACATATATGGATAGACTTCTTTAAGACATTTGAATTAGCACTGCTTTTGACCCTTATTTTAAAAATTGCTTATAATACCAGTATTGAATACGTCAAATGGGATTAAGCAGCACCTAATGATAGATCTGTAGGAATAAATGTTCAGAAGGAAATGTCACTGAATGGGATTCTTCTATGGGTTTAAGGGTTATAAAGTCCTGATTCCAAAACTGCTTTCACAATATGCCAAGAAGTGCCACCTGGGGATGTATACACCGGAGATCACTGATGAGAAATGAGGAAATGATTTTAATTTCCACGTGCTAGAATAACACCTCTCATTCTGGCACCTTCATTTTAAAAAGTTGCTGTGAAATTTTAGACAATGATAGAGAGACCTGGATGAAATGCTTCACAAAGAAAAACTCACCAAGCTCAGTCTGTTTATCAGATACAACATTTGGTGACAGTGTATAAATATCTTAATGAAGAAAAAAATCCAGTTTTCTAAAGGGCTTCTCTGCAATCAATGCCTGGAAGCAGAAAGCAGGCAAATTAATCTGAAAAATACAACACAGATTTTTCGTAGTGATTCCCAGCAGACTATTCACAGGAGAGGTGGATTTTTTTCCATTGCTTAGTATGTTCATCAAGATTTGATACCTCTGTAGAAACTATGTCAGAAGCTTTTAGGCTCCATGTAAAAGTGATGTGTAATTGGAATGTGATATAAAGACTAGACAATCTAATGGTCCTTTCTGTCTTTAAATTTAATGAATTTCTAGCTGATTTTTAGAGAATTCCTGTGTATGTAGTACTGAAATACATGTATGTTAGTCAGCCGCAAAAAAACTATAAAGAGCTGTACTCAATTCAGTCCAGAAAGGTAGTCCCCTGAACACTCAAGAGGACCCTGTTGTAGAAACAGCAAGAAACACCAGCCTCTCCTTCAGCAGTTGAATAAATTCAAAAAGATTAGCACCTTCTGTTGTTGCCAGTAGGTAAGTATAATAACTATAGCCTAGTGCATGCTCACCTGTGAGTCAGTTTGAGACTGGGAAAACAGAGGCTGTGTCTCAGAAGACCGTGAAGCATTACTGAGACAGTCAATCCCAAATGTACATGGAGACTTAGTAGAAAAAGGGGGGGAGAAAGGATAATCAGGTGAAAAAGGGAACATCTCTGGAGTTATGAAATGACTAATTAATACAAAACACTTGTGGCCAGCTTGCAAGGATATTGGATTTAGCAGAAGAATTACTGAGAGTTAAACAAACTTGTATTTATGTAAAGACACACATCACAGTGAGTGAAAGAACATTTCTTTAAAAAGCTGATTGATTTAATTTCCATCTTTCACCAGGAAATTATTCTTTATAAAGAAAGAAAAATGTGAGTCCTTTGCAAAATCTGAGATCCATTCAATGTCCACACCCTCCTTGAAAATCTTGTCACATTATTCCTGCTGAACAATCATCTGTGAGAT
Organism: Rissa tridactyla; assembly: GCF_028500815.1. NCBI lineage: Eukaryota > Metazoa > Chordata > Aves > Charadriiformes > Laridae > Rissa > Rissa tridactyla. Next base: position 25,753,078 of record NC_071470.1, on the reverse strand, counting down.
GGCCAAGCTTTCATCAAATAAAATATTATTCTGCAGGTAAAAGTGCTTGCAACATGTCAAAGGATGTTTGTTTAAACTTTAATGGATAAAGTGTAGAGAGCAACTTTCATGAGTCTAGAGACAGAAACATTTATTTATCATTAGGTGTGGAGTCAAGAGTTCTTTAAGTTTGCTAAAAATTCTGAGGCACCTCACCTCCTGTACCCCTTCATCACCATTTGGAAACCATCCACGGGCCACGTCACCTTCTCTCACACGTGTGCACTTTGAAGTCTTTTTGGTGGCCTGCCTACAGTCACAGGAAGAAGGTGCAAAGATACGTTCTCTCCACTTGGGACATCAGGTGCCTACCACATCCGCAAGAGACAACATGGAAAGGGACTTCAGGGCACGCTCCCACTTACTGACAGCCCTTCCCTCTTTTTGCCTCCAGAAGGCTTTGGACAGGAGGCGCATCAGCTGTACAGTTCTGCACAGGCTGAACTGACAGAAGCGTGGCACCCGTGTCAGTCTTGGCACACATGTAGAGAGGCTAAAGAATGCTTTTGAGGAGTCTGGGTCTCAAGGCATGCACTCCTGCAGTGCAGGCCACTTTTCTGGGAGGCACGATCTGCAGTGGAGCGCTCCAGCATGGTGGACGTGGTGATGTACACCAGATGTACCAGCTCTCCTGAACTGGGGAAACCTCCAGGCAGCAGAGACATGGAAGGCCCCAGCGTGGCCTCTCCAGCTCCCTTGCTTGCCGTTGCAGGGGACAAGTTGGTAGCCAGAGACAGGAGCCGCAGGATCTTTTCCACTTGCACCAGGGAGACGATTTGCACTTGGCTTGATCGCCAGGGTTTGCAGGGCTAAATCCTGCCCCGGCAGAAGGAATCCAAGAGGAGAAGAGGGAGGAGGAGTTTTGTCTCTGCCCAAGGGCTCATAACTCTCCTTTGCAAGACAAGCTGGGAATCAGACTACTTGGCCCAGAAAACTTGTCACCTCTTTACCTAAGTGAGGGAAATACACCGCCACTTTCATTTCAGTCACGGTTTTGGGGGGTGTCAGCCCGCTTTGTCAAGAGATCCCCTTGGGATCTCGCTCCTGACGGGCAGGATTGTACTTGGTGTGATGCTCAGGACCCGCTGAGCAGGGCGGTGGGGAGGAAGGCTGGGGCTTGCCGGGTGGCTGATGCTGCTCTGGTAGCTATGACAGCACAGAGGACATGTCACAATGGGAGCCGTCCACAGGGACATGCGCAGGCAGCCCCACTGCTGTTTGACTTGGGCGATCGGTGAGTGCAGCACACGGGGGAAGGCTGGGCTGGATGGGGGACAGGGCAGATGGCCAGGGGGTTTCTAACCCCAAGCGAGAGCCGAGCCCCTCAGGGCAGGGCACGGTGCTGCCCCCGGGGCTGGGGGCAGAGGTGCTCGGGGCTCCCAGTGGTGGCAGGTGCCCAGAGAGGCTTTGGGGGTGGGCCGGGTGCCCGTGGCTCCATGGGACGCCATTCGGTAGCAGGGATGGGGCCTTGGGAGACTCTGCTCGCGTGTCCCTTGCCCTTGGACGGGGCACAGCCCAGCCAGGGGCTGGCCATCAGGGCGGCTTGGGCAGGATGGGCCCCACGCTGTCTCCAGCCAGGGCCTGCGGCCCCTTCAGGCCTGTCCACACCAGGGCCCCAACGCTTTCCTGGGGCAGCCCGTGGCTCCCACCCGGCCGGTGCTCACAAGCCCTGCCCCTGCTCCCTCCCACCTCCCTCAGCCCCTCTCCTGCCGGCCCCCAGCTCCAGGCGGCTCCTGCCCCGCTCCCCCAGCCCCGAGCTGCCTCCCACCCAGCCCTGCTCAGCCCCCTTCTCTCCCATCCCCTGCAGACCATGTTGGCGGTAATTGCCCTCGTTTTGGCTGTGCTGGCCCTCCAGGATGGGCCAAAGAGCCATCAGCAGATCGATGAGGCCACGGCTGAGCGGATGCGGCAGCGTGAAGAATATCTGCGTCAGGACACGACTCGGCTGCTGCAGGAGATCGAGCAGAGCGGGAGCGTGGAGGAAGCCACGCTCCTTTCTGCGTTCCAGCAGTGGCCGTTTTCAGCCATTGAAGACCTGGCAGTGCTCACTGTGGTCTGCTGGGGGATCTGGCAAATCAAGGTTCTTTATGACTGGTGGCATAAGCAGGACAGCTCCAGCAGCGAGGAGGAGGACGATGAAGAGGAGGAGGATGAAGAGGAAGACAATGAGGAGGAGTCTGATGATGAGGAGGAGTCTGATGAGGAGGAGGATGATGAGGAGCAGGACGACCTCAGTGGTGCACCCGGTGGTGTCAGGTCTTTGGCTGGGTCCACGCCATCACCAACACAGGACCTGCCTGACACATGCAAGGTGCTGAAGGAGCTGGTCGGTGACCTCCTTGGTGTCTGCCGAGTGCTTTCCAAGAAGAATTTCTTGCCAGAGATGCACCCGGCCATTGAGACGGACAGACTCTATGAAGCCTGGAGTGTCCAGGAGAATGACATCACCTACCGCCTGTTTGTGATCCTGCGGCCACCCCGTGGGCACTCTTTCAGTGTGGAGCTGGACACCATGGGGCAGCTGCCAGCAAGGCCCTCCAGAGTCCATGTGGTGCTGGAGTGCATCTGCTCGAGCGGAGAGCTGTTGGGGGATAGCTTCTGCTTTCTCCACCACTCCGATGAGAAGCTGCCCAGGGATCAGAGCTCGTCCTTCCTACGCACCCTCTGTACACAATCCTACTTAGATTGGGAGAAAGTCACCCATTGGGTCCAACAGTTGGTGAGATCAGCCTGGCTGCTTTTGCCTGAGTCGCACCACTGCCAGCTAACGGTGCTGCCCTCCTCCCTCTCCTGCAAGTTCCAGCTGACAGGCACCTCCCAGATGAACATCTGCACTGAGATCCTTTTTGCCGTGAAGCGAGGCAGCTGAGGGGCCTGCCTGAGCCTTGAGTAGGCAGAGGGCAGCTTTAGCAGCAGCACACCATGGCCAGAGAGCCGGGCTGTTGTCGAGATGATGCTTTGCAGACCCACAGCCAGGCACACCCAGCAGGCCAATATCCACCTCAGACGTCTGCAGCTCTGCTCCCATATCCTGCTGGTCGCAGGCTTGTCCACCCATGCCTGTGACCCTGAGGACCTACTTTCCTCTCCCACTGCTGGGGCCCAGGCGACACTTTTGGACACCAGGACAGAGAATCTGCTCATCCCAGAGACCACCTTGGGAATCTGTGCCGCAGATCTGAGCAAAGCAGGCACGGAGATGACACCGCTCAAGAGGAGCTCAGCTTAACCACAGCCTGGGGAATCTCTGCTGGTCCAGCTGAAGGTGCCATTGCAACCGAGGCTCCTGTTACCACCTGTAACAGGACGGGACCACCCATCGCGTTGGAAAGAGTTGATCTCCTCTGGGACCTTTACGCGATGCAAAGATGACAATAAAGTAGCTTGTTTTAACCAACCCTCTGTCTGTGAGTGTCTGTGCAACACTTTGACGGGGAATGTGGGCAGGGAGGAGGTTGCAGCCTGCTCATATGCAGAAGCAGTGGGGCGGCATTTTGAGGTAAGTACGTAGTACCAAACAGAGTGCTTCCCTTCATCCCCTTTTCCTTTCTTTTCCGTTGTTCTGCTCCGCTTCCATTTTCAAAGGAATATGTCTCGGTGCATGGATGCCGGCTGGCAGGGAACGAGGGCAAGGGAGCCAGACCTTTCTCAGTCGTGACCACTGACGGGACAAGAACCAATGGCGTCAAAGGAAAAAACTATGAAATTCCATCTGAATACAAGAGAACTCATTTGGACAATGCCCTTAATAATGTGCTTGAACTTTTGGTCAGCCCCAAAGTGGTCAGGCAGTTGGACTAGATGATTGCTGTAGGCCCCTTCCAAGTGAAAATATTCTATTCTATTCTATTCTATTCTATTCTATTCTATTCTATTCTATTCTATTCTATTCTATGCCATGCCATGCCATGCCATGCCATGCCATGCCATGCCATGTTTTGCTTTGCCATGCCATGCCATACTATGCTATGCTTTTCTATCTGTATTGTAGCAGTGTTTAGATCTTCCAGCTGAAATCAGTACTTCTAGACTATCAGCGTTGCTCATACAACTAGAAAAGACACTCTATCTAAAGCATCCAAGTTGACAAGACAGAAGACATAGTTATTATTCAAAGAATTGTATTAGTCTTATTTTGCAAATGAAGACTTGAAGTAGGTAGAGAGCTGAAGGGCTTGTTTTTAATACCACTGTTAATGCTTTTCATTCATGTGGGTTCATCTGGGGCCAAGCCTGGTTTTGCATATGCTGAATAACTATTCCAGCACCTCATTTCACACACAATCAGCCCTGCTTACACTGAATTGTTATTCAGTACCTGTTTATTTCCTGTTTCTTTCAGAAAAATCACCTGCCATTGTAAACCAGGATATTACCATCTAATCCTGTCACATGCAGCCCCTGCGGCAGAACTGGGAACTGAAGTCAGGCTCGATCCCTGACCAGTTCCTCACTCACGAGGCCATTTTTCCCTGTGGCCGGTAATGGTGACTAAGTGGTCATGGTAATGGTGAATAAGGGTAATAGCATTGGCTGCCTATTGCCTACTTTGCTTTTAACTAAGCCATAGTTCAAGTTAGCATCCCACTCCCACGATCAGTTCATTTGTAATTAGCCAGTCTCTAAGAAATATTTACATGACACAGCGTGACATGTTTTTTACTTCCCTGCCATACTAAAAGCTAAAATGACAAACTTTCATTTGCTTCAGACAGAATCCAGTTTGACGTCTCCTGGTTCAGTGAGCTCCTTGGCACATTTCTGCTGAAATCCCACATGCACATGTGCTCTATTGCAACTGCTGAGTAAGCACCACAATTTAGATGAAACACTGGGCCTGGGGCTACAGCAAACTGCATGGATTATCTAGTCCAACTGCAAATTCACTTTCAAAGGTATATCTATAGCTGCCAGCCATACAGCAGCTTCTGTTCTCTCGACTACATTTCCTCTAGTTCATGTATTAACAGTTGGTTGCTTACCAAACTATACTCTTAAAGGAAAAATGTCTGTTAATGTATGTCTCAGTGGAGTGGTGACCAGGGTAATGAAAATCGTTACTCATGAATACATTATACAATGACTGAAAAAAAATAATCTATCAAATGAATGTAATTGCCAAAGAGCGTTTGTTCCTTAATAAAAACAACAATAACCACAACAAGTGCTGCAATAATGCATTTAAACTACAAGGCATACTCACTAGGTCAGTAGCCTGATGTGTTAGCTGCTGTGCAGTTGCAGGGTAATGCAACACTTGAACCCAAAGGCATATATATAAAAAATAAAATATAAAAATAAATAAACAAGGAGACAATCTGAGTACGTTAGTTGCAAAACAAATAAGAAATGGCAGTACAAAATAAAAGCAACTATGCAATTCACCATTGTATTCTTTGAACTGATTCAATTATGCAAAAAAATTTCTTAGAAATAAACTCTCTGAGAGGGAAAGATGATTAAATAAAATCAAACCTATAACTCAAATGAATAATTTAGTATATTTGGGATAGTTTCTTTCTTTTAGTTTTTCAGACCATAAGATTTATCAGCCCTGCTGGTAAAGGAAGACCTTCCATAAAAGAGCAAGGAACCAAGTGAGTTATAAATAAATTAGAAAAAAAAATTGAGTTAAATTTCCTTCAGTCTTGTGTTGCCTACCATTGACTTTATGGCACAGACAACATTAACAATGGAAGCCAGCACTCTCTCTATATATATATATACTGAGATGTAATTAAAATACACACAAAGCTCTGGGCCTATATATAAAATACACTGAGAAATTAATGCAAATTGGGAAAACTTCAATACTACATTCTGAAGAAGCTTATTCGTACCATGATTCCTCCTACTCAGGAGCTTTATTCTTAATTTTCTCTCACCAAAAGAGTGGAGAAAGGGGTTTTGTGAAAAAAGCTGAAGGTCACACTACCAAGGCAATATTAAATTAAGGGGAAAATGTGTCATGGAACTGAAGGCATAAGCATTTAAACCAACCTGATTTAGAAGATACAGACGTAAAACTTAATCTTTTCATACAGTGAAGCCTCATTTATTGTTACCAGCTGTAGCACTGCATCTCCCTGTTATAAATGCTGTGTTTACTCCATTTAACTTGGAGTGAAGAAGTTCCTGCCTGGCACAGAGAGAGAATTACTGTCCTTATGTCCCTTCTCCCATCAGTTGCCTGTGTTCAGAGTGTGCTGGGAGGGGGAAGAAAATTTACTGAAATGGGGATAGGTTCTGATTCTGCCTGTGTAGGGGATGGCTCCTTTGGCTGGGTCTCGGTAGGGGAAGAGTCAGGCAGCTCTGCTCACAGCGGGGACAGCCTCTGCCCCACCAACCCAAAGCATAGGGCACGGGACAAACACTGTCCCACTTTTTGAAGGAGAGGTGTAAAAGTGGTTCATTGTGCTTTCCTTTTCAGGGTATCTGCATCTATTCTACAGCAGGCTGGTGCGCGACAGGCACACACACACACGTGTGTGTGTGTGTGTGTGTATGCGTGGCGTTTACAACCTGGGAAACCCTACAAACTCTGGATCCGATACTGCAACCCAGTTTTACTTCCGATGTGTGCAACCAGTGGGACTCCTCCTGCTTCTCAACCAGAGACAGTATCCAAGAGAGGAACGGCGAGAAAGAAATGCCAGGTCAGGAGGGGGAGAACCGTGGGGGCAGAAAGGGAGATGCTTTGCCTGTGAGCACTGTTGAGCCCTTCAGATGTTCATACAGCCCCAGCCTGATGCACTGAGGCTACCAGCACTTAGCTTTCCTCCTCACCAATACTTCAGTGTTATCCCGTGGCATTACCTCACTGCATTTTTGTCTCTGGTCTGATACATTAGACCTTTGTGCTAAAGTTTGTCCAGAAGAATCTGCTTTACAGTGTGAAAACAGTCTCTCAGGGTGAAGTACCTGTGCCAGCTTAGTACAAAAATACCTCTTTTAACACAGTGTCTTCTAGTGATTTAAGCTCAAAAAATCAAATTGGTTCTTTATTTCTTTAAAATAAACAAAAAAATCTCAATCGCAGACTAAATGACCCTTAATTTAATGGCCGGCAAACCGGCAAAATGCCAAATTTTATTACAGATCCTAAATGACTGTGCTTAATTTATGCCAAAACATCCTATCTATCATCCCCCCTGAGCATTATCTGAGTTTGTTACCTTATTTGGTTCTAGTTTATAAGCTGTAACATTATTTTACTTTGAAAATAGGGAGATGAAAAATGACTGCAAGAATCTGGGTACTCATGCGTTTACCAGCTGCTCTGCAGATAAGATAGGTAATACTGGCCACCTTTGGCTTCTTGTGACCACATTTTAAAGTAAAAGATATCTACTGTAAAATGCATATATCGCTATGTCAAAGTGTGGTTTTGAGGGAACAGAGAAGGTCAGATCTAATGCGATGTCATATTACGCCACGTGTTGACTTAAGAGGTGCAAATCACTTAATAAGATTACTGCAAGATGTACAAGAGCAGGATATTTCACCATGAAAAGACTGCAGGAAGCTTCAAAATGCATTACTGAAGTAAATCCTGATGCACATTTAAAATGCTTTTTGAAGAAATTTGCTTTAAGTGTTAGCTAATGCAAAGTTGTAACCATTTGCCCAGGAAAGCACGATTAAAAATTGTTTGATGTCACAGAAAGATTTAGTTAGGAGGAACTTTCATTGCCTTTTCTTCTTTTTTTTTCTCCTTTTCCTGTTAAATTGAAAGAACTAAAACCTAAGACTCTAAAGCAAGTACCTACGAGGCATCTAAATCACAGTAAGTCATGTAGATAGCTGGAAAAGGAACTCTGCTTATTCAGCAGCATCAAAAGCTGGATGCTGGACAGGATGCCATGAACTCAGCTGCCTATGGAACTTGAGGGATGTGACAGGTGACCTTCAAAATACATTTATTTAAAGTATTTTTGGAAGGGCTGGTGATGTATGAGGGAGGTTTTACTCTCCAGCCTTGTAGATGGCTACATGCAAGGAGACTTGAGCAGTAGCGATGGTGGAGAAGCCAGGAGGAATGCAGTGCAAGGTCTCTTGTGGAAATGTGCTGAGGGCCCAGGGGACAGAAATGCTTTTCAGACCACGGTCTCTGTGAATTTGTCTCTTTATATATTCATGCTCTACACGTGCATATTTTTATTCTGACTCAGGCAGAATCTAACCTTTCTGGACAGGAAGAATCATTTCATGGCAGTTCCTGTAAGGTACACATTACAAATTATTACTCATTTACCCCTTCTCTGAGACCAGTAACTTGTGTTTTGCTGATAGGTATGTTCCATAACAGCATCCAGCTTTGATTTGAAGACAGACATAGGGGGATAATGTACAAATTTCCCTAAAAGTTTATTATATTTTTTGCTTTAAAAAAGCAAAAAAATAATAATTTTCTTACTTTAGCTTTTCACCACAGGCCTGGATGGTTTTTTCTGCATTGAAGAACACTTTATCACCAGGTATTTCCTCTGCAGGAATATGCTTATGCATGCATACATCATAATCAAAGCCGGGTATTTGATCATCTTCTCCAGTGGAGTGGGGCTGGGTTTGAGGTCTGAAGCATTCTTAGGTGACACCAGTAGGTTTTCACTTGCTGGGTTAAGAGGTCATCTAGTTAAGTGGCCTGGTATTTAATATATACTCTCCAAATTCTGAAAATGACCTGCACGGAGGACCAGACTGAACTCATGATGAGTGCTGCAGTCGTTGCAAGCAGAGGAGCTGCTGAGGGAAATGAGAGATTAGTAAAAAGACACATTTCGTAACCCCAGTGTGAACCTAATTTTTTCTAATGAGTTTTCCTTTCCCCAGCCTACCTTCAATCTCTTCTTAAGAAAACAACTGGCATTTGGTGACTGACACAGCAGATTGGCATCTCTTAAAGCTCTCTTTATCTAAGCACTGAGCTGTCTTCTAATAGTAGGAGGCAGGCAGGTTTTTTGAGGTCCTGCTTATTGCTTGGCTCATGGGAACAAAAGAAGTCCAGACGCTGCTGACCATGCAGGGTTTTGAAGTGTAAGTACAGTAAAAAAGAGTCTGTATAATTTGAACAAGGTTTAAAATATATTTTTAAATGCAGCATTTGACTTGCTTTTTTCCTTATGTTTTTTGCCAATCATAATGTTTGAAGAGCAACAGCAGTGAAACTGCACTCTGTGTACACACTGACTAGCGGGCAACTTATTGTAGGAACACGTTTCTGCAAAACAGACTTGGTTAGCTGAGTTTTAATTGTAAATACTCGATAAAGGTTTCCTGATATTTCCTGATATTCCTTGGGCTGTGAACTGCTACCACCACCTTTGATTAGTGGGCCTAATTGTAGCTGTTCACAACCCTTGTGTCAAGTCAAACCTGAGCAATTCCTGCTGAGGACCCCTGGGCCATCACAGATGAGCAAAGACATCCTGAGCCTGACTTTCCTATGCCATCAAATGCAGGCTAAAGCAGCAGACGAAACTGTGCTGTGGTGCCTGGCAATCCTAGACCTCACCATCTAGCCACAGAAAACTTACCTTCATAGGCACATATTTTGAAAAAATAGATGTTTCAAGGAGAATCTCCACTCACTTAGCATTGAATTTCTAGTCCTTTTATTTGCCTGTATATTGTACCATTTGCATAAGCTAATGTACAGTAAACACAAAGCTAGAAAGGGAGAAGGTTTGTAGGTGGCCTAAAGTTTCTCCCATCTGCGCAACGCACACACACTTTAATGTACACCAATATAGATTGGTATGCAAGTTTTTATATATGCATACATATATTTATACATATGTTGATTTGAAGGTCCATCCTTAAATTCTTAGACTAACTCTAGGAATATTTGTTATGGTGATGGAATAAATAGGGAAAAATATTTTTCAAGCTTTCTCTTGCTGACTGGTCACAGCGTTTAGTGTCCAATCCTCAGAGAAGAGATCCTGTCAACACATGGCCAGCTGCCCTACATGTGCTTGGGTCACTTGTTACAGGACCCACATTTTCACAAGACGGTCTGTTTCCAGAACTGATTGCCAAGTTGCAAGGTAAGATTTCAGCCTGTAGACTTTGATGTATACCTATGCATAGCTATATCAATTAAGAATGTAAAAAGATTCCTACCCCTAACATAAAGGTCCCACATTTTTCCCCATGCTTTTCCTGAAAGATTCACTGTGAGAATTCAGCAGGAATTATTGGACCTGTGACATGTTTGTTGTGAAGATGACTTGCATCTGGACATCTGTCTGAGGCATCCTTGGCACTGATTATTCTGCTATAAAGTGTGTCCATATGTATGCTCAGTGACCCATGATTTTCAGATACATAGAAGTAGCTCTGATGTGGCTGCTAGACATCTGGAAATCCTGGACACCTGACCAGACTTTGAATTCAACCTGGCTAAAATATCCGGGGAAAAATGAAGGCTTGTCAGAGAAACCTGGACATAGAACACCTGCCTTGGTATAGCTTTACCATAAGAAATCGAAGAGTAACCCAGATATGTGTAAACAAGAATACAGAAAACTGCATTTTTTCAGCATGTGAAAAATATTCCTCCTACGAGAAAGCTTATCCTCCTGAAGAAACTGGCATAAACTGTACTGTGACTCCCCAAGGGGCCTGCTGGTATCAGCAAATCCACCCGAAAGCAGTCACTTAAGGAATTCCTAGACATTTTCCAGAGTCATTTGAGATTCTGGGATTTTCAGTCTGAAATCCTGTTTCCAGACGTCTAACCCCTGGATACTGTATAACCCCCAAAGATATTTATTTTGAACTCCGAGGCGCACTTTACTGAGGCTACTAGGGGACTTGTGTACAACAACAGTAATCAACGTTTCTCTCAGAGCGGAATCAAACACTGCCCAATTAGTCTGGTGCAAGGCAGTGTTTGTGTATGAATTGTAAGTAATGCAGAACTGAAAGGGAATTGTTCCGTTCCCAGGTTAAGCTCTGCTGGTGAAATTAGCAAATGTGATTCCTTTTTTTTCCCTCAAGGCATGAAGCTGGAGAAAAAAGCAAGAAGAGAAGGAAGCAGCTTCTGCATTTTTCTTCTAATCAGCCATGCGTATTAGCGTATAAGGCAAGACAGGAAGGTAATATGAGAATCAGGCAAGCAGCCAGATGACATTGTGTAAGGCATCTTTGTATAACTGCCAGCTAGTGTCTTATAATATTGAACACTGAAGTTTCTATTTAGCAGTGTTGATTGAATGGTGGAAAAAAAAAAAATCCAGGCAAGGATAATGTCTGTAATCAGCACTGCACGATTGCTATTGTCTATGCTTGGTATACTTAATGGAGAAGCTAATTACCATGTGTTCATTTTTTATTACGTTTACTACATTGCATGGAAAAGTAATATGATTTTTTTTTCCCCTCCATGGGTTTACAGAAAACAAACAATACAAACAAAAACACGATGGATCCCCCCTCTCCACCCCCAGCCCTAATTAATTCTCATTAGGGCCACTGTTTTTATTTCCAAGAGGAAGTCAGAAGGCGAGGATAGCATGCCTGATGAGCTCGCTAACCTAGCCCAGTGTGTGCTTGGACTGGGCTGCTGATGCGTTTGAATGTGACAGGAAGGAAACTGCACAAACCCAATGCACAGTCGTTTCATTTAACTTCTCTGAGACACATTCATTTACCTACCACTTCCCATGCAGCTTTATGAAAACAAAAGAGCAAAGCACCCCTGAAAAGTGGTGGACTGACAACTTCTTTCTGCATGGCTGGAGAGGAGCAATGCAGAAGCACATCCCTAGAATGACATGACAGTGTCCTAAAAATTTTTGACCCAGTTCTACAGCAGCTAGGTGTGAGATCCTCAGGCCATCCTCTGTGCCTGGTTAGTAAACCATTGCTTTAGCAAACCATTCAGCTGAGTTTACACTCTCTCCGACTGCTGTTGTGGGGATCTGCCACTGCCAGCGCAGGCAGAGGTCCCTGCAGGACACTGCCTCCTCGTAACCAGTGGCCTCGTGGGCAGAGTCTGCTCTTGGGTCAAAGTCTTCTGCTCCTGGAGGGATGTGGATGACCACATCCTCAGCAGACATCCCAGCCTCCAAGACCTCCAGGCTTAGATGTGAACCAAGAGGATCTCAGTCTTCCTTGGTAAGGCTGTTCTCCTTTGTTTAAAATACTTAAACGGCTACTGGGAAGGGCACTGGAACTTTGCCCGGAAGGTCAGTCCCTGGTAACTTGCCTACTGACTCCTCTCCTTGCCAAGGAATAATTATTCCATGAAAAGTGAGTGTGTAGGGCCTTCTGCTAGTCAGGTCCTTGGGAATTTATCTCTCACCTAATGTCAATGTATGGCTTTCAGTGAGAACCGTGACACAAAGGCCTGATTTTTAAGTGTGTTTGGGAACTGTAAGATGCAGACGGTGATACTGAGTAGGATCTTTCTGAAGTGCCTTTGTGTTCCCAGCTCCCATTGGAAAGCAGCGCCATCTAACTCTAAGAAATATCTGGTTTGCACTGTCTGTGCCTGAAGGGCTAACACAGGCATTAGCATAACCCCTGCCAAACTAGTGTAACCCTATTGCGTCCCCTGAATTGCTATGTGGCCCCTGGGAGATGTTAGGATCCTGCTCAGATCCTGTTTGTTTTCCTGGAAGGACTGAGTTCCCCATTCATGCTGCGTTTAGAGCATGCACAAGGTACAGTGTCCCCAGGGACCCGAATGGCAATCGTCAGATGCTGGTTAGACCAATATTAATACTAAGGCATAGCTCAAAAAGTGTCAGTCAAACTGAACTCAGTACTGATTTTAACAAGCAGGTTCACAAAGTCTGGTCCTCCCACACTGAAGTAAATAGGAAGATGTTACGGTATTTATAGACTGGATTTCGAAAAGCAGAAGCAGCTAATGCACTCTCTTTATTAGGCACACTCCCTAGTGCCTGCAAATTGCTGTATATTTCAAACCTTATTTAATTTTTAATACAGCAATCCGTTACGTAATCAGATATATTTTGAGGGAAACTTATTACTGCGTCTTGCAGTCTGACTGGTTTCCCTCTAAGAGTTCGGCAAGCTATTGCATGTGGTTTTTATGGGCAGGAACTCCTTTTCTACCGCTGATGCTGAAATTAGAAGGTTGTACTTGATGTATATTAAGCACAAAGAAGCAGTGTCTGACACGGCTATGAGTAAGGGGACAGATTACTTCTCTACCACACAGAGAGGGAGTGAAGACTTCCTGTTCCGATAAGGAAGATTTTGATGTAAAAATTGGCTGTTCCCCCATATGGTTCTCCATTGCTGCCACACACTTAGGCGAGGTAAGGAGGAAAGACCAGATGAAGACAAAGCATTTCAGTGCCTGTGAGACATGGGTAGAAGGTCCCTGAAGAGTTTGGTTGCTCCTAGGTTCATAAATCTTCTTAAAAACATGAAAATGAGATATGTAAGACAGACCTGGCTCAGGATTCCACATTCTTGCTCTGCCGTCTTATGCTATGGGAGATGGGGGATGTTGGAGGGATGTAATCTATGTTGGAGGTGCAATTTCATTTACATTCATTATAAGTAAGTTTCCTCAGAAAAAAACAGAAGTTAAATATTTGAGAGAAACTTACAGTAGCCTTCTGTCTCTGAATTGGTGTGTGGTGCCAAAGAGGGAGTAAACCTTACCAGAGCTCAACCTCTCCCTGCCAGAAAGGGGATGAACAGGATTTGCAAGCTTCAAAAGAGGGAGGTAAATCTTTATGATTGCAGGGCGCCTACCCTGGGATGGTGGGTGTTGTAAGGGTGCAAACCCTCCTGCTTTTCCTTAGACTTCCATCAGACTTTTGTATCTCTTTTAAGGAAGCACGAAGGTTTTGTCTTAGATGCATGATTTACAGGCTACTTATAGACCTTCTTGCTTTAAGCCCTCTGCCTGTGTCAATGTCTACAGTTAGGTCACAGTCTCAAACTAAGATCTGGTCCCATTTTATACTCTGGATGTAATCTTCTACTTCCTAAATACCTTATCTGATAAAAAGAATCAATTGAAATGTCTTTTGTGCAGATGGGATTTCAAGTTCTTGAAATAATAGACATTTTCACATATAAAAGATCTGTTTTTACTGAAAAAGAGATTTCTTCCAAGAGCAAAAAAAAACCCAGTAAAAAATCTCAGCATTTTGTAGTTCTCTGTTACAGAACACCAGCAACTTACTTTGTGTGTTTTGACTTGCAGTGATAACAAAGGACGTGTTGAAGAAAACAGCGACTGAAATTATAGAAGCAGATTTGTTTGGGCCTCTTGTGTAGGAATAAGCTTTCTGCTGGCCCCTGTAGTCACCTTCCTCTGTCTGTTGTCAGAAAGATGCCCTCGGCCTTTCTTCTGAGTTCTTCTGCAAGGTGTAGGAGGAAAAGAAGTGAAGCAAATGTCTAAGGAAATATTGCATATAGCCTATTCAAGCATGGTAGTAGGGGGATTTAGACTGAACTATGTTGGATGGACTTCTTGCCCTATTCAAGATGAGTTTAAAGCTAGCTTGGTTCTCTCTTACTATACCACAGTATACAGTGTATGAGCACCAATAGACCCTTCATTGAATTTGTCTCTGTGGCTTTTCTTATCCTCACCAATTTTAGACAGTGTTTTCATCCAAGAGTTTCAGCTTGAGGTAGCCAAAGCTTGGAGTACCACCCCTAGATACTGGTAAATATTTTGCATTCAAAAGCAAATATAAGTGGCTTTCATTACTTTCCCTATCCTCTTCCCCTATATGAGATAGTTCCTTAATGTAGTCTGATATGCAGAAAAATACTGAAATAGCAAGATGATATTTATTGATTTATTATGACGTATCTAGGAGGGAATCTGGACAGCACAGATCTCAGTTTGAGCCTCCATTCAGTCCATCGGATTGGCAATAGATTGGAGCAGTGTAGATAGACTAAGGGCTCAAATGAATAATGAATTTATCTTGTTCTTCTCCATCATCTTTACCCCTTGTTAGCTCTGGTAATGACCCTACTCTTCACAGGTAGGTTCTTAGCTCATGGCACATGTTTCTTGAATCCCCTTTCACTAAGAGCTAAGGCACTCGGCAGAGGCTAAAAGCACACAAACAAGCTGCACTGACACAATCATCTATTAAGGTGTGTTGGCATTTTGGACTGAAGATCATTCATCGTCATCTCTGGTATGTAAAGCCCAGCACACACAGTCAGGAAGATGGCTTCTTCTTTGTTACCCACAGACAGGAAGGCTTGGCTCTGAAAAGGTATTAAAGGGACATCATGCTCTGATACAGAAAGAAAAAAAAAAATCCTTCCTCAATAAGAAGACAAAGAATTACTCCAATTATAGATGATCTGGCCATTTGAAATCTCTTATGGCCCACACTACATTTGATTTCCCTCTCTCTAAGGTCTTGCTAATGCTGCAAGACATGTTTTTAATCAGATTCCAAAATAAATACAGTTTATGACAGAGCTGGTACCTTGGAAAGGATTAGTTCTGCTCTGCCACTTGTGTATCTATTAAATTTTATTCAGCCATCATACATCCAAGAATACTGTATCTTATGGATATATTTTAAGGCAGTAAATTAAAGTGATGCACACTAGTGGTCCCATTAGTGGAAAGTGTCAAATCCAGTGCATTTCTAAGCACTCCACTTTAATCTTCCTACCTCTATACTGTATAGAAGACATTAATGTGTTGTTTTAATTTGAGGCTCAGACACTCAAAAAGCTCCCATCAAGAACAATTTCCAGGCCTTGCAGGATAGAGGAGATAAAATAAAGCACTAAAAATAAATAATTCAAGACAAATTTTATTCATTATGCTGTGTTTTCTGTGGGCAATGGTTTGTGTAATTTCTCCTACAGTGACAAACTGAGCAGCATCTCCTTGTGAAGGAGAAGCTTTTTGCTCCACACAAAATGTTTGATTTATGTACTTGCACCCTTTTATCAAGGCAAGTTTAAATCTGTCTGACTGTCCGTCCTTGTTTTTAACACTTTAAAAGATGTGGAAAAAACCACCGCCTACCATGTATACACCATTTCTCAAGTGCCTCTTAAGAAAGGAATATTCAATTTCTTTGCTATTTAATCAAACATATTTGATTAACACTGTTTGTATTGCTTACAAAGAACTTGGAAAAACAGCATTGTTGCCAGTGTGAAATACTGAGTTTCTCTGAAATTGTAAACTTCTGGCCTAGTCTGACCTTCTTTTCACATGAAATTTACCTTGCATGGATCTTACGTACCCTCCTTTGGGCAGGGATATTGCATGTGCATTAAAACATGTTGGCTAGCACAGTTTTGACTTTTACAAGTTAATATGAATACTGATCATAGTAAAACATAAATTGTTAACACCTGGAATATGAAGTAACTCTGTCTTTTCTAGGCAGGGTTCTAAGTACCCCAAATGTTTTAAAATGTTCATAGTCATTCATTTTGTTCTACCTAATTCTGGCTTCCTTCTTGCCTTCCTCAAATATTGCTGTCAGGTAGGCAAGTCTCTGGCACCAAATGCCATTGGAAGCTTGTTCAGATATGGAGAAGTTACTACAGGGTAAGTCTTTGGCCTATAGATAAGGACAGAACTGATTAAACCTAATAGGTTTTCTAAGCATATTTCTTACCGTCTAAGTAGAAAAAAAGTGACCCTCTACAAAGACAGAGCTGGAAATATTTAGAGTCAATAGCAAGTCCAAAATGTATGAGTTAGGGCTTGTCAGAGCCAGAGCAATACATGGTGCAGGAGGCTGGGCACTGTTTGAGAAAGAAAGTCAGAAAAAGCAGAATCAAGTGACTGAACAGCAGGAAGCAATGATGAACGTAGCCTCAAGTGAAGCTGGCAAACAAAGTTTCTTTAGGGACTGGTGGTGGAGAATGGGACCTGGATTTCTGCCCAAGATTGTGGCTCTGGCTGTTGACTTCCAGTATGTTCTGAGAAACAGGATATTGCAAGGGCCTGGGTATTAATTACGTATACCAAAAAGAAGAAATAATAGCAAAGAGATGGAGCTTTGTCTTAACAAGGCAAAGAATAGGATGAAAGGGATAAAACATTGCTTTGTGGCCAATGCCACAGTAATGAGTTTGCTGCAGAATAAAAGGAAAGTCGGAATCTATAGCTTCTACTCAACAAAAGCCTCTCAAAAGACAATTCCATCCTCATTACAGTTTCAACAAAACAGTAACTTTCACTGCCTGTCCAGATAGAGAAAATCAAGCACTTCAAAAGGCTTGTGTGTAGCAGGCGAAATGGCATCTAACCACATCCTGGGGTCACACTTAGGAAGAAATTAAAGTACTTCAGCTAAAAGCTCATGGCCTTGCATCAGATTGGATAGATATGGTGGAAAATTGGTATCTTCCTTGTACCTGCTCCCTGGAGAGCAGATCCAGGGAAGAATCCTGACTTCTGGGTGATAACAGAATCAGGCAAGAGGTGGTGCCATTGTATCCACCTTCCCAAGTGTATTTTTTCTCTGTGCAGACACTCTTCATCTCTGAGGAAATGTTAGATTGTTGGATTTTTTTATAAGGGCTGAAACAAAACAACCACCTCAGGATAGTTTGTTCTTTGTCTTAATTTTTAACTTAACCTCTTTAACTCAAGCCAATACCTTGAGGAGGACTGCTCTCTTGGTATTCTGAGTGAAACTGCGCGAATGCCATCTGACAGTCTCTCTTGGTGAACTAGTAGTTGGAGTGTAAATAAACTCAGTTACCTTAAGAAAAATCCTGCTATTCTGCATCGGTTTCCTATTCCAGTGGAGAAGACAGATGCATATGCAACACTTTGCACACAAGACCTCCTCTCTCAGAGGACTAAAAGAAGGTTCACAACTTCCACCAGGTTTTGGATGTCACATCTCTTACTGATCATCATTGCTCACAATGTGCCTTCCTTCATATCTGGTCCTTAAAGGCATGGATGTCCACCTTCTTGGTGACACTGGTCGTGCCCTGAGAGCTACCAATATTGACCTTAGAAGCCACATGTTCATCATGGGATGAAATCTGCTGCCCTTGATGACAAAGAGTCCAGTATCCTTGCCTTTTGTTGAACAAGTCAAAGAATGTTAGTAGAAAGATCTTTTCCTAAAATCCTACAGCACAGAATTTCTCCCATGACATTTTGGGAACTAGTGTAATTTTCATGAAGACTGTAAGTGTAACAAAGACCTAATTGGGGTTTCCCAGCAGGCTTGAAAATAGACGTGCTGGGTGCAAGTTAAGATTTTGTTTTATTCTAGGATTAAACTGAAAGACATTTCTTAAGACAGAAATTGAGAAAGTAGCATGGAAGAGCAACATTTACATATTGGACATTGGAATTATGGCATTGTTATTGTAAGTTTGTCATACAGGAGACAGAGTTGACATCTATTCTCTTCCATCTGTCCTGAGAAATCGTTGCCTGGAATAATGTGTCCATTAAAAAAAAAACAAAAAGTTGATAGCCCAAAAAAGAACAATAAAATTATCAGAGAATCAATCAACATGGCCTGTGAATCCGTTCAAAGAATTTAGTTTATACAGATTAGAAAAAGCAGGATAACTGTGGGACAAGGTAGCAGTCTTCAGATAAGTGAAAAGTTACTGCAAAGAGAAAACAACTGCCTGCTATACCTGTTGAATAATTTGGCAGCAAAGAAGATTTAAGTTGAACATAAGAAATAAAACTGAAGAGGCTGCTAAGAGACTCCCCTTCAGTGGGAAGATGTAAAAGCAGGCCACGCACACTTTGTTTAGTCTGGTCAAAGTGTAACCTTAAGCCTGTTTCTGAGGAGGGAGTAGGTGGCCACTTGAGATCCCTTCTTGCTGGCAGGTTTATGAGTCATAGTGGCAGCTGGAGAACAGAATTAACGGGCACCTGCCAAAATTACCTCCGGGAAGTGATTTTCTTATCAATCATCTAGAAATATTATTGCTGTTGTGTCACATCGGTGTGGTGTTTTCTTTCTGTCACTGACTCAGACTCCACGATTGCTCTTACAAAAGTGGATTCTTGGAAGACAACTATGTTATAATTCCAGCAATCCAAAGAAAGGTCCTGTTTTAAGTTCCATAAATGCTTATAACTTGTTTAAATCCAGCTTTTGAACCAGCAGAGAAAGGCCTCTCACAGGGGTTATTCCTTCCTCCTGTCAGGAGAGGAAGCACAAGAAAAAAAGGACTAATGGGTGTTCAAAGGTAAAAGCAAAACAACTAATATTTATTACCACCAGCTTAGGAGGAGGCAGTGTCCCAGGCCCAGATCTGGCAGGCTAACGTTTTGCATTCACAGGTAGGTGTTTCTGATGAGAAATCTGCAGTGTAATTAGAAATATGGAGTCTGCTGGTTTGCATCCAGGCATTTGGATAACACTGATCACCATAATATTAAGCCATAGCTGACTACGGTGATGCATCTACACCAACAGGTCGTTTCTTACCAATGGCTCCCATTGCACATCTCTGCACAGCTTTATAAAGAAAATGGCATTTTGCAGGCCTCCTAAGCTGGTATGCCTTTTATACACACCTCTGTATCCCCATATACCTTTCTGTAACTGCTACTGCTTATAAGTGGAATGCTAAGCAAGGTATATAAGAAGAGGTAGGTTTTATTAGGCCAGCCATTATGGTTCGTAGAAATTCTTCTCATAGGCAGTAAATTCTTTCAGGCTCACAAGCCCTCAGCTGGTTCTGAGGAATTATGACTTTTTCCTTCAGGTATAACACAGAAATTCAGAAGTATCTTTAGGCCTGTTAAATTAGTCACCATTTTGCAAGGCGATGCCAAGGCAGTATTTTAAAGGCATTATTTTTTGCTTTCCCAGCTAGTGGTTTTCTTTATCTGAAGGTTATTCAGACTGATAATGTATGCTTGACCTTTGGTTTGGGAAGGGAGAAAATAGGCCCAATACTTCCATCTGTATTTGTCTCTCCATTAGCATTCCTATTCTTTATAAATCACTCACAGGTCTAATGCTGCCCTAACTGTTGAGAAAAGGCAGGCTGGAGAAATCAGCGGGTGATCAAGGAAGCACTTAAAGGTGATGGGCTGCTGCTTCAAAAAGCACTTGCATAAATAAATCTGTAGCACGGGGCAGAAGGGAAATCAAGCTGGAAATCTGGCTGACTGCCTGCAGTCCCCAGGCCCACGGCAGTGTTGCTGCTAAGTGAGAACAGGCAGAAACAATTGTATGTTTTTTCCTTCCTCTCTTCCCTTTGGACACGCAACGGGAAGCCACTGAGTCCATTCAATAGGAAACTGGTGAACACTGGCAGCAAGAGGCGCTCCTTTCTCCCAGAAGATCCCAAATACTGCAAGGTCAGACTAAAGCTTAACTCCCCCTCTAGTCCTGCCGATGTCAGATGAACTCTGATCTCCCTGGTTTTCCTCCGACAAAGTCACTGCTCAGCCTCTGGCATGTAAAGCACTTTGCAGGAAGATTGTTTCAACATAGGTTTTATATTCCTTACAAAGCTGGGTGGTTTAGGCATCAGGACCATCCATTGAGGCCTGCTTGAAGGCATCAACCCTTCCCAGCAGGGAGAAGCGACAGATGGAGTCAAGGGCTCTTGGAACCGCTACATATGGAGAGAAATTCTCTAAAGAAGACGCAAACGATATGGGGAATAAGATATGATCAGGCACAATTTAAGTATAGATGACAACAAAGCTATTATTAAAACAAAAGCTGTCTGAAGGGAGATGGGTGTGTGGAAGAGCAGTAGGAAGAAGAAGGTGCAAAGGACCGAGGGAAAAAAGATTAGGGTGGCTATCCAAGCTGGCACCATGCTAGAAGAAAATGGGTACAATATAGGCAATTTACATTTAAGTAAAAACAGTAAGTAAAAAAATTTCAGAAAATCTGGACTGGAAGAAAGTAAGTCAGATTTGGAGAGCACCAGGCCATCACCAAATTAATTAAACAGGCAAGCGAGCTGCTGTAAGCATGCCATCGATTAGACCTGGCATTGATATCACACAGAACATAATCACAGGGCAGGATTTCAGTTCTCTGACTTCCTAAAATATTTCCTTCAGGCTCTACACGATGCTGCATTTAAAGAAGAAAAAGAGCAGGTTTTCTTTCTTTCCCTTTTTTTTTTTTTTTTTTTCTTTCCTGAGCTTTGAAGTAAGGTAAAATCATTTCATTTAGTTTCTCTCCCATGGCTCCCTTCTGGATGGCTTTTAAAAGATACTTTCAAAAGTACTGAGATGTAATGATCTGACACTGTTCCCACTGAAGTCACTGTTGAAATTCCCATTGACTTCAAGTTCTAAACAAGCTAATGAATAGGGTGAAAAATAAGTACAAGATATGTGAAATTAAAGCTATAACCAATGGGGATTTTCACTTTGGTTCCAGTAGAACAAGGTTTTAAATAAAAATAGACGTCAGGATTCCCATTTCCTAGATGAGAGCCTGGACACTTAGGCTCCTGGTCATTCTGGATATCAGCACTGTGACTTATTTCCTCTCTTCCAATCAAGGAAATAGGGAAGAAAATTTCTTGATTTCAGTTCAGGAGAGAATGGGACTTTTTTGCAATGTCGTGATATCAAAAAATTGCCACTATGAGCAAACCGCCTCCACTAGCTCATACTTCATGCTTTGGTCTGCTTTTTTGTTGTCCTGGCAGAGGTGGGAACACCTTTCTGGGGCAGAACATACATTGTCTAAGGCCTCTGATCAAAATAATACTTTGTCCCTCAGCACCTTTCATATGGACTGATAAATTTCCTTCCCTGCTGTCATCGTGCCATAACCTGCACGCACAACACTGAGAGCAATAAACGTGAGATATGTTAAAACAAAAAAAAAAAAAAAAGAAAAATGGAATCAAAATCCAGAAAATTTCTCAGAGTTCTGGATTTATAATTTTCAAAATTAGTGAGGCATCTCACCCCAAGAACAGAGGAAACAAATCTTGCAGGCATATTTGATATTCCCTTGTTTCTCAGTCCATGATAAAGCCTCTTGATCAGTGCCTTCTCTGTCAGTCAGATGTCTAATGTAACGGTTCTCATGGCGGATTGTGTGGCCAGCTTTTGTAGCTGTGATGAGACACCTACCCCCACTTTCCAAATGAGTTTTCTGTAATTACCCACATGCGGAGAGCAAGTTTGGGGCTCATATGGGCCATCGCATAAAGACATTTAAAAATACAAGATAAAAGTAATTCCCTTTTAGTAATGATTATTACCTTTCAAATGCTTAATGACATGAGTTAGATTCTACATCTCTGCTCTTTTAGCTACTCAGGTCAACCTGACTAAGAAAATAATACATTATTCTTCATTAAAAATTTCATCTGTCTGCTGTGAACCATGAATTAGGGAAGAGGAAGACAGCCTTCCTCTATCATGGAAGCCCATAGTGTGTCAAGGAAAGAAACTGCCTAAAAACATGCAAGAGCATGAAACTAAACAAGACTGGATGAATTTTTTTAAAAACATGCAAGGTACCATAAAAAGTCAATAATGAATAGGCTTAATAAATAGTTGCAGAATTCAGACCATTGTCTCATTAGGGCATCTGTTGGTACTTACCAGCTCACAATGGCTCTGTTAATGCAAACTGTGATTTCTTTCCATATCACCTTTTCAAATAATAGATACGGCTCTTAATAGGAATATCACTGAAATGAAAAGCCAATGGTAAGTGGAGATTTTACAGTGTTATGGTGCTAAAGCAGTGTCAACACCAATTTAAAAATGTTTCCATTTAAAAATTAATGAATACGGACAAACACTGGAAAGCAACATAAATGCTGTGCTGGTCAAGCAATGTCCAGTTTTCTTAATTGGCTTCAGGCCTGATTCAAATACTCTCTAATTTAATGGGAGTCCTTCCATTCACTTCACTGTATAGTACCTCTGGTCCTCAATGCTCCAGTGGTATGTGCCTAGGAAATATATTAGATTAGTGATAAAAGTTGTCATGTATCCAAGGGGTCATTTACTTCTCTCTCATGTAAAGAGAGTGATTTTCTGAACATGAGTAGACTGGCCTTGTGAATATTAAAAATGATCATTATACGCTCCATAATTTATCACTCAAATTGCAGCTTCAGCTATATTGGGTACGCTCAAGTATCCTAGCAGGCTGTGTGATTAAGTGCTCAGTAAGTTAACTAACAGCCTGGCTTCTCATTTCCTCCCATCTAGAGCGATCATTTACACTTGTCAGATTTATTACTTATTTCTATAATATTTGCAATGTCATAGCACCTAGGAGTCTGAAGTTATGTACCTGGACCTAAGCTACTTAATAGTTCATAGACACAGAACAAAAATAATTGATCTCTACCATAAGAATCTTATAGTCCAGGAAGAAGAAGAAGTGAGCCCATGGTTGGATACAGCAGGTTCAGGAGTGTGTCACTGGCTGGTATAACAGGCAGTAGCCTCAGTGCTCCAGCAATATACCCATTTACCACATTGCTGGTTCGTTTTAATGTTGTTGACATCTGGGCAAAGGTGCTTTTCAAGGAGGGTTTGAAGGAGAAGAGTGAAGGATCTTTAGGTTGTGTGCAGGGAACACCTCCCATGGCTGAGAATGACAGCTCTGGTTTGAAAGCCTACCAAGTAGTGGATTGCCAGCCAGCTGCTGGGGTGGTCAGAGCGGGGAGCAAGCCTTCCCGCACTGAATGAGTGATGACAGGTTAAACTGTAAACCATTTGAGATCCTCAGGTGAATGACACCACGTGAATACAAATAATCCTGAAAAGGCAAATGCTGAATATAAAGCTGGTGATGGTGCTTCTGGAGGAGGCAGGCACCGCAGCTCCCACTGATCCAAGTCTGGTCAGCTTGTGTGTCCCGTGCAAGTGTTTCCTTTCCTGTCCTACTTCTTGTAACCTTTAAAAATTAGAAAATGAAATAGATGTCCTATAGTGAATAAATTATTTTTATGAGAAAGTTTACTTTTTCCTGAACAGTAATGACAGTTATTGCTTTTTTTTTTTTCATTTGAACCTGTCTTGATTTTATTTCTCTGGTGTTAATTTGATCATTAAAATGTAGACTAGTGGGAATGTGAACTAAAACCAGTAATGTACCTTGAATTTAAATATATCTTTTGTTTTCAACAATAGTTTTTATTTGTGACCAGGAAGGGAAAAAGGCAGCTTACAAGTCCCAGTATGAGCCCTATCCTGCACCACGTACGTGAAAATCACTGATTATGTATTTCAGAAGTTCCTGTGCAATACTTGACAGTTTTGACCTCTGTAATCCTTAGGAAACCACATTTTACATAGCTCTACACCACACATACTCACAGGACCAAATTGTTCCAGATAACCCCCTTCCCAATCCCAGTAAACTTTGCACTGTACCTTCTCTGTACCTTAGGCCAAACCTAAAACAAATTGCTCTCAGCCTTATGGGAAAGAAACCTTACTCTTGGTTACTCACTCTACAGATAGGTCATTAACTCCAAGGCAATGGTCTAACATAGATGTATGCAGTGATTATTACGCTTTTGGTATCATAATTAATGTGCCTGCTATGTAAGCAAATGTGCAGAAAAATGTGTGGGCATATTTGCAGAAATCCTGGCCCTTCCTAAATGAATGGGAATCTTATGGAAGATTTTAGAAGAAATAGGTCTCTTATTATTCCTTATGCTGATCACCACCAGTTATATTGGTGACAGTTTGCCACCCTGCTAGTTTCTCCGGAAAAGCAGCACTGATAGATAGTCCCTCTATTACCAACAACATCACACTTCTGGTGTGGCTTTGAATGTACTTAGCCATAATTTCCTTCTCCTGGTAAGATCCTGGGTGCAAGATAAAAGGAATTAAGTGTTTAATGACGTTAAGAGAATGATGCGCTTGGCAGAAATTCAAGTATCAAGCTTTGAGCTGTATACAGAGGGCCTAGTCCTGGGAGACAACATATACCTGTAATTCGCTAATGACTTAGTGGAAATGGTGGGTGCTTGACTTCTTCCATAGCCTCCTCTTGGAGTTGTCCCCTGGAAAGCACCAGCTTGGCAGGGCTGAGAGAGCAAACAGTTTGTGTAAACCATTACCTACGCAAACTTGTTATTTTGGCTGACAATAAGGGACAGTGGGAAGAAAATAATTAGACTAACCATGCTGAGTGTCCTCATCAAAGAGAAAAAAAAATCCAACTTAGAGATATGAAAGTTTGGGTTTTTTTAAGTTGTAACCTTCAGACTAACAGAAAGAGAGGCAATGCGAAAGCAGAGATTTGTGTCAGACTGGAAGTCTTCATTATCAACCCTCTATCTTGAGATGGAAAAAAACATCCCCACAGCCCGATTCTTCACAGTAAACTCTGATTGCTAATTATTTGCTAAATTTCCTGCTGATGTTCCCTGAGTGAAGTCAGGCTTGATGAAAGTTTCTGATGCTTGTCTTATCAGCAGGAGAACAGAAAAAGTGGGCCAGTTTAGTTCAGAAAGGACACTCACTGCTCATCACTTACGTTTCCACTGAACACGCATTGACACTTGTGTACCACCAGCTCACAGCATCCCATCCACCTTCCTTCTTCATGGCCATTTGAAGTATGTCTGCTCAGCCTCTCCAAAAATGTATAGCAATAAAAAACTCCAAAGAAAACAAAACCTGATCTCATGTCACCTGCCTTCTACAGTCTCGAGAGGAGAATTTGCACATCAGAAAATTATTGTGACGGGTATTAGTACAGTGACTTTTACGTATCACCACCATGCCTATCACCACTCCTTGCACTCATTAACCAAACTAAAAGTAGTAAATTATCCCTGTCTGGTGTTATCACATCTTTGGTACTCACGTGTTTCCCAGCACAATGTTACCTGAGGAACTGCCAGGGCTGTATTTCCAATACTTCTGTAAAAGCATGATATATCTATAGAGACAGAGGCCTGTGGTATCAGAGAGGTGTCAGTTTTTCAATGACATTGAGTAATAACGGCAAAATTATGCAGGAGGAAAATTGAAGAGGAGGAGCAGGGACTGGAATCTGGGTTCTCTGTGCCACGGGGAGGACTCTGTACAGTCTAAGTACAGTTGTAATCACACCTGGTCTCCTCTTCCCTCCTGATGAATATTATTCCATGTCATGTGGAAGGGTTTTAATGGGAGGAAATCAGAGGACATTTCTTGTCCTCTTCTCATTTTATGTCAATTACCATAACTAGGCAATAGTCTTAAAATAATCCCTTCTTGGGAAAAAGAAGAATCTGTATCAGTATCTCAAAACGCTGTAAATGTTTTAACTGCAGATGAAAGGGGGCTACCTTCTGCTATGCTGGTCATTTTTTAGAGAAAAGACTTGCCTCCCTCCATTATTGGCTTAAACTTTTTGCACTGCCGCAGTTACCACCACAACAGCTGTGGCCCTTAGAGCTCTAGTCCTAAGGCTTTGCCCAAGGTTATCAGTAGCTGAGCTGATAACTGGACAAAGATGGTGTAAGTCCCACTGAAGCACTGAAGATTTATCCCCAAGTCCAGAATTATTCCATAGTTTATTTCAGAATTACAGCTGAGAGGAAATTTCTGCTCCCAGGCAGCAATGTTTGTGGTTACCATTGAGAATGTACAAATCAGGAAAGCCTTAGGGTGTTTGATCCTGTTTCCTTCTTGCCACATTTTTGGGACCAGGCAAGTTATCCAACAGCCCAGCCAATGAATATGTGATGCCATCCAGTGCCCATTCCAGAGTGCATTGTTACTAAAGAGTGATCCAGTGACCCACAGCCTAAGGCTGAATGAAACTCACCATCTTTCTAATCCAAATAATATTGTTTTTTTCATTGTATCTGAGCAGCAGTCAGATATTTAGTTCTATTATCCAGATAAATATGAAAAGCATATAGAAAACATGTGAAAGGAAGAAAACTTGTGAGTTTGTAAGGAGCTCCTTATGGATATCTGAAAGCTTCCAAAAATCTTACCCCACCCCTGTAGTTTTTTATGCCAGTAAGATTAGCCAAGACAGATAAAACAAGCAACAGAAACTTATACCACCCAGAAAGTGTTGAGCTACTGACAAGTGATGACACAGTGAATTAATAACTTAGTTTATTATACTCTTTCCTTATGACTTTGCATTAGAGGGTCTAGCTGTATAGATCCAATTTATTCTGATCACATAATGTTCAGTGCATTAGGTTTAATGGGCCTATTTCAAATGAGATTAAAAGAAGTCATATTTACTAAAAAAAAACTATTCTGTGATGATTAGAAATACCTAACTAACTTATTTTTCTCAAATTTTATGTCTAAAATTTCTTCTGGTGTGAGGTTTTTTCTCCAGTTATATTAATTTTGGCATTTTTATAATACTGTGCTTTCTTTAAAAGAAAAATATCACCTATTTTGACCCTTCTGAAGTATTCTGAATTCACTCCCCTTCAGTGCCAGTGCTCACTTATGGAGTATTAGATTAACTCCAAGTACCATACCATGAAGTAAAAATGTATAATTTTGAAGTAAAAATGTTCGCTATATAAACATTAGGGGCAAGAAAATTAGGAGTGCAGGTAAACAAATGAACAATGAAAACTTCATAACAAAACTATCTTACGATGGCCTGGTTCCTGTGGTGTGTCAAACTGTAACCTCTTGGCAAACTCCGATTCCTTCAGTTCTGCGTGCACCTCATTGATCTCTGTTTTGGAGGCCATATTTAAAACTAACATAGTTTTCATGGCATTGGAAGGTTACAGAGATGATTTCTAACGTTTAGCTCTGCGTGAGGCAGATGAGACTTAAATTTATGATTAAAGACCTTTCCTCTGGAAAGATTTCCTTGAAAACTTGAAGCGAGAAAGTGCTGCGACTTTGAGGGGGAGAGAAAAAAAGAAAGGAAATCGGTTATTTTAGGAGTTATTTTATATTAGGAGTTTGCTTAAAAAATGCAGGCTTTCCCTGCCATGTGAATAAACCCCAAACACTAAAATTCAGAGACAGGTTTTGTCTTTAAGCTGCTTTCTGCAGCAAGATGCTCTAAGCCATGACAGAGGTCTTTGCCAAAGAAAGAGCATTATTGTGATCTCGCTGTGTATCAGGTATTGCATTCTTGAAAATCACAATTGTGAATTGGTGTAAAATACTGTAGATGAGCAGTCAGGCTCAGTGTTTACTGGGGCCTTATGGAAATCCCATTAAAGCCACTGCTGGAAAAAGCCCGTTTACAACATCACATGTTATAGCGCAGCCGTATCTAAAGACTTGCAGCATGGTGCCTGGGATAATCACACATGCTTGAAAGACTGTCAGTAGTTTTTCAGATCCTCAACACACATGCATTTTTTAGTTAAGATCAAGAAAAACAGTAAGACCTCTTCTCACCAAAACCTGCTCATACGCTTATGTGCTTTGTTGGTCATTCCTGTAGAGAAAAACTTTTTCTCTCATATGCAGCAAAGCATATGAGTGTGTGTCCCTCCACACTGTCCAGAAAGTGTTGGAAGGAGAATAAATATTTAACTCACTTTTCCTTCCATCCGTCTGTCCGTCCGTCCGTCCATCCATCCATCCATCCATCCATCCATCCATCCATCATCCCTTTGAGGTGCTGTGTGATCTTGTAAGTCCCCTAGTTCTCTAACAGTGACCATAGTCAGTCTTGGACTACCCTCAGGAGCACCTGGGGGACCATTTTGCTGTCTGAAAATTCACCCAGCACATCCACCCACTCCAACATTTTGACCATGAGGTGTGACACACCTTATCAGGCAATCCATATGAACCTCTGTGCCCGAGTGTGTGGCTTAATCTGTCCCAAATTTGTAATGTTTATTTCTATCAGGGTAAGTCTCAGTCTTGCCTACCACGTACAGATTTTGCAGTCAACCTTGCAAAGAAATTGGTAGGAAACTAATTCTTTCACTACTACCACAGCCAAAGTTTATTTTCTTTGCTGCCTGGAGAAGGCTTTGTTCCAAGCTAAGAAAGACCTCAGATCCCATCATTTTTTCCCTGCATTTTCCCCCAGGGTTGATCAAAAGTTCAGTGCCTAAGATCAGGAAAGCCGCAGGGTTCTTGGCAAAACTGGCATAGAAATGTCACCGCACAACAGCAAAGCGAGAGGCACGTGTTTGCCGATTGCTCAGCTCGTTGCATACCGAGTCACGCCACATAGCAACTAGAAAATTATTACTGTATCTAAGAGGAGAGAGAAATGACTTCTTAATTTAAAAATGACTTTTCTCTGTTAGGGATTTGACAGGGAGGATGAAGGACTAGAGGAGATAAAGTGTCGCTCTGCTGAAAAAAAAATATCATTTTGTAAACATGAAATATTGATCTGGCATGTATTGTGCGAGTGCTTGCTGTATGTGTATATCGAGTTCCAAATGTTGCACATTCAGAAAAACTAAGTTAGAAAAATCACTCACAGGCATACACAGACAGAGGTCCACAATCTGTGCTGTCTGGAAAAGCATGAAATGTTTATCTAGACAGGAAGAAAACTCCCTCTCATATTGCTGAATAAGTTTTTTTGTGACCACTAGCTTTGTGTGAGGAGGATTTAATGCTATCTAAAGTATCCTTAATCTGCATTTTTATGGTTAATTAATAGAGCTGATCTGACAAGTGCTTTCTTTGGAATCTGTCTTCTACTCTTTTCTGTTTCTTTTTTGCTTGAATTCAATAGAAAATTCTTTTGCAGCCCTGAAAATGAGGACATTTATACCCGTGTCTTTTTATAGCTCCATAATTTACGTGTACTGGCTCTAATTATCGTTACTCTCTGGCCCCTTTGCAACTTCTTCAAGACTTCCCTATATTACCAGAGTGACATAAAATGGTCATAGTCTAAATGCACAGCAAACTCAGAACAACTTAATTATGGAGGTGCCATTAAGAGTGCATTGATTTTCACTTAAGGGGATTAATTGTTTGCTTTTTATAAATAACGTGGTGCAACTGCTCAAATTTACAGCTCTACCTGTATCTATCACCATTACCATAAGAATGGCTAAATAATAAGATTTAAAAAAAAGTTTAAGGTGTCTCTCTTCCTGATTTTTGAGGCTCTAGAGTTTTTCCTTTTGTGCTCTTCTTTCCAATCATGAGGCCTAGAAAAATATTTCTACAGATAAGAACATTTCAGATTCTGAAGGAATAAAATAACTCAAGAACTGATAATTTGAGAAAAGAAAACAAGTGTTGCAAGACTTATGAAAAAACACAGAGAGCCAGCAGCGTACATGTTAAGTACAACGAATATATTCAGGTAAATCTTTTAATTCGTTGAACAATAAAGATTTTCTAACAGACCACATGAATTTTTCATGATGAGGGTACAGTTTTGTCACCATTGTACAAAGGCTGATATATGTTAATGTGTCAGTTATGTATTTTTTCATATGCAAATAATATGAGTCTTAACAATACGGCCACAATGACACCAGAATCACTAAATTATAAAAATTTTGAAAGTGTCTTTATTATGTCCCTTAAAAAACTTTGCTACTTTATTATAGGTGGATACAAAGCTGGAATAATTAATGCAATTAAGATAGAACTACGGATCCTACCCAGGCACAAAAAGAGTCCTTCACGCTCACTCCCCTGGGAAGGCCAGGTGGAATATGACCCTAAGATACTTCCTCCCCCCTGTTTTACAATTAAAGTGAAGATCTGGAGTGGAGAGGCAGCAGCCAAATTACTAATTAGCACTCTGATGACTACATCTGCATTTTTAAGATTTCATTTTGATTTGCATGGGCCTGCACAGTCAGCTGTTAAGTTGCAATTCAGCTGAGTTAAGTGTTTACTTGTTGTTGTTTTTAAGAAGAGGGAGAGAAAAGATCTAACAGAATTGGGTCTTCATCATTAGACCTAGAAAGAAATATGAGCCAGGAGGCTTCATTCATTAGTGAAGTGCTGGGGCCAAGACTACCAAAATTAAGGAAAAATCTTTTACGGGTAGGAAAGGGGTAAACAAAGGCTTTTCAGGAGTAACACACAGATGAATGATGGACACCGACATTTCACACATTCACATTAAGGAGGAAACTGGGCCTGAGGTGCATCTTTTGGTTAGTCTTGGGCTATCACTAAACACAGCGAGGCAATACCTAACTAATGTATGCTATTACTTCACCATAGATTCACAAAGGAAATGGCATTTATGATTGTGACTTAAAGGTCATATTGAAAACGGAAAGTATGCTGTGCACTTTGTGGAGGTTTACTACTGTAGTTGAAATATGTAAGGAGTTTTTACCGAGTAAGCATACTTTGATACCTCCTCTTTCCAAAGCACTCACGGTGTTTCCAGATTGCCTCCCTCCCACTCGATCCTTCTGGACAGAAAGCATTATGGTGATGCCTTCAAGTGACATTCTGAAGGTTAACTCCTCCGACCAACACTATTTAACCTGAGACTGAGCACCCTGACCATTTTGGTCTTGTTATAGACTCTTTATATTCCTGCATATATTCTTCCTAATCTGGAATGGAAAAACTTTGGAAACCCCAAAATTTTACAAGAATGGAAATTGTCTCATGCCAGACTATAGTTATGAGGTTAACAGTATTAATTACTGCAAAATGCTCAATACCGTGGAAATAAAAATTCCTAAGAATAAAGACTAGTTTGAAACTGCACCATGAATAAACTCTTTCATTAAACTAAAACTCTTTACAAAATACAAAGTTGTGAGTATGAGTATCGCAACAGGGACCTGCATGGACCAATTACATCCTCATACTTACATGAAGTATCACGTTGCTCATTTACATTGAAATTAATCAGATTTACTCCCAAATCCTTACCTTCAGAGCTGCTTCCTAACAATACATCATTTATACACTTGATTTTTCCATACTGAACTGAGTTTAGACATTCAAATCCTCACAATCTTGAATATACAATTCATATATGTACAGCACTTCTGATGAACATCATTAAAATGCTTGTTCTTTTTAATCAATTGCACAAAAATCAGAGTGCTCTTGAGCTATAACACTCCGTTCCCCTTTGCTTAGGCAGATAAAACTACATGGGACAGAGAGTATGTAATTATTTACATGCTTATCCCAGAAATAATTTTCTAAAGAGGTTACTGTGTTATGAGAGTATTTAATGAAGTACTTTCAGCTTTTGTGCAATTAATGCAAATTTATGTGATGATCTACTATTTTAACAATCAATGGCTGTGTGTATTTTAATTATCTGTCATTTCTTTTTTACT
This sequence comes from Rissa tridactyla, assembly GCF_028500815.1. NCBI lineage: Eukaryota > Metazoa > Chordata > Aves > Charadriiformes > Laridae > Rissa > Rissa tridactyla. Next base: position 25,720,891 of record NC_071470.1, on the reverse strand, counting down.
GAAAAAAAGTTGTTTGCATTATACTCTCAACTGAGTTTAAATACAGCTGCTTTGAAATTTGCAGTTTGTGTTCTGTGGGAGGACCTACAATTCCAAAACAACAAAAAGAAATGCAGAATGAAAGGGAGAACGTCTCCAAATTTCCCATACAAAGGAATCCAGGATGGGGAGCAATGGCTGAGATCTGTGTCTTTAGTAGACAAGATGGCGTGGTTACCTCAGACCACAGGTATTTGTTCCAACACCTTTTCTTAATGTGTGTTGGGTTTTTTTTTCTTTCTTTCCTTTTTGGCTTATCATGCACCAGCAGAGCCTGGTGTCAGTGGGTGTGTTCGACTGAGAAGGTCCTTGATGAAGAAGCCCCAGTGCTGTAGCAGAGTTGGTGACTATGCTGTGTAGCTGTCTGCAGTACGAGCACGATGTAGGTCACCTGCCCCGGCCTCGTGGGCCACCGGTGCTCTGCAGCCACAGGTGGGAAACCAGTGCCTTGCGATGTGTGTGCCATTCAGATGGCCTCAGACAGTCAGAATATCAGCATTTATACCCATGCAAAGGGATCTAATGTAAGAATGAGCAAGGTCTGAATTACAGCACTGAAATACATTTTAATGGCCATCATTAAATCTGCCTAGAGAAGAGACGGCTCCGGGGAAACCTTATAGCAGCCTTTCAGTACCTAAAGGGTGCCTACAGGAAAGATGGGGAGGGACTCTTTATCAGGGACTGTAGCGATAGGGCGAGGGGTAACAGTTTTAAACTGAAAGAGAGGAAATTTAGATTAGATATTAGGAAGAAATTCTTCACTGTAAGGGTGGTGAGGCACTGGAACAGGTTGCCCAGAGAAGTTGTGGATACCCCATCCCTGGAAGTGTTCAAGGCCAGGCTGGATGAGGCTTTGAGCAGCCTGGTCTAGTGGGAGGTGTCCCTGCCCATGGGAGGGAGGTTGGAACTAGATGATCTTTAAGGTCCCTTCCAACCCGAACCATTCTGTGATTCTATGATTCCATGTATGTTGCCAGAGAAAAACACATTTAAGTTGACTTTAGGTCTGTACTCATCGTGACACAGCCTCTACTGTGCATCAATAAAGATAAAACTTCTTTCCGGATTCTCAATACTTGCACCTTGCTTACTGAAAGATGGTTTTATCTTGTTTTCTTATCAGTTCAAGAAAATGAAGCAAAGATAATTTTCTTTACTAGTAAATCATCCACTCCTTTTCCAGTCCTTTCCCTGCAGTGTGAAAGCAAGCCACTTCACTCACCTGACCTTCTCCCCTCACTTATGCTTCCTTTTGTACTTCTAATCGTATCAACGTATTGCCACCCATCTCCAACTATTCACCTTCCTGCATCATTGATATATTACTCCTGATATAACTCATCATTGATATATTACTCCTGATATATACTCCTGCATCATTGATATATTACTCCTGATATATACTCCTGATATAACACCTCCCCTGTTGCCCCTTACACCAGGATATCTGCATGGTGAAACCCTTGGACTCTTTCAGAGCTTTCCTGAAAAGATCACCCTTCACTACAAGGCTTACAATACGTCTCACTAGTCTGTCCAGCAGCAGGCTGAGGTCACTGCCTATTATCCAGGCCAAAAATATCTAATCTTTTTTGTACATTTCCCCTTGGTTTTCTATTCTTTATTTCATCTTTTGTAATTAAAGTGCAAACTTATCAGGGTGGGAGAGCTTTCTGTTCTCTGTTTGTGTAGCATTTAGTACAAGGCATTTGGGACATGTGAATTCCTAGACCCTGCCGTAATAAAAGAATAAACACTTACAGATAGGATAAAATACGATAGGGAAAGTAGAATTCTCTCTCAAACATTATAGATCCCAGAAACTGAGGGCTACCCTCAACTTCAGAAAAATGCAGGAATATTAAGACACCAAACAACGTCTGTCTGTTTGGACAACCTTAGTCCTGGTGTGACACTGTGTAATAACAATATGATTAGGGCATTATAGGGATTTAAGTTGTCATTGGATCAAACTGATTCACAGATGATTCATCTTCTTTCTCTCCCCGGAGAATTATCGGAGCAAGAGCAACAGCGGGTGGCAGCCGAGGAGGAAAGAAGCTCTTCCGAGGACCCCCCCAAGCAACATTTTTCCCTTCTCTCACTAATAAATTCGAAACTCCCAGCTCTGATGAGTAACAGCAAAAAGGGACATAATTCCTAAAATAATTACTTTGAAAATGTCCTATGGAAAGTCTTCAAAGAATTCTGATGATATATGAATAATGAAGGGTCTGTATTTTATAACAGAATTCATTAGAGATAAATAAAAGTCTGACAGAAGGTGCAAAAGGACCGATTTTCAATTAACTCTAACTCAAATTAATTAATGGATTTACTAGTAAATTCTCAGAAAATCCATTTCATACTCAGTAAGTACTGTAATTTTTGGAACAATACAGTATATTTTGTGCATAGCAAAGTGACTGGATCCCTCCTTTAAGTACAAACTTCAGTTCAGCCTCAACTTTGGAGCAGTGCCCGGCACCTTCATAATTCTTCTCTTCCACAGTGTGAAAAAGCAAGATGGATATGTAGCAAGCCTACAAAGAAACGTGATATATCATTGGGGAGAAAACTTGACACATAAAGAGTGTTTCATGAATCATGAAAATACATTTCAATAACTAAGCCAGAAGGAAAAAAAAAACTGACCAACCTTGATTGGCCAATTATAAAATTATAAATGGCTGCATTTTTGAGAATGCTCCGGTGGCATCAGTGGAGGTTTTTAACTAAGCCAGATGAAATCCCGTCCTGCTTGTGATAGTATCTCAGCACAGATTTTCCATGCTTTCTGATGTTGCCCTCATACTGCTGTTGAAAAAATTTGCATGAAAAACTCTTCTGGAAATGCACGTGGTTTAATTAAACAAAATGAAGAAACAAATTGAAAAACGCCATGCATGGCAATCCTTCAGATTTCTTCCCCACTTCATCTCCTTTTCAGGACAGTCTTTCAAAAACATTTTCATCAGGAACAGGAAGAAATCATGCGTAAGCATAAAACTGGGTATCTTGCAGTTTTAGTATGTCTCTAGATTTTTGACGGATTCTGCATATTCTAAGTGTTTATTCAATCTTTCTAACCACAAACAGCATAAGTTAAGATGTTTTTGCACTATTGCACATCTATTATTTTTTATGGTATGTGCTTAACAACATGAACGGATGTATGATAGACTGCAGATTTAACAGATTTAATCAAAGACTACGCTGGGCATGTAGCAGAGGACAGTGTTCCTGTAGGAATCATAATGTTATCATTTCCTGCTCTTTCAAGTATGTAGCCATAATATTTCATTAGTGTATGGCCTGGGTGCGCCTTTTTATCGTTTTAGCCTGGCTTCCTAGGATGACGTGGCAAACCTCTGTCCTTGCGCTGTGGGTCTGCTCATCTGTTCTTCTCCCTTCCCTCAGAAATTCCCATCTGACCAGGAAAGAGCCACTGAAGGCTCAGAGACTGTTGCAACCCTGGATGTTACACAAGAAGCAGTGTCTGAGCTGGGGGAAGAGATCCAGATGGGTACCGAGGAAAAGGCTGGTTGGATGCATCCTGTTTGGCAGAGCCCACGTTAATGCCATGTGTGCATCGGGCAGGCAATGGGCACACAGGCAGCTGCTGGCTGCCACTGCGTGGATGTGCCCTGCACGAGAGCATAACACAAGGGACGTGAAGGGATGGAGCAGGAGGACAAGACTGGTGGGCGAAGGATGCATACCTTGGGCGAAACCACATATCATCAGTTCTTTTGCCCACTGAGTAACCTGTTGAGTTTTGGTGTGTCAGCTCCACAGTGACAGTGGAGTCCTTCAGCTTGTCCCAAAAGCATCAAGGGTTCCCATGAGATCTCCCACCCAAGGAATTGCTAGATCCAAAGCCGCACAGCTTGCAAGACTGGAGGATACCCAAGGCATGAAGTTCAGCATAGCTATGGGCTATTTTCTGCACTTAATAAAGGTAAAATATGTGCTTGCAGCCAGAAAGCCAGCCACATCCTGGGCTGCATCAAAAGAAACATGGCCAGCAGGGCAAGGGAGGTGATTCTAGCCCTCTACTCCGCTCTCGTGAGACCCCACCTGGAGTATTTGCGTGCAGCTCTGGAGTCCTCAGCACAAGAAGGACATGGACCTGTTGGAATGGGTCCAGCGGAGGGCCATGAAGATAATCAGAGGGCTGGAGCACCTCTGCTATAAGGACAGGCTGAGAGAGTTGGGGTTGTTCAGCCTGGAGAAGAGAAGGCTCCAGGGAGACCTTATAGCGGCCTTCCAGTACCTAAAGGGGGCCTAAAGGAGAGATGGGGAGGGACTCTTTATCAGGGAGTGGAATGATAAGATGAGGGGTAATGGTTTCAAACTGAAAGAGGGTAGATTTAGATTGGATATGAGGAAGAAATTCTTTACTGTGAGGGTGGTGAGGCACTGGAACAGGTTGCCCAGGGAAGTTGTGGATGCCCCATCCCTGGAAGTGTTCAAGGCCAGGCTGGATGGGGCTTTGAGCAGCCTGGTCTAGTGGGAGGTGTCCCTGCCCAGGGCAGGGGATTGGAACTAGGTGATCTTTAAGCTCACTTCCAACCCGAACCATTCTGTGATTCTATGATTCCATGTAATTTGGAGCTGTACTTTTTCTAGATTATGAAAGGGTTAAAAAGAAACACATTTGCAGCACTGATGCAGAACGACCTTGCAGGGAGCATTCTGGCCTGTGCCAGCAGTTCTTTCTTCCTTTGCACACAGCTTCTAATGGAAAAGTACTGCCTGCCCTCCGTAAATTATTAATTTCTTCATGTTATCAGATACCGTTGATAAAAAGACAAGTGGCCCCTGTACTGACTGTCTGGGGTAAAATGAATACTTGCTGATGCCCTTTAAACTCTGTATAGGTTTTCATCTACTTTCTACCCAGCTTGGCTTTGCACTGTGCGATGGACTGTTACACACTTTTAGCTGCTCACAAGTAACTCCCTATGGAATAAACCATTACTGCTTTCATTTTAGGTGCTGACTGAGATGAATGACTTTAAATTACTTACAACCTTCAGCTGATCTAAGTTGTCAAACAAACTTTAAACCAGTATATGTTCAAGGATGTGTGAACCTGAAAACACAAAAAGGCGGAGGGGCTTTTTCATTAGCTGCTGCTTCGGAGGGGAGAGAAGGTCACCCCCTGGAGCGGCCAGGCATGGAGGCAGCAGACACCATCGCTCCCAGTCGCTGCTCTTAACTATTATTAATACAAACAACTCAAAGCAGTACCTCTGATAAAAAGCTTGATAAAAGCTACCAAGATTCGGGATCATGTTAATGAGCAACGATAGCATAAATTATCAAGTGGAACAGCTCCAAATTATAGCATAAAGGGACCCATTTAAGAGGGATTATACGTCAGGTTCAAAAAGAATGAGGAATTGGCGAGAATACAAGCACATACCAGATCCAACAAGTGGTACCTTTTCCAGGACTGCTGTGTCTCAGAAGGCTATATTTAACTTTTTAGGGTAGGCAGTGGAAAGGAAACTGCAATAGGCATGACAATAAGGGCGAGCAGCTGTCTAAAAAGCTGTAATGCACTGAAAATGGCACTTAACGCATATTCATTGGGGGCAGCAGAGTATTCTACACTGCAGTTAAATGCATTAGGACTAGCAGCAGACAGTCTAGCTACCAAGGATTGTCTCCATAGTATCCACTTTGGCTCCTCAGCATCCCTTCAGAGGTTACTGTCTCCTATTTGCTATGCCATTGCTGAAAGGTAGGGACCATTTCCAGACCAGATTAAGCTCTTGTTCCTCGGAAGAAGACAAATGACAGGTAGCTAGATTGCACTCAGGTCTTCCAAAGGGGGCTTTCAAAATGAATGGCAGATCAAAAGCGCAAACTTAATTAAGCTTCTACTTGGGTTTCTCTATACAGCTACATAAAATATGAAGGACTAGGACAATGTCTGTCTGACCAAACCCAGCCCCTGCTATGAGGGTTTGCGGTGCTGTTTATAATTTTACCATTCTCCCTTTGAAGCATGGTAGGTTTCTGTGGAGCGACATCTTGCGTGCCTTATTCACTTGTGTCAGCCTTACCCCAGCTATTAGTTCCTGCTGCTTTTGCTCAGCACTTGGCAGAACTGGATGCTCTGCTTTTCTGGAACCACTTCAAACTGTGAGAAAAATGAGCTGTTTGAATGTCACTGTGGAGGAGAAAATCCTGCAGACATAGTCCTCAGAAAAAGGAGCATCAGATCTGTCTGACATTTATAACACTAATTTATCCACTTTACTAACCAGACCATCTTCTGGCAAATAAGGTGTGCTTATTTTGTACTTATGCAAAACTCAGAGGTAATATAGGGTTTTCTGTAGGGGGGCTGATGTTATTTTGGTGGAACTATGGGAAACAGGTTGTAGGATTCTCACAATTCCTGGTTCTACATCATACCATCAATCCCTGCAGTTAAATAATTAATTGTTTATATTTATCCTCAAAATAGTATTGTGGTTGAGCTCAAACTATCAGACACTAATAAAGGGACAAATTTCTTTACACAACAACCTCCTAAGCAGATGACAACCATGCATGTCGGTAGTTTCATGGAGTATTGCTTTGGGTATGAGTGAAAGGAGACAGAAAAGCAGGAAGTAAAAGCGGGCTCAGAAACGTGGTGCTCTGGAGAGAGGGTTGGTTGTGGTCTTTTGGTCGTGCGTTGCTGAACTAGACTCTTCAGGTTGCTTAGCTCCAACTATGTTCAGAGAAACAAGGTTTTATGTGTTTTTCTTTTAAGTAATTGCCATAATGTCAAAGACATCTGAATTAAATTCTTGAGCACTTAGAGACAGCCCCAAAGCTTTGATTTTCGACCAAAAATTCAATGAGATAAAAAAAGAGATAATGATAACGCACAGCACTGCTGTAAGTGTATCCTTCTTTGCAAGGAGGTCCAAAAATTAAATGGATATGAAAAGTGACTTGACTTCTCAGTATTTTATTTAGTCTGTCCAGTGATGTTTGAGGGAAATTCAGACTGTGCTGTTGCACTGGTTCAACAGTTTTCTATACCTAATCTTGGACTTTTTCGTGAACACTAAAATACTTTAAATGGTTGTTTGTCAGCCTGGGCTGATAATGTTGCAATTGGAAATGTGTGGACTAACCTCTTGGCGAGCTGTTTTGGTGTCTACTGCAGGGAGCAAACATTACGGTTAAGGTGAACTATGCAAAAGCTGACTGTACTGTCACCTTAATAAAACCCAGAAAAATCCTAACCTGTCTCTGAGGAGGATTCCTCAGAATCAGGAAGATGAGAAGCTGAATAAGTTAGTGGATGTATCATGTAACAGATGGGCTGGAAGCTGCCCTCACCTAGAAACGTTAGAAGCTTGTATCCACCTTCTCCATTGCTTGTCTGCACTAATCACAGAACCAATTAGTGATGAGATGATCAAGCCAGATGCTGCCACTGGTATCCGCTAGATTCCTTACCCCTTGATTTGAACAAATGTAAGACAAATTAGACAGCAAAGGAGGCCCTGTTGGATTGCAGCATCACTGTCATAAGACATTATTCTTAAATTGTTTATAGAGTCTAGAAAGAGAAAAATATTTGACAGGAAGGAATAAATGCTGCCAACATTGATTGTTTCACATTTCAAGGGCAAATTTGAAACTGTACTTTTGCAGTGACTGAACATAGATCATTGGAGAGATGTTCTCATAAACACCTGTGAGAGATATGAAAACCTGGCTGCTGGCGTAATACATTAATAACCTAGAGATGCCTACATGCTACATGTGGGAGGATGTAGTGCACAGAAAGGAAGAGAAAGGAAAGGAAAATGGGCAAGAAGGAGCACAGAGGATTAATAAACCAGCAAAGAAAATAAAAATTTTCATAGCAGTCTCCAGAATTTCCTTTTGGAAGGAGGATTGGCAAGAGAGAGCTTTCTGGAGGAGAAGTTCTGGTTTATAACCCGGGGGTGGGTTTCTGGCATTACAGAGTCACAGAGATGAAGACAGTCCCCTTGTCCAAACATGTGAGCCCTTTCCTGCCCTGCCCTCGCCATATTACTTCAGGCGCATCCCAGCTCCCAGTTTGTGGAGCTGCTTTCTTGCCCACACCTTTTTTTACCTTGACGCAGAAGAGATTGATCTGCTTTCCCATTTTCTATTCCTCTGTCAGCTGCATTCCTAACTCTAAAACTTTGTTTTCTCCCGTGGAAAGCCAGCCTCACAGCCTCCCCCGCTGCCTGGTGCTCCTCTGCACTGCTTGCCCTGCCAGGCTGCTGCCGCGATTCACAGCTCTTCTGATGTTCTTTGCCCAAATATCCAGATAAAACAGAGGTTTCCATGTGGGAACAATGCAATGTATTCAAGGCAGAACAGTAATAAAGGGTATCAGAGCACTGAAAGGAAAAATAATGGATTAGGGGAGAGGAAGGAAAGAAAACTAGATTTAGCATTTTCTCTCTGAAAAGAGAGAACAATTACTGAAAAAAAAAGGTAAAACCATAAAGTGTTTATACATAAAAAGTTGATAAATTATTCCCTGTAGATTTCGTGTCACTTTTGCTGCAAATATTTCTGATTATAGCATACATATTTCCATGATTGCTGTCTTTTTTCTGTTGGTTTTTATTCAAATCTACTAAAAACTTTCTCTTCAAATATTCTTCATATTCTTCAAACATGAAGTTTGCTATGGAAGTTTTCCTAGCTCAACATGCCTTGCCTGCCAGCACTTACACAGGCAGCCTTTGTGAGTTAATTATTGCAGGTGGCTTAATTCTTCATGACAAATAATAGAAAGATAGAAAAACACTTATTATTTTTGTAACCCCTACAAAAACGGAGCACTCGGCTGTATTAACTCTTGTGTGGCTTTTTGGCGACTGTACACACTTGCATCCTCTGAAGTGATCTAGTTTACAGCCCAACAAAGGGACTGAGACAATCCTTACTCTGAAATCAACAGCAAAACTATCTTGGACTTTCTTGCTGGGCTGAAGCTCCTCCAGCGGCTCAGTCCTGCAGTCCAGAGGTGGCTTGGTCACATTCCCACTGTAACCAGTAAATGGCTTCTGCCTGAGCATCGTGTTGTGGCCAGTGCTTCTTAGACTGCAAAGCCTGAAGGGAACAGGGATGGTCATTCTCCCAGGGGGTTTTGCATCAGAGCCAGCCCAGATTTTTGTCACAGATGATATAAGACCTACTGAACCTCTGCTGCTCCAAAGGAGGAGGGGAACACAGCTGCTTGTGGAGATGCTTGCTTCATCAGTCTTGTACCTGAGTATGTCACGAGTGACTTCAATACACACATCACTGCTATGAGATAGAGAAGGATGATCCTATCTTATAGATGAGATTCAAAGACACAGTGGCTGTTCATCACATGAATTTGGATGCTTAATTTCTGAGAGTATAAAAAAATGAAATCCTTAGGTATTTCTGCACATTTGGATCTAACCAGACCAGTGATCCTTTCCTTTCTCCCTCACATTTCTCTAGGGATAATTTTATATCTGACCATCTGAAAAGGTTAGGAAAATTGTTGTTCATCAGTCCATAATTCATCACAACCAGTTTACAAACAACCATTTGTTCGCTCTGATATTTTTATTACATTTCTGCCCACTTTATTGATGCTATTTTTAATGTAGACAATTTATATTTGGATTAATAACAGCTGAAAAAATTAAATGAGACACTGCTGTAATGTTTCAAAATAAAGTTGACATCGCAAGTTGACAACGCCTGGGATTCTTAAGATGAAATGTTGTAAAGTTAGTTTGGCAAAAATATTTGTTTGTAATTGTGCTTTGCATGATTGCTTATTAAAAAATAAAAAGAAGTTACTGGAGTTCACGAGCTGAGAAGATGTGATGTACTTAGTGCTATCATATTACGCAAGAAAAGTTGCTGTGCTTCAGATCTGAGAACCATTGTGGGATATTTCTGCCTATGCCTTATTTTCATGTTGCAACTGGAAGACATACCATCTCTGACAAAAATTATTTCTGTTTCTTTTTACACTGAGTTTCACTTTTTTTTTTAGCAAGTATGTGTCAATATAAAAGCCCATGCTTGTACTTAGGGGGGCAAGCTTGGAGGTATGACTGAATCCTGTGCTACAGCCCAGCAACACTCCCTGCTCATATATTGTGTGGTCCCGTTTTCCTACCTAGTGAGGGATACAAGCTGAAGGAGTACGAGTCCATCGACACATCCTCCTCAAGAGTTTGCTGCAATCACTTGGGAGGTCCTGCTGAAGACCATCCTCTCCAGATCAGCCCCTTCTCCTTCTGCAGGATGAAAAAAGCCAACAACACTTGAAAATGGGAATCCAGATGCTACTATAACTAAGAAAATACTGTTATATACTCACTTTGAATAATGTGTGAGCTCAAGATACAGAAGAAATTGAAGGGGACTTAGAAACAGGACATGAAAATTATTAAGCGCAGGAAGGATTTATGAGGGGCATCTAATGAGAATGAGATGAATTAATTTAGCAGGGACCTCAATAATCAGTGGCCTGATGGAGGTGTACAAAGCAATGAATGGCAAAGAATGAGCAAAAATGTGTGTAGCCTCACTTCAAAACATGAAAACTATGGGACATCTAATGAAACCGAAGGCAACCCATTTAAAGCTGATAAAGGGAATAGTTTTCTTGTAATAAATAATTTAGTGGTGGAATTCATACCTAGAAAGTATTTATGAATCCAAAAATTAGGTAGAACTGAAGAAGGGTAAGAACCTTAAATTAGGACGGGAACACCAAGGGTATAGATGTCTCCTGGGCCAAGATCTACAATAACCACTAAGCAAGGGAGATAAACCCCCTTGACCTGTAATTCTATAGTTCTTTATTAAAAGATTTCTTTTGCTTTATTTTGAAACAGCTCATACTAGCCAGTATCAGACACGTATCAGTGTATTAGATGGTCTGCTGATCTTTAATGATATCTAATTCTGCTGTTTCTTATTTCACTCTGGTTTGGTGGAGCCAGAAACATCCATCATTCATCTTCATCTCTGTGGAAGACTTGTAATACATGGTGATTTAGGGCAGTTAATAAAACAGTTATCTATGTATGACACTGGTGCTGTAATATGTTCCTTAGAACACGGAGAACAGCTCCAAAGGTGATAAAATTACACTGGTGCATAATAGTGAGTGACCTAAAAAGGAAGCATTTATAACAACCAGTTATAATCCCTTTCACCATGGAAGTCTATGAATCAATCAGTAGGTGAATTTTGGATAGGCTAAACCTGGTTTTCTGCCAGCAAAATTCCCATAGAAATTTCGCAAACACAGCAAGAGCTTAGGATTGACCTAGGCAATTGTATAAGGCTGAATTTGAGGAGTCTTAAGTTGTAGGGTGAGCCTTATCCAGGGGCAGGAGAGGAAGGCAGACATGTTTTTGAAGATGGGGTATTTCTAGGCAACTGAGGAACTCATAAGAAGTCTCAAATTTTGGCTAAACTTTTGCTGGAAACTGTTTCATCCCCCACTGAGCACAGAAAGTGAAGAGCACAGCGGTAAGGAAAAGCAATCCTTGCTTCTCTCTAGGGCTTGTATTTCTGAGGAAGACAGAACAGAAAGAAACTAGCTCAAATCCATGCTAAATATCCCTTCCAGGTGATTCACGGCATTGTGTTAAATCTGACCAAATGTAAATATAGTTACATCAAAGCTATTTCTCTAGATTCCTTTAATAAGTCAGCGGAGGCAAGCACTTCTAGGGTGTGACTCATGTCATCCTAAAGTAGGTATCTAACTAGGCCAGCTGAATCACACCTTGAAAATGCCTATCTCTTTTATTCAGATATAAAGGTAGGTCATGGTAATGTGTTTAGATGTAAACATCTGTAGTACAGACGTGTAAAGTCAGATGGTATAACTCCCACCCATAGTCACCCGGCTTAGGAAAAGGATGGTGCATACATTCCATCTCAGGGTGGTTGTAGTGTTTACATTTTGCTCCATTTTTGTTGGCAGCCCTGCTCTTGCTGCAGCCCTGTGACCTGAAGTTCAGAGCAGCTGCGACCTTTGCTTTGGAATCACCTCTGACATAAAAATCTGTTTTCTAGCTGTCCTTTCTGGTGACTAAAATAAGCAATGGGGTTTCATGCCGCAACCCTGTGCAAAATACCTTGCTCTTGCCTAGCTACAAACCCTTTTTAGTGTGGTTCGCCATAATGGTTTTTTTAGTCACAGAAATACAGGAGGCAACAGCAGAAAATCCATATATAAAACTGTTTCTGAATACACTGCCACAGCCCTAAACCTAATTTATTTTCTTTTCCCTTTTAATTAGGTTTTCTGCAGGCTCCAGCCATTAACTCTGTTTTAAAACAAACTGTCCAAGGCTTTTCTTTGATAATGGTTTAATTTTAGCTTTTTCTCCAACCCCCGAAAGACAATTAACTCTCATGCCTGGTATCTCTCATCAGATTTTCCTGCATCTCCTCCCTTGGCAGCCCTCCAAAGCAGGTTCATTTAACACCCGCAACGTTCCCACAATTGAATCCCATCTCTACAGATCTCACTTGCCCTGCGCATCAGCTCACTATGGAGAGCGACGGCTTCCTGTTCCATTTACATCAAAGCCATCGGATGCTGTGGGCAGCAGTGCTTGTATGACACTCTTTAATCCAATCCTCACTGGTGAAGCATCCAGCCAGGACGTGGAAGGAGACTGCTGCTACTTATTATAAATGAGCAGCACCGACACATTGCCAGCACTGCCATCGTGAAGGCAATGGCATGGGTTTTGGCTTGGAGTTAATTACTTTCCCTTTTCCTCCCTGCATGGGCAAGAGATGATCTGATCATTTAGGTTGCTCACCGAATCTTGGCACAACCCCATTACAAGCTGTTTTCTCCTGCTCTCTGCAGCCAGAAGTAGCGATAGCCGCACACGGGCGCCAGCACGGCCCTTCCTCCTCGATGTGCACACCACCAAACCAGCACAGTGCCGCTTCGGAGGAAAGCAGAGCTCCGATGGGGACAGGAATACTCATCACCATTCCCTGCATTCCCGGAGAAGCTTTCATCTGAAGGTTTCAAAGAATATCCTCTTTTCCGGCATTGCGTATAACGCATAAACAATATCACCGACATGCAGGCTAGGCAGCTGCGTTGTGTTACGGCTTGCCGAGTCCTCAAGAGAGCTACCATCAGCACGAAGTACACCAGAGGCACTTCCATTTGAAGCTACTGGGTTCTCAGTGCTATATGAAGCCAAGATGCTTCCTTTGAGCCGTGCAGTTCTAGGCAACTAGGACCGAAAATCTGGACCACTAGTTATTGCAGGCACAGTACTGAGTTTTGACACTGTGGACCCAAAATGCCTTTGCTTAAGAAAGCACCACAACTGCACGTAATGAACCATGGTAGAAAACTGGGTACAAACCTTCTACAGCGGGTGTACTGAGGACCCATTCATCATTTTTGATCACCCACAACTCTAATTTAGGGAATCCATCACTCTAGAGCCCTGCCACAGCAGTGAAGTTTACACCTCAAGCCTCAGACCACCCTGACATTCATCAGTGTTGTTTTTGTGGGGTCAGACTTCTTTCTGCTGATAGGGAAGGACCCAATGGACATATCTCTTCTCAGATTTTCTGAGACCCTGAAAGTTCTATTCAGTGTTATAAGACAACTTTGCTCTCAAGAGCCACGTAACATTTTGCAAAAAATACATAGACAAAATTAGAAAAATAACTCTGAAGAAATGAAGGGAAGACAGAATTTATAAAAGCACCTTTAGAAACGTAATTGGAAACCTGTCAGCATCGTTAGGTGCTGGGGCATTTTTACAAATCTGCTCCTGAAGATGCTGTGTCATAAAATAAATGCTAAAAAAATGGGATTACTTCTAAGAATGGTCTCAGCAATGGATTGTGGAAGCTTAAAAATCTTTCTTTTTATTTTCCTTAACTTTGTAGAGAGTTGGTAAGACGATACTTTAATCTGTGCCTACAGGGTTATGTTCCTCATGTATGTTTGAGCCGGTAATTCAGGACTCTGGCAGGATGTACAGCAATCTGGTACAGAGCTGCTGTGTGACTGTAGGTAAGTATCTTCTTTTATACTCATTTTCCTCTCTATTTTGTGAATTTAGGTTCTAAGCATGTTGTATTGTGAGTCTTGGCTGTAGCACTGTACTCAGAATATTCTGAGTAAAACTGATGAGATGTTTGTCCTTGTATTATCCTCTGCTCATCCATAACTCGAAAATTGACAACTGACAACTTTAAAATGAAATGTGTCTTTGGAAGACTATGGAACCGGCAGGTGAAATTTGTGCTGTATCATGGCAGAGCTCCTCCATTTCGTTGCCCTGAAAACTGCCACAGGGTGAGTCGCAGAGATACTGATGGACGCAAAGAGAAGTGAGCCCTATTGGTGTACATGGACAGAGTGGTAGAGAAAGGTTTAATGAGTCAATGTAAGATGGGCATTATATTTGTGTTTGTGTCTGAGAGAGTGGATATACACTCTGTGGTGTAATCACAGAGGACTTTTTGCTATAAAGCAGGAGTTAGAAGGCAGGCAAAGTGAAGAAAGCACAAGCTGTGGAGAAGGGTGCAGCTGACAGTGTCAGAAGTAGCTGCCAGGCTTCAGAGTAGGAGGCTGGAGAGCTGGTGATGGAGCAAGGCGTATAAAAGCCTATAAAAGCTTAGACAAAAGTGGTGTCACTGGAGTAAGAAGAGCAATCACGGAATTGGTATGCGAGTACTTAAATGAAGAGATTTGGAAAATGGGTAGCCAGGGTTTAAGACAGATCACTGGTGTGGACATAGCCAAGGATGAGGGAGAGAGATAACTCATGATACATAGGGGAAAATAAAAATGGGTAAAAGCGAACCCATTTGCTTCAAAAAACTGGTTTTATGAAACTGAAATGTAAAGTTTTCAATGTTTTCCTCTCCATATTTTATTATATTTCATTTAGATTCAGAACCAAGTCAAGATTTGAAACTACAAAATCCTTTCTGAAATGGAATGTCTGTCTCCTGCACAGTCCTCATTGCAAGTCAATGAGTTCTGGTTAAAATCACTTTCTACTTCCCATGTCTATCTGATAACAGATTGCTAAATAACTTGAATATTTTTGGTCCTTTAAAGCCTCTACACTTTTGTACAAACTGATGTTGAAGAATTATTAACCACTCAGTGCTAGGAGAATTCTTTTATTTATTTATGATGCATTCACTGGCAAGATGGGGAGTTGTCCATGAAAACTTTTAGTTTTATATGGGAGGTTATGTTTCTAGAAAAATTAGGAACTACTTTTTTTCAGTCTAATTTCTGGACATTTGAGTCCCTTAGTGATGATGCAATGCATCACTTGCCACTTGTAATCTTCAAATCTATCAACACATAGTTTTTTAAACATGGTACAGTCTCTTTCAGAAGGGCAACACACTTCATTCTTACAAACCCATCACATGTCAGAGTAGTCAGCTTCTATTTTTTTCAGGAAAAGCTTCATATCACAGATGTTTTTAACTGGTGATCTACTGACTTTCATTGTTGTCATGACAACATCATTGAGAATTTTACTGCACATCCTTTCCATGGAGGTTTGACTTGTATATGTACAGCTTTCTTTTAAGACCATTCAGATGATGATAGAACCTATATTAAGACAGTCTTTACTCTAGCATCTCTAAAGTTGCCATGAAATTTAGGTAAATGTAAACTGAAATATGCCATGTGTTTCAGCTGAGACATGCCTGAGAGAAACAAGGTCCTTCATTTGGTCTGGAGTAGAAATCTGCTCATAAACGATTATGTTACTGTCCCAGGCAGAAATGCCTTTCTGCAAGGAATAGATTCACATATCCCTAAAACAAGGTGGGAAAATGTCTTTAAAACCTTCTGTATTGCAAGTGATGACAGAAAAGGTGTGGACAGTTGTTGGTCACCTACCTCAAAATTTATGAATTTTGATGGTGATTAATTTTTCAGTTGCCACCGGGACGCTGTTCCCACAGTGATGAAGGCTAATGATGGGGCTGACTGACTAATGGCTAATGATGGGATTTCATGACTGACCTGCATGGAAACTAAGGAGCAGTCACTGACCATAGTGTTGGCTGAAGAAGAGGAAGGAGCGTGTGAGCAACAGAAGCATCTCTCTGCCAGTGGTGCTCAACCACGGACTGGTGGTGCTTCATAGCACTGCATCCCTTCACACCCCCTCCTTTGGGCAAGTGCTGCTTTGAACAACAAACAAATGATGGCCTCTGGCTTGTCATAGCACATTCACGTCTCTTGAAGCATTCAATTTTTATCTAACGTACATTCTCCTCATTCCCCAACATCTTGCCACGTCACAGGGAAAATACGTTTTCAAAACCAAATCAATTCCAACTGCCAAGGCTGCATTGCTGAGCCACTTTTTCACAAGCTTTTAATATTCTTCTTGCTCTAGGTGACTGGAGCCCTTTCCTCTTAATGCCTTCAAACCAGAATCTGATGCAGGTATTTAATCGTGGTAGTTTTGGATTATTATTACTCATTATTGCTCTGATTTATTTTGTTGGAAACACAGTCAATTGTAAAAGACCCAAAACCCCACCGCTTTCTTATAGCTTAGCTCCATTCCCTGTAAAGTGACGTTTCCCGTTCTCCAGGGTTTTTGATAGTCCAGAGCACTGACCTCCAATGCCTGCTAGTTTCTTGGCATTTCCAAATGTTTCATGGCAACTCTAAGGGCACTGGCTCCTTCATTCATCTGCTCCCTGTGTCAGGAAGAGCTCTCAGGGCTCTTCCTTCCCACTGATTTCTAGTTTCTGGCAAAGTACTAACAAAGTTTCATATCTCTCCATTTCACTGTCAGCTGCAAATAAATGCTCCTATTTTCATCTGCTCTTTGGGGAGCTTCATGCAACAATTTCTATTCTGTTCGATATGCAAATGCCATGGCTTCCTCCTGTTCCCTCAGAAAGTGAATAGAGTTTATAAGGAGAGGCAACATATTTTATTAGATTAATGGAATGAGAAGAAAAAAAGCAAAGGATCTTGAGGGCACACAAGTTTTTCTTCACCTTGCAAAGAGAGCTGCACGCACGCTGCTAACGTATAAGCATAATAATTTCTTAGCTGTCTCACATCAAAAAATGTCTTCTGATATGAAGGAAGGGAAAACCTGCCACTGAATGGTAAACCTGGTGGGATTGTCAATGCAAGGTCCCCGGGAGGGCTGAGGGGGTGTAAGTCCTTTCAGAGGAAAATGCAGATCTTCTCAGGTATCTGAACTACACACGTCTTGAAATAACGAACTTTAGCAAAAATGATGGTTTATGAGAAAATTCATGGTCATATTCCCTTGTTGTTATTCTTCTGTTTAAAAATCAAAGAGCAGAAACTTAGGCAGCCAAGTCACACAACGGGAGTAATGAACATTGATAGCGGGAGTGGATGGTTTGTGAGCAGTCTATAGCTCGAATGTTACTCATCCGGATTATTCAGAAAATACCAATGAATAACAAATGCTCAGAGAAAATAAGGGACAATTTAGTGAATGGTCCCATCTGCACTTCTCAAAGCTAGTTATTCAGAGGTGGTGGCAGCAGCGGCGGTGGTGGTGGTGAGTTTCACAGTATTGGAGTCACTGCAATAGAATCCCATTTCAAACACAGTGATGGCAATAAGGGTAAACTATATGGGAGTGCAGATGAGACCCAGAGGAAGGCTCTCACCCTCATTAGTTATGTACAACTGTGGCTCTGCTGTTAGTTACTCACTTCAGAATAAGCTCAGAAATCAGCTGATGAGTTATTCAACACTCAGGAGCCTTTTACACAATCTATAGCAGCAGAGAGAGCTTGGTGGAGGTTTTATAAAAGGACAGAACAATAATGAGGATGTATGGTCATGAGGATGTGCACTGCAGTGAGAAAAATAAATAATAGAAAAACTAACTTAGGTAAGCTGCAGAAACAAAATCTTTGGCTGAGACTAATGAGAGAGACAGAGTATATCCACCTTCACAGTGGAGTGGGACGCAGGGTTCTTAAATAACTGCAAGCCTGTGAACTCTGGACCCAGAAGCAACATAACCACATCAGGGTGATACAGTCCTTCAGTTAATTAACTGAATTAGGTGGCACCGACATGTTTATGCTGGTGTAGATATGCCACTAACTGCTGCTAGATGGGCTTTAGGCGTTATGTCCAAAAATGCAATCTAGAAGAGAATGTAATGCCACGAGAACTCTGGTGCCAGATAATTAAAATGAGAAGGTCAGAGCTGCATTCTGCCAAGGAGCGGGATAAGGCTGTCCCCAGGCAGGGGACAGGGGTGCAGGCAGGGCAGCAGAGCCCTGCCCTGGGGTCCCGTGGGAATGGAGGCACCTGCAAGGGCTACTGGCTTGTGTTCCAGAAAATGGTAGGATTTATAACATACTTTGTGCAACATTTCTTTTTATCTACTGAATTGTTTTCTGCTCAGCTGGTTATCTGAATCACCAGTCTTATGAATTAATTATGTCCTGGGCCTTAGCATGAAATATACGGGCCTTCTATAGGGTTCCAGTTTCCCTCTGAGGAGGAGGAGCTGACTTGCGAACATCTTTGTCCTTTACTGTATTAGCCCTTTTTTACTATGTAAGGGACAAGCTATCTTCACTAATTAAGCAGATTTTTGAAATCTTTGACTTAAAAAAAAATAAAAATGTTACAAGGTGGTATATGAAGAGAAGATAAAGTATGAACAAACACTGCAGCGAGTGAGGAAAATCCTCACCTAGAGCTGCTGTGCATCGCTCCTGCGGCGTGTCCCCAGGGATGTCTCTTACTGCTCACCCAGCCGGGTTTTCCTTTAGAGAGGAGACGCATCCTTCCCTCAGCACATGACAGTTCAACTTTGCTCATAATCTAATAAATAACGTGTTCGTATGAAGCCATGTCTGTCATGTTGTCACGTCAGTATTACAAAGCGATACACTAGAGCTTTCTCACTTCATAGGAATCAATCTCTTTGTACAACCAGAGGCAACCCAAATCCATTTAAAAAGAAATCTGTACGTGTAGGCTCATATATTGGAGGAAAAGCTTGTAACAAATGCCATTCAGGGTTGTCTTGTAATTCGTGATTCCAGGATCTTGCTGAAACAACTGAACAATAGCAAATTGCCACCTTGGTGGCCACGAAGATAATGTACATTATTATGTAGACATTATCTAGTCAACAGCACACAGAAAGCCTGGGAAGCATTTTAAATTGTAGCCTTCATTTTGTACTCCAAATAGTGTACCAAATATTTTGATCATTGCTTTTCATTAAAATCGCATCTTTAACTCCTCTCCCTATCTTGCTATCAGCTTCCACTGAACACATAAGATAGATGAGTGGAAGTGGGATCCCATGCTGTTCTGAGATTAGATAAAGAGATGATGAAAGGTCTTAAACTGAATGAGGAGATAAGCCAGGTGTTCTAGAGAAGCAATAATAAAAATACGTGCGAAATGAATGAACTCTCATTTTTTGTGCTCGCAGTGTTTATGAAAAAGTATAAAATACTTGGATGTTCACAAATAAATTCTACATTTTATTACTATTTATTTTCAGATGTGATCCCCAGCATGGTCATCTTAAAATTACCTTGTTTACAAAGAAAATTCTTTTGAACACTCTCACAGAAATACCCGTTTATCTGTCATATGAATGTTATCTGTGTCTCACTCTGTTTCCCAATTTGCCATAGCTACTGCGTTGAAAGCAGAATTGTGCTTTTTTTTTTAACAACCTCCGTGCTCCTATAAAAGCCATAATGATGTCAAAGTGTTAAATTTGTGACCCATCCACCACCCCACCCCCCACCCCAAATTCCACATAAATCACCGAGATTATATCATCTCTGTGGGATGGGGAGAAAAGAACAACGCAGAAGATGTGGATGGCTCCTCTGTCCCATCCTGACTGTAGCAGTCCGGTTTCCCCAGGGGTGATCTCTGTCTCTGGTCCCTCAACGTGGTCCCCCCCTGCCACCTTGCAGACCCTCAGCTGGAGCATCCCTCATGGACCACCACTGTCCTTCCTGTCTCAGAGGGGATGCAAACCTGACCTCTCAACTTAGCATCCTGCAGAGCTCCGCCATGCTCCTTTTGTCTTTTATGGGATATGTCCCATCAGCTCCACTAACCGTGCCTGTCTCCTGCATCGAATGGTAAGATTCCCGAGCAATCTGATGAGCTTTCATGACAAAAATTGTCAGGGCTGCTCCTCTCCTTCAGTATCGCCTCAAAAACTATGGCATTTGTGAGACAGGAGCCAGATACAATAAGACTTGGATATTACTTCAGTCGCCCACAAATTTACTAAGGACAAAAACATTTAGCTTTCCCTTAGACTGGCTGGTATTTGTTAGGTAGATTGTACTTTGTCAAAGTGTGCTAATAAGCAAGGTAGGTGTGTGGGAGGAGGTCTGGGGAGAGCTTGGTGCTTCAGGACATCTCTACTCACTCATGCCTAGTAACTACACCATGACTAATTTCTTTGTGACAACAAAGATGCTAAACACAACCTCCACCAGCTGCATGCTGAACACGTCCACAATGTGTCCATGACACATTCATCCCCAGGTGCCCCTAGGAGGAGGCAGAGCAGCCTGTGTCCCAGAGGTGGGAAGGTTTGGTACCAAGATCCAGATATTGAAAAAAATATTTATGCATTTCATTCCCCTTGAAATTAGTAGCAATCAGGCCCCTGAATACTGTCAAAACACAGGATCTTGTGGTTTTCCCAGCACCATTGCAATGGTGGGTAATGGAGCAGAGAATTAAACTCACATATCTTAACTTCTGTGCTACTGCGCTAGCTACTGGACCATCGTGCCACTCTGTGTAACAATATGGTCTTATCAACATTACTCTCATCCTACTAGCACCTCCCTGCCTGGCTGCCACCTTCCTCTCTCCTCTTCTCATGGGAGAGCAGTAGCCCAGCGCACCCATCACTGATGCTGGTAGCTGACGGGGAATGATCTGTACCTTCTTACTTCTTGCATGGGGTCTTATCCCTCTGTTTAGGCTGGAGACCTAGGGTCTAAATGTGCATGTGCAGTTGGGGGTCCAGTAAAAGCTAGCCCTAAAAGAAATCTTTGTAGTTGAAACAAATAACAGACTTTTCCTAATAGGTTTGTTTGGGTTTGTTTTTTTTTTTTCCTTTTTTCCCTCTCATTACTTCTCTTTTCCTAGAAAGAAACGGGGATCTCATCTTGGTCCATGTTAAAATAAGGATAAATCATAACCCATGCATTTATAACCATCTTTTCTTCTGAGTGTATTTATATAAAGCACATATCTGAGTTAGAGCAGTTACTACGGTATATGTTCCCAAGCTGCCATTTTACATCTACTCTCCAGAACTCTGGGGAAAAAAAGTTAATTTTCTTTAAATGCTTTCTTTTTCACATCTGCTCCCATGTGAAAGGGCCTTTCTGAGGGCTCAATATAGCTCCTGAGGAGTTCAGCAATAATAAGAATACATTCTTATTTTGTATAGCCAGGATGTGGATCCATTATTTAGAAAGTATTTCAATTGTCTGATGTCATTCAAATTTTCTCTTATTCAGTGCTGACTACCTACATCTCTGTGGTGGGAGAAAGAAAACAACCCTTCTTCCCGGGGTAATCACACTGCAATCAAACTGTGCGATATGATTAGGTCTGCCTGAGTCCTCGGTGCATTCTCAGTGCATTGAAACAGTGGTCCCGGAGGACCCGTCCATTGTATATCGTTCCTCTCAGTACCGGCAGCTGATAGAAGTCATAGCCTAAAGAAGTTGCACAATCTGAAAAACAAACATACTAGCAGGGGAACAAAGTGGAAAGCCAGAGCAAAGAAAAACAGCGTGAAAGAAAAAGATGTAATTGGGAAGGGGGGAAAACAGTCCAAAGGAAAAATACATCCTAAATAAACAGAAACAATATTAAAAAAAAAAAATCAAGAAAGTGGGTTGAGTCAATAAAACAAGGAAAAGCAAGAATGCTTGCTATGAAAATGAGGGAAAGGCATAGAAAGAATAAGCTCTACTTTCCTTCCAAAATCAAACCCCAAAAGAGCAAAGCAACCACGGAAAACAGAGCAACCCAGAGAAAATTTAAGATTAAGAAAAGAATACTTCTGAAAAAAATAACACAGCTCCTATGTGAAATCCAGAATAGTCTGCAAAGGTGAAGATATCTTCACCCTTGACATCTTAAAGGAGATACAGCCTATAATAAGTACTGTCTGCAAAATGTGCATTTCAGAAATCCACTGTTAGTTAGCTGAGTTTCATATGTTTTTATCATTGAAGACTGAGCTGGTTTTTTTGCTCACATAGGGAATATGATACCATTTCTGTTTCTCGATGGATAGCATTACTCTTCAAAACAAGTTTTAGGTGCAAATAACTGAACATGACTTTCAACCTGCTCTTCTCAGGCATCTGTGAATTTCAAAAATGAGACCCCATTGACTTCCTGGAGTTGAATTTCCACCTATGAAATTTATTCTTCTGGCAAAATTTCCTACCAACAAAAGCATTTTCCGGAATGTTCTTAAATACCAATCATAAACAGGACAAACCCAGAGCTGAAGTTGAGGCATTTGAAAGGTCAAACAAGGAGCTGCATCATTTTTTACTACTGTCATTTAGAGCTACCTGAAAGTAAAAGCAATTTAAAATGTAGCTTTGCTTTGTTTGTTTTGCTTATTCCTTCTACCAAATCAATGTACTTCTGGGCTAGTGCTTTCTAGAACAAAACTGCCCTCAGATAAGCCTGTACTCCACTGTGTGTA
The DNA here is from genome assembly GCF_028500815.1 of Rissa tridactyla. Lineage (NCBI taxonomy): Eukaryota > Metazoa > Chordata > Aves > Charadriiformes > Laridae > Rissa > Rissa tridactyla. The sequence continues at coordinate 25,698,047 of NC_071470.1, read as the reverse complement.
ATCTCCCTCCCCTCCATCCCCCTTGTTTTCACAGACTTCAAAGTTTAGAAGTTCAGCAAACAGGCCACCCACTAGAAAGCTAATTTCCAGAAAAAAAATTGCAATATTCTATGCAAGAAAAAACCACAAGGGTTTATTAGGAAAGCTTTTGAAGTATTCTATTGACAAAAAGTGTTTGAAAAAATTTCTGTTGCCACTGAACTGAGGGTTTTGTGAGCTGTCACTGTGATACATTGCTGGGAGCTCTGCTTTCCATTTCTGATACTGAACAGAAACTCCAGGAGACTGTCGTTTTATGGTGACAAAACCACATTGTCACTTTTCAAATCTTATTTTGTAAATCAAATGAGAGTGAGTTTGAGCATTGACTTAGGGCATGACCACTTCATCAGTTCTGACTGCTTTGGTTTAAGTATTCCCACAGGAGTGTTGAAGATCAGCACCCCAATTATAGATACCTTTGACAGTTAAGTCTTATTTTTGTCTCATTCACAATATAAAAAAGAAGTTGACAAAGTAGAGCAAGGCCAGCGGAAGACAGCCACGAGGGCAGGAGTGCTTGCCCTACGAGGAGGGACTGGGGTGTCTGGGCTGGTTCAGCCTGGAGAAGGGACCCAACAGCAGCCCCAGGCACCTACGGGGAGAGCATCAAGGAAATGGAGCTGGGTTCCTCATAGCAATGCATCGTTGGAGGATGAGGAAGAACAGAAATTGAAGCAAGAGTGATTCAGAATGGATGTAAGGGGAATCTTTTGCCCCATGAGGACATTCCAGCAGTGGCACAGGCTGCCCACAGAGGCTGGGCAGTCTCCATCCTTGGGGTTTTTCCAGACCCATATGATACGGCCCCGAGCAACTTGGTCTGCTCTCACAGCTGACCCTGCTCTGAGCAGGAGGTTGGACTGGGGACCTTTTGAGGTTTCTTCCAATCTGAATTCTCCTGTGAGTCTGTGTTTCAATGTTAATGACTAGTGAGAATATGAGCATTAATGGTCTGAAGTTGCGGCAGGGGAGGTTTAGGTTAGATATTAGGAAGAATTAGTTTACTGAAAGAGTGGTCAGGCACTGGAACAGCCTGCCCAGGGAGGTGGTTGTGTCACCATCCCTAGAGGTATTTAGGAAACGTCTAGATTTGGTGCTTCAGGGCATGCTGTAGTGGCAGAGATTGTAGGTTGTTTGTTTGTGGGGTGTTGGGGTTTTTTGGTTTTGTTTGTCTTTTTTTTTTTTTGGTGTGTGTATGGTTGGACTCGATGATCCCAAAGGTCTTTTCCAACCATGAAGATTCTATGATTCTATGATTAAGGCTTACAATAGGTTTTACATGAATAATTGTGAGTGGAGCTCAAGCACTTACATGCTACTGGTCAGTGCTAGCCAGATCACAAAGTGTGAAGTTTGTCAAGTACGTTTGTACATATGTAAGCCATTTAAGAGCTTGAATCATCCCAGACACTTAAAATCTGCTTGACCAGGGCCTACATATTGCAACATTCACCTATACACTTGTAATATAATAATTGTCTCCTAGGGCTACAAGGATCTCTGACAGAAGTGCTAAAATATTCATGAATACAGGTGTCACCAGAAAAAGGGAAACAAGCAAAATCCCAACAAATTCAACCAGAGTTATGCAGCACAATTATGCCACATGAACTGGCATAAGTAATACTTGATAGAGAAGACTAGATATACAGTCCTATGCGATGGAGGATGTGAAATTATTTTAGGATTAATAAATAGATCATTCAGCGCCTGAATGATCTATGGTGTTGTGTTCACCATTTTAGTATTTGTTGCTAACTACGTTTGCTGCAAGCACTAGTCTGAGGACTGCTGACTTCTTCGTACAGACTTACGTAGAAAGGCCTGAACTGCATCCCTGGCCTGAGACTACCTCTCATGGAGAGGCATAACCCACAAGTGGTAAAAATCATGACATGCTGCACTCCGTCCAGCTTCTAGGTTGCCCTCCAAAGAGCCCTGTGTGTTACAGTTACTTTTGTAAGTAATGTAAGAATCTTTTCCTTGGGCTGTGAGGAGCTCAGCATCCCTGGTAAACAGCACACTGTGTTGTAAGAGTCATTGGAGTTGCGACAAAAACGAGGTGTTTCTCCCCTAACAAGCAGCTAGCATGGACTTCGGCTCGGCAAAGGAAGGATTAGTACTTTCTGCAGGTTGTTGGTGGCCCCAGTTTTCTCTTGCTGTCCCCAGGAGACACGCACAGACAGCATTTAGCAGAAGTGGCTGGTGCCTGGACACAAATTCCCTTAAGAGCCCTGGTCCAGAATCGCTGCGGTAATCGTTTGCTGTGGCGATGGAGCTGGTTGGGTATGGACGGTTACGTGCTCCTTGTGGCTGTCTTGCTGCTTACCCTGGCACTGCCAAGAGTTAGAGAAACCCAGACTCTGTTGGAGCGCTTGGCAGCTCCTTCACAGTAAGGCTGGGACCGCTGACCCTGCTTTTCCAGCATCTAGTCTCTGACTGTGGTGGACAGTGGGTATCTAGGGGGAAATACAAGCACAGAGTAGGTGTGACAGTGACGCTTCCCTATGATGCTCTCCCAGCCTCTGGACATGTCTGTTCAGAGACCTGAGGAATGAGAGATGGTGTGTGCATGGTTGGAAACCCTTGGCGAATTTTTCTGCTCGTAATTTGCTTGACAGCATTTTGAATCCACATAAACTTTTGGAACAGGCTGCCCAGGGAAGCGGCTAAGACACCATCCTGGGAGGTATTTAAAAGATGGGTAGACACAGTGCTTAGAGATATGGTTTAGTGGTGGTTTTTGTCAGATATAGGTTGATGGTTGGACTAGATAATCTGAAAGTCCCTTCCAACCTAGGCCATTCTTTGATTCTATGATTCTAAACTTAAAGCACCCACAAGATGCTAATGATCCCCAAAGACTGCTGAAGCTATTGCTCTTCAAACCCCTACCTGTTCCTTTCTGTCTCCTTCATGCCTTTGACTCCCAGTCCTGTGACTGGTGCAAGAGGAGACGAGCAAGAGCTGCTTGACCACACAGTTAGGACCGTACCCACCAGGGAGGCTGTGGGCAGTTTCCGTGAATTTTCTATAGCCTGGGAGGTCCATGCTGATGTTGACCCTCCCAAAGTGTTCGTCCTGGTTGCATTTCTTTTAAAAAACATTACGTATTTTTCTTTAACAATCAGCTGACTGTTCTTTGTGAAAGCTCTGTCAAAGATATTGTGCATACATCTGGTTAGCTGTCACAGGTAATCTGCTATTTTTGCTAATGGCTACAGTTCTCTGAAATTGTTTTGCATCTCTAGACTCTCTGAATAGAGGTGTTGTTTGCAGTGTGCTCATTTCCCATTTTATTACCAATGTAATGGTTCCTTTGCAAAGATTAACTGAGTCACAGGGTCTCTTAATATAAGCAACCTCACAGCAGAAGAAAGAGAAACTGGTATAGTTTATCCTAGATCTAAAAAATGCCTCAGATATGTATTTACTAAGCGGTTGCATGAATGACTTACAAATACCCACTGTGCAATGTCAAAAGAGAATCAGAAAGGCTACAATGAAAAAAAACAGATTTCATGAGAAATCATTCTTATAATATAAAAGTTGCATCTTTTTCTTACACTTACACATAATTGAATTTGCTGTTTGCAGCCAAAAAGTGCTGTCAGAGACTTACCTGGTTAGTACAGTATTAAGGTCAAGTGTGCCTGGCCATGTAAAGTGTAAAGAAGAGGACCATTTCTGTTCCTAAGGAACCAGAGGACTCTTCGATGCCCATAAGCTGTCCTGATGGCTGACACAATATGAAAAGAGATGGTGATTACGTAGAAATCCTTGAGAGCGGATATGCCTGAGATGGCTCTCTTTGCCGTTGAGCCTGGTACTCACAGACTGCGCTTCACATGAGCCACGCTGAGTCCAAACCAGAATAATTATGTTTGTGGATATATGCTTTCAGGTCCCCATTAACTTGGGCACACTCTGCTGTGTGGTGTTGACCCGCTTGAAGTTGCCTGAGATAAGGATTTCCAGGAAGCCTTGGGTCTTCAGTAGGAAAAGCTGACAGGAGAAATGGATGTCCATTGTGCAGTGCTCTGTTGCTCTGCCACACCTGACTTTCCCATGCCCTCTGTGAGTGCTCATTGCCGACTGAAGAGGGACACCCCATCACAGCAGCAAATCCTCATTGGTACTGTGTATTGTTCCCAATACTCCACCAGTGGTGTAGAAATAAGGTAGTGGAGGAATTCCTGGCTGAGAATGTTGTGTAGCTTTGCAGTACCATAGATGATTCAGCTATCTACATGGCCAGCAAGCCAGGCATCAGGAGATTTTACTGGCAGAGACCTTGGTGCTTAGAGGATTACGAGGCAGCTGGTGAGAAACTAGCGTGGTGCCTAAATCTTCAGACTTAGGATGCTACAGCAACAATAGCAAACTAAAACCTTAGTTCTTAATGCTTTCTGTTATTCCATACCACAAACTACACACACACACACACACGTATGTATATGAGCTAATATGGTTATACTACTATACAATTTAGTTGATGTGTTTTTAAGACAATTCATAGTATTGCGCAATCTTTCTATAAAGACTAAGAAGCAAAAACTGTGGAAATGCTCAAGAAAGGATTGAGTGCCTAATTATCTCACTAGTAGGCTTGCAAAATTAAAGTTTTTGGCAGAGACTGGAAGATCTGATTTGTCGTGATTGGAGCAGGATACAAATTTTTCCAAATTTTCAATGGTGCTTGGGTTGCTGAAGCTGAATTGAACCAATCTATTATGGAGATCAGGAAAAAAGTTCATGTCTAGGTCCCTACTTAACATCAAAGGCTCGTGAAGTTTGGATGAGAAGCTGAAAGTAATATCCATGTGTAATATCAGTTGACATTTTTATGCCTAAGAACTCCACCTGCCATTAGAGGAGCTGGCTATTTTGTTTTCAGAGTCCCTGCAGGCTGCATTACATTCGTTTGCCTGTCTTCTATATCAAGTACCACGATGATACATCTTTATCATGCCTTCATTACATACCAGTATTTTCATATACTATGCCTTCTCTCCTAAATCTGTGCCTCAGTACACAGAGAGGACGAGGCTCGTTTAGGCAGTAATTATTAAATACTTTTTCATCTTTGTTCTTTGTAGACATCCCTGCTTTGTTTACTGTACATTTTTCAAACCCTCTTCTACAAAGGGAATCATTAATTTTTCATGGGTTTTTTAGTGCAGTTTATTTGTATAGATTTTTAGCTTTTCACAAATTTTCCTTTATTTTCACAATGCTTTTGAGAGATAAGTAGTCTCACCTGCATTTTGCAGTTGTCAAACAAAGGTGCAGAGAGAATAAAGTAAAAGAGAGAATAATTTGGTGTTTTTTTCAAGTATGTAACATGATACTTTATTTTACATGTTCGGAGTTCTGCTTCTTTTAACATCCACTGCAGCTGCGAATCTTCAGTTTCTCACCTTCCTGCCAAATTTCAAGTGCCTTCTCTAAGGACAAGAGCTCATGAAAGAGAAGGTCGCCAGCATTTCTAACACAGACAAAACCTAGCCTCATCCGGAGAAAGACTATGAATGGGTAGAGGTATAATGATCCACAAAACTTCAGTCTGAGGCAGTCATGGGGCATATAACATTTCAGTCTATATTATTAGGATTTGACAATTCACATGCAAACATAAAAGTCTTAGTGCAGTGTTTCGCAACCATAGTAACAGCTGATGATTTCAGACAAAGAGCACTCCTCTAAAAAAAGTGCTGTTGAATACATGATAACCTAAGGGTTGCGTTGGCTTCTATTTCAGTCCTGAAAGGAACGGCTTGTGCTGTGAATGCTTCTCTGTTCCTTACGACTACGAAAAATGCTGCCTCTCAAACCCGTAACAAGATGCCTTTTTATATGAACTTTCAGTTTTAGACCAGATTTGGAATTTCATTCCTTGAAATATTTCTGAATCTGTTTCCTGAAATTCAGATATTTCAGTGAGAAAAAAGTGGACTTAAATTCCTCCAAAATTTTGGTGCGAGCCTGGACAAAATGAAATATTATTCATATTAGTCCTTTTATGTGGAGTCTTGTATCTTTGCATTTTCCATACCATATTTTCCCAACCTGATCTCCTTTTTTTCAAGCTGAAGAATGGCCTTGTAGTTATGGCATTCAAGTGGGACTCAGAGCGCATGAATCCATTTCCCATGCCTGCTTGGAAAATGCTCCGTGTGGTGGATTTGTTCTGTCTCTGGTGCATTTTCCCATCTGTCAAATGGCCACCACAGTGTAAAGGCTGCCACCTGGCAGGTTTCTAACTGGCTGACTTGGCTTTATTCTTGTCTTGTCAACTGCTGGTGAGGCGACTCAACCTGCCAGTTTCACGCCATCTAGAATGTGAGGGACTCAAGAGCCATGTGCCTGGTGGGTGACCTGTTTGTGCACCACAACTGTGACTGATCTCAAATGCATCATCTCTACCTCTTATGAACAGAGCAAAACGTACATGCGCAGTCCCTCCAACGCACCTGGGCCCACTGGAGATGAGTGCAAGTGCCATACATGTACTCTCCAATAATTTCTGAAGGTGTCTGGTTCTGGTTTTGAATTGGGTCTGAAGAGAGTGGAGCTCCCGATCCCAGTATGGGCTGCCTTGCTTCTAAGAGAAATCAAATGAATAAGGAAAAGCAGTTATCATTTTCAGTCTTAAATGCCCTCATGTTCTTAGAGACAGATTATTTGAAGAAGGCAACAAGACTGTGTATCTACAGATACCTGCATACTCAAGGTTCTCCCAGCTAATGGGCTAAATGAAATAATGAGTAGGAGTTCTAGTGATATTAATGCACTTAGCAAGGCAGGAACAACAAGAATGATGTTATTAAAGAAAAAAAGTGGACTGTTTTAGCTGTACTTGAATTCCAGAATCTTAATATCGATGAAAATATTTATATTAGTTACAAAACATAGAATCATTTTGCCAGGAAAAACTTAAGCCCCTTAATCTTAACTCACATTCTTTGCCTTTTGCCAAAAATCTCTCTTCAGCACCATTTTTAGAGTGATTATAAATAAATCTATACCACTTTTATATGTACTGTACTGCTATATTACTCTAAGTAATCTTGATATAACTATCAGGAAATGAGTTAGCTGTTCACTCTTTTGTATTTAATGGATCCCAAGTCACATTTTTCCTAGATAATGGAAATGTGATGAGTATTCTGACAAATTGTCTTTATACGAATCTTTCTTCATTTTTGCACTAGAAATAATGACAAACATTTATACAATCCTACATCTGAACTAAGAAAATTAATTCAAGATTTCCACTCTGAATTTCTGATTATGAAGCCATGAATATGTTTCCCGTTCATTTTATTTCTCCAAAGGGATGCCATCCATCCTCTCACCATAAAAGCTGTAATCTAAAGACTGCTGAGAGCAGTGTGGTTGGTAGCATGATGCTATTTTATTGGCATATGGGGTTAAGAAAGTAACATGCAAGTGAATAGATTTTGAATATATTTAGTTGTTTGATGTCCATCACTTAGAAGAACCAATTCTAATGTTAGCAATTATGGACTTCTTTTCGTTGCTGTCCCACAAAGCAGGCTTGATTTTTCTTTCATTTATCCTAGCTGATTTCACTTCACTGACTTCACTGAAGTTACACTGATTTCAATGTAAGTTAAGAATTAGATGCAATTTGCTTTTTCCAGAATAAATTACTCTCAAGGGACATGACTGAAGTCTAGAGAAAAGGAAAATGGAAAGACTGTCCTTTAATATGTGTTGGATCAGTCTCATCACGAACTTTGCAACGCTTCTCCACAGCATTCTTTAGCTAGCCTTTGAGAGAGGTTTTGGTGGAGCCTGATGAGGTATGTTGAACAGACCTGGGATCTTTGGCAGTCAGAAATCAAAAGATCTGAAGGGCCAGCCAAGAAAAGATGAGCAACACGTACTGAGGAAGAAGAATGAGCAGATCATAGTGTTTTATTATTATTACTATGAGTAGACTGCCGGTGGTGCCCTGGGCTGAGGTTAAGCCAGCCACACAGGATGTGGAGAGCTACTGGACATGGCTTAGGAAACTGCTGGATGTGACAGATAACAATGTAAGAGGCTGGCAAAGGTTACAGTTGGCACTGTGAGGGATGCCTGGATTTTATAGAAGTTATCTGAAAGTGGGCTGAACTTCATGGGAAATTAGAGGGGAGTGTTGGGAGCCTTCAGAGGGTGGCATCTTGCAAGGACAACAGTGCACATCAGAAACACCATAGAAGGCTGAGATGACTGGGGAAACCAGAAAAAAAAAAGCCAGCCTGAATTTGTGTATTGATACAGCAAAAGTAGGACCAATGCGGAAAAAGTAATTTGGAATGAGTTGTTTATTTGCAGGGAAGGGAAAAGGAGGTCCAAAGAGGGCTGAGTAACTGGAAAAGGGATAATATGGTGCAAATGATATAATCCTGTCTGCCAGGCAGCCCCATGCTTGATCATTGCAGCTTAATTGGGACAGTAAATGAAACCTGTTTTTCTTACTGTATGACACACATCAAACCTGCTGCCGTGGTCAGGACTGGGGTGAGGACAGGATGCTTTCTCTTGCGTGCAGGGGATCACCTAGATGAGCAGGCTGAGCTGGATCAGTGCCCATCCCATGCCTGATGGCATCGACATCTACTCACCACTTCCTATCATTAATATTTTAATAGATTATGTTTAGACAGTGAAATATTTATTGAAGACTTTGACCAGCATTAAGATTGCAAAGCTTGAGGTCCTGCATGCATCCAGACATTCCCATGGTCAACGAATGCCACCGATCATCACTTGCAGAAATGGTGCCTTATACCTTTGCCCACCCTGGTCAAGCCGTAGTTCATCACTGAGTGTCAGATAGTACTTAAGGAATAATATTTATTGATTTTTCTGAATTCAACCTACATTGACAAGCAATTGGCTCTAAAACTTGGCCTTTTAAAAGATGGTTGCCCAATAAGAAATGCCCTTCTGAGTTTAAGTATCAATATTGAAAAATCCACTGTCCTCTAGCTAAGTATTTCTAGATATTTTTAAAAACAGTTCTGAAATCATGACTCCACAGTTTTTTAGTTCCTTTGGAAGCAGCTTATCATCCAGTAGAGGGAGCACAAGCTACCTTAAAAATGACTAAAGACCAGTTGAATCATATTAGTTGAATAATTTATTGTACAATTCTTATATCTTTCAAATAAATTATTCAGAAAATATATTTTTCCATTATTCACCAGTGTCTAGTGCTCCTGGAATAATTCACAACTATATTAATCACAAATTTTACGCAGTGATTTCAATTATTATTTAAAATAAAACATCCATGCCCAGAACCATGCAAACCACAGAGAGTGATGTTGAAGGCAAATAAAGACATCATCAGCTAACTATTCAGATGACTTATACGATAACAGAGTATATGTGCCACGACATATTGATTTTAATGATGGGACAGTGGATCAAGACAAGCATAAAAATGAAAACAACTGTCAGAAATGCAAAAAATAGCGAAGAGCATTGTGATAGCTGCTTCTAACATTCAACAGCCACCAACCATCTTTATGCTGCACTAGAAGAGATACTCTACATGTTGAGATCAAGAGAATGGCATGTTTTGCCAGACAACACAAAACCATGCTTAGAAAAAAATGACTACTAATTGGTGTCAGTGTTAAGAAGGAAAAAAGTTTCATTCAGTGTAGTTAGAAATGAATAGAAGTAATAGAGGTTAAGTCTCAAATTTTCACAAACCCTTAGGCTTGGGCTGCTACGGTAATGAGGGATGGATATTAATCCCATTAGGTGAGGGAAGGAGAACAGCAAATAAAGGAAAAAACCTACCCCTTGCTAGCTTCTTCCTCAGATTGCAATGTGGCAGAAAGAGGTGCTATTTCACAACGAATGAGACATGGGGTAAGCTGACTGAGATGCAGAGTCTTGAAAAATTTGAAAGCTTCAGGCCAAACCAAAGGCCTCTTCCTCTAAAATCTCTGGAAGCAAACTGTCTGCTTTCAGGATATTTAATTTCCAGTGTGAGTGCTGTCAGCAATGGGAGGAAATTAATCCTGGGGATCAAAATCTACTTCTGTAACGGATCTACATCATCAGGATACTGTAGATCAACAAGGTTGGTCTACATTTATTTAAATTTTGTTGTACACTGTGGCAAAGGTTAATTAAAGCAATAGATGATCAACTTAGTTTAGGATTTTATAGATACTTTCAATCAGTAAGCTTTGTGTTATGGCTGGTACTTTTTTTTCCCTGGGGAAAGAATGTCAGTGGGCAGTTGCTGTTGAAGCAGAAGGTTCAGAAGAGACCACGCAGGCAAAAAAACCCAGATAGTTTCTTTGCTTTTCTGAATTTGTATATATTAAGGTTGCATATTTGAAGTATATTGTAGTTTGTCTGAGTTAAATGAGAGTATTAACTCATACTAGATTCAAGTTATCAAACATGTTTGAGGTGTTCTCATTGAAATCTTGAAGTTGTACAAGGAACAAATTTTGGGCCGCACAGAGATTTTTTTTTTTAGTATTATGACAAGCCTAGTCTTATCTTTCACATATGACTGATAACATCTTGCCCACTATTGTACTTAATATGCTACCTGTGCTACAGCTGTCATTAAACGCAAGATTTTTAGTAGTGTCATGACCTGCTTTCCCTTTTATGCTGAATTAGGAAAAGTATTTGCTGTCATAACCTATGAAGGTACCTTTTATTGTAAAAGACCCTTGCCCACCCCTGCACTGCACATGCTGGAGTTCCCCTTTCTCCTGGTGGAGAGTACTGATGCTGATGGTACTTGCCTTGATCTTGCAGCCCTTCCTCCAGCTGGTATCAGTCTGCAGCTTGTGACATCGGGCTCAGAAAGCGCAAACGCAAGATGCCATCCTTAAAAAGTCATTAGAGAGGGGACCGACATGCTTGGTGCATTCCAGCTATGGCGACCTTGCGGTAGGGTTAGCATGGGACCGATGAACCAAAGCATTGCATTTCAGGCTATTGAACGCTGCCCCCTCCCTTACAGTTTCAAAGGGAGAGATTTGTATTCTAAATGAAACAATGACCTTTGATCTTGCTTTTTAATTAAGCACCTAGCTAGGTTTCACAGGCCATGTTATTACCTGTGGGTTTATTATTAGATATTAAGATAAAGGATTCACAGCATATGGTCCTGGGCCTTTTTCTTTTCTTACAATGCCTTAAAGCTTGCTCTCTGTCTGCAGTTTTAAAGATTTTATGCTAGCAATAAAACCCAAATTAGAAAAATAATGGCTCATCCGTATAAATAGGTTGGGCCAAATGGTATCAGCGTGACTTGTTTGAAGTTAGTAAGCAGAATTTGTCTCATGGTATGTCAAAGAATTAGGCATATTAGAAAAGGGTTGGTCATTGAAAAAAGTCAAGTTAAATGAGACACCAAAGCTGACTCTAGCCTGCCAAAATCCTTCCCACACGTGGAAGCTTTGAAGTGGAATGAAAAGACTAAGTGAATCCATAATTATATCTTGTTTAACTTGGCCCTTTAAAAAGCTAACCCTTTAACTTTTTCACGCATCTGCATACTGCAGAACTCTTCAAATCGGCATAGAGCTTAATCAACAGATGATTAAAGACCAAATCTATACTTATGCTTCTGCTTTGCTGAATATTGCACATGTACTTAAAGTTAAGTGTATGTCTAAGGAATTGGGTCTTTTTTCCTTCTTCTTCATGATGTCTTTCTTTTTTCTTTTGAAAAGGTGGTTGAAATCATGTAGTACATGCCCTTGTGGGAAAGAATTAATCTTGGACTGGAATGTGTAGGGATCATTGTCTTAATAGGATTTAAGCTATTTTTTTCCCCTTGCTTTTCAGTATTCATGGTGGCTGGGAAGAAATGGGTTTGCGTGGCTATTTCCCGTATTAGTTTCTGTTAGAAAGGTGCTCTAATGGCCATTTAGTTCATGGTGATTACACAAAGTGCTCAAAATAGGATTAGTACCTTTGACTACCTTTTAAAAGCTAACTGATTTTCTCTGTATTTTGGTGCTGGGTGTACTATGTTTTTCTTTTTTTTATATCCTATGCTAAACCTCTGTAAGTCTCAAAAAGAAGCAGGCTGGTTACTGGAATTCCCTGACTTTGGTTCCAATCACTCTAAGGGGATCCATTTGCCCAGTAGCTTTAGCAACCTGAATCTTGATGTATTGTAATAGCAAGGTGCTGGAGGAGGAGAGAAAGATGAGAGATTAACTGCCAAGAAAAACAACTTGTTATTTTGCTCAGAGCTGTATAGAAATCTCTTTAGGAGGTGGTGCTGTGATATATATTCAGGTTAAATAAGTCTTCTCCCACTGGTGGTTGCTCTCATCTGCTCTGTACACTCGGGTGTTGCAGCAGTTAGTTCTCCTCCTTTCCCAGAGTTTGTTTCTCCTGCTCAACTGAAGCATCTGCAGCATGAAATCTACCTATAGCCTAAATACCACTGCTAGCAGTATATCAGGCTCCCAAAAGATAATGAAATCACTTCACAACATTCCTATCCCGAAGCCTCCTCTCACTGAAACTGATCTAAAAAAATCCCCTCATCACTCACCACTCTAGTCCTGCTTATTTTGAAATTAGACAGATTTTTTCCAAGAAAAATTCAGAAAAAAAATATTGAGTGCCACGGTATCAAAAGGAGCATCTGACACTTAACGTTCCTACTGGAGAGAGGCTCTGTGTTAGATACACTGAAATATGATGCTTGCAGTATGTCCAGATTACATAAACATGAATGACCTGTGTACAAAATAATTCAGAACCTCGGGAAATATATTCCTTTTCTTACCCACTATCTCTTTGCCATCAATGTGGCTTGCAGAGGTGAGAAGAGTCAGTGAATTAATTTTACTCTGAGAGGATTTTAAAAGCGTGAGAGTTCTAAAAGCCCCCTCTCATTCTGGTTACTCCTGCCGACTTCATTAACTTTTCACCCTTGCAAGTCACAGGTCAATCTCATATTGAAAACTTACTCCTACACTGTTAGGTAATGTCCCTGGTGAGAAGCTGCAATTAATAAATAACAAACAGTAGTACGTGCAAGACAATGCATATCCTGAGAGAAGTGCGCCTGAGATTTTATAAGCAGCTGAACAATATATTTTCAGATTCTAGAGGAGAAACTATGACATATCCCCACCGTCCTATGTAGCAGTATATTGCTCCACAAATTTATTGCAAGACGTTGTTTTTTCCCCTCTGTAAACAATTCAGATAGATGTGAACAAGTTCCAAATAGCAACATAAGTTTAATTCATCTGTCTCAAGTGACATAACATATGTCACTAGTGCCTGTTGCAGAAGCAAGGAAGTCTGCTACATCGTGGAGAATTATGCTTTATAGCCATGCAAACCATGTTGTTAGTACTAGAGCATTTTGAAAGAGAAATCTCTGTGGCAAGTATGGCAGTTCTTTCTGCATCCATTTCCCTTCTGCAGGGTGTTAAATTTTGCTTTTTTTGGGAGGTGCTTGGTAGGAAAATACAAACTCTTGCAAGGGAATTGGTTACTGCACCTTTTCTAGGTGAAAAGTTCTTTTTGAGGCTAAAAGACTTTTTCCTTCTCTCCCTTTTCATTCTCTATTTGCTGTCACTGTAAAACGAGACCTGAATGAGAAAAGTGAGGTAAACTCATTGATTCACTAAAATTCAGAGTCTCCTCTCTGGAAAGTTAAGCAAATCTTAATATAAATTCTCCCTCTTTATTAGTCTGTGTAGTATAGTTTGGTATTTCACAATGTAATCGTTCAAATTATAAAACATACAATCTGGATTAGAAGTGAGATATGTTAGTCTAGTGGAGAGATTTTTCAATAGTGCCAATAGGTGACACTAACCAATTGCATTTCTACCGTAAAGGAATGTCACATAAACTCAGGTTCTGTAGTCACTGAAGCATAAGCTCTAGACTGCTATGAAACCGGTGGCCAACCTAAACCACCCTTTTTCAGAGAAACCTGAAGCCAGACAAGTAGGAAGACCTTGGGCAGCTCTGATAGCATTCCCAGTTCCAAATCTGTTTTTTTTTAAAGCCATGCCAGTATTTGTGTAATATACTCAACCAAGAACCCAGATCTGTTCTCCAGCCCTACAAACAACACAGGTTTCTTAAATCTGCATACAATTTCAGGGTCTGCCTATGTAGATAATAATGCTAACCCTTTAGAAACATCACGTCCAAAGACTTAGGAGTGAGGTAGAGTCATGGCATGTAGTATCTATTATCTGTAAAACAGGCCGTAATATTTTAACATAAAAAGCTTTTCAAACAATTTAAAAATATTGAAACCTAGGAGTGAAAACGAGCCTGAAGACACGATAGTTGCACTTTTAAGAGTCAAACAAGACATTGAAGAAGTAAACTCTCCGTTTAGCCATTTCTATACAGTGTGAGCTCCAAAACTATTTATCAGCCAGAGATGACAAAAAAACCTCCAAAGAATATATACAACCCTCTGCACTGAACAGATGTTTTACCACTTACACGCTACAGTCCTGAAATTTTTAGAATTACTCAGACGCTGCAGAAGCTGTGAGGCCTCTCTGTTTATTGCTCCTAGTGGATATAAAATCAAATAATGATTTGTTTGTCATTTTATTTTATGGAAAGTTTTACACTGTCTAGTCCAGAACAACTGTGTTGATCTTTCAAACAAGACATAAAACTTGAGGTTTTAACCACTTCTGTTCATTAATATCCCTTGAGGGCGTGAGGGGATTTTTTTTGGCCAGATTAGGAGTATTAGCATCCTGACTAAATTACCACTCTGGTAATTACATTCATCTTATCTACATATCCCCCTGCAGCTTCAGTGGAATATGGTTTGTTCCTCTCCTGATGTGTTGTGCAGTGCTGTTATGTGCTGTTAAATGGTTTCTTTAAGTGTGCCCAAAAGCTGCCACTGGCAACACGTAGCCTAAATTTGCATATTAGGCACTCACTATTCCTTCTCTTTCTGGCTCTTTGGGATGGAGTGGGGCTAGAGACATTCAAAGGATGGGCTTGGGTGGTAATGGCCTCCTCCTCAGGTGCAGGCAGCACCTTCCCTGGGTAAAGCCTTGGGAAGGAGTGTTACTTTGTCATTTGTCAAGAAGGAACAAATTTCCTTTCTCTTACCACATGCCCTCCACAGATTTCAGAGAGAATTGCAAGGGTGAGGGAAAACTAAGGGCAAAAGCTAATGGGAGCACAAAGGAAAATCCTCAGCCCACTAATATTTTCTGTGCTGCACACTGGCTGTTTGTCACAGTTTCCTTCTTTGCTAGAAAGGGTACGGGAAGGGGCTTTCAAAAGATCCTAAAGGACTGAAGTGCAAAAATTACGTTCAGTTTCAGTGAGAGTGAAGCACCTAAACCCACAGGCCCTTTGGAAATCCTGGCTATTGAACATAATAGCAGGGAGCAGTGCAGAGGCTCCATGCGGTCCTCTGGGAATTAAACTAATGCCAAACCTTTTTATGTGTAAAACGCTCAGATGCTGCAATGACAGGAGTAATACAAAACCTTAAGTAGACAGATAATAAACCAATATTAAATATGAACTACTGTCTTTTCTTTCCCCAAATAAATGGTGCTGGGTTTGCTGTTTTTTAAGGATGCTCTTTGGCTCTGCTCTTGTGGCAGTGGAAACTGGTGATAAGCAACACAACAAGGAATAATGAGGTGACATTGGCCAGGTTAGAGAGACTCTGCTCTAAGAGATACCTTGGCACGCACAGAGAAGTCAGCCCTGCCTAGTCGGTGGATAATGATGCTTATGAAGTTAAGGTACAGGCAAGGAGAGGCTGTTTTGAGGTTGTGATTCAGCCCATTATGACTAAAGAAGGTGGCCAAGCCATTTCTGCCTTCCACTTGGGGTGAAATGCTCACCGAGAACAATCTACCGCTGCTATGTCTTAAGCCTTAAAAGTGTCATGAGTTAGAAAGAACTACCAATATGTGTAAATGGTGCTTACGATTGGCTGGAGGGATGTGTAGCTGTAACAGTGAAGTATTCTGTGCGTGCATACAACTCTTTTTTTTTTTTTTTGTAAGTTGCTCTGTTTGAGCAACAGATGAATTTTAATGATACAAACGTGATTAACAAACAAGTGTTCATTCCTCTATTGACAGGCTCAGTTTCCTTAATTGCAATTTTCAGGGATGAATCACTTCATCCCAGCTCATTGTGAACCTATAAATGTATACTTATGTAGCAGGTATAACAGAGGGAAAGCAGTGTAGCCGCATCTGGTCAGCTTTATCTTCAGAATTATACATTTTGCAATAGCATAAGTAGTATGATTGGGCAATAAAAGCCATTTTATTCTTAAAACAAATTGCAGGAAAACAGTTGGCTATACAGTGTTATTTCACTTGGCTTGGATGGCTTTCAATGACATCATTAACGTATATGTTGAAAGGATAAGAACGAAAGACAATATTCCTGGCAAATTAAACATTATTGATATTGGAGTGCAAATAAAAAAGTTAAAACAAAGCCATCATTCATCTTCCCTGCAAGTAAAAGTAAAATCAAATGTTTTGTGTTAGTATAGTTTGGAAAAGTTATGAGCAACTGTCTGCAAGTGAGTGATCCAGAGTTCTTTGAACTTTGTCCTAGGAATGAAGGTCATAAACTCCCAGACAGTATGTGGGACTCTAAACTGATAACCGCTGGATAGAAACAGGACTGAGGAAGAGTCTCTGTTGGAGAATGACATGAACAGAAATTGCCAATGTTTTGGCCAACAAGACCCAGTATGCTTGTTAGAAAAGGCACGAATATGAAGAAGGAAGAGAGTTGGTTAGGTGAGGACACCATGCCATTGGGTCTCTGCTAGGATTCTTGGTTAGTTCAAGGGAGGCACTGGGAAGTTAGAAGGCTCCTGAGAACTGTGACAGCGATCTAAAAATCTGAGAGCAAAGGATTCCAGCAGCTAATTTAGTTTAGTTTGTAAAAAACAAGGTTCCTGGCAAGCTGAACAGAATCTGTAATGGCTATGCAGGGAAGATAATTAGCTCTTCAATTTGGGAAGCAATACTAGAACTAAAACAAAGTGCTGGAAGATAAGGCTAATGTTGAATATTTTCTATAAAATACTCTATATTTAAATTAAATAAATTAGGACTGTTATACAGCATATGTTAAACAGAACAGCCTGGCACAGGTACTCCTTCTGCCTTAATTAGGCAATTAGGAATCTCAGAAATCAACAGCAGTATCCCAGCAGAATATGGTAGGGCCTTGCATGCATTCCCCTAGACTCCTGGGAGCCCCTAACTATTCAAAGAGTTTCAGAACTGGTGTTAAACTTTGGCTCTCAATACTATGTCACTGTCAGTGGACAACAACTCCTTGCTCTTATGCATGATCAATTCAGAAAGTAAATCCCGCTGTTCCTGGCACTTTGGTTAATAGCCTTACGCTCTGATGCAGAAAATATGTGAGCACAGCCAGATTTACCTGCGCTCACACAGGAGCCACTTTCAAATTTGTTAAGATGCAGATTGGAGGATTCTCAGAACCTGGAAGCAGATTTCAACCTGAGCACAGCACTCAAAGCGCTGTTTTGAACTTGGCCCTTGAGATAGTGCAAGTAAGCGGGCAGATAAACCTCTCTTGCTCAGCCTGCTGGTTGAATTGATTTTCCACAGAAAACATTCACAGAACAAGCACTGTTGGATATACCAGCATATGTGCTGGACTGGGGATTATATTTGGAAGTATTGGCTGTTTAAGAAAGGTTTGTATTTATTAATGTGCAACAGAAAATTTTTGGTGGTTTGGGAGTATCTTTAAGGCTTTGCACAAAGATGCTAGCACAACAACCAACCAACCAACCCACCAACCCAAAAAAGCACAGTTGCTAGAGCAGGAATGATTTCTCAGAAGGTTAGCTAAACAAAGTGGGAGTGATACCTTTCATTCTCTACTGAGTAGCTAAAAGCATATAGAAGTCTTCTGTGCTATTTTTTATTTGTTAAAAGAAGATAACTAATTCTCCTTGCAAGAGTTGGGGCCACATCTACTCTCTGCAGTAAATTAACATTTTCTCAACATTACACTGAACCTGTATGAGCCTCATAAATAATTCAAAATTATTTTCAATAATATCCTTATAATGAATAAATCAGTGGCAAGTGAGAAATGAAATTACCTACTTACTGTACACACTAAAGACTCAAGATTTATCTGGGTGTTTTCTTCGGTGTCTGTAAAACTCACTGGTTGTGAATTTTATGGTATTGCCCGAAGCATATGTTTTCTATCAATACAGTGGGATCAGATAATCATTGCAATGAGAGTTAGCTAGTAAAATTCAAACAGATGAGCTGCTGTATTTTAAGGACCATATAGTATGTCCCAATGGAGGAAAGTACCTAGAGCCAAATTAAAAAAGGACTTAGATTCCTGACATGGGATTTAGGCAGAATTTAGGTACCTAAACAGAAAAGTGTAATCTTGAAAATCTTTTTTAAGTTTTTGTTTAACCCAAGGGGTGTCAAAACTCCCTCGGCAGCTTGTTATTTTAGTTTTCAAGGTATCCGGTGTTGAATAATGCACTACTCGGAACTGCTGCGCTAGCAGACCTCATCCACAAGTCAGTTAGCACTTTGGCATATCATTCATTCCTGCATCCAACCATAGTCCGCAAACTGTGTTCCCTTGTCTAGAACCTTGGAGGGAACTCAAGACAGTAGAAAAGTCTGACAGGAGCAGCAGCTGTGATTATCCTTTCTATTTAAAGGTGACCGAAACAAGATGTGTATCCTCCTTTTTTTCTGCTGACTTACTTAATGGCCACAGTAATCTTGCAGAAAGTCTGATCTCTGCTTTCTTCTCAGCCTCTCTACAAGGCTGAAAGCCAGGAAGAATCAAGGTTTTGCTGGTGACTCAAGGCAGTCCCAGGCCACCAAATGTTAGTCTTTTGGGGAGCGGACATGCTCCACTCATCCTATTGCAACAGGAACACGAGACAGAGAGGAATTCGGGATTGATTGGGAGACAGAAAGAGCAAGAAGAATCTTGGTTTTTTTCTACAGAGTATGGGCCATCACAGAGTCTTGTGAGGGACCCATAGAGTCCTCATAGACTCTAAGGAAGCGTGGATCAAGTCCTTAAATGTTAAGTATGACACACCTAAAAGACAAATGCTTTGGTCTTTAATTCCATATCTCTCTCAAACCGATATAAGTCAGCTTCAGCGGCATGGGGGTCGGTTCAAGGCATTCAGTTGGGTGTCCCTGATCTAACTCTGCAAGTGTTGTGCAAGGGGACCGCAAATGACGGTGCGATGTTCAAGCTCCACCAACTGCTCTATTCGGGTTATGAAATTTGAGGCTTCCACTATTAGGCTTCTAGCTTACCTGTGGACTCTCTCATGCAATTACTACAAAATACATTTATTCCACACAGGTATTAGTTCACATTTTTAATAGTAAAGCCAACAATTAATAATCACTTACACTGTTCTTTACATTTTCAAAGTGCTGAACAAATATTAATTCAGTTTCTTCATAAAACCTTAGTCTCCTTGTGATACTAATAGGCTGGCTGAGTCATACCTTCATATTCATAAGCCATAGTTTCTTTCCCAGTATGTTTCAGAATTTATACAACGTGGTTTTACAACCATTTGTTAAAAGGAACTGCAGCATCTCTGAAGCGCAGGTTTGTATTATTGTAGTTACTGTAGGAAATGAAATTTGCAACATAAAACTGACAAGGTATTTTTTATTTTTACACAAGGTTAGAAGATCTTAGAAAAATTTTTTTTAAATTTAATTTCATTAAGTGCTGACAATGTATCTTTCTCAGCATATTTATTGAACAGACACAGAAAAATTTCAATTCAATTTAAGAACTTATTGGAACCTTATGCAATAGACCAACCTTCTGTTATAACCCCCCAAACAAAACCCACAACAACTTAAAAAAACACAAAAATCTTGTCAGCCTCTTGTTGCAACCTTTCTTTTCAATTTATAACTGGAAGATTACAAATATGTGCTTTGGAGATGGTGAATTTCCTTGAACAAACGACTGTACAATAGGTTTATTTTTGTTCTGAAATGTGTGAAAACACTAGCGATGGTTCATAAATATGAAGCTATGACTCAGACAATCTACTAGCGTCACAAGGAGCCTGGGGTTTTATGAAGAAATGAGACTGACTTATTTAATCCTTTTCCAGTTCAAGGCCAGCTTCAGCTCTCAGATGTGCAGTGTATCCAAATGTTGCATAACCTGAAATCTCAAATCGCTATGCCTTTGTATGCAAGGAGGGTGGTCAGATTTTCAGCTCTATTGTACTCTATGGATTATGCTCTTGAGACTAGAATCTAGCACTTTGGAAAAGGCGCTTTTAAAGTAAAACATGACAATTGCTTTATTGGTTTTAATGTAACACAACTGCTGACTTTCAGAACAAGTAATACGTAGCAGCTATTCTGACAGGACTGAATGACTGCTCTATATGACATCAGGAATGTTTTTATTCAAGGGAAATTCAAAAGGGTATAAAATCAGCAGAAGAAAATGTGCACCTCGCTCGCACCCTCTTGCACATCAGATTTGAAAGTGCTTCCCCCCACAAGAAGGCTGCTAAACGTTCATTGCCATCAGTGGGGGGAAAGTCTGGTTTTGAATTCAGGTTTAGCACCTAAAGATATTTATGTATTTTTAAATCAAATGCATAAACAGTCTCTGGTACCCAAGACTGTTCCTCATCCTTCTAGGGCAGTGCCTTCATCAGAGGTACGAGATAATCATGTTCCTTGTTATTTATTTTTAACCTAATCTTATTTATCTTGCATTTGTTGTTGCCGAGGGATCTTGCTTGGTCAGGACAGATGGACAGAGATCCCACTGGAGCTGTGTTTCATTTAGCTAAGGCTGTCCCCTGGGAGTGGGAGTAGTTCCAAGAAGGCTAGGTGAATATGCTAAATCTGCCTTGTGATCCATCTGTCTCATGCTTTCCTCGGCATCTGTCTGTCTGGGTGATGACTCTTTGCTCTATTTAGGTTCCATTTTCTTTAAGTTTGAAGGAGAAACCCTTTCCAACCACTGCTTTTTCCCCTTTCCAACCATTGCTTTTTCCCTTAGTAATGTAGCTCCAGAAGGAAAAGGATGAATCACAGCCTCGTGATTCCTAACCTTTAGGTGTGCGGAAGCTTAATGGGATTCACAGCTCTCAAACAACAGCCTTAGGCTCCAAAATTGATGGATTGGCTAAGCACGCATCAAAAAGTTAAGCTGCTAAGAGTCAGATTGCCAAAAGGTCACACGCTGTGCAGGAGGAAAAATATGTGCCCTAAATGTAGGTGCCTTAGCCTGGATCGAGTGGAGCTGCTTCCCACTGCTCAGGATTCACACCCCTGAGCCTGCTTCTGCAGGTGGGTGCCAAATGCCTGCCTTTCGGAAACTGCCACCGAGTCAGCCAAAGCTTTGAAAGACAGGAAAAGCAGTCCCATCACCCTTCTTAGCCAGTAAAAGTTATCCAGCTAAATTATTCATGGGAGACAGAGGAAACATGCCTTCTTCCCAAGGAAAGTGGAACGACATCTCCCATCTACCAGGGGAGTGCCCAAACCGTGCGGCTTAAGGAAATCTGTGATTGGGGCCATTCTTGGTCTTTTGCCTTGAAACTGCCCCAGATTGCACAGCTGTAATTAAATATCCATTGAGACAGGTGATAGAGAAAAGCTTGAATACAAGTCTACAGCTTTCTGGCTAGGACCTTCACCTTGAAGGAAGGGAGGTGGGTTTCATTTTCTGCTCCCAGATGTATGCAATATAAATTAGGGAAATTGCCCTTTGGAGTATATCCTAGCAGAGTTTTCTGTATCCTGGGTGAATGCCTTCACTATTAGCCTGCATTCTGCTCTCTCCCCCTCCCTGACCAAATTAATACTATTTTTTTCTTCCCACTCTAGCGGAAAAGCTTCAAAAATAAGTTTAAGGAGTTCAGCTGCAAATTCTACTTGCCGGGGTGATATTTCAAAAGCAATTAGTTGATTTAGGAGCCTCAATTTCACTAAATTTCCTAATCAGAAACTGTTTTGGGGAGGAGGGTGGTGGTGAATTGAGGGACCGTTAACACTCCCAGAAATGAAATACAGTTTAACATGCTAGGATTTTTTTTTTGTGTGTGTGTATGGTTGGACTCGGTGATCTCAAAGGTCCTTTCCAACCATGAAGATTCTATGATTTTATGATTTCTAAAGGATGGGCCCTTGATGAAAGGTCTTACAATTAAGCCTTGGAACATTGTGTGAAGGAGAAGAGGTGTGCCACACGGCATGACACAGCTGGCAGATGTAGGGGCCCTGTACAAGCTCGCAGGGTGTGACGACGACCCAAGTCCATCAAGTGGAGATGAAGAACAGAGAGATGCTGTGACTCACGGGAATCTCATGAACAGCCCTGCCACAAACTCACTCATCATGAGCAGAGTCTGTGGAGTTACTACATCCCCCATCGCTGCCCCAGGGCTTTTCAAAGATCCTCTCAGATCTATTACTGTTCACTACTAAGGTCTCAGGCACAGTGATAGGTGAAAGATCTACAGAGCATACAGATTTAAAAGATCATGTAACCTGCTCAGAAGAGACAACACCACAGAAGGGCACACAAAAATTAATCACACAAAATCTATAAAACATTTGGCAATAGGTGGGTGGCCGGTAGTTATAACTGTTGTGCTTATTACGTTTGTCACGATTATCTTGCTGTTATCTCTCAGTCCGCTTCACCCAGCTAACACCTGAACTGAAAGCTCTTTGAGCCAACATTTGTCCCCTCATTTCAGGCAACACAGGGATCCACCCCAGGCCTTGAGGTGCTGCCACAGCACACGTAACTGGCACCAGTTCCATCAGATCAGTTGTTTCCAAACTATGGATCATAACCCCTACCAGTGTTGCTCACCTAATGGTAACACATGTTCATCCACTGTTGTTGCTGATGTCCAGGGCTGCATGAAAACGATTGATCTACAGGAGAGTCAGAAGCAGAAAAAGGTTGGTAACTGCTGCATTAGACCATCTGCTCTAGATGTGTATTCTATTGACATTTTCTTTTCAACATTCATTATTGCACGTCTTTCTTTCCTCTTCAATATCTTTAAAAGCTTCTTTTTAACAACAGAAGGCCAGAGTAGTCCAAAATCTCTTGTCTTTCATTGGTTATCAAACGATGCTTATATTAGAAGACATCTGCTCAGCCCCAGTTTTACTAGGAAAACATTTCCAGCTCCCTTTTCATGTACCCATCTTCAATATTCCTTGAAGCATGAAAAATCTTCTCTACTGACTTTGTCTTTTTTAACTCTTTTGCTACAGAGGCTTCTTATTAATGCCAATATAAACAACTTAGATTACAGGGACTCACTGCAGTGTCTAGAAAACTGACTCTGAGAGGAATGTGCACTTGAAAATTGTCTTGAATGAATTTATAATGCCAACATATGCTAAAACTTAAAACTGCCAGTGCTGCAAAAAAAACTGTCTACAGCTTCTACCCTCATTTACAGGACCAAAAGGGATAAAATTTTATTCCAATAAAGTGTAGTGTGTTTGCAACTGGGAGCAGGGTAGACTCAAGATACATTAAGTAAAACAGACGTTTAAAGAGCAATATAACAAATGGATGCAAAAGTGAATTTTTATCATGACGATCCATTAGCGTTTTGCATCCAGGCAGGGAAAAACAGTGACCTGGAACAAATCAAGAAGAAAGATGCTTGATTTATGCTTCCCTCTGCAAAGTGCAACCCATATTCATAGTTTTTAATTAGAAATGTATTATCTTTATGGGATGATGAGCTAATTTCTGTCCATTTTTGTAATTCATTAAGTACCCAAATTAAATTACAAATAAACGGGGGAAGAATGGGCCAGTCTTTGGACCAGTTACAAAAACGATTCCCTGCGAAACAGAAATTGATCAGCACATAGCTGTGTACTGACCAGTTGCATAAGCCACTGTTATCCTCAGACAACCCTGACTAAATCTTACCATCAATATTTCAAATAGGTCTAGCACAAACCACGTGTTTTAAAATCCTAAGCTAGTCATCTAGAAGACTGATTTTGTCCCATAAATGACCTCTGGAAGGAAAAACACACGCACAGCACTTTCCTCCCCTAGTGGAAAGATGTTCACTCCATATGGGACTGGCAAGCAGTGCACAGGAAAGTACATTGACTTAAAAGCACTTCAAGGGAACTTCTGAATGAACACAGCAGTGCTGTCTGGAGGGATAACGCTATTGGGCCAGGTCCAGGGTCTCTGTTTTGAAAGATAATCTGCCACTGTTAATTACTGCTTCTGAAATTGGACACGTAAATGACCCTGCATATGTGTCCCTATTAGCTGATCTGCTCAAGTCCGTGTCACAGGCAGTAAGACTCCGCACTCTCCCTTTAGTGGGATGTAACTCTCTGTCATGTACAAAGTAAACCGGCTGCTACAAGACTTTCACACAAGCCCTCACGTTGCATTGTTTAGGTCAGAACATCGAACACTACATCAAATGTGCAATGACACTGGACTCTCCATTGCGCAAGGCGTGAGTCTGGCCTGACGCACAGTCACACTGTTCATGAAGACATGGTTTACTAGGGACTATGCTCAGAAGAGTTCATGACTGAGCAGAAAAGTACTATGGAAGTTCAGAGCGTTTGAAAACCTGCAACAGCAACTACAATAATTTGTTGATTTATACCTGCGAAGTCAGAAAGGATTCTGCAACTGTGTTTTCATCAATAGTTAATGTGTAAGTTTCCGCACTTCAGTGTCAGATTACTGCAGAGATGGCTGAAGCAAATTGATTTATATGAACGTTTTTTGTCACGCAGATTGTTTGAAAAAAGTTTGACAGTAAAAGATCGGATTGCTGTTCTTATTTTAGGCTGAAAGGGCACATGCTTTTTTCCAAGAATGGTGGATATCCAAAAAAGTGTTACAAGTTCCAGCAACTTCCGTCTCTAAAGCTTTGAAATATCAACTAGTAGTAGCTTAACAGCAGATTGCTGGAGCACGTTAGTCTTGATATAGACTGAGCCATTCAAGTCTTGCTCTGGACTCATGTTAAAAGCAGCACCCAACCGCTCAATTAGCTGGGGAAAGAGAGGTGGATGAGAAGTTTGCTTTTCAAGTGAGGGTGGCTGCAGACATAACCCTCAATCACGTGAGCCTAAGGTGTTGCGTAGGGTTTGGTTGACCTTGACCCTTACGCACTGCTGTGGCTGAAAAAACTTGTTCCCCTAGTTATCAGCAATGTGAATACATTACCATTTAATCATCATTCCCTTGAAATGGCAACTTTAATTTCACGGTAGTGTTTACTGTTCTAGACTCACTAGTTGTGTCAGAAAGCCAAGCTCTGGTGAGCAAACCCTCTAAGATTGACTGGAAAAAGCTTTTGAACTCACTGCTTCTTGCTCAAGAGGATGAAAAACAAACCTTAAAGCTGCCAATATTTATGTTTTGGGGAAAGCAGTTGAAAAAGAGAAAGAGATTTTCTGAGCTCAGAACAGAAATAGACCATTAAAAAAGCTTATTTTGTTTTCTCCCTTTGAAAATTCCCTTTTCATTTTAATTAAGCTCTCACAGGATTCATGATGTTGGAGAGTTTTCAAAGAAACAGAGAACTTGCCAGGTTTTTTTGCCTTTTTTTCCTTTTTTTCTTTTTCCCCCGCTAGCTCACACAGCTCTACTTGTTGCAAATATTTATCTGCTCTGAGAAAAGCAGCTGAAGCAGAGGAATGGCTGAGAACATTCAGAAAACCTAAATACAATAATTTTAGTAACAACTTCTACATATTACGTAGAGACAAGTTCATAAGATTCTTCTATTGTAGATAAATTGATCCAAACTGGAAAAAATCTGCTCTAATTTAAACTTTGTGTTACTGTACAGTTGTAAACCAGGGTCATAGAAGCTTTTTTTTTTTTTCTACTAGGACTGGAAAGATATAGCTGTTGCAATCATACATTGATTTGCACTAAATTCTGTGCAGTTTTGGCCTCCATCCTACAAGCACCAAGCTGGTCATTTCAGATATGGGTTTCCTGAGGGGCTGACAAAGACTTTATCTCCTCCCCAATGGCTCTGGCAGCTCCTCTCTTCCCATCACAGGATCATGACTTTTTTTCTACATTTGGGAATTGGGTACCAAGTACATTCAGAGAGGCTCAGCAAGGATGCTCAGCAGCTGCAGGGCAGGGGCTTCTCCTTGACTCTAGTTGGGAGGACTATGTCTGCTGAGCCCTGAGCAGGCTCAGACGGCCAGGAACCATCTCCTCCTCTGCCCCCAGGTCGTGGTATGCCCAGATCCTGTAGCCTTGCTGGGCACAAAATTACAGGCTTAAAAGGTCTGAGGCGTCTAGAAGAGTGGCTTTCATAGCAAAGCACAGAACAGAATTGAAATGCAAAATGAAGTCCATGAGGATGCTTCAGGTTAAGTATCACTTAGGTTTAAAAATCTTTCTTACACAGCTTGAAAATTGATCTGTGTATCAGTTGCTGACTGTATAAATGTTCTTTCTTACATCCTATGACATTCTGTTCAATTTAACAAGAGTCATATTTGTATATGCAGGAGTAGAATTTGGCCTAATTAGATATTAGAAGTGAGGTTACACTTGACACTTACACAAGGCTCCAGTCATCCTCAGATCTCAAACACTTTACAAGGCAATAAAATAGCACCATCTTCTTCTGCTGAACAGAGAAAACGGCAGAAGAAAAAGTTAGGTGATTTGTCCCAAATCACACAGGACTTTTAATTCCAGCGCACTGTCAATGGGACCAGAGCAGCTTCATTCTCAAATAAGGGAAAATCAGTATCACGTGACTTGGTTTATGAGAATCTAGGACAAAAAAATGACTGCTGAATTTAGGAATCAGTTTTTGAAAATTACTTCTAGTTATGCCTTGGCAAAAGAATATGTATGAAAGCTTTTTTATGACTAATATATAATAAGTTTCTAAACAATATATTATATTTTGCACATTATTGTTTCTTTTTTTCAGCCTTTCCAAAGGTCATATATGAAGATGAAGCAGTTTGATGTAACAGGGAAATTCAAAATGCTTTGTCTATTCGAATTTACTGCATGACTCTAAGTCCTTTTCTGGCTAAACATTGGTGTTACAACAATGGAAAAACTTGGCCTTTAGGATGGCGATCAAGCTTGTTCTCAGGTCTCTCTTTCTCCACAAATACGTGCATACATGCGCATACATCCAAGAGTATTGTCAAAGGCTTTTGTCAATTTGAATTGGTATTAATGTTTGCAAGCTAAAAATAAAGCCTTTTTTTTGCCAAGATTGAAAGGTCTTCAGGCACTACCGAGTAATTCACTGTGTGCTGCAGCATATAAGTAATGACTGAAGAGTGTGAAACTCCGAACAGACCTTTGCATTAAGATGAATAGACCAGCAGAGTACATTCGTTGAAGTGCTTTCTGTATGGGTGAACACAACAGTATGTTTGAAATATATCAAAAGGAACTGTTGTGTATTTCACGCGTCTCAACAGTGAGGGCGAAATGTATTGTACGTGGTATCATACAGGTAGGAGTTACAAGTAAAATAACGCAAGATAAAACTCCTCTGAATATTAAAACTAGGTTCAGAAAATGCAGCTATACTTTTGGCACTGGCTGATATGCCAGCAGCAAACAAACTGGGGAGAGGGGGCTGAAATTAGCTCCTTTCTCTGCTAATATCTTGTCTATAATGAGGTCCCAGATTTTTCCTGTTAGTTTGTTATTTAGCAGTTCATCTGAACAAACATCGGTGCTCACAGAGCATTCATAAATGATTACAGCCCTTTGTCTGAGCGTTTGCTGTTTGGGATCTGCTGGCTGAGCGCGCCGGTTGGTCACCTAAGGACACATCTACGTTACATGGTGCCGTGTCATGGGAGAGATAGCCAAGATAGCCCAGGAAAAAGGACGATATGTCTGTGTGGCATGGTGCCAGGCTGCGTACTCATTTGGCTCCCGGGGGCTGTATAAATGAGTTAGCTCTACTTGGTTGGCACAGCTCTGTGCTGATCTGGCTGTCCTGATCCTGGGACTGGAACTGGCTTGTTTGGAGGTAGGTCAGCCTACATAGACTTTCTCTGCCTCATTTGTCTGACCTCAGCTTTCCTTCTGTGCTTTATTTCCAATAAATACATTATTTTCACATTAATTTCTTTTTTTTGTTTCATAATTAAACAATAATCAGGCCTAAAAGTTACTTTCCGTGCACCTTTCTGTAAGAAAATCTTTGTTTGGTGGACTATCTGGAAAAAGTGAACAAGAAGAGTATAAAAATAGTTATTTGAAACACATTTAAGAATTCACAAGCATTCTTGTGAATACGTTTTCCCTCTGCTCACCCAACACTAAATCTTACTCTTGGCAAAGCTTGCTTTTACCTTTCATCAATAAAAATACTACCAGTAAACAATAGGAGATAATTCTGCTAATTAATGAGTAATGCTCAGCCACTACATTATACACATCTGAATTTCTTGCCTTTTCCTTTCTGAGTTACAAGCCTTTGATAATCTAATCACTCTAAACTACCCAGAATTATTTTTTTATGACATAAGTGAATCTGAACAAGAAAAGGAGAGAGAATTATTTGAATGATTCATAAATCATCCTATCAAACTGTTCTGATTTCTTACTGCTCCTTGTTTAAATTATTTCTGTGGTTTTCCAATTGTTTTTGTGGTTTGTCAGATGGCATAGGACCGAATGATAACTGTGCAAAAATGAGTCAAGGCAAACTTTGTGCAAATTTACCATCATAATAGTTTGCTCAATGGTGCCGTGAAACTGTGAGTCGTGGGGGGCTTGAAGAATTTAGTACAGTGTGGCTTTTTCAATTGCCCGAAGGAGGTTCAGGAGGAATGGGAAGAGCTCAAACGATATGCACTAATTACTGACAAGTTGGGTGTGTGAAGATGTCACCTCAGAAACACTGGTAGCTTTCTTTGTACCCTCCATCTCTGCTGCTTCTTTAAGGGCTGTTTGCAAATGAAGCAGAACCCAACATAACCATGTGACAGCAAAAAAATAGTGAAAATTATGTGAAAAAAAAATCAAAATATATTTTTTCTTGTCATATTCTTGTTGAAAACAATAATCATAGGGCAAAAACTGTAAGACTACAAGATGAAGACATACCAAGAAGAAGATTGCATAAAATTTGGATGGGACAAAAAAGAAACATTTCACAGCAGAAAATTAGGAAGAACATTCCTTCACAATCTCCCAAGAAAACCTGACAGAGAAGCAAATTTAATGGCACACATCACAACTGCCTGTTGTCACAGGCTAGGAAAAAGTCAGTCGAATGAATGAGAGAAATTTGTATCCTAGAAGGGAAGGATGTGTGTATCCTTCCTGCAATCTGATGCAGTAAAAGTCCATTGAAGGGCTGTTACCAGGTAGAATAGCGAGGAGAGAAAAGGGGTTGTTAAGGAATGGAAGCCTCATGAGAACGTATATAAACCCAAAAAAATCAAAATGGCAAAGATGGAGAGCAAAGCCATACATGCCTATCCTTGCCCCACTCCGTGAACAGTGGTGTGTATGTGATTAAACTGCAGGCTTCATGAACGCTTCTACGTGCAAGAAGTGCTGCTG
Source organism: Rissa tridactyla (assembly GCF_028500815.1). NCBI lineage: Eukaryota > Metazoa > Chordata > Aves > Charadriiformes > Laridae > Rissa > Rissa tridactyla. The sequence continues at coordinate 25,668,350 of NC_071470.1, read as the reverse complement.
TTACCCGTGACTTTGCCTGGCGGATGCGTGGGCCCTGTGGTAACAAGTAGCAGCATACTAGTCATTGTACATTTTCACCTGGTAAGAGCCTGTTTTCGTGTATCTGAACAGATGAACCCTGCCAAAGGGCGGGCAGAGTCTTGAGCTAGCCTCGAGCATGAGCAGGATGAGCGCCCACCTACTGCCACCAGGGCAGAGGGTCCCTCCGTACTCCCTCAGGGTGGATGTACCCGAAGACAAACAGGCTGAATGTTTACGGAAAAGAAAACCTGGAAATGTGTGTGTATCCAGAGAAAAATGATATTTCTTTCCTTTTTTTAAAAAAGGAAATGAATGTTCCTCCTTCCCTCAGCCCTAATAATTAATAGTTTTACATCAAAATGAATACAACACGTACGCAATGGATTAGAAACATAGCATACATTAATGGGCTAATGCAAGCTTCTCTGTCTAATGAGTATGTACCAAGCCAGCTGAAAAGTAAAGGGTGCCAGATTCACCTCTGGGTTAGCTCCATTTCTTGCAGTTGTGTAGAGTTACGCTGGCAGTGAATTTGGCCCTTTTACAAACACTTCAGCTGCACCATAGTCAGCGTTTTCTCATCACACTTGCTTTCTTTCCTACAGTAAGCCCTAAAACAAACAACAAAAAGTGGCGGTAGACACAGAAACCACCTCTTCTCATACAGAGCTCGGCAGGCGCTAATGGCTAGGCTTCAGCTAGCAGTTCCGTTGGCTTCCATCTGCCAGTTTCCTGCCTTTAACATCAGCCTTTTCTGCGTTCGCTTCAAGATTTGTGACCTCTGAGCAAGTGTTCCAGGGTCCAGACTCCAGTCTAACCAGGCTTTCCCTGACTAGCATGGGAACTGTTTTTTTCAGTTTGTTTTCCTAAACACAAGTCTGCAGTGTGTTGCAGAAGCTTGCTTTATACCACCAGGAAAGAAGTGTCTGTACCATAACTCGGCTACATGTTATTCTCAGAAAAAAAGAAAAAATAGAACAAAAAACCAAACAAACCCCAAAGGACCCTCACCTCTATCGGTTGCTGAGGCTCCTGCAGCCTTGCTAGCAATGACTGAATGACAGCTCACCTTTTGGTGTAGATTAACCTTCATTTTGATGGGCTTCAGCTCTCGCTAAGCACATCATCTTACCTGAGATACTAACTGGAATGTTTGTCAAGCATAAATACCATCGCATCTATGGGAAGCCACACAGCATGCGAGGGCAAATAAAATGTTGCTTTGCAGCTGGTGAGCAAGTATTTCAGGACAATAATAAGACCATTATTAAATGTCAGTATGACTGCACTATATAATTCTGGATCACAAATAAAAAAACACCACAGAGCAGATTCAGCATTTTGCCCATCGGAAACAGCTTGCAGTACACAACAGCTGAAAATGGTCTATTTTTACATCCTTATCAATAGAAGTCTGAGTAGCTGCTAACAATTTTGCATCCATGGATTTACAGCTGCAGTTATTAATACAAAACTACACCTACCACTGCCTATCAGTTGTAACTCTAAAAGATCTGTCGGTGTAATATCCTGAAGATTAGGCCTTTTCAGTTTACTCACATGATGTGCATATATCCCCGCTCCGCTTTTCCCAGGCAGGGAACACATCTAATTCACTTATTACGTTGAATTTGTCAGTGACGCCTGTATTTAAGTTCCTCAGTAGTACTGATTATAATGGGATTGTTGTGGCCTTTCCATTCCTCTATTTGTATCCAGCCTTTTGCTGAGATGAAAGCCTCCAGGCCACAGCAGCGTCTTTTCCACATTCTGTGACATTTTCTTAATTTATTTTTTTTTTAAATTTAAGTGGTTAAAATAATCATTTCCCTTCTGTGTGTTGCTGACTTAGGACAACTTCTGCAACATAAGAAAATAATGGACTGAATGTGTGAATATCCTGTAACTAGCTTTCAAGCCTCCAGATACTTCAGAGCCATCCTGTGTTTTAGGTCCAATGCCAAAACACATTGCACAGAACATTCATCCCTCGAAAGACGTGCTTCTCGTCACCTCTGTGTAAGGATACTTGTTGCATACTCAGTTTCCCTGACAATGTGCATCCTCCTCTGAAAGGACAGCCTTGAGCCTTTTATTTTTGTTCTGGATTGTAGAGAGTCTCAGTCTAAAAGTCAAGATGTGATTTGCTTTCTGTTCAAAATTTTTCTGTACTTTTAGGCTGCTGAAAAAAAGATGTTTCACTCCTTAAAAATCTCAGTTTCATCGAAGGTGTGACACATACTCTTTAACATATTCTCCTATGGAAATTTGTCTTTTAGCCATAATATTGTCTGCTCAAATAAACATGATGGGGTCTCACTCGCACACAGGATTAGAAACAAAATAAATATTTATTAACCAGGTGCTGAAGCATAGCATTTTCCAACTCAGAAAGAGCTTAATAATCCCTGCTGGTTTTTATCCTTGTGGAGCTCAAAAATCATTTGTATCCTCTCTCTGTCAGTGCGAGCGGAAGATCAAGATGATGGATGATAGAAAGGGAGGAAGTTTTCTCTGGTAAAAAAATGAAATGAAATAAAGTGAAATCAAATAAAAAGAAGATATTCTTTCCAGTACAGCCAAGGATATATTTTTTTTTTTTCAGTATAAAAGCCAACCTGTGCTTTTTTTACATGTTTCTCATTACAGGTCAATATTCACAGATATCTAATCATCAAGGAATTGTCTTTATCAGTCAGTATAGCACTGAGTGTGGCACCCGTTGCAGGGACCCAATCCCACACTACAGTACTGCAGGTCAATAAAAGGTAAACCCAAGCCCGATAAGGGGTATAAAAAGGGTCTGGTAAATTACCCCAAGTTTCTATTCTAAGAGTGGATGTCAGTCTGAGAGATGGCCTCATCAGCCAAAGTAACAACTGTGCTCTTTAAATAATCGATGCTCAATTACAATGATGACACCCTCGCTGCACAGCTTTATGCTGGCCTCTTGCACAAAGACCATGAATCAATGAACACGAATGGCAAGAAAGAGGGATTTAAAAGAGGCAAGCTGGTGGGCACAAAGAAAGAAGATGGAGGTTCTAGTGCCTCTGGAGAACAAAAAAATTTTTGTTGAAAAACAAATACTTTATTGACTGTCACAGACATGAAAAGAGATGGAGGTACCAGCACTGCTGTGCCACACTTTAAGACCTTCTCTACATTATTATCCAGAGTTTTGGTCAGCCAAATACAGGAAAGATGATTTAAAACTTCAACAGGTGAAAAAAGGGTTTCTAGGACATATCCTGCCATCCCTACAGTTTGGCTTTAGCCAAAAATGTCCTTGAAACAGCTAAATGGAAAGCAGCCTGGAGAAGGCTCTGAGGAGACCTTACAGCAGCCCTTCCAGTATCTGAAGGGGGCCTATAGGAAAGCTGGAGAGGGACTTTTTACAAGGGCATGTAGTGATAGGATGAGGGGTCTTCAAACTGAAAGAGGGTAGATTTAGATTAGACATCAGGAAGAAATTTTACACTCTGAGAGTGGTGAGGCACTGGAACAGGTTGCCCAGGGAAGTTGTGGATGCCCCATCCCTGGAGGTGTTCAAGGCCAGGCTGGATGGGGCTTTGAGCAGCCTGGTGTAGTGGGAGGTGTCCCTGCCCATGGCAGGGGGGTTGGAACTAGATGATCTTTAAGGTCCCTTCCAACCTAAACCATTCTATGATTCTATGAGGAAATCTTTGCTGGATTTTGAAAAAAAGTTGATAGCTGTAAATGCACTGCTGTTCTGGACCAGTGGGAGAGGAGAACCCAGTTGTTTCATGATGGAGCTTAATAAGTTTATGAAAAGAGTGTTGCAACCCAGTCCTCCATGATAGCAGTCACTGGAAGATTTTGTTTTGGGGACACTCGATGATCTTCACTAAGTTTCTGAATAATTACATTTGTGAAAACTGTGTCAAAAACTCCTTTCACTTTATATTGTTCTATTAATTTTGTCTATTAGTCTCTGGAGAAAAGGAATTTACTGATGGCTATGAGCTCTGGGAACTAAGAGAAGAAGTATGTTCACTGAAATCTGTGTGCTACTCACTCAGTACTACTCAATGGCCATGCATGGCAATTTGGTCAGCATTATGGACACAAAAGAGAAAAGCAATGTGTTATCTGACAGCATGCAAGTACAGACACTGTGCAGCTATGCCATGTGACATCTGTGGACTCTGACAAGAAAAGATAGTTACTTTGATATGTTCCCTGCAACTACGTTCCGGACAGTTGATTATTTTGAGGCCATGTCTGGAAATCACAGGCAGATCTTAATCTTGCAAACAGCTGTACTAGCTGAAGATGATACCACCCTAGTAATCTGCCATTGCTGCGTTGCTCCTGTTCATGCAGTTTTGCCAGTTGAGGGGGTCTGTGAACCGTATCTTATCTGGTGAAGTCAGCCAGTGACTTTAATTTGACAGTGAAGACAGGTGAGGTGGCTTTACCTGTGGTAGGGAGCATCCAAAGAGCTCCCAGCCAGCAGAGCCATGGGGACAGTGACTTCTGTCTGGGAAAGCAGGGACAGTACTGTCTCCAGTCAGCAGAGCTAGACCTGGGAAAAAACATCTGCCTATGGCCTTGGCAAACCACTTGAATGCACACACACAACGTGGCTTGCTGTGTGCCCGGCGGAAAACAACTGCTGGAAATATTTTGATTTGTATGAACATTCACAACCTGCTCTTCCTTTCCTAGAAAAGCTATGAATTTTAAACAAAAATGCCTCTGGTACTACACTGCACACTCAACTATTGCAAGACCCCTGCTCAGTTGCCTCTGTATATCACCGTATGTTTTTCTACGTCACCACGGCAAGGGCTTATCTCCTGAACAGAGTTGAGGACTATATTCTCTTGGTTTTGAGCAGCATAACTGGCTGGTGATGTAGTTTATAAAACTAAAACATAAAATATAGGACCCGGACCTGTGTTCTTGCAATAGATTTTTTTTATCATGTTTTTCAGTAAAACGTCTGCGGTAAGCTCAAAGACTGTTGGTGCCTGCCTTTCACTGCCATAATGTTTCTTTATCCCAACAGGCTGCTTCAAAGAGATTATACAATGCAATAGCAAAGAATCACTTTATATAAAGCAAAATATTAGCACTCAATATTAAAAAGAAAAATATATATTAAGAACACACAAACATACTGAATTAGAAGACTTTCTCTGGTTTTCAGCTTTTAAAAGAGAAGGCAGGGAAAACCAGAATTGATCTCCAGTCAAGCCCAATGTCCACGTAAAGACTTTTCTGATGTTCCAAAAGTGCAGCTTGGGTAATACTGTGCCCCAAACTGAGTACACTAAAACAACTAAAAACTAAGCCTTTATACACAAAACCTCCTTTATCATTCTCAGAAATATATTTGAGATCAGCCCAGCTTACTTAGTAGTACTTCAGCATTTCCTTTCTTGTAATGTTTATTCACACTGCCCAATACTTCCTGGCCAACAGAACTGCAGTTGTTTGGCATTCCCCAGGTTTGGCAGTTCTGGTGTCTGTCCTGCTCTGTAGAGACACACTCATTTTTCCTGTGTGTGGATCATCCTGCCTCACACACATCAGGTATTTACAAAGCAGAGAGGTGAAAAGTTTGGCCTTTATGCATTCAGTTAAAGCTGTTCTTTGCTCTGTTTCAGCATCCAGGAGGTGAGAGTGCCTGTGGCTCCGGTATTTTCTGCTGCGAGAGAAGTTGGCCTTAATTGCCCCAGCTGGTGGCTGGGTCCCAGGCACGCTGGGTCTCCTCTGTCCCCCATGCTCCACCACTGCCTGGTCAAAAGCCCTGTTATCAGAAGGACAGCAATAAACCCCGCTGGATGTTGCAAAAGAGGTTTTCTTTTTAAAAAGCCTGTTTTGCTTTATTATTTTTTTACATGAATTTGTCTCTTTTATTTGGCTGCTTGCCGCTTCTGCCTTGAAAGTAAGGGACCAAGAGCTTTCTCTTAAGACACCAAGAGCTTTTTGTCAGACGGTCACTACTTAAATCGTCAGGAGTCAAATGCCGCAGCTCTTTTAGGGCCTTGATACAGAGCTGTGAAAGAGTGAAAGTGGCAGATTCTCATCTCTCAACCAAGCCATGTTTTCAGGGACCCAGGAGCTGCCAACAAAGAAGTTCCCTCTTTAGATATTCTATTGTTGATTATTTCAAAGCCTCAGCTGCTAGTCAGCCTGAAGGGAATAGCTCTGTTCTTAAGCCCTAAAAGTCTCAATTCTGCCACAGAAAAGCTATCTAGCTGGCTCATTGGTATCACCTTCAGAAGCTTCCGGAGAGAACTCAAGATTGACAGGTTCACTCGCTGATCAGGGTTGTGATCTCCACCTTGTTTCTGAGGATTTTGAAAAGCCCAATGTGCTCTGCACTTAGCTTGCGCAGCTGTTTTTTTCTGCCCTGGCTATACATGTTCTGATCTATGGATATGATACTCATACACAATTGATTAAGGCCCTTCTGAATTTCTTTGCTTCCAGAAGCAGCATCCATCAAAGTCACCTACAATTAATCACATTTCACACACTGAGTGGAAACAATTGTCTTCTGTAAAAGCCCTCCATAAACCGAGAAAAAGACATTTGAAAATGGCTCCCTAAACCAAAGTTACTAGTGGTTGCAATTCCCAATACCGTATTTCCAGGCAAAAAGAACATCAGGTTCATATTTTCTAACTTTATTTTCTCTGTAGATAAAAGCTTCCCATAGTTACTTCACCTTCAAAAATGACTAGAAAAGGATGCATGTTGGAAAAGTCCTTTAAGTTGCTATCAGCAGTCTTCTATTCCTGATGCTGGCTGGCTGTTGGATGATTATTTCTCTACAGCACTCCTGCGGAGGGTCTAAGCAACAGACTAAAGCTTTCAAGTTTTCAAAGCTGATATTTTCACAAGCCTCTCTAGACACAATAATGCCTTCAATTTTCAGGCAGGCTATTTAGTCTTCCTCTGTTTGTTCACCCTGCTGACACTGATGTTCTGATCTGGCATAATATAGCTTGCCAGGTCCTCTCCATAAACAGTGTAAGGAGGTTCACAGATATCACGAAAGCTGCGTGAAGGTTCAGGCACTACTCCTGTAACAACTGTAAAAGATGGCATACGTCTGGATGCATATGAATCACATGAAAGCAGTTCTGAGAAAATAGTCCTGCCAAAAACTTTCTTGTTCATACCTCCCAAGTATATCAAACCATTTGCAAGAAGTCTTGGAAGGCAGCTAAAAAAGCCATATTCAAATAAGACATAGCAATCATTCATGAGGCCAGTATCAAATATTTTTGGTCCTTACATGAATTTTACCACTAAGGAATTCGGAAAAAAATTGCCAGAAACTTTAAAATGACAATGCCATCGTAAATTAATACCTCCTTTCTCACAGAAGGTTGCATTGTGTTTGTTCTCTAAGCAGGAAACCTTGACCTTTCCTGCCTTCATTGAAGATCTACTTTGATGTTCTTGGCCAGCAGCTGACTGGCCCTGTGAAAGAAACTTGAGGCTTTGCAGACTGTTGCCCACTTCTATGGTCACATTTAGTTCCAGAAGTACCTGAGGTTTGCAGTAACCTTCTCCCACCAGATATGCAGCATAGGTAAGATGGAAGGCGCTGTCAAAAGAAGCCCTCATAGCACCGCGTAACTGTTGAAGAGGCTCAGGAGAAAGTCAGAGTTTTCATAACATATTTTAAGGTGTCCAGGATTGCATAGCTTGGTTTTATCTCCGGAGAGGTTCAGATGTGTAAAATCACAGCTATAAATTTGCTTGCTGGCCTTGAGTTTGTTACACAGAGAAATTGTATTATTTCTTACCCAAAAAGATCTTCAAGATACCAGCAAGTTGACGTTACACTGCGGCCTCCCAGTCATGCTCATACAGATTGTACATTTTGCATAAATCAGCTCTTTCTTGGTAGCTCTTAAAGGTAATAAAACTAATAGCAGGAAAACATAACTGCACGAGCACTCTTCGATACAACTGATAATGCGTCCAGGGTAGAATAAAACTAGTGGTTAAATTCACAAGGTCTGACTTCACCATTGAAAGCAGGGGACCTGTTGATATTCCAGCAGCAAACACTAGCAAATGCACACTAAACGTTTACAGCATGTAAATAGCAGCCTCCAAATAGTCTGGGTAGAATCTCACTTTTTCTGCTTGAGGTGGTTATCTGGTGAGAGAAGTTTTCTGGTTGAAGGAATAAAAAAAATGTAAGCCCAAGGCCAGCATGGAAAACTTCTGGGTCCAAAGAAAACCTTCGGCTTGTTTTGTAACTTCCACTGTCACAGCCGCTTCTTTCATTGCTTTTTGTAGAGGATGCAGGCTTCTCTCAACATTTATACATCCTGTTGGCTGCAATGAGCCAGCTCGCTTTGGAGGTCAAATATGTTATTTTGATTAGTTTAACACCTCCCCAGAAAACCTGCCTTCTCCCCATGCATCATACAGTTAACAGCATCCAGGTCTACTTCAGGCATGCTCCCAACATACTTTTGGCTTTTCAAAGTGTTAAAAATGTGAAAAGTAGCCTTTGGGCCTCTCAAAACCCACAATTTACAATATATTTCTGAACTTCATGGGATTAAATTCATTAACAAAATCTCAAATTTATATTACCTTCGCAGGGTCTGGAGTTAACATTCAGGTTTTGTATCCCTGTCTTCATGATAAAGTACACACCATAGCCATTGGCATGGTGAGGCTTCACAGCCAAACCAGTTTTGCTCTAAAGATCTTGGCAAAATTTGAAACATATTCTTCACTCTGAAATTTTCATGAAATCTTACCTGTGTCTACACACTGGAATTAAGTGAGTTCATGCTAGTTTCCTACATATGCTCAACATCTGGAAAAAAATACACTTTCCAGTGATTTTTGGATGCCTTCTACTTCTGTAACCCTAAAGTTTGTACTTCTGCAGTGGCACAAAAATGTGTAAAGGTCCATGTTCTTCCTCTACTCCTATTTAATATGGCGCCTGTTTTATCAGCCTAAGAACACTATAAGAAATGATCAAACAGTTACGTCTCTGAACATTACATTTTCCTGTGGTTTTTGACAGAGCTTTTTTGCACTCCTTGCAAATGTGGTTTGTTTCATAATGACCATATTCAACACTGTTTACCAATTAAGATCTGGTTTTGCCTCAAAAATTGTTAATTCTTTTTTTGAGAGACAGAAAATGTGTGTCTTTTATTTTTTAATCACAGCTGGCCATTACAAAATTTAGGGTACAATAATTTTGTAATGGAGAAAAAAGAGAGGGAAAAAGTAGTAATATATGTCCTGTCTTGCAACTGTAATGTCTTCTTAGGTAGAAGCATAGCTACTTTCTTCTGGGGGGAGGATTCATTAAGCCTTTTATCTCACAGAGGGAAAAGGTATATTATGTGGATGTGTTTGCCAAAAAATTAAAAAAATCTCTCCATTAAGATTAACTTTGAAACTCCCTCAAAACAGTATGTTATAGAAAAGTTCAAAGACATTTCCTTTCCTCTCTAAGATAAAAACAGAGTTGCACATAATATTCTGTGTTTCAAAAAGTTATTCATCACAATCACAGTTAAAGTTTTAAATTTCATCTTAAGGTTGTTTATTCCCTGATAAAGTGACCACAATGCAAGAGACATGTAGTATCAACAGAAAAGAAGATGGTTCGACAGATTAAAAATGGCATGTATTCATATTTGGAGCTCTAAAACAAAGATGAAGTTTTCATATTCCCATAGCAGTAGCCACTCTTCCAGAATGTATTTTTGCTATAAAAGTCTCAAGAAATAAATAAAAAAAACCCTAAGATTTTGTCCTGTTTCCTTTTTGTTCCCAGCTGTCTGCAGCTGTCTTCCGAATACCTGTACTTTTAAACAGTAGGTACACAAATTCCACCTGCGCTCCAACTTAGGAATCAAAGTAAGCAGATTGAATCCTGCCCAACATCTTGCGGTCAGCAAGGATATTATATCTCTTTTAATGTTTACATATTCCTTCAAAGACAAGAAGACATTTTATTGTGATATGTTGTGATAACTGAACCCCAGCTCTTCCAATTAAGTCAAAGGGGTTTGAATCTGTGCAACAGTTCTCAGATAACGAGCAGGCAGACAGTTTCATCTGATCATTTTAAAAAATTTCATGACTCCCTTTGCTGAACCATCATATTTATGAAGCTGCTTCGTAGAATTTTGCTTTATTTGAAATCTAAGGATTTCATTTCTACTGGAATTATCTACAGATATGTTAGACACTTAAAATTTAAAGCAGATTTGCTACTTCAGAAACATAACAGTGAGGTTCTTGTAGTGAGATTATTGTAAGGAGAAATAATCCTTGAATATTACATGGCATCTATCTTCAAAAGTAAATAATAGTATGTTCTATTTAAGACCCATATGAGAGACAAAAAAACTGTACAAAGCCATTGCAAAATTGTGGACATATATCTAATTCTACACTGACTACATTTTCATTATAATTTTTATTCTATACTTCTACACTGATTATATTCTTGTTTACATCTTTCAGCCTTGTTATGATAAACATTTTAAATAACATTTTTTTCAAAGTTCTTTTGCAGTGTATTTAGTCAATGGAAGCCACTAAATATTTGTAAGTAATTTGTTTAGTTGTCTTAAACTCTCTCAGCTCTCTCTAGTTTTTCACAAAACATTTATCATGCCTATAACTTAAATAAATTTTCTTTAGTTAAGCACAATTACGACACTATAAACACTACTACAATAATAGCATTTATCAGTCATACACTTTCCAAAAACCATTTACTCAAACCATCTGGATTTTAATGTTGATATTTTTGGAAATCTGGTTTGCACTGCTATCATGACATTGAGTTGATACCTCTAGTACATCTCTTTACAGCCTTTAAAATGGATCCCATCACTAGGATACCACATGTAAAATTGATTTATGGTTTTTTTTCAGCTCACAATACAAAAAGCTAAATTACCTCTGTGCGTAATAGCGCTAGCATCTAGAAGCTTTTTAGTCTTCCTCATCTTTGAGCTCAGGGTCAAGATTCAAAGCAAATACTTTGCCTTTAGCTGGGCAAAAGCAATTAAATTTGACTGTCTTGTGACTGGGGATTTGCTAGCTGGATAAATTCCTGGGCATCTTCTAGATGCACATGCAGCATTTGACATATTTAAAGAAGCAGCTGAAAATCACAGTTTTGGATTACGGCATTTATTCAGTTGGTTTCTATTGTCACTATCTCCATTTGGTTTGCAAGCCTCTGAAATTTTGTTTACTCCAGTCTCATTTTATGTTTGAACAACCTATGGCACTCCCAGATGGCAGTCTCCGATACAGAGCATGAAATAAAACTGAGAGGTAACAGAGTCAAGAAAAACAGAAGCAGATACTTCTTCACAAGACGTGTAGTTTGATAATGGAAACCCTCACAACAGGATACTGAAGATGCTAATGTTGCCAAAAGTTTCAGAAACCTGTTGTATGAATTAATGGGAAAAAAAGCCTATCAATATTATGAAATATAAAGACAGTGTGTCTGGTTTATGAACCTGTCCCTGAGCTAGACCCTGGCAGGCTGGAAGGTACCACTACACACTTGCTCTCTACTTGTTATACTTTCACCTGGATATGTAACACTGGCTAAGCTCAGTGTTCTTGTCCAGAATATCTCTTCTTGTTCTTTCGTGTTCACTGCCTCCTTTTCCCCACTTCAAATAACAGGTACTACATTTGCACTTTTACTGTCTGCAGGTGCCTCACCTGTCTTTCATGAAGTCTCAGAAATAACCACTACTGGCTCTAAGGTTTCTTTAGTCATGCCAGCATAACGTTTATCAAGCATCCTTGTTAGCTATGTACTATGAATTTTCCTCTTTCTCTGTTCCGGTTTGAGACCCTTTTAGTTGCCAGTATTAATTGTGCTAGTCTTGTACTTGCAGTTGACCTTTTTAGTGAGAACTGAGTAAAAGACCCACTAAACACTTCAGGCTTCTCAGTGTCCTTCAACATCCCTCCTTGTTGAGCAACAGAGATTATACCTTCCTGGTCTTATCTAGCCACTAATCATAGGAAGTTTTCTTGTGTTTTGTGTGTCTCTTTCTCCTCATATCTCACTTTCTGCCATGTACACTAAGACTTCGTTCTTATGGGCTAATATCTACCAGATCTCTGAGTTTATTGAAGCCAGTCTTCCTCAAATGCAAAGTGGTTTTGTTTTGCTACTCTCTTCCCTCTTTCCTATGCATCACAAGCTCTCCAATTTTATGGTCACTTCCACTAAGTTGTTTTTCTCTCTCATGTTCTTAATCAGTTCTGCCTTATTAGTTAGAAAAGGCTGTTTTCCTGATCTTTAATATGTAAAAAAATGTTCACAATGAACTCAAAGCAGTTGCTGGTCAGTTCTTGTCCTCTTTCTCATTAGATGACAGGGTAATTGATTTGCCCTTGTATCAGTTCATGAGCTTCAGACAATCTAGTTTGTTGCTTACAGAAAGCCTTGGATAGATGATCTTTCTGGCTAGAATGTTTACTCGTACTATTAATTCACTTTTGAGTTCTTTTATCTTCTGAAGTAGTTCTTGAATGGTAAATTGCTGGAGATGTCATTAATGTTGTTTCGTCACAGCTGCTTGTTAACTCCGTCCCTTTTGCAAGAGTAGGTAGGCCTCCATCCTCACATGTTGAGCAAGATTTCATTTAGAAGGGCTAAAATCAAAACACAGATATTCTAGGCCATTGTGTCTTATGTCCATGCCTATATCTTTTTGTAATAGCAAAGCTGTCAGCAACATCGAAAAGACAGGGTGATAGAACAGATACTTTTCTGACAGCAGCTGTCTGTGCTTCAGACAGTTCATTCCCATTGCATTTACTTCAGCCGGGAAACTTTTCTTTAAAACAAAGCTCTGATGGTTTTAACTATTTTTGTTGGCTTACAATAACATTTCAGGATGAATCATGGTGAATACTGCCAAATGTTTTCTTGAAACCTATGAAGTTTCTGAGTGTTTTTTGACACTTAGTGGCTATCTTTGATGATTATTCTTAAGGTGGAAACCTGGTCAACATCTCACAGTTGGAAATACAGAATCCTGTGCACCGGGGTTCAGTTTAACTGCTTTCTTTGTTCCAGTTTTGATCATTCTGTGGAAGACTTTGTTACTGAAAGCAATTTCACATTGTACAGTGTAAACTGAAAAATTGTTCTTGCTTAATGAAGTTTTTGCTTCAGTTGCTATGGTTCCCATCATCGTTAATTCATTACCGGAGAACAGAGAAACAGATAAATTAGAATACTGTTGTCATGGCATAGGTAACAAGAATCTAATGAGAATATAAGACTGACAGAAAAGAAGAACAAATAAAGAGCTATCATTCTTCGTCTCAGGTTACTCAAATATTTCAGAATAACAACGTATCAAAATTCTTATAAAAGAAACATAAAGGAATAGTCTAAATAATGACTCAGGTAGACTATCAGAAAATTATCTCTATTAATTTATTGATTAATGTAATCACCTTTATTGGATAAATGTCTAAGAAAAGCAATTGTTTTTTTCCCCAAAAAATGTTTTGGAGAGTTTTTGTGTTTCTCTAGGACCCCAGATTATGTATTAATAACAAACAGAAGAGAATATAATATATCTTGTTTTCCTACAAAGCTGTGTATATCCATATTAAGGCATGAATACCGTAATGGATTATAAACCAAACTAGAAAGGAGTCATACAGGTGGAATATTAATTAGTCATGAAGGTGATACTGTATCTGTGCTTGTTATTTGCTTGCACCTAGAAGCCCTAGCTGAGCCTGGCTACCGTTGTATGATGTGTTCACACAGCACAAACTGTGTGGTAGTCTCCCTAAAAGTTTATATTTACAGTCTAAAGGCAAAAGAGGCAAAGCTTGCCTGGTGAAGGAGGGAACAGCAGAGCGATGCGATTAGCTCAGTACCATGCGGCTGCTGACTGGTGGCAGAGTGAAGAACAGTTCTCCTTTCTCAGTCCAGTAGGAAACATTTGAAACATGAAAGATAAAATGAAAGTCCACTTTAAACTTCATCTTTGGTGACAGCCTCATTCCCAGTGGCCTTTTTTTAGTGAAAGATTGCTCTTAAAAGTTTTTTTCCTTTGATTCTTTTGAATAGGTCAGAAACATATGAATAACCCTTAGATGAGCAACTGGTTTATGTTTCTGTCACCATGAAACACATGAACGTGGGATTCATTCATCCCATAAGCCTTCCCTCAGTATTTAATGAAAACATCATTTAAAACCTCTGCCCATAGATGCTTTTTCCCCCTGCTCAGCTGATCCTGATACACAGAAAGCCTTCATTGCCCTCTAGCCTCTAAACTTTTTGCCCACTGATGAGATATGTATTTGCTCTCAGATATTCCCTTCTTGATTCAAATCAGGCACTGCCTGTAGCCTGCTCATACTTGCTGCTTGTTAGTCTTCATCTAGGCTGCATAGCCCTCATGGGAACCTGAGCAAATCTCTTCAATCAGAGATGGTGCAGACCAGAAAACAGTTCTTTAGCGCCTGGTAAACATAGCAAACTTGGCTGGTAAACATCACTGGCTCAGAAACCCTTGTAAAGAAGTAACCATCTTGCTTAAGGAGTATATTTACTGTAACTGAGATGAAGTGAAGAAAACCTGAATTATTTCATTAATCCTTTGAGCTGTATGAAATTTTATTTATTGCCAAAAGATAACTGTAAAGGAAATTATTAGCTCAATGATGGTCCTGCGGAAGGAGGAGATAAGAGCAGTAGTAGTCTCAGACATGGAGACATAACTCAGCTGGGACAGCTGTGGAAATCAGCTGAGGCCTTGAAACCCTGGCAGAAGACATTTGTCTGCCTTATAAGGGACAGTGAACAATCATTCATTTTATACTTTCTTCCCACCTTCCAGGATTTTAGAGACTCTAGACATCTTTTGTTTCCAGGCTGAGGAATCCTATTCTATTTGCATCTGGCGAGAAGAAATCCTGTCAAACTGTTTTAATGGGTTGGAGGGACAAGGAAGAAACCATAGAGGTCATATATCTTAGAAAGCCTTTTGATACAGCTTCACATAAAACTGTCATAAGCAAGTCAAGAAAACGAAATAGAACTGCTACAGGGTGGATACAAAACTGTTTTTAATTTAATGTCAGAATAGAAGGATATATAAGTAGATTTCAGCCAGTTTGTCCTAGGTCTAGCCAATATTTTCACTTATGACTGGGATGAAGGAATAGAATATGAGTTTTTTAAATCTGCAGATCATCCAGAACTGGCCAGGCGGTAATGAGATTGAAGAACAGGATTAAAGTGCAAAATGATCTTGATAAATTGAAGACATGTTCTGAAAAAATGGGATTCAATTCAATAAGGACAAGTACGAAGTTCTATATTTTACCAAGAATTATGAAGTGCACAAATACAGCATGAGGAACAATTCGCTAGGAAGTAGTTTGGGAGAGGAGGACCTGGCAAGAACAGTGAGTCACAAACCCAAAATGCCATATTACCATGAAAAGCAGTATCATTGGATGTATAAGGTACTCAGGAAAACAGGATACAGGAATGACCCTTTTTATGCTACTCAGCATTGGTAAAGCTGTAGCTGGAATACAGTGTCCACTTTTGAGCCTTATGCTCCAAGAAAGACAGCGAAAGAGAAGAGGAAAGCATTGAGATGGAAGTGAAATACGACCAATGAGGAAGGACTTTTAGAAATGGACTGTTGAGTCTAGAGGCAATGGGGAGAAGCACAGTAGTGTTCAAATATGTAAAATAACTCTGCAAGGAGAGAACAATCCTTTACATTCCTTGTGAATCACCTGTCCCAATTCAGAGAGAAATGAACTCTCTGAAAGAATCTCTGAAGCAAGGGAAGTTCAGGTTGGGTGTTAGGAAAAACTTTCTGACATGAAGGGCAGTTAACAACTACAATAGTTTGAGACACTGGAATCTCTATTGCTTGAGCTTTTTTACACACAAGTTTAATAAACCGATTTGTTAGGCAGATGTCTATCAGAATAATTTTGATATTCTTGATCCTTCCTTTCATGGGTGGATGGGTTTTGTTGACTACCTGATGCACTTCTCATCCCTGTTTTCTAGATGATTTATATACATAGGTAGAAACACGCAAGGTATCAGGGAGTGCAGAATAGAATAATGATACAAGTTGGCAAGATGTTGGCTGCATTTATCTGCTTAGACAGGATATGATAATCAAACATCTGCAGCTCTGAAGCTTCAACTCAAACATTATTCCATCTTGAGCAGAAAATGGATATGAAAAATGACAATCTACCCAGTAAACAAACAAGCACCTGTGTATATGCTCTCTTCAATATATTATGCATTAAAAGGATTAGATTGATAACAAATACTACAATTTATGTCAGCAATGAGCTGACAGGTAACAGTGCCTCCTGCTGAACGACTACTTAATACCATAGAGAAGTAGTCTAGTTTCAAGAAGAGATCTCCAACAGACTCTTGGATAAGACCTTGCATTAATGTTACCGCAATAACCACTTTAACTTGGTCACCACTAAACTAAGCAGTCCTGGGAATCACACTTGTATTTAATACATTCAAAGGAAGAATGCCAACCGCAGGATTACTAGGTTTTTGAGGAATATGCACACAAACAGGCAAGAAACTGTCAGAAAGCCTCTTCCCTTTCTTCAGGAGACATACTTGCTCTGAGAGTGCATCCCTCGATTAGGTCCGGGGCATACTGCCATGTGAGTTAAGGCACTGAGATTTTGTTTCTTTTCTCCATGGCACATCACCGTCACATGACCCCCAAACTTGCACATTTTCTTTGTTCCAGATTTCCTTTGAATGTTTTCTAGTTGCTTATGTTGACAGAATTACTGTCTCCTAGGTGGATGAGATGGTAAGGCCACAGCAGGGTCAGTAGGACAGGGAGCATTCAGTGTGGTCCAGGACATCGAGGCGCAAAGTAGGGTCTTGCAGATCCCAAACCAGCAACTTTCTCAGTTGAGTTGAGAGAAAAATATACATTTACCTTTATGAGCAGTAGCCCTATTTGAAGCCTCTGAGAAAACGTTTCAATAACAAGTACACTTTGCTTTAAAGAGAAGCTAAAATCACCATCATCAATCAAATCAGCATACATAGTATGTAGTCAATACTTGTACAAAGTACCACCTGCCTACAAACAATGAATCATACTCCTACTCTGCCACACAAAACTGCACTTAAATCTAATGAGTGCAAAAAACTAAGGAAAAGGCATGAAGTAAGAGTAGGACCTCTGCAAAAAAGATTTCAAAAGTATGTTATCCAAGAATTCTGTCCCATCAATGCAAGATCATAAATTTTAAAGGATTTATACATTAGTTGTACAAAGTTGGAGAAACAACCATTATAATTAAAACAAAACCTTGAGGCTGTTTTCTAAACCCTTTGGGAGTCCAGTGCTCCAAAAAGACACTAAGGAGAACACAGTTGTAGTCACCCTGCAGGATCTGATGCTTTTGCTTCCTAAATTTTACACAGTTACCAGAACTCCAGTGCTGTAATAATTTACCCCAGCTCCCTGCATAATGTAGCCCATAGGATTTTTTCTGAATTAACTCCTCATTCAGGTCCACTAGCTACGGATGCAATGAGGGATATCTTTTGGAAAAAAACCAGCCAGTCAGTCTGACACCACCACACCACACACTCCCATTGAAACTCCAACCATAACTTCTGGCAAGTTGTTCCAATCATTGGTTCATGGTTAAACTTTGAATCTTTTTTTCTAGTCTGAGTCTGTTTAGCTGGCAGCCAAGGGGCTTCATGATACTTTGTCTGATACATTGATTGGCACTCTATTTTCAAAGGTTTCTTCCCCACGTAGATTCTTGCATGCTATGATGAAATCAAGATGGTCCACCTCATATTTTCCACATAGTAAATTGGTCTTTTAAGACAGGAAGTACATGGGGTTTATTCTGCTTACACAGGACAAATGCGACAAAGTCAGTCCCTTGGCACTCAGTGTGCCCTAGCTTTCAAATCTATAATTATTGTGTTTTTATCTTGCCTTTTGGATTTCAGAATGTTCATCTTTGAAATTAAAAATTTTCCAAGGACGCACCAGCAATGTCTAAGTTGCCAGTTTATCACATCTGAGTGAAACTGATGGCCCCCATCACAGCACACGTTTTTGTCACACGCACATTATAGGGAGAATCTTAAAGATCCCATTCTTCTGTTCCCTGGTGTTATCTAGTGAGCTATGTCAGACACAAACTATTGCTCCGTTTAATGTCTTTTGAAATTTGCTGTATAGATATTCAAGATCATTTACCCTAAATTATTAGGAAGTTAGGGAGAGGTCATGATATTTTCCCCTTTTCCCACACCACCCTTCTCACATAAAACAGAAGTTGCAGTTTTAACATTCCAGTCATTCAAAACTTGCGGAGTTTTAGTAACAGTAACTAAACCAAGCATATGGTCCTAAACAAGCAATTCAAATTCTTCCTGATTATTACACAGAATCCTGATATTGATTTATAGGTGTATAGATATATTGGCGTATAGCTGTATAAAGAATGCCTTCTCATTCTGTCCCTTGTGGGCTTGATCGGTTTTGGTTTTGTTGTCTTAATTTGGCATAAATGAATACTACTTGTTCTGCTCTTGTCCTCTCTGAACCTTCAGCCTTAATTTGGCATAAATGAATACTACTTGTTCTGCTCTTGTCCTCTCTGAACCTTCAGCCTTGTGGTAGTTTTATGTTTTTGTAATCCATCCTCTTCTCCAGCAGAAAGGTTCTTCTGTACTGCAATGGACACTGAACAGTTTTCTTGCTTCCTCCTCTATGGCATCATTGCTTTATATCTGACATCATATACCTATGCAGCTGTTCATTTTGAGAGTCTTCAAGAATAGGAGATCACTGTGAATTGCTTCCCTAGCAGTCCCCTCCAAACTCTCCATGTGTTATCACATACAGAAATGCTATTTGAGCTAATATGCAATTTCACTAGTGGAACTTCTCCTGCCAACCTCGAAATGTATTCCCAGAATGATGTCATAAGACTTGACTCCAAGGAGACAACACTGTTTGTTATTGTCTAGCCTCCTTTCCAGGCTGTTCTTTCTATCCTTTTATCATAGTAGTCTTGGACTGAAGGGATCTTCTTGGACCCAGCTCTAGCATCTTGCAGGTCAACCTAAAAGCCAAACTTGTGTTTCTGTCATGCAGTTGCCAGTTCCATTTGACCAGCTGAATCTTCAGCGAGAGCCTCTGCAGTTTACAATACTTGGATATTTCTAAATGTATTCACTTCCTCTTGGCCATCGTCTTCTTAGTGGTTACAATCTTTCTGCTTTCGTATGCTTCCAGGATATTCAATGCCATCCATTTTACCTCCAATACTTATGAAATCCTCCTTCTCTGTTTTGGCTTCCTCTCTTCAAATTCTTTGTTCCCCTTGATTCCGGTTGACCATGTACTACCTAGCCTTTCTAAGGTTTCCTAATGTTTCCTAATGGAAGAGTCAGCAACTGTTATTACATATAGGAGGAGTACCTTCTAGTCTCAGGAAGCAAAGAAAGCACAACACCAATTCTATCTCTTTTCATCACAGTGATAAATATTAACTGTATGCAGGGCAAAATCTGCTCAAATATTTTCTAAAACTCTTTCTAAATACTCCTGTCTGCTGCCCTTCTCCATCTAATCATGGCTTCACAAAGCAGTTGAAAAGCACATGAAGGTTCGCAGCTTAGCTCAACCTGCCATTTGATTCCAGTGATTAAGAATTTAAAAATTGAAACCCCAGGATTGATATGATACATATACCGATCCAGCAACGCAATCCTTGAGAGAAACCCACCCAAACAGGTATGCTTTTTCCATCTGTTTAGGATCTATGCAACCTTCATAGATGGCAAACAGCTCTTGCCATTTCACTTGAGGGGGGAAAGGATTTCACTAGTGTGTAGATTAATTCTTTCTTATAAAATGAACACTTAAGAACAATTTTTTTCTCCCAAGATGCATGTTCACATTCCCACATGCATCATTGTATGACATAAACACTGTGCATATGTATATAGGCATAACTACTGGAACCATGAATATATAAAAGAAATGCACATAACTGCAGTATTTTTGTAGGTACAAGTAGTTATGCTGCTCTTTGAAGGTCTGTCTCATAACTCATAGTATTTAAAACAGTTTTTTTCTCCCTCAGATTGAAAAATAGGTATAATTATCATAAGAGGCACCACTATTTCCAATGCACCTCTGTGAATAAATATCAATTAATTCACGCATCATGAAATGTTAATGAAATATTACAACTTCTTCTATGATAACAGTGTAACTTTTCATGCCAGTTCACTTGCAATCATCCTCTCTAGATTGCTAATTATATGCCTCAAGCTGTATTTAGTAGAAAAGATTGAACCATTTGTTCTTTTGTATATTTTGTCAGAATAAGTGTGTATGAAATATCTTTGGACTTGTTCACACAGGAAAAAAGCCAGCACTCAAACCAACTGTATTTTTTACTTGACGTGATTGTAAAATACCTCACTTCTGTGTGCAAAAACCCTCCTTGGAGCACATGGTTCTTCTAACCACGCACTGGACCGTTCTTGTAAGTCATTGGGCTATTATGTTGCTATTATGCCATGGCATGTGTGCCTACGCGCTATGGCAACTCTACAAAAGAAATAGCAGCATCCACAAATTTTGCAGGCGTCCACACAGTTTTTCCTGGATCAGCGACATTGGCTCTATGGTCTCCTATCACCCACAACATAGATTTTGAAGGATTCTGGATTTTTTCCTTTAAAAAATCATGGAAGCAAAATCCTCCCACCCCTTTACTGGTGCAGAGGATAGAGCTTATTTCTATTATCTCTTGAACATTGAGTAAAACCTTGTACCTCGGTAATCTTATCTTCTGCTTAGCTCCAGGCTAGTTATGTCAGTGTCCTCATTGTAGCAGTTAAAGCTTCCAGGTCCAGTGTCCAGGTTTGATGTATCAAGGTCTGACTGTAGGGATGAGTCTCTGGATTTAGTGGTGTATCTGTCTCTATGGAGACTCCTATAGAATTTGTGTTACTTGTGTTACCTGCAGTGGTGGAAGAAAACCAAGGCTAGACCCTGAAGTACAACCTGTCAGGGCAGATGGAGGAAGGACTGACAAAATACTACAGCCCAGGTTACACAAAAGGCACAAGAGACCAGATGATCGTAATTTTTATCACTAAGTCTAAAACCTGTGAAATCGCACCACAGTTAGTGCTATATTTAGCTGAGACCAGTTTCAGGAGTATGCACATTATTTGGCAGTCTCCCTCTAGTCTGAGGGATGGATTTGGTTGCAGAGGGGAGCATTTAAATACTACATTACGAGGTATCTACGTTTATGAGATATCAGCCAAAAATATGAACAGATATCTTTCAGGTACTTTATTTTAGTAAGAAAATCCTGCAAAGTCAGGTGCTCCTGAATGCTTCCAAAATACCTGCTGTTTCAATCTCAGTGGAAATGTGTAAGGAGACCGAGTCTGTTGCACAGGTAGTCTTTACAGCTGGATGAGCTTTCACATCAGTCTTCTTATAGTGGAAATTTAGGTCTCATAACATAATTTTCTCTGCACCTGAGGTGCACTCAGCATGTATAAATGCATATTCAATAGCTGTTGTTGATCGATGTAAACCAACTTGTGCAATATGAAAATGATGCATGCATATTTCCCAAACAAAGCAAAAGGTAGGGGGCTGGATGGCTTATGTGCATGGTTTACAGGATTTGGTCTTCACTTCTCAGAAAAGTATTTTGGAGCCAATCATGTCAGGGACAACTGAAAAGAGTTGTCATCTGTCATGAATCTGGAAGCCTGTAGGGAAGAAATCTGTGATCTTTGCCCAGTTTCTAATGATTTCACATTACAACTGGCACTAAGCAGAGTGTCTGGTGATGTTGCTGCCACCTCACCCGAAGTATGCTGGAGCGCAGCAGGGATCCACATCGCAGGAAGCTGCCCCTTCGTGCTGGGCTCGCAGCATCAGGGTGAGAAGGTGTAGGAGAGTTCCCAGTCTCCTTTTCCTGCTGCCCTGGCATTGCAAACAGACAGTATCACTCTCCAGCCTAACTTTGTCCATGAGCCCTATTAGCTCTGAAAAGAGGGGCAATAATATTAAACATAATCGCCAAGATATGTGCGAAGGGAAACTGCAACCGTTTAGTTGGCAGCCCTAAAGGAAAAGGAAAGAAAACCCAATCTTGTCACAACAGCAGACCTCTTTGAAAGACATTTTTTACTTTTACCTGCTGATTTTAAGCAAAATAATTTTATTCTAGGCAGCCTGTTCCTGGAAATGGCCTCATAATTGCTAACTTTATCTTCTGCTGCCAGTGTCTATTTAATCACCTCCTTGTTGCATTCACAGCCCACACACTGACGCAAAATCTCCTCCTGTTCTGATCCTTCACCTAATAGAGCCTGGGCCCAAATACCTCTCTAATGCTGAAGAAGCAAACACCAAGTCAATGTGAAAGCCAACCAGGCATAACTCGCTGCAGAGAGTATTTCTGTGCACATTTCCCCTTTGCATCTCAAATATAATATAGCCTAACAATATGGCCTGAAGGATGCTGGAATTCAATAGTTGCAGACATTTAGGTACTTTTTAAAAGCAAATGCTTTTGCTGTATATTAAAATATTCTTGTTTAAACTGCTGCACTGATTTATCAACAATGTAAATGAAACTTTAAGTTTAGTTACTACAGAAAAAGGAATCAGAACCCAAACATCAGCGTTTGTGGCCTCCTCCCCAGGGTTGCTGGCTACCAGCAACTTTGGTGCTGCAATCCACCAACACCGTTGAAAATGAACTGTTTACTCATGTGTTAAATTGTAAGGGTAGGGCTGCTGAGACCTGAGTTAGGTACTGGTATATCCACTTATGCCAACTCTGGGACAATTCTATGCAGGCACTGCAAACCAGCTTCAGGCATCTGGAGACTTCAGAGTAAAAAAGTAAAGCATGTCTGCACCTTGGGCTTCTCTAGGCTTGGAAAATAGCTGAACAGCAGCATTTTCGCAACCATGTTGTGACCTTTTTGTACTCAGGTGCCTGAATTCCATCTAAGGTCCACTTTGGGCACCCCTAAACCCTTGTGTAGATAGGGTCTGGAAGCTTAATTTTAGGCATCCAGGAATTTTGGTGTAGTGCCAGTATTTTGAAGCGGCGGAGGAATTTCTGCACCTAATCCAGGAGATAAGGCTGAGATATGTGTCCCTGGAATTTACAGAGACAAGCCCGGAGACGGCACAAGGCAGCTGTGCAGCCCTCTGCGAAGACACGTATCTTCCAGGCAGTGCAGGAACGAGCACGGGGCCAGACACCTTTCTGGGACTCGGGAGCTATGTGGGAGGTCGCGTAACAGGAGTTAAGTTTTATGGCTGCCAAAAAACCAGATCGGTAGGAGTCATTTTGGTACACATCTGTGCAAAACTGAAGCAATGCAGAGGGAAATCAGGCTGTTGTGTTTACCACATGTGTACTTTAACCATGTACAAACAAGCTGCGTTCTATTGTCTTGCTGCAGAATATGTTATTTCCCCAGGAAAAGGGTGAATACTATATTTCCACACGGGGAAGCAATAGTTTGCTGGATTGGAAGGGACAGCTGGCATGTGTCTGTTGTGGCACTTTCCCTCTGTGCAGTTGTCAGGATGCAGCACAATGCTGGCTGCTGGAGTAAAACAGAATTTTAATGAACAAGCTGTGGGGAGAGAAATAAAACAAATTTTTTTCTCTATCCGAGTGATCAGCCACCAAACATGCACATAAAATTCAGATATGGCAGAATAGTGAGTGAGTATCTGTGATGAGTTTGGATTTTTCTTTTCGTTGACTTTCTCATATAAAATCTATCCAGGTGCATCTATGTGAATACAAATTTACCTTGAAACTACACCTAAATCCCAGCCCATTAGTAACTAGCTTGTTATTGCTGTTAGTACTGTCTGTTGCTGTTGCACACCTTACATTTTTCACTGTTACTTTAAAAAGCCCATTTTATGTAAACAATCAATTTATCTGGTGTGAAGCATTTTTGCCTCAAATTCAGGCTGCATTTATAGACAGTTTGTTACAATGCAGTCTCCACCACTCTCCTGCAGAACTAGCTCACAGAGTTTCCTCAGAGAATGCGGCGGAGCCCGAGGTCGTGTTGTCTTTTCTACGTACTCCAGCTGTGCCAAGGAACAACCCCTTCGGCGGCACCTCAGGGAAGCTGCATCCGACAGCATGCTGGTGGGAGGTGGGCTCTCTGGATCCAGCGTTGAGGCACAATCTTACTGCCGAACAGATCATTTGCACTTTTAAATCCCTTGACATTAAACCAAATGGTGAAATTTTAAAATAAATTAAGCACTGGATAATTATTTTTTTTTATTCTTAATGTTTTTGAAGTATGCAAGAAGGAGGGTCAGATTCAGGGGCACAGTTCTGTACTGTCGGCGCTTTATACCCGCTGCAGCAGTAGGACCGTAGGGACAAAGGCCTTGGTACACCTTGTAGCCACACTGATGAAAGGACAAGTTTGGACAGAGGAGAAGCCCAAACAGTAAGTTTCAGTGCTTCTTTCTGATGTTTTGGTGTTAGGAATTTGAAATGCCCAGTATCACCCACACAAAATGGGAACAAAGCCAAGTCAGAGTGGGAGCATGGGAGTGAAACCCAGTCCCACTGAAATCGTGGCAAAGTTTTCATGGACTAAGAAGGAGCAGTAGTTTCCCACAGATGTGTCTGTCTTCCTAGGTGGCAAATATAGCAGTGCTATTCACCCACAAGAAGGGAAACATGGGTAGGAAATTTGCAAATCTTCCCTTGACAATGACAGGGAACTCACTAAACTAAGCTTAGTCAAGAAGCCAAAATAAAGGATGGTGGAAAGGAAAGTCTCCTGCATTTTTCAGTGCTGACATTGGGACTTGGTAGTTATTTTTTCTGACTTCAACAGATTTTGTAACACTCAGTGGTAATTAGGCACCAAGCTTCTAGTCCTGCCTTTCAAAATCTCAACTGCAGCCTTACAAAAATAAGTAAATAACAGTCGTTTGTGGCTTTGTTCAGGTTCCTGTTCCTCTGCCTTGGGACTTTTGCTAGGAGCACCTATCTCAGCCCTTTGGATCTCATGACTTTCATTTCCTGCAGTCTGTATGTACTTTCCTAGGAACACTCAAAGGCAATGAGAAAGTATTGACATTTTGATAAGAAAAGCGCAGAGATATAACATGCCCTACAGAGCAATGTGCTGTCAGCAGGCCACCTGGCAAAGGGGACCAAGCGGCCTCCTACAAGAGTGACTCATTTTTCTTTCCACCACTGCTTGCTCAGTGCAGCAAACAAAGGGGAAATGAAGAGCCCGATCCAGAGTTTATTGATGAAACACAGAATCTCCCTGCCGGATTTGGCTTCACCATGGATTTTGGCAGCAATTCAGCCTTTAGCATTTTCTACCCTTGAAGAGACGCTAGCTGCTATTGGCCCCAGTGACAGGTTCTTCTCTTGACTTTTTAACCTGTAATTCTTTTTCAATTGGAGTTGTCTGTGGGGTAACTAAGTTAACACTTCACTCTGGGGTGACATTTTCATTTCCAGTGTACAATCTCATAATGAAAGTAGCTTACAGTGACTTCTCTCTCCCTGTGCTTCTGACTCCTGTGGAGACTCCGTAACCTCTCTATAAAGTGCTGTGGATCTGGACTCTACCCCATGACTTGCTGTGCTTCCTCCTTGTTTTCCAGTCTCTTCTTAACTCTTCTTTGTTTTATTTAGTGGGTGTAGGTGCATAGACAGGACCACTTCAAAGCCTCATTCAGGACTGGACCCCGTTGCTCCAAGTGGAGACAGTCTCTGTTTGACAAGATGTGCCTCTCAAAACAACTGCGGCAGCATTTTGTGATGTGGCAGGACGTGTTGCATCAGCTGCTGTTAGCACAGGGGAGATCAAGAGCTCTTCACATGCCTTTACCTCTTCCTATAAATCTATATGTGGGAACCACAGTCCCAGGTAAGGCAAGATCTAACAAGCGATGGTAATGAACTACAGAAAGAAAAAGAGGAAATGTTTTTGTCAGGATACATAGGTTAATAAAGGGACCTGGTCCAAAGTTCAGTGGGAATCTCACTTCTAATATCAATGATCTTTATGTCAGGACGAAATTAACTGCTCCTCTGTTTTGTCAAGCAATGATTCCTGTACCTCATAAGGTGACAATTCTGCCTTGGGATAGGACATTGCTGGGAGCTGAGGGGCATCCCCATTCTCTGCACAGCTGTCCACAAGAGAAGAGGGGAGCAATTGCAGGTTCGATGGATAAGAGATTATGATTTATTTTCAGGAGGTGTAATTTCTTCAGGGATTTGCGAACACAACTGGGTTTCTTGCACCATCAGTCTCCCCCCAGACTTCCTGTGTATCTTGCCCTAAACTTCAGCTAAGTGTGTTTTGCCCAATGTTTGGAGAACTCAAAGGTTGCAAACACACCAGGACTCCAGGAAAGCAACAAGAAAGTAAACGAGAAGAAAAGAACAGGAAAAAAAAGAACCTATTGCTTTCTATCTCCATGAAAGGCATTGAATTCCAGTGCCCCCCCTCTGTTGTTCATGTCTTGCTGTGCTATCTCTAATGTAGTCTATAAACTCCTCAGTGCAGACACCTGCTTGCTTTATTTGCACTCGTAAGATGTTCTTTGAATAAATTGCTAACAACTACGACAATAATAATATTGTGCAACAGTGGTATTTACCATAGCTAAAGCAGACAATGGGGAGCTCCCTAACCCAGAGCAAAATGGTAAGAAGGAGCTTACAAGTGCAGCACAATTAAAAGGTGCTAATATCATTAATTATTATTAACACTTGTATTTCTGTAGCAGAAGGAGCTACAAGCAGATTCAGATCCCAGTGCTGCACAGTGCTGTTCAAAATCATAATAAGATCATTCCTGCCCTGAAAAAGAATACATTCAAAGGCTTTTCTCCTGCAAAGTGTTCACAGATGAGGGAATAATGTATCTCTGAAGAGCAGCTTGCAGGACTCCTAGGCAATGCAGACAGAGGAAGAATAATGTTCCCATTGTACAGATGGGGAAATCAGGGATCTTTGCATCAGCTCACAAAAAAAACCTGGAGCAGTGCAGTGAATCCAAATCTCCTGATGCTTAGTTCTGTACCTTAACTACTAGGTTGTCCTTAAGTTACTGCTTAACAATATTGAACATTCCTAAAAATTTCTTCAGTGTTGAATCTTTTAGCCATTCAAAACTGAGTAATCTAAATTTAATTCTCTTGAGCTGATGCTGGATTCAATTTCCTAAAAGTTTAAGATATAAAACATAATACTATGTGTATAGGGAGAATAAAATAAGAGTCTTAAAGATAAAATTAATGAGACACAGATAGAAAATGATACTAGGAACTTTCTAACCCCCGTCTTAATAAAGGATAATGTTCCAGTACACTGAAAACTGTACCAGAAAAATTTTATTACATCAAATACTATGTGACTGCAAGGCATACCTGTCTCTTCAGGTGTCAACATTTCTTGTTTTTTGGAAACTCTTTTCCTGAACTATTTCACTTGATATACATGTTTTTATTTTGTATATGTTTATAACTCTTCAAATGTAGAATTTGTTCAATTTCATCTTTATTTTTCTGGTCCTTAGCATTTGCTCTTGATATTCTCTGAGAATATCACCTAGGAAAAGAACAAAGTGGAATTTTTTTAACAGATAAGATTTTTTAAGATACACACATGTGAGATACTTCATGTTTTGTACAAGCGAGGCAGAAAACAATTAACTCCACAATGAATTTCCTCCCTTTTAAACCACTAAAATGAAAATCTAAAAGGGTCAGTTCTTTTTTTATACTTTGATATGGCTAAACCCACCAAAATAGTAATATGCACCTTTAGTCCACTATGGCTTAGTATCTGAACATTGTGTAGAAGGTATGCTTCTCCATAACATAGTTGCAGTTTCTTGGTGGCAATTCTTTTTGTCCATCCTGTAGACAGTACCTCTCCCTAGAAATAATCTAATTCCATATCGTGAATATGATATTAAAATGAGAAAGGCGTGCTCCAGTCATTTTCCAGAGCTGGGCTACAATTTCAAAAAGTTATCCTTGCTGGCAAAGGGAAGGCCCTTTTCATACTTCTCACTCTTCTCTCCAAACTCGGATACTAAAATAGTTTTATTTCACTAGCTTGTGTATATTTATCCATCTCATGATGGAAACTCTTAAGTCTTCTCACATTACTGCTTGCTCCACACTGTAGTCCTACACTGGGTAGGACTGAATTTCTTTCTATGGCACTTTGCAATCTAGTGAATTCTGAAGTGCAAGCGCTCTTCCTGCTGTACCCTCATTGGCATTGCACTCACCATCCACAAGGGTCTACGTACAGCACAAAAGCAGACCGTGAGATTCATCCAACTAATGCAGATGTCTGCTATGCAGAGAGTTAGTCCACATCTGAGTTAGTCCCTTTAAGGTTATCTTACTGGAAAGAAACAGGAACTCTTACATCACAGTGCAATTCCTCTTGGAGCAGACAGGTAAAATAGGTCAGATGAATCACTACTTAAAAGTGCCTATTTCTGACCACAGAATATAAACTGAATCCTAGGTGATTTGCTCAGCTGCTGGCATCTGCATTGTAGATACGTTCAAATGAGATGAAACCCTCTCCCTGAGCTCGTTTCAAGTATTGACTCTCCTAAACAGCTTTTTAGGTCTTGCAGCACAGGAGACCTGGTGATGTCCACTAGCATGTTTTGAGTGCAGCATGCAGTTGTTTGCTTATGAAGCTTTCCAATGACTCATCATCATCCTACATATCCTTCTGACCCCCAAATTAAACCAATGAATATATTTTTCTTTAAATAACACAGCAAATAACTCATTTTCTAAAAAAGAAAATCTTTCTATGTCTAAGAAATCCACTGACAAATGGTTTAGTGTCTGGTTACTGTACAGCTTCAGTTGGGACCAGTCCTGCTTCTGAAGTTGGGGTACTTTTATAGAAGAAATGCAAGTTTTTTGCGGCCAGAGTGATAAAAAGTGGGAAGTCACTAGTTCTGTCACTGCTAGGGTTACACAACAGCAAGTGGTGGTTACAGACACAAAAGCATGTCGCTTTTCTTTGCCTAGATGAGCCTTGTGACCCCCTTTGGGTGATGCCTGCCGTGTCAAATTTCAGCTGGAACAGTTGAAGCTTGGCAGAAAGTAAGCAACAGAAAGTGGGATCTCTTCAGGGCAAGGGCTGGATGACATTAATAATAGACACTGCTACCAGCTCTTTCCTCGTTGCTCACCGACAAGGCTTTATTTCTGGTCTTTCCTATGCTTAATTTAAAATGAGAGATTCTTCATAATCCTTGGTGATTTTCTTGGATCAGTTAGGTTGGTCTAGTTACACTGAAATATCGTGACCAATATTTTTTCATTAGAATGAATAATTCCCTTCCTTAACTTGCAGAGTCACGCTTTTAGCAATGCAAAGCCATAGGCAGGCTCCATCCTTGTAATCGTAAAGGTGAAATTCCCAAATTCTGCCTATCCTGTTAAGGCCCTGAGCAGCTTAATCATACTGAAGCACTGCAGCAGGACCTAAATGACATACGGAGCTTGGGCTGTCCCTTCAAAGTATCCATGTGCTTTTCTCCTTACGCACCTAGGATCGATCTTTTTTTTCTTGGAGGCTGAGAAGGAAACAGTTTAGTCCCCAGTTCCTCTTCTGACTTTCAGCAGTGCAATACCTCCAACCTCCGAATGTCTTTGAAAAATCCTTTGCTAATCCTGACATTTTTTTTCAGTTTACGGCTCTCTGACTGATTTATAACAGTTTCAAAGGGAACTGAGCATCCCATCTATTATCAATCAAACTTCACCTCTTGCTAAACTGTAGAAAGACTATTCCAGCTGTACGGTTGTTACTCACCAGGCACCACGTACCAGCAGAGAGATTAGAGGTCTTGAACTTTACGGAGAGCATTCTCATAGCACTCACTGAGTTATGTACTGTTGCCACAAATTCCCCGTGCATCATGATGAGAGTATGCTACACTTATGCAGGATGGTGTTATTTTCATCAAATTTGTGTCAGTCAGGGATATGATATATCTTCACGCCGGTCTGTTACTTGCAACACCAAGTGGAAGAAGCTTCAGAAACTCAGGACTCCCAGAGTAGCTGGTTTTCTCAAGTGACTGAGAGTGGAATTCATCTTACCTGACTTTAGTCTAAAAACCAAACATCTAACTCAAAAGCAGTTTGGAATGTTTTTTTTATGGCAGGTGGGATGAACGTTCTCTGAAGGTGCCTGTTTCTGTCTGCTGACTGTGGAGGGGACTTAGACAACCACTTAGATTCATTCTTAACATTTAGATGGCTGAAATCATGTGAGATGAATCCCACCCTAATCCTATGTTGGGACTCCTAAATTCCTAACTTATGGAAGTAAAGAATGGCAAAGTTAGAGCAAATGAGCAGCGTAGCAATCCCACATTTCTGTCTTTGATATTGACCAGTATACGCTTTGAAAATACGGAACATTATTGTTTGGGTTTTTTAGACCAGGTTGGTTTTTCTCCCCCAGTTTGCTTTTTTTTAATTTAATCATCCTCAACAAATCCATAAGGAAGACTTTCTTCCCAGGAACGAGGCAAGTCATGGCTTAAAATCCAGCATGTGTGTGTCTCTGATAGTTCATACTCAACTGCTTTATCCTCACAGCAGCTGGTGTGCTACAGACAGCACAATTCAGCCTTTCTTGCTAGTACTTTTAATTGATCTGGTGTTGGTCAGCGTTAGAAAGCTGCAGAGAATTTGTAGTGCCGCACAACAGCTGGGGAGCAGGAGATGGCAATTAATGTTTTCCTAGTCTCTCCCTTGCAAACCCCTATGTGATATAATATAACACAGTACAACGTTGAAATGGTACCATGGCTGCAGCAGAGTTCTGCACCTCCTGTAAGTGAGCCAAGGTCAAAAAGACATTACTGCAACAAAGAGTTTTGACTACACTGAAAGAAAAAAAATGCAATTAGGTCATTTTGACACTTGCAAATCCGTTTTTTTTTTTTTCCCATATAAAGTATTAATCCATCAGAAAAGTGAGAAATTTAATTCGACATTTTACTTCAGTGTAAATAATTCTTTATTTAAATGTTAGAATTTTTTTGAAAAATATAATTTCCAACTGCAGGCTGGATCCTGATATTTCATCCTGAAATCTTGTAGGATGGAAACACAAATTGTGCGGGCTTAGCTGTTCACCTTTCTATTCATATGCTTAACCCTACGCAGACTCAATTCCTGTAGCAGTGTGTAAGGAGGGAGGCTCACAGTCCAGTTTCTGAGAACCGGGGGCTGTGGAGCAGCTGGGCTCTGCCCGGGCTTTCTGCCTGACACCTGCCTGTGACAGGTGGAACCTGAGTATCGAAGCTTATCCCAAACTTGTACATTGCATTCAAATGCAATGTGGAAGCTTATTTTTTGCTATGGGACAAATCCTGCTCACTTATTCCAGTGGTGAATTTTGTTGCCTTCACTGGGACTTGTCATCTGGAAAAAACAGCGGCGAAAGATAGCACTGGCCCAGGAGCAAACTGCTGCCCTTCTCACCACTGAAAGATTAGGTTTCGAAAGCAATCAAAGCAAGTTTAAATGACATTTGACTCTAAGTCTGTGTATGGTAAAACAAACCTATAAAACTCCCCTTGCCCCCCCTTCTCCCCTCTTGATTTACAAAGGTGGAAACTTTCAGGATGTCTTAGCTGTAGACAATAAAACATTTTTCAAAAACACATTAAGAGTGTCAAAAACCACCTTTGAGATGAGTAACATCTTTTAAAGTAATGGGTTAAATCAAACCAAAACCTTTGCTGACATTTTGATTGCATTTGTGTTAGTCGGTATAATGAAAAATTAACTTTACACATAAAAAATTTATTGTAGCTTCTTTTATTGCCTAGGAAGGAAAGTTTAGTGTAGCCAACTGAACCATGCTTCTTCATGGGTTGTCACTTTACACACTTTATTATTGTAACTTATGTGGATGTTTGTAAGAAAAGGAGTGTTATTTATTCTGCAGTACTCCCATTTGCTCACTCGTTATGCTCATCATGGCTCTATGTAATAAACTTCATAATATCACACATTAATGGGGTTATTTAAACTATAACTGCTATAAGTTAATGTGCAAATGCCTTGCAGTTTTCCCATGTTTACTTGCAATTTTGAAGTAATGTTCAAGACGTGCTGTGAGTCTGGGAAGAATCACACACTTTAGTGCAATAATGTATGGGGAAACGTATAATTATTTAATAAATATAGAAGAATTGACATTAATGAATGTATATCATCGGGTGTGTCTATTCATTAAAATGATTGCTTGGTACTTATTTGTGGCAGATAAAACATATTTAGTGCCATTTCATGCAAATTGCTGTAACAAATACTTGCCCAAACCAGTGCAAACTTTGGAAATAGTTAGAATATTGTTGAAGTCTCTTGTTTTCCTAAGAGTTAGCAAAAATGAGAAGCAGCTAAACTGCAGTTACCCAAAGGCAAGAACTCTGGTGATTAACTTTGTTATTGCTTATTATGTGTTTTCTTTTTCATGCTGACCGGATCTATAGATCTATAATTCTGCATGCTTTCTGCTTGAAGGGTCTTTTGAAACAAAAGCTCGAGAACTTAGGGAGAAATTCCTAAGAAAGTAATTTTTATAAGAAACTGTTATTTTCTAGTCAACTTAAAAAGTACACTGAATATTTTTTCCTTCGTTCTCAAAACTGGAATGTGCATCTGCAATCAATAATGTAGGAAGCATCCGAGTATTGAAAACACACAGATTTTCTATTGCCTAATAAAAGTAATCAAACTTCCCACAATACCATGACTTTGGGCTGAAATTGATGAACTTCAGCCTTTCCAGATAATAATTAATTCATGAGTTTCATGCATTGTAACCATTCTTTAAACAAATTTTTAGCCATCTAACAAAGTACAAAGACTGTGTATTAAAAAGTTGATCTGATGAAATTACATCACTTTCAAAAGCAGATGTTCCCATTATTCAAAAGTAAGGCATTGATTTTTCAGAGTACTTCCTGATCCTCCTGAGAATGACAGCTAGTGATGAGGAAACCTCTTGGTAAAAGCCAGTGATGTAAATTTGAAACACCATTTTACATGACAGATGATAGCTATTAATTTGCGAAGAGATGTGTGTGCTTTAGTGCATACTCCTGTAAGTGAAAAGTCCAACATCAGAATAGCTCGAGCCTAAGTAAAGAAATAACTGGGTGGAGGGGATACCTAGTGCACCTTGAAGGTCAGTTCCTCTCAATTTTACGTCAGTTATCCCTGGCTTGCCTGCTAATGCCCTGCTTCAGATTTGGGTTCCCTCCTCTTGCATTATAACGGGTAAAAGGATAGGATCTTCTGTTTCGAAATGACCCTGAAAAGTTCAGACCAAAGCCCTTTTAAATTCCATTATCTGAAATGCAGAAATCCTCTATGAAATGCTGCCAAGCATTGCCATGGCAACGTGATGTCACCTGATGACAGAACAAGCATGGTAGCATTTAGCTGAGACCGTGTTGCTTCCTCCAGGAGCAAAAAGGTGATTATGAAAGCACGGGCCCAGTTGGGCAAAGGAACATCTGCAATCTAAACATTTCCTCTCACCTTTGGGGAGAAGAGAAACTGCTTTGACTTCTCGTCTCCAAACACGGGGCAGGGTCTAAATCACATAGGCAGGAGACGTATGTTATCAAGGAGAGAGAGCGAACGGAGGATAAACCGTTATCAGTCACTATACGCCTTAAAGGCAAGTGAGAAAGGGAGTAGCTGGGAGCCCAACTCTGCAGACCAGCTGGTCCGTGGGGGTCATGGTTAAGGCACACAGCCACCGCTCGGGGACTCAGCCTGGGCAAAGCCAGCGTGGCTCGCCTGTCACGTCACACACAACAGATGATATTTCACTATCTTTAGCTATTCAGATGCAATTCTGACATCCTTTAAATGCTGGCTTGTGCTTTTCCTTTGGGTGCCTGGCAGATTTTAGACTGAGCTTTAAACTTGTGAGGGTGGATCTCTGTTAACGTGGGTGCATTGCTTCACTATTATGGGCCTCAGCCAAGAAAAATCTCCCAGTCGGTATGTTTTTCCTCCAAGCTTTTAATAACCTTCAGAGCAAGACAACAAGTACAGAAATTACCCACAGAATCTGCTACGGGATGAGCAAAAATAAGATATGTGGGCATGGATCAGAGGTGAAGAAAACAGGAAAAGGGCTGCTGGAAGTCTTGGCAATTAGAAGTCCCACATATGAGTAATCGCAGTATGCTCTGGATAAGATTAACTGTAGCACACATACATTTTCCTTCTTTTTTTTTCATGTGTTTCTGGCTTCTTTAGTGCCTCCAAATTCTGGAACCCAGAGGGGCTGCTCAGGAGGCGAGGCAGAGCCAAAGCCGTGCTATGCTGCACTGAGGATCTTTCGCAAATGCGCATGTCAAAGTTCTCACTAGTTTTAATCTAAGTTCGCAGTCCTTGAGGCATCAGTGAAACTAACACCTCATAATGAAACCCAGGCAAAACTGCAAGGCAAATGTGATTTCAATATTTACACAAATCTCAAGCACATTTCAAAGCTGCGAGCCAGACCAGCTTTGTTGGGTTTTATTTGGATTTACACTGAGAACATTTGGAAAAATTATAATTGGGATATTCATTTCTCCCATTTTGTTCAAAATGGGCTAGATTGCTCTGTATCAGTTGTAGTATAAATAAGGCAATGTTTGAATGGAGAGGAACTGTAAAAATCACATTTAGGAACACTTGAAATCATGCAAGATTTTTAAGTATTCTTTCTGGTGCTGATTTTCTTAAGGTTTTGCTTTTTCTAGAGACATCTTAAACTATTAAATTGAAATGGCTTTATTCTGTCCTTTCATAACCCTTGTTGATGT
The DNA here is from genome assembly GCF_028500815.1 of Rissa tridactyla. Classification (NCBI taxonomy): domain Eukaryota; kingdom Metazoa; phylum Chordata; class Aves; order Charadriiformes; family Laridae; genus Rissa; species Rissa tridactyla. The sequence continues at coordinate 25,633,300 of NC_071470.1, read as the reverse complement.
GATGTGGGCAGTCCAATCTCTTCACCTGGCTCATTGCTCTTCTCTTGTTGATTTAAAAGCAGCTTAAGTTATTTGTACATATTCTCCTCACTCTGGGTGAAAACCAAGTCCTAGGTCTCTGAGTCCAGCTCTTCACCTTATCATTCCACATCATATCACTCATCCTATAGACCTACTGAGCTCTATTTTAGACTCTTACCTCTCTAAGAAGCGTGGGTAATTCTATGCCTGTACTTCTGCAGAAATTTTTTTGCAGCAAAACTGAGCTGTTTTCCAGAGCAAACTATAATTCCCCACCACGACCATCTGCGATGAAGTTGACAAAGGGTAACCTATGTTATCCAGGTTTTTCACTTTGGAGGACACTCATTTTCTTTGAAATCAATGATGATTAATCCTCACTTCTTCAGGACTTAGCTGAGATCAATTGCTGTTCAGCATCTCTCAAGCGCAGTTTTTTTTTTCAGGAAGAAATTCTTTACGGTAAGGGCGGTGAGGCACTGGAACAGGTTGCCCAGGGAAGCTGTGGGTGCCCCATCCCTGGAAGTGTTCAAGGCCAGGCTGGATGAGACTTTGAGCAGCCTGGTCTAGTGGGAGGTGTCCCTGCCCATGGCAGGGGGGTTGGAACTAGATGATCTTTAAGGTCCCTTCCAACCTGAATCATTCTGTGTGATTCTGTGTGTTTTGTATGAAGATACCTGACCTTGGATTCAGGCACCCACCTTTAAGGTCCCTTATCTGGAAACAATTGCAACGGGGATCTGGTCCTGAAGGAGTACCTTGAATGGTATATGTAGTGCCGTGTTCAGTGATGGTGGAAAACGTGAAGGAATTGGGCAGCCGAGATAAGACATCGTTACCCTGTCCAGTTCATGCTGGTCTGCTGCAAGACCTATTTCACTGGGCCTGTGTTAACTGTTTAGCTGCAGTCATATTTCACAGGATCGTTGAGTTAACATTACATGAATTATACACGGTTTATAAAATGATTATTTAATCAGTGGAAAATTAAGTTCATAGATGTTTTCCAAATCTGAACTAGGACATTCATCAGCAGAACTGCTAAATTTTTAATCAACTCTGCTCTGCTTGATGTAGCTATCATTCTAAATTGCCCTCTCTCTGTTGGTCCTCTTGTTGCAATATATATCTTAGCATTATCTTTTCTCATTGCTAATTGATTTTTTCAGCTCAGATTTAAGGCAGAATGCCATGTCATTCAGTATTTTCATCAAAGGACAGTCTTTCTTACTTTTAACAGAAAAAGTGTTTTAAATATTAGGATGAGTGATTTCAAACGCAGTCCAAAGTTCTTTGGTTCCTTCAAACTACCAAATGCTTAGAGACATCTTTTAAAAGCAAACTTGTGGTAGAGGTATAAAGAGTAAGGATTTTTGCTTGTCTTGAAGTGGAGGAACAGTTTGAAACACTGTGGCCTAGATTTGTTTTGGGATTTGGTTGGTTAACTCATTTCTGGAAAAGGTCTAGAGGAGAAAAAAGCAATGAGCAATACAGTTTCTCCAGGTATTTAACCATCTTCCACCCCACGTAAGAACTCAGTTGCAAACTAAATTTTTCCTGTTCTGTAAAAACCTTTGGGAACTCTCTTTCATTAAAATAATGAGAAAACTATTTCCAAAGATGAGAAAAGCTCCAGAGAATTTATCCTGGGAATAACCTGAAAATCTAGATAAGATGCTATGGCTTGTTAGAACTATGCCAGGTAGGGGAGAAAGCTCAGTGCCTTCTCAGCCCTGGTTTCTCATGTCCTGCTGAGCAAGCTTTTCAGGAGGGCCAGTATCAGAAGACGGGAAGCCTTTTCTGGTAGAGATACATTCATTTTGTCCCCTCAGTTGCACATGTGACCCAATCTGTTCCTAAAGGAATTTGGGCTGCATGTAGGAAGCCAAGAAATTTCATCTTTACTCAGCTGAACAGTTAAATCTCCTTGTAAGCACTATCTGTCTGCATAAGCATGTTATAAAGTTCACTACGCATTTTTAAGCATCCTAAATTCTCTCATCATCAGAATGTGTTTCACTCCTGCCTGGGACTTCAATCTATTACTTATTATTTCTGAATGGCATGACTTGACATACTAGGTCTGCAGTCTAAAGCTCAGAGTCATCTTTTAAGGACAGACAGGCCTTGAATCTGGCAGTCAAGTTTAATGCAAGCTACATATTTTTACATATGGGCCTAATGTAAATTAAAAAAAAAACAATTTTCCATGTGGCAAAACTTTTTGAATGTTAGGTTTCAAAATTTATCAAAGGTTGGTTACAAGCCTGTGTACCTCCAGAGCCCTAAAGGATGGTAGAAATTGGATCTAAAATGAGGTATAAGATGAATATACATCTCATGTCTCAGGAGATGAAAAGACATATGCATATACATATAATAATGTTATTTATAGCAAAGATATTCACCATGATAAAAGAGATAAATTCATTGACATGAGCATATAGCACAGTGCCAGGTCTACAGTTAGTTTCTGTAACAGAAAATGGCATTACCCAAAGAGAAAGAAAAAATATTCTTTAAGTTCTGAAACACTGATTATCTAGCAGAGAATGTTTCTCTGGAGTTTCCTTGTGCACTCAGGAAGTGCCTGTGTGAAGCTTGTCTAGGACTATTATTTCCAGAGCAATTCGAGAGCTGGGTATTCAGTCTAGCATTCTGCAAAGTCACATGAAACCGTTAATGACCATGTTAACTACTGTATTCACAACTTTCGTGGCCCACTCCTGACAGACCTTACTGTCCATGTACCTATAATTGCCTCTGATACCAACACAGTCAGGGTGAGGGTGCTCCCGAGTGCATGCTGAAGTCCCAGTGCCAGATGCGTGCACACGTCTGATGGAGGGACGGTGCTCCAGTTGCCATCAAAATGCTCCTGGAGCTTGTTGTGGCTACATCTATGCCCACACATGGTTTCCTTCAGTGAAGAAACTAGACCCCAGGAGGATGGCAAGTGACAGGGACAGAGCTGGGCATGGGCAACACATGGACAGCATAACTCCATGTGGAGCAGACCGACTTCATATAGACTCAGCTGACAGCACTTGGCGTCAAACCTGAATAGGATGTGGATGACTCAGGAATTAATGTGCAATTTAATAATGTCATTCTTGAATTATAATCCTATAAATGCTCCTAAAAACACATCAAAAATTGGAAGCTTTTCCACAGACACCTTAAGCCCACAGTGCCCTTCCTCACATACCCAGAACCTCTCTGGTCTTGCGAGGGGCAAGCACAGGGACCATGCAGAGTCTGCAAGTAAGAACAGGTGAGGTGCAAGAAGACCCTGTATTCCCTGTGGATTGTTAAGCAGGGTTTGCACAGGGCTCAATGTGTTGCATCTTTTGCGTTATAGTTCTCCTTATGCCGAGTTGCACTTGAGGAGCCAGGTATGTAGCAGGTTGTCCTGGTTTGAGTGACACAGGATTAATTTCTGTTTCAGTAACTTTCCTTTTCAGTAAGGTCTCTTCTAATGCTTGGGAAAACCGCATTTTTAGAAGACTGTGCTGTCTGAATTTGTGAAAATATTTACTTTATAGCCAGCTATGGTATGTGGGTTTCAAGGTCTCAGTGTTTTCAAGCTAGCCAGGTGTGGGGATGAGGAACAAGACCAAGGCACTTGACCCAGGCTGGCCAACAGGATTATTTCATACCATGACCATCACATTCAACATAAATTAGAAAGTTTGCTGGGGAGTTTCTCTCTTCCTTGATGGCTGTGATCCTGAGAACTCCTTGCCCCAGTGCTGGACCCTTGAGGCCTTCCCGTCCTCTCGAAGCTGTAGTGCTCCCAGTGTCCGACATTTGCTGTACACTGCCAGGAGCGCGCAGCTTCCTGATGATAGAATTGGCTGAGTATAATCCTTGTATATTTTATATTGCTATCAGGATAAATATTGGTTCTTTAGTATTATTAATGTTAATTATTTGGTCTTATTCTATTAAATCTGTTTATATTTCAGCCCCTGAGTTTCCTTGGTTTTTCCCAGTTCCCCTTCCTGGGGGGGAATGGGTCACAGGGTGATGGTGATAGAATAATTGCCTAAGCGACAATAAATTGTTCTGGGTTCCTCAAACCATAAAACAGGTCTAATATTCCGAGGTGCCCAAGTCCTTTGTTGCCTCTGGCTCACAGCAATTTGGGCTGCATAATGCCTACACTTACTCTCAATACTGACTGTGCAAACTCAAGTATGTGTCTCATCCTAACACCGTGTGAGGCTGAGGTCCTGGTGATGCAGTGCATATACATGTGGGGACGTGCAGAGAGTCTGGGTGAACATACATTGTCAAACAGGCCTCCCAGAGACACCTACAGTTATGACATTGTCATGGCAGAAAAGCACTACCTGCTTAGAAAGACAGGGACATTCACCTCCATTGCTCCTTTGGTCCAGCGTTTCAGATGTCATCACCCTATGACAAGGTACGTCATATTGTGAAGTTATCTGCTTAGCCAAATGTATTGCAGCTCATTTATAATTTGTTTTTCAAGTTTAAGCAAACTTTCACTGTCATTACCGCACAACCGAGATATGTGCAGTAAAAAACCCCTCAACAATCCAAACCACAAAGACAAGAAGACAGTCTTACTTTAATAAAGAGCTGAACTCCTCTAGTGGTTGAACCACATGTCAACTGGAGGCACTGGCACTGCTTCTCCAGCTTGTGCTGAAGAAAATGCCGCATTATGCACCTAGGAGGCCCTGCCCGACACGTGCAAGCTGCTGAAGGAGCTGGTGAGTGACATCCTTGGGGTCCGCTGAGTGCTTTGCAAGAGGAATTTCTTGCTGCAGATGCACCGAGTCAATGGGATAGTCAGCCCCTATGAAGACTGGAGTGTCCAGGAGAACAGCATCACCTACTACACTTAATAATGTGCTTGAAGTTTTGGTCATCCCTGAAGTGGTCAGGCAGTTGGACTAGATGAATGTTGTAGGCCCCTTCCAAGTGAAAATATTCTAGTCTAGTCTAGGCTGCTCTAAACACTCACAGGCTGCCCAGGGAAGTTATGGAGTCTCCAGCCTTTGAAAGTCCTCTGGATGCAGTCCTGGGCAGCCTGCTCTAGGTGGATGTGCTTGAGCAGGGGGAAGTTTTGTCTCCGCCCAAGGGCTCGTAATCCTCCTTTGCAAGAGAACCTGGGAATCAGACCACCTGGCACAGAAAACTTGTCACCTCTCTGCCCAAATGAGGGACCTCCACGTCCACTCCCCATTTTCATTTCAGTCACAGTTTTGGGGGGGTGTCTGCCCGCTTTGTCAAGAGATCCCCTGGGAGCTAGCTCCTGAAGGTCAGGATTGTACTTGGTGTGATGCCCAGGACCCGCTGAGCAGGGTGGTGGGGAGGAAGGCTGGGGCTTGCCGGGTGGCTGATGCTGCTCTGGTAGCTATGACAGCACAGAGGACATGTCACAATGGGAGCCGTCCACAGGGACATGTGCAGGCAGCCCCACTGCTGTTTGACTTGGGCGATCGGTGAGTGCAGCACACGGGGGAAGGCTGGGCTGGATGGGGGACAGGGCAGATGGCCAGGGGGTTTCTAACCCCAAGCGAGAGCTGAGCCCCTCAGGGCAGGGCACGGTGCTGCCCCCGGGGCTGGGGGCAGAGGTGCTCGGGGCTCCCAGTGGTGGCAGGTGCCCAGAGAGGCTTTGGGGGTGGGCCGGGTGCCCGTGGCTCCATGGGACGCCATTCGGTAGCAGGGATGGGGCCTTGGGAGACTCTGCTCGCGTGTCCCTTGCCCTTGGACGGGGCACAGCCCAGCCAGGGGCTGGCCATCAGGGCGGCTTGGGCAGGATGGGCCCCACGCTGTCTCCAGCCAGGGCCTGCGGCCCCTTCAGGCCTGTCCACACCAGGGCCCCAACGCTTTCCTGGGGCAGCCCGTGGCTCCCACCCGGCCGGTGCTCACAAGCCCTGCCCCTGCTCCCTCCCACCTCCCTCAGCCCCTCTCCTGCCGGCCCCCAGCTCCAGGCGGCTCCTGCCCCGCTCCCCCAGCCCCGAGCTGCCTCCCACCCAGCCCTGCTCAGCCCCCTTCTCTCCCATCCCCTGCAGACCATGTTGGCTGTAATTGCCGTCGTTTTGGCTGTGCTGGCCCTCCAGGATGGGCCAAAGATCTATCAGCAGATCGATGTGGCCACGGCTGAGCGGATGCGGCAGCGTGAGGAATATCTGCGTCAGGAGATGATTCGGCTGCTGCAGGAGATCGAGCAGAGCAGGAGCGCAGAGGAAGTCACGCTCCTTTCTGCGTTCCAGCAGTGGCTGTTTTCAGCCATTGAAGAGCTGGCAGTGCTCACTGCGGTCTGCTGGGGGATCTGGCAAATCAAGGTTCTCTATGACTGGTGGCATGAGCAGGACAGCTCCAGCAGCGAGGAGGAGGACGATGAAGAGGAGGAGGATGAAGAGGAAGACAATGAGGAGGAGTCTGATGATGAGGAGGATGATGAGGAGCACGACGACCTCAGTGGTGCACCCAGTGGTGTCAGGTCTTTGGCTGGGTCCATGCCATCACCAACACAGGACCTGCCTGACACATGCAAGGTGCTGCAGGAGCTGGTCAGTGACCTCCTTGGTGTCTGCCGAGTGCTTTGCAAGAAGAATTTCTTGCCGGAGATGCACCCGGCCATTGAGACGGACAGCCTCTATGAAGCCTGGAGTGTCCAGGAGAACGGCATCACCTACCGCCCTTTCGTGTTCCTGCGGCCACCCCCTGGGCACTCTTTCAGTGTGGAGCTGGACACCACGGGGCAGCTGCCAGCAAGGCCCTCCAGAGTCCATGTGGTGCTGGAGTGCATCTGCTCGAGCGGAGAGCTGCTGGGGGATAGCTTCTGCTTTCTCCACCACTCTGATGAGAAGCTGCCCAGGGATCAGAGCTCGTCCTTCCTACGCACCCTCTGTACACAATCCTACTTAGACTGGGATAAAGTCACCCGCTGGGTCCAACAGTTGGTGAGATCAGCCTGGCTGCTTTTGCCTGAGTCGCACCACTGCCAGCTAACGGTGCTGCCCTCCTCCCTCTCCTGCAAGTTCCAGCTGACAGGCCCTCCCCAGATGAACATCTGCACGGAGATCCTTTTTGCCGTGGAGTGAGGCAGCTGAGGGGCCTGCCTGAGCCTTGAGTAGGCAGAGGGCAGCTTTAGCAGCAGCACACCATGGCCAGAGAGCCGGGCTGTTGTCGAGACGCTGCTTTGCAGACCCACAGCCAGGCACACCCAGCAGGACAATTTCCACCTCAGACGTCTGCAGCTCTGCTCCCATATCCTGCTGGTCGCAGGCTTGTCCACCCATGCCTGTGACCCTGAGGACCTACTTTCCTCTCCCACTGCTGGGGCCCAGGCGACACTTTTGGACACCAGGACAGAGAATCTGCTCATCCCAGAGACCACCTTGGGAATCTGTGCCGCAGATCTGAGCAAAGCAGGCACGGAGATGACACCGCTCAAGAGGAGCTCAGCTTAACCACAGCCTGGGGAATCTCTGCTGGTCCAGCTGAAGGTGCCATTGCAACCGAGGCTCCTGTTACCACCTGTAACAGGACGGGACCACCCATCGCGTTGGAAAGAGTTCATCTCCTCTGGGACCTTTACGCGATTGCAGCCTGCTCAGATGCAGAAGCAGTGGGGCGGCATTTTGAGGTAAGTACGTAGTACCAAACAGAGTGCTTCCCTTCACCCCCTTTTCCTTTCTTTTCCATTGTTCTGCTCTGCTTCCATTTTCAAAGGAATATGTCTCGGTGCATGGATGCCGGCTGGCAGGGAACGAGGGCAAGGGAGCCAGACCTTTCTCAGTCGTGACCACTGACGGGACAAGAACCAATGGGCTGAAAGGAAAAAACCATGAAATTCGATCTGAACACGAGAGAGCCCGTCCTGACTCTGAGGGTGCTGAGGCTTGGTGGACTGAGTCCCACCCCTTCTGATGATACCAAACACGGAGGTGCTGTTGACTCTCTTGAGGAACAAGGTGCCTTGCAGAGGGTTCTAGATAGACTGGAGCATTGGGCAATGATTGATGGGACGCTATGCAACAGGTTGAAGTGCTGGATTCTATACATGTGAGGCTGCTCTAACCCTGAGCGAGAGCTGAGCCCCTCAGGGCAGGGCACGGTGCCGCCCTCGGGGCTGGGGGCAGAGGTGCGGATTTGGGCTCTGGAAGCTCTCCTTGCTGCGCGGGTGAGAGGCTTTGGCACAAGCCAATGCAGAGCATGAGCTTGAGAGCTGGAGGCACAGCTCGGGGACACACAGGAGGGAGGTGTGTCCTGCAGCCCCAGGCACGTCCCCTCCTGCACCCAGTCGTCACCACTTAGAAACTCATTGTAGGCCCCTTCCAATTTAAATATTCTATTTTAATTTCCGCTTATCGTATCCTATCCTATCCTATCCTATCCTATCCTATCCTATCCTATCCTATCCTATCCTATCCTATCCTGTTTTTCTATGCATAGTTAATTCCAGGAGGCAAACAAAAGCACAGCAGCAGTTAAGAGTTTTTTAGCCACACAATGTATTTGGTTAGAAACAAGTGATATTCTGGAGGTCAGATATGCCATGATGCATGTAAATTTTACTCTCAGCTTACATCCAGATGCTTTGCGCTCCTCAAGTTCTTCCGTTTGTCCCCATTCCCTTAAATTTTTGTATGTCTAATCTAACAAGATAGGGAAAAGATTCAATAGGACAATGCAAATCCTATCCTGTATGCATAATCCAGCATCTGTTTTGAAACAATTCCTCTCCAGTAATATATTTTGAATACCATGTTCATTTTATGAACATATTTCTTCACAGTTTTGTTATTCATTCAGCTAATATCACACCAGTGAAAATAAGGTCCAGATGCTGAGCTGGAATAAAATTTACACCAGCTGAAGGTCTACCCAGAGTTAAAAAAACCTCCTGTGGTGAAACACAGATGAAAGTGTCAAGCCACAAAATGTTATTTCATATAGCTCTGAAACGATGCAGAAAAATAAAGATCTGTATGAGTTAAATGGAGAATTATAAATAAACTTTCATTTATTCAAGACATCACGAACCATTTTTCATCTCTTGACAAATCTGAGATGATTCTTTAGTCTCTAACGAAACCATAATGGTTTGAGGTTTTGTAACAAAAGTTTTGCCTTGTTTTCTTTGTAGATAATGGCCTGAGATTAACTTCACTGATTCTTATCCAATACCTTACACTTAGAGTTTATTCTGCATGCAGAAACAGATTATACATATATATATATATATGGCATATAAATACATGACAAATACTGCTTATTCACACTGCACTTCTAAGATCAGATGCACCCAAACTATGAAAAGGTTTTCAAATGAAATGGCTTAATCACTTCCATATTCTGCAGTTCTATTTTTGGCAATAATACTAGCCTCTGGTTTGCACATGTATTTATTTAATGACAGTCTCTGTTCCTTAAATTGCCAATTGTATTGCTGATTTTCTTTTCATGGTGATAACCCAGTTCTTTCAGACTCTTTGTATTAGCTTGTCGTCAGGGTTGTTGTTTTCTGTGTTAGGGGGGATGTCTTCCTGTTTTCCAGTAGGTCGCATTCATCAAGCTGGAAAGCAGGCAGTTATTATAGAGATTTTAAATTTTTACAATTAAGCCCCACTCCTGTGAAGACTTATCCATGTTCCTTACTTTAAACACGTGATCTGTCCCACTGAGCCCAGAGGATTAGCATTAAGCACATGTGTAAATCTTATCAGTTTCAGACCTAAATAGCATTTTTTTATATATATTTCTGAACCTAAAGGAATTGATCTAGTGATAATTAGACACTAAGCAATTAGTTTCAAAGTGCACTGTTGATTACAGGAGGGTTCTTCCTGGGGCAAAGTTCTGAGTTGGGACTTAAAAAATCTGGGTCAAGACCTGGCTCTTCCACAACCTCATGAAGTAGCTTTGAATAAATCACTGAGGTTCAGATACCCAAAGTCCTTCATTTTCCTGATTCCCTGGTTTGAAATTTCTCAGATTTAGGTGCCTCAATGTTCTTGTATATGCAGACAAAAAAATTTTGCAGTTGATTGCAGTAAGGCAGAGTGCTACTCCCATAAAGAATGAAGTTGTAAATGCCTCCATCTGTCCATGGTGTTAGTGTGCATGTACCCATGCCTCAGTTCCTTATGTGTTTAAAAGAAACAAAGCTGGATCCATGCAGATCTTGAGTCTTCCAGAGTAGGGCTCACTGCTTTTACATTTAAAGTTGTTTGCAGACATGGTCTTTTTACTGGTGGCACTGATTACAGTGTAGTCTAGCCACTAGGTGCTCTGGTCATGCCCATTAATAATAAAAATATAGGTGAATAATGGTGAAGTCAGTATTTAGCTACTCTTTAAACATTCGCTTGTAAGTATGCAGAAGCTGTGCTTTATATCTGTCTACATTCACATATATTCAGCAGTACTGGGCTAATTATATCATTTGTATTCCAGAGAATTATGGGAGGCTACAGCAAAGTTTTCTGTGTTCTCCTCACATACCTCTTCAGCCGAACATGAGTCAGAGCCTCACTGCCTATTACAATATTATTAGCATAAGTTGTTTTAGTAAAGTAGTAAATAATTCATAAGGAAATATGCAAAATCAAATATGTTTGCCTTTTCCCGCACTTTCATTGGATTTGAAGAGAATCGTTCATTTTCTTCAAATATTTGGTTTAAAAATGTGGTAACAGTACCTTGTTTTCCACTCCGTCTGGTCTATATGTTTTTTCTTTTCTGAGTAAAACATTTGAAAACTTGGTGCCATAGTGAAAGCAAGGAAAGCATGCAGAAAACTGAGGTTCTTAAAAGACAGGAGGGCACACAAGATAGAGTGGATCGCAGCTTGCAAGTACTTGGGGCCAGGTCTGCAAGGTGTTTAAACAGCTAATTTCCACTGAAGTGTCATCATATGCCTGCATGCTGGTTTAAATACAGTGCTGTGACATCTATGCTGCTGTTGCACAAAGCGATGAAAGTCAGGGAGAAAATCCTCATTGTAGTGGGCACTATAGAAATTAAAGGGAGACATGTTCACCAGAGTGTTTTCAGTTGCATCCTGTTTCTTTTAATCTAATTTCAGTTGGTACCTAATATTCCATGCAGGTGCACCACTATGGAATAAACCCAGAAATGTAAATTTAGAAGAGTTCTGGATCCTCTAGTGGAAGAATAGCCTCTCTTTTTTTATAGAGTTTCAAAAGGTTATAGTATTTCCAAAGTGTAGGGGTGCCTTCAGACTGCTGAGTTTGACAACTTGACATATGCCCAGATCGCCGGCAAGCCCCACACAGCATGTCATCATCCTTCTGGGAAGGAAAAAGCAAGTGGCACAAGCAAACCTTAAGCAAGCACAGTGTGAGCAGATGGTGTTAATTCCAAAGTCAACTCATGCACTTAAATTCGGTCCATCTCAGGAGGGACAAACACACAAGATAGGTGTGTGAGTTTGAACCGTCTTTTCCTAGAGCTGGTTCATCCAAACAAGGATAAGCCTTTCAGTTTTCTTTTGAAATGCCAAGTTCAACTAAATCAGGGTTAAAGCCTGCCACAACTGAATTCAGGTCAAAGCAAGAAGACAAATTTGTTCTGCCAATGAGACAGCCAGTTTCAGATTGACTTTTACATGCCAAATCCTCACAGACAACAGAAACATCAAGAATTTGGGAGGACAAGGAAAAATAAGGTTAGCATTTTAAAAGACTCGTGTTCATATTCCACCTGAGAGGAGACCAAACTTCTAAATGTTACTAAAGCAAAAATAGGTCATGGGAGAGCATTTCTTAACCAAAGGGAATATTTCTATAATTTGGGGGCTTTAGAAGTTGCCAAGGAGGCCAGTAGTCAACAGACGACTCATCCCCTCTGATTTTAGCAGTTGAGAAGGTAAGCCCAACCTAGGCTGGGTGTCCAAGCTCCCATGATGATGAACAGAGGAAAGGAAGTGTCCCCAGAGGCAATCGACCCCATCTGAGACGTGACTTTGGCTGAACCCACTCCTCCTCATAAAGTTTTTGTCTCGTTCTGCTGACTCTAGAAGGGAATCAGTGTACTGTCTTGCTCGAGGATTTAGTTTTTACATAGCTAAAAATAAGATCAAGTACGTTTTACACTCAATGGAAACCTTATATCTTAATTAATAAATCAGGATTTTTAAAATACAATTTCCCTTTTGCTTTATTCTCAGTCGAAGCCTCCTGTGTGTCTGAGCTGAACTTCACGTCTTGAAATCTTTGACAGCTTCTCTTCCATTGTAAGTTTGTACAGCACCAAGCACACTGCTATCAGACAAATAAAAAGAATAATAAAACTCAATCATGCTTGTATATATAGAAGGCCAATCAATGTAAACATAGGGTTTCTCTCAACAGGAGAAAAGCGGAAGCCAGATGGCACGAAATCATTGATAGCTGTTTCATAAACTTTTCCTGCAATCAAATCTAATTGAAATAACACTAGATTGTAGGCTTTAGCAGGTGGGCAGCACACACAGCTGTTTCTGCTAGATGATTTCCAAAGAATACATACATAAAACATTTCACAGAGACTGACATACGGGAAAAAAGGTTAGCCCAGATGGAATGCTCTCTTTCAGCCTTTATTTCACTGACAGATTTCTGAAGCCTATCTCTTTAAAAATATGAGCTGAAATGCTTTTCTGGTATTGTTGAACGAATTACAACCACATACAATGTGGTTGGGAGCTATGGCCTGGTGATGCAGTGTCTTGAGCGCCAATTCATATTCCAAGGCAAGGCAGATCAGAGAGGGACCTCCTAGTGTCCAGTTTATAGCTTTGCAGTGAGGTAGCATAAATGTAACTGAATCACCTCTGAGAGATATTTCTGTTCCATAGTAATTCCCCAAGGAAAGATTCCACCAGTTCCCTCAGTAGTTTATTCCAGGCTTTTCCTGCACTAATAGCTAGATATTTTCATAATTTTTAATGCAATTAAGCTAATGGCCACACATGGTCAAGGAGAGGAAACAGTTTATGTCTTTTTCCATTTTAATATTCTACATATTGAAGGATTTTTTATGTCCTTTCTCCTCCTGCTGTCCTTTTTGGCAGACAGATATCCCATGGCAAAATTCCTGAAGGCTCACCAATGACCTGCAAGAACCAGGTGGGTCTTCCCAGAGAGGTCCAGCATCCGAGGCGAGCTTGGCAGGGTTTCCTGTGGCTGACCACAAAGCTAATTCAACAGTTTTGCCTGGATTTTACTTTGAACTTTTGTTTGCATTGGAAAATAAGACTCCAAAGAAAACGCGGAGAAAGGAAGGAGAAACGGGAAAGACCAACTTATGTGGATCAAATGAGAGCCTATAGGAAAGATGGTGAACTGAAACACATTGTGTAGGTCCACTACCTGGTGCCTTCTGGCTAGATGACACAGTGAAGCTCCTACTCTTCATGATCCTTATACAAATATACTACATAAGATTGACATGGTCTTTCCTATTACTGTTTGTATCAGAATCTGTGCTTTTAACACTTCAGTCTAAAGGATCAGAAGCTGCAATTTTCTCAGAAAGAGCAATCCAGAAGTGATGGCATGAGTGAACTCTGGCTTCTCTCCAGACAATATAAATCTTTCACCTTTTACTAAAGATTTCCACGTAGAGGAGCAATTTATTTATAACAACCTCCCAGTACTTAAAGGGGCCTACAGGAAAGATGGGGAGGGACTCTTTATTAGGGAGTGTAGTGATAGGACAAGAGTTAACAGCTTTAAACTGAAAGAGGGGAATTTAGATCAGATATAAGGAAGAAACTCTTTACTGTGAGAGTGATGAGACCCTGGAACAGGTTGCCCAGCGAGATTGTGGATATCTCATCCCGGCAGTGTTCAAGGCCAGGCTGGATGGGGCTTTGAGCAGCCTGGTCTAGTAGGAGATGTCCCTGCCCAGGGCAGGGGGATTGGAACTAGATGATCTTTAAGGTCCCTTCCAACCCGAACCACTCTATGATTCTATGTACAGTAGAATTACATGCAAACTATGCTATTTAATAATGATGATCTCTTGGACTACAGGAGTCTTTGTGGATACTCCTTTGAAAATGTTAGTTCTGTGGTTAATGGCATCCAGCCTCCCTCCACCTCCCCCAGTATATTATAAATATAATATATCCTAATAGCATATCAGTGAGGCCAGGAGTAGAGCAGGGGAGACAAAATATCATTGTATCATTGTATCGCTACACAAAATCCTGTTTTTAAATCCTAGATGTGACTGTGGCTACCCCAGTTCAGAAAGAAAAAGGTACAATGAAGGTCAGCAAGGAAGATCAGAGGTATGAAATGGGTTCTGTCCAAAGAGATATTAAACAGAATAGCACTTTTCAGCACAGAAAAAAAAGAGTTTGTGGTTTATGAAATGATGAACGGCAAGGAGGAAGGAAGGGAATGATGGCTATTATATCTCATAAGACGAGAACATGGAGGTACCAAATGAAACTATCAGACTGCAGGCTTTACATGAAAAGTACTTCTTCACATAATCCATAACCTGAAATGCCATTGCCACAGGATGCTTTGGAAGACAAAATTATAAATGGGTTCAAGAAACTCACGGAGTAAATATCTGCTGTGAGCTGATAAACACAACGGTGTGGGTCAGGAAGTCCTGACCCTCATAGGCGTCCCAGGGAGGTGCCACCCTGGGCTTACCCTGCTCTCGGGCTCCGTAGGGTTGTTTTGCAACCACTGCCAGAGACTGGGCGTGTTGCCACACAGCCCCTTGCTCCTCCTCGTGCGGTTGCAGATACAGCCTTTCTATTACTTCAGAAACCAGGTACAGTTCTCAAATGAAAACCCACTCTCCTCAGAGCAGGAAGAAAGTGGCACTAGCCCCAAGTAGTGGGAGCAACTGTTTGGAAAAGGCAGTGAGAATCAGCCCTGGGGTGATATGACTCTGCAAGAAATAAATGAGTGTGAAGCAAATGCTTTCAAAAGCACCCATCTCAGCTCTGTGACAGAGAAAACAGGAACGCTCAGAAAGAATCAGTGACAAAAGATCCAAAAGAGGCAGTTGATTCCCTGTAGGGGAGAAAACAAAGTGTTTACAAAGATGCAGAACAGTAAATCATCAAAGTGTTCTTTTGAAAATATTTCAAATGTGATGTTCACTCCTACGTTTATATGGAAGGCACAATAGAGAGAGACAAAAAAGATACAGCCCTTGCATTTAAGGGCATTTGGACTAAAGCAGGTGTAGCATTTCAAGTAAGAACAATAGCAAAACAACAAAGAGGAAAAGAGGAAGGACTGCAGGAGCAGTGGTGGCACAAGGATTATATGTAAATTTAAATGATTGTTTTGGATTACTGGGAAAAGTCTTGATCATCTTATTTATTCACTTGTTCTCTGTCTCTTTACTTGCCTTAAATTGAAATAGTTCTTTCAGGCTGCTGAAGGGATCTATTTTGAGTGTGGTCTCATGAAGGTTGATTATGGGAAAGGTTTTGTGGGAGGCAAAGGGGTGAAGGCAAAATGAGAGATGGAGATAAAGAACAATACATGCAGAAACAGGGGGGACCTAGTGCAGATCCTAGTCTTATATACAGCTTTTCAAGCATAGATTTTGAAGTGTTTTAAATTGAAGTCTGAATCATTTTTTTCATATTATAACAGGACGAATGTTATGCTCAAGGTCATTCAGCAGAAAAACATGCACTGTTGCCAGGCAGAGGATTCACAGCCCCTGAATGCTAGTGCCATGCTGCCCATGAGCCTCACTGCCCCGCTGTCAGCTTGGACTGTCACCTGCAACATGGAGGTGGCGTATTAGAAACTAATTTATCACCTGCTCTGTCTATAAATGATATGCTGAAATACCGTATCAGCCCATTTGTAGGGAGAACTGACCTTGGTGGGAACATGCCAACCGCATCCTGGGCTGCATCACAAGAAGGATGGCCAGCAGGTGAAGGGACGTGATTCTGCCCCTCTACTCCTCTCTGGTGAGACCCCATGTGGAGTATTGTGTTCAGTTCTGGGGCCCTCAGCACAAGAAAGACACGTACCTGTTGGAGGGAGTCCAGAGGAGGGCCACAAAGATGATCAGAGGGATGGAGCTGAAAGAGTTGGGGTTGTTCAGCCTGGAGAAGGTTCAGGGACACCTTATAGTATTCTTCCAGTACTTAAAGGGGACCCACAAGAAAGCTGCAGAGTGAGTTTTTAAAAGGGCATAGTGATAGGACAAGGGGTAATGGTTTTAAAGTGAAAGAGGGTAGATTTATATCCCCAATGTCCAGAGATTTATCAGCATGCTTGGATATAAGGGAGAGCAGAAAGTGCCATGCTCACGAATCATCTGAAAAGTGCTCTCTCAATGTTGTAGACATGCCAGCATGTTGATAACACATGACCTGTTTTTGGCATTTGAAATGCACAAATTCCGCTGACTCCCAAACCATACAAAACAGCTCTTGACTATGGTTCATAGAATCATACGATATCTCAAGTTGCAAGGGACCTACAACTGTTGTTTGAATTATTCCAAGTGTTAGTGTACTAATTATATGTTAGTTTGTATAATGAGCAGAGAAACAGTTTAAATGCACACAGTACACATGTATTTGGTTTGGGTGGCAAGGTTTTGGTACCAGGGAGGCTACAGGGGGGAGTTTCTGTGAGAAGTTGCTAGAAGCTTCCTCCATGTCCGATAGAGCCAAGGCTGAGCCCATCAGCGACAGTGGTGGTGCTTCTGGGATAACGTATTTAAGAAGGGAAAAAAACAAACCAAACCCACACCCGCACAATTGCAGCCAGAAGAGAGGAGGGAGAATATGTGAGACCAACTCTGTAGACACCGAGGTCAATGAATAAGGAGGAGGAGGAGGTGCTCCAGGCACCAGAGTAGAGATTCCCCTGCAGCCCATGGTGAAGACCATGGTGAGGCAGGCTGTCCCCCTGCAGCCCATGGAGGTTAACGATGGAGAAGATATTCACCTGCAGCCTATGGAGGACCCCACACTGGAGCAGGTGGATACCTAAAGGAGGCTGTGACCCCGTGGGAGGCCCACACTGGAGTAGGCTCCTGGCAGGACCTGTGGCCCTGTGGAGAGAGGAGCCCACGCTGGAACAGGTTTGCTGGCCGGACTTGTGACCCCATGGGGGACCCACACTGGAGCAGTCTGTTCTGAAGGACTGCACCCTGTGGAAGGGATCCACACTGGAGCAGTTCGTGAAGAAGTACAGCCTGTGGGAACGACTCACGTTGGAGAAGTTGGTGGAGAGCTGTCTCCCGTGGGAGGGACCCCATGCTGAAGTAGTGGAAGAGTGTGAGGAGTCCTCCCCCTGAGGAGGAAGGAGCAGCAGAGAAAATGTGTGATGAACTGACCACAACCTCTATTCCCCATACCCCTGAGCGGCGCGGGGGGAGGAGATAGAGAAAATAGGGAGTGAAGTTGAGCCCAGGAAGAAGGGAGGGGTAGGGGGAACGTGTTTTAGGCTTTAGTTTTTATTTCTCATTACCCTACTCTGATTTGATTGGCAGTAAGTTAAATTAATTTCCCCAAGTTGAGTCTGTTTTGCCCATGACAGTAATTGGTGAATGATCTCTGCCTTTATGTCAACCCAAGAGCCTTTCTCTCCCCCGTCCAGCTGAGGAAGGGAGTGATAGAGCAGCTTTGATGGGCACCTGGTGTCCCTCCTGGGTCAACCCACCACAACACAGTAGCATTCCTTTTTAAAAAAAATACAATTCTTTATCACAGGTGAAGTTCAAGAAATCTTTTGAATTAGTGATAAAAAATCAGTGATGACAATACTTAATTGTCATCACAAACAGAGATGTTATTTGTTTAAACAACCAGCTAATATTACTGGTCTCTTATTTGTCCTTCCTTCCAACTAACACAATTATATTATATCTCAAAATGTAACATCTTCAAAGAAGAAATTATGGTCTTATGTGGCTGGACCATGCACGTTTTACCTTAACTCATTGCCATACTACAACGGAATTTCTGCTTGCCTGGTTCATTGCAAATCCCACTCACCAGCTGCGCTGCAGGTGCAGTCACATATGCATCTGCAATTGCTGTCTCCCAGCACTGTCTGGCCTTCCACACCTTAGAAGATGATGTTCCTGTTTGTTTTTTTTAGAATGAAATCTTGCCTATATTACTTCTACCAACTCAAAGTTAGCCCAGTTTCATTCGCATGAATAGATCTGCAACTAGTGGCAAGCATTACTTATATAAAAAATTGTTTTAATGATATAAAGGTCACAGTAACAAATGTAATGTTTACCTCTTTTTTTACTGCTGATGCAGTTTAGAGGGGATCTTTCTATAAATGTGAAATTTTAACAACTTGAAAGATTTTGGATTACATTTGCTTTGATGTCTTAAACTAGTGGTAGGATTTTGCTGAGCTAATTATCACTTGAAATTGTTTTGAGCAACTGTATATCATCATCATCATCATCATCATGACTCACTGCAAATCAGAAAACAAGTGGCTGCAGCACCACACTGCAGACATGAAATGCACAAACTGTAGTACACCTATTGTGTGGAGCAACAATCATTTTCCCTCTTTGTGTTTATCGAAAGGTAACTCTAATGTGTTGGCTAATGAATTCTACCCCAGCTGTGCCTGATCTTATAATTACATGGTTCAGGCTCCACATCAGCTAATCAAACAGTTTCTTCAGTTCAATTTTGCAATGATTCAGACCCTAACTCACTGAATTATTTGCCTAAAATCAGGTTTATTCAGTGGCCAGTGGAACCATCTTCACTTGCTTAAATGTATGGCTGAATATGTACAAGATCATTCACATTTTAGGCATATTCTGGCACTAGTTTGATGAATAAAGATCATACTGTGGAAACCAATTGCCATATTTGGAATTAATGGATTGATTTCTGCTAGAAATTATTATTTAACATACAGTGTAAGTAGCACAAGACCGTATTTCAGCACATGCAATTTATAATCTAAAAGGAAAGAAATCCAATGAATCAACTCCCTAGAGCTAATATTCAGTAACCTCTCCTGTATATACATATTTCCAGTCAATAAACATTTTTTTTCTCTAAAATCTACAGATTATCATATCCTTCTAGTTTCTTGTTTTAATGTTTTGTTTCCAGCAAAAGCTCTCTCTCTGCAAGAAAACACAGGAATAATGTGTATCCGTGCATCAGCCGTTTAGCTGTTAACAAACAGAGATAATGGCCATTGGGAATGTAAAAGCTAGACTACTTGGCTGCTCTGACAAATGAAATCCAGGAGTAATGAGTCAGACTAGATGCGATCCTTTATAAAGAAACATTGGCAAACTCTCAGATTTTAAAATAACTTTGCTGAGATCAAGTGGAGCTGTCTTCAGCCATGATGAAAAAGCTAAAAATGAGTATCTGACCGTGCAGACAATTCCAGCAGCCTGGCAGCATTCATTTGCAAAGCAGCCTAGCCTGATAAGATGCTCGTACCGACACTAATGCGAACTGGACGGTGCGGATACATATTGCATCATCGCTGCATACATGGCACCTTCATTCATACGCTGCGGTTATCAGCTTAGAGAGATGATAACGTGCATGCCTGTGAGCCAGCCTCTGCGCTGGGTGTTGTTTTGCTCTGCATTGCTAGGCAGACTGCAGAGTTCTCGCTTCCCTGAGCAAGGAAGGGCAAGCACATCTTCCCCTGTGATTTTAGCTGTATCTGGACCATCTGAGCAGCCAAAGGGAAGGATTGCAAGTATGTCACCCACCACTGGTGGCTGAAGGTGGATACTCTTCAGAAAAAGCAAAATAACACAGGTCCTGAGCTGGATTTACAAGATCTATTGCTATGGATAGTAACTCAAAAATCACCTATGTGGTTTGGCTTTTTGTGGTAATGTGCTGTTTTCATCCCTTAGTCAGAAGTAAAAGGCAAGATTTTCATTGAGTTTTGCATGTTTCCTCCATCTGAATGTGAACCAAACCCAGTCACTGCTCTGCAGTTTTTGAGAACAAAATTTTATCTGGTGCTATTGCTGAAGGAAATGCTATTTTTCGTTTCTCTGCACCTCATGACATCCGACATCCTACCTCCAAGTTGTTTGTGATTCAGGTACAACTAAAAAAATTATTAGAATAATATAGTATTTCTCATCTGTCTGCAAAAATAGTGCATGCAAAAGTTCACTGTCAGAGAAAGACCTGCTTAACTTTCTGGTTCAGCAAGAAAATCTGAAAGAAACAAAGTTCACGGCTACAGGAAAAGAAGTCTACCTGTCATACCATATATCTTTTAGGCTTTGAGGAACCACACATTAATCAGTAAAAACCAGGCAGTGAGCAGAAACAAACAAGGTGAAAAATCCCAGACACATTCCAGTTTTGTCACAGTGGATTTCTTACAGAGATCTCTTCAGGCAGACTTTCTTTTGGCTCCTAAATAAATGATCCTTGCTAGATGAAATCAAAGTGTGCACTTCAGCGCTCTGCTTCACCGGTGTACAATGCAAACCCTAACACCGCTGACAGAAATAATTTTATTAAGCAGCAGAGAATTTTTTAAATGCTTAAATTAGAATTGCAGCTGTTCATATTTTTTCAGTATTATATGAATTTATTTTTTTTTTGTACCAGTAAAGAAATTCTAGGCATACAATAGTTCTGGGCAGTGTTCTGTAAAATATTGGTATTTTACAGATACGTCACACTACAGAAATGGATTTGGGAAACACAGAAACAAATGATGTATAAAATGCAAAGCAGAAATGTCACTGATCACGGATATAACTCTTCTATTCAAGAGCAAGCAAAAATTTAGTTTTACTGTTAGGCAAGTTTGCAATACTTCCATTTTATCTAGGCTACTCGTGCTTTCTCAGCAGAAAATTCACACTAAATAACATTAAGCAGAGAAGAAGAGACTACACAATAGTGGATTCTCCGTGTGAAGGTTTTGTCATTGGGAGGCTGGGTTGCGATGCTGAGTTATTCATTAGTTGGTGTATGGCAGATATTTCAGAGGGAAGCAAAAGTAGTATTCTTAAAACTTTCTTGCATTATTTCTTTGTATGATTTTTTTCTAGATTCCTTCTTTATTATGAGATCAAGTGGATTGACTACAGGGGAAGAAAGACTTCATAACCAATGCTTTAACCTCGAGATGTTGTTTGTGAAGGATGTGATTCAACCCTGCTGAAATCAATAGGAGCCTCGCCTTTGATTCCATAGATTTTCAGATTTCATCCTAATTTATAATAAATGTTTTAAAAATGCAATCATTTAGGACATTACACAACTAGAAAGAGTTCTCTGCATGCTTTCGTAAAGCCAGGAATGACCCCTCTGGATGAGTATAAAGATTTTAGTATGATTGCCATCTATCAGAGCAAGCATCTTAATGGCAGATAAGGAATGAATATCTCCTATCTCTCTACTTGAGGTGCTACCTGTTGCCCTCAGAAGAAGGGAGAGAGGATATATTTCCATAACGAGTGTTCTTTTCTCTGTAGGGTCCTTGCTGGGTACAGATACCATTTGGTAACTGTTTGAACTTGCCTAGCTGGTTGGAACGAGAGAAATGTCCTTGGGGAAACCGATAAGCAGACTGATGGCAGAGTGAAGGTGAAATGGCCAAAAGTGCAAATTTATAAAAGTACATGCAGTTTTTCACATGGCTTTATAATTTATCAGGAAAAAAATGGATAGCACCATCATGTGATATGTCAGGCACATGTCAGATGAGACAGTTCTTTTGTTTTGGTTGACAGTTTGGTAGAAATGGTGATAGAGCGTTGTATCTTAATTACAGAAAAATTAAAAGTCAAGTGTAGGGCTATCTCAGCTAATGGAATACACACATGGTCAAATATGAAGATAAACTTGGAATTTCAGGAAATAAGAACAGAAAATAGGGTGGGACTCTATCAGGGAATGAAGTGATAGGACACGGGGTAATGGTTTTTAACTTAAAGAGGGGAGATTTCGATTGGATGTTAGGAAGAGATTCTTTACTCCGAGGATGGTGAGGCACTGGAACAGGTTGCCCCAGAGAAGTTGTGGATGCCCCTGGAAGTGTTCAAGGCCAGGTTGGATGGGGCTTTGAGCAGCCTGGTCTAGTGGGAGGTGTCCCTGCCCAAGGCAGAGGGATTAGAACTAGATGATCTTTAAGGTCTCTTACAACCCAAACCATTCTATGATTCTACGAAAATGACTGAAGTTCCCTCCAGTCATTCCTCTACTCTGAGATGGGATGAGTTATTCTTATGTCATTCCTGATAGACATTTACTCACACTGTTCTCAAAAATTTCTCAGGTGGGGTTTCCACTACTGTGCCGGAGACTGCTCTAGTACTTCATTATCCTTCTTGCTGGACAGATTTTCCTGTGTCCAACCTGTATTTACCTCACCATAATTTAAGAGCATTTGTTCTTATCCAACAGGCAGACAAAGGGAAGAGCCACTTAATGAGTAAGCACACATGTATTTGTTTGTCTTTTTTGCAGCCAAAGGTGTTTTTTTGGTGTCTCCTTTTAAACCCGAGTTCCTTTCTGCAGCTCTGCTTTTGTTTGGTTTACTATTCCTGCAGAAAGGCAGAGCTTTGCATTTTTTAGCATATTGAATTAGATTTTATTTTTCCAGACTATTTCTCCAATTTATCAACACTGTTGTAATTCTAATCCTGTTTTGCCATACATATATTGCCCACAGGTGCTCTCTGTGAACTTAATATATGTGTCCTCCATCCTGTCTTGAAAATCAACAAAGGAAGCATTGCATAGAGTTCGGGATAATTCCTGTAAACACCCACTCAATCCAGCCCTCTAATTTAATCAAGAATTAGTGACACCTACTCTTTTAGTACACTTCTCTCCAATGAGTAATGCACTCACTTAATAATTCTTGTCATCTAGTCCACGCTTCCTAAGCTTGTGCATGAGAGTCCAGAAGTGTACTGAAGCCAAGATATATGACATTTACCAATCTTCTTCCTATCCACAAGGCCTGTTATCTTGTCATTTTACGATCATTCCTTTAATTATAAAATTTCATGCTTCACAGCAGAAAATGTATGTAACTAAATTCAGCTCTGAGATAGCCTGTAGAATGGCAATCCAGGAGAAAGAGGTAGCATAGCAAGGGTCTCCGTTATCTAAGTCCATTGTGCACTCCACTGTAAGCATACATTCAGGATAATTTCAGGCACTGACTTATATTGTCTTTCCTTATCAACAAATACACTTTTTGCTTCCCAAACCAGAAGATGTGCCTTCTTAGTACCTCTTGGGATGGAAAACTCTTAGAATATCACACAATAGTCTGGAAGATTCCTAGAAGACCATCACTTAAGTAAAGTGATGAACCAACTTCTAGTTTCA
Organism: Rissa tridactyla; assembly: GCF_028500815.1. Classification (NCBI taxonomy): domain Eukaryota; kingdom Metazoa; phylum Chordata; class Aves; order Charadriiformes; family Laridae; genus Rissa; species Rissa tridactyla. Next base: position 25,609,947 of record NC_071470.1, on the reverse strand, counting down.
ATACAATGCACTCCTGGTACAGTTTAGCTTTATAAAAGTGGTGCTAGGTGCCCAAAGCATGGGTATGAAGGATTCCCTGGAAAATACTCTCTTTATGATGCTTGCCTCACAGTTCAGCGTCCACAACAGTCAAAGTTCCTGGAATGTTAGGCTCAGGACCATAAGGGATGTGAAATGTTCTTGCTTATCACCAACATGTTGAGACTTCATATAGACAGGCAAGCTAAGAGAGCGTACATTTTGTTGAACCGTATCAAGCAAAAATCAATAGCTGGTTGCAAGCTTCGGAAGGGAAACTGTAGTGGCAAGAAAAGAATGGTGCTTTACCATTGTGCACTTCACTCGCATGGGTGAATGTCCAAATGGCTAAAACATTACTTCGATTTGGGAGTTCCATCCAAAGTTTCTCTGGGCCTCTTGAAAAACGAACAGAAATTCTAATGCGGAGATCTTTTGTTGAATTTTTTTGGACAAGCATTTTTCCAGCTTGGTAAAAACAACAGAAAGAACATTAGTACTTTTGATACTCATTTTAATATCTGGAGGTGGTGAAACCAAAAATACTGTTTAAGCCATTTCAGAATCCAAATTTGCAAAGGTTAAACAGGAGACTGTGCATCTCATTGTGATGTCATGAAGTGCCACTGTCCCAAAATGCAAAAGTGGAACTGGGGGAACTGCATTTCTTTCCCCACAAGCAAGGGATCCATGCAAGGAAAACAAACAAATCTCTTGGGGGAGGACTGAGAGTGCAAAGAAACAGACCATGAGTTTGGGAAAGGTAAACCAGCACTCACTAATGAAAAAAGTACAGTAGGACACCTTGTCAGCAGGTGGTGTTCTCTCCAGTGGCTGCAGTGGAGAGCTCTGAGTTTTCCCTCTGTTGCCTGTCACTCGTTGGAGCAGTTATGTGATAGCACTGCTTATGTTTTTCTTTGAATCTGGATCCTTGAGGATCTTAAAAATGTCTTGGAGTATTTCAAGATACCTGCATATGCAGAAACGTGCAGGTGATGCCTTTCCTATACCCAAGCAACAACAATCTGACAAGAAGGTGAGACGTATCAGGATTTTTAGGAGGTGTCCTTAAAAGAGTGGCTGCTCTATCTCTGTCATTAACAAAGTGTCTACAGCTCCAGTGGTGGGTCAACAGGTTTTTACTGGTGCCCCTCCACAACTTCTTGGCCGCTTCAGCTTGAGCTATCATGGGTCCTCAAAACTGCATCTGTGTCACTTCATCTCTTCTCACCACCTGCAGGGACTCTGATCTACTCCTAATCTCATCAAGATCTCACCAGTGTTTCCCACTTTTCACAGAGAGACAGAAACAAAACCTGTTCAGAGGGCTATCCTCACAGCTGGATGAAACCCCCTTTCCCACTCAAGGTCTTTCCACAAACACAGGTTGCCTTGTTCCTGCTGACAAAGGTAAGCTCTTCATCTGAGATGTGTACAATATTTTTCTCTTAATTTATTATCAAGGAGGAACTATATAATGTAATTAAATCAAATTTTTGGGTCACAGAACATAAGGAAAAGAAAAAAGTGTCTCTGGACATCCTGGCGTATAACTACTCCAAGAGTGAGAAATAGAAATACAGAAATATTTTAAAGATATTTGCAGTCATCTGTAATGTTGCATCCATATAGCAAATATAAATCATCCCAGATTTCAGAAAAGCTTACTATTTTCTCTTATATCTGCTACTTGACTCCTTTCGCTTGTTCAGTACTTGTGACTAAAAATTCTTTACTCAGTCCTTTCCCAAATTATTTCCCACTCTCCAGAACTGAAAATAGTGCCACAAGTCATAAGATTTAGAGTTTGTCCATCATATTTGATCAACACATTTGTAGATGAAATGTCATTTAAACTTGTGGGGTTTTTTTTTGTTTGGTTGGTTTTTGTGTTTTCTTTTCTTTTTTCTTTTTTTTTTTTTTTTTTTTTGTTTTTAACCATGGGAAATGCCTGTTGCCCAGAGAAAGTGTCAATATTTCACAGAACAAAAAGACTGGAACTGAAGAAACTTTGATTTCAAAGAACTATTGTGTTGTCACAGACTTTCCTCATACCCCCTCTTCCCCTCTAGAAGCCAGGTAGTTTAACTAAACACAAGGTCCCCTGCGCAGCAGTTGCTGGCTTTGAAGGTACAACCCATGCTTCCACAGCTGAGGGTCCCGCCATACCCTCTGGGACACTGGAAGATGATCTCACATTAGAGCCCCATCAGTGGGGCAGAAGGGGCGAATGAAGCAAGTCAGCTACAACACAAAACCAATACCATACTGCAATGTCACAGTCAAATATTCAGGTTGTTGGTTGGGTTTTTTTACAGGCAAAGGTCTTACTTTTCCAAAGAAAATGTCAACTATGATAATAATGTAGAAAAGACCCTTCACTTTCTGATGAGACTAATGGTAATTACGACAGCTGCCCACATACCATGGAGGCCCTAAAGAAAGGAAATCATGTCCCTCCTTCTCACCCTTGAGTTATTTTAGATAAACAACCACACACCTCTACAAGTAATGATGGTGGAGTAGAAGTTACACAGGTTAAAAGTAGGTTCATATGCCACCACCAGTGCTGTTCTACCTTTTGTTGGTGGTAAAGACATCCTTGATTTCTCTTAATGTTACTCTATGAGAAAGAATATATGGAAGTCAGCAATAGGATGGTCTTTGCTGTTTATTGTACCACCAGCATAGTATCTCTGAATAGATACATTAAATATCCTCTTTTTTTTTTCCCCCAGGGTAATATAGCTGAAAACAACTTTTCATATATCAGCTGTTGACTCTTGTGGGAATATGGCAAGCACTGGTAGATTTTAGCATTCAGTGTGCTGAGCTGAGAAGTGAATTTATACCGGTGGATTTATACTGTGAAGATTCAAAGAAGTGAGACATTACTCACTCTTAGTTTGGTAATATTAGACTATTATTCAAAAAAGGGAAAAAACATATGTCTAAACTGGTGTATCATGACAAATTAGAAGGCAGGGAGTGTGTTTGGGAGTGCTTGTTATTTTTCCTTCTAGCCAGTTTCAAAGTCTTTGCACTTTGTTCTAAGAATCACAATGAAACTTTACTCTTCTCAATTCTTTCCCAAATGATTCTTCTCTGCAGAAATACAAGGTACATTTTTCAGTTTTGTTTTGGGCTGACAGGTTCCTTTTGCTCTTGACAACTGATGGCGAATAAAGCAACAACAAATCTCTAAAACAATTCTCCCACGCTTACTGTTTTACTGACCAGCCCTTGAGGAATACAGGAGAAGAATCAAGAGTACAAAGTGGTTTGGTGACATAGCAGCAACCCCGGATCCATTTGCTTCTGAGCCTGTTTTACAATGTGCTCCTTGAGGGGTTTACAACAGGCCCTGTGATACCAGGACAGAGTCTCTCCAGACCTAATATTTAATTTACACAGGGTGTCCGGTCTGCATGCACCTTGGAAAACAGAGGTATCACAGAAAGGGAGACTTTGACAACGGTGTCCCTCTGGGGGAACAAAAGGAACATGAAGAATTCCAGCTATGATCTGGAGAATCCTACCGAGAGGATATAGTGAAAAATAATTAATAAGTCCTCTTGTGCCCAGAGTTCCTCTTCATACATATTTAAAGTGTTATTTATGGCTCCGTTCTCTCTGACTGCTGTATTTATTTGCACTGGGTCTTTCAGCTGGCACTGTTTGCTGTCTTGCTTAAGGTTATATCAACAGTCTGAAAGAGAAATGCATGCCAGTAAATGTCACTACCCCTTCTTGGCAACATATTCAGGTTTCCTTAGGATCCAGTCATCCCAAAAACTTTAGTTGCTGTTACTTCAGGCAAAGTTTAGAGAGATCTGCCATTGCACTGAAAAAGGCTCTAACGTAGAACCAAATGACATTGCCAGAAATGTTGTTGAAGGCAGAAAATTAAAGATTATGCTCTGGGTTATGTCTTCCTCGTTAAAGATGAAGAACATCTGAAGTGAGGATTTTTATTTTGGGTGAAAAAGGACCATAGAATTTTCAGTTAAAAATTCAGCACGCCTTACCTTCTCAGTCTACGGCCTGTTAAGTTCTGAGTAGTGTAGTCCAAAGGGCCGATGTGTGGACTAACTTCAGATCTCCTCACAGACACCATTGGAAACATTGCTGACAAAATCTCCTGTATGAAGGGGGTGAAAGTGAAGGTGCATCCTGCATAGCAACATATCACAGAAAACTCTTCTGGCTTGTTCAGACAAAAGTAGTGCAAGACCCTATGTAGAATACAATAGGTATAAAAACCCATTCAAGCTTACTCAGGGTGCGAACAAGGATCGGCATTTGCAATCACTTTTAAAAAATCACTGATGTAGATAAATAATAATAAGTGAAATTTTAAAGAAAAGTAGAGTTAAGAAAACCATCTTTTCCTGACATCTGTTACTTCCCACATTAAAGATGTTTTTAAAGATTTGAATGGTTTTCATGGTGCATTTTACAAGAACCAAGACAAACTTTACTATGTAACCTTGGTTAAAATCCTCCGCTTCCCAGGTTACTTCAAATTGCTCATGAACGTAAATCACAAAGGTTTGTGACAAAGATACCATTACCAACTGCTACTGTAAGTTTCGTTTCATGATGGGTCAGTGGCCTCAGTTTTTTTTTTAAGTACCAAAGAAATAGTTTAAAGAACGGTGGCTCTGTCATTTTATATTAAATATCAGCAACAGGTTTAGCAGCTGAAACTCATGGGATTATCCAGCTTTACGAACCCTGCTGAGTAAGCTGAACTGGAAGAGAGCTTTGTTTCTGATGGAAAAGGTGCCACCGTGGCCTGGCAAATCAAACACATTAGGATTTACGTTCCTGCCTCCAAGCTAAATGGTCACTTGCTGCACTACATAAACAGCAAGGAAAATACTCTTTTGGCAGATGCCCTGACCTGCATGAGTGGAAGCCTACATAAAAGCTTCTGAGAAAGGCCCGATTAAAGCTGATCACAGAGACATTTTCCCTTGGAGACTGTTGGTGTCAGCAGTTTTGGATAGTCTCTGTCATATTAGTGGCATTCGTATTGTATTAGCAATTTACATAGTTTAATACAACATTAAAAATGCTAGCACAATGTGAGTGGCCAATGTTTTACATCTGATACCTCTATCCTGCAACAGACTTTTAAAAACCACTAATAGAAATGGCTTATCTTAAAAAAAAATTATTCTGAAAAGTAAAACAGGAGTAAAAATCTTGGGAGTTTCAAAAGGAGCAGCAAAACCAAGTAAACCTGAGATATATTCAGAAAAAAACAAAAGAAACTTCCATAGTTGTGTGGTACGTAGGAGCACAGGCTTTTGTCAAATTGTCTGCTGATTTCTTTCACTCTTCCCAGAGCTCATAAAAGTCTATGCAATATGACCTGAGATATGGAATGGAACATGCACTTATTAAATTTGCAGCTGACGTGAAGCTAGGAAGGACTGTGAGTAAATTGGAGGGTAGGATTCAAATTCAAAAATCATCTTGACAGGTTGGAAGAATGGGCTGAAAAGAACAAGATGAAATTCAATAGAGACAAATGCAACTTTCAGGCAAGGAATTATCAGCTGCGGGAACGGAAGATAAGGAACAACCGGTGAGGCAGCAGTTCTGCAGCCAAACAGCTGAGTTTATTGTGAACTGCAGGTGGTGGTCAGGTCTCCCCCAGGTATGCCCCAGGACTGTTTTCAGGCAATAACCTTCTAGAAAGTTGCAGACCAGCCGGAGAGCTATTGCAGAGACATGATAACAGTCAGAAGTCAAGGAAATGTGACCCTGAGATCGAAGGGACATAAAGAAGAGGAGGCTGAGGGGCACAATAACAGTTTTCAAGTGTGTGAAAGGTTGTTATGAAGGGATGAGGAGGAACATCTGGTGCTCGTGGCCACAGAGCATAGGATGAGAAGCAACAGTTTTAAATTACAAGGAAAAACGTGTGAGTCAGACTTTATGAAAAGTACTGAAAATGTTAGGGATAGAAAAACAATGGAAAGGTTTTACGGATGGAGGCCTGGGGATCTCTAATATTAGAGGTCTTTAAGGACATCATACTGTTGAAAGACAGTCTGTCCTAACACATGTCTCTCAGGAATTACTAATCTGGGGAAATGGGCCAAATGTCATCCCAATGCCCTTCACAGTCATATTCTTCCATGGGTCTATGAATTACAAGAGACAATACAACTATTGAGTGGGTAACACTGCATTGCTTTAAGGGAAGGGCAAGGTGTCTTGGGGTTCGTGAAGGCAAATATTTATCAGTGACTTTTGAATGATGTACAATGATTTAGAAGTGCATAATACCAGAATTTCTGGCATCTTTTCATCACTGGCTCTGCAGTCATTCCCTCTGTGAAAATAACCCAGTTGCTTAGTCTCTTGGTATCAATCTTCTATCTGTTAAATAGCTATAACTCAGTGCTATCATGAGGCTATGAGTTAATGAATGCTTATGCTGCATCCAGAAAATTCTGCATGGAAGGGATATAAAACTGCAAGTAATGAACCCTTATTTATTATTGCCATCATTCAATAAATGCTAGTTGGTTCCACTTCTTGTGGGTAGCACTGGTTCCTTTACATTAAGAATCTCAATTTTGGAGGAAGTTGCAAACCAAATCCAATCCTTTTTGAACTTTAGGAAAAAAATGTCATCAGCATTATGATTTCCAGGCTACTGGATGAAACACTTTGTTTTCAAGGATTAGCAGCATGTAGATCAGAGAGCTGGAAATCCCTGACCTCTGCAGTGATGGAGCTATAACTCCTTACTTGTCAGCTGCCTTCTCTCCTGTAACAACCTTCCACCTACAGCAAACACGGGCCACAGTGCACATTTGAGCAGCTGTGACCTGTGCTGGAGGTCAGCTGCATTCCCAGGAGCTCCCAACCCATGAGAATTAAAAGACAGTGTGATCTCTCCTCGCCACCCCACAGAGTGGTCTTGTGAGCCCCAGCATCATCCCATCATTCTGACAGATCTCTGCATTGTGCACCTATTCCCAACACTAGTGTTTTGTCACTTGCAAGGGCTGTGTTCACTCCATAGATTCAAGTACAGTCATGACCATGACACAGATAAAACTGTTTATTTTCTTTAGCTGTCAGTCTTAAGGCTGTAAAAGAACTTGTAATTTGTATTATATATGATGCACAGCTTTTAGTTACTTTTGTGATATTTATAGCTAGAAAGCCTCAATCTTTAAAGGAAACAAAACCAGATAGAATGTGAGGCAGGGTCCAGGTTTGCACCTGTGAGCTTTGACAGAGAAAGTGACGCTTTGGCCTTCCTGAAGCTGAAATCCAGAGCACTGAGGTAGGTTCCTCATCTCCTTACACAGTGTTTAAGAAGAATAAGGTACATCATAGAAGTCTTAAAAATAATCTGCACTTTCTGCAAGGGAAATGCCTAAGGCTGACACACTGAACAGGGAATTGCCTGTAACTACTCACCAGGAAAATTCTGGGAATATAGTCCTCTCCTTTTCAGGTGCCTGCATCTATTCAGAATTCATTAAAGCAAAGATCCTGTGACCTTTCCCAAAAGAAGCTGAATGGAAATGGCTTACTATTTTGTGTGTGTCTGAGCGTCACTAGTCACAATATTCCTCTTTTGTTTGGTTTCCTCAGGGCAGTCCAGTGCTGACGCACAAGTAAGGCACTGATACCGAGGTAGCACAGGGTGGCCTCCTCTCCCATCATGCAACACAAAGCATGACTATCCCCAGTCCTTCTTTGACCTAAAGTTATACCTCTGTGTTACTCTAGCCATCTACGAGGAACGTCTCTGAGCAGAGAACCTGCCTAATGCTGGCTTGGCTCAACCATAGTTCTAGGTTGCTAATGCAAACAATATCTAATATGGGCAGCTGGTTAAAAGCAGGATGGTTGCTTTTTAATGGTGGGTGGAAGGCCTGAGGCCACTGTTCTGCTAGCCAACTTCTCCCATAGCATCCTTGTAGACAACATAACTCTTGAAACTACTAAGAGCAGTCAGAAGGCAAGTAGCCTAGATTCTGTCTCCATGTCCACCACCTCCCTAAGTATCAGGTTAAAACGTTACCTATGATGGAGACATCTCTGCAGTTTTTGCTCAAGTGTGCAGAAAAATATTCAAAACTGAATGAAAATATCGGATGTACTTTTAGTGGAATCCAGTTTGATATGCCTCTAGTCAGAACCTCAGTGGAGAAATACATAAATCTTTCTTCTCGACCATGATGAATTTAGTCATGATGGATGGTGTCACAGACTGAGGTGCTTCTGGGCATGGGCTCAAGAGAGCTCTGGATGCCCAGCAGACAGCAAGTGGGTGCCCATATCCCTTCAGGGATAAGTAGCAACTGAAGGGAGGAATCAAGGTCACAATTTTACAACGTAGACACTTATGTTAGATCTACAGCTGATTTTATGCAATCAAGTCTTTATTGAATCTGCTCCTAGTCACTTAAGTTTAATTATCTTTATTTGTCAGACTGGGAAATCAAGGCAAAGGTGGGTAAGCAGCTTTCCCAAGCTCTCCAAGTCAGTCTGAGCCAAGCAAGAGTCACTGCATTTCAGTTTCTTATATAAGGATTTAGGCCTAAGGAACTTGATGAACAAAGCTCAGAATAATCAAGCAGCTCCTGACCCCTGGCCCAGCATCCTGCTACCCTGCTGGTACCACTGTTCGCATCCGTGTGAGGGAGAAAGACCACTCTAGTGGACCGTTTGTGGGAATTTGAGCTATTAGAGCACTTTCACTACTTAATTTCCAGGAGCAGGTGCTGAAATTAAAGCAGAAACAAAATCCTACCCTGGCTCATGTCATTCCCATGAGAAAACAATTGGTCCCCCATGGTCTTCCTTACATGGATTGCACATGACAATACCAACATACACAAATTAAGTAGATGCTTGGTATTTCCTCCTTCAGGAAATTAATTTTTCATAAGTTATTATAAAGTATTTTATTGAATCAACCCTTAAATATCTTCCCCGTAGTGCCCCAGCTCTCGTCACTTTCTTTCGCCTGAGCACTTTGCTCTTAGCCCATGAATAATGAAACTGAGCAATTACGTACAAGCGATGCCTCCTGCTGCAAAGCCCGGAAACTAATCCGATGGGGTTTTTCTTTTTCACTTTTGAAAGTCTGGGCACCCCTGAAGGGAAGAAGGTGATACTTGCCCTTAGCGATCTGGGTGAAAGGCACAGTGGACATTTCACAGTGCTCCAATTGCTCACTTTGCTTAACCTTGTAAATATTTTATAGTAGCCTAATAGGGGTGAAAACCACTTGAATTTCCAAATTTTTTTACCCGCTGCTATTGTAGTTACTAATGAGATAACGTCAGCATTTATTTATGGTACCACAACACTATATGGTTCCTTCGTGAGCTGTATAATTTTGATACTTTTCACCTCATTTAAAAAGTTGTTTCAAAGAGACCTTGGATAAATTTTGCAGACTGCAGTTGTGAACATGGAGGTGAATCTACTGACACAGCTTCAGCAGATGCTTTTACTACTGTTCATTAACTTTAGCTCTGCTGCCATCAGAATTATATAAGGAACATAAAGGAAATTAAAAAAAAATGACTCATGCAATTTGATTTCTGCTGTGTCATTTCCCACTGTTTTTCTCTTTGTACCTCAACAGGCTGGCAATCAAACAGACTATTGAGGTCACAGTACAGAAATAAATGGCAAGGGTTCAAAGTTGAAAATACAATTATCTTTCCCACTTCCAAATAGAATTACAAGAGGAACATCACTGAGGCTGTAGCAGAAAACTCCTTCCAGCTTTTATTCTGCTTTGATTTGGCAAAGATGTTCTCTCGTTCCCTTTCCTTGTTCCTTCCGCCTTCCCGCTCCTCTTCCCCTTCCTCTTCCTTTTCCCCTACTCTTCTCAACTTTGCAGTGAGGTTTAGAAACACTTATTTTGGAAAAGGACGCATATTTCATGTGTTCTGTTTGAAACCCATTAATTCCTCATTTTATCTTCATGTCACATAGGATTCTTGAATCTTCAGATAATTCTTTTCTGTTTTATGGATATTCGCTTAATCTAAAGCCACAGTTAAAATTTCTATTCTTCTACAGGGTATAAGATCAAACATGGTAAAACCTGCAATTAAGAAAACCTATTTTTTTTCCTTTCTGCTGCAATTTATGACCCTGGGGAGGGGAGCAAGTGGTGAAATGGGGGAATGAAAATATAAATCCTTATTCACCCAATATTCATCTATATGCAACAGAGCTAGCCAGCAAGTGCATGGTTTTATCTGAACAACAAAATAGGTATTTTCTATACACCTATTGGATTGTCATAAAAGAATGCAAACTGAAGCTTGCAGGTGCTTCAGTAAGTGCGATTTGAGTACAGGAAGCCTGCAATTGTTCAGGATGATCCAAATAAGCAGATAATACAAGACATAAGAGGAAAGGCTTTTTTTGGAACTTCCCAGAAAACACATTTCAGAAAAAAAGATACTGTTCTTGAATTTAAAATGCCCTTCTTCATTACTGTCTTTATGTTGATGAATTTTTTATTCTTTTCCTCCCCTAATTTATGTTTTCCCATTTGTTTTCGAGTGAATCTATTTCTAGTGCATTTACATTCCTACAGCAAGTATCTCAAATATTCATTAGTTATTAAATTGCTCTTGGTAGATCAATAAGGTGCTAATTGCACTTATTTTGAAAGACCTGATCCAACACTATCAACTATGCTACCCTGCCACCATAACTTCATTGAATTTAGTGGAATCATTTCTAGTTTATTCCAGTGAATTTGCAAGGACAAGCAGACATATGACCTCTTTTGGAATGGGTTCATTAAGGAATTTGGGTGCTAACAAGTCAGATGTTACAAAACAAGATGTTACAAAACATAAATCCTAGGCATAACTTTCAGTTTGGAATCCAAGTGTTAGGAGATAAACTGTCTATATGAGCATGCGGAAACCTGCTTGAGAAAAATGATACCCCCTCCCCCCAAAAAAAAGGTTACTGGATTGGAAGCTGTCATAATAGGAAACATGAAGTACAGTAGTATCTAAAACCTCACTGTTTCTTTGAAGCTTAAACTCCTCAATTAAATTAGGATGCAGAACCTGGTGTCCTCTCTTGGAAAAAATCACTTGGAAATAATCTCAAAAGTCTTTAAATGCAGGTATTAGAGGATTCTTTACATAATAGACCTTTTCACAACAGCCCAGTAGTAAGAGTATGAGTCTCATGAAGACTTTGTTTCAGTTCTTTTCCCTACTAGAAAATTAAAATCAAAATTCACATAGCAGAAAACTATCAACCGCAAACCAATAGTTTGTTTATTTTTCAATGAAGAATATTCAGCACGTTAAAGAAACCGTTAATGCATATTTCAACATATACTTTAAAATGTTCACATTTAGAACAATGTCTTTAGCAATCTTACTGGCAACAGGAAAAACTCCTTGGGAATCTTGAACGCCAAAGGATCTGGATCACCTCGCAGGCATCGACTGGCACAGTTCTATAATATTAACAGTGCTCATTTAAAAATCTGTGCATTTCCAGGTATTGCTATCAGCTGCAAACTCAGTGCCACTGAATTTCAAAACTTTATGTTCAGTTAAACCATTAGCAATCACCTTGGTTTTAACTGTATTGCTCCCTGTGTGGCAGAATAGAGATGTATCAAATAAATCACCATATCTTTCCTTTCAATCATTGCTCTCAGGTTCTTAGGGGACACACAGATGGAAAGTGAACAAGTAAAAAGGAAAGAAGGAGAAATAAAAAATTCAGGTCTGTTAACACTCATAAATCCCCAGGCTTTTCTACAGATTAAAGGCTCAAGCTAAGGGGATAAAGTTAATCTTAAATTTAAGACAAGTCACTTTTCTTTTCCACATCACAGTATTTTTTGTAGCAATAAATAAACATTCTCGCATTTGTTCTTCTAAAAATTTTCTGTGTTGAGTGATCTTTGCAGAGTATTTGTCAATAATCTTTTAAAGCTATGCTTATTCTCAAAGTCCTAGTAAAAGTCCATGTTCCAGAATACTCAGAAACACACAAAATGTTATGATAGGTAGAAGACAGACAGATACATAAATTAATTATTTAAAAGGAACAAGCATTTACTATTGCTGCTCAAACCTCAGCAAAGCCAGATATGAAGTAACTGTAATATAGATTGCACGGTTCATCAAGATTTTGATGGCTGAGCAAAACTTAATAAACAGAGAAAGCTGCTTACAACCTTGAAAGCATTTGGTATAAAAATCTTTAATGAATCAAAACATGAATAACTGAGTTAATTTGTGGACATGGAAGATACTTAAGAGAACATTTAATTTCTTGGTACAGCTTTCCTTCTTTTCATGTTAAAGTTATCTTACCCATAATGCAATGCACTTTACTCATTACATTTAAATTTACCTCCTCTAGAACAGTTTTAAATTGGATATTAGTTTGGACTGAAAAATGCATATCTAAGTTTTGAACCACCGTACAGATCTAATTTTACATTTGAATTGCATTTCCCCAAAGCCCGGGAGTGTTAAATTCTGAGATATTAGTGTTAGCGTATCTGCAGCCTTTTCACACTAGGGAATTTCAGGAAAAAAAATTCCCAGCTGTGTTAGCATTGGTTCAGCTGTGTCAGCGGGAGCTTGATGATTTGATCATCTTTCCACTTTTAATACAGAAGTGAACTATGTGAATCCACATTCATTAAAATGTTATTTTTCCAGTTCAAACACTAAATGCCTTGATGATTAGCAGGTATTCAAATGCTCTCTTTAAAATTACCTAAAACTCCCAAATATGTTCTCAGACAACCCAGACGCCTTCATAAGGAAATACTGCCATTTTCCTCAGGAGACTGTCATTTTTATGACTTCACATCACATTTTGCCATTGAGTTCCATCTTCCTCTATGAGGCATCATAATTTGTTTTTCAAAGAAGTGGTTCATTATAGTTCTTGGCAACACAGAATTATCATAAATAAGGTAGATAATGGAAAATGCAGACTTTTCTACAATTTCCCAAGCCCTCCAGACCATATTTGAAGTGCAAGTATTCAGAAGAGGAGACATTTGACTTTTTGAAACCCCTTCCTCCATAGAAATCAGAAAATGAGGAAATACCCTTATTGAAAACATTTTCGATGGCTAATTTTCAGACACTCCTGAAGTCTCTATTCTCTATTATAGCACTGCTGAAACGGCGATATTGTGGGGGGATCTTTTTCTTACAATTTCCTCATGTACCCAAGGCCAGTGATATAAACTGTATCTGAAAACACTTTACAGCATTAAATAATGCAGGCTCACAGCTGCTGTCTTTTTTAACCCAGCCTCACTGCGTAGCTCTACAGCAAGAAAACAGGAAAGAATGGCCATGTTCTGAAATATAATTTCCCAAACTATATTGAATGGACTGCGTGGAGGAGTAAAGAAAGGTGATCAAGGAGCCCGGGCACTGGAAGGGGACAGGCTCCGTTCTGCTGTTGCTCTGCAATCACTCAAAGCCAAGAAGTCCTGATGTGGGTCTGTTTTATTCAGTGCTGGAAATCTCTTTGTTCAGCATTGCGTAATGTGAACCACGGCCAAACAACTGCTGCTGGTGGAGCCTTGTAAAGATATCTCTCTGCGCAAAGGGAAGGCAGACCAAAGCCTAGGAGGATGACACTGGAAAGCCAGAAGCCACTGCCTACGTGCCCCATTTCACCCTCAGTCTGATGTTTGTCCCCTGTCCGTGTATGCACACGGGTGCTTAGACTGACAAAACAGAACAAACCTAAATTAAATAGCAAGTAAGCAAGCTGTGTCACAGTTCAGGGAAACATTTTCTTTCAGGACAGCTCTTCTCCAGATCTTTAATTCCCAGACTGTGTTCACTGCTGTTGACTACAACAGAACATCACAGTAAGGACAGACAATCCTAAATAATGTGGTGGATGCGGATTAATCAAATTACTACATACTGAGAGTCCCTGGCCATTTCCTTGTACTGAGGTTCTCTGTAAAAGGCGCCTAAGGATTAATCTTTTTTTTTTTCATTTTTTTTTTCCTTTTCCTCCATGTATCTGTTAATGTAGGGAATCATGTATCCAGACAAAAACCCATTAGCCAAGGGAGACAACTGGATGAACGGGAGACTGGTGCCTGTTGCTTTTGCTGGTAGCCTTCTCTGCAACCTTGAGAAAGATCCTGCTTATGCACTTTGTTCCTTTGTGCGTCTTCCACACACTTGCCCAAAGAAGTGTTTCCTCTAAGGGTGAGTCGTTCCCTGAAAGGCAACCGAACAACTTGAAGATAAATAGGTTTTTGCTGGAGGGGGTGGGTCTTGCACCACGATCTGATTGCAAAATGTATATGTTGCTGTCTATTTCTTCATGCAGGTAGTACACTTTGCTGTACTGCAAATAAGGCAACAAATAACAAATGAATAAAGAAAACCATGTCTAAGATTCAACAAAGTTACAAATTCTTACTTTTATGACCATCCCATTTCACGCCAGCAGAGTGACATTGGTAGGGGCTTTTTTATGTCTAATGGGCATATCCAGGTTCCTGCCAAACATGCTGCGTGCCAGATGAGCTGCTGCCAGGTTATAAACTTCGAAGGACTTATTATCCAGAGGAATAAAAGAGTTTGCTCTCAGGCTACGTTTTGCAATTTTATTAACAGATTCATTGCTACCTTACAGAGTGGCTTCATCAGTCACAGAGCACTGTCAGTGCTGTCCCAACCTTGGAGATGGCTCCAAATGTCCCTGATTACATAAAGTTTCCATTTTGACCTCAGATGGCCCTGGAGAACCTCAGCATTCTCTTTTGGATCCAAAAAACCACCAAAGTTTTGTTTGGAAGGCGCCACATTCATGAGGACAGGGAACAAGCCATGATATAGTCTGACAAAACAGAAGGGGAGAAATTTTCTGTGACTGTGAATTAGAATTTAATCAGAGATATAAAATATAATGCAAAAAGACAACACCATGCTTGGATTTGGACCATCTCTGGAAAGCTTTTTAGAACATGCACCCTGATCAAAACACGTGCTTGCATTCTCCCCTTATTACAGATATCTTCATGAACCAAGACAGTACTCAGACAACCATTAACATTCATTGAATGTGAGATCAAAGACTCTGCCTGAAAATATGAAGTGTAATTCTGCAAAGAATATCCTATAAACTACAAATAGTTCAAAATGCAATACATTTTGGGTCAGTATGAAATTATTCTCAGGAAAGAAAGAATTTGAAAAAAAACTCTATGGATTTATTTTTTTTTTCATTTGGCTCCACATTTCGGTCAACTTAAAAAGAAAATCCGTGACAATGTTGAGCTTTTTAAACAATTCTTAAAAATGGTTTTGAAAGGAAAATTGAAAAGTTTGATTTACAAACTGACCTGGCCAAATATGTTGATTGTTTAGCAATTTTTTCTAATGCATTTTCCAGTATGTGCCTTCTGGCAAAACAGACATGAATTTACAAAACACTTTGGTTTCATTGTATCTTCAGTTTTCATCTTCTGTGAAAAACATTTTAACTAAGTAATATCACCCTACTTCATTCAGAAGCCTCAGTATATATAACTGATATGAAAACTACATCTTCAATTTCACTTCAAATCAGATTTTTATGAAGCCTCCTGAAGAACCATATTTAGAGTGTAGTCACTGATGTCTTATAAACATATCTGTTGTAAATGATGTTTTTGCCTATATCTATCCTCTGGACAACTGTTCTCGAACCCTACTCATCTTCTCAGGGCTACCATAAATATTCTTTCATAAAGTACGTGCTGTTCTTTAGTATATACTATTATTTATATATGTAAAGGTTGTATCAACTGTGTTATTTCATCACTCACAAAATTAGGTGAGAGATACTGCTTTGATACTACTCCCTTGTGGGATCTGGAGCAAATCACCCTGCAATGCTGCTTTTCTGCTTACAGTGTCAGGTCTTTGAGAAGAAATTGTCTTTCACATTGTATTTGTATATTGCCTCTCAGCTGAGACCTCCAGATGCTACTATAATACAAAGATTAAATAGCGGTACTATCTGTTAAATAATGAATACTGCAAGCATGCCGATGAGACATCCGTTTGGGATGAGGAGGCTAAGAAGAGAGACTAAATAACTTTCCCAAGGTCATGTGATTCATTATTGCCAGAGAAAGGATGGTGCGTTGCATGCAGAACAGGGGCACAGGCGAGGACTCCCCATCGCCTTGCAGGCTCTCTGCTGGGGTAATGCACTCTTGCTGTGCTTGACCAGTTGCCAAGCAAAGCGGTGCTGAAGGTACTGGCACTGCTCAGCCAAGAGGAAAGCTCGTGGGATCTACGAATCATCTGAGCAGGACACATGGAGACTTGGGGCTCCACCACTCTTCAGGTGAAAAACTGGTCTGGAAATGTAGAGGAAGCAGTATCATAGACTACTTCTGTACTCATAAATTAGTGTCAGGGAGCATTCCTGGGCACTGGATGTCAGTCATGTGTACCACCCAAACAGCCTTGGCCATTCACCTGGCCAGGGCTGACCAGCAGTCCCCCAAAGGATCCCTGGCCAAGGTTCATGAGCTACCATGAGTCAGGAGCCTCTCCCAGTTAACCATTTGCCTCCTGACAAATACACAGTTATGGAGGGTAAGGGAGGTACGTGTAAGGACATATGGCATCCAGTCACATCCCAGTTGGGTTCAAGGGCAGACATCAGTCCTAGGCATGCTTAATCTTGTACAGCCACTAGCACTTGCAAACCCACCAAGCTCAGTCCTGCATTAATGACACTTTGAAGGTCAGACCATATTTGACCACAAGGAGATTTCCTTTTTGAGTTCATTGTGCTGATCAGAGGATTGCTACTCCACCTCTCTCCAGTTTACCTTCATTGGCTCTCAGACATGTCTCATGACCAGAAAGGAGCTACTTGCATCTCCAGGACAGAACTTGCCATCCTGCTAATTACGTGCCATGGAGTGCAATGGTAAATCGAGCTGACCTTAGCTGTACTGTGCTCCTCTAACAGGGTCCTTGTGCGTGCTCTGACCGCCGTCATCCTCAGGCAGTTGCCTGGCAACACCAGCATCTTCAATATTCACTCGCCGGGCGTTAGGAAATAAACTCACCAATGAGGCTACAGCTAGCTAATTTCCTCTGCCGTTTGCAGCAGAGGATAAAGTGAATCTGCGGTATCTTAGTGATATGTCTAAACAACTGCCTGAAGATATTCTTTTGTTACAAATTGAATTCCTCTGTTTCAACTGACAGGTCCTTTACCCCTAGTCAGCTGCCTCATGTTTGGGAATAAACAGAGAGATAGAGCACCTGAGGAGCTGCTGCTTCTGTTTGTGCACCAGCATACCAAGCAGTGCGCTATCGGGTAATCAGCGACTGCACGCCTGATGTCGTGTAGGATGCAAACTACAGCCGGCGCTTGCCGGACACAGACAGGCGGTACAAACTGAACTGTGCAGGAGGATAAGTAACTATCATGTTTCCTGACTGGGATGGTGATATTAGCGGAAAAAGTGAAATGTTGAAATTTGCAAGACGTCTCCATCTAATGAGCAAACAGGAGAGTCTGGGCTAGCATTCCCTCCCCTTCCTCCTTTCTCATAGAAAACAGTATGGTTTTGCAGGGGAAAGACAGGGTAGAATCAGAAGCCCGGGACCCATCCCTCCTCCACTTGTTTTGGTGAGCTGGTAAAATGAACTATTGATCATCTTCTATTTTCCAAGCAATTACTTAAAACCACCCAAAGTGCTCTGTGACTTCTCATGGTAGGTTTGAACAGAAAGCCTTCATGATGCCATAACTGGGATTTTGTGCTTTATGCCATTATTGGATAATCCAATATATTGGATTTCTCAACCCATCTGAGACACACGTATACAAAAAAGGTGCAAACTCTTCCTGTGACACAAAATAAACGAACTGAATGAGCAATAGAGAGGAAGAAATTAACGTAACTTATTATCCGCTCATGAAAAATAAGGCATCTAGCCTCAGGTACTCTCTGGGCTTTTTCATGAGACGGTGGAGATGTGGTGTGCCTAAGGATGGTGTGCCTTAGAGAGGAGGAGCCTGTCTATCCTTCCCGACCACAGAGAGGGCCTAAAAGAGGACTTGAGACTGGACACCTAACCTTAAATATGTAATGTAACTTGAGTTGAATCCTATCCAAATTTCTGTAGATAATGTACCATTCTTCGGTTATGTCAAGCAAATTTTTTTCTGAGAAAGGTCAGAGGAGAATGAGAGAGAGTCAAGACTAGTTAGATAGCTGCTACACATCACAGCTTCCACACAGTTAGACGAGCAATCTGTTACCTGTCTCTGATTTTATGACTCCACTTTAAACAGCCATCTGGAATTTTGGGGGAGAATACATTTAAATTGGGTCAAATGGATCAATGCTGACTCCAAAGAAGCTGGACTGGATCTTCACATGCAGGTGTAGGCTTCCCAGACACCCGGTGGAAAACTTGACTCTGTTCAGATTCTGAGTCTTACATATTTAAATAATACATAAGAACCTAAGGACTGCTGTACTGGATCAGATTAAACATTTATCCCTGTTTCCCTCTCCAGCAGTGGCAAAGAGCAGATGACTAGGAAAAAGACATAGCAATATGATACATTTATAATGCCTGACAGCCAGAAATTTAAGAACTTGTTTGGTCAGAGGCTGTACGGATATGTTTATGCTTAGGAATCCCTTATGGCCTTTTCTTCCAAAGTAAATTTTCTTTATAATAAAACCATCTAGGTTTGGTCAAAAAGCCACTTGGGATTTCCCCATTTTGAGCGCTACCTCGAGAAATGAGAGAAAGAGTGGCCATGGATTCTGATAGAAAAGATTGTGAACTCCTGCCAGGAATTGTGTCCATCCTGCAAGGTGGAGCCCAGGTGAGCTCCACTCTGCTGGGTCTGTGGGTCTTAGCGTAGCAGGGTTTCATTTCATAGTCTGAGTTCATAAGAGATGCCTATTCCTCCCTGTCGTATAATTCTAAGAAAATATTTGAGGGTGTGGGTTGCTGTGTAAATGTCAGATATTATTTTTACTAACATCAACATATCATTGCGATAGATGTTTGATATTCAAACTAATCACAAGAAAAATGTACTGCCCAGGATTTCACTGTGTGCTTAGCAGTGATTCCCCATCGCATAAATGAGTGTATGAACACAGGCATGAGAAGCTGAGGTGATGAAAAGAAAGCTAACACCTTCAAATACTGATGCTGGGGCATGTGTTGCCAGCGCAGCATTTCTCTCCTGACATTCAAGGAGCATATTTCAAGTCCTGAGAGGTGCTGAGCTTGAAAGGTGCAGCTATTTCTGAATGAAGGGTACTTCAGAGCTCTGAGATCTTTGATGCTCTCTCCTCGCAGCCCAGAGCAGAAGGAAAGCCTGCCCCTCCCAATGCAGTGTATATCCAGAGAGATTTGTAAAAGAAACAAGTTTCACAGACAGCCCCAGTGGTGGATGACTGAGCATCGTAGCTTGTAGCAGATGAAGGGAAATGTCAAGCCCCGTCAGTGCTCTGCTTATGAGGATGGACAGCAACCTGTGTCTGTGCAGCCCAGCAGAAATGAAGTGTCATTTAAATCGCTCATGTACAGAAATGAGCAATGCTGTCGGCAGCGACTTCCTACCTTTCAAGTATGCGCCACTTTTGGAAACCAAGAACCAGCTTTGACAATGGATTTATAGCCATAGCTTCTAATTGCTTGCCGAGCACCCCCAGTTGCACTCAAATTTGTCTCGCACAAAACCTACTCTGGCAAGTCTATGGGCTCAAATGGGTGCTGTGAGATTCACTGGGATGGCAAGGGGAATCTATAAGATTTTTAATTTATTTGACCCAATTTCTGTCACCAAAAAAAATTCTTGCTAGACAGGACTTGAATCTAGAAGAGCAGGAAATGAAATTTTTTTCCTTACAGAAGCAAAAGGAAGGCAGAAGGATGAGAAAAAGGAGACATTTAGGATGTTCTCGTTGGTGGAACAACACCATCATGAGAGGCACAAGATTTAAGGCCAGGCTAGAAATGAAGGCAAGGACAGACTCATTCAAAACCTCAAAGACAGGGACAAAAATACTAAACTGGTTCACGAAAGGCAGTGCCAGTAGAGAAATTTTATGCCTTGATTGACGAGGAAGAGACACCATTGTACTATTTGCAGTCTGAATGGAAGGGAGTGGCTGAAATTACTCACGGCAGAGTTGTTTTCTATTGCTGTTTCTGCAATTGCCACGCTTTCCTTTCACTTCAAATTGACTCTGCACTTTTTCGTAGTGACATCATGAATGACATTTTTTTCCACAGTGAGATCAATAATAGACAATACTAAGTGACACAAGCCATAACCATCCTTACAAAGCTACAAACAAGTGAAAATCTAGTTTAATTTACATTATAGTATTTGATAACTTCTGTGCTTTGTTCTTTTATTGGTAATAGGACAAAGCTTAACACAGCATAACATAGCCTGTGACAGAAGAATGAGAAGCACATACTGTAAAGTCAGTTTCTGAAGGCAGCATTTTCTCCATTCTGGGTGCAACACTGTGACTTTTAATCTTGTTTTTGAGAGATGACCAGGGCTGCAAAGATAATAATTCTATGATTCTATGATTCTATAATCGTGTGGTCCCCTTTTTATTTAGTGCTTGCACATGGCTAATTTACACACACACGCAAGTTGCTATCATAGTTTAGGCCATAACAAAATAAAAAAAATGGACAAGTTCCCCATCTCTGCCGCCTCCTCTCATGCGGAGGGGAGTCAACTTAAGAGCTGACAAGAGGTAACGGGCACAAACTTGAGCACAGGAAGTTCCACCTAAACATGAGGAGGAACTTCTTTACTTTGAGGGTGGCAGAGCACTGGAACAGGCTGCCCAGAGAGGTGGTGGAGTCTCCGTCTCTGGAGACATTCAAAACCCACCTGGATGTGTTCCTGTGCAACCTGCTCTAGGTGACCCTGCTCTGGCAGGGGGTTGGACTAGATGATCTCCAGAGGTCCCTTCCAACCCCTACCAAAAAAAAAAAAAAGAAAAAAAAAAAGGGGTAATTTGGCTTCTAGAAGTTGCTGGGCACATCTCTTTGAAATCACACTCTCCACAGGTTCTCTCCCGGCACAACCAAAACCTTACAGTCTAAGACTTCTGCTAACACCTGCAGATGTCAATCTGTTGCAGTCCTTTCAACT
The DNA here is from genome assembly GCF_028500815.1 of Rissa tridactyla. Classification (NCBI taxonomy): domain Eukaryota; kingdom Metazoa; phylum Chordata; class Aves; order Charadriiformes; family Laridae; genus Rissa; species Rissa tridactyla. The sequence goes on along the minus strand of NC_071470.1, from coordinate 25,588,716 downwards.
TTTGATTTCATACAAGAAGGCAGGTGTCACGGTTTCTCCGTAGTACCTCTGTAGTCCCTTCATCACCCCAGGGTCTTCCCGAGTTAATTAACAGGGGACAGATTGTGTTGACTGACACTGCAGTGGAACCTTTGGGTGAGAGTGTCGACATTTACTGTGCTGCTCTTCCAGAGTCTTGCCGTCCTATTTGCCATTTTGTTTTCATGCTCCAGGAGGTGCCCTCTCCCGCTCCCACAGACTCTGCCTCACTGTTTGATACCAACAGCTGAAATTATGACTTGAGGCTGGATACCACCAAGGATTTTATACTCTCACACGGTCTTGGGATTTCTGTAGCCATCATAATGTGCCACAGCCCTTATATGCTATCTCAAATATATCTAGCAAATGTACTTATCATGCAGAAAATCACTAATACATGAGTTCAAGCAGAGTGTGAAACATGGAACAGTGATGATTAGATAATGGCTCCATTATCCGTACAAATGCAATGCTACTACAGTAGTTCATCATAAGATAACATATCTGAAATCTGCAGCTGAGATTTTCAAAACTGTCTAGGGGATTGAGGTGCATATCCACCATTACTGTTAATGTGTCTATGTCCCCTCCATGGCTTAAAAAATTTCAACCTATGTTTCGAGAGAAAATAATAAGCTAAGTACAAGATAATTTCAAGTCTGAAGGTCACACATATCACAAGGGATTCATGCTGGCCTTTACCACAGTAAAATATCAAGCACAGATGCTTTCATGGGAAATTTGTTCCAACTCAAATGCAAAATTAAATCAGTATCTTCAAAACTCCTTATGAAAGGAACTCTGGGAAAAAAATAGTTCATTAACAGTTTCATTGCAGAATTCTCATTTATTTTTCTGCATTTCGTTTTGTGAGAAGCCTCTTTTTACGTTATATTTAGCATAGTAATCTTAAAATGGAATAATACTATTATTAATGTGGGATAAGAAGATGTAACAGCTGAAGTATTTTCTTTTGGAAAACTTTTACATTAATTAGCTAGCACTGATAGAAAAGGCTTTTCTTCTGAATTAAGAAGTCACATACTTCCAATGCAATGAAATAATACAGCCCTTTTAAAGATCAAAAATAACTAAACATGCAACAAAAAGGAATAAATGGAACTGATTTTTTTAATATGAGAAAGTTTGGCTTTTTTAATGTGATAGAAAAAAACACGGGTTTTTTCCTCAAGTTATTTTTTCACCCAATTAAATGATTTTATATAAAAATTAGGCTTGGAACAACTACTTCTCTGCAGACAAAACCTTTCCTGAGGTGGGTTTGGAACTGGCAATATTATTTAATATTAAAATATGACCTAAAATTAGAATATGACCTAAATGAAAGCGAACCATTAATTAATTAATTAATTAATACAGGGGCAAATCATATACATTCACACATACAGTGTTATTTTAAAAAACGTTAAATACAGCATATCTTTCAGAAATCAAGCGGGAGCTGTTTTAGATAAAAAGTGATAGCTATTGAAATGGCAGTTTTGTATTCAACGCTACTGCCCTCTATCAAAGACTTCAAATAGAGGTGTAAAATGGTTTTGTGTCAGTCACTACAAAAGGAATTTCTCCATAGTCTTACGATGGGAAAAGCTTTTACTGCAGACATATTACAGGTGAGCATACCCGCGCAGTAACGGGAAACACAAAAACTAGTAGAAAGAGAGCAGATGTTTTTTCCAGGTATGCTGAGTTAGCATTTTTTGAACAATGGCAAATTATGCAAAGTCACTGCATGTCTAGAAAGGCATGCATAACTTCATCACTTCTGCTTCTATTATTTAGCTTGTTAATTGAATGACTTGGTAAATTCAAGTATATTAAATAGCTGATGAAGTATGGGTCATAGACGGCATTCCTCTGCCTTCAGAAAAATGATATTGACAAACTGCTGATGAAGATTAAGTTGATGGGTGCCAAAGTAAAAAAAAAAAAAAGTTTGTCAGCTGTATGGTAAAGTACTTTGGAGACCTGGAACACACTCAGATGCATGAACAATAAAATGTTTCTTGATGATAATCTGCCTCACAGTTCATTTGCCTGAAAATCTCTTGGCAGCCATCTGGATCAGGTTTAAATAAAATGTAATACTAAGCCCCTAATCTGACAGTGATAAGCTGGTGACAATGATTATTCATGAGTTTACAGGGAGAGTAGACCTTGAGAGGCAGATGTGAGTCCTTTCTTTCAGGCCCAATTTCAGTGCTTTGAATGTATTGGAACCACTTCAGAACATAAGGTTTGTTTTATATAAAGAAAAAAAAAATGCTACTTTAATTAGCTTGACATCTAATTGCTTCCTAATTGTCAGAAGTTGCCCTAAAGAAAAAACCAAATTAATTTCCCAAGGCTTGCTGCACATGCACCCTCACAAAAAAAAAATTTTAAAAAATTGTTAAACTGATGGTCCAAAGTTAATGAAATAGCTTGGCCTTGTTTCAGTGGGCAACTGTTCTGAAGTAGGGGGATACCACTTTCTGTTTTATTGAAATAGAAAACTTTGGGAAGGTGTTTCAAAAGCACTTAACTTTTTGACTGAACTTTGCTATCATGAATTAATCTTGAAGGTTTGGCCAATGTAGAGGGTCCTTTATGCCTCATGGGCCTAATCGAATGTCTTTTTAAGTTAACAGGCAGTTTTCTATTGACTTCCTTGCACTTTGGATCAACCCTTAAATTTACTCAGGTTAAGATGGGAATTTAGGGAATGGGTTCTATAGGAAGCTCTCTGCTTTAATCTCATCAATGCTATGGAGTCTTCCCAAGTAAAGTTTTGTGTCTGTAAGTCTATGCTTTTCTCTCTTTGTGTGATGCCTAATACGGAAATGTAGTGTAGATAGGAAGGAGTTGTTTAATGTCATCACTCATGCAGGAGAAAACAGCTCGATCACCCTTGCAAATGTATCATCTGCATCTGGGATTTTCCCTCCTGAATTCCACATTTCTGCTGCAAGCTGCGCACAGTCATAGAAGCTGTACTATACTGTGAATGTCTTTTAGAAGCTCATGACTGATGTAAGTAAAGCGCTTGCTTTTCTGCCTGGTCCCAAAGGAGAACTTCAATTGCTTCTGAAAAGGGAGAGGCACAGAAAGCTTCGGCCCGGGAGAAGTTGCAGCATTTGCAGACTCCCCTGCCTGACCCCCTTGCATTCTAATGAACAAACTTTATTCCCCATGGCACCACCTACATGACAAACGGTCAGGGCCCTCATGGATAATTCAAGTGCCAGCAGTTCATGGGAGCAATTTGGAATAGACTAGGAGAAGGAGCATTCATATTGGTTAGAGAAACCCTCATAGGAAAACCCATCCTCTCAGAATGGAGGCCATGCACACCATTATCTAGTTATGACTATTTATTTATTTGTAGTACAATGGCATCTAGATGTTCCAGCTAAGAGTGGGAGCCTGCAGAAAGAAACTCTTTACCCAAAGATCTGCTCCAAGAAACTCCAAGCCAAATTGACGTTGGCTGTAAAGGTAAGGCAATCAGTTTACTGTAATCCAGCTGGGGTAGGATAGTCTCCAACAGAAATGATATGACCCCAAGTTTCCATCTACTGCCCCACCCACAGTCCTACGCTGCTTTTCAGCTATGCTGACATTTTCTTCAGTTTCTTAAGATTTTCTTCTTCCCTCCTTCTACTTATTTTTCTTCTGTACCCAAGGGTAACAGGCAAGAACTAAGTTAAAAGTTCATCATCATCGAACATATATCCAAAGATATTTTCTCAACTGTTTGCAGATGTAAGGATAAGGGGTTACAGAGTCCCAGGCACTAAATGCTCTCCTGGGATCCAGGAAAATATGGGAACATGGCTGGATCCAGGCTGGATATTTTCCTTCAGCAGAGGAAATAATTGTCACACCATGTAGTTAGAAGTAAATAGTCTACCCGTTGCAGCTAATGAAAGACAAAAGCCCTTTTGGCCTGCTCCACATGGAAAACTGCTGCTCCCTCTCTATCACCACTGAATGTGGCTTGAGATATTCTGTTTTAATCTTACTCTGATGCATGAGGTTGGTACAAATTCTGCCCTCAGCCCCCTTTGAGTATTAGCAACACTAATGAAATTACTCTGGGGCTGTCATTTTTCATCTTGGTATTTCCCTTGACCATCTTCTTATGTTGCTGATCTGCATTGCAGCACTTTCCTTTGCTCCCAAGGACTCAAGCTTTGCTTTGTAGTTATAAGGCTATTCAGGAATGGCCTGAAGGCTCAGTCAGACCAGAATCAGCAGGGGACTGACCTTTAACACCCTGGGAAAGGGAGAAGCAAAAATTAATCTTCAAACCAAGTTTCCTTCTTTAACACAGAAAGCCAGTGGGGAAATTATACACGGTTGCTAAGGGAGCTTAGTTAAGTCTGACCAGAGCTCTCTTCTGAGTACATCCTCGGCCCAGCTAGCCATGAGCTTGGAAGTCAGTTTGAGAGAAGTTCACCTGGAACCAGTGCTCACAGAAAGCTGTTTCAAGAGTACTGTCACACATACAAAATCGCAGCAATCAATTCAACTAGTATAAAGCAAGACTGATAAAAATGGCTCAGGGGTGTGGAACTGTCATTCTAGGTGGGTGATGGAAACTTTCCTACTCCTACATGACATATTCCTCTTCCACAGGCCTCCCATTTCCAAGAGTGCAACAGTGATGATGGAGTAGTGCCATCCCTGTTATCTGGACAGGGAAGCAGTAGCTGCTTTCCTTGGGAAAAGGGTGCAACTTTTGACTTTGGTATCACTTCAGTCATGTAGCCCCCTCTCAGATCTACTCCTTAGGATTCTGCAAGGATCCGGGCCACAGGCGGCCCTAGAAAAGCTAGCAGATGAGGAAAAAATTGCCCATTAAACCTCAGGATTGTTGTAGTGCACTTTTTAGATGCAGCACATAAATTGCAGAATAAAAAATAAATTAAGAACAAGGTCCAGAATGGGATGACAGTGAGAACAGGAAAAATATTAAAAGGGAAAAAAAAGACTACAACTATTAGAGACTAAGGAAAAAATTATAATTAAATCCATGGCAGGAGAATACATAGAATCATAGAATGGTTCGGGTTGGAAGGGACCTTAAAGATCATCTAGTTCCAACCCCCTGCCATGGGCAGGGACACCTCCCACCAGACCAGGCTGCTCAAAGCCCCATCCAGCCTGGCCTTGAACACTTCCAGGGATGGGGCATCCACAACCTCTCTGGGCAACCTGTTCCAGTGTCTCACAACCCTCACGGCAAAGACTTTCTTCCTTATATCTAATCTAAATCTCCTTTCTTTCAGTTTAAAACTGTTAGCCCTCGTCCTACCACTCCACTCCCTGATAAAGAGTCCCTCCCCATCTCTCCTTTAGGCCCCCTTTAGGTACTGGAAGGCCGCTATAAGGTCTCCCTGGAGCCTTCTCTTCTCCAGGCTGAACAACCCCGACTCTCTCAGGCTGTCCTCACAGGAGAGGTGCTCCAGCCCTCTGAGCATCAGCTTTCCCAGAATTTTTATGCGAAAAATTAGAAAAGTTCCCCAAAGCAGAAATAGAGAAACTTCTCAGTGAAGAAGAGAGCATTTCTGCTAAATGCAGTACATGCCAGAGTGCACACAAGTATTCCCCTTGTTCAGCCCTAAGTACATTACGTGCCCTGCGGTGCTTCATGCCAGCGCAGACCCACCTGCCTTCATGTTGTAGCTGAAGAAAATACTTACCTCTCTCCCATGGGTGCTCGTCCACTGTTTGGAACTAACATACTCTGCCTCGATTTTACCACAGGTCCTCTAGAAAGTAGGTTTTGGTTCCACCCAGGCACCTGCCATCAGGCCCACCCACCAGCTCATAAACACATCTCTGAAGCCTAAACTAGCTGTGGTGGTACTAGGGGGACATCATGGAGTACTCATGGACAAAAGACAGCAGAGATCATACAATGTCCAAGTAGATCTTGCTGGAGGTAATTGAACAGATGTGAGACCTTCTTTTCAGATGGATCCACTGTTAGAAATAAGTGCTTTGGAACTGGTTTCACAGGATGGAAATTGGTAAACTAATTTTGTCCCTGTTTTGAAACAAAGCACAATGAGAGCAGTGGCAGAAGGCAGCTGGTGTTGCAGGAATGGCCAGCTTGGCTAGTTACTGCAGATAGGATAACAGAACTCAAAGGTTGGTTGCAGATAGAAATAGTTGTTTCATCAGGCTTTCCTTGAAATGTCAGATGACTACTAATCCTTGCTATGTATATCTGGAATGTATTTCGTTGCAGGCTTTTGATTCTAACCAGCTTCTAATGGCTACAAGTCAGTCATGCATGGAGCATCTAGTTATGTGGCACAGTTGTGGGCCTGTACCCTCTGAGAAGGGTCCCGATACTTACCAAAATCCTTGCAAAAAAAAAAAAAAAAAAAGAGAGAGAGAAAAAGAGAAGGTCTAATTTTCTTGTCCTCTGCTTACTTTTATGCTGGCACACTTCCAAGGATCACTTGGAACCAATGGAGCTGGCTACGATTAAAGAGCCCATACGCGCGCACACACACACACAAACAAAAAACAGATTACACAGCAGAGCAACAAGACCAAAGACCATTTGAAATGGATTGCTTACTCAAAAGGAGCTGCTGCTTGGAAGGGACACGGCTGTGCTAGTTAATCAGTGCTGTCGAAATAGATGTCTCTATCATAGCCTGTTATTTATTTTGCATCAAGAAAGCAACAGTACCTGGTGAAGTCTGGGAAGAAAACATAACATTGCAAATTGCTTTTCTAGAACTGAAGAGAGCAGATTTATGGAGGAGATTGGTCCAAAAACGCACTGCAATATAACATTGGGGGTGAAGGAAAAAAGAAATGTATGTATAATATTGCTGACTACACTGCTGACAGGGCAGTTGTTCTGGAGGAAATAATTTTCACAGTGCATCTGAAAAAAAAAGCAACCAACAATCTCCCGAGATCACATTGGTTAGAACACAAGATCTTGAACACATAGATACAAGAGAAACTTTCCTCTGGCTACAAAGAAAAAAACAAATGGAAGCTTCTGATTAAAAATGAAATAATGCAGCCCCAGTATTGAGCCTCAGGTTGTCTGCATGTCAGTGCATCATAAAAGAAGAGCGCTAGGTTCCTCACAGCTACAGGTCTTCCAAAAGAGCAGTCTGTAGATCACAGGGGTTCATTTCCATGGCAAAAATTGGTGTTTGAAGTTACTCTTTCTAACTGGGTTTTGAAAGACAAAGGAAAGGTGGTAAATCAGACCTCAGCTGGGAGCAGTAGTTGGCTGTGCTTGAATCATAGAATCGTTAGGATTGGAAGGGACCTTGAAGATCATCTAGTTCCAACCCCCCTGCCACGGGCAGGGACATCTCCCGCTAGACCAGGCGGCTCAAAGCCCCATCCAGCCTGGCCTTGAACACTTCCAGGGATGGGGCTTCCACCACCTCTCTGGGCAACCTGTTCCAGCGACTCACCACCCTCATGGTGAAGAACTTCTTCCTAACTTCCAATCTGAATTGACCCATCTCTAGTTTTAATCCATTCCCTCTGGTCCTACCATTACCTGACATCATAAAAAGTCCCTCACCAGCTTTTTTTTAGGCCACTTGTAGGCTTACTGGTAGGCCACTATAAGGTCTCCTCGGAGCCTTCTTTTCTCCAGACTGAACAACCCCAACTCCCTCAGTCTGTCCTCATAGGAGAGGTGCTCCAGCACCCTGAAGCCCATCATATGAGTTACAAGTATGACTAAGGAGTAATTATTTTGGGAATCCAGAATTTTAAATTATCACAAGTAAAATATTGTCATTTCAATATATATATTGAATGCATATTTTACAATGCTTTTTCTCCACTGAAATAGCTACTTGTTTCTTCAATGTATAGAAATTGGTTAGTACATTCTGATTAGCAATGTTTTGAACTTAAATTTTCCATTTTAACATTTCAAAACTTCCCAAAATGAGAATGAAATGAAACATAATTCAAACAAATTAGAGCTGGGAAAAGGGAAAGATGAAGGATATTTTCTACAAAAAGAAGAAGATGAAATATTAGGAGGGGGTTTCTCAACACTGGACCACTTGTTAGAATCAGCAACGAAAGTCCTGCACCATTTGTATGCTGATGACCAAGACGTCGCTATAAAAACTTCTGTAGATAAAACAGAAAAATATTAGTTTAGCATGAAAGTATTGATGATTCCAAGCTTGGTAGTATTCCAGCGAGATTTCCCCTCCTATTAGAGGGGAAAACCACAGCTTTTACCCCTACCAAGTTGCGGGTTTTGGTGCAATATGAAAGATCAAAGACCAGATCCTGGCACTGAGTCAGATAGAGATTGGCAGGGAATTTGTCAAACTTTTCTTGTAACTCCTGTCTTTTGAAGAAATATGTATTCACTGAAATGGAGCTTGAAGGGGGACCTCAGTCTTCCAAACCAAAGGTGAAGACCTCTAAAGGGATCAATAAATCTCTGCCATGGGTTTGGACACTAAGTTTGTTTATGTCCTGGAAAACCTAAGACAAAATACCTGTTCATACAAATGCATATAAACAGTAGTATAGTCTGAAAGAAGAACATTTCAAAAACAACATTCAGTTCATCTCTTTATTTTAAACAGTGATGGCACAAATGTCCTGGATATTTCACATCCTCTGCTAGTTGTTGCTTATGAAGTTCCAGATGTCAGTAACTCAACAGCCAGGTTCTGAACTAATGAAACAACTAAACTTGCGCACACATCTTTTTTTCCTCCCAAAAAATTGTTTATTGGTGAAAAATTACTTTCTCAGAATGACAAAAAGTATTGCTTAATGGTTACAGGTGAGATAAACAGTTAGCGATTAATTTTCTGAAGTTTTGGATTTTTTTTCTTTTAAAACATAAATGTTAAAATTAGACATTAGAAAGTATTGATTTCTCATTTAGATATGAGCTTTTCTTGAAAATGTCTGTGTAATATAAACATGAATTTATCCACAAAAAATTGTTTTTATCCCCCGCTCCCCAATTTCCGTTCTGTAAGCACACTAAGAGAGTAAAATTCTACACATGTGTTTCAATAAGGACATCAACTAGCTATGTTCTGAGACTATCTTTCCTGTTATTCACAATATTCTTCTTTGTTACACTTTAAATACCAAGAAAAATATACTCTCTCTTCATATTATAATAAAAAAAAGCAGAAGGTCCTCATTCGCTATAAACCTTAGTTTCAATAGAAGCAAAAGAAGCAGAAAATCACTCAGATCATTTTTTGTTCTTCACCTTTCTCCCGCCTTTCAACAAGGACCATGACCTTGAACATGCACCACCTTCATATCGGCGAATAGCTCAAGGAATGTGTGTCACCTAGAGATCTTCTAGTATTGTGGAGCGAGAACAAAATCCAAGGTTAAACACTCAAACATTAACAGAATAAGATGAGAAAAAAAGGAGAGAAAGCCAAAAAGAAGAGCATTTATGAAATAAAAATTGAGAATACTCTTTAATTCCTGGCATGTCTGAAATTTGTTTGGAAAGATGTATTTTACAAATTTCTTAAATTCTTTCTGGGTAGAAATAAAACCTACTCTTTGTATATTCTCCTACTCAGCTGGGCACATTCATTTTTTTGAATAATTCAGCCATTTATTAACCCTTTCCTTCACTTTCTAAACGTCACAAGGCTGTGATACCCTTGTGAGTTTGCAGTCCATGCACTGAGGCCAGTGGATCACAAGAGCAAACAGCAGATGACCACAGCAGAGGGAGCAGGCAGTGGCAGCACAGGATGAAAAGCATCTGTAGAACTGATTCCAGGTCACCCAAGCATCCCGCAGCACTCCAGCACCTGCCTGCACTCCCAATGGATACAAACAAGGCACGTTCCTGTTGAAGAGTTAGGATGCTCTGGGCAAAGAGGTCTGGCCTGGGTGGTTTTTTTTAGAGAAAGGGGTGAGACAGCATGGGCATAAAAATTGCCAGATAAGAAAACCAAATACAGCTTGAAAAAGCATCCTACAGTGCTTCTGAGAAAAGGTTTTGAGAACAGAATTGACAAGGTACTATTTGAAAGAGATTTGCTGCTTTTAGCTGGACAACTGCCTCTGGGTTGTTTGAATCTTCATGTTTTCAGGGGTGGAGGTGTTTTCTAAACATCTAACATTTCTGACCATGGGAAATACTGCAAGTTTCACTTTTGATAGCCTACTCCTCCTCTCCTTGGTGCCACTAGACCCCAGCACTGACAACTTCCTTGCCTGTATCCCAACTGCCCCCCACCGGCTGCTCCTCCAGCACAGGGTCCTTGCCCATCCTTCCCTGGGGGAACACTCACCCAGCCTTCCTCCAGCCTCTGAGCTTGTGAAAGTTTTTGGATAAATTATCTCTTGGATAAAATTATTCAGTCAACAGCGAAATATATCAACTAGTCACGTCGAATTTACTGAATAGTTTGAGTTACAAAAGGCTTAAAGTAGTCCTCCCGTGTTGATATTTAAAGAAAACTGGGTGTTCATATTTTCTTCATTCAAAATAGTATTTTGTTTAGAAAATGTCTAAAAAACCTTATTTTAAAACTAAAAAAAATAATAAAAAGAAAGACAATTTAAGCAATGCATTTTGCTTTGGTCAAATGAAGCAAGTAATCTGACCAAAGGTAATTTAATTTATCTTAAAAGTGCTTCCTTTACACTCAACCCAAAATTATTTTTTCTTTAGTTTCAGAAATACCAGCAAAATAAAAGATTCACTATTTACACAGCTGCTTTTCTGACACATATGCCCCCAGTCTCAGGGCTACATTTCTTATTCCTGGCTGGCCTTCCCAAGAACATTCCACTAGTTAATAGCTATAACATGGGTCAATTCAGGCTTGAGGTAGGTAGGTGTTTAGTGGATTTTTGCCCAGTTTTATTAGGTCTGAATAGATTCCATTTTATTATTTTATCAGTTTCTCAAAACTGGGTTAACATTTTATGCGGCAATCTGTTCTTTGATTTGGATGGAAGGAGGGTTCAGGATTCTAATAAAGGAAGGTACTAATACAAGTACTAATACAAGTTTCCTACTTCAGAAGGTTTTATTACTTCCTTACCATTCTTCTTCTTATTTTTTTTTAGTAACATTCTTGTAGAAATCTTGTTCCTGGCCTAGTCTATCTTACCGGCATTTCATATCCTCATTCTTGGAAAGCCACTGCGTCTAGCTGTTGGGCTGCTCTAAGGTTTGCTCACAAGCTTTGCTTACTGTGCTCTGCTAAGATACTTCAAGTTAAGTTTCTCAGTTTTGGAATTTACTTCTACTGAAGCTGTGAAGTTGGCATGCTTCTCTAGGATGTAGTCTTACATTAAAAAAAAAAGAGCCAACTTCTAGCATTTGATCAATTTCACACCAAAAAGCTCTTCCTCTTTACACCCTCACAGCTTGTCCAAAATTTATTACTTTTGCTCTTTTGCACCTTCCCATTTTAAGTTCTCTGGACGCTAGGTTATACTCCAGTAATTCTTACCTTTCACTGTTCTACTTGCTTTCTCTCCCTTTATTTCACATTTTTCATTTCATTCATCCACTGGACATTTCTCTGGCACCATTTTCCTTTCCTGTCTCACTGAATGCTTTTCCTGATTTGAATTTCTGTACTCGCTTCCTATACTTACCTTGTCCCCCACCACCTCTGCATCCTCTATGGAGCTTTCTTGGGCTCTATTATTTCTACATTTCTGCTCTTGTCCTTATGCTGATATACTCTTTAATGCCTTTTCTCCTTATTTTTCTTACTCTGAGTCCTTCACGTAGAAGTTGTTCAATGCCTCCCTCTCTCCCCTCATTAGCATTTTTCTTATGCTCGTAACACTCTCCAGATGTACATATACTAACATCATCCTCACTTCATCCAAAAGCTAGAACCACCCCTTACATGACCAATTTGAGTAACCACAGCAACTAGATCCCAGTCTGCCTTTGTTCACTCTGTTGTGACACTTGTCCTCTTACACTTTTCTTTCCTAACAATTATTTTGTTGAGCTTGTAGATGTGATCAGGACGGTGGGTTACACAGCACTGAAAACGTATTTTGGATAATATTTACAGTTCAGCTTTAAGATATCCTTCCTGCCTCTCATCAGAAACCTATCTGGCTCAAGGGGATTATGCTTAGCAAAAGGATCCCTGCTCCCAGTTAAGAGTACGTCCTCCTTATGCTTAGCCAGACCAATTGTGTCCAGAGGATTTTTACATACTGGGTGGAACAAGGGCCATTAAGTAGTCTTAGAGCCCACAACAAAAGGATGCAAGTGAAGCTTAACTATAACTTAATGGTTGCTAACAATAAATTGTTATTTACAATGTAACCAGACAAAGGAGGAACTTGCTGTATCACATATAAAAAGAGAGAAAAAAAAAAAAGAAAAAAGAAGATATCACCATGCTATAGCTTCCATCTGTTCAGACACGGAAGGAGATCTTTGCATGACATTTAGAACAAATATGATATTTGTTTATCCAAAACATAGACTATCAAATTCTGCAGCCCATTCCTTAGGCGCATCTTGCTGAGAGTGCCTGAGCTGCAGGATACCGCTCCGAAGGTGACCTCATTCTGAAAGCTGAATCCAAATGAACACAAAAATATTTGTTTATTGAAATGTGTTGTAGCAGTTTTCAAAAAGTGACCTAGCGAGACTTGCAGCAGAGGCAAAAAGGTCTATTTTAGTTACTGCTCAGCTCAGTATATTATTCATCAACGTAGGGCTCCTTCTACTAAGGCTCTCAAATTGTTTTAGGGAAAAAACAGAATAAGTAAAATACATATTACTTCTACAGAGCTGTTTTTTGCTCTCAGTTATATCAGGATAAATTCAGAGTAAATCTAATGAAGTCAATGGTTTTCTAATAGTGTAAAAGAGAACAAATTGAGCTCTGAAGATTCTCATGTTTTATTTGCCAAGTGTTTTCGTGTTATGCTGGCAATCGGGCACTGACAAGGATGTACAGGTTTTGGGAGCCCTTTGGCAGGCACCAAAGAAGCCCTATTATACCCCATGACAATGCAGCCATTTGCAAATACCACCAGAACCGGTCTTCCTAGCCAGAAGCATAGAGGTTCCTCTCACTGATTTATTGTCCTCACATGCTTACTTGCTAAATTGTAAGGCAAAAAGACATCCTAGATGTTTCTTTGAGGTGGCAATTGCAGTTGAATAAGAATTTTTCACCAAACCCCAAACATGAAGGAAGAACATTAAACAGAAACTGTAAACAACCATCATCTACTCTTTCCCTCCTGCCCTCAAACATGGCCTCAAGCTCCCTCCTAACTCCCACAATAGCCAGGATCGTGGTTCTTTCATTCAGTCAAAACAGATCATTTCCTTTTGGAGATAAGCTTTTAACCTTGCATTAAATTACTTGCATTATTTATTAACAACCTTTATGTTTGTTGAAAGAATACGGAGTCATTTGTCATATTTAATTTCATTTGTGCTTAATGAATAGAGGGCCAGATCCAAAAAAGACCTTGAGCACCTTAAACTCATCTTCTGGAAAATCTGGGCTCCTACATTTCAGTTTTCAGTCTTGGACGCATCCTCTGAGTCGTCACTCCACATGAGGGTGCTGACACTTCTCAGCCACCTCCCACCAGGGGTCAGAAAGCTCTGGTGCCAGGCTGCCCCTCCAGCCTCAATGGGAAGCCAGGAGATCAGTCAAGCTATCTGGAGGCTTCAGTGGAAGGTTAGTAGTTCATTCCTCAAGTGGACCTAATGTAGATGTAAGTCTATGCTTCTGGCTAAAGTCAGCGGTGACTGCCACTTTCTTCTAAGACAGCTACAGGAGGTGTAAGCATCTACTTCTAGTGAAACCTATCAGCTGGAGACACTCATTGCAACTCTTCCCGTGCTCTTAATGACCCTGGCATGTGCATGTTCACTGCTCTTTTCAAACCATGCAGGAGACACATAAGAAATTACTGTGTGTGTGATTGAGACCAAATGGTTGCAACTGGTAGGGAGAGGGGAGTGCTGACCCTGAGTTTCACCTTGAAGCATTCAAAAGCTGGAACATATCCAAATGCCATCCCTGAAGGTTTCCTCCAACATCCCCATTGTAATAACCTTGTTTTCTCCTGCCCCTTGTGATTTCAGGTGACCTGTAGCCCTACAGCATCCCATCCCTCATGAGCCAGGTGAGAGGCAGTTCATTGCGAGCTACATATGGGCCAAGTTGCTGCTCAGGAAACCATGCCAGCTGTCTACAGGCAAAGTGAACTGAAAATTATTGTCTATCAAGGCTGATTGGGAGGAAGAGTCTTAAACTAGTTCTCATAGCAGGGGAAGAGACTTCAGTGCTGCCTCAGCTATCTCCAAGGCTCATCTCCTCTGCCAGTGTTGACTGAAGTTAGTCAACAAGGCTCAGAAGTTATTGTAGGGATAACAGCAGTTTGCCTACTTACAGTTGTATAAAGCCTTACTCTACCTAGACAATGCCAAACCACTTGTAGTCAGCAAGACCTTTTCCATGTTATTTCTTGAGACAATAAAGCACAATGGATTATTTCCATCAGTACAAAGAAAGTCCCTAGCTTCATGGTCCATCCCTGTTCTGTACACCTTGGACACGGTCCTTCCCCACTCAGCCCTCCCTCTCTTTCCCCAGGTTGAATGGGGATTCAAGAGAAAGGCTAAAAGGGAGGGGATTATTAGCATTAACTCTTGTTAGCATATCTGGGCATCAGCTTATCACCTGCTGTTAATGTACTGAAACACAGAATAAAGCTGCATTTCTGTAAAAGACATTGGGTGCAAAATTGGACAGAAGAGTGTCAGATTGCAGTTATTCCATTCTTTCACACAAAATGTGAAATAACATGTTAACTGCCTTCTGGGCATACAGTAAGCATCCATTAAAATAATCACCATATGGCTCTTTTTGCGACATGGTAACTTTCATGTTATTTCACAATCCATTCAGATGAACAATTTCACAATGGACCCTACAGGACCTTGAAAGGATTTTATCAGGTTACTGGATTAAGGCTTTGATAGAGATTCTGAGGAAAAAGCAGGTGGAAATAACAGCTCACACAGTGCCTCTGCAGAGTGATTACTGGGCTATATTCTCTGTTCAAATGGGAAAAGGAAATCCCTTGAAATAAAAAGTCTGGCTGCTGCTGATTAGCTGACAAGAACGAAATTGAACACTATGCGCATAAAACTCTATATGCGCTACCAACAGATCCATCATGTCAGCAATTCATTTTCTTATGGTAGCATGGGCTTGGAGAGGAATCCATTAAGGCCCAAATAAATTAATAGCAGAGAAGAGAAGCATCCCCTGCCTTGCATGATTTTCTATACACATGGCTTACAAGTCTAGTTTTGGGTTGTTATTTTTTTATATTTATCCCTTCGTCACTCATTAACTTTGCTGCATTATATAGTCAGGGCCCAAAATATTCCGCTTTTTTGCTGTTATCAGCATGTAACTTACACCAGTTTCTCCAGCTGCAGGAATACCGTAGTAAGAATATTGTACATGGAGCAGATACCTCTAAATCTTTGAGTGGTTGCAGCTGTATCTGGAGCTTATAACAAGGACTAAGGGCACAATAGATTGAGGTTGTAATCTGGTTAAGATTCACCTCAAACATCGTATCAGTAAGTCTTACCTCTATCTTTTTCTCTGGTTTTACTCCTTGCGGAGTCGTTGAAATGCATTGTCTGTTGGAGGACTCCAGTTGCAGTGGTGATGGTACGTTAGGTGGCAAGTCCCATGAAACATGCTAATATGCGCTAATCTTTTAATAATGATGAATATTTGACTCTTTGTAATGGGGGTATTTTTTTTAAAGAGGCTTTCCACAAAAAAATCATCACAATGGTTGTCACAAGTAAGCTTCCCTCCCCTTTGAAAGAACTGACTGTAGTGGAAAAGATAATTACTTAGTTCCTTTATCTCCGAATTATTTGTAATAAAACCTGAAATCGCACCACAAGGTCTTTCATGAGGATGTCATAAATTAAGATGCATCGATGTATTTGGTGCATCTGTTCAGCTCTGCGCTCCTTTGTCTTCTGCAAATAGCGCAGCAGCTTCAATACCCAGCAGACAGCATTTACGCAAATGATGTCGTGGTCTGTATCATTAATATTCAGCGATTGTCTGTCATAGACACCTTACTGTACATCTGTTATGCAAATTTATGTTAATTTTTGCTCACTGACAGCTGCCTTGGTTCCCTCCCTAAAATGATCTTTTCCATTTTGAAGTTTGCAATCTGTTCCCAAAAATGTTAATCTAACAATTAACTGAAATTGCTAAACAGAAATTTTACATGTTATGTCCAAAATAGAAACCAGTGTTTTTAAATAGATGGTGAATCTTCTCTTCACATCATTTGTTTTATATGTGATTCAGAGAAGGGTAAACATTGATCTTTGCACAGCCTGTGTTGGGATAAGTGACAATCTCCCTATACAGTAATGGGTTTTGCAGGAAATGATGCCATCTTGTTTTCACATAGGCTATGGGCATAAAACTGACTTTCCTATCAAAAGTTGCTCTTTGTACAATTGTTTTCTATTTAGTCTTTTGGAAATGGAGAGGTCACTCTTCATTAATACTTTATTTATTTAAACCTTTGATACTAAATAGCATGACCATATTTCAAATAAAGACAGCAAGCATTTTTAAAATGTTTCAGAGCAATTGCAACATCATGATGGCATAACATTTCAGGAAAATTGAGATACGGAGGTTCAGACTAGGTTCAGACTGCTGGCCAAACGCTTTGACCCAGTGTGCCCACAACTGTGTTTTTCCTTCCAGAGTCAGGAACAAAACAAGTTACACCAGGCATCCCACAAGGAACCTGTGGACATCTGGGCAGGTGTTTTAAGTCTGTCAGACATTAGGGGAGGTACACAAGGAGATCCTAGACAGAAAAATGGTCTCTACCTTAAACCAAAGTGCAAACAGATTGATGGCATAGGGTGTTTACGGGTTCTGGGCATTGCTCAAGTCTGGAGCAAGAGAAACATTGAGAGGAGCCAGGGAGAGCTTGGGTCAGGCAGACACCTGCAAGAGATGTCAGACACAGGAGGGTAGCTCTGTGTCTGAGAGAGAACAGCTCTGAAACTGGGGATGAAATGGAGAGGGACAGGCTGCACTCACAGATCAGGCTGTTAGGAAAGGGAATTAAATAAAAGCAGGCATATTGTCCATATTGGGAAAGAAGCCCCTAAAGTGTCCATATTAGGCCAACATCTTCAAAGCAGAAACTGCTTAACCACATTGCCTGGCAGTGCAATAGGGCCAGGATGTAATAGATTTTTCAGAAACCTACGGCCAAATCAGAATTTGACAGAATCATATAGAACCTGACTATAAACCATACAGAAAGACAGGCTGAAAGAAGCAAAGTTGTAGACATTAGAAACAGCATTATGGTGCACCACAGATTCAATATCAGTCTTCACCATGGAAAATACAGCCAAGATACCTATCTGAGCCATACCCTTATCAGGAAATAAAGAGCAGGTTATGCCAGGCTGAGCTGTCAAAATAGGAAGAGTAGGAAAATTAAACTGATAAATTAAAGAGCAGCATGTCACCTGACTGATGGCATCCCTCCAGGAGATCTCTTAGAAGCATAGCCACCATTTCTAACAAAGAATACAGAATAGCTCATTAAAATACACAGAATGGCAGGGTAGCAAACATTGCCCTTTCCTTCCAAAAAGGGAAACGGGGGAATTCTCAGAGTTACAAACTCTGAATCCTCAGAAAAGTTTTTGGAAGAATGATTAATGCAAAGTATAAAATCATCAGAATGAGAATGCTATGAAACCAAGCTGGCAGAGATTCTATTAAGGAAAATTATTCTTTTCTAGTCTATTGTAATGCATCAAGAGTGTTAAACAATGGATGATGAAGACCATTTTGTAAATAAGTTCACCTGAAAGCCGATGCATTTAACTGAAAAATTATTTCCTGAGGAACCAATTAGGAAAACAAAATAATCATGTAAGAAGAGTGAATACTCTGCTATCATTCGGAAAGTGATTGACAAAACTGCAGCAAATAAATAGAAGTATAAAACTTACTCCCAAATTAGAAACTCATAGTGAAAAATTGCTGTTCTATTTTAGAAACCACAATTAATAAGATTGTTTGGAAAAGGGCTAAACAGACATACCATATTTGCAGGTGACAACACTTTGTCTAGATGTCTAGACAAAGAAAAGTGCTTGACAGACTTAGGAAGGCCTTTAAAATAGATTACAAGGCAGCACTTGAACAACAAATTCAATGTCAAGTGCAATATAAATTTAGGGACATGGGATACGGAACTTCAAGGAATCTCCTGATGCATCAGGCTCTACCATTTACTATTACAGGCAAACACATCAAATAACTTTTCTTCATAAGTTTATCAAGTTCCAGTTTTTGCTCTAATCAGAATTATCATACCCATGTTTGGTAAACAATCTCCTCAGGGAGGAGAAAATTTTATAGCAACATTGAAGCCTACAGCAGGGACTACAGCTAAACAGAATGATTCGTAAGTAAATCCCTAAAAATTAAAACTGTCTGACTCCTTGTGTTTTCATGAAATACCTTTACTGCAAGTTTTCTAGTCGATGTATAACTTACAGTATGGTTGCAGTAATATCATACTATCCTAATGTAGGGGGACACCCCACCCCACGACATCCAATAAGATAGTGGAGTTTTTTATTAACTAACATCATTGGGAATAAGCCATTTTACAGTCAGTCCTTTTCTTTTTTTAGGTGCTAGCAGATAATCAAAGGACCTTCTTGTGATCATCCCAAACTGTCTCCTGTGAACGTATTTCAGCACTTCAGCCTTTATGTAGTTTCCCCCAACTGATTACAGCAACAAACACCCTCCTATGGAAGCTGTTGGGGCTTTTTTTTTTAATTATAGGTATTTGGCAAGGGACTCAGGAGAGCATACCAAAGGTTGTCTGTCTAGCATCACCTGCGATGTCGGGGTAAAGTGGTGGGATGACAGTAGGAGAGTGGCGCAGGCAGAAAGCTATTAAGAGCAGCGGACCAGCCCAAGGTTATAGCATCCACCTGGCACCCCAGCAAGCATATCCCTTACTGCTGGATGCTATTCATCAGTCCCAAAGCTCAGGACTCTGCCTCCACTATGTTAGCTTAGTTTTCAACTTATTTCAAACATCCTAAATTCAGAGAGATTGTTATTAAAGTGAGGTCCACAGAGAGATATTGTTTTCATTGTTTGAAATAGTTCAGTCACAGTAGTTGGAAGAACAAAATGAAAAACAAGAACAGCTACAACATAACTATTGTCAGAACTTAAATCTGGTATCTCTTTGTTGACCAGATCTTCTAAAACTGATTTTATCCCCTTGATGACATTAAGACAAGGTGATGCCTTTTATGAATTTTTTTTAATACACTGGCATTTTACTGTCATATGGACGAATCTTTTGTGAGGAAAAATGACTATTTAATGTCATTAAAACCTTGACGATATTTTTGTACCATGCAAGCCTCAAGTTGCTGACTGCAGCCTCAGCAGGGGCTGGGAGGTTGTGCCAGGAATTTCCACCTATAGAAATGAGCTGAGACAAAGACAATTTTGCCATTTCAATCTTCTCCTTCTTCACATTTTGCAACAAAAACATATTTCAGTGTTTCCTGATAAAAAAAGCTGTCAGAAAGTTGTGACAGACAGATTAGGGTATTCTGCTTCCAGAAAACAAACACTGTATTCTAGTTTTCCAGTTTCTGAATATCTGTATTATATAGACAAACCAAGTTTCATCAGAAACGGTGTCTTAAAATGAAAAAAATCAAAACATTGTTCCAAAACTGGTGAAGCACTTTACTGTCATTGTTTTACAATGGTATTTCTTCCAGACTAATTAAAAAAGTCCTAATGAACTGTATTTCATTGGAAGTGGTGGAAGAGTATTTTGGAGACGCCTTTGATGGAAGTTTCCTGAACAGCTCTTCTCTGAGCTCCCATGTGTGAGAAAACTGGGTTTTGAACTATCTGTAACAAAAATGCTGAGTCTGACTGAACGGCAACAACTCACACCCCATACTCAACCGTTTTTATATAAAGCACGTGCTTTATATACAAATACCAACCAAAGATTGAACAACCCCACAACACAGTAGCTTTCCAAGCCCTACACCTTAGAGAAATGCAGCAAAAGCCTACCGCAGAAGTGCAGAGATGGGCAGCGATTCCCGGAAAGACCCTACAGGTAGGATGGGTGTTGTGCAACTCACTCCTTCTGGGGCAGGCGATGCACAATTCCTGCTGCCCTGTGTCCCCCAGCACCCCTCACCACTGCATGGACAGTGTCCTCCTGCTGCCACCCTGCCATTGCACAGCAGCTTTTGGAGATGGTATCTGCAGCCACAAGGACAAAGATGGTCTGTTTGTTTTAGGAATGCTGCTGAACCAGAAAAAAACACTGTTATTTTCACTTTAACCGTTCTTTATCTTGACATCTACCTGCCCAAGACAGAATAACACACAACTAGAAAGAGAGACTTAATTAGATTCCTTATTTCTGACAGCCACTAGTGCAATAATATTTTCTTCTCCCTACCCACATAGGTCACAGAAAATAAGATTGGCGGGATCTGGAAAGATTGGAAGTCTGATAAATTATTCACAAAACCAGTGCTGAGGTCCACCTGTGAAGAGTTGCATTTCTTTACGGGACTGAGTGACTTTGATCGGTCATTTTATTGACCAGTGTAGAAAAATGTAAGTTAATGCATATGGGGGAAACCATCACCAAACACAAAACCTGCTCCACCACCACTCCTCTCACTTTTGCTAACTAGTAATGGGATATTGGGGTTATCATAGGTAATTTCATGGATCTGTCACCTCACTGATTAATCAAACAGGCCAGCTAAATGCTAGGAGCTATTAGGAGAGGAGCAGAGAACAAGACAGTGGAGATTATGGTCCTGCTGAATAAATCCACGGTTTGCCTGTGTCTCGGGTATTATGTTTTAAACTTGCCCCCAGTTCTCAAAAAGTAAAAAGAAGACTGGAAAACCTGGAAATGTTCTGAGAAGAACACCATGAAAAATCACTTCTGGCTAAATAAACGGGATGTCTCCAGCCTGCAGAATATAATAATGCATACAGTCATTACCGGTATGGGTGTTTAGGAAATGACCACTCTTTATTCCACTGCAAGGGTTCAGCAGTAAAGAGGAGCTGGACTGAACAAAAAGGAGGTGGTGCCTCTCCCTGTGTAGCAAATTGCAGAGCCTCCAGAGGATCCACATCTGGTTCAGAAAGCCTCCATGCTGACAGCTGTTGGAAACTAAGAGTGGATAGGGAGGGCAGGAGCATATACGTTTGTCCTGCTGCTCTCTTGGTCATCTATTCCTCCCAAATGCAGACACAAGACGCTAGGCAGGAGGAATCTTCCCTAGAGGCTTAGGGACTCACATCAGGTGACTAAAAGATCTCTATGCCATTCACAAGAGAAATGAGTAAGTGTTCAGAATATGGAAAAAAAACCAACAATAGAAAACAAACTGTTTTGCATTTTTCAGCACCTTTATATGCTGCAGCTATGAGCTGTGACCAGCCAAAACTGAAAAACACTATTCCAAAGAAATGCTCTGTTGTCAGGTCTCTGTCCCACCTTCCCAACTCTCCAAAATCCTGCTCAGAAATGAAAAACATTTAGTCTACAGTGTCATCACACAAAAGACTTCACCTGAGGAAAGCACTCCCTTTGGTCGTGGTCCTGGTGGGAACTCCTCTCAGCTCCTGCGGTGGTGCTACCTCATACATCACCCCCATCGTTTTCAAAGACAAGCATTTATCAAAACATGACTTCAGCTACAGGTAATTTAAAGTCATAAGTTTCAAGACAGATTTAGCAAAACAGTAGGTAGAATTAATAGAGGAAAAAGTCTATGGAGATTGCTAATAAATTACAATCTAAGAGATTTTTGATCACTAGATTGCATTAACCTGTTACTTCCAGTCCCATAAAACTGCTAGTTTAACAAGCATCAATCAAGTGAACCTCTGCTACTTGTATTTAATTGTTCTGCTCCTTTAAAAATGTCATAGTGATAAAGAAGAACAGAAACAAAATAAAATTTGAATAATTAATTAATACATGGCTGGGAAGCAGAACAGCTTAAATTTGTGAGTGTGTATATGCTGGTACTTCCTGAGACGTTACTGAAAATGATATCATACCAGAAACAATATCAAGATAAAAATGATGCAAGATGACTTAAGAGTCAGGAGCAAGTTATGAGCATCTGCTAAGGACACATCACAAAAGCTGAACCTGTCGCTGTAACTGCAAATAATTGAGATGATCCGTGGAAAAGGACTCCTTTTATATAAGAACAACACAGCTTTAGAAGGTCATTTGGAGTGGTTTTGGGGGGCTTTTGTTTTGTTTTGGTTTGGTTTGGTTTTGGGGGGGTGGGGGAGTTGTGGAGCTTAAAACAATATAACACCTCCCCAGACTCATTGGAAAAACTTTCATTAACCACTATAGAAGAAAAAGTCAAGCTCACAGTTGAGTAGGAGTAGCAGACGCTTTGATCTAGGTAATATGAGAATACACAAAGCATAAATTGAGCTAATTGAGATGTGCAGCAGTATATATAAGTTCAGAATTTTGCCCAGCAATTTTCATTAAAATGAAGTCCTTCTTCAATGCCAAATATTCTTTGGGAATAAGTAGAGGTAGCAATGAAAAGAACAAATAAAGCTAGATAAACTTTAAGATTAATTACTTAATCAGGTGTGCAGGTTAGAGAAACTCACAAATAAACTCCCCCTGTTAAAAGGCATATATTCACCTCGTTAACTGCCTGGGTTTCTACAGTCACACCTCTTTTGTCTTTGTTTTCCATTAATTCTAGTAAATTAGGTTATTTGTAGCAATGTCAAAGAAAAATATGAATCTAAGCAAGCAGAATCCCCCTTGAAAAGCGAATTTGCAGTATTTCAAACTCATTTGGGGATTTATACCTACCCAAGAGGTGCATCCTACAAGCTGCGCTCAGAGCTCGGGAGAGGGAGCGCGTTGGCAAGCTGTGCCTTCGGGAAGAGCCCAGGACTCTCCGGCCATGAGCATCTTGCACACACGCGGCACTTTTCACAAAACTCATCAAACCTCCAGCTGAAAATAAAATGTCTGAATCCAAGGTTTCATGCAGATGAATTGTACATTTCCATTGCATCATATTTACATTGAAAAGGTCAGGAGCTGAACTTTGTAAAACATAGTAGATACAGTGTTGTGAATCCTCATACTGTTGGCTAATCACTTCTACGTTTGAATACACTGAGCTTTCTTCAATTGTGTTTTAGTACAAGCCTTGGGATTACATCTAGGTGCCACCATGTCTGCTGAGCCAAAATCAACTGCGACAAAGAGAAGTATACTCATTTATTTCCAGGATCTTTCAGTTAAGCCATCATTCTATAAGGATCAAATAAGCATTTTCACAAGGATATCTGCAATCTACTCCATTCTGCAAATTTTCAGGCTTTGTTCTCCATGGTCCTGGCAGCTACAATCTTCCAAGTAGACTGGTTCGGGCAGACATACAGCAGAGGTTCTTGAAGAGCTAGAAGAGGTTGTTGAGGGTTTTTTTCTCCATACTGTATTTGCACTGCAAGTTATTATGAATTTTCAGTGTTTCCCTGGCACCCATTACTCTGATGCCCAAACATCTGGATACGGGTAAATACACTTTGACCTGGCTGGCTGTTGCAAAGTAGGTTTTCCTATAAAATCAGGCTGTTAAGATAGGCAGCCTCTCCCATATGTTTGGGGGTTTATTATTATTATTTTACTGCCCAGCATCAAGACCTCTATATTCTCTGCAATTGACTTCCTTGTTTGATTTGCAGCTGCTGCAAATGAAACATCTGCAGCCATTTTGGATAGCAAATGGAAAAACAAATTGGAAAACAAGTTTGAAGTCAAAAGCCCCATAAAATCAGAACGCAGTAAAAAATCTTCAGAGGACTGCAATAATCATCACTTTTGCACAACTGTTGTGGTTCTGTGTAGGCTAAACCTGCAAGGTAAAATGCAGTTACATATAGTCCACATGACCCTTTGGTTACAGTGTGAAGACAGTTACAACCTGGAGCCAATTCTGGAGAGGCATCCAAGAGATGAGCCATGCAAATAAGCCTTGTTTTCCAGGAGTAGTCTTTCTACTGTCGACTCTATTTACTGTCACTGTAACATTATCCATCATGCCGTGGAAAGTGTCAGACATAAAAATAAAGTGGAAATCTATAAAACTGCTTTTGAGCCAGTAAAAACCGTCAATTTTGTGTCATTCTTTATTAATCCTATTAACTGCAGTACTTTGGAATCCATAGGATTTCATAAGACTCATAACACAAGCAGTGTTTGGATAAAAGAAGGCACATGTAAATCTCACGTATACATACTCAGAGAAACTTAAAGAAACAATTCAGGGGCTGACATCCAGTTATGTCAGTAATGTCAAAGGTGATATGGTTGAGAAGGCTCTGCAGCCTTGTCAAGCTGGTTATCTGCTCCGTGGTACCACCATGGGAACTTTTAATGTTGCAGTTAGAGATGTAGCTTCACGAAGTTGACTTGACCAACATCCTCTCCCTCACCGATGGGCTGAGCTGTCATCTTGAATGAACCGTGTCTCCCTCTACGTATCGTGCCACACTTAAAGAGAAACATGTGTTTTCATTAGAGAAGATCTAATTCAGCTAATCACAAGTAATTACAAGAGTATTGTACAAAGTATGTGAAACACCTTTTGAAATATTTTTTCTGCTATCAGAATCACTCTTTCATCTCTTTGCTTTGTGTGTTATATTCAGATTTACTATTTTTCCTAAATATTTGTGCTACATGCATAACTGGCCTAGAGGGTATAGAATTAAATACTATACAATTAGAAATTCTGAATGAAAAGAAAAAAAGATCCTCTCTCTTCAGCAACGTACTTAGCTCTAAGCATATACAATAAACTAAAAGTCTGACTGTGAACCTTTTCTTCCCTCTGAGGAATGTTTTTTTTCACATAAGTAACCCCATTTATTTACACAGGGAGAAGTACACTAAAGATTCCACAGGCAAGTGTTGGAGGAGAGCAGTTCAGCTGGGGCTGCACATGAGATGATGGGCTGTGAACTGTGGTTTATTAATTCATTTTGGCAATGTGACCCAGTAAGTGCAAAATAACAGTAATGTGAAATATGGTACACAAAATGTGACTAACAGCAATTATGCTAACTGTGAATCTAATCTTGGAGAAAGCAGCAACGAGGGATGCTCAGCATCCCAGGACATGTGTGGTTAACCTCAGCTAACCGGGTTAATCTCCCTATGCTCTGTTATGTCGATTGGGAAGGATAAGCTCATTCAGACCATTATTCTACAGCAAAACCCCAACTTTACTTATTTTTACTTACTCCTGAGGACTCTTTGTGTCTGTCTCTCCACACATTGCAGGAAGACACTTAGACTGTCTTAGAAAAGTGGCTCTTGTAAATACCCATCTTAGAACTGTGAGAGAAAGTAAATTGCAGTACATAAATTAATCTGTTACATATGTTTACATGTTGAATGTCAAGATATAACATATAGATTGCCAACAATGATGCAAAAGAGGGTTCAAATGAAGCACATGCTCAGTGGCCTTGCTTGTTGGCAAATATCAAACAAATGCAGAAATCAATATCCACTACATCGGGAAGTTAAAAATAATTATATCAGCACTAGGAAGAGGGCCAAAGGCCCAGGCGGGAGGTTGTCACAGGCTGCCTGTGGCCATCCAATGCTGGCACCGCTCTGACCTGGGATTTGGCCTGGGCCAACCAGTGCTGCCTCACACCGGGCCCAAGCAACGCTGCGGGGGGGGACCTGGAGCCCCGGAAAGGTGCTGAGAGGACACCCTATTCTGCGATGGTCAAAGTGCCAACCATGCAGACAAGTTACGTCAGGCGGCTGCTTGCCCTAAGGGGCAGAGGACAAGCTGTGGCCCACTTTATTTAACACTATAAAAATAGCCTGTTTTGACAAGACTGCAGCACAGCTGCATAATGTGATATTAATGTCCATTCCCGTGCCCGTTTCCATGTCCACCTTCACAGGCAGTATGGACTCCCGTTTCAACATTGCTGTAGACAGGTTCACAACCAACAAGAAATAAAAACTCCTAACACCTTAGCCCTGCCCTTGGCACAGGCGTGTTTTGTTAGCATAGTGACTGAATTATTGCCTTATCCATGATGTATTCCTATTCATAACATTCTGCTCTGACTAACAAACAGCTTTATTTTATTGGCATGATTTCTAGCTTTCTCACAGTCTTTAAAAATATGAACTGAAACACTCACTCCAGGAGTGGTCAAAAAATATTACTACTTCAATATAATATTGCAGGTAGTAAATCTTTTCACATATGAAAATTAATCCCTCTGCTTGTTTAGAGAGACACATATTGCAAAATAAAATCACAACTGTAGGTGATAAGAAAATCTCCACAACTGATAGCCCTGCCTGCTTTCAACTGATAGCAGAGGTACCTGGTGCAAGGAAATCTGCTGCTTTCATAGAAATATCAACCACAGAGGAGATGACATTGCTGGGATGCAGCACGTCAGCAGAGAGAGGAGAGAGAATCTTCATTAACAGCAGCTCAATTAAATGGGATATGCAGGGTCGGACCTGGCCATATTGACTTAATTTGTGGTGTTTGCTCTGCACAGACTTCAGAGGCAAAGGCAAGTCCAGTCTGAAATCTCAGTCGCTGACAACAGCTTTGCTCTCCTAATGGAGCAGAACCTTCTCTGAGCAGGCAAAGCTTGTCTGGGCAAGGACTTCCTTGAAGCTTAGTCTGAGACAGTCAAGACACCCAAAGTCTCTAAGGTCTACAACAAACGTCAACACATTCAGCTTCAAGTGCAAGGCGCAAATCCTTCCATCTGCCTTCTCTAACAGGAACACAAAATGACATGCACATTTAAAGAAGGAAAAAAAAAGCCTCACATACTTTATAGCCCACATATATCTAACTGAAGTGCTCGGACACGCTGGCAGTAATGGTGATAGAAACTTACTCAAGCCAGAGGGGCTGCAGCTCAGGGTCAGGCAGTGCTCCATATGTCCACAGCCATGCAACTGGCATCCTGAGACACCTTCCCAAGTGGCCGGGGATACCTCCTGCCCTGAGAAACCTTCCCTCCCTGAGCCGGGACGGTGTCTAAGTTCACTAGTCCAGCTCAAAAAATTATGCCTCTGGAGAATCCAGTCATCTTGAGGCTTATGATAGCGTCATCACATTATAAAACCCCTAAAAATTATCTTCCTAGTTTCCTCTGCAGCACCGTCATCACTGATTTGGGTGATAGGATTGACTACTTGGGCAAATAAAAGTGACAAATCAGTCCTAAAAGTAACAGACATCCGCTACTATATTCCTGGTGACGAGGTCTTAGAATGGGATTTGCACCGAGTGAGCTCGTACAGCTCCAAAGAGAAGATAATTTATACAAGCAAAAAACCCAAAACCAAACCACGGCCCTCCCACCCCAATTTGCAGTACTTTAATCAAGATGTGAAGGAACACAGGGCCCTTTATAGAAAATAAACCAACCACGTGTTGGAGCTTTCAGGAAAGCGGATGCACAGCGTGCTAACAAGGAGATGGATACTGGTAGCCTCAGAGTCCCACCTCCTTCCTGAGTCACCATCTCTCCGTCCCACAGCATGTTCTTGGCTTTGCTGCTCTGATGCACGAGTATGGCCCCAGTTTAGATGTCTTACAGGAGTAGGCCAGCTAAGTTTGACCTAATCAGTTCTCCTACCCACTTGAGAGAGGGGATTAATTAAATTGCATACTATGCAATCTAAATAAAAGTAACCATTTTTTATTAAGTTGAAACTCACCATCAGGAAAGGAAATAAAAGCGAAGAAAGCAAAGCGAGCTATCACAGAAAGTAATTCACTGCCATGGCCAGTTGAGCTTGAGGCCATGCATGCTTTCACTGGTTTGGTATGTTCTGAAGGAGGAAGAAGTTTACAAGTTTGTCCCACTCACCGTGTGACCCGGCGCAGGCTGCTCCACCCTGCCTCGCAGCGGCGCCGAGCCTGCCAAGCCTGCTGCTGAGATTCCCTCACCGCCCCCTCCGGGGCCCGGAGTACAGCACAGCTACCCTGTTTCTCTCCTCCGTGGGTTGTCAGCACCATGATAAAGCGTTCTGGGGCTTGTTTTCTTTTTTTCTTCTTTTTCTCTGTATTCTGAGCTACTTCCCATTCTTCCTTGGGGGATATATAAATCCAGTCTTCACGGTTTATTCCTCAAGCACGAGGGACTACCAGATAAAATAACGCAAACTAAGTAACCTAGGCCAAGTATCTGTCCCAATAGTCAAAGTGAGTTTCACCATGGACTGCAAAGGGACTCAGGCTTGGCCCTGTTTCTGCAGATATGGAAAACATTAGTGAAGCTTTAGAACATGCCTGGGGCTCTGTCTTAACCTCTGTTGAGCAGCTATAGGAAAAATGTAGGAAACATAAATTTCTCCTCGGCTCGTGAGCCAGGGTGGGAGACTTGTCCAATGAACGACCTGTGATAGCACATTTTGAAGGTGTCATACATTTTCCACGCTATCAGAAGATATAAAATGCGTGAAGCCCCCGGCAGCAGTTATAGCCAGTAGAGAAAGGTGGTCTGCTCCTGGAGGAACACAACACATCCCACAGGGGACTGCAGCCAAGACACACAGTCCTGGTGGGAGCTGACAGTATCTCCAAGGCAGAGGAAACATTAGGCTGTGCTCTTGTTCTGTACTGCTGTACGAGCTAGGCAGGTTTAGCTCGTACTTCATAATTACCAGAGGTGATTTATTCTCTCGTTATCATCACAGAAGCTTAATCAAGAGAAAGGTCATAAAAAGGGTCCAGACTTTTACACATTGCAAAAGTTTGACATGGGTGTTTTGCTACGTATTAGGAGTAGAGCTTCTGTGCTCCATAGTCTGAGCAGAAATGGACTTGGCAAAGGAGAGGATCTAATCAACTTCATTTGTACTTTGCCTTCTCTCACAGAAACTGGGAACATATGTCAAATCAAACAACCACAGAAGTGTCCAGGATCGCGGTTTTCAGTTTTCTGGAAAAATAGAACAGATGGAAGTCCAAGTAACCACACTTACTCATTGTACGTGACTTCCTATCATGGGTGTGTAAGAGGTTAAACATTATCTTCCTCCTGTTGTTTGCCAGTTTAAGATTAAGCAGTTCGTTGTGGGACTATTCTTAAAGAATTGTGCACGAGACTGACAAAACCAGCTAAGCAAGAGGAAAAAAACACTGCAGAGTGTTTGGGCACGTAACTGCAATAACTGCAAGACTGAAAGAAGGTGCAAATTGCTATGGTGTAATGCAGCTTTGCTATGGCAGGGAAGTTAAAAACTCCCCATATAGTTTGTTCTTATTTTAGAGACTGATGCACACAGACACTGTAATTTCATACACAACAAGTGAAAAAGGTGATTTCTGCATAATAATATGTCACTTCCTTCTATCCCAGGCTGTTCTGTATTCTGACCATTCTGGCACGACCTTTCTGACGCTGAAATCAAGCAGCTCCCTGATAGCGTGTGTGAAGGGTTTAGCTGTGTTTGGTGTTCAATATAAAGATCCAGGCGTGTCATTTTGCCATGGCGAATTTAGAGCGAAAGAATGGATTAGTCATGGCAAAAATGCTACGTATAGATGAAACTCAGCATAAGCTATGGGCTTGTTTCCTAGTGGCTTGGTGAGGGTTGTGTCATTCTATTTATCAGAGAGGGGTTTGCTGGTGGCTCGTTTTCTGTTCGTTTTGGTTTTAAGCATGGGGGTTGGTAAGAGCGTGATGGATGAGACAGTGATGGAACTGAAGGGGAACAAAGACCACCATAAGATTAGCATCTTTATGTAAAGATAAAAGGTGTTTATTATTTACATCCCTCTTGCCTCAGAATTCTAGCCAGGGACCAAGATTTCATAACACTTAGTAATGGGCATGGCAAAGACTGTCAAAGGCTTAGAAACGAGGTATAAAATGAGAGGGAGCGCATGGCTTTAGGCAGATAGCCACAGGAGTATGAAGAAGTAGTGGCAAGGACCCTGTTCCTCAAAAGCATTTCCAGCAGACCAGCAGTCTGCTCTTCAAAAAGGTTGGGTGGCACAGAAAAGGAAAATGAGAAGGAAGATTCTGAAGGAGAATAACAAAATAAAATGCTGTGAATGTTTTTAGTTCAGAACGTAAATTAGTCAGAAATACCTTCAAACGTATGTGGTCCACAGTTAGTGATTTCCAGCACAGAACCCAGGACATGGGATGGCCTGAGCCCTGAGCAGCCACGATTGCCTTGAGGTGATATGAGGGAAGAGTTATTTTCATCTTCCTGGGTAAAGGTCAAGACTCTCCAAGGCAAGTGACACTGGGATCAGTGAACCCATCGAGTTTAGCCATGTGAATAAGTGTGAGACTCCCATTTTCCTGTTGTGAAGTTTGCTTTCTATTTGGGACATTCATGCCCAAAGCAAACTGTGTGAAGTTCATGGAGTTACACTGCTTAATTTTGCTCTAGGAGAGTCAAGTAAAATGCTCTATACTTGTGAAATTTCTATGCTCAACACTTCTGTTTGTTTTGGTTTGGTTTTGGATTTTTTTCTAAAAAGAACTTTGATTTTCAGGTTAAGATTTTAAACACACTGGAAATTCTAAGTTACTGTTACCACAGCAACTGGAATTATATACACCAATTAAAAACTGTAAGTGTAACAACCACACAGATTAAAACAAATTCCTACAGAAAGGAGCCTCCATTCTGGCTAATAGGAATCTTTCCTCGAGTTTTTGAGGTTTTATGTGAATAGAAACAGAGATGCAAATAATGACACTTCTCCAATCCAAAAGCCTTCCAATTAAATTACTGTATAAACTTTTTAATGTAGAATTTTCTACTTTTCCTGATACATTATCCTTGATTTTGGACTTAGCAGACAATAGACCCTTTCCCCAAAAGCTGGAAATTTAAACATAAGAAAGAAGAACAATTAATCTTTAATATTAAACAATGAGATAATTTAGATTCTAATTACCTGTGGTTTAGTTCTGCAAATCTGATTGAAGAGCTTTTGTAGCACTGAAACTTTGGAAACTTTGGCTTCTCCTTAGAGCAAAGTCATATACATAAGAGCATGCTAACACTGGGCTGATTAATTTGTTTCATAGTGGTTGTCATCAATTTATCATCCTACACCTAGAATGGGTAGACAGCTATGATTAAAAAAACCTACTTCTATCTCAAAAATTGGAATACAATTTTTTGACAAAGAAGCTGCATGCACAGGACTGGGCTTACTAAATCAGTCCCTGGAAGAGCACATCCCTCTCCACTGACCATAAAAGGGTCTGGCCGACAGGCTGAGACGAGAAGCCTAACTTCTACCCACTAAATTTAGGTGACAGTAATTCCATTTTTTATGGATGATGCACTACTGTTTTACTGTCCTTGGAAGCAAGGTCTGCTTGAAACTGACCTCTGAGACTGGCCTCTTCGTGCAACCTCAGGAGATCTTATGGGTTTTAAAGAAAGACGAAGCCACTGGGACACTATGAGAACCCCTAACAAGTGGGAATTTGAAGTTCCCATTACCTGCCCTATAAAATAGGAAGGGGAAAAAAATAATTTTGATTTCATGACCTTTAAGCTAACAACATGGTCAAGATGGGCATCACAGAAGGGGTGTGCACAGGAAGAGGTGACACACTAGGGATCACCTAGTTCGCTCCAGGTAGTGTGATGTCCCCACACAGTACCTTGCAGGTTACTCAGGCCACATAGTGCATTAGCAGCTTATATTGCTTCATTTTGTCTGTGTATATACACTTCATTGCGTGTGTACGTACATGTCACCACTGAGCAATTTAAGCTGATGAAGACGACAGGCCTCACTGTAATAATTTTAAGCTTTGCACTGTCATAACTGAAGGAGAAAAAGTGGTTTTTAAATGGGGAGCAGTGATAAATAATAAATGTTAAAATTTCAAAGAAAATTATTAATCAGTCAGAGGAAGCAATGTCTTTAGGTTTCAAGCACAAAATATTAATAAATTTCAAGGCCAGGAATGTACTTCTGAAAATGATGGGTTTTGTCATCCACCAAAATTTCACCCAAATTGTCATTTCAAAGTGTTTTGTCATTCTTTACCGTGAAATGATACAGGAAGTCAAAACTTTGTAAAATAACCTGCAGTAATATAAAATCTGCTAACATTGAGCCACCGCATCCTGGCTTTATGGATCATCACACCTACCCTGTTTCTAGTAACGTGATTATTTATACTCCTTGGGGAAACACTTTTGCCTCTTAATCAAATAAATCCAATAAAATCAATTTCACGTGCAAATCACAGGACTGATGGAAGATATTTCACTTCCAAACCATTGGAACCTTTAAGGCCCCATGCATCAAGATGAGAGTCTGTGCTTTGAAGTATTGCTCCTGCAGTTTCCAAGAAGGTGGTGATCCTCTAGGTGGATATTTAGCAGTGTCCAACTGCTGGCAGTGTCACCTGTTGCCGATCGGAAACATCATTTGCTGTCAATGCTCTTTTTGTGGTTCTCCTGGAGTAAAGGAAAATCACACGAACAAAAACACATACAGACACTAAACATGCAAACACATACAGAGAGGCTGGTAAAATAACCCTCACACTGTTTTTAGAATGCGCCTATGTTTTATCTCTCCCATCACCCACACTTTCTCTCACACAGATGCACACCTGAGGACAGGAGTCATCTCGCTTATCTTTATTCATCTAAAAATCAGCTAGTCTTAACTGGTTATCTGGGTTCCCTCTAGAGTCTATGCAGGGAGAAAATCGAGAGGCAGGCACATCCAGAGGGCAATTCACTCACCTGCATTAGACACTCAGGATGGGATGAATCAGCCTTTAGAAATGCTCCTCTCTCTCCTTTGGCAGCAGACAGAACATAGACAATCTGCCTGGAGAAGATAACTAACTGATAAAGTTAGGTAAGGGGATTGTCGTATGTAGCTATACCCTGCTTTTGGAGACTGTTGTCCTTTGTTGGGATTTATCATGCTACCATAAGAGACAAACCTTCCGCTGAGACAAACCTTTCACTAAGACAAACCAGCAGAGTGGTTGGAATCTAATCTGGGCTCAGCCTGCACCTTTTTGCTAGTGAGAAAGCATTTGCAAAGCGTCCTCAAATTTTCATGCACCAACATGTTTCCTGCTTCAGGTTAGAGTTGGAAGTGGTGAAATAACAGAAGAAAAACAACCTTGGCTCTGCTGCAAAGCAGTTCCCATGAGATTTTGTCCCAGCCTGAAAAAGTAAAGGATGTTGGAATAGTTCAGTCAAATTCTGGGCAACTGTCCACACTTTAAGGTGCAGCAAACAGAGCAGAGCACTTGTGAGATTCTTCACGGTCTTCTTCAAAGACTGACTAAACGTCATTTGAAACTGCAGGCTGGTATAGTATGTAGTAGACCAGCTACAATGCAAGATAAGGCATATAGAGAACACAAGGCTCAGTGCATTAAGTCTCTGTGTAATTCATGGACTTAGTCATTATTTACTACAGCTCTAAAGAGGCTACCAATAGCCCCCTCAGGAATTAGCACTCGCTCTGCACTCATAGCAGTAGCATTCATCCAGTTAAAGCCCAATATACCTCTTACAGAAGACAAAGCAGAGTGTTATGGAGATGTAAAATTGTTTAATGTGTGGCCCCATGCTGCGTACTATTCAAACACTTTCTGGGGAGGTGACTGCTCCTTTCCTCCTGCAATTGCAGACAGTGCTCTGTACCGGGTAACTAAACACACTGCGGCAGCCGCACAGAGGCATAAAGGTTGAAATCTCCATTAGCCTCCGGTGCCTATTCTAAGGCACCTAACACCTGATATTTTCATAAGACACAACACCGTATAGCATTTGCCATGTAAAAGGAACAGATTTTGTCAATTTAACTTGTGACAGTTAATCCACAGAACTTCCAAGCTCGGGTGCTTTACCCCAACGAAATGTTTAGAAAATGGGTCAAAATAAAAAGAATTTTTTTTTTAAATTCGTGAGCTACTGTTAAAAGTTTGGTTTGAATGTGTTGCTTAGCACGAAAAGGGGTACCTTATCAGTAGATAAATGCCTTAATTACAAGTCTTTCCTCTTACTGCAGATTATGTTTTGTTTCCTGTACATCCTCTCATTTCTGCAAAGGTCCTACAGAAAGCATTTCATTAAACAAACCTTTTAGCTTTCTTCACTCCTTACACTATACACTATATTTTAAATGGGAAACTGAAGAAGGGTTCAAGACCTCACCTATAATCTTTTGAAATTCTGCTCCACAAAGCTTCATGAAAATACAGTCCTGCAGTTTTTTGGGGTTTTTTTGGTTTGTTTTTTTGTCGTGGTTTTGTTTTGATTTTTTTTTTTTTTGTATCTCCCTTTCCATCCAGAGAAGCTCTCAATGGGACTATCTAGCTTCCCAAAATTCTTTCATTGTCCCTTTCTTCTTTCACTTTTCAAAATCCTTCAATAATTCACCATGCTCTTTTCCCAGATTCGGTATCATCTAGACTTTGCCTCGTTAGTCTAGGAAAAATCCTTCTTCATTTAAGAGTGAAAGTAAAGTTTCTCAAGACAATTGGTTAGGGAGTCACAGCCATCGGTGCTGCAATTTAATATCAGTGCTCCCTTTAAATAAATATTTATTACAGCTTGTGGGTTAAGAGGTGCAGAGATTGAGCTGTACAGTTCACATTGTCCAATTACCTTAACTCGGAATTAAATAAAATCCTCACATTTTATAAAACTGAGCAAATTTGCAAGGTGCAACTTAAAGGTGCAAAGGTGCTGCCTTTTCCCAGTCTCATGGGAAAGCTCTTGGGCTGACAGACATCTCTGTTTTGTAGGAGAAGAGGACTATAGATTGCTTAATGAGAAGTGAGGTGTCCATGCCATACTTTGGTCACTTCTCTATGAACAAAGCCAGCCCATGCCCGTAGTGGTTATCATCGCTACCAATGACCCAATTGGAAGAAAAGCTGGAAATTGATTTCTAGCCTCAGTTCTATTTTCTAAAGAAAGGACATTTCTAGCCTATTTCTTTGTGATTAAAGCCTTCGACGTGCAAGCTGCTAGAAAACTGATGTAACCAGATTGTCAGGATGGAAAGAAACAAGCAGCTGGGATCCCCATCTGCTGCAATAAGGAGCTAAGCTAAAAATCCTCCCAACATACTCATCTGAGGTAAAATGAGTCAATAAAACTGTATTTTTGTCCATAGAAGCACCCCACAAATTCCTTCCTTTCCCTTTACTTCCCTTTGCCCTACCCATTTACAACACAGTTAAACCCGTATCATCTGAAATGGTCAGGGTTTGCAGCCAAGTCCACGGGCTGCTATATGAACAAAATAGGTAGCACGTAATTTATGTTTAATGTCAAGGGCATAATTTGCCTCATTGTCTTCAACAATGCTACACAAATGTGTCAATTGTGGCGCTTCCTCTGATCTGTCGATAGTGCCCCCAGTTGCCACTCCAGTACGATGGAGTCACTGGTGTCACCGAAGCAGCATTAGGCATTTGGGGCAGCCCCTTTCTCTCGAATGCCAGTCAGCAGTATAGATAAATGGTAACACACCAGTTCCGCTGCCTGGGGGAACACTATTTCAAACAATAGTTTAGAATATGATAAAAGAAAAGATCAATTCAGATAATTTCAGTTTAGGATGGGAAAAAAACCCAAAGAAAACCAGAAAGGAATCGAGAGTTTTAGCTATGTATAATTTAAAAAAAATTTCTAACTTTTAATATTTAATATCAATAAAGTTAAAACTGAAGTCATGAGGCCTTTCTGCCTTTGTTATTTTTAATTACTTTCCTTTTATATATAAATAATACATTTAGTTTCTCTTCCCGGTCTTTTAAAATATTTTTCTTTTTATATATCTTTTTTATTCTATTCCCTCTATGTTAGGTTTTATCTTTCCTAATTAAAATGGGGTTTTATGTAAATATAAACTATTTCTGGTTTTTCTACTTCTGATCTTGTTTTGGTGTTCTTTCTCTCTTCCTCTTATTCCAGTTCTTATTTTTTCAATATTTGAAATGGCAATACAACTCCGGGGATGCCCTCTTATTTAGACTATTCAATTTAATATACTTTTTTTCAGAACGGAAGCTTAGAACAGAAGATATTTCCTTTCATAGAACTTTAAATTTAATTAAGAATTTTAAGATATTAACCATAGCAATCATTTGATTACTCTATATGCTTATGTAAGGTTACAATGTTACATCAAAATGCTTATGACAGAGACAAAATATCGCATTTTCTCAGGTAAAACATTTTATAATGCGTATCATTATTATTTTAACACAGAAAGCATTTTAATTGTAGTAACTGTAGTCTACAAAGACCCTCCCCCTGCTTCTTAGCTTTCAAGATACTTTTTCTATTTGTTTTGTAAACAGAGAAAAGCAGAGAAAGAACACAAGGGAGGAAAGTGGGAACAGTGTGCAGCTTCAGAAAACATACACCTTCATACAAACAAACAGAAAAACAAGGTGCCTGAGCCATCCTGTTTTGAGGAGTCTTGGCTACAATGACTTTCTGCTTTCTTTGACCAAAAAAAAAAAAAAGGTCATTATTTACAGGTATTCTCTCATCCATGTACTGGATGTTGTTGACACCTCACAACAGACACAGACCAAGTCCATAAAATCATGGCATTGCATCTAGATAAGTTCATAAGCATCAGACTAACGTAGTTCCACAGAGGATGTGTAGACCTTGATGCCATGATTTCAAAATATCTCAAAGCACAGATATGTTTCTGCTTTTTTGTTTATTCCTCATGAAGATCTTCCCACGGGGCTCAGTTTCCCTTGTTTTTCCCCATATTGAACAGCATCAGCTACAAACCTTCTTCCATTACTTTATCTTTAAAGGAGTGTTTAAGGATCAGCACACTGTATGTAGGCATCGGTACTGAGAAAAAGGACCAGTAGGTAGTAGCCCCTGTGTCTGTATTTTGTCAGTCACTGTCAGCAACATCCTCTGCCCAAAAGCTCGGTGGCTGGGTGGTAGATGTGAGCCACCAGGCACTGTGGCAGCGTGCCGGTGTGTCCACTGCAGCACCATTCGTGGTATCACACAACCCACCAGCCACCAACCCCTTGACAAGACCACGGGCAACGAGGACAGCTCAAAGGACAAAAAGACAAAAACAAATAATCCCAAAGAGACAGCATTACACCATGTCTTGTTGGCTACAGTAAAAACAAGTTTAAGGGGTATAAATAGCAAACAGAACTCTACTTTCTAGCGTTGATGGCACACTGAGGTTTTTTTTAAAGTGCTCTTCAGATTTGGTGCATGAATTATCACCTCTAATAGCTGATAATTAAACCACTTCAGCAAAGCTGTGAAATAGAGAGGACTAGCAATAAAATCTCAATCTCACCTGGCAATTATTTTGAAACTATGCTCCAAATAACCGGATAAATAAATCTGTCTACGTCACAGGCAATTCTCTGCAGACTGACAATTCCATAAATAAACACACACACAGATGCACACATCCATAGCCACATCTATATGTATAAGCTTCAGTGAAATATGGAATAGGTCTTAAAATCAACTGCACAATCAAGGAGAAGAATATGATAAAACTAGAGACATACTCAACGACCTCTCCTGAACACTGTGTAACTGGCTCAAGAACAGAATACAAAAGGCTAGATAAAAAAAGAGCTAATAAGCAGATATTTTTCAGTTATGGAATCTGAAAAGCTGTCTGGCAATCCTGCTCATTGTTCTGCTTTAGAAGTAAAACAAACTGTTCTCAGGACAAGTATCGATTTCACCATTAAAAGAAAACTACCCATTCATAAATATTAAGTGATGATATTATCTCTTTCCATGACTGCTTTCTTATAGGCAACAAAAGAAACATAATCCACATCCAGGAAAACAATAAATAGCTTTAGCAGCTACAGAATCTACTCATCCAACACATCTCTTAAATGGAAAACTGGAAGGACATTTTGGGAAGCTATCCCACTATGGAAAGAAGTAACAGAGCCCTATAAAACACTCTGCAGTGACACAGACAAATTTCTACAGACATAGAAGAGATAGTATTAAATATTTCAAGCCTTTTGATATGTTGAAAAACGTCTCTCTGTTTCTTATCTTCTAAAAAAGAAATTTTTCTGCTCTGCAGTTGAAGGATAAAACAAAAAAAAAAGCCTCACACAGTAGTGTGAGAACCTTTGTGTTCATTAGGAAGCTTAACATTTAGAATCTTGTAATAAAATTATGGATTAATGCTCAGAATTTCCCTGTCAACTAGAAAAGTACTCACCCTTCCTTAGAATTCAGGAGGTTTGGAGTTAGAGTCCCTTTAGGTAAGGCAGTAAAACATTGGAAAATTCTTGATGGTTGAGAGTGAAGTTGTCATAGCTAATTT
Source organism: Rissa tridactyla (assembly GCF_028500815.1). Classification (NCBI taxonomy): domain Eukaryota; kingdom Metazoa; phylum Chordata; class Aves; order Charadriiformes; family Laridae; genus Rissa; species Rissa tridactyla. The sequence goes on along the minus strand of NC_071470.1, from coordinate 25,550,135 downwards.
GTAACCAGGTCCAAGAAAGACATGGACCTTTTGTAGAGGGTCCAGAGGAGGGCCACAAAAACGATCAGAGGGGTGGAGAACTTCTCCTATGAGGACAGGCTGAGACAGTTGAGGTTGTTCAGCCTGGAGAAGACTCTGGGGAGACCTTATTGTGGTCTTTCAATATTTAAAGTGGCCTTATAAAAAAGATGGGGACAAACTTTTTAGCAGTGGGCCTGTTGTCATGGGACAAGAGGTAGTGGTTTTAAACTAAAAGAGGGTAGATTCAGACTAGATATAAGGAAGAAATGTTTTACGATGAGTGTGGTGAAACAGTGGAACAGGGTGCCAAGAGAGGTGGTAGATGCCCCATCCCTGGAAACATTCAAGGTCAGGTTGGACGGGGCTCTGAGCAACCTGATCTAGTTGAAGATGTCCCTGCTTATTGCAGGGGGGATTGGACTCAATGACCTTTAAAGATCCCTTCCAAACCAAACCATTGTATGATTCTATGATTCTATGACCTCTTTAAATATCTTTACCTTCTTCTTAGAATTATGAAGTTTGCTTTATAATTGTAGTATTAAAAACCGATGACTTTGAACAACAATTGTGAGTTTTGACATTTTAAGATGTACCTGAATTATGTTTCCATCTCTAATTTCAAGTACGATTGATTAAAAATTCTGCTAGTTTTTGTTTGCACAAAAGATTTTATCTTCTTATAGCCACATAATCCAGGAACTGGAGCTACAAGAAAAGCATGAAGGTATGGTATAACAAAAAGTGTCAGTGAAAGAGAAGAGGTTGCTAGGGCCACACGCTGGAGTAAATTAAGAGGAGAGAGAAAGGTGCTCACTGGTAAAAACATGATATTCACAATGCAGAAACATTTGAAAACACTTTCTAGAGGGAAAACTTTATCATCAACCCTGAAAAAAACAGTCATTACTGAACAGGGAAGATGAGGTAGAATCAACCACACGCAAAAGCTCAGTCCCAACTAGATGACACCATTTGCAGAGGAAGGTCATTTGGACCAGAATGAAAAATTGATCTACTATGCGTCTACATGAGACTGCCCTCTCTCCTTGATGTTGTGCTACTTATTTTTTCCCTAGAAATACTTGAGAGGATTTATTTTTTCTAGTCATAGGCATACAAAATTTCCCAAAGGCCAATTGTAGTGGGGAGTAGAATTGAGAAAGGAAGCAAAAAACCAGGAATGGGAATATGCATGGATGGACAGAGAGATAAATTAGGATTATATTAGTTTCACTGATTTCTCTAGAGTTATTCCTAATTTGCCCAGCAAGAAGAATATCAGACCCAACAATTCGTAGCTATTATTTGACTCAGAAATGTCAGTGCAGAAGGGAACAGTGCCAGTGAATAAAGTCTTTTCCCTAATGAATACATACATATCATTAGGATTGAACTCTTTATTTTATAATCAGTACAGTCACTAAAATTGAATATAAAACCAAATGCTTCAGATAAAGCCATCATCACTTATGATAGTCATGTTTCACACAGCAGCTTTCATTATAGTGTAGGCAAGCAATGACTTTGTTTTTGCAGTACCAAAACCTCCCACTCTATAATCTACATCAGAATCAAGGAGATAGAAGTTTTCAAAAATTCTCCAGAGCTGACAAGGAGAGAACAGCAGCAAGAACGGCAAACAAAGAACATTTCAGTTTTGAAAAGCCCCTGCAAATTTTGATTTGTTATGAAAGATGTGTTTCAGATAAGTCCTGGTGCATCTGGAAGAAGTTTTTGACTGGAAAAATCATATTCTTATAGAATTTGGATATATTTACACATTTTAAATCCAAAGTCATAATTCAAGCATCTTCTTGTTCTTGTGACGAATGAAAAATGAAGCAAATGCAAGTTGTAAAGTTATGCAGCTTCTGAGGAATATTTTGTCTGTGTGTGGAGGTTATGTCTGGGGGATAGGCTGCAGCCTGTTTTTGCTATATAACTTCTGCAACTTTGGTGCAAGAAGCAGTTTATGCAAGAACCTCCGGTGTCATCATTTAGTTGCTTTCTGACAAGCAGTCTATCGTTATTTAACTCACTTTCCTCTTTATCAAATGCTCTATCCATTTCACAGATTAATGGGTTTCATACCCGTATTATTATTTTATGTTTCACGGTTCTAACCCATAAAATAGCAACTTAAATTTTAAAATAAAAGAGGGTCAGGCAAAAAAAAAGAAAAAAAGGAAGAAAAAGAACTGAAAGAAAAACATGTTCTAAACAGTACAGATCTATTAGTTTCTGTCCTGGTCTCAAAAGACCAAGCGTACACAATGACGACAAAGTAACGCTATAAACCAAGGTGCATTAAAGGAATCCTTGAAGCAATTTATGCCAAGAAAATATGACCTCAGATAAGCCGCGCTAGTACAAAAATTAACTGCACTGGTAAATTAGACATAGATTGACAACTTTTACAGATGGAGCAGTGAAAATTGAGGTGGATAGTGAGAGGGCAAAGTCAGTCCTAAGCAGACTGTGAGAAGTTGCAGATGGATCTCAATACCAGCCATCCAAGTGGTTAAATATAAGATTAAATTCAGTGCTGCTAAGTTCAGTGCATGTGAGAAAAACAATTTTAACTGCCTGTATACTTCAAGAGCCTCTAAATTACCTAATAACCCTCAGGAAAGAGATTTTAGACTCATTGTGAATGCTCTCGGAAAATGTCAGCTCAGTGCCTAGTGATGGTCAAAAGAGCAAACAGCATCATCTGAATTGTCAGAATAGGAACAGAGAGAAAAGCAGAACAGAAAATATTATGCCTCTGTAGAAATCAATGGCGCACCCATGTCTTGAATCCTATGTGCAGTTTTGGTCCCGCTGTTACAAAAATGATAGAGTAGAGCTAGAAAAGGTACAGAAAAGGGCAATAAAAATAAGATTATTGAATGGCTTTTTCGGGAAGAGAGACTAAATAAGGTATGACTCTTCAAGCAATGAGTAAGGGGAAATACAATGGAGGTCTATAAAATCAGGTTTGCCAGAGAGAAGTTGCAGGGACAACATATATTGACAACATGTGGCACGGGTCATACAAAAATATTATTAGACAGCAGACTTAAACCTAACAAAAGGAAGTACTTTTTCGAATAACACATAAATTGTAAAACTCCTGGCCACAGGAAATTCAGAAAGCCAAAAGTATAAATTGGTGAGGGATTAGACTGGCTTTTAAACGCAGCAGTATGGGTGTGACCTCCAACTAAGACAGTCCCCAGGCTGCTGGTTGCTGGGAGGCAGGAAGGCAAGGCTGGGGAGCATAATTTCCAATACGCCTTTTAAGATCAGAATATTCAGAGAGTGATATTTTCCTTTCTGGCTTGTGAACAATAAAGAGCATTACCATGCACTTTCATTCTCTCTCTGGAAATACCACCTATTAAAATATTCCTGTTCCCTTTAAGGCAGAAAAACTAAATATCTGGTTCTTTAGTTCCTTTTCAGGCTGAAACTGCCTTCTGCTACTGCCTCGCACAGAAGCAGGGATGCAGGAGTAAATGGACCTTTTGGTTCTTAAGTTCTTGCTAAATATGTAGTAAAACAAAGCTCAAAGAATCACAGCTTCCTTAATTTTTTTTTAAACAAACACTGAAGGGAAAGTGAGATCCACAGTGCATCAAAGTACAACCTTCTTAAAGTATCGTGTAAGAGTTTTCTTCCTTGTCATGTCGGCTTCACCAGGTTTTTTTATGGCTTACAGAAGCTTTGTATCAGTCACAAGAAAACACATCTGAACTATGTAACTCAAAATGTTCTGGCACTGTACAGCAGATAAGTCTAAACTCAAGAGCTAGAGAAAAGGTCAGCAAAAAGTATAATATCTTCCTTAATGGTACCATCGGGTAGTTTTACTTCAAGGGCCCTGTAATGTCTTGCTTTTGTCTGACATAAAGTTGCATAGCCAGAAATACCTTCGGAAATGGTGTCAGAAAACCATTATTTTAGCTTTCCTGTTACCAAAAGAAGAAGAACTTTCTTATGATTTATATTTCCATTTCTGGAAGTATATGGTGCTGCCTGTGCTATTCATAACATCAGGTAAATAACAGATCCTCTGCCATTTCTTTAGTCTTCTCAATATACTGATCGTAGTGGAGACCCTAATGGATCCTAACCGCACTTCTGCAATAAATATGTCCTGCTAGCTATCTGCTGTAGGTTGAGTTTCCCCGTTTTAAGATCCTATTGTACTTTTTTCAAGCAGCTATAGAGTCTGGACACCAACCCAGCCGAGTGTTCTGCCTGCAGGAAGTCTGGAGACCTCATTAGGCAAAGCTTGCAGGGAAACCATTGGAAGGAGGCAGAGGTAACTGACTGAAAAAGCATTTCTTTCTGGGCTGCGGTTGGAAAGCAGCCTCTTTTATAGCAGCCGAGGCAGTTGCTTACGTAGGTCTACATGTAAATAAATTGTGTTAACTTAGGAAAATGTGTACTGAAATGCTGTTTTACTTATAAGCCGTGTTTATATTTGAAAGTGTTTTATTACCAAAACCCTCCTTCAGTTTCCTTCGTCCATATTCTCTTCTGCAGGTGAAAATGAAGTGTCCCAGCCCTGTTTTTACCGTGGACCTTGCTCATGCGACACACAACCTCAGAGGCTATGTCCCTGTTTCTACTCTCAGCTCTGCAAATGCTAAGCTGTAATCTTCGCCTGCTAGCCTGAACTCAGTCACATTAGATTTGATGCTAGTTGCATTGGTTCCCTCGCATGTTTTCCAGGTGGCTGCCTATGCCCATAAAAGAAGAGAAAACAGCATGCCCTGTAATCAGTCCCATTCCCCAGGGGGGCTGGATAGGCAGGCTCTGCTTTTTGCTTTCCTTAGAGCATAATTCCTCTGTCCTTAGTCACGGTGACAGTCCCAGTAGTGTCCAGGAGAATTACTCCCTTGAGTTAATACTGCTGAACCCCTGTTTCACTTCTCTTTAATCATGCTAATCTTCATCTTTTATTCACTAACTGATAACAATGGAATTGCAAGCTCTGCCTTACCTTCATCTAAATCTTAAGCAATGATATGTAATCCATTTAGGAAATCTAGAGAAGACGGGAGATTTAACTCTTTATTAGTGATGCCAAAGGTTAGTAATCTTGTGATTCGCAAATCAGTAAGGAAAAATCTGATAGGTAAAGCATTTTTTTTTTCCTGTTTTCGTATTTTTCTGGCCTGGAAGTAATTTCTTGTCCTGCTTTGTACAATACTGAAAGTAAAACTGATATCCAGACATCACTGGGTGGCAGAAACAAGCAGTCTGATTTTTAAACTTCTGCTATGGCTATTCTGACGGTCTGTCAGGAAGCCAATACTATTCAACACCTATATGACTGATTATACCTCAATCCCTCACCAGACAACCAAACAGATGTCACCATCAAGGATGCCTAGTGGCTGCTGAATAACATTTCTGCTGCAGTGACACGGCCTCAATCAGGAAGAGCGGGGATTTTCTCAGGGAGGTAATTACCTCTTACTGATATGAAACCTGGACGCTGAAAACAGTGAGGCTCCTAAACAGTGTGGTAGAAGGAGCAAATTTAAAAAGAATAGAGGCATCCAACCTTACCTACAAATGGTGAATACGAGCCTAGCAACAAATATTTTGCAGAACTAGGCTGAACTCGATTTGAACGAATATCTTCTCAAAGTGTCGGGGATGACAAATACTGTATTCTTGACTGCACTAACACATTATTCAGCCAACACAACACATTCAAGTGAAGAAATGCTCTTTGCTCTGAGCTGATACGCAGGAATGCTACCAAGACTCAGGCATGGCATTCAAATATATTTCTAGTATGTGTTTCATAAGCCATTTCTAAGGAAGAAAAAAGCTTCTGAAATATGAAATTTGCACTAAAAACAATGAGTATGTTGATGGTTTCATGACTTATTGCAGAATTAGAACAGTAACCTGTGTGTTTTCCCACCTCCTTGAAATGCACCGTGATAAACGTGCTGAGTTACTATTAATGATAGTGATATGTAGTCCGTTCACACAAGAAGAAATATATTCCAGATATGCATTCATCACAGCTTTAGTGAGCCCTGGAAATAAAACAGCATTCTTACCTCTATGTAGTCGGGTTTCTTGCTAGAGACAAGAGCAGCATTTTAACTATTTGCTGAGTCTCTACTTCATTTCGCTGTATTGCGACTTTGGAACCTCTTTTTCTCTGTCTGACCTAGCATGGATTTTTGTTTTCCAGGGGTGTTTTTCTTCATTTTTGGCCTCTCCATACACTCAATATGGTCAACAGTTAAATGTGTACGGTTTATTTATTTATTTAGTATTTTGGCTAAGTCCCAGGTAGCTCTCAAAATGTAAGCTTTACTACTTCATTTATACTCAAAACACCTATTACTATTTACAAGGATTTGGGCTAGAGCTGTTTAATGTGAAAGCCTAAAACGTCATGCATAAATCCATACTGAGCCTGTGCCCCGTCCCCACCCCCCCATAAAGAGACTGACTCAGAGGAGGGAAACTTCCTCCGAAGACAAAGGCTGTGATCAATCCTGTCCATAGGAGTCAGCACATAAGCTCCCTTCAACTACACTGCAGTGGCTCACCCAAATTTACCCCAAATATCTGTGGCAGAATATGAAACAAACTTTTCAAGCCTTAGAAGTTCCTGGTTCCTGCACCATGCTTTGTAGAACAACATATTTTTTGCTGTTGTTGTTGTTAATGTTTTTGGGTATATCTGCAGAGCACCCCAGACAGTTTTGCATTGTTGAAGAAACCTGTCTCTATGCAGCACACAGGGACTGTTGTTGCTTTGGGCCCCTCTGTTGCCTGCGCAAGCACTTTGGGCTCCCCTGCAAGGTAGGGTGCTCCACCTGAGCTGGGGTGACAGGAGCCAGTGGCCACACAAGGAGCAGGACCCCCAGTGCATCCAGACACTGGAAACAAAATGGACCTCTGGAGCACTGGCTCTTCTCTGTGAAACCACTAGATCCACTTGGTGTGGTCTTCCTGGGATTGCTTGCATCGTGGCAAGGTCAAGCCATGGGTTGCTCTCTTTTCCTCCTCCTCAGCTCCTAGGCTGTGGTGGTCATTTCTGTAGGGACCCTTGCCCACTCCATTTTATATTCTGGACACACCAACCGCAGCATTTTGTCTTCCACTATCTCAGGAAAATAAGAGATAAAGGTGTCCTTGAAAACTAGGCTCTGAATAGGAGCAGCCATTCTTCATGCCAAACCTCAAAAAGGCTGAAGGATTAAGAAATTGAGACAAGGGAAAATAAGGCCTGAACCAGACTATATAAAGGCCTGGTTTATTTTAGCGTCGACTTAAACTGGCTTTGCACCAGGCCCAAATTGTACAGAGTTGTTCGATGAATCAGACACTTAAATGAAGCCAACTGAGAGGACCTAAAGAGGCTATGCACAGGAGACACTGCCAAATTCCACACATACAGCAATGTGCAAAGTTAAGAGGCCAAATGTTTCTTCAGAAAAAAGCATAGACAGTTTGTAGAAAATATGCAGTTTAGTGCCGATCTGTGTTACATGTTAGGCATGAATATTTTGTTTGACTAGCACAGAGGAAACCTACAGCTATCTAATTGCAGATCTCAGCTCATCCGCACTGATTAAGAACCAGACAGTGATAAGACTGGGGCCAAAGACTGGTCTTTCAGCTAACACTTGAAAGGCCACATGCCTTCTTGCTAGCCTTGCATGATCCCTGATGGTGTGATGGAAAGGAGCAGGGAGCATCTGTCAGTTTAGACTGCATGTCCAGGCACACAAATAGCACAAGTATTAAGCTATAATAGCTTTGAGACCATCAGTGTCTTGAGGCCACAACTTTGCCTGCTTGTAGAGGTGCAGCACTCATTGTAGACTTGGACATATTACTAACATGTCATGCTGCCAGGGTTTATTTTGCACCAAGTGTCTGTGTGGACTTACTATCATATACATCTGTAAATTTCTATTTACCTCTAGTAAATATGTTTCACCAAGCATCTACAGCGAATGCCATTAAGATAGCTGTGAATCAGCAAAGCAGATTTTTTACCACTTCTGCTACAAACCTGGTAATGAAACACGTTGTCTTTACTAACACCAGAACAGCAAGGCTGTTGAAGAGTTGATTATTCATCAATAAAGAAATTGCAACTTGACAGGACGGAGAAGGTAGTCAGCAGCCATTACTTAAAATTAGACACTGCATCTCCAGGAGACGTTTTCACTCTGTGAGCAGAACTATTTTTGGTTTTATGCAACACTATTTATGATTTGTAAGGGATGCGCTTAGCCCGACACAGCCCTTTTTAAGACCTGGGGAGAAATTGTGAATTGGCCTTAAGGGCTTTGCAACCTGGGTAAGAATCTCATAAAGCCTTTGAGATCCATTGGTAAATCTCCCTTCTGAGCCTAACCTCATATCCCTGGTGTAAAAAGACTGAAAAGGACATGCCAACTTTCTGATAATTCTGAGGCCAAAGAAACAGAGAGAGACGCCTCTTAAATGTTTGTCTCAATTTCACATGGGCCCTCTGCAGCCTAGCACAGGACCTAGGGTATAACCAAGAAAGAAAGCTAGTTCAGTGAAGAACTTTGTTATGGTGCAGTATAGCTGCGCATCACAATATGTCTCCTTCAGAAGAAATAAACTGTGTTTTTTCAGACTAAGTCATTTTTAATTGTAGATTAAGGAAAACAATGATCAGAAATAAAGAAAATACAAACTCTTTATGGGAGATCATGATCCTTCTGCAAGGAAGACCTGAAACCTTAAGCAGTAGCAGAACTGTTACCCCTGCAGACAGCAGTAATGCTAATGCATACAATGAAAACTGAAGTTGCCTAGCTGATGGAGCTGAAACCTCACATGATGTTAGCTGGTTTGACTTAAATCCCAGTTTGGACAGTTTCCAGGAGAGAACATAAAAATTGTGGCTCAATGATTTCCATTCTTTGTATTCTTCTGAAAAAAGATTTCCTTCTGGTGTTTACAAAAAATAAAACCAATAATTCAAAGCAGGTATTTCCAGTAGAGATAGAAGAATACGGATGTCATCAGAAAAGGCACTGGTTAAAACCTCATCTGACTAAACATAAGTCCACGTACAGAAAAAGGTCATTTAAACTGAAATAGGTGCTTGGAAGGGCTCTAGGATCAAGGCAGAGAGAGTTTCAAATTTCCTGATGGTTCTTTTTAGATGAAACGACAAAGATGATACGCCTACAAAGAACAAGAAATTCAAGGGGTTTTAGAAATTAAAGAACATTTGTGGTATAGATCAGGATGACACCATCAGTGAAAACTTTGCCTGAGTTGTAGACTGAGTAGTTAAAATGTGACTCAATGAACAGAAGAGGTTTTCTGCCTGTTGTTACTATTCTTTGTTATTTGCTTTGTGCTTTTGGGGCATTCTGGGCTTCGTGGCACAAATGCATGACCCCCTTTCCTCCAGAGTAGAAGGTGCCTGTAAGATTTACATCTGTAATGTATAATTGATACTCATACACTGTTATTAACTTTGTTCTTATGGGCTTTGCATACAATGGGGAGTTATTAGGAGGTCTTTGAAAGAGAAGTCGTGGGTAATTTGGCAAACTCTGAATGGGAATTTGGCTTCCTGCATGTTTTCCATGCATATATTCCATGCCCATGTCAAGCCTTCTTTCCTTATTAATCTAATTTCTTTCTGATTGTTCTTTGCCCCAGAGTTTAAAAAAAAATATAAAATTTTAAATTAGTTCCATCTCATCACACAGTAACTAGAAAAATGTTCCACGGTACCCATAAAATAACAAGTTATGTTTTTTAAAAAAATAGTCTTAAAAAGCTGCTGAAACTTCCCAGCTTCATTTTTTTTTTTTTTTGTGGAGCCACTGTTTAATTTACAGTAAGTCGAGAGGCAGGAGGGATGATAAAGTTAAGCTCATGCTGTTGAGAACAATTATCCTGGCCCAGAGACATATGTAGCCCCAGAAGGTTGAACAGACCACCATAGCTTAAAGGCACTAAGATAAAAGGGCACGTGCTGCGTGGGCCCAGTGGGAGCAAGGCCACAGCCTGCAAACAGAGACCACTCGGCTTTCATTTGATTTGTGCCCCTCTCTCTCTCTCTCATTCCCTCTCTCTCTTCTTTAAAATTTTGATTTATTTAATAAGACCCTGGTGCATTCATTGGAAAGAAAAAGAGAATGGTAGCTGGGACAGCGTGACAACATCAATCTAACATTTGCCGCAGACAAAAATAGCTAGGCCAAGAATCACGGCAGCTATTTCTAAAAGACTGAAGACACGCAAGCAAGATGTAAAGTAAAATAGATGAAGTCAGGGGACATTTAGATTCTGCACCAACAGAATAGCAGCAACTACTCTTTTTTTTCCCCTGCCTCATTAATCATGCTGGTTAATTGTTGGGATAATGATTTCACAAGTTCGTGTAGTACACAAAAGGATTATCCTCAAACTGCGCATAACACTTGGCATTTACTTCTACATATGCCAGCATCTCTGCATTAAGATGTGAGGGTGTTTGTCGTTTTCTTTTTCTATCATCCAGTTTTCATGGGAAATGAATTGTATGTTCTCAAAGATGGAAATAAATAAAGAGAGAAAAATTCAGATGGGAACTAATAAAGGAGATCACATCTTTTTATAAGGAAAACTGTAAAGGAGATAAAGATATATTAACAATAAAAACAATTATGTAGTTTAGGACACTAAGTCATACTTCTAAAAAAGGATTCGATCTTTTGTAGGGGTCTAGGTACTTTTTATTTTAAAAAAAGAAAAAACTGGAATTGTTAATACCTTTTGTCAGCCAAGTTCAGATTTCTCAAAATAACAGAATACCGAGACCCTTGTTTCTGTGATTTCAATCCTTGCTGTCCAGAAAAATGTGATACCTATCTGTCACTGAGGCTAAAGAGAGATTGCTTCTGGATGCCTGTGAGAAATGGTGTGCCTGCCTGAATTCTTAAGCGCTTAATGCTTAATGATTAAAAACTTACATGTTTTTTACAAGCTAAGAAATCAGTTAAATTGTTGTTATCCCTCTCATTGCTTTTTGGATTGTTAACATTTTATTACTGTTTTACTCTAGTGCTTTTTCCCGTGTGCATGTAGAATTTACAATTATTTTTTTTTCCTGTTTGTTTTCGTCTGAAGAACACTGCCCAAACCATCCTAAATACTATTGATTCCCATCTCCAAGCTGTAAGAAAGATACATCAGGTTTCTGTGCACTATTCCGATCTTCCGAAACTTTCTAATCTTCCAGCAAAGTGACTTTCAGGCATTATTCTTTCTAATGTAATCACCCGAGAAAGACTGATTCCATAATTTGGCAGTTCCAAACCTTCCCTTTTTTAATTTTGAAAACTTAGAGGTTTTGTTTGAAACAAAAACTACCCACCAAATGAAGAGCGGATAAATATAAGAGAATTTGGTTTCTCTCTCATATTTTTTTCCCCCCTACGAATTGATGCTTAAGGAGATAAACAGCGAGTTGTTGCCATAGTAGTGTTTTATGATGTCAAGCATGTACAAGTTGCACTTCGCTCTCGCTCTTCGTGGTGGAAAAGCAGCTCGGCAGTAATCCTCTCAGCTTACTCCTGCGTGCTTCGAGCTGCAGGATGAGAAACTCTTTTGGGGCATTTTCTTAGCTGAATGTCTGTCACTCCTTCCGACAAAAATTTGGCCCTGTCTGAGGCAAAGCAACAACTTCTCGGGGTGAGATGACAGTCACACATTTTACCACAGCAAGGAATGAAAGACTGATAAAAACACAACTCAGGGTGACCTGGTTTTGTCCTCTGTTTTATAGTGGAAGCGTCAGGAAATCCTTTACTTTACTCATAAAGGGCCGTTCCACAATACGATGCAGAAGGTGTAATTTATTTTGGAAGAGGCCTCAGAGCACCCTGTCTCAAGCAGTGTCTCCTTTAGATGCAACCCTGGATTAAGTATCTAGAATTAATGCTTCAGACAGAGAGAGTCTTGTCTGTTCCAATAGTGACTCCATTTTAATCACCCCCCCACAAAAAATACTAAGATGTTAATCTTTTGAAAAGGAGAAATTCATGTTTTGCCTCAAAATGGCAGCTTTCACTTTGACTCCTCACCTCTGTCCCACCACAGCCATCACCAGATCAGGGAGGACAAGCAATACCTTGTGATCAGTTGGGAGTGTCATATCACATTGGCACATCACGATAGTAAATAACTCCTCCTTCCCTTCACTCCTAAAAGTTGCATGAACTTGAATTACAAAGAAGTTTGAAACCACCACAATCAGCACATGGGGACTCCATGAGCAGGAATGAAGGTTAAATTCAAAGGCTAAATTATTTATTGCAAACTATTTGCTTAGCCCTGGCACTGAAGAACAGCGGAACAAATAGAATTGTTAGAAGCAACATGTATTAAGAACAAAGGCTGCAATCCCATTTCTAGTACTCCATGCTTAAATTTCCCCTGTGCTTTAAAAACTGCAGTGTTAGCTTTTCTCTCTCATTAAACTTCCTCTCTTCTATATTGAGCCTAACTTGTATTTTTTTTTTTCTCCATTTTCAGTTTACCTAAAAATGGTGTGTTCTGAAAAATTCAATGGGTATAATGAATGAAAACAGAAACCAGGCAATGCAGACACTGGACTGTTCAGGGAGGGCATCTCATCGCTACTGTGGCAGTGTATTATAGAGGATGCAACTCATCTACAATGCAGAAGCTTCGCTTGCCACGCTGCAGGAAAACTGCAGCAATCATGGACGCCACAGGAGTTCTGCCTTCGGAAAGGCAGTGAGCGAGGAGCTGGGACCACCACACCAGCAGTCCTGCATCCACGCTCATGGTCCATCCCACCCTTCTCCATCCAAGGTGTCAGCGCAGCCTGTTTAATCAACGAGGGCACTCCTGTTGGCTTCTGGGCATGGCATAGCATCTCCCCAGCCTTCCGCCCGTACCCCTGAGTCGGTCTGCGTAGTCCTGCTAAGCAGGACCAGATGAAGGCGCAGAAACCTTTCTGCAGGCCCCCTGGGAAGGAGGCGGCACGCTAGGTTGGCTCGGCCCCCTCTTTCTGCTACTTTTGAAGCCTTTGTGCTCTGTGTTATTTTTATGCACTCCCTCATCGTCTCACAGCCAAGGGAGCGTAGCATTTTAGTCATTTAGAGCCAAGCTCTGCCCTCGCTTACACCCATGCAACTCATGGCCCTGAGAGACACATAAATCTGCCAACAAACCATTGTTCAAAGTTCCATTTCTTAAAAAAAAATACACCAAAAAACACCACCAAAACAAATAGAAGGATTCTGCAGCAAACGAAGTGTGGTCAGTCAAATCACACCGAGCTGAGCTTTGGGGGAGTTATGAGCAAATTTGCTGTGATACTGTGCATTATGAACTTGGTAGACTACAGAGGCTTCAGCAAGCTGGATGAGTTCTGCAGTTACACCGAAGTCATGAAAATAAACCACATTATTCCACTTTTACGTACAAACAGATTCCTTCTTCCTACGATTCTCTGTAAGTCGGTAGTCATAGTTACAATGCTAAATTTCTTGCAGTACAGCACATGAGTATTACCACACGTCTTCTAAGTTAAGGCATTGAAGCCCTATCCTGAGGACTCTCAGTAACACCAACACTTTTAGAGATAAAGTTCTTTCAAATGTCTTGCATCAAGCGTCCTTCTGACTTTCTACTCAGGAAAACATACCATTGACCTCGATAGACTATTTTTTTTTTTTTAATACATTTATGAAATGGTAAAGGTTGTAAGAAGACTTACAGGATGCAGTATGATGTCCCACTCACAATTAATTTTTCCACCATTTTTAGAATAAGCTTCTTTGCTAAAGAAAAAACTTAAACATTAGTGTCACTGCTCTAGGTTGTGTGAGAGTTTGTTACAGAGCAATGGTTTTGCTCATATAAAAGTAATCTTTGGAAATGTTCTGAGCTCTCTTTTCAGGACATTCTTCACAAGAAGTAGTGTTGCATATCCAAAGGCTGGAATAAAGCCTCAAACCAATGTTCTTTTAGCTCTTCCCAACACTAAGATATTCACATCCATTTTCTAAACAATTGCTACAGGTTTATGCTGCAGAACAAAGGGGATGAGAAGGGTGGCCGTTCCCTGCTGAAAGCTACCAGGAGGTCACCCCAGCCTCCATAGGTGTGGAGCCAAACACCTCCTGCTTCAGATTAGCAGATGAGTGCATGGAAAGACTCTTCGATTCAGTTCACTGGTTATTGCTGATCTCTTCTGTGCCAGTCGCATACTGACATGGCCAAAAAGCAGAGCTGTCTGTCTCCTGCTAGAGTTATTGATGCAAAACCCTAAAAATCCTAAACCAAGTTAATTATGCTGTGGTTCTGTTGCCATCGTCCCACGTTTATTCACTTTATGTTGCAATCTGGCATAATACTGACATTCATTCTAAATTATCACAGCATTTACTTTCATTTTGGTCTAAAATTTCTATTTTCAAAAAAAGCTTTGTAAATTTGGTAGTTTTTCATAGAAAATGTCTTCTGTGAGTCAGACATTTATTTTCAGGGTTTTCAAACACTTCAAAGCTCAGGAATAAATTAACAACAGTTGAAAACATTCAAAAATCTCTGATTTAAATTATTATAATGTTTTAACAAGTTTTGGGTGGCTTTATTTTTTTCAGAACTTGGAGCGTTTGTAGCACGAGCCGGACATATTTATAGAGTCATAGAAACTGTGCTTGGAGGGGCCCACTCTGGGTGTCTGGAGGCCACCTTTCTGCTCAGAGCAGGTCTCTCACCAGCACGAGAGCAGGATGGCCATGCTCTTGTCTAGCTCGTCCTTGCAAACCTTCATGGGTGGAGACTCCATAGCTTTTCTGAGTAACCTGCTCTGGTCTCAAGCTACAGAGTTTGGAGTAGAAGTCAGACATACGTACATATTTATGCTATGATACAGAAGTGCTAATCATTTTCCAAACTTAGCTGGAGACACAGTTCATGTCTTCATGAGACGGCAATCAGAAAGCAAAAAAAACCAAACAAATGGAAAAAAAAAATCCAACTAGCTGGATAGCGGGGTGGTCACGTCTAAGTGCAAAGAAAAAGTGATCACCACCCTCCTAGCAGTCCCACTTGTTTTAGTTTGATTCAACATCCAGCGTAGACAAACTGGCAAAATCTGCAATACAGAGAATAATTTTACTCGTGCAGAATTATAAACTCTAATGAAATCAAGAAACAAGGGCTGTGCCAGGCTAGTTGTGACTACATTGACATTTCTGCAGTGCTTTGACCATAGTAGTGTGTCTTATTTCGCTGTAACATTCTGCCTTTTCCTTGACTGGATAGTGAATTTCTCTTTCTTTCTGAATGCCTTTTGTGCAGCTATAATAGAAAATTAATTCCAGCATAGAATTGGCTGTATTTAGTGATGAAAAAGGCAATTCACATGTATTTACACATTTTAAGAACGCACACATTTATATCCACATGTGTGTGTCTATACAGTATATATAAACATAGATCCATAGATAAAATTGGTAATATAAAGGTAGATATAAATAAACATAATTATAATTACCATGTAATTTCATATTTGTAACAGAAAATATTCAGTCATTCATAAAAAATCTGTAAATATTTAATTATTGAAGAATTTACTTAAATTGTAGTTTAAAAATACTCACTTCCATCAGCGATGGAGTTATTCTTTCTAACCGCTTGCTTTTTTTTTAGCTCCTCTTTCCTTCTCCCTTCTTCTTAGTCTTTTCAGATATGAGAGCTGCTCATGCCTTCCAAGTGCATTGAAATCACCTACAAACTTGTATTAGGTATCCGTAGTCATTAGGTGCACCTGATGAAACTATAATGAGATGGCACTAACTGATGGATTAGACTTTCTACTCAAGATGAAGTGAATGCAGTAACCGTTGAGGTGAAATGTGCCACAAAATAACACAATGCAGATGATATTTCAAGATTATATGTCTTTGCGCCCCACCAAGCAAAATATACTGATTTATTAATAATAAGCCAGATTGCTACTAAATGCATGCAATCATTGCTACTAAATATCATGCTATTGGTTATAGAGTATTCACATGTTTGAGTAGATATGATTTTTGAAGAGATTTTAGGTAGTTTGTGCTATTCACGATGGAATTTCTCTTTGTACCTCAAAAAGCTGCAGTTTCCCTAGCCCTAGAAGACCTTGTGAGGACAAAGACAAATATTTTTTTGCACAGATTGTTTTGCAAACACACATCCCAGAGTCCTATCTTGTCTGGGATGAGGTGCTCACTTTGGGACCTCAACAAGAAGCATGCTCACAAGCATGTGTTTTGCAGTCATACACCTTAATCATGGGAACATGACATTATGACTTCTACAGGCATATTTTACATCGCTGCTAACCTGGGAACCCTGAGATTCGCATCTCCATAATCAGATCCAAGAGCTGTCTCAAAGAGAGCGCTGTTCCCTTTTCCTTCATATGAAAATCCCGGTGACTTCACGCTCAGAAGATCCTAAGTTCACACAACAAGCGATAGGAGAAGTGATAGTGCCGTGAGGATAGCTGTATTCTTAATTTTCTCATTCTATCTTTTCATTTCTTTCAAGACTTTTCCATGACCAATCTGAAACTTAATGTCACACAAAAGATATCATCAACTGCAGTATCTCTTCAACACACTGTTGCACAGAAGTTGTGTTTATTTCTATGGATATTGCTCATTAAGTCTGTCCTTTCAAGAGATAAGTGTTGTTCTGCTGAACCTTACATGATCCCTGAACGCACATTTTTGACCTAAGTCCTACAGGCTTCACACTGACAAAGTTCTCTTCCTGGAGAGTTTTTTTCAAAGAGCTTTAGGGTCAGGTTTTATGCTTGTGACTCAGGAATAAAAGCTCTAAGTCCTTCCCATAACATTTCACTCAAGGTTAATCATTATATAATACAGAGACACCTGAGAAAAAGACTCCCCTGCCTATACACTCTCCAGAACACTTTAAATTCTAAAATCCTTGCCTTCCTCATCAAACTCCCTAATTACTTAATTAAAACTACAGTATGTGTCTAACAAGCTACTGCAGGCTCTCAGAAATTTAGCTTGCAGTAATTAAAACACAGTGAAAGCCTTTATAACCCGATACACCTGAAAAGATCCTCTTTTCCGTTCCCTTTCTTTCCTCAAAAATCTCTTGCTTCCTCTTAATATCTTAGTTTCCTCTACGGTACCTGCTGCCTTGGCACGTACCAAATTTACATAGCTCTTGCCTCCCTGACCTAAATCCCCGTGCACAGTGCTACCCCGGGCTGGTTTCAGGCTGCAAGCATCACCTGGTCAGCAGGACACTGCTAGGCATTTTCAGACCTAGCTAGAAACAGATAAGACAACTATGAGCACAGGCTCACTCTCTACCTATTTCTCTTTCCAGCATGACAGTAGAGGTCTTCCTCAACATTTGAGAATGCTCCTGCCCTTGACAAGCAATTCAGGAGAGCCCTGCTTGGGCTTCACACCTGTGGCAGCCATCGAACACCAGGTGAATGAGACCATTTCCAATGCCTCAACTCCCTGCTGAGGTTAGCGCAAACCAGCACCCCAACATACACTGAGGTAATTACCAATCTACAGGAGCAAAGAGTTAATTGAAAATCATAGGCTCTTTCAGATGGTATCAAGCCTGCAATTCTCCAGAGGATCCAGAAATGGTAATCACTCAGTGAGCAATTTTCCCTATGCCCTCACCCCCTGAGGGTGACCTTACTCTACAAAAAATCCATCCCTCTCTTGCGTGCTTTATGCGTCTTCCCCATGGAGTATGCATTTTATGTAACAGGATGATTAATTCTTCATCTCCACATCAGGGAGAAGGAGTTCCTTGAAGAGGCAAAGCAAAAGGATTGGGGTGATGCAGTCCTCGCTGAAACAGACTTTCATGAGGCTTTACTTTGCTTTTGTGCTTTGAGATGTTGTTATTTAAATGGAGTTGATGCTGGTAAGAGAGAACAGAGGAGGTTTTTGCTATGCTGTTTGAAGATAATTGATTTTCAGCTAGTCCCCCTGAGTATTTAGTGCCTGCTGGGCATTACATGATAGACTGTACTCTACATCTGTTCTTCATACCAGTTTTACCCGTTTACAAAGCTACGGTGTACCTGGCTCTGGTTTTAAAAGATAGTCAGCATGACGGATCCATGGGAACTTCATCCCCATGTAAGCTTTTTCTGTTGCATTGGAATTAATGCCACTGAAGAGATCCTATTCTTGTGTCCCATCAGCTCACCTTCCACTTTTCCCAAACACTTGGCAAAGAGTTTCATTCGTGCCTATTATTATTTACAGTCAGAGGGCTGTCTTAATATGGGAGACATGTCTGTAAACTTAGCCCATATATTTAAAGAAATGCCTAAAATTAGGCATCTAAATTTGCATATTCATAAGTACCCTGAATGTAAAAAATTAGCCCAAGTAAGAAAAAAAAACAAGATGGCAACTATTGACTTCAGAGAAGTTCAATGTCCTTTGTTGTCTTTGAGCAGCAAAGAATTTGTACGTTCCATCTTGGTGTTGGAAACACTGATCCTGTACACAGAGCAACAGGTAAGCCCACCTAGCTGGTTCTCTCCCTGCATATGGTCCCAGACACCCATCCTTTCTTTTGTAGCGATCAAAATAAAGTCAGTTGTTTATCCTGTGGTCACTCACTGCTGTAATCAAAAGACCCTTCTTTTGTGAGTCTTAGCATACTCATAGTCCCCAGAAGCTTCCTGGCTCAGGACTACAGAAGTACTGATGACTGTTGCCGATAGGAGCTCCTGCAGACAACCATTCATTGCAAAGACACCAAAGTTACTTGTTTCAAAAAAATACTTCTGAGAAGTACAGAAAAAAAGAACAGGCAGAGGGGTAAATGCACCTTGAATTAATTTTCTGTATATCATCAATTCATTGGATATATGCTGTACTAACTCAAGTAACTTAACTCCTTAAGTTCTGTTCACCTACTTGTTCTTAGATTATATGTTACCCTTTTTTTCTGCTATATTATGATGTAGTTTATTTTTTTCTATAATTCTGGTGAGAATTGCTAGCTGGTTGCTAGTGCATTTATATGTGCATTGCAGGCAACAAAGGCAGCACATCTGTTCCGTCTCATCGCCGCCGCCACCACATTTGGGAAATCTTTGCATTCTTCACCTGGCATGACTTACAGCATGGCACAGCTCAGTTCAGATAAATGCAGAAATGGGAGAGAAGTTCTTGGTTTGTCGTATCAGCTCAGTGTCAGCATTTCATACAGCCAGGACTTACTCTGAATAGATTCTTCCTGTTACACATGGATCAGGCAGCTATGAGCAGTACTTATCTCAGTTACTCAAAGAGACCACGCACTAGAAGCCAAGAACACTGATGCCACCCTGGGTAATGTCCCACCCTGGGCGTGTGTCCATCGTGCAATGTCAGCAAAGGTAAGTGCTGATTACAACTCACAGAGTAAACTTCATTGTGTTTGAGCACATTTGCTCTTAACCTCAACTTGTTTAGAGCAATAGATCTTCCAGACTTTCCATTAAAAAAATATCGGTTGAGTAAATAAATAGCAAATTTTGAAATCAAATATCAAAATGTTGAGTGGAAAGGTACTGATCCTGTCAGATTTACTTGAAAAATTACTGAAATAGACTATTTCCACCTTATTATTTTCACTTTCATAACGGAAGAGATCCTAAAGCAGATAAAAGTGGCTCCTAAGCAAACTACATTGGTGACACTGAAATGATTTCTGGCCAGATATAGTTATGAAAAAAACATGGGAGATTTCAGATTTTATTAAAATTCACAAACTCATAAGCTTTATTGAAATAGTGGTACTCTTGTGTGATGGAAATTCTGTGTTTTTCTTCCAATTATGTATGGATACCAGACAGAGAGCTTAGAGTAAGTAAAACATGGAGCCAGACAGATGAAGTTGCAGTTTTAAGAAAGGATAGTTTTGAAAGAAAAACAGTATTTTGAGGTTAAAATGGGGAAGAACAGCTGGTGTAGGGGCAAGTTTGAGGAAGCTCGTGGTAATGGTCATTGTGGTCTGGCCAAAAAGCTGCTGTAAAGCCTACATGCCCAGTACACCAGGTTGTTCTCCTAAGGCTGGTATTTCTGTGGGTACAACAGAAGAGAGTCTACTGAAAAAAAGCATGAGACGAGTAGTAGCTTGAGCCACTTTCATGGGGAGCTGTGAGGAGGGAGTGCATGAAATTGACTTGGATCTCATTTTCACAGAGAAATCAGGGAAACAGCCAAAGTGCCATTGGCAGCACCACTTGTTTGGTTAGGGACCCAAAACTGCAGACACCTAAACTCAGGTTTAGCTTTAAGAGAACAAATAATTCAAAGGCAAGGATGTGCATCAGTTTTTGCAGATGCAATGTGCATTTAAGATGCCTATGTTACTGTATTATGGACCAGACACAGAGCTTTTAAGAACAAATACAGTTTTATGGTGGGATAGCCCTTCAAGAAGTCAAAGTTATAGGGACATTATTAGCTGAAAGGATGGGGCAAATTTTACCTTATTGCTGTGAAACATCTGTGAGGATATAGTGACCTAAATGAGTTTAGCAGTTTTGTTCTTGAAGCTTAGATTTAGTGTTAAGCCAGTCTTTGTCACCCAAGTAGTGGGATTCTGTATTACAGAGTGAAAACTAAAGTAAATTTTCCCACCTAGAAGATTTTTACATGATGTATTCAGAGTTATAAAACTTCATTTTGATTTTGTTGGGTGCAAAGGTGGCTTTAAAACTGTCTGTCTTCCCCAAAACAACTGAAGAGGTTGTCCTAGGAGTTTGTGGGACATCATTAATTTATCTGAAGAGGTGTCCTGAAAGTTCAAACTGAGGTCCTGTACATAATAAGTCTCATGGCTGTTAAATAATTCCCATTAGACAGTCATGAGCATTATTAATGAGGCCCCATTAATAGTTCGGAAAACCCTTAGTTGAACTCTACTTGCAGTTCCATTCATTAATTGCAGTAATTAACATTAAGGACTGCAAAATCTTAATAAATGGCTTTTCCATTAATACATACGATGCTTATAGTGAAGTCAGCTACTTACTGAGCCGTAACTGCAGAGTGCATTTGAAGCAACAGCAGCTTTCAAACAACACACAAAACTTGTAGATTATCCTTTGATATTTGCAGAAAGAGGAATCATAACTCTGAAACTAAGGAGGCTTCCTATCACGCTGGTAGCGTGGAAGAGTTTATCTTTCCATCTCTTCCTATCTGCAGTGTTACACTGTGGGTTGTTTATTTTTGGGGGGGTTAATATATTGTGTAAGTTTCTGGGACAACTTGGTTGTCCTTCATTTCAGCAAATAATCACAATAATGATGATAGTTATAATACAAATTGGATTCATCATCATTTGAACATATTGTGAAGCCAGGGCAGAAAACAGCTCAGCAGAGGGGGAAAAAACAACCCTTGCTGCATAGGTTAGGCAAAACTCTTCAAACAGACGTGGAAAGAATGAAAAGATGGAGAGTATCATATCAGTTATTACATTAAAAGAAGCAAAACCAAACACTGAAGAAACCACAAACCACATTAAATGAATAGACATAATCAGCTTCGTCTGTTTTCTCTCAAGAACATACAAAACTTGGAAATAGTCCACCATGGAAAATAAAGGTAACAGGCAGCATTACCAGCAGAAAGAACAGGTAGGGTGTAATTTTGTCTGGTTCTTGCTTGAGAGAAATGCATAAATATCCATAACAATATGATTAGAGCCCATAGGATGATATTAGTAAGCCAAATTTAGAAATAAAGGTGTTAGGAGTGAATATTCAAGTTGTTGATCAACCTGTTGTTCTTCCTAGTGAGAAAAGGACACTTTGGTTTATTTCAATAAAATAAACCAAACCCCTAATGCAGCAAGTCTCTTTAAGGTATTTCTAGTTTCCACTGTAGCACGTAGATCCCACTATTTTCTTTAGGAAAAAAATTGTGTTAATTGTAAGGTCCCTCTCAAATTCCAACTGGATAATTGCATTTTGTCTGCTTATGCCACAGCTGAAACAGGAAGTTTTATTCACTTGCTGTTTCAAGCTATTGCGTACTTTTATTATTAATTAGTTGGTACATTTCACCCCAGAAACAGCTGCATTTCGCAAGTGGATTTAAAAGACTCCTGGACATTCTTTGTCCCTATATGTATAGAAGTGCTTTGATCCTTTACAGTATATGGCTCTAAGATGATTTTAATTAACTCATAATTCTGACAAATATTTATCTGGCCCTTTGGAAGCTGGGATGGCTTAGGAAGTGGAATCCTTTCCTTCTTTAAAAATCTGAGTAAGATTCCATATGCAATAGGAATTTATAGGCAGATCCTAGCTACTGATAGAAAGATGAAGTATATATAGTTTCCTTTTATTCAGTTGCTCTTAAAAAAATAAGGGAACAAGAGTATTTTTACATACTTTTAATTCTCAAACTCATGTTCAATACAAAAATGTAGCACATTTTTACTCCATTAAAATGGCACTTTTTTTTTTTTTTGCCTTCAAGCCTGGGGGGTTAAATATTTTCAGATTCATCACAGCAAAAGAAAGCAAGTATATCTTTCATTAAAAGTGATTCACACAGTGTCAGAATATAATGTCATAAAATCATCTTTTCACTACTCTCTAGAGAACGTTGTGTTCTGGGCCTTCCAGGCGGCATTGTCATCTTTACCTTGATATCCGACAGCTACCTAGAAATCATGTCGCTTAAGTGGAGCACTTTTGTGCCATTCAGATATCTTATTGACTGTAAATTAGAGATGAAATGGACACGGAAACTAGCAGTGCAGATTGATTCAGCCATTATTAGATTCTTATTAATACTTCAGGTAAGTATTAATCATCTATATTATTCCCACACATGAATTACTATCTATACAGGGACCTTGGTTCCTTCTTAGGTTTCTGTGTTTGTAACAGAATTTTAAATACTGAAACTAATAGCAACAGAATTCTATTTCCCTGTCAATGTAAGGAGCAAGATGTGAAGGCCTTTGGGTTGGGAAAATCATGGCCACGATCTGGTGACAGGGTAACATCTAGTTTCAGTGTGTTCTTATGGGAGCCAAGATTCAAATGAAAGCACGTGAAAGTAAAGTTCCTTTCATTACTGCCTCAGGTAATACCATGATTTAGTATCAGTGGAATTTTTTTTCTGGTAATCCATGACAGTTTTGCCTTGGGCCAGCCTACAGACATGATGAATCCTGCGTGCTCTGCACAGTATGGGTATAGCCAGGCACAAGCAGTTCCTCGGGTAGCTAACACCCACTGTGGATTAAGGTGGTGCTCTCCTTTGTTGGTCTTGGCCTGGGAAAAAAAAACAAGACCTCGCAATCTTTCTGCCCTATTGCAATTATTTCAGTGATTTCGGGTTAACTTGCTTTAAGAACTATGGGAGCCCTAAGGTTAGAGAGGGTCTGACCTCCAGGATATCCAGAAGATCTATGGAATCAGTGTGGGTTGCAATGTGAATAGGGCCATTCTTATACCCACGCACATATAGCTCAAACACCACCTCACGTACAAGACTTATAATGGTGGGGACTGATTTAAATTTTTTAGGTCACATCCAAAGAGAGCGTGTGTAAAGGCTAGTACCAATCTGGTGCTAACCTGGACATATAACTGCTAAAAATATACCTATGCCTATATTAGGAAGGAATGTGATACAACAGGACTAAATTTGCAGAGCAAAAGCTTTGATGACCTACAAACACGTTGACCGTGGTTTATTTTGGAGTAGTTCTACTCTAGCCCTGTGGACCGAACATCTATTAGTACTTAGAGCACATGCACTGCCCATCTTTTGGTTTCATTTCATCCATAAAACATCCAATTTGTGTCCTCCAAAACCACTCTACAATGTGATTACGAGTGTAGAAAATGAGGGGCAAAGAGAAGTTTGCTTCCAAATTCGCTTCTTCCACTCCAGAACAGAAATAAAATGGTAATGCAGATGCAGAGGAAGACTGTTTCTGTCCTTAATTTTTTATCCAAACCCTAAAAGTTAATATCTTTCATGGCCCAGCAAAATGTTCCTTTACTATTGTTGAAGTTGAAAAGCCACACTGTCAAAGCCATCTTTGCGTTGTTTCTTTTCCATAAGCCTGAGAGTCAAAATCCTGTTCCCACCAAAGTCAACAGAAGGTTTTCCACTGATATTCATGCACCTAGGATTTACCCGAGATTTTTGCACTCCCAAGATAAAGCCTCCTTCAGTGTGCAAAGAACTAGGAAGGACAAGAGCATGAAAACCTGCTTGTCCTATGTGCTGGATGGCTGACTGGCTCAGGATACCCTAGATGTCTCAGCAGGAAGATGGTGTAGGTCTAGCAGAGGCCATGCTCTTGGGATTTACCTTAGACTTCAGTGGTAATTTACATCCCAGTTCTCATGGTTGGGGAGAGCACTGTGCTCAGAGTCCCAGGCCCTGAATTCAATCCTGCTCTTGGTGGTTATTCAAGCAAGTCACCTCAGCCCCTGCTTTATTTGCTGCCTATCTCCTGTCTGGGTTATTTCAGCTGTAAGATCAACTGCATAAGGTCCCTTTCCACATGCAAGAGCTTTGCACAGCAAGGAGCTTTAAGCGTGACAGGCGCTGGCCTGGAACAATTACCAGCATCAAGATACGACATTGTTCTCCAAGAGAATCTTTGTTCCTCCCTCTCCTCTGAGCTTCATCTGAAGTTTCTCATCTCATGAGAAATAAAGGATTAATGTCATGAAAGAAAATAACCTGTCATCCAGGAGAACCGTGTTTTGTGAGACTTATCTATTCTTTATCGGTGTTAGCACGTAACTAATGTTAACCAAACGCTGATCAATGGTAGTGGAACTTCATGGGAGCTGTGAGTTGCATAGCACTATTTTACTTCAAAAGTTTTCTGGAGCGGTATTTACTTTATATCCTACTTTCCTCTTCTTTTCCTTTAACAGCTTTTATTCACATGTGAGTTTCTGGCAGCTTCAATATGTTAAAACCCATTTAGACAACATTAAAACTCAGAATTCTCCACTGTATAAATTTAATTCCAATTACTCTTATTCCCTTGTTATCTGCTGGTTATAATGTGAAGTACTTTCAAAATTGGCATATTAAAGAAGCTATAATTTGCTCAACAGCTGTAGAAACTGTGATAATTAAAGGAAAAATTAATTGGTTTTATTTTGATGTTTCTTTTATTATATTGCAAGTACGAAAATTTTCTTTTTAAGGTAAGAAGTCATCAGTTCTCATCTGTCCATCCATCTATATACGTACCTCAGCATCACAGTTCTCTGAGCACCTTCCAGAAATGAAAATATGGAAATAATTTTTATCTCTTTCTTCTCCCCTCAGCCTGTAGAAGAAATAGATTGCTAGATTTTAAAGTCAACAAGGACCACTAGGTTATTTAGTATGAGATCCTTGATCAAGCATTACATCTAGGCATGCCTTTGTTGAGCACAAGGATGTGATTTCAACTCAGGCAATTCCAGACAGGCACTCAGTTTTGATATGAAAGCTTCAAGAAATGAAAAATTCAGCACTTCCTTCCGCAGTTTCTTCCAATGTGTGCTGAGCACCTGTGTGCTCTCCTTCTAGTTGAGTCTCTGCAGATTTAACTTCTAGCTGCTAGTTCTTACAGTGCTTTTCTCCACTAGATTAGAAAGCTCTTTAGCAGCGACCATTTTCTCTTCACAGTGGCATGCATACCATCAAATCAAAGCTTATCTTGGTCTCCTCTGGATAAATTAATTAGATTTAAATTTCTGTATTTTCCATTGTAAGAGACCTTTCAGTCCACAGGTGAGATGCATCACATTTCTTATGTCCTTTTTTAAATTACGAGATCCAAAACCAGGCTCAGCAGCTTGATTTGGTACAATTACTACCAGGTGAAATGGCAAAACCACTTTTCAGCTCCTAATACCTGTTCCTTTTTTGCACATTCAAGGCCACTAGGCCTTTGGCGTGGCTTTAGGCAAGTTGCTTATGGGGAACTGCTGCGTCAGCATGATTCCTAAAGCATTTGTAATGCATTCGCACAGTCCTTTCCTCAAATTTAGCTGTGAAGGACAGATTTCTACTAGCCCAAACACTAATTTCTAGTAAATGTTCTAGCAAGTCCACTTCCCATGAAAGATGTCTTATATATTGATTCTTACTATGCAGAGCACTTTAATCTCTAGAATAAAACTACAAAGAAAATTCAGTTCAGGCAAACCTAGCTCTGGAGATACTTACAAAGATGAGCATAGAGTGAACCTATGCGACTAGATTCATGACTGGAGCAGATCAGCTCACACGTTAAAAGTAAGTGATGCAGATCCCTCCAAAATTATAATTGAAGAATCATTGACTGGTCTTGCAGCTATTGGCCTGAGCCTTTCTCTTCCTTAAACTTCCAATCGATACAATGAGTATACAAATATTTATCTTTATAAGTACTTTTCATTAAAAGCTAATTATAGTATACTTCTGCAATTAATTATTAGCTGCTTTAAGTAGATATCTTACAAGATTATACTAAATAAAGAGAATCAGTCATTCCTAACACAGTGCCAGTTAGGGAATTGTTTTAAAGATAAGTTTAATTCCAGCTAAGCAAGATGTACTGTGAATGTTCGCTTTTACATTCATTCGACATCCAAGTCTCTGGAGAACTTTTTGCTCTTTTCCTGCTTTGCTCTGCATCCATTTTATTTCCCCTCCGTACATCCATTACAAAGAGGAATTGGGTTGCCATGCTCAGACACCATCGCTGCAGCACTACCCTGAGGTATCTCTTTCCTTAGCGCGCAGGTTCAATTCTGGTTGTTTATTGACTTTCTCCGGGTTTCTCAGAACACTTCCTTACAGCTGATTGCAGGCTGACTGCGCTGCCAGCCAGAGGTCTGGGTCTGGAGAGGGCAGGAGGAAACCTGTCCCTGGGGGTAAGGAGCCCAACAGCATCGCAAATGCATTAGATTCCAGCGTGAATTCCACAAATAGTTATTAACAGGCTAAATTTCCTTTCCTGAGTTGGACCATGAAAATGAACAGAACAGTGTGTAGAAAAAAAGCCACACATAAGAATGAATGAATTTTCGTGTCTTAGTTGGGAGAAAAAATGGGAAACCGACACCTGTATATATCTTTCTCCCAGTTGCGAACTTGTGTAGTGGAAGCTTTAACCCAACAAAAAGCTCAGTACAAGCTACTGTGTTCCACCTAGAAAAAATAGTGAGTGAAACCTGATGCAAATGAGGTTAGTATCTTCTTACTACCTGGTAATCTATCCTTTAAGGGTTAGAAAAGAGAGTGGTAATAATGCTTGAGTATGCCTAAATTACAGCAAAGGAGATACAGGTTCCATTTTTTGCCACTGCAGATAAGATCCAAGAGAATTAATCTGTGGAGAGACACAAGAATATCTCACCTTCCAAAGGCAATTACTTCCACTGAGAAAAGTTGTTATAACAAAAGCTTTCTACTTTCAAAGTGTGAAATCTGCCTTTGACTGCACGTATCTGCAAAGGAAAAAAAAATAATCATTGAATTTCCAGAATAGTATTACTGATTTAATATAATAAAGATTTAAATCAGATTTTAAACAGTTTAGAATCATTCCATACTTAATCATGTAAGTCTTGTTGTTAAATCAATGGTTTGCCCATTGTACAGCTTGCTCAAAACAAGGCACATAGTACTTGTTACGTCTCACATGCAATTCATTGATGTCGAAGGGCCGTCCCAGATATTTCACTGAGATTTCAAATATAGCTTTATAAATGGTCTTTGAAATGAAGCTATGTTCCCAAAGCAAAAACAGAAGTCAAAGAAACCAAGACATTTTCTTGGTGAGCATTCAGCCTTTCCTGGAGACTTTGAAACAAGTCCTGGAAGCTTTTGTTTCAGCAGTTTGATTCTTTGCTGCAAGGTAATGGTATTAAGGGCAAGGGAACAAATGTAAAAAAAACAAAACAAAACAAAACAAACCCCCAAAACAAAAGACAGCAAAAATCACCCATTGGAAGGAGGACACCATACATCCTTTCCATTTTGTTCCTATAATTTTTTTTACAGTAGCAAACTGGTTTACTGCTTTGATCTCTGAAGGAGGAGAAGCAGTAGGGTGGGCTGTTCAGAGGACTGTGGGGACCTGGTCTACCAGGGTGTGCTGTGACCATTGGCTTGTGCAAAACAAACCGCAAAGCAGTTGTAAAGCTCTTACACTCCTGCTGGTAGTAGCGTACACTGATCTTACATTACCTTTACACTTTGACTATACAAAAAGCAGGAAAATCAGGTCCTAGTCTTCCACCATATCGTACATCTTCAATATAGCAGGAGAACTAGCAAAACTGTTGTGAAAAGAGAAGCACTTGTGGAATTGTGGGGGGTCTTCATTAATTGCTCAGAAATATTCAAACGTGGTTAGCCTGGTATTCTCTGAAAAAGAATTTGTTGATTGAAATACTCATTTTAAGAATTTAAACCACCTAGATGTAAGTCCAGAGGTTGTATAAAAAAGTGAGATTTCTTTAGTTAGATTTCTTTTCTAGACAATTGGAAGGGAAGTATTTAATTTTCCCTCACTTGTTGTTTAAAGGAAAGGATGAGCTTTTCCATGTTAAAATTGGGCCATAAAGTTAACATTTTCTGGTTTTTTTAAAGAAAATGTCACTGTACATGTTAAATACTCATTGGCTTCTCTTTTCATGGGTCTGTTTACTGGTAATGCACTGTATCTTAAAGTGCCTGATGTCAGTTGAAAAGCATTAGCGGCCAGAAAGCACATTTATATCCTTTCAGTCCAGCATGTCTCATGAAACAAATCAAATTCATATAACAGACTTTGCAAAAAAGGGTGAAAAAGTAGAGGGACTTTTTACTCATTAACACAAAAGAAACCACTTCTGACATATAAAAGTGCCATTTCCGTGTCTCTTCCTTAAGATGTGTAAACAACAAAGTAATCCTGAATCGTACACTGTTTCTGGTAGAAATGAAAGCCAAGTGACCAATTTGAGTCATTTTATGTCTTTCAGATGAATAGCTGTGAGGAACATCCTTTGAGGCAGACAAATGATCTGAGACAGTTCCCAAAAGGTATGATTATATATAAGCACCTGCTTGCTGTTATGATGATTCAGTCAAGAACAATTGTGAATGCTTTTATGAGTTCTGCAAAGCTATTACCCTCAGCAGACTGCGAACCAGTCTTTTCCTTAAGTGTCATAGTTCTGAAAACCCTCCAGCAACTCTCATATATAATATGATGAGCAAGTCTTTGTGTATTGGACCACATAGTCCAGAAGGACAAAACTTCAGACTGCTGGACTACAAGGACAGGGGTGAGCAGTGATCCTCTAAGTGGGTGAAACTGTTTGGAAACTGAAATGAGTCTAAATCCAATAAGAATCAGGTCTGTGAAAGGCCTTTTCTGGTACCCGAGGCTATCTGACCTGGTGAAACTTAGTTTGGCGACAGCTCCTGGCAGTGGTTCTTTTAAGTCACCTCAGGATGCAGATACAGATTTCCTGTGAGGACAGGACAGTTGTGTCATAACCCCTTCTTAACTGAAGAGAAACGTAATACTCGGGGCCATAAGCTTCTGTTCTGTGATCAGTGATCTCCAGATTCACTACAAAACTTTGCAGACCTTCGAATGTCAAACACTTGTACAGGAAGGATGTATACATATGTACGCCATGATATTTTTGTGCTTTGTGGCAAGTCATGGCTATTAAGCTGCCAGACATCTTAGCTCTAAATATTCACCTGTATTACAAAAATATTTCTCATGTTAGGCCTGTGTCATTGGTAGGTATGCATGTAATTGAACTTAAAAAATCATTTTCTCATAGACCTCATCAGAAAAACCCTTGTTTAGAGAACAGCGTGATCTAAGTGGGCACTAAATTAGAACAGGAGAACATTTCTATCCATCTTACTATGGTGTTACTTTGATAAAGCAGGTTTTGGTTCAGCGAAGAGCACCTGGTCTCCCAGTCACACTGAATGAGTGAAGACTGATTAGAGGAAAGGCACATTTGGAGTCTTCCTGTATCACTCCTTTGCCCCTCTGGCTTCATTGCAGTAGCGGAAGCCAAAGCCTGCACAGCCATGGCCTCTTTTCCCGCCTTCCTTTTTCTTACTGCTCTTTTCAGACTTGGTAGGACAAAGACTGATGCTAGCATCACCCAGATCAATGATACTTTTCAAAGAGATTGAGTCGAGCGTGTAAAATTCCTCCCGTCAGCCTGCACTTCGTAGCTTACATAACCGTGATTGACATATGTGAAGTGGTTCGGTGAGCTGTGATCAACGAGGGATTAGTCTGATCTTGACTTTCATGCACAGATGAAGGGGTTGGATAAGGGAAGTCAATTTTTTTTTCTGCTTATTTGTGCTTTTTATGAGTGGAAATATGTGTCTTGTTTGCAAAGACTGTTTTAGAGAGCTGGGTATTGACCATTTCTCCCCAGTTGCATAAGACGCATGGAAGAAAAGGCTTCAACTGCTGGTGGTTTGCTGCTCTTCCAGTCCAAGGCTTTGCTCAACTGCTGTATTAACCCAGACGTTCTACCCTGAATTAGATCCCTCCAGCCAGCAATGGCTCACACACCAAACCCACGCACTTAGAGCAATGTCTGTTCTGACAGTAACATGAATAATATACCCAATCTAGTTTTAATCTTGGTAGTTTGTGTTCTGGTGCAGGAAAGATGTGTTTCCACAGTTCAGCTCCTCAAGTAAGAGCTCGTGCTCTCTGGCAGGCTTGCTCAGTATTTCAGTGGTGAAATTCGTGCCACCATCTCCTCATTTATTGGTCAGTGTAGTTAGATTAACTCTAGCTTGGCATTGTGCCTAAAAGCAGTGTATTCATTACACCCATTGCCATGTAAGTTTACTCCTGCAGGGCGGAAACTCTTTCAACTTCAGCAACTGTTTCATCTGAGCTGTATATAACTGACTGCAGCTCACAATGAAGAAATAATCCACCAATTTGGCACAGCCTAAACCTTTGTGCATTCATACTTTCCTGGTGTCACAATTTCTGCTGGGGACTCAAAAGAGCAGTCACGTTATTCTGTACAGAACAGTGAAAACATCCCAGAAAGGCTCACTTTACCAAGTGCTAAGAATGACTGGACACGGTGCTCTCACATGGATGACACACCACCACTTTGTATACAGCCGAGTCGATGTACTTCGTGGAGTTTGCAAAAACTTTCCTGTAGACCTACCTACTTGCCAAGATCAGCTCTTGAGTTCCTGCCTAAACCCAGGCTTTGGTTCCAACATGTGCACACAGAGCTGCTGAGAAATTACTCTGATAAAATAGTTTTACAGCAATTGTTGGTTCACTAAGATGTTTGAAAAAAAGTTGTGATGTACAACAAAACATTTCCCAAGAAATCTCTTAAACACTTGATATTTCTTTAAAAGGAAGTTCCAGATTCAAATCTTTGTGTCCTAACAAGCTAGCTGTTTTGCAGAGGGTACTTCTCCAACACCATTTACCAAGTGCAAACTGAAAAATGTCAGAAATCATCATAATTTTCATAGGCTAAGAAAGCTGTCTCCCATTGAGTATGAAACACATATAGGTGCAAAAGGTCAGAGGGGTTCACAAAAGCTCATTTTAAGCCTTTTTGGGGGGGGGATGTTTTTAAGTACACTAGTTATTAATAATCCCATATTTTGTGTCCAAGATTTTTTTTTTTTATTTTAAGAGAGCAATGTAATTGCAGTTTTTCAGTCAGCTTTATTTTATACATACAAGCTTTAACCTTCACTTTATTTGCTGAATGGGTGGGTCATGACTCATCGACATAATCTCTTCAAAGTCTGCCAGCCTGGGTGCCTTCCCTAATGATATTGCTTGTTTTGTGCATTGATACAGTGACAGTTGAGAAAAGTGCTTATTCTTTGAAAGGTCAGTGTACAGCTTAATCTACATCAGAGCAATCAGTTTCTGCAAAGCCTATTGCTGAAACATAGTTTTTAACCTTTTTACATCTCAGCTTTTCAGTCGTCTTCTCACTTACTGTGCTCCAGACTGACACACCAGCTATTTGACGTTAAAGTTTGAATTCTCTCCAAAACGCTAAGTTTGGTAAGGTCAGTGTATCCGTTCTTCCTTATCCTCAAGAGTATTTTAATGAAAGACCAGCATTACACAGCTCAGTGCTAAAAGGATTATAGAAATTGCAGAGCACAGCACTCCCGACTCTGTTTTATGCGGAGAATCAAAGCCAAAAGTGGTGTTTTCTCACTACAAATAAGGTTTGCATCCCATCATGACTGGACAGAACCTCGAGAGGTCTTTCTATCTACCCACCTGCAGTATTGTTTTCCTGCCATTTGCCATCAGTCTGTGGTCAATAAGCAACTCGGGGCAGAAGAGAACTTGATCAGTGCAGAGCA
Organism: Rissa tridactyla; assembly: GCF_028500815.1. Taxonomy (NCBI): domain Eukaryota; kingdom Metazoa; phylum Chordata; class Aves; order Charadriiformes; family Laridae; genus Rissa; species Rissa tridactyla. The sequence goes on along the minus strand of NC_071470.1, from coordinate 25,517,664 downwards.
TACAATCAGCATTGAAAGCAACTACATTAACATTGTTCTGCCTTAAGGCCTTCAAAACAGCATTGTGCTTTTGAGAGTGTTTCATGCTGCGTGTGCACACACACACGTGCAGAGGAGGAATACACACTACTGGAAAAACAGAATATTTTGCCATTGCAAGTTTTTTCCAGACAATTGGAGAAATTATTTCAGTGGGCCAGACGTAAATGGGCAAACATCTAATGAGACAATCAGCAGAAAGGCAGTGAACCACATAGAATCCTACCGCATGACTCTACTTGAAATTTATTATGTGAATTAAATAATACAGTTCAAAACCTTTTTACATCACTTTGCTGTTCTCCCTTGGCACAAGAGAATGAATTAGACAGCTGTCACCTTGTCTGTAAATAATGTTCAAAGCTAATTTCTTTGAAGATGTTCCTTTATGTGCATTTCAGTAAGACGAATGTAGATAATTAAATATTAAGATATTTAAATCAAGTTGAATATAGTCAACAGCTGAAGTAAATTACTACCTTGTACTGAATCTTCATCACATGAATCTGCTTGGGTTTTTTTTGCTTTGTTTTACTCTATTCAGAAAGCAATACCAATGAATTGTCACAAGTGCTGGATACAGCATTCAGATGAAAACCTCTTTTTTGTTAAAAGGGGCCAAATTTTTCCCCGGTTTGTGTCTTGCTGGATATGCCATAAGGTGCAAGATGTGAGGATCATATTTGGATGTCAAATTGTATTCTGTGCTTCATACCTGGAGTAAGTTACTGAGCAAAACATTGGAGTGAAAGCCCTTCTGAGGTCAGGGAGGACAACCAGAAGTGACGTCCTCCATACGAACAGTAATGCCAAGGAGAAAGGTGAACACAAGGCCAGAGAGAAACATCAGAGAAAGGTCAGTGAGATTTTTAATGCCCATGCAAGAGGCAATCAGGGCGTTGGTGTTTAATATCCCAGTTCCTCATCATCAAAGTCAAAGGGAGCGTTGTCACTGGGCTTTGCCTGACGCGCTAAGACGCAACACACCGTGGCTTTGCCCTGGCCGGAGGAGACGCTGAGCGAGCTGCACCAGAACTGAGCCCGCGCTCCCAGCTCTAGCACGTCATTAAGCTACGTTTGCTTGATTTATCGCTCAGGCTTGTCAAATATGTGTCTGTCACATGACAAGCAACATGAAGCATTAACTGATGGGGAAACCGTTCAGTATGAACTCAGTAAAGCAAATATGGTTACTTTTTACTCCATGAATTTTATGCTACGCACTTAAGCATTCACAGGCTAAGATATTTCAGGGCCACAAATCATTTGCAGCCATCATCCATAGCCTATGAATGCGACCTGAGTCTACAGGAGAGCAGGCACCTCTAGCTAACTAAAATAAAATTTAATTCATACTTATTGATGCTAGCATTAAAACGGGGGGAGGAAGGTGGGCATGTGTATAAGCTTGCAATTGAAGCAGAGCTGTATGGAGGTGAGAACAGCAGAGCTGTCCAAAAGTGACACTGTTTTTTCTTTATTTCCAAGCTGTTTTGTGTACCATACGTTGTTATGTCAAGTCATCCCACATGCAGTCTAGTTTGGTTTGATTTTTAAGTCTCACACTCCCTGGGTCAGGACAACACAGCCAAAAATACACATTTAACAGTGACAGGATAGAGACTCTTCGTTTGCATCCCTTTTCTGCTACCTGCAGCCCATAGTTTAATGGAGGAGAAAGAAAGCGGGTAATGTAAGGGGATGGGGAAAAATAAAGGATTGTATGAAAACAAGAAATTTGCCGCATTCCTTCACAGCTCATTTCCAGGCATCCTAATAATACAATATTTTTTCAAGCTTATCTTGTTCCTGTAAGGAAGATGTAGGCTCATTTTGGAGCGGCACTGCTACACTGCAACGCATTTGCAGCCTTTACATTTCACTAATTAAGTTATTTATTGGAGAACTACTCTATAAATTCCCCCCAAACAGGCAGTAAAAAAAAGAAAAGCATATACACACACATAGTGTGCATGAGTGATTTACAGGGACTGGCCGCCTTTAAGCTATGTAGCAAAATAATGATTCCTTCAAGTCAGATGGCTAGTTTTAGTGACATGTATACTAAACAGTCGCCATGTAATGCCTCCCTGTAAACTGATACATTGCAAGTTGTCATTGCTCTTTGCAGTATAAAAATTGTGACAAACATACTGAAAGAGTGATCTGTTTTCTCTTTTAGCTGACTGTTCTTCCAAGATTGTGAGGGGAATAGCAAGCATGTTTGTAATTAAAGATAACACACAATTCTTCTATGTTATCATTTTACCTACAAAACCCCCGGGTAAAACAGCTTTAGCATGAAAAGAAACACATATGGAGCTGCTGATGGGATATTCTCTGCTTGAAGTACAGCTTAGAGAGAGAAAAAATTTTCAGCACAGATCCTAACAATAGAAAAATAAATAGGATTCCATCTTGTGCCTCTGCCTGTTCAGTACTCTCATCTAATAGCTGTCTCCAAACAAAGTGCCGAAATAAAACTTCTCCTGGACAACCATTACCTGCTATTATCACCTAGGGAGATGGGACTGGCTGTAATTTCCATTCACTGTCCGCAGTGGCCAGCAAACCCTCTCAGTGCTTGGAGACTTTCCCCTTCCATAGAGACCAAGCCTGGCAGTGAGAAGGTCTCCTTCTGACTCCTGTGGGCACGTGGACCTGATGGAACCAACAGGAAAATGTGTGCTTTTAGGAAAACACCAGACTTGCACCCAAAACATGGAAAGTAGTCCTGAAAAGCAGCACAGAGGTGTTAATATCTTTCAGACAGAAGGAAAAAGGGATACATGCTACCATGAAATTTTAACTGAAGATAATATGTTTAAGAAAGATCTGCTCTTTCACAGAAACTGATGGAATTTCTTGAGTATTTTTCAGCAAAACTCCCTGCCATGGCAATGCCTTGCTCAGCGGGGCGTGCAGAAGCAGGAATGGCTTGACGAGGCTCTAAAGTCTGTCCCACTACATCTTCCCATGGGATCAGGCCACAGTCCAGATCCTGTCCAATCTTCAGGCTGGTTGTATGTAGGCTTGTGAGCCCTCATTCTCTTCTGTAGAGCCAAGGCTGCATGACACGTCTCAGGAGTGACCCCTTGGTATCCAATTCAGAAAACTGACTGGTTCTTATTAATAAGGATCATCTTACCACTGTCACCTCTCACTTTCCCACATTAAATAATCACAGCTGTCCTCTCTGGTTTTAAAATCTACTAATGTATGACTCCGCATCTAAAATTTGTCAAGGCTTTGGAGTATTTAGATAAAGCATTTTTGTTCTGATCAATCTTTATATTTCAATATGACGCGTGCACATACGGTTTTGCCAGTTATGTCAGGAAGCAACCCCCATACCCATGCTTTAACTGGAAAAAACGAGCACCAGTTCATTACACTCCAATTTATTAACATGCCTCGGTAACTCCCAATGGGAACCAGGCATGGGTTTTTACAGGAGCATGGAAAAACATTTGAGAACAAAATAACAATCTGGTATGTGACATCTTTTAGACACTATAATGGAAAAGACCATGGCAATTTTATGTGGACTTTATGGAAAATAATGAAGTATAGAAAATGTATGAGTAGGGCACTGTCAATGAAACTCTGCAATCAGATTATTTTTCTACCAGACTCTAACTCCTGCTTCATGATGCATAGCATATATCACAACCTAGTATTTCCCAGTAGAGCCCATAACAGTGAGAACTATTGATTAAATGTTAACCCCTTGACTTGGAAAGTTGAAATTTCACAAAGTGCATCCCATTACGAGCAATGGTAATGTGTCAAGAAAGATCAACAATTCCAAACAGTTGCTGCAATATGAATTTTTATCTGTGGATTTGAATTTAAATTTAAACCGTTCAAATTTATTTTTCACTGCATATAATTGTAAAACAAGTACACTTCAAAATACAGTAACCTATGCACACAAACACAGATATTTCTACAGTAGAGTTAAAATATTATCTGCAAATTAGCAAATAGAAATATAAATATCAATCTGCATGTGGATTTCAACAGACTCTTAAGCGTATGTGTGTTTTCAACTACTCACCACATTAAGATTGGCAGTTTCTAATAATTGATTATTTGCACGTATAATTATGGGAATCGCACAGACTCTTTAAATACATAAATGTGCGTACAATGTATTTCTTTTTCACCTTAAAGTAACTTAGTTTAGTCTGAATTTCTTCATTGGTTTTCTTTCTGAAATTCAACTTCTTCCTGGCAATTCTTTTTCCTAAAACCTTGACATCTTATCTGTAAGACAAGCTCACATGTTTTCATTTTTCTAATGAAATATTTATGAGAAGTAGGATTTTCTTTATCTGAAGAAAATATATAATTTAAGTCAGAAAATGTTCAGCTCCTACAAGCATAATTGGCAAATTTAGAAATAGGCAATTCTCAAAATATTCATTCAGATGAAAATCTCTGGGGTTCACGCAGCAGAGCAAAACCTGAAGGTGAAAAATACTGGAATTCTCTGTAATGCTTTCTCTGGGTGGATACTTTTCACTCTGTGATGCAACAATGATTTTATTCACGGTGCCTTATGCTAATAATGCTGTCAGCAGAGACGGCTTCAAGTGAAAAATCATTGTTGTAGGAATTATAGAACTGGGTCAAAACTTTGTGGTTTTGTCCACTAGCTTGGTTTTGTATTTTGGCTTTTTTCTTTATTGCATAAGAAAATAGTATCACTGATTGTAAGTATTACTATTAGTTTCATTAATGCCCTAAACATCAACCCTCAAAGACATTTAGATGCCTACTTTCACTAGAAGTTACCTCTTAAATATGTCAGAGGATAGACGTGTCTACATTTCCCAGTGGCACTGAATCAAGACACAGCTTGATTATAATAATGAGTCAGTGTGTAAAGCACTGTTGTATCCACCTCAGAAATATTTGTAGGACATCCTAAAAACATCTTCAGCAACACGCTGTCGCGGTCAGGGGCTCTATACATCAAATCCATGTTTATGCAGTAACCCATAAGGTTACTCCTTTGGAAAGTCCTTACCAAGGTGTAGTCAATGGCAACAACATGACGGCTTTCATTTATCAGGAACGGTGTAAAACCCAAGCACTGTACTAAATAAGGAGGGAACATATGAGAAGACCTGCAGAGGTATACCTTTCATTACAGGGGAGTTCCACTATAGTGGAGTTTATGGACTTGTGATTTTATGGAGTGTGCTTTTGATTTCTTATTTTTTATCTAAATCTATTCAATCAATTACTTTAATTTACTCTCTGGGCAGGCTGCAAGTTATTGTGTGGCAAGTTTTCAGTGCTTGCAAAGAGTACAGGGCAATATTCATCACAGAGAAGAGCTGTGCCTTGATATGCTTTCTGGGATCTTGTTCTTCTCCCCTTTTCCCCGTTTATTGGGAATGGGGGCTTATTTTTGACGCTATACAGAAAGGAGGAGTTAATGGCCAGAGGTTCCTTTACATTTTTAGGAGTCTTGATATATTGTTCATAATCATACCATACTTATTCAACATTACAAAGGTCCAGTTTAATCAATGGACAAAGTACAATGAATAGCAAATCTGGAGACAAGAGTAATTTGATGTCACTGCACAAATCCAACCAGAGGCTTTGTCAGAGACGGTATCATAACAAACAACTAGCATTTCTTGCTGTATTGCTTTAAAACACAAGCTAACTGCACAGCACTGCTTGAGCAGGGAAACCAGGCACACCATGCCTTGGTTCCCTTTTGTTCTCCATACCGGGAAATCAGCCACAGCTTTTGTCCTCAGTAAATTCACTGGGCAAAGGGACAGGTCAAAGGCAAGGCATGCGAAGGGGATTGCTGGGTGCATTTTCTCAGCGTGGACACACTTTTTCGGTCTGAGTCTGGGTGAATCAGCCTTGCTAGACCTCCACTGCCTCATCTGTGTAACAAACAGAATAAAACCAAGTGCCAGAGTTCTCCCTTTCCTTGCTGTGCTGCCCAGAGGACAGCCATCTGCTATGCAGAAGGGAGCAACAGCTCTCTCCTTCCATGTAAAAGCAAGGGTTAAAGTATGCACACAAGAAGTGGGAAGTCTGGGGTTTTGGGCCCCTCAGCCATCGGAAAACCTACTTTTTCCATTTCCCTGGGAAACGGCCAGAAACGTCCCTGGGAAGTGCCCAGACCATCAGACTGTGATTCAGCCAGGATGTTTGGTCCTCCCGCTGAGGCTTTGACTCCTGAGACAGGCATGGAAAATTGATGGAGCTGGAAAGAGAAGGTAATGGGCAGGAAGGAGCCCAGTACTCTGAACTCTCTGCTGTCATGCTGCAGGGAGCAAAAATACAAATGTGTTCCAGAAAGGATTAGACCAATTTGCAGACGATAGGTCCATCAGGAGCTATGCAGTACAAAAGCAGGGACAACTTCATCTTGCTCAGAAAGTATTCAAATCACTGATTGCTGGAGGAAGATGCACGTCCATAGAAGGATATTTCCACATTTATCTTCTCTATCATGCTCTTCCCTGAACATTGACTCAGAACAGGGTGCTGGGTGAGGCAGAATCCAGGTCTGAACCAGAAGGACTGTTCTATTGGACCTTCTACTGCAAGGGACGTGGCTCCAACTCTCAATCTTCTTTACGTGTTTTATATTAAATAGTCATTGACGATAGGGAGTGGGGGGGTGTCAAAACAGCGGAAATAATCCTACAGTCAAGGTCAACCTCAAGTAAAAGCAGGAAGCATGCACAAGAGATGCAATCGTGAATGAGGGGAGTCAGTTCAACCTCAGCACTGCACTAGATCTTAATGCTCCTGCCACCCTTGCAAATGTGCCAATGCATGCCATTTCGGCTGGATGCAGCTGTGTGATGTACATGTTTCTCACAGGGAACAAAGGACAACATTCATTTCACATAGGCCACTAAACAGCTGACAGATGGTAATGACTTCTTGTCACAGGTGACCCAAAGGTGAAGGTCTCTATATCTCATTACACAGCCCCTTAGCTGTCCAGCAATCCCAAGTACTTTTCGTCAGGCCCACACTTTTTTGTTGGGGAAGAATGCATTCAATCATGCAGAATATTTCTCTCCCTTTGCCAGTTCCTTCCTTCAGGTTGGGAAGCCCCTCAGGCTTTTTGGGTCTGAGATACCGTATTTGGAAGGTTATTTTCACCGGCTTGTAAAGCTTGAAGCAAGCATCACTAGTCCCAAGTACACAGAGCTCTAATTGAAACCATTCCCAGCAGCTCTGTATCTACATATACACATTCTGATTATGACAAAGCTCATGAATAATCACTGGTATGAACTTGTTCCTCATTGTCACAAGTTCAGGAAAGCAATGGGGATCCAATTGCATCACCCGATCCCTCTGCATGGCAAAGATGACAAAGTTCCCATTTTCTAAAAATAATTACATAGCCCAGTGTGAATTTGTGCTGCAAAGGACGCCAGGATGACTCACAAGCACAGAGATTATGAAAATGTATTCGTGCTGCAGCATCAGGATTAAGACAGAGTGAAGTTGTAAATATTCAGCTTCACTTCAGGTTTCACCTCAGCTCTTCAAACTTCTGGCTAACCCCATTTGCAGAATCTGCATTGTTGTTTCCTTAAGCACCCGAAAATATTCCCTTCTAAAAGCTTTTACATGCGATGCAGAAGATTCTTGTGCTTTTAGTGCTGTGCTCCCTGTCCCTTGTTAACATATGTGGTTTTCAAAGGAGGAAAATATAAGCCAGGCAATTTCTGTTTTCTGACCCCATGAATCTAAAATGAGATGGTTTCATTGTCTCTCTTTATCCACGCTGTAATTGCTGTTTCTGGTGTATTTCCAGAATGCACCTCTCTGGGGATCCACGCACAATCACAGTATATTAGAATATTTCAATGCTTTTGTTTTCTTCATGGCTCTTGCCATGCTTTTCTTTCATATTCCCAATCCTCGCTGGCGCGTACTGGAGTACCTCCACCGAAGTCAATGAAATGTCATTTATTTGTGCCCGCCGAGGATTTGATCCGAGACCTTTAGCTTTATCTGTGTTGTGCCACAGCCTGAAAAGTTTAGTCTATATTTTGCTCTTTTGAAGAGCGTAAATATATATAGTTTTATATGCAAACTGCATATCAAACACTCAAGTAAAACTTATATGACCAGTTACTGATTATACAAAGTAAAGGGAGTATTACTAATGACAAGAAAATTACTTTCAACATCCTAAATAGACCCAAGTTGTGAAAGGTATAGAGTGAAATCTTGTCTTATGATGGGATAGGGATCAAGATCAGTAACATTCACAGTACTTTTCTAGAAAACGGAGGTCCTTTCTACTGGTTACTCAGATCTTACAAATCAGCACCTTCAAAAGCATCGGCAGGTAGAATTTAGGTTTGAGTCTCGTCAAACTGGCTATGTTTGTTTTCAGAAAAAATTGGATATATTTTTTCCATTGTTAATAGAAAAGAGTGCTCTGGAAACATTGCTACAGCAGTAAAATTCTTACCTTGAAAATAATATTTAGGAAAAATGTTGATTCCAACTGCAAGATACAGGATTTGTTTCAAAATACAGATTTTTTACTTGCCCGTTACACAGTTATGGTTTTGTGTTATTTTATTTCATTATCCTCAGTAGCGGGTCTGTATAAATGTCATGTCATGTAATGCCTAAAACTGATATGTTATAGAAAAACAAAGCATATGTATATATGTAAAAAAAAATCAAAATGTAACTCTGATCTCTTTCAACAACAGCAAATCCAAAACAAAATGCTTTCAACTGCAATTTTTTTTTCCTCAATGGCTTTGATTTAAATGGATACACACTGCAAAACGTCCTAGTGCTTCTATATACTATTTTCCAATAAATTGTTTTGACAAAATTTTTAGACTGTGTTCAAGCTGCAGAAGAGGTACCTGATAAATGCAACTGAGATAATAATAAGAGATTGTAATTTTTTCCCCATGATGACAGCCAAGCAGTGGAGCAGTCTGTCCAGAAAGACTGTGAATTCCCCATCCTTGGAGGCTTTGAAGAGCTGACTAGATAAAAGCCCTGAGCAACCTAGTCTGATCTCACAGCTGGGCAGGAGGTTGCACTGGAGACCTCCTGTGGTCCCTTCCAACCTAAACTATCCTGCTATCCTCCAATCCTAGGAAGTGTGAATTGTGTTGTAGAGCTATTAATGCTTTCCAGTGTAACTGAGGAGTTAATGTGCTACACATCAAACTTTTTTTTTTTAAATTTCTGTATTTGGTTACTCACAGAATGTTATTTCTTTACTGGAGTCACCAATAGGAGCTGCTTTAACTGGCTGGATATATTAATCACACTTTTCTGAGAGGTATAAACTCATATCAATCACTGCAAAGTCTTCTGGAAGCCAAGTACAACCTCCAGCCTAGAAATTCTAGCAGATGCATGATATGTCATGGATAGTGTGTTACCATGATCTATGACAGGGATACTGAGGGTTCAGAGAGAAAACAAGATGGTAGATAACACCATTAGGGGAGAAGGAATAGGCAGGCTCAGGAGCTATTGGTCTGGTGCAGCTCTCACGAAGTCATGTGCTTCACAGCTATAGCTCAATCTGTAGAAATGTAGCCTTCCAAAGCCAGGCTTACTACCAGGATTGTAATATTAAATGTGAGCCATCATAAAGGAAATACCACTTATTTATTATTTTCAGCTTCACAAATGCCAAACTATTTGTCTTATCTACAATATAAAGCAACATCACATGAACACTTTGGAATTAGTTAATATGATAAAATTAATAAGCTAAAATAAACACGGAACCACAGAACAATATAAACCAGAGTCAGAAACATAGGCATCTTCGAAGCTGAAATTGCATTTTGCCTCCAACCCTTTGCTTTCACCTGCGTTCTCAGAAGCCAAGGATAAAAGATTAACTTTGTGTTCTGCTTGCTCTTATGAGCACCACATTTGGGATAGTGTAAAATAGTGCCTGCACCTTGCAAACTTTCTATCCAATTCTAGTCTTATTATTAGTGACCTCCTCTGAAGCTGAGGGTACTAGGGGAAGTAGCTATGAATTACCTGTACCTGCTCAATTTTGTAAGCTCAGATCCAACCTTTAGCTTCTTGCAGTCAGGTCCACCAATATTCACTCTTTCTTTTTTGGGAGGGTGATATTTTGGCCTAAACATTTTGCCTCCAGCTCATCTATTTTGGACAAAAGCAGGTAGTGGAGCTGCTGCGTTCACTTGTAGAGAAAACACGCAAATATCCCCTCCCCTGAAAAAAAACCAAAACATTTGAACCAAAGTAGCAGAGGAAAAGACTGAGAGTAGACACAAAGAGGAGAAAATGTGATTATAAAATGTTTTTCTGTGCCCTTTCCCAGAGCTACCCGCGGGATGTGGCCCTGCTGCGGCTTATGCTGTGGCTTCAGCGGACCCGTTCGGCACGTTGCAGGAGAAAGTGCGAAGGGCTTGCTGGCTGGGATTCTGCGCTCACCAAGGGTGTGAGGCAAACACATCCCTTCTTGCACAACGTGCTACTGAAACAGGTCATGGATCCCAGGGCAGCTGTAGGTAATACTCAGCAGAAAACAAAACTGAAAGAGATTTTGATTCAGGGAGGGAATCCCAGCAATCTATTGATCTTAGTAACTGTCCATGATACTCCACTTCAATGGATATAGCAGCTTCGTAATCTCTACAAAATGCTGTGTGGAAAACAATAACTATTGAAGTTTGTGTAACAGCGTTTTGTATTATTCCTAACCATAATCATGGTCCTATTGTACTCACACACACATAAATTCTTCATGCCCCAAGAATTTGCAGTCTACTGGCTATGGGGCAGTTCATCGCCGTGATTTCCGGACCTACAAATGCATAGGGATGCCTACTGCAGATTTCAAAAGGAAGGGGAGGTGGAAAACACCTTCTAACTTCAGCCCTCTAAAACATATCTGTCTTGTCTAAGCTACTTTTCTAGGCTACTCTCGTTCTAAAGGCTGAAGGAGATATATAGGCATCTCTCAAAGCAGACTCACGGCATTCTAAAACAGGTCGCATGAATCACTTCATGGGACACATACCTAGTGTATAGGTATTTAAATTCTGAAGCCAGATCCAGGAGACACTTCTCATTATTTTGGAGGAAAAGCATCTCAAATTAAAATGAAATTTTCATCAAAATCTCCCATCTGATTTGTTTTTAATCATAAAACTAAATATTAATATAAAATTCAGAAATAACAGTAGAAATAATTCCCCTTTCAAACCCTTTCCCCCTTTTCTTTATTCCTTCGTGAAATTTTTAATAGCAGAATTGAAATCTAGGATTTTTAGATATAAATTTACTTCATTTTTATGCCTCTCCATCTTTTCAGAACTGCCTACAGTTTTAAATTTTCCAAGACTTTAAGATTTTGAAATATATTATTGGACTTTATAGCAGTGCCCACAATTATACCTGGAGCATAACAATTTCCAAAAAGAAGGGAGAAAGGGAAGAAAAAAGAAGAAGTGGAAGGGAAAGGCACGCTTTATTCCCACAGACAGAAGTGATGAAATGCTACCCATACTGTTTTGTTACACCGAGAAAAAAAGAAGGTAAAACTTCAAAAAATATAAAATATTTAATTGCAAAGCTTTTTCTTTCAATCTGAAACCCTGAATAAACCTTATTCATTTATTTATTTCTCTCCAGTTTACAGGCATAACTGATTTGAACACCTTTTTATTTTTTCTGAAGAAAAGTTTACTGCTTATAACTAAAATTAGATACCTGTAAGAATTTCCAAAGACAGTAAAGAATCTTCCCACCCAAAATCCAGGCAATTCAAAGAGATGTATGGGACCTTATCAACCTGGCCAGCCACACTCCACTCACAGACTGCCAGCAGACCTTTAGTGCAAGACTGGTCACCTAGAAAGGATCTGGAGAGCGGACTAGGCTCATGCTGCTATTGATCTACAGTCAGAAACTCTTGTGTGTTTGACGAGGGTCTCTGCAGCAAAATAAACCACAAACAGAGTATATAAGCAGATAGTTAGATTAAGGCACTGCCCCCAGCATTAACAAGGTTGTGTTAAGGTCACATTCAAGTCATCACCGCCACTTGCTGGCTTTGCAAGTCCTGTATAACTACCTTAATAATCAGGGACTGAGCAAATAAGGTGGTGTTCAAAACCACAACTGACAATCAGAAATTGCAAGGATAAATCTCCGAGAAGAGCTGCGTATAATTGTAGCTAATTTATAATGGGCTTTCTGTAGTGGATATAGGGAATTTTGAGGACTGAATAAGCCAGGAAAAGGACAGTGTGGGGGACAAGATGGCATATCAAGTGAACTGGTTGCAAAAGAGGTGTTCCCACTATGTTTCGCTGGTTTTTATAAATCTGTGTTCCCTCTCACTTCTAAGAAAAGGCTAGTGCTTATACATCCCGTGCAGTGCAGGAGTCCTCACAGAATGCAAAGGACAACCAAGGTAAATCAGTACCAGGGCATACACTAGTTGCTGAAATTTTCTAGGCGTTTTAAATGTGTGTCTTACTCCTTTCACCTCAGTGCAGACTCAATGTTCATTGATGTACTGCTTATTGACCTTGTGCTCATATACTAAACCAAAGCACTATATTATCACAGACTTTTTTTCTTGCCTTTACTGTGTTTATAATGCACTTTGTGAAGTCCACATGTCATAAGAGGCTGTAATGCTGAAATGCATTGTAAGGAGGGGGAGAATCGTATAAACGAAACATTCAAGAGCTGCAGAATTGAGAACATTCACAAAGAACTCAGCTTAAAAAAAAAACATTTTAGACATCACAAAAAGACTTTGCATCACGGTGTTTCTTGCTCTGAATAACAGTAATAAAGATTCTGACTTCAGAGCCATTTAACTAAAGCACATTTCTAATACCATAGTCCACTGAGCTCCATAACACGTTCTTGCTTTGATTTCTAATGTTCCACATTTAGCAATCACCCCGTTTGTTCTGGTGGGTAATAGGAATAGTATTTATGGGCGAGAAATGCTCTGAACAGCTTCTGTCCTTGAGAAGCCATTTACTGCACTTGTGTTCCTCATATGCTATACTCTGTCATATTTAAGAAGCTGCTCACACGTACAATACTATGTCTTCAATTCCAGAGGTAAAAAGCTTTACTTTTCCAAACCAGAAAACACACTATACCTATGTATTCCTGAATAATTTTCAGAATTTTTTTTGGTGAGCAGTTCTGAGTGCTTAGTCCACAGCCCACCTCAGTATTTGACAACAATGTAAGAGAAGCTTAAAGGATTGGGAAAAAGTGCCATAGGAACAGTACAACAGTGGCTGGTACAAAGAAATAAATCAGCAGAAACTTCTTGCTTTTTACGCCTATTTTGTGGTGGACATTATTTGTTTTGGTGATGTAGGGGAAGTAAATATAACCTTGATAATGGCTCCGCAAGAGATTGCATCTCTACCAGAGTGGTGCCACTGCAGAGGGGCATTTTAAGATATTTGGCCCAGCAGGCTGCCTCCTGCCATGGTGGAAGATGGTCCAGTCAACACCTCACACCTACAGGAACCTTGGCTCTTTTACATTTCTCTTCATTTTTTCTGAAGCCAGATACTTTCTTGATGCAATGCTAAACCTCTTTGTTTTCCTTGAGTTTGGATGAAAGGAAATCAAACCCAGACTGAGTAGGATATTGCACGAGAATATTAGGATACAGTGTGGTAGAAGTCAGAGAGCTGAACAGAAGCAAATACAGTAAATTGCAAGCCTTACATGGCTGATAAATCATGATGCTAAAATATTTGGACCTTCATACCTATGAGAAAAGAGACGTATCCCTCATTACCTCACCTCTCTAACACAGTGTTAGGGTGTTGCCTTTGCAGTAGGCTGAATATTTTAAAGGAATTTATGAGCTGGATCATATGTTCTTTATGAATATTCCCAAGACGTAATTGGTCTACGCAGTCTTTTGAAAATGCGTTTTCCTTTCTATACTACGGTGTCTCTTCCTCCTTCCTAATCATAAAAAGCTCTTCTGTGACTGGCTGACATACAAAGGGTAGAGGTGGGAATAAGTCATGCCCTCTGCATGTCGTCGCACCAGAGACACGGCAGTGCCAAAACCCCAGGGAGTGTCTTGACTTCTCTGGGAATTCCTGCTGTTCCACTTGATTGTTTTAAGAAACTCCAAGGACTGCAGACACTTCTGCAATCAAAGGGAAGACATCCACATGATAAACCTTTGTTTTTTCATTGTATGAACTGAGAAATCTGTTCAGGAAAACCAAGTGGTGTAATTCAGTTTCAAAAGGGAAACGTACTCTGATGGGGGCACAGCCACCACTCCCCATCTGGTAGATCCATAGGTCTATCCGGAACACACATGCATTTTTATTTGTTAAAAAAGTCAGAACTGAGTGTTTTGCACTTCTAATATTACTGAAAACTCCTTGCAGAAAGCTAAGTATAAAACAGGCAAGGTCAGATAAGCCTAAAGCAAGCAGCTGAATTCCCTTGCTGTAGAAATCCTGAGGCCATCTCTTATAGAGTAAGTTCCATTAAAATACAGATTGTATCAGAGAAGAGATGTAGCTTTGTACTTTAAAACCTGCCTATTGTGCAAAAGGCATTAGGCTTATATCAGTCTGGCTGAGATTTTTATGGCAATTTAGATGATGGCAAATTATTAATGTAGAAGTACCTGTTTTATCGAGAATATCACTTTGCTTTTTGTCTGATTTTCATCATGTGCCATATGTACAGCATTTGATCAAAGGCTGTGAATGCATTATCTCTTGCCTCGCTTATCATTTCTGAGAAAAGATGAGAAGGAGGCGAAGGGAGGGACAGAAGATGATGATCAGAAATAGAAAAGTTTCAAAGTAGATCAAATAAGGCTGTCCATAATAGTTTCCCTTTAATGAAAGGCATCATTAATCAGCTGTAATGGTGGCTAAGAGTGTTGGTGAAACAGTACATAAGCTGAAAAAAGCAGTCTCCAAGAATAAATGTACACTGCATTGCAGCAGACATGCGTCTCATTAGTTTAACTCAAATGTCACTAGTTAATGGGGAAAGCGATTTAGCAACTGTCCTACATGGTAACACTCTAGTTTCTTCATCAGCATCTCTCCAGGCACCTGACTAGTGTACATGTGCAACATGCCAACAGCAGATACGCATTTATGAATACTTTCCATACCTTTTTTCATCCCCTCTATAAAAAAAAAAAATAATTAAAAACGGGGGCGGGGGGATAAACAGAGCTCTGTTTCTGCCCGTGAATGAAAAATTGCCTTGCTTGAAGCGCCGCCGGAAGGATTTACACTGCAGCACAGCCAGGGAACAGCTGGGAGACAAACCGATCAATGGCATCAATGATATTGGTGCGTTGCCTGCCTGAGCCACGGCACCTATGCTTGGCACCAGGCTGATGAGTGCCTGCATTCATTCCCTCACCTGCCGTAACCTGCTCCACTGCCCAAAGCCTGCACACCTGCCTGGCTTAGGTCCTCTCATCAAGGGGTGACTGCCAAGGCTGTTAAGCAGAGAAACTGGCTTCGCTTTTCAAGGGTCTCTTTGGAAAGTTCCGATAATAACCTCCCCTTAAGAGTGCTGTATACATGTAACGATGGTAAAAGCATTGCATCCTCCTCCTCTGCCGTTTTGCAGAGAAAGACCACAGAGCTGTTAATAACCTGCCCTGTGGCTCCTGTGTGGGCCAGTGGAGAGAGCTGGAGCTGGAGCAGAGAAATACCAGTAGAGCGGACTCACCATCCGGAAAAAAACCTAAAGCTAGACCAAGGGACCAGGGATTAAAAAAAGCTTCAAGTTGTCCTAACTCTGCTTCTGGGAAAGTCCAGAAACAGGACCAAGGGGAACCGCCCCACAGCTCTGTTTTACCTCTCTCTCCCATATCTGCAACATTCACAAAGCCCATATTAATGGTTAAGAAAATTATCTTTTAAACATTAATGTGAAGACTAAATATAGATTTTTGCATTTATTTGAGTATAAAAAATAATAGACGTGCTATCCAGGTGAACCGAGCAATCTGAAAACTTATGGTAGCGCAACAATGGGAAACCCTCGATACCAAATATTCAGCTATAAAATCAGGACTTCATTTCATTCAGCCAGCAGAATTACATTATTATGTACGGCTCAGGTTGAAAGACAACTAATGTGAATGGAAATATTTTGAAAAAGTGAATTTAAAACTGTGTGGACAGAAGTGATAGAATGGTAACTGTTGTTCACCCAAACGTGTGCCTTCTGAAAGTACAGTAAAGTTTTAGGGAGCATCAGAGGTTAAAAAAGCACAGATGGGTGGTGACAAATTAAGCTTTGACTTAATTACGAAATGAGAGGCTTTGCTCCACCGTTGAACTTTTTCAGAATTTTTCCACACAGAGGAGAAGGACACTTATTCTGAGAAGAATTAAGACCCCAGATTTAGGTAATTCCTCCTGCTTTGCTTGTTACCACTGGAACTTCAGTTAATTGTAACCTACTCCTCTGAATTTGCTGCTTTGTGGACGTAAGAGAAGCATGAAAAGAAGACTTCAACACACTAATTGACAGGCATCAGACAGAACCTTTTCCTCCCTTCCTATAGCAGCATAAGTTGCTTTTAACAATACTGAAACTGAAAGACCAAAAGCGTATTCAGATCAAAACCCGGAATTAATGTATAAGGAAAGACTATAGAAAAAGGACAAGCACACCTGGATACTCTCTTTAATACATCCTCTAAGCTGCTAGAAATCTTACTAAGCCAGATGTTGTATCCACCTCTGTGTTTAACAGCCCTAGAGGATCTTTTTTGTTTTCATTAATTCCATGAATTGCCTTTTGCAGACACTTATACTTTTAACATCCACGAAATCCTGTGGTTACAAGGCAAAAAATTCCCCAGACTGGCTCAAGTCATGCAAGCATTAGAAGGCAGATAGCGAAACTGTGAGAAATAGTAAATAATTTTCCCATATTTGCCTTTTTCTGTCCCTTACACAGTTTTGTAGAGTTTTATCACCACCTCTTCCTTCACCCTTTTTCCAAGATGCAATGTACCAATCCAACCTGTCCTCAAAAGTCAGGCACCTTTACTGGAAGGGTTTGCTGATCTTACATGATATTTGCCATTTTGTCATCTTGCCTACAGAATTCTAGGGAAAATGGGAGTAACCAGTTGTATTATTTTTACCTTATGGCTTAGTTGACATTGATACTCCCTTCATACCTCTGTCTCACTCTTTTTTTTTTTTTTTTTTTTCTGAAAAGAAGAGGAAAGTGAGAAGAGTGATTTGTTATCCCGGACCTCTGAGCCGTCTGCCATGCCTCTGTGTGCCTGTGCTTCAGCAGGGACCTTGCTGATGCTGTAGCAGAACGTAGAGCATCAAACAGCCCACAAAGCCGTAACGTTCCTGTTCAATGTTTTAGATAAGAAACAATAATCTTCAACAGCTCATTATCAAATTACTCAGCTACTTTTTAAAATCACTTCTGATACGAGCCAAATATGCAGCACTTCTAGCTGCCTTTACAGATATTTCTGATTATCCACCAAGTTTTCATACACGAACAAGATCTGCTAGAATGGTGAAGTGGCTGAAATTCAGTCATTCCATGTGCCGAAGCAAAAATGTACCCTTTCACCTCCAGCACTGGGGAACAGTTGGTTTTCACAGAGAACACGCAAAGAAGTCATGTCCTGCTGATTTGGTTTACTAACTGTGGAACTAAAAATATTCCTTTTGGCCTGTCAGAACAGCTGATCTTGTAATTCACTTCCAAGATCCAAGTGACCTGCAGACAAAAAATGCCTGCTTTGTTTTTTACCTAAGCAATCTCAATAAGCCAGTGCATTCAGTAAGTGAAGAAAATACTGACTGAGCTGCAGCTGGAAGATACGGCTTTGCTTCCACTCTCTTTTGCTGCACATTTGGAAAGAGAAGTCTGCTGATATTGCAACCAGATTTTTGCAATGTGCTAATGCAAAATGCGCGTAGCAAACGGGAGCTTCTGCCTGCACACAGGACGGTCATCAGCGTGTCAACATCTTCGCTTAGAAGCTAAGGTAGAATTGCCTGCACCCAGATATCTGCCTTTATCTGGCAGCATACTTTCTCTTATGTACCCTGGGTTAAACCTCTGAAGGAACCTTTAATATGACAAATAGGAGGAGTTATTACCCTACTTTCAAAAGACTCCTTGAGCTTTTTTACCTCTGACTAACCTTATATCTTTACCAGCGAGAACTGGCAGTGAGCACGGACAACAACCCCAACCGCAAATCTTTACTGAGTAGCACAGAGCTGAAGCCTGACAAACTGAGATAGTGAGCACTCCAACAGGGTCAGGCGCAGGGCAGTTGCTAGCAGCGTCATCTAAAGCATCATCAATGGTACCATGGTCCTGCCCGTCTAGACAATTCATCATGTGAGTGATGCTAAAGGCTTTCCAAGAGCACAGTTACATTAGGCTGTAATTAAAGCTCTGTCCAGGTGGTTTGGGTCTGCCCCCGAGATGTTGCCGTTAGAGTCAGTAGAATGTTATCTCTAAAGAGAGGCGATGGAGTAAGGCTGAAGTTGTACCTCCACACTGAGACTGGAGACACCTTCTTCCTTGGAAAGAGACCATTACACCTGCTCAGGCAAAAACTTGCCTTTTCAACACTGGGAGTGAGTGGACAGATTTTTGTGTAATATTACTCCAGGTCAGACTTCATTCTCTTCATCCGTGCTGTACACTGGACCAACAGACTGCTTTGAGAGCTATGAAGAAAGAGAGTCTGAAACAAAACAGGAGTCTGAAACCCAAATTGCTGCGATAAAAGCTATTGACAAATGCAGTATGGAAACAACCCTGAAACCAGTTAACTAGCAGCTTGTGATCAACTAAATATTCGGAATTTGCTGTGAGAGGTTAAGAAATAACCATCCTCCCTATGACTAGTGCATGTTTGCCCTTTGAACTTCAGTCATGAGATCCTCCCACTTCTGTCCATTTTCTGGCTGCTCCCGTGCAATCGGCGGCAGATCACAGACTGTCAGAAAAGATCAGCCTGAGCTACAAAGCACCCAGCTCTGCAGCATTCAGCTCCATTTAGTTCTTCTAATAAAGAGGCTTGTTTTTGTTTAATTTGGTAGAATTCAATACTAGCATTGTCATCTGCCAGAGATACAGCCCAAAGGGTAACATTTCCATTTAAACACTTTAAATGCCACGTGCAGACTTATCTAGATGCTTGCCTGAATTTTTTGCTGCTTAGGAGGAGAGGGATGCTGAGCTCTATCGGTTCATGGTGGCAGAGAGGAAAAGGCATAGTGCCAAAATATTTCAAATCAGATCACCATCATGAGCTCTGCTATCTCAGAAGGGAAAAAAAAAAATTAATCTTGCCTGCAGGTGGGCAAAATTCAATGCTGCCAAGAAAAATGCAAGCAAAACTGTTTTTACCTCCAAGAAAAGTGTCTCCAGCTGCCGCATTATGGTACCAAACAAGTTCCACATGTCAGACGAGGAATGCAGTGTGGTGCTGAAAAAAAGAAATGGCAGGCACCATCTGTATTCTTATAAATTCAGTGGTTGCCTAGAGAGTTGCTGCCATTGAAAGAAGCAAGATTACTTCTCTGCTATTAATAAGGAGACTTGACAAGACTGAAAAGGGCTTGAAGGAGCTGTCATTAGAGAAGTTTACATTCCACAGCATCTCCCAGCAAAGCGAATGCAGCACAGAAACCTGTAGGTACTCACCATCCTGTGACTGTCTGCCAAAAATTTCCAGTAAATAGAAGATAGTTCTTGAAGAGGAAAGGGCTGGGGCAGTAGAAGATCTGCATCTCTTTAGAGCGCTATTAGGCACTGCTTGGCTTCACTCCTGTGAAGACTTCAGAGCAGCTCTGTCGGTGAGTAGGGGGGTCAAATGTACACTGGACAGCCCTGCATGAAGCAGCCTTGATATCTGTACCATGAAATCAGGACAGGCTTGTTCTGCATCTTTGCTGTCAGCACGTGTAAGAAGATCTTCCAAGGCAAGGACCACCTGTCTGTGTCCACACTCCTCCAGCTGACGGGAAGAAGGGTGAAATGGAAGGAGGATTAAAGGGATCGGTAAGGAAACCTGCGGCAACCACAAGACGCAGGATTTGGCATTGGTAGATATACATTTGCTTGTGGATGTGGGAGAAAGGAAGGGGTCTGTGTCGTTTTCAATGAACTCTGGGGCTTTCATCTGCCTGGGCTGCCTGCCTGCTTGAACACCGCTGCCTCCTCTAAGCACAGCGTACCATGAAAGCAAATGAACTTCTGCAGAGTGGCACGGAGGTGAATATGCCAAGCAGCTCATTAGCGTAATGCTGGTGCATTGCTCATTGTTAAGATGCCAATTCCCATTTTGAGCCTGGAGGGTACGCAAAGGGCAGGTAAACAGTTAATGAATATGGTTCTTTGAATTGCGTGGCTGAATCTGTGCTGAACTTTTAAATCTTTTATAGCTGTGATATTTCAGAGTCCTAAAAATGAATCAGAACATCTGACAGGTATGCCATGAAGTTCCATATATACGCCGTGCCAAGATTTAGCACTGAGCATTTACCTTCTGATATGCTGACAAAGGGAAAACGGTTTATGCAGAGGTCTGTGGGCTGTTTTGCACGTAAAAGAAACTGGTAAAATTGAGCTTTTTACTGTTTCTTTTCTCACATAGAAAAATTCCACTGAAATACATGTAGTGGTTTCCCAGTACTACCACAAGCAAAAGGTTACTTCATCAATAAAATAATGTTGGCGCTCGAAGGCTTAATATATACATTACTGAGGAGGTGGCGCTCAAGGTCAATATTGAAATACAGTCAGCAATGTCCCAAATGTTAAACTAATCCTCTATACTTACATCGCCCAGTTCATCTCAGAGCTCCTTCCTCTCTAAACAAACAGAAAACAGTTAACCAGCCTGAATTAGAGCTACAGTTGCAATGAAGCCCCTTTGTGGCATCTATTTACCATCCTGCAGTAAAACTGCATGCTTTACTGATCAGAAAATCACATATTTCCTGGAAAAAGAAGCAGCGAGTTTTCCAAGGAATTTCTCATTTTTCCAGAGCCAAAGAAAAATGAGAATGTAATGTTTCATTTTGATGCAAAACAGAAGTGCTGTTTAGGTTTCTGCCTTTAGTTTTGCAGATTCCCAAGGACGTGTCTGAAGCCGTTACTGACATCTGTGTTTTCGGGACTGTCACTCACTGCCCCTTTTCCCATACCCACATACAGACTCTATAAGCTTTGGTGTTCCTGTACTGAACCCTGCACGACAGCCAGCTGCCGGCATCCCTACATTACCAAAGCAGTGTGGACTGTGGAGATTTTCAAGACCCAGCTGGATGATGCTCTGAGCAACCTCGTGCGACCTCATGGCTGACCCTGCTTTGAGAGGAGGCTGGACTAGAGACCTCCTGAGGTCCCTTCCAGCCTGAGTTACCCTGTGATCCTGCCTACCTGCTGGGGTACGCAGACTCTGATGCTGGAGCATAAGCAAGGGTATAAGGAAAAGCAAATAAAGAGTAACTGTTACAGGATGGATTTGCTTTCAGAAGGGTTTTGAGGTACTGGAAGAAAAATGGCCAGAATTTGTTATTACGGAGGTTAACCTTTAAAATTTTCTCGGAGCAGGAGATTTTTTTTTCCACTTAATTCCTCCCCAGAATATTACCACATACAGAACAGGGAAAGATGCAGGTGCATTGTGCTGAGGCAGGGTGGGGGCTTTTTTTCCACACACATGCCTTGAATGTGTTTTTGCGATGTGGCATTGAGAACTCCTGAATCTCATCTAGACATCTTCAGCTGCACCCCAAACCCTGTTGCTGCAGTATGAGCCACTCTTTCCTTCAGTAGACAGAGATATTCTGGCTCTGAGGCAGACATTTCTGTTCAGGTCCATATTTATAAGAAGTATCCATAAGAAGAAAAAAAAAAAAAAGTAGATATTCACAACAAAAATCTGTCAGAGAGAAAATAAATATTTCTGCCCCTTCCTTGATTTGAGTAAATGTACACAGAGAACCAATTAAAAAAGGCTTAACTTAAATTGGTTTTCCAGATGAACAATGGTTTGGATAGCCGTGATTGCGTATATAACATTTATCCCTTGGGTTAATGATACTCTCTTCCAATTCTCCTTAATCCCATTACAAAGTCAATAAATATTTCTTTTTTCCCAACACTATTCTCCAGTATTGTTTAGAAAAAGGAGGGGAGGGGAAGGGAAGGGAAGGGAAGGGAAGGGGAGGGGAGGGGAGGGGAAGGGAAGGGAAGGGAAGGGGAGGGGAGGGGAAGGGGAGGGGAAGGGGAGGGGAGGGGAGGGAGAAAACTAAATTTAGAACTTGAGCTTGAGGAAG
Organism: Rissa tridactyla; assembly: GCF_028500815.1. NCBI lineage: Eukaryota > Metazoa > Chordata > Aves > Charadriiformes > Laridae > Rissa > Rissa tridactyla. The sequence continues at coordinate 25,495,243 of NC_071470.1, read as the reverse complement.
CTGCTGTCTCTGGAAAATCTCTGCATGAAAATTGCTCATGCAATCTCAAACTTCCTCTCTCAATGGCATTTCATCAGTTCACTCCAAAGAGTATCAGAGCCCACATGATATGTTATGCCTCACTGAGGGACTATGGGCATAAAGCACCTAACAGCAAATAGCAAAAACTTCCAATAGTGACCTCTGTATTCCACACCATACAAATGTTGCTCATACCTGGAGCTGCTGCAGATCTTAAATGTTGGTTTCCTGTCACTGTATTGGATTATAAAACACTTTGCAATCTTCTCCCAAAGATTTCCAGCTCCTCATTTTTCAGCTGCTGGTCTTTAAAATTTGACAGGAGAAAGTCCCTGTGGTCATTAGGTGCCTTTCTTTGACTATATATAGAATTTCTGTATATATATATACACATATGTATGCATGATCATGTTCATCTTATATATATATATACGCAAATATATGTAGATGTTCCTTTCAAAGCTACTTAGCAATACCCTAATTATGTAAATTATTAAGTCAAGTCCATTTATAGCTATAATTACAGCACATAATCCATCCTAAAGACAACTGGATAGATTGGACAGAAAAAAATGTGTCTGATCTCTTTTATCTGAAAGATTTTTATGTCTATTGTGGTTCCCACTGTATTTAGTTCATTTAGAAAATGTCTATCCAAAACATCAGTCAATTTTTTGAATATTTTTTTTAAGAATACCTCTGTTAAAATACCATCAGAACACAGTCTGGTTTTGTTATGCCCATTGACAATTAACAAAGCTTTTTTTGTTCCTTGAACTGTGCTTATCAGCTAAACCACAAGTGGGAAGTACAACAAATGCTTCAGAACAATACCATCAGATACAGAAACTTTGTGATTGCTCCTGTCCAACCAGCTCTTTATGAAAACTGCAGGTCGCAAAAGATTAAAATTCCGCCTTGACTGGGTTCATTTTTTAATAAAGAGGGGGAAAGGAAGCAGGGAGCCTTGGGAGGATCAGAAGAACAGATTAGCTGTCTAAAGAAACACTAGTTATGTATCATTAACTCCACTGAAGCTATTCATAGTTAAAGCTGAAAAATGCCCAAGTTGACATTCCTTCCTCCCATGCTGTCAGGGGGGAGGCCAGACACAAGATTTTCCACTTCATCTCCCCGTTTCCTTTTATATACAGGCTCTCAGCAAACTGCTCATGTTGCCACAACAGAAACCTTGAACCTTCAAAGCTATCTGCGGAGACAGACCCTTATCCCCGACCAACATGGCACAGGCTGCCTGCACATATCTCTTTGCAGGACTGGGACTTGCATTTTCAGTGACCGAATTTACTTTTCATAACAGGGCAGAATGTTACTGCCAATTGGTGTCTGCAAAGTGAGCTAAAAAATTCTAATACTCACAGAACAATAAGAATGGGAAGATGCGTTCTTTGGAGAGCCAGTCATCGCTGTGACAGAGAAAAGTCAGCTGTGCACCCACCCCTGAATCCTCTTCCGTGTCAGGATGTAAGATCCAGCTAATGGCAGAGGAGACGATTTTTCGCCAGAAGAGAGGGCTCTGCATTAGGTCCAGTCTGAATATCAACATGCATGACCTGAAGGAGAAAAAAGCTACATTAGTTCATTTCTCAAATAATGTTAAGTACTGATGAAGGACAAGAATGTTGTGCACTTCAGAGCATGAGTAAAGAGCAACAAAATAGAAATTTGCTTGAAAACATGCCATCCACAAAAAGGATCACACTCACTCTGTGGACAGGGATGAGGAGGAGTGGAAAACCTGAGAAGCATGACCCTGATGGAAAGTAACATCAGAAGGTGGAAGTTAGACACAACTAAGATGCTTAAAAAAAATGCTTAAGACCAAAGAGTCTTGTCTGGAATGTTGCCATCAACTTTTTCCTCAAATATTTTTTTTTAAGAGAGGAGCTTAGCTGAGCTCATGTACGTCTCCACTGGATACCTCCAACAGAGATGGTTGCAGAACCAAAGGCAAGATTGTCGTTCCAATTCAGGACTGCCACCAAGCTCCACCATGCAGCCCAGCTAATTTTTAGATGCCAGGTACCAGTTGTTTAGGGGCACCAGCTAGTTCTTATTGCTTCAGGTGTCCCCATATGCTTTTGCCCCACCCCTCTAAGGCAATTTTTTGGCCAACACGTACTGATGTATAACAGCTTCTTCAGAAGACCAAAGTGTCATTTTTAGAAATAAGGAACTGAGTTCATGATGTTCCCATGATGTTTTTCTGTAAAGTCATTCAGTTGCCAAGGGTATGCCTGCACTTTGTATTCGAGGAAGGTGTCAACTTGTTCTGGTGAGGGTGCTGATAGAAGGACTGCCTCCCACAGAGGAGTTGCCTGTATTAAATATGTATAGGCTGCCTAAACAAGATCCATAGGGAATATTAAAGTGTTTCAATAACTGGTGTGTAAGGACAAAGAAGAGGGAGGAATGTAGGTGCATATTAATGGCAAAACCAAAATGAAATAATATGATAAAACATCTTTGACATTTGCATGCTTGTGACGTGATGTTAATACTAGACCTGAAGACAGATAGCAGGGAAAATTCTGCATAGACTAAGAAATGGTCCCTATGAAAGCCCACAGAACTATAACATATTCCTCTTGACTTCTTTCTCTATGTTTGTATTTACAAAGTCAATAAAAGATTCAGAAAACCCTACGAAAATTCAGTTGTTCAGATGTGATTTATGTTCAACAACTGTGAATATACCCTAATACATAGCAAGCCAGAGCATGCCTCTGCTGCATCATTTGTACTGAACGCCTGATGGTCGCGGGGGGAAAATATGGGGTCAGTATCCACATGATAAGAATGAAACACAAATCAAATGCATTCATGTTGCCTACTCAGCAAGGCCACTCTGTGTTTTGCTTCATGAAAAATCACTCAGTGTTGATTATCAACACTGCAGCACTGATTATCCAGACTACAGGCAAGCTGTTTAAAGCTGAAAGGATGAGAACAAAACCCCTAAAAAGGGCCAGAGACAGCAAACAAATCTCTCTCCTGAGCTCCTGGGGACACAAGTGCCTCTGTGTATGACACACACAGGCTGTGACACACCATCACATGTGAGTCGGATGTGGGGCTCAGCCAAGATAATGTTTCTGTTCTCATTACCTAGGAAGTAAATTCAGATTTTGTCCATCTGCTCTGTCAGATGGGGCTTGTTCAACCTAAACAAGGTGGAGGCAGGTCTGTCCCCTCTAGTGCCTTTAGGAAGAGCGTAAATAAAATTCCTTGCAAAGCCCCCTTCACGTTTCCTTCACAGGGATGGAAAACACTGCTGTCTGCACACATACACAGTCTCATAGGTGAACCAACCAGGGAACCATTCACCAGACAAACTGGATGTGGGGATCCCTGCCAGAAAGAAATGGTCCATCCATCTTTTGTGCCCAGCACTGGACCCTTGAGCCTAGGGCCCAGCAGCCCAACATTTGCAGGACTGCACAGGCTGAGATGTCTTAGCCTTCAAAGCCAGGCAGCACTGAAAGGCCACTGATTCACTGTGGAACATAGAAAATTTCTTACACATTTTTTCTTGCATGGTGGAGAGACACACATCTCTTCAGCAACTCCACATTGTTGTCAAGGATATAAAAAGACATCCTCAGCATCCAAACAGAAGCAATAACAGTGTGAGGCATCTAAACCCCCCAGGCACGCCAGACCAAGCAGGAATACTATCCGTCTTCATTTCATCTTAGGCATCACAGACTGGAGATTTTCTTAACTTTTGTTTCTATCTTCATTATAATCAACCACGAACAACCCCCAGTAATCCTGGTTACACATTACTGTGAAGTTTTCTTTACTGTGTTTTATGTTGGCTATTCCCAGTACACTGTATGTTAATCTTTTTCAAAATAGGCCTTGAGCTCACCCTAGAGTATAAGAAGGTTTGCTTTTTTTTCTTAAGGGAGAAATGCAGATGATCTCCTTCCAAGTAGAGATCAATCATCTTTAAAGAAATTCTGTATTGGATTGTTCCCTCTTTTTGCTTAGTTTCCCTTTGAAATAAGAAAAGAACATCTCCATTTGGATGTTATTTCAGTGATTGTCTCACATTAAAACCACAACTCAATAACTACGGAAGAAGGCAGGTGAGAAGAGACTTTCAAACCAAAGAAAAAGTTTGTCCTATTCTCACTAAAAAAGAGGAGCAGAAAATTTCTGGAGATAAAAGGTAAAAGCATCTTGTCACTGCAGGTCTTCTCCCTTCCTTACAGGAAGCAATTATAATACTCTAACACCGCTTATTCCAAAGTCCCAGACAAGTCGCAGACAACTTCTTCTGAGCATCACTCATTGTCTGGACCCTGCTCTATCCCCAGCAGTTGTCCTCAACTGGTGATGCAGGTTTCAGTCCTCTTCTGACTGAAGTCATGAGGAGTTTCACCCGAGTGATGGCAGAGTAGGCAACGGGAGCGAGGGGCTCCTACGGATGAAAAAGAGTAGAGTAGAACAACATGGTAGTCATTTCAATTGACTCAGGCACTACCTAGCCCCCAAAATACCAGAATAATTAGAAAAATTAGTTTATGCAGAATCCTGCTATCAGTACTCATGAAGCCAGTGTTTCTCATTTCAAACTCGTTACCCAATCACAATTTTACCTCAGGATTTTGGGTTTTTTTGAAAACAAACATGCTTTCTACCACCCCTCTCTTGTATAATTCATTAGGCATTAGTATTATCTGAGGTGTTTTCCTAAACACCCCTTTCTATACGCCTGCAGTCCTCATATTAAGGGAGAAGAGGAGGGCTGGAGAACTTTCTTGCATATTATGAAGATCTAGCTGCCATTTGGGTCCATCTATCTGAAGGGTCAAGTGAAATCCTTGATTCCTGACGCATTCATCTTGTTTGGCTAAATATTGGCATCATAGCTGCCATTTCTCAGTGTTCTTACTCAGTGGGCTGTCCACGACATGCAGAGACGAAAAGCCTGAAGCCCACAGCTCTGTCACAGCCCAGGAGACAGGCCGATAGGAACTAGTCAGACAAGCTGGCAGGAAATCAGGGGTTTTTTTTCCTGAGATTTTTTCCATCATTAACTACATCTTAAAGTGCCCAGAATCAAGATGTAAACATGCAGTAGGGGTCCAAAATTAGTCTTCTGTATATGCCATATGGAAGACTTGCAAAATTCATAGAAATAGGTCTTCTCATGTTAAACTGAACCAGGTGGGTGTTGAAATGACTATGCTCTGCCTATGATTCAGTCTCATAGCAGTAAAAAACATTCCCAGGAAGCTATCATTGCTGTATGTCAGGGCAGATCTTCCCTGAATGCTAGCCGGAGGCTTTGCACAGAACCTGTCTGCAGAACAAGCGCGACCAGCCCCGGAGCGATCCCTGCGGACACACAGCTTCTGCCTTTCCCACCGGCAGCCCAGCACGGCAAGCGAGGGGCTGCCAGGGACACGCCTGTGCTGTGCCCCCGGCCTCATCCTAGTTTGCAGCCATTTCTCTTCTCTGTTAGAGCAGCCACAAGGCTGCGGGGGTTGCCTTTGGGCACAGCAGCTTCCCAAGAAAGGCTGTGCTGAGTCCACCCACTCGCCTGCGCACCCCGTCTCTGACTCGCCCGACTGACGTTCGGCTGGACCCAGGGATCTGCTTCCCTTACGGCAGTCCTGGCCGTCTTTAGCAGCTCTGCGCTCTCCCCCACCAAGCTCTTTGTCCCGATGTTCTTGAAGCCAATTTCATTATGCAACTTTCCAAAGCTCTTGGGCAATCTGCTTTCATTCTCCCGCTTTCCTTTCCTTATCAGTATTTATACTCTTAACTCCAGTACCTCATTCTTTACACATGGCATGTCCCTCTTTCTAATGCTTGATTACTTTTTGCACTCACTTATTCGGAGTGACCTTTTTCACTCCTAGTGTATTTATCGCTAGATGGCTCTCATAACCCTTGGGCATATTGTCATTTATCTTTCAACCCGTTCAATTCCCTCTCCTTCCAATTCGTCTCTGCTCCGTATCCCTTTTGTTCCTTCAAATACTGTGCTGCTGAAAGCAAAGCATTTTAAATATAAAAAAAAAAAATAATTAATTGTTGCCTAGCTGCTTCCCCACTATCATGTTTCCAGTGGTTGCATTTCCTTAGAGAAAGAACAGCCAGATGCTTTCAATATGAATGACTTAAATGTTAGATTGAGGAAAACAGCAGCAAGGCAAAAATTGGAGGATGACACAGCAGAGGGACAGCATGGCTGCTGCCTTTGCCATCCAGCTGCCGGTGTAATAGATGGCACAGAAACATGAAACAGCATCAGGCCACATAGGATTCACCTCTCGTGTCTTCCCCAGGGGAAAACTAAGGCAAGAGTGGATTCATCCTACAGGGAGTCTGAACACAACTTCTGGACCTTAATAACCTGTGACATTTTTGAAGCAAAGCTTCACAAAGTGGCGCAATCCTTAAATCCAGTCCTAACTTCTCCTCTTGTGCATTAGGAAGGGAATTAGCCACACCCTAAATTGGAAACCATGTTGTTCAGTACTTTAATACAGCTTGTTTATTTAATCTAGCTAAATCCACTGCTAACATGCTGCTTTTAAAGTCACTTCATGGAAAATGGACTAAGTCATAGAATCATAGAATGTGTTGGGTTGGAAGGGACCTTTAAAGGTCATCTAGTCCAACCCCCATCTTTTGTGATAATGGACAAGCATCTTTTGGGCCATAAACAGAGCCCCAGAACCAAACTTATTGGCAGTTTTTGTGTCTTCAGTATTTTTCTGGCCATGTCAGAAAATATTTTTTGAACCTCAGTTGCAATGGCTGACTACAGGATGGACTCCAAGAGCTGGAGATTTTCTCCCTTGTACAATGAGTCAGTTGAATCAGCCTCTTTGTTCTGTACAGAAAGGTAAAATGAAATTCCCTTTTCTTCCCACTTCAAGATATAACATAACCTGAACAGTCAGTTACTAAGGATTTTCCTGCTCAACCAAGATGATAAATGCAAAATGGAAGCTGTGACTGGGAGTAAAGTATCAACGCGCTGTGTTGACTGAAGTGTGGTGCAGTAACCCATCCATTGCACAGAAAATGCATTTTCAGCACTGGTAAATGGCAGTCTGAAAATATCCATCAGCCTGAATGTACTGTTACATATTTACTTAAGGAAGTTTAATCCATGAAAGAAAGCCTTAAAAATAAGTCAGACAGTAAAACAAATATACCTTCACAGTGACTGATATCCATCACTTGGATTTTTAGTCTATTAGGGTAAAAATGTAAGGGTCGGTGGAGAACACGCCCACATTTCAACATTTGGCCAGATCATGAAAAGGTTCTACAATTCCCTACATAGAAAAACAGCTGTACTTATGTGACAATTCATTGCCACCAAACGTTGTTCCTACGGGGCAGCCAAGGCAATCCAAAAGTCCTACCACTCTGCGGGTCTCCTTTTCCATTTCAACAGGTGAAGAGCACACTTTACTTCCTCCCAGCCCTGGCAGAAAAGCTTGGCACCTCTTCCTGCCTGCAGGCAATATTTGGGAGGCTTTCTATGCTGAAATTAAGCAACACAGGTTAGTGTAAGCCTCTTGAGTTCTCTTTCTGCTTCTGCTGGGCTCATGCTAGCTGTGCTTCATGAAACATCGAGTCCTGAATTTAGCACTCCAGCACCATGGGCCTCTCGCAGGGCTGTGGTTTCAGGCTGTCTGCAGACTCAGGCATGCACCAGCTTGCAGTTACATTCCTCTTGCCAAGGTTTGCCTTGCTGCTATAGCTGATAGAAACTTGTATTTTATTATGAATGGAAGTTCAAATAGTGATCTATTCTGAGCCAGCACTTTAAGCAAGGGCTTGTAATACCTGTAGTTTAACCAGCAGAGACAGCTGTGTAACAAGCAGGCAGCAGCGAGTCCTACGGCTGCTAGTCCCATTTTCCTGCTTTTACTCTAATATAACAGTTTCTTTTACCCTAATATAACTACAATTGGACAGCAACAGAGGGGAATTCACATGACATTCCCCCTAAAGCATAATAAACAGTAACGTGCTACAGGCTTCATTGGACTGCAGCTGTGTATGAAGTATTTCAGCAATTCTATAAACATAGTTATTTGTCGCTTTTTTTGCCCTTCTCATTTAATAAGCATTTTACCCTTTTCATATATTAGCGTTGGATCAGAAGTGTTAAAGTCCTCTACTGTGTTTCAATGTCTAAAATAACAGAGTGCAAGAAAAGTACCAGTGTAAAATAATGAAATATTAATATCCTGTTTGGAAACTGTGTGATCCAATCAGAGCTGCACTCATCCATTGAGTTACATGCAAAGAATCTGGCATCCCCAGATGAACTGGTTTCCTTTTCTGAGTATGTCCTGACTTCTTTTTTTGGGACAGAAATTATACCCCATCAACATCCATTGCTTTTGGCCATGGTCCGATGAGGTAGGTTAGCCTAACAGAGAAACTATCATGCTTTTCCTTCTGTATCGTTGTTCCTTTGCTCTTCATAAACCTTCTTGGGCTCTCCAACTATCTTTATTCAGCTATTGCTTTATTTCTAGGGAAAAAATTATTGTGTGTTAGAGAAGAAACAGGAAATACTATTAAGAAGTGGTTCCTCAAAATCAAGAGGGGACTAAATTCAGGAGACCATGTGAGTGACCCTGTTTTGGCTGCAGCCAGAACCAACCATCGCTCCAAGTACTCAGGAGAAGCTGGTTAGCTCACAGCCCTTTTGGTGACCAAGTGTCTGATTCTGGTACCTAAATGGAGAGGCAGAAGTCCAACTGGAGTTAACTCCAGAGCCATCAGTTCCTATGGTTCAGAGTGACACCCACACACTCGTCTTCCCAGGCCCTCACATGGGCTCTGGTATGAGACATTTTTCCCACTGCAGCTTCTGGTGACATGTTTTGCTGTCACGCAACTGCATGTCCAAGCCCAGCCTCATGATATAACCTGACAGTGGACAGGCAAAAGCTCAAGGAAAATTAATTTGCATATTAAAGATTCCTAATGGTAGAAGAAGGAAACTACAGATAGTCCATCTTTGTCTCCAAAACACCCACCAAATATACCAGGTTTCCTTGTCTTCAGGGAAAAGCCCCTGGATCATAAGGACTGAGTGTGGCAGGTGCAAGGGTATAACAACAGTGGCAAAGCAGTGGTTAAAACCGGGATTTGAAGCCATTCAAGTTTCAAAAGTTGGAGGACTTTCATATGTGTTTTAAATGTAAACTTACTTAGGAATTCCCAGACTAATTTTTATAGGTTGAATTATTTAGAAAACACTGTTTCCTCTCAAGGATTCTTCCCTTAGGTAATTGATAAATATTTATAACCCAGATTCCCTCTTAATGAAGATTTTTGCCTGGGAATAACAATTAAGAGTCTTTGTCAAAATCCCAAGTTGAAAATAACTGTCATTCAAATGTTATTGTTTTTGAGTATGTGTAAAATATTGCTTTCCAAGATCCAAGGAAAAATCTTTGTTGGCAAGTTGTTTGAAACAATGCCTAACTAAATGTGAAGGGGCTTGTCTTAACAGCATACCAATGAGGTGTAACTGGCAATCAGGTGTGACTTGTTTAACAAATTAACAATATGTTTCTCTAATAGGAAATTTGTTGCTCCATATTCAGCATTCAAGATTTGCAGCTACTTAAAAAATCTACAGAGACTTTCAACACAATTAAGGTTAAATTTACTTTGAAATTCATGACGGCCATATAAAAGCAAACTAGCAATATTGTACATCTGGAAAATCACACTTCCATAAATTCTTTAAGCCTTTTGTTAAGGGTAACTCATTTGCACCTAAGAAATAAATGAGAATTCATCAAACTATCGGTAACAGCTGTATTTAATTCTGAGGTTTTTGTGTTAAAAAAATCAGATGTCTTAACTTATTCTTATTTGATTTGTAAACATTTCTGAAGACAAGAGGAAGAGGAATTTGAGGTTATACAGATAATCATAATTCATTCCATGTTAAACTACTGATCTGTTCCTGTTTGCTAATTCCACAAATTATGGCAGCATTTACCAACATGCTGCGAGTGGCCATTTATGAACAAGTTTCTTCTAATCATGAATTTCTATGCTTATCCAGAGCAGTAAACAGACGCCTCTGCCCCTCCATCCAAGCAGCTGAGATGTGATGGCCTCTGTGTCAACAGGTTAGCTGTTTCCACAGCCTGCACCTGCTCCAAAGTATCCCAAAGCTGCAGAAATATTTGATGAAGAACCATAGACTGGAAGAGCTTTTCATGGAGGCTTATTACTTTACAAGTCCTGAAAAATGCTTTTGTTGTTCTTGCTGCCACTGTTGATTTATCCACAAACATCTGTATGCTATATGGTGTTTAAAAATACATAAATACGCCTCATCTCTTTTTCACAAAGATGGTCATTATATGGTACGCATCTAAACATGTTTAAAGAAAAAATTAAAAGTGTTCATAAAACACACCCACAAAAGACCATCTTCAAAGTCTAATTTCCAAACCTACCAGTGTTACGTTTCATCCTTTTGCTTAGCAAAAATATCAGTCCAAATGGATGTAGATCTCTGAAAAAGCCACCTCCATTTCAACCTTTGCTTTATTTTTTTATAGATAAAGCTTATAAAAATTCTTTGAAAAATCTTTGAAAAATTCTTTGAAAATGACTAATCAAAAGAAACTGAAAGTAAACCCAACTTCGGAGCACACCATCATAATGGACCTCTTGAAGGATACTTGGAGAGGATTTTTGGAGAGGAGACAATTTCTGATGAAGTACTCTAAATGCATCCTCTACAGAACGGGAAAGTCTTGTACAAGCATTTCTATTAGTGATCATTTTAAATTTGTTAGTCTTTACATGGAAAATCACCGACTTGTAAAGGAATTCAACCCCTCCTCTGGGCTGTCTCGGTTTTTTTTCCCTGATGACTTGTACTTCTAAATCTCCTAAGCAACAAGCCAGCTACAACTTCCCTTGAGAGACTATTCTCACCCTAAATTTATTTCTTGTTAATAGTCTGAAATTTTTTCATGAGGTGTATCCTAAATGTTCCTCTCCCTTGTTGAACAGAAACCCTCCCTTTTCTGCTTTTTTCCCCTTTGGTTACCTGCAGATTCCCACTCTCCATAGCATGTTGATTCCTTCTACCTTTGCCCATAATGTCTCTCCTCAGTGCTCTTCAAATCCTTTCCAGCTCTTCAGTATCACTACAGGGACCGGGCTCATCTCACTTAGAATAGCTGAAGCTTTACTGATCAGCTAAAACAAGACCCCTGTGTTAAAGGCAGTAAAAATTAGATGAGTTAATCCCAGCACAGGTGATCAGAGAGGATCACATCATCAGCAGCATGGCAGCCTGCTTCCCTGTTTTAGTAAGATTTAACATGATATGTTTAGTTTACGTTGAAGAAACCTGTATGTCACAATGCACTTAATAACAGCCTTGGTTTATGTGGCAGATTTTTTTCAGAGGAGAGTGAAAGATCATATAATTACCTCATTGGCCCAGAATCAAACATTTGCAGGAAAAAAAAAAAAAGAATTGTAGGAAGTGTGGCCAATTTTTAGCTTTTCAACAAAACCAGAGAAATTAATATTTATCTGATATTTCACTAAGAGTCACAAGAGTTTTCTGTTAAACTCAACAGAAGTTGAAGGGTTCTTTGTATTTAGGTTATCATATGAATATATCATAAAATGCATGCAGCATAATGCCCATTTTACTTTCTTTTAAGTCAGCTTTCTTCAATTTGAGATGTTATATTTTTTCAAAGATAATTTTTAAAGCCAAATTCCATGACGGTGAAAGCAACATGGACTGAAACCAAAACATTTATGTCTTATCATAAAGCCAAAGACAACGTACCACATTCTCCTGTTTCTGATTCCAGCAATGAGTGATGAAAGTTTATGGGGGCACAGCATAGCAGAATACCTAGCAGTGTGAACAAAAAGGTAATATTTAGGCACGTTCCTATTGTTAAAGAATATTATTGTATTTAATCCACACATACAAATAACAAATCCGAAAGCATTTGAAATATCTTTTAAAAGAAAAGAGAAGCTGTCCCTAGGATTCATTTTCATAGGAAAACCCCCCACTTTTATTATAAATTGTATGAAGTATCCTGAGCAAAGCCAGTCACTACAGGTTCTTTTGGTAAGGAAAAGACAAAGGCTGATTCTAACCCAAGGAACATCTGTCAGAGTTGAAATCATGTCATAAGTTGCGAAGTCCTACTGTTCCTCCTAAGTGTGGGAGGTCTTCTAATTGCATTGTTCGGCTGATGCTATTAACTTTTATGAACTTAAGACCAAGTTTGGCTTTCAGGTATATTCAGGTAACTCCGATGACAGCTGGGAGAGCTCTACAAATAAAAGACAAGCTTTTAGTCTGATCACTGATTTCTGACCATATTGCCGTATCTGTCTCAAAAACTCAACCACAGAGGAGGTTAGGCAAGCCCATACAGAGAAAGACACATAGATTTGTAGATAAATATGTTTCTTAGAACTCCAGAGTGTGTCAGACTCACACAAACAAGAAGTTCTGGAGCTCTTGGCCTGAAGAGGTCCAAATCCAGTAGATGCTGAGTGTCCTGCTCATCCACTGCAATGATGTCCCATCAGTCCCAGAGGTGGCCGCATCAGTCAGCAAGAACTGAGCACCTCTCTGTCCACCAAAGCAGATGTGAGATGGTGATTCTCAGATAATTGTGAAAACTAAAAACCAGAGAACCACTTTTTGGTCATTTGCTACATCCCAATAGTACTACAGGAGCTCAAACAACAGGGGAAACATCTGTCACAATACATTTAACCTATGAAAGTGGAACAAACTCGGTGATACATTTTAAATTCCTTAGAATCATAGTTCTCTGCTTAGGTATATAGTTTTTTGTTTTTCAAGTCTTGATCCCCAAAGACGTGATCTGTAGCTCCAGACTTACGTTGCCTTGGCAGATACTTACTGACAAAGTTTTGTGTAATGTTATGCCCTGTGATTTTTAGGGCCAGTGCCATATAATTACTGAGATACAAATGCCTTATAGACTCAGGGAGGAAGATGTACGTATACGTATGCAAATGTATACGTATGTCTGTAACATAATCACAATATAATAAAGATTTTAAATTAAAAAATGAAAAAGGTTTTAATAAAGTCTTGTACTCTCTAGTCTCCCTGTATAGTTCCTCTCTATGTATATGTGTGAATAGAAGAATAAAGCACAGCTACTGTATTTACTCTGGAGGTCTCATTATGCAAAGTAAAAATCTAAATTAATAAAAGTGTTTTGCAAAATGTGCCAGAGGTCATCACCAAGTAGCCGGTGTTGAGACTACAATGCCAGATTAATACTCGGGCCAAACAGTTCAGTTCTGCAAGGTTGTCAAAGATTTCTGATGTCATATATTAATCAGTCATTACACATTTCAGATGGAAGATGATTCTCCCCAGAAATACTGCATATGGGAAATCCCATAGAAAGCCATATAGCAAGTCAACAGGATCATGGAGGCCTCGTGAATCCCTAGGTACATTAACAAAAGGGCTTACACTGTAAAATTTGAACGACCTAGCATCATGAGAGGGAACAGTTTATTTGAAGAAGGTATCTGCCCACTGGCCACTGCAATTCTCTCTGTTATGACTGTGTTATTGCCTGGGTTTTACACCCTTTTCAGACCATAGCATTTACACTGCTCTGCTTGTAAAAATCCAAAACCCAATTTGCCATGGAAAAGACAGAGGAGCCTGAAAACTGAAGTGACCATTTCTGCCTTCATCACAGCAGAGAACTTGTCAACTGAGAAATGCAGAGCATGCTGGTAGAAGACAAGATGTTAGTAATGAGCCAAATGAGTCCCTGGTGTGAGTTCACTCACTTCGTTAGAGTTCTCCCCAGGATAAATTTGTCCCAGCATACTGAAGACTCTAAAAGTTTTGAGCTGAAGAGAATAGCAGTACATGGGAAAATGACAATCCTTCCCCGAATAGTTAAACGGGATTGTTAAGCCAGTGAATCTGATTCCAAATTATGTTTGCAGCGTGTTTTTGATACAGTCTCTTGAATCACTTTTACAGTTCCAGAAAGTGTTGCATGATCCAGCCAGCAACACGGTGTATTAATAAGCAATGAGCTATGCAGTCCTGTCAAAACAAGCTCATTAGTAAGTTGGCTGCTGGGTTTTTGCAACCACTAGCTAAACTTTGGCAATATAAACAGGGGCACCTACAGGGAGGTCCCACAAGCTGTCTGTACTTTAAAAGATTTAAGGACTTATTTTTAAACATATAAATAGGACCCAGCATCAATTTTCAGCAGTGCAAGTACAAAATAATTGTCCAAAAGTCTCACAAAAGCTTTATTGCAATGATTAGGTAGAAAGTTTCTTCTCAAGTGATAAAAAAAAATATCCCATAGTATAAAGCAAAAATGATGCTTCCTGATATATTGTTAGGCTCGTAAAACCTGACTCGAGTTTTTCAGGACTGTAAACAAAGTAAGGCACTTTGATGCTCTGATGATGGATGGTAATTAGAGGGCCACACAAGTTCATAATATATACAAAGAGCATAATACATTAAAAGTCCCTGTTTATGAATAGCTTCACTGATCGCTTCTCCAGTGAGCTTGGAGTGAGCTTCAACCAAGCTTGTCCATGAAAATTAAAGGGTACTGTGCCCAGCACTTCTTTGCAAGCCTGCAAGGATGCACCCAGACTACCCTGGGCAAACACTACTGAGTTCCATCAGATACTTCAGGTAACAAAGAGAACTGCTAGACATGCCTAAAACATTTGAGTCTAAAGAAATACTTTCTGTGGCAGAAATTCTGAATGTATTTATTTGTCCTTGTATTCTGATTCCAGCAATGAGGACTGAAAGTTTACAGGGGGTATAGCATAGCAGAATACCTAGCAATATAAATAAAATGGTAATACTTAGGCACGTATATATACTTATATGCATATATACATGCCTATTTTTAAAATCCCTTTATGCTTGATGAAAGTCGTTAAATTTTATCCATTTATCACCAGCCTTGGAATTGCAGAGGCTGTAGTTATCCCACTCAGAGGCAGCATCCACACCACTTTCCCACCATCTGCAACTAAGAGTGGAATCCCAAGTGTTTCTACATCACCAGTGATCAGCAGTAACCTGAGGGGCTTTTGAAAATGCCTGCTTGGCCAGAAGGCAGGTGAGCATTTTTCTCGCCTGCAGGCTCTGCCTGCCCAGCTGCAGCCTTTGCCACCCGAAAGCTGCAGTGCCAGTGCTCCACCTACAACCCATCTGGAAAGAAGAGCTCTTTCACAACGTCACCTCCACTGGTAAGTGCCTCACCACGAGGATGTGGTATCTGTGCTCTGTGAGCAGATGTAACTTCCCTGAATGCATTACCTTTAACCTGTGGAGCCCTAATTAGTTTGTTATCCACCTTCTGTGGAAATCACCCCTCTCCATGAAAGAAACACTGCTTCAGCCTCAGTACTTCCATTGCATATGTCAGAATGCAACGTTTTTCATACATGGACACCAGGCATACCTGTCTGCAATAAGAACACATTGGTGTCTGTAACTAATGGATTTGAGTTCATCACCAGGGCCCTTTTCCACACTATGCTTCTGCAGAAGCATGTCCACATAAGGACCACTGTGGCAAGAAGAAGAGGTGAAAATCGGCATCGACAGAGGACAGACTCTGTCCTTATATCCAAATGTATACTATAGATTTGTGCCTACTTCCTAGGACAGTTAGCTGTAGAAAAAGGAACGGGGCCCTTTCATTGTCACTGAAGTAATTGGGTTCAGAAGTAGCAATATTCACTTTAAAACCAGAAATTAAAAGCACCCTTTTGAGAAAGACTGTGACTATTAATACTACTCTCTAACTGCAGTCTTTGCTGTAATACTGTGATGCCAGCAGTTTTTATCCAACGTCCAAACTGTGTAAATGTATATATATATTTTCAATGGCTAGTAGTATAAAACCTTGTATTTTGTTCTATTATGTAAACTTTCCCATTCAGGTGACAAGCAATTTATTGCAGCACTTCAATGGATTGTAATGGCTGTAGTAACTGTGCAGTTAAGTGCTGTTTTTAAAAAGTAGAACTGGCAAAATATTTAATGAAGCATTTGGCTTTCTGTGCGATGAGATGAGAGCACCCTGTTGTATGCCAAATCAATCTGATTTTGCACAATATATCCATTCAAGCAGCAATTCTGGAGGCTGGAGAGCCAGAGGAGCTGAGAGACTAGATTTTCTAGGCTGTAGAGAAAATACTACTTCCAGATGTAATTTCCAAGTACTAAGAAGTGCCATTTACTCTGGGAGACATGGATTTGCAGCATGATTTAGACAAATTCTGTGGAAGCTCTTCAATTTTTGCTGAAAGTCAGCAAGAATTTTCTTCAACGTTACTGCTGCTACTATAGGTTTAACACTGTAATATCAATATTTAACACTGCTAATCCCCTAGAAAATGTATATGCTGCAATCATACTCTACAAGGTGAGACAAAGATTGGGTAACTGCTGAGAATGAGCAGCTAATCAGCTAATTCCACATTACACGTGCGAAAGTCACGCAAAGATTTTTTTTTTTTTTGAGGTGGGAGTGCTTTGTTGTTATTTAATGCTTCTTTTCGGCCAATTTCGACTCCATGTTCAATTTCAAGGCAATTCATTTCTATGCATTTCAAGAGTACAGAACTTGACAGGGGAGATCTTTCATCTAGCGTCATTAAGGAAAATATTACAATTATCACTTCATCCAGACACCAAAAATCCTCTGTAAATTTCTGCCATAAATAGCTGTAAGAAAGAGCAGAGCATCATTAAACTCTTAGCACATACCATTCTAGTGAAGTAAGAGCTGATCCCAGTGGGTCCTGGATCCCACAATTATCTCACATTTCTGGCCCTGAAAAATCAGCTCAGGGTAGCCTTTCTTCAAGTTTCTTCATACCAGACTTCACTGCACATTGTAGATGTGGCTGGAAATCACTTGCAGAGTTCAAAAAATCTGCTGTGCTGAGTGGAAAAGAAAAGCAGTGAGAAGGCAGTTGAGCTCTGACATTGCCATGTTCTCATTCTGAGAATGGAGTAATAAACTACTGGTTTTAGAGGCACCACTGTTGTCACCTGCAATGTTACCAGTACTTTTATCGCCCTCAGAAGTCTCTCTTTGGCCAAACAATTACTAAATGATGTCATGGGATTCATATTTTTAGATGGTGTCTCAATCCCTTCTGTAATGCTGGAAAATCTTTGCGATACCATCACTCAAACTGGAAACATTCAGAGACTGAAGGCTAAGAGGAACAAACCTCCACAGCTTGAAATGAAAAGTTAGCCTCTGCTGATGATGGAGCAAGCAGCTCCACATCCTCTGGCAGGCGAGCACAGAGCAGGCTAGGCAGGGGACAACACGGCAATCTAGAAGAATTATTATGGAAATTTAGAAACCCTTTCTAGATCCTGCCTGTGGAACACGGTACTGTGGAAAGGTCAACATGTGACAACAGCAGACACCAAGACGGCAACGAAGTGAGTGGGCAGTATAACGTCTTCATGTACCAGAGGCACAAATGCCAGGGGAAACAAAGCACTTGGCACAGGAGAAAAGCCAGCTCCCTCCCCACAAGCAGAATTGAGTATGTATGCTCCCATCAGCAGACCATGCTGCTACCTCAATGCATTTTTTAGTAAAGAATATCAGTAAGATTATAAAAAGTGTCAGAAACAGTTTGAGGCCACCCAGCATAGAAGTTCTACAACCACTCTCCAAGGAATTTTCAAGCTAGACAACTGTTCCGATGAGTATTAATTAATAAGTTGCCTTTCAGCATCAGAGCATCACAGCAACATGGACAAGAAGGCTGAGTAGAGATTACGAAGTCACTCTGCAACTGCAGCAGCAGCAGCAGTGCCATGAACGAGAGGGACCCTGTATTTTGGCTGGGGTGTGACTCAGGCTACGGCTGCGGCAAGGCTGAGCAAACTCCCAGGCCCCTTTAAGCAAACAAATAAAGAAAAACGAGATGTACTTAGTGCTGCTACCTCTTGGTCTTTCACAGCTCCTAGGATCCTTTTTTGTTGGTGGTGGTTTTCTTTTAATTGGAAAAGAGCTGGTATTTTTCATAGTCTCATAAATTTTTAAATAACCTCTGAGCTTAATAAAGTCTTTTCTTCTGCTCCATGTTCATAACACCTGCATTTAATCAAGCCAAACTCTCCTTTTTTCCATCTTTCGCATGACTCTCCTGCATGTGTTCAAAAGGACTTTCCGTCCCCTTTTTTTGACTCAATCCTTTATAACCGTTCTTCACATATACCACCAGTTCAATGGTTGTCACACAAGATAAGAACATTTCTGGATTTGAATTCTCAAAACTGAGCCATTGAACACATACCCATTCCAAGAAGAAGGATAAGTCATCTGGAAAACAGAAGATAAAATACAAAATGTCCTGCAATAATTAAAGTTTCACTTTGTTTCAGAAAAGACATGCAATTAAAAAGAAATCAAACATGGCTTGCTTTTGAATCCAACTAGCTAACTATATTTTTGAAGAGGATTAAGATTCTGCTACGTTCTGAAAAGTGATTCCTTATACTTCTTAGAAACGTTACTTACTGGAGTCATCTACAGAAAAAAGTCAAAACCGCATGATCACTTCTGCACGGTACATTGTTTTGGAACATTATTGTCTTCCAACACCACAGACATTTCGCTCCAGAGGGGACATGTTACATGTGTAAAAGTAACAACATTGCAAGAAAAATCACAGAGGAGTTGGCAAAGAAGAGCTCAGAAGAAAAATGGGGCTTGATCTTCTCATCTATTACATTAAATACTGTTGTTACTGAATTACTTTGTACATTGAAGGAGATACCACAAGTAGAGAAGCATGAGTTTCGGGAGATAATTGCCCAAGGAGGCAGCTCATTCCCTCTTTCTGGTACAATTTTAGCAAGAAGGTTAGACACAGAACAATAAATCTACAAGTGGATATCAAATAAAAGATGTTGCTGCAAATAAGGCAAAGGATGACTCCTTAGAGAAAGAAGATCAAAAAGAAGCAAATGGCAATAATTTAAAGCACTGTAAGAATAAAATTGTTGATTACTCTTTAAAACATGAATAGAGCTGAAAAACTGGAATTCAATGCAAAACAAAACAAAATAGTGGCTAATTATTCTCTGCTAGAGCCAGTGAATTGAATGGCTGAGATATAACTGGAGTAATCATCCCAATCCAGAGCGAGGAAGCAAATCAACTGAAGGGTACAGAAGCATTTTAGACAATTAATTTGGGAGTACTTGTGTATCTGTGTGCAATCTGACTTTGTCTCTGTTCTGCAAACAAGATGTTCCTCAAGCTACTGCAGGCTGTAGGCAAACAGCACTATTTTATTTTGGAAGACACAGGCCATTCTCCACATACCAAGTTACCAAGTTGCCACCCAAACTGCAAACATTTAAGGGAGGGAAAAATGTATAAAAATCAAAGGACAAAAATTAGGAGACACATTATGAAAAAAGTAGCCTACGGTGTTTCCTCAGTCCTTCTTCATACAGTCCTGGAATTTGAGATAAATTCAGATTAGCCTTACTTGGAATCAATAGGTCAAATAAGTGTTCCTCATCATGACTGAATGTCTCTGAATTTGACTTCTGTGCTTTGTTTCTGGCACCTAACAACCTCTGTCTGCAGTAACAACAGATTTCTCACAATTGAAGAGCTTTAGGAATTTTTTTGCTAACTGAATGAATTATTATCGTACAAAACAAATTATGCACTTCTACGCACTCTCACATTTTTCTCAATCACCTGTTTCAGCATTGGCATCTCTCAGTTTAAGCCTAATAATGTCATAAATCATCACATGAAAGATCTGGGCTTGTTCTAATTTGCAAGACAGTTTTCCCAGATGGTCTATTCTTTCTGGGTTTTTTGTTA
Organism: Rissa tridactyla; assembly: GCF_028500815.1. Classification (NCBI taxonomy): domain Eukaryota; kingdom Metazoa; phylum Chordata; class Aves; order Charadriiformes; family Laridae; genus Rissa; species Rissa tridactyla. The sequence goes on along the minus strand of NC_071470.1, from coordinate 25,475,258 downwards.
GTTTTTTTTTTTTTTTAATACATACATAAAATAACCCAAAACCTTGATTATAAGGAAAACTATAACAGAGGAACAAAAGATTTAAATCCTTTCCTATTTGTTCCCACAAACACACGTGGTCTGATTTGAATTTCACATTGGTTTAACTTGTACGGTTCCCATTGAATCATGATATACTCTGGTGTGAAATCAAAGCAGGCCTGTAATAGGTAGCATAGCCAGAGGGGACTAGCGAAATTTTAAAAACTTAATATCCATTGTTCATTTCAGTTCATCACTTGCATTATTAGCAGCAGCTGTTCTACTACAAACCACATTTTCCTACCCTTTGGGTATGCAGTGCTGCATCTCCAAATAGCTACAAAATGTTGATGTTGCCTATTGAGAACAACTGACTGTCATCTAAGGTTGCTGGGGAATCTTGGCAAGGTCCATTTCATTCTCTTTCTTGCGGAGGATGCTCTGTTTGAAGTATATCCACCTGTTTATTCACAGGTGACTTTAAAAATATTCTCTTCAAACATTAATAGAGCTGCTCCTTCACACCACAGCTCCAGTTAAAATCCTGATCATACGTATCCCATATAGCTTGGTGGCTCTAACAATATATTTTAAAAACATATGTCTAGTCTATGTTGCAATCATTAGTAAGAAACTTTCACTGATCTATCCCACAGCTGAAACATGGGCACTCCTGCATCTGTTTTCAAACAGAGAAGACATTTCTTCCAATCATTGTACTATTTTCCCTAGAAAAGGTGATATGTAGAAAGAATAAAGGGAGCAAGAAAGGGAACTGCAGACCAGTGCTCTTCTGAGAGACTCATGAAAGCTTTCAGCCAAGGGAAAAGAGAAAGGGAATTGAATTCAATTCAATTTTGGGGTGAAGGTTTGGTAGGCTATTAGTAGAGATTAGATTTGAATCATTCTGCTTTGTCCATCCTTAACCTAAATATTTTCATCTCATGAAAGGAAAATATTCATTGTTTTCTTGAGACATTTCTATTTTCATTTCTAGCCAAAGAAATATTATGCTGTAAGCCACAGATGAATTGCAACTAAAGAAGAGAGATTTAAAACTACATAGACCCCACAAATCTTGGCTAATAATAAGCCAAATACAATAATTATACACCCAGACCATCAAAACCACTCCATACTTCCCATCTGTGTTATTATGCAAACTAACATTTTCTTTCAACTTTTTTCCTTACAATTGTCTTTCCCTTCCTTGGCAGAGAGACTTGCTATGCTAGCCCTCAAATTAGAAGTAACAGCACAGTGGAAGGAAACTCCCAGATCACTGAGTGAAAATTCCTGCTGTCATAGATAACTAAGTCTGATAATCTCATCCATACACTGTGCCAGCTCCACCTTATTCCCACTGCAAGGCCTTTCCAGAACCTCACAGCTCTCATGGTCAGAAACTTTCCTCCAGTTTCCAGACTGAACTTTTATTCCTCTGCGGTGCCTTCCCATCCAGATGCGTTTGCAGACAGCATTCATACATCCCTTCTCAGCTTTCATTCTGTCAGATTAAATAACCCTAGCTCTGCCGGTGCAAAATACTCTATTCTTTGATCACACTAAGAGGGCCAGTTTTAGACAACAGTTCCTTGACCTAAGTTTCTTATAGCTAAGCAAACCTTTTTTTCTCTATTCATTTTAATATCTTTTCCCAGTTGTAACTTAACTGGACTTCCAGAACTATTCTTTTTAAACCACTAGTCCCTCCCTTGCAAAAGCCAGCTTGATTTGCTCATTAGTTTTTCTCGCCAAAATAGGGTGTCCATTTATTTCTAAAGCCTCTTGAATACTTCTTCAAATTGTGAGTCTTGGCCACAGAGTTACCTTTGCACCAAGTTCTCCATTCATGTCTAAATGACTTTGACCAAAACTGTTCTGAAACTTTGCAGTCTATCACAGACAGGAGTAACTAAGATAACTAGTTGACCTTATTTCAATACCCGTCCTCTCTGAGCAATGTCATACCTCAATACTGGTGTTTCAGTTGTGACTGCTATCCCAACAGGTTTCCATAGCCTCTGAATGGTCAGTGTCCCACCCAGCACAGCAGCATAAGTCCCTCCATTTTGTTTTCGAGACTCTGGCATTTAATATACACACATTTCATTCCAATACCGACTGCTGAGCAACGTTTCTGCCTGCTTCCTCCTAAGCTGTGATATGCCCTTACCACTGCCATTTTTCTTTCCTCGTGTAGGAACATCAGAAGGGATGGCTATGAATCTCTTCCAGCTTTCATCCCTCCCACTTTCTGGTTTTCTAAATTCTTATCAGTTGCACAAGTCTTTATTGTGGAGTATGATTTCATCAGATTTTCAAGGAGTCTGTTTTCTGTGATTCCACAGAGTTTACAAAACATGTTTCTCTACAGTAGCAGAGGCTGGATTCATTGATCCAAAGGTCCGCTCCAATCTAATATTGCAATGGCCAAATATCCCAAGATTTTATAGCATTCACCTTTGGCTATCTGTTGAACTGCATTATCCTCTCACACCTTCACCCTCTTCTCAGGGCTAAAAATCACCTGAGCCTTGGTCCCAAGGTCACCTGGTAGTGTCATTTGTCCTGATGTGAAGGTGAGCCACGAATTCTTCCCCACTCCCTTGCACAGCCCTTCTGAGCTACGGTTTATAGCTCTGGTCCTCAGGAAGCTCCCATCCTCAGAGAAAATGTGCATCATTTTGTTAAACATGAGCGAGTGATCCATCACTTACCTTCCCTCCTACTGATGCACTGTGCTCTCTTCACCCACTCCTCTGTCTATCTGTACCCTCTGCTGTTACCTTATTCTCTCCTGGAGTCTTTATCCCTGGCTATTTCCAGTTTTCTTTCCTCTCTTCTTGTGAAACTTGCTTCTGTTATGTCTTCTTTCTTGCCACACTGTCTTTTCTTTCTACTTCCTTATTCTCCTTATTCAATTCAGAAAACATTTTGTCTGTTCCTCAACAAAAACTTCTCTGTTGTCCACGCTTCACTTCTGCCTTGGCCTTGGCTATGAAGCACCTTCTTCAAAGGATGTTTGGTTGGCTAGTACACTAGGTATCCACAAATTTTGACCTGCCCTTGCAGTTTCCTATCCCTTTTCTTCCTTACTGTTTTCAAACTCTTTTGGATTCCACTGTTATCCATGGCCTTGAATTTTCCTACCCAAGAACTCTTTCGGGTGTTATTTCATTAGAAAAGTCCTTTCCTCAGGTAGCCCCTCAAAAGCAGCGTTAGCCTGCTGCTAATTCACACAATCAGGATATAAAACACTAAGGACACGAATCCTCAAATAAGTTCTGCAGCTCACTGCTCTTTGGGCTCTCTCAGCCACTAGTCACTTGGATTTTAATACTTTTAGCTAAGCCATTCCTGACGCCTTCAAAAGTTGAATATTCATTAACAGCAATTAAAGACTGAAAACCCAACTCCCTTAGCTACAAGGCCTTTGACGTCTCACCACACGCAAATACAAAACTACCTTTAAACCACAAATGACAACTAGACCTTCTCATTAAGAACTATGACCAAACTACTGAACCTACAAATGATGAAGTGCAACCCCATAAACCACTGAGCAACAGAAAATGACAATGAACTTACCCCCAAAATACAGGAACTTCTTATTCCTCCACAAAGGCCAACTCCCACCCAGACACCCCTGTTTACTGGGATCCCATCAGTGGGTTATTTTATGCCGTGGAAAACCCAAGGTGCAATGCAGAATGTCCAAAACTGGTAGGGTTTTTTTGATACATTGCTTCATTGGACGGGTAAATTCATGCTTCTGTCCAGATTTTCAACTACGTCTCAATTAGCAAGCACAAGAGATACTGAGGACTCAGGAGTGCAACCATATGATACAAAATATTAGGAAGATGATGGTAGCTGACTTTAATAACAACCATAGGTTAAACAAGGGCTGTGTTACCATTACAGAGAGAAAACAGGCAACTTTGGTAACATCTTTGCACAAACAAATGAGAAAAAAATAACCTAAGGCCCATTTTGTTTATTTATTATTGCCATCTAAGTCATTATGAGATGCTGTGACTTTCCACAGCAAAGCCACATAGTGCAAATGTCATTAATTCCTTTTCCTTCCTAATCCAAAATTAAGAACATTAAAATGCATTAAATTCAAGACATTATAATTTAAAGGGAGACTTTATAAAGGCTCTTTGGTAGTCAAGGCTATATTGGTATTTCCATTCTATTTTTTAAGTGCTTATAAATCAGCCATAAATGCTGCTCGTTTTGAAACCTGCTATCCAAGTTTTCAAGCCACAACCGATCATTCATTTTATCTTTTCCTGAAAATGTGATGCAGATCAATCTTTCAGCTGGGTGAGGTGAGTTTTTGGATGCCGGTGATCTGAAGCAGAGTGCCAGAAGGATAGAAAAACGCATTATAATGAAGTTTTAATGTAAAACAGAACTCTTGCTGATTTAAAATAATGCTCTTTGTAGTCTGCAAGAAAACAAAACCAGAATCCAAATAAATTACTATAGTTTCTCAAGCTATAATCTATATTTGCGGTTTTTGAAAACAAATTAAGAGCCAAGCCAGCAAAACGGTGAGGACATCTTCAGCTTGCATAACTACTTCTCAGCTTCCTAGCTCTTACAGCTACATGGGGGGCTCCATACCCGTCACAGCTGGAAGCAGGCTCTGCACCCTCAGAGCACTTTTTGGGGGCATTTTGTTGCCCTGCATTTAACAAAGCAATCACCAATGCTACTTTTCAGTGTCTGGTCACTTCCCTACCAGGCTTCACATTTTGAAGGACCCTAGAGGATGGAGGGAAAGAGGGGCATGACCACTTTTCTCTTCAAGTTCCTAACAGGCTCTTACAGCAGATCCAGGAGTAAAGCTGTGTTGGATGGATTCAAAAGCACCTGAAAGGAGTCGGGAGAGGAGGAGAGGATTAGGGCCAGCTGCAGCACCCTCATTTGTTTATCTCCTTTACTGTGCTGCTCACAGATGTGCTCAGTTGTATGGGAAAAACTACCTTACTGGTACTTTGAAAGCAAAAGCCATTGGACCCACAGATATACCTGCAGCAGGGAGGAGGACATTTGTATCACCCAACTTGTCTTAGAGATACATTTTTTAGTCTGAGAAACACAGTAATTCTTAGGGAAGTCTGTGCAGTTCTTACAGCAGACTTCAGGTCAAAAATCACAGGGCGAGAAAGGGACTGAAATCGAACAAAATCTTCTGTCTCACTAAAACTTGTGTGCTTATTAATATTCTTTTTATAATTGCTATGTATTACTGTTGGCATTAAGAGGCCTCTAAATGAATTTGGTCTCCACTGTACTCAGTGCTGCCTGAACATAATGAAAACATGGGCCATGGCCAAAAAGCTTACATTTCAAATCCGCTGATCAAAGTATATACCAGCAACAATATTCAAACTTTCAAGGCTTATTAACATCAGAAACAAAAAATTAAAAAATCTTCCAGAACTGAGCAAGATGATCTTTTGACTCTGAAACTGGATTAGTGTTCTGTTTGGAAGGAGAAATGTGTTTTAATAAAGTCAAGAACACTTTCAGCTCTCTATGGAGGCATGCATTGAAGTGATTAAAGAATGGCTCTGTGGGATAGCTAGCTTTCAACTGAATAGGTGAAGAATCTTATTCTGAGATCTTTTGAAATTGAACAGCAGCTTGGATAAATTGACTATATTTTTCACAAAAATATCACACCACAGTTAATTAACAGATTCCGACACAACAAATAACATGCATGAGAAATAATACAGTTTCAAGACAGCCTTCAGTGTTTTTTCTATAATCTCCATTTGTAAATATCATGTTTATTTTGTAAATATGTCAATATGGCCCTAAGAATTGTTGAACTGTTGAGCTGGTCAAATTATTATTGAGGATATATTCACTTGTTTATAGCCCTTTTTTTCCTGTTTGCAGTTTACTCTTGAAAGCAGTTTTAGTAGATAGTAGTTTATCTATGTACATTTCATAAACTACTTACTTTTTCTTTGGATCACTTGAGGTATTCAGTTGTTTACAATTATTGTTTCTATTTCTTGCCTGAATGACTGTTTTTTCGTTTGTTTTAAACTGAGTGCTGAATAGTTTCACTATTGCCTTGTAGCTATGAAGTGAGTTTTCAAGGTTGGAGAAGTGGTAACATTGAGAAAGGTAAATCAGCCTTCAGTAGATTTTTTTTTCCCAGAAGAAAAAAACTAAACTCAGGTGTCACAGAAAGGTGCAAGAGTTGCTCAGAACACAGAATCCTCTTTCCTCGGGCAAATACCTTCAAATCCTTTCAGGTCTCAAGGATTTGTGTATACCTAGCTCATTTAAATATTCTCTACCCTGCTCCTTCTCCAACAAGATTAAAGCTTCCTTGCTCTGAACTTTCCCTTTGGTCCCAAGGACATGGGACTCCTGAAGGCCAGTCTTACCAATAAAGACCATAGTGAAGAAGACATCAAGTACCTTGGCCTTTTATGTGTCCTCTGTCACCAGGTCAGCAGCAGGTTTGCATTTTTCCTAGTCTCATTTTGGTGCTAATATACCTGTAGAAGACCATTGTGTTGGCCTTCATATCCATCGCCAAACTCAATTTCAGATGGCCGTGACTTTCCTAGCCCCATTCCTACTTGTTTAAACGCTGTCTCCTGCCACTGTGGCTTGCTTTCCTGTTTGTCAGGATGGACCACTCTTGAGCTTGGAGGAGGTGACCTTGAAAATCAACCAGTTTTCCAGGAACCCTCTTCTTTCCAACCCCATGTCCCATGGATTCTTCCAAGCAGGTCTTTGGACAAGAAAAATCTGTTCTGAAGTTCAGAAATGTGATTGTGCTTTTTGCGCTGCTCCTGCCTCTCAGGAACCTGAACTCCCCATCTCGTGGTCACTGCAGCCAAGGTTTCCTGCAACCTTCGTATCCCCTGCCAGTTCCTACTTGTTTGTAAGTATCAGGTCCGTCAGCCTGTGTCCCCTCGTTGGCTCCTCTACCACCTGTGTCAGGAAGTTACCATCACTGCAGTCCAGAAACTTCCTGGATTGTTTGTGTCCTGCTGCATTGCCCTTCCAGCAGATATTGGGGTGATTAAAGTCCCTCATGAGGACTAGGACTGCGAACATGAGGTTTCTTCCAGTTGTTTGCAGCAGTGCTTATCCGCTTCTTCCTGATTAGGCTGTCAGTAACAGGCACCCACCACATGTTACCCACATTCTTACACCCACTAATCCTAACCTGCAAGCTCTGAGCTGGCGCATCATCCATCTCAGGGCAGAGCTCCATGTATCCCTGCTGCTTTCGCACGGCAAGGACAACCCCCTGCCATCCTCCTGGATGGTCCTTCCTGAAGAGCCTCTACCCATTCATGGCAGCACTCCAGCCTGATGCTCTGGTTCAGCCCAGATCTACGCTTGTGTGAACACAGACATGCTGTTAAACAACTCAGCCATTCCCAGGGTTAAGCCACCATAAATTTTTGTCTAAGCTTTATGTCCTTTCATGAATTAAGGCAATTCAGACAGCAGACAGCGTTCTTGTTAACAGTTCATTTTCTCTACCCTCTCCATCTCCTGTCAGGAAACAGCTTACAGGTCTTCCTGACGGTCTTCCAGAAGAAATCATAGTTACACAGAGAATTTTACAAACAATAAATTCTAGGGGGGGAAAAAACCCTGACTTTGAAGTGTTGTTGCAGAACATGAAGTCAACAAATAGGAAATTTTACTGCTGTACAAGCACCCTCACTCATTGTCTTTCCTGGTCCTGGGCTAACAGTGGTGAAGTGAAATAAGTGCCGTGTACACACGTTTTCCTTAATCACGGCTTGGGTCAGTTCTCTGTTTCTGGAGGCTGAGTGCGCTTTGGAAGCTGTGTAATTCACTGCTAGTTGAGTCATGAACAATTTGCTTGTATGACCTCTATCTGAGCACGGTATGCTCAGGAAACACATCCTGGCTACTTCCTACAACCACATGGGGAATGTGGACCCTGCTGACTTCATATTTCAAACTTTGTGCTGAGAAATCTAGAGATATTTATGACTGGAAAGGCTTTGGGAGGTTGGGCAGGGTGGGAATTAAATACATGTTGTTGCACAGTTAAGCTGTTAAATACTGACTGTCCCAAGAAAATAGGGAGGTAAATATTCAGCCTATACCATCTCCCTCATCATACATCAAAGCAAGTCATAAAAAAATTGACCTGCAAAACACCTATAAGCTACTTAGAAAAAGCTGGCTAACTGCAAATAGCCAGCTAAAAGAAAAGCACTTGCTGTGTTGAGTGTTCCCAGCTGCTTGTCCTCCACCATAAGGCAGAAGCAAAGCTCTCCACCCCTGAATGAGAGTAACCTCTTGACTCACGAAGTGATGGGCTGTGCAAAACCCACTCACTCACCCACACCACCAGCAAAGGAACGTTTTCTAACCGCTAAGAACAATGACAACCACATCTAGCCCGGCAATCACTGCACTTGCTTACTATGTTAACAACCCTGCACAGATGCATTTCACCAGGGATTATAGTCATCTTGATTACTGTACAGAAAATACACCTTCCTGGACTTTTTTTGTTCAAATATTTGAAATTCACCCATGATCATGAACATGGAAAACAGCAAGGACTGTTGCAATTATCACAGTGAAAGAGAACATAATTTCATTGATCCCAGCATCCAGCCATCTGCTGTCACCAGGATATGGTGCTTCAGAGAGGAGAGAGACAATATTCTTTTGCCCCCCACCGCCTATGAACTTGCAAACTAAACCCCGAGTCTGGCAATCCTTCTCATCGCAACAAAGCTTATTGCAGAAATCTTGAACTCTCTTAATTTAGCATAAGGGCTCTAGCAGCGTTATCCATTAGGAAACTTCAGAAAACATGTATTCTAATATTGCCCTGGACTCTTTCAGGCTGCATACCTGTCCCTCTGAGACTGGCTTGAAAAGCAAACAGAAAAACAGGATTAACAAGTGAGCAACAGGTAATTTGTACACAATGGTGGAATGAAGCCTATCTAGTAACATAAATTGCTTACAGAACGATCCTGTGAAGACAAGTCAAAACATACAAAATAAATGTTTAATATTTCCTTATTAATGTCTACAGCTTTTTCCCGACTGACTACAAAGAGATGCCGTTTAAAGTGGGTATATCCAATGAGCTCAACTCTGCAGCTCTGCTGGTTTCTCGTACAGTGTGTAGTAATCCTAAACTGTAATTTTTTCTTGTTTGATCTTCAAGTTTTAAGCAAGAAGAAGGATCATGAAAGCATTTTCGAGCATTTTTTGGTCTTTTAATTCTGTCACACTTTCTGCTCTCTATGGTTTAAATTATTCATAGCAAATTGTGCAGATTCAGATGTCAGCAAGTCATCGGCTAAATAACAAATTTAAAAAGGACTCTGCAGCCATTCTCATAATGTGTCAGAGGCATCCTGTACCCAGGCAGGAGTGATCATTCGTTTTCAAGTAACATTTGCAGCTGAACTCATCTCATTCTTTAATGACTTTAAAGCTACTTGACGCTCTAAATGCACAGGTATTAGATGGTCATGTTCTGTTTAAAAATTTCTCTAGATCAGATTAAATAGCATTCCCAGCTGAAGTCAGTTAACCGGAGAATACATGGGACTTTTTAGTCCAACAGTGCACTCTGTCAAAAAGACCCTTGAAAAGGGCTGAAGAAGAGTCTTCAGGTATTGTCTTGGTTTTGTTTGTCGGATTTAATCTAAACTAATCATCTCAGGCATTAGCTTGAGAATATCATAGCTAATGAGAACACATGGATGTTCATTTCACAAATGACACCCTCTTTTCTACATCCGCTGTAACAGTCACTACTGAGTAATTTTCAACCTCTTCTCCCCATGACAAACAAAAAGTAGCATAAATGAAGAAAAATTTTGGCCGGAAAATTCAAACTGATAAAACAGCAGTGATTCTTCTCATTCCCCCTGAGGGCACTTTGGGCATGGCAGCTGAATTGGTACAGCAAGCCACCAGTGGTCCCGAGGCCAACCTGAAGACCAGTCGTGTAGATGCTTCAGATGGGGGACATGGAAGCGCAAGCTCAACACTGGCAATCACAACCTCTGCACACCCTCTGAGGACCAAGCAGTTTAGGACACCTCCAGGCACTGGCAGGCTGTCTGCAGGCTGACTATATGGCAGCTTTGGAGACAGGTGGTGGGCCGGCATGCCAGGTTCATGGCCCCTGGACACTTGTCTTACTGAGGTGTGCAGGCATGTATGCAAGAACTTCCCAAACACCGGAGAGTATACCGGCCCCGTAAGAGAAAACATGTAAAGCAAACCTCCTTCACAGAGGAATTTATGATCTAAAAGACTGGATGGACATTTCAGAGTGTTTTATGTCCTGGGACAGGTTGGAGACAGAGGGGAGAATGTAAAACAAACAGGGTGAAAAAAAATATTTCCCATTAATCAGTTTAAGGGCGCACAGTTACATCCATGTGTCACAGATGCCTAACGCTTGTCTCTAAATAAGGTATTTGTATGGGAACGTGGCCAGTTAGGCAGCTACCTGGTCACCCGTGGATGAAAGCAACTGATTTATGTGAGCACACCGGGCATTTAAACACATAAATTACACAGTTACTCACACAGTTTGAAAGTCCAGGTCCCGGTTTGCAAAGAACTGGGGGAGGCCTCTGGACACATAATTGATAAACACTAAAATCCTTTTCATGTCAAATCCCAAGGGGCCAGGGATGTCCAGCATAGCTGTACAAGGTAATTCACAGCCAGCTCAGAGAGGATCTGGCCCGGGATAGCCTCCTGCTGTTTCCAGTCGTGGCTGCATAAGGCACACAAAAAGAAGCCGAGCATCAGGCTTGCTCTATTTATCAGTCTTCCTGTATCCCATAAGTCCACGTTTTACTCACAGCCTCGTCCAGTTTTGAATTAAACACAAGATGATCTCCAAAATTAGACCAATCAATGCACGGGAAGCACTCTAAGCACTCTGTCAGTGCCTGACCTGTGACTGAATACTCACCATTATATTTAGCTCAACCATTTGCAAGTCTGTGATGTTGAACAAATGCTCTACTTTCCACTAGTTTTGCAAAGTGCTCCTAAATTTAACTCTGAGTCAACACAGTACGACTGCACATTTAAGTTAACCTGCATAGTCAGCTTATAAATTTTTAAGAAGCTTTTCCTTCTCCAACAGTGAATGTAAATGCAAGTTGTTTGAACAAAGACACTAATTTATCAGTTATAACAATGAATGCACCTCTTTGGCTACTCCTGACTGCTTGAAATGTGCATTTTCCATTAACATTAATGGAGATAAATGACAAAAATTATGTGTAAAATGCAGAATAAAAATCAGAAGGCCAAGATGTAGTCTGGTATAAATTTCCATACTTCCAGCAACATCAGCAGTGTTATGCCCGTTTTTTGTAGCTGAAGATCTGGATGTTAGTTTCTAACTTCTCAAGATACTTTTGTGATGTGTGATGCTTATAATCTTTTCACCTAGCGCTGACTTTCTTTTGATTTGAAAAAATGATAATACATTGTTTATGCTTTCACTCTGTCTGCAAACGTGTCTCCTGTGCAGTCAACAAGTTTTGAACGGTTCTTATTGGTACTAAAATTATTTATGAGTCTTCATAAGCATAGGCTTGTCTTAGAAAAAAAAAGAAGCTTTGCTGTTGCTTCTAGTCATGACCTACAGTGCAGACAGAAGAGAAGAGCATTATTTAAGAAAAAAATTTTGGAAAAAGGCAGAATTAATTAAATAATGGATATTCCATGAAAGACCCTCATAGAAGAAAAGGCCAAAAATACATGAGGAAGGAAGAGATTTAGGAAGAGTTTAGAGTTTTCTTAAAATAACGGTTTACCAAAAATCAACTGGCATGTGCTTGCACAAGGTCACATTCAGAATCACAAAAAAATGAACAAACACTACATCTTTGGGAGCCTTCCCTCTTACATAGTAGTAGTAGTATTGCGTACTGAGCAAGTTTCTGGGATCTCTGATATGAATTAAGGCCACACTGAACCAAATGGTGTATTACAATGGCCCCACACCAGGGTTTTTGTAATGAAAGAATCAGAATAGATACACCTCCACTCCCAGCACATGAGCCCATGGCTGGTGGATGCAAAAATCCACCACAATCAGTTTTCTCAACTCTTACACTTCCTCCTCTACTTCCAGAAACTGGTGGTTGTAACAACTGCAAAAAGTAGCCTCTGCCATTGCCTTGAATCCTATTTCCAATAATTTTTCCTGTCAAATAAATGGATCGTTTCTTCAAGCACAATATTACTCATCAGCTGTCTCAGCCATGCCTATTCTTACCTAAAGTGTGTGGTCTTTCAATGAACTCCAGTCTTCTATTTTAAATTTACACTCACTGACGGAATTTAATTAAATCCTTTTTTATTATTATTATTAATTATATGCACAGTCCGAGGTGAGAGATGCATGACAGAAGATGAGCTTGGACTTCAGCAACCCAGATCAAGTTATTTGGCAAGAAAAGCAGAGGAAGAGAAAATGCAGGTGCATGCAGTTATTCTCTTGTTCATCTCCAAATTTATACCGAATGAACTAAAAAGGGCCCCAACCATCTTGAAGAAGTAGGAGGGACAAGAGCTGTTCTAGTTTTGAGAAGATCCACTGAAGTCGTCTGGCTACTGCACTAAGATACTTACATGGAAATAAACCCAGATTAACCCCTATCAGGACGCATATGCTGAAAAAGAAGGGCCTAAGTTGTCTGATGAATGAGCACAGGAAGAGAATATTTGCTTGTAAAGTAATAACAGTTTCATCTACGTTTTAATCCAAACCCCAGGGAAACCCTAGGGATCCTTGGTCTCACTTTAGACCAGCTGAGGCAGTAGTACACTGGGCACCTCAGCAAGCAGCAAAGGCACCTTCGTAAGCAATGATGGTCAGAACTACGTTTTCAAATCTCCCAGCCGTCTCCCCCTTGCTGTGCCTTGATTTGCACAACAGAGCTGTGTCAGAGCACACAAACCAGATCTCTTTCAGCTGAAGCTAAACCCAAAGATATGTTCCAGCCACTAATGAGCATTCCTCTATCGGACCAGGCTGTAGCTAGCATGAAGTCCTCAAAACCACACATAGTGCAGAGGTCAGTGTAGGTTGTTTCACTCAGCAGATCCACTCCTAATGGAGCACACTACTTGCTAATGTAGAAAGAGTCATGTTCAACCACTGCACAAAGGGACAATGACAAGTGGGGACAAGGCTGATTATAGTCAGCCAAAATCAACTGTCAAGCCCTAACAAGCTTGTGATGAAGTACAGCTAATGTAATTATCACCTTAGGGTCCGCAGAGAAGTGCACTGATATAGTAGAAGACAAATGGGCTAGTAAGCAAGAGTCAGACTTGAGTAAAAAGCAAGGATTTCCAAACTGAAGGCTGTGATCAAGTCAGCTGCATGGTGACAGCAAGAAAAAGTGCAGTAAGTCCAAATACAGGGTAATACAGCCAACAAAGGAGTGTAAGAGAGCAGTTACTTGGGTAACGAACCCAAAGCCTATAGTTTATGCTAAACAACATAAATAGAAAATGGTAATTCCTTAACTCCTTTGACCAAAAAAAAAACAAAACTAAAAAAAAACTATTAGGAGAGCCATCTTTCTTTAACTTCTTCCCTTTTCTGTCATTCCCCTGGTCTCATATTACATTTTCGTCATGAAGGCTGCAAAGTTTTTTCTTCAATTCCCAAGACAGGGATGATGAGTTTTGCTGTTGACATTACTAGTGAACCACACGTGAATTCATAACAGCTCTTATGTCCAAAGGAGACCACATAAGAAATTACCCTCACAGAAACAACCCTTGTTATCAATACCATATACCTGTTACTTCCCTCATGGATCAGAGGACTTTGGGGAAAAACAAAGTGGACAAGAATGTCTACAGAAAGAAAAAAAGTACAATTCTCACTGAAGAATTTTGTAGACTTTTTTCTTACATAATAAAGAAGACAAGAAAACAAACCCTAAAGCATCGTATTTGTAGGTCACCTTTAAAGAGTAAATAACAAACAATTATACATACTCCATCATACTGAGTTCTGCATATCATGTTGATGTTCCTCACTTCATCTGTCTTTCATACTGAGGGGACTCATCCATCAGCTAGTCATCAACAAGCCTGTCATGTGGGGGTGATAGAACTTATCTTCAAGGTAACTCACTGACACTACTTAATTAAATATCTTGAAATATTGCATATTATTTTCCTGTACCACCACTGGAGACAATGGTAATTACATGGTGATTCCCACAAACGCTTTATGAATCCTCAATTATTGTGCTGCTAGCCAGATTTGACATTATTACTGCTAGACTGTAATGAATTATTCGTAGTTAAATATTTGAAATATTCAGCTACCTTTTCTGTTTATCAGCTATCCAAGATTGTCCATTCTTCAAAGTTACACAGATTGTTTTTGCAAAATATGCACTGGCTGGGTGTTTGAAAAATTCCTGGTGATTTTGACTGGCTAATTTGAAGGCAACAAAAAGTTGCAGCACATCCCTAAAACACAGCCATCCTAAGTGCCCATAGATAAATCTGTATATATTACAGCTTTTTGACATTAATAAGTATTTGGTCTGATAAACATTCATGAGAAGTGTGGAGTCCTCACATTTCCGTTATCCTCCTCCCCAAAGGACGTATAGGTGTAACAAGTGTTTCTTTATCAGGCAAACATGAGACCTGTTTCTCTGTCTGTCAGTAGACACGCTGCCCTTTGCAGGTTGCAGCATCTGGAGCCCGCTGGAGGATTCACAAATTTCTAGGTTTCCAAGGGTGACAGTGGTTCGTGTTTCTGCCTCTCCAACTCCTTCATGAAGTTTCAGTGCAAACCAGAACCTTCTTCCAGGGAGCTGACAGCCATAAAGCTTTTTAAATATCATAAATACTCCTGTACCACTGCAAATCAGAGTTTTTGCCGAGCATCCTTTAATATGCCCTTCCCGGTTGCCACATCCTGTTTATATGTGGGTGCCATTTCTCACCATGCAACTTATTGATATTGTATTATGTTTGTTCTAAATGGATCTTGCAATTTTTCTGGAGTTTTCTTCCACTGACGAATGCAGTTCATCCCAAGGTGCGTCACAGACAAGGCACTTTCTGGGAAGACTAGCAATGGTATGAGGGAGTTCAGAGAGACATTAGCAGACATGGGAAACATACAACTTAAAAACTTGGAAATAATTCTGTGTTCCTAAAAACTCAAAATCTCATTTTATCCCCTCATTTTCACTAATTATAATTGCAGGACATAAATCCACACTAGTGTCCCCCAGGGTCTCCTCCAGATATTTTGCTTCCATATGCTGTGAGGCTATTTTCTCCTTTTAGTTTCCATCTTTCTTATTCTCTCTAACTCCCGCTATTTGCTCTACCACAACTCTGCTAAGCTCCATGTCCCAGTGGACTCTCCCCCTCCAGTTCTTTATTTGCTTTAATATGCTCCTTGCCTGAAAAAACGTTATCTGGTTTTCTCCACTTCCACTAATTTTCTTTTCCTCTTCATCCTGAACATCACTATTTCCTGAAGCACATTGAGCCACCTGAATATTTAACTGCCACTACAAAGCCTCACCTAAGTACTTCATATATTTTTTTCATTCCCTTTTTCAAACGGTCTGCTGCTTTTCTACTTCATGTCTGAATTACCAGTTTAAATACATCTCAGCTACTGTTGACCCCGGCCAATGAGGATATCGAAACACATCTACTTTGCCCGTGGATGCTACACCACGGAGTAATCAATATCAGTATCCCCTGTCCTGGTCCCTCAGCCAGCAACTGTGAAGTCCATCCATCGTATTCCACCAAACCCTGCACACGGCTTAGGGGGCTCTCTCTGACTTTTAGGAATATTGCGCATCTTTGGAAATCTTTGAGAGACAACAGACACAAGATAACTTCTAGATGTTTCCTGTGCTAAACCGGTCACACTCCCCGTTCCTAATCACAGTACTGTTGACACGGTGTCCGCTTTTACTTTACATAGTGCACCGTGTTGTACTTCGTGGAGTACAGGCAGGGAACACTCATCACCTGCAGAAGTGTTATGATCATTTCCTCCTGACATTTTATGCTATCAAGTGGTATAAACCATGATGAAATGTCATCATTCAAATACAGCAGAAAAAAGAAGCCAATTCCAAACATGAGCTGACTACAGAGTATGTGGAAGACACCCCCACTTTATCAGCAAATAGTGGAAAAGTAGTTGATAATTTATGTCATAGCATACAAAGTCTCTAAAGTCATACATTATTCATGGAAAGAGTCATCTACTTTGTGTCTTTAAAGAAGACACATTAAAAAGTACAACGTTAAAAATAGATGGCATTTTATTGGAGATCATAATTATTTTAAAAGTTGGCAACAGGGCTTTTTAGTTGCTAAAATGACCTTTCAAGATGAAAGGAGGAAAAGAAAAGCTACTCTGAGGAAGAAGCTATGAAAAACTCCAGTGCATAAAGGTGTTCATCTTTAATCTGAATTTTAGTATATTCTCGAATGAGAACAGAGGCCAGTAATATCACATTGAGAAGTATTCCTAAATAGCAGTGTGGGTCTGTTGAATGACACAGCATTTGGAACCTTGTTGTGACACACCTGTAATTTGGAAACCCAAACTTCATCTGGGCAGTAAATGAGAAATACATAAATATATTGAAGATCATAAACATGACCAGAAAGCAATCCCTGAATAACATTTACATGTCTCAGTGCTGCTATATATTATCAGTAAAGAGACTTGCTTTCCTTTCCCTTAATCAGTGTTCATTCTTCTGCTTACTTACCTCCTAAGCAAAGACCACATGCAAAAATACTGATAGTGTTAACACTTTAAATCAACAGTAACAGCATCATCAGAGCTGGACAAATAATCAGCCAAAATTATGCAGGAAAGCAGTTACCAATTCTGAGTTACCTTTTGACTCCCTCATCGCTTGCTTCATTTTTTCTGTGGTATGGTATGTGCGGTCAGTCTCTGGGGCAGACGCTGGGACCCCAGGTGTGACCTTCTACAGCATTTACCGGGCAAGATCCAAGTGAGGATGAAGGAGAGGAAGCACTGGCTGTGGGCCACCAGGATGCTAAGCAAAGATATGATGCCAAACAGCTACTTTATCCTTTACCTTGACCATTATTCTTTACCTGCCTAAAGCACAGTCAGGTCCTCAGAAGTGTTGCAGAAGAGGTAGGACTTGAAGAGCAAAAGAAATTAGTGAGCTCCTCTGTTAAGGCCGACTCCAGGAAAGTATCCTTGTTCAGAAAGGATGTTAAGTGCCTTGTTAAATCCTGTTGAGGCCGGTGGGACTGAAAAAAAAAAAAGCTTAAATTTAAGCACATTGTTAAATGCTTTCTAGACTTGAGCTGTTACTGCTTTTCTGACTAGTACCTTGTTCTTGGAGGCCATTTAATTCCTCAGGGGCAGCACAAAAAGAGGCACAAGGCTCTTGTCTCTGCAAAGGTGGGAGTGACGGTTTGCCCAGGAGCGCTTCTCCACTGCCTTAGGCAAGTTCCAGCAGAGAAACCAAGTATTCTGTATTTCACTTTTATTTACATTTATTCTCATGTTTATATTAAACAAATCTAAATTGATGCATTAATTAAATAACTGCTTTCCTTTGGGGCAGTTGCTTCACATTTACAGGTGCCTAAATCATAGAATCACAGAATGTTTCGGGTTGGAAGGGACCTTAAAGACCACCTAGTCCCAACCCCCTGCCCTGGGCAGGGACACCTCCCACCAGACCAGGCTGCTCAAAGCCCCATCCAGCCTGGCCTTGAACACTTCCAGGGATGGGGCATCCACAGCTTCCCTGGGCAACCTGTTCCAGTGCCTCACCACCCTCACAGTAAAGAATTTCTTCCTGATATCCAATCTAAATCTCCCCTCTTTCAGTTTGAGGCCATTATCCCATGTCCTATTATTACAATCCCTGATAAAGAGTCCCTCCCCATCTCTCCTTTAGGCCCCCTTTAGGTACTGGAAGGCCGCTATAAGGTCTCCCCGGAGCCTTCTCTTCTCCAGGCTGAACAACCCCGACTCTCTCAGCCTGTCCTCATAGCAGAGGTGCTCCAGCCCTCTGAAGGGCTGAGTGGGAAGTAGGAGCTCTGCAACACAGTGCCTTCAAAATTGAACTGGAGGAACAGAGGTGGAATAAGCAGCCCACCGGCTCCAAAGAGAGCTGGCTTAAAGAAAGATAAATCTGGGACACAACCAGCATGTTCACAAAATTTAGTCTCCTACTGGATACCTAAGAGGGGCTAAATTATCTACTGACTGCCTAATATCCCTATTAACTGCAATGATGAGGGTGGCAAACTCTATGCTGGCAGTAGAGACAAGATACAGGCAGCAGGCACAACGTGCGTGGCTACAAACAGATATTACGGCACCCAAACAACAACTTTAACCTCCGCCTTCAAAAAATACCACAAATTATTTATTATTATTCATAGGAAGTATCCTTCATGAAAAAGTATAAACGTGGCTTTAATGCAACAATATTGCATTCTCAGCTCTCGGTAATAGGTTTAATTTTAACTCAGGAAAGCCACAAAAACAAATCAAGCTTTTCGTGTCCCTTTGCATTCTTATGGTTACAAATGAGATTTCCAGCAGCTTAAATTCCAGTGTATGGTGGCTGCACATTGAATCATTAATTACCTAAGTAGGTAGCACAGTCTAGCTCCCTTCTTGTAGGGAGAAAAAAAAAAAAAAAAAAAAGATAAATCAGACTGAAACCCTAAGCTGTGATTTGTATCTT
Source organism: Rissa tridactyla (assembly GCF_028500815.1). NCBI lineage: Eukaryota > Metazoa > Chordata > Aves > Charadriiformes > Laridae > Rissa > Rissa tridactyla. The sequence continues at coordinate 25,456,422 of NC_071470.1, read as the reverse complement.
TTTAAAGAAATCCCATCTGTTAGTTTCCACTTCAGAACATTCAGAAATGCCTTCCTGAAGGGAAAAAAACCCTAAAAACTGAAAACGTCATTGCAGTAGTAGGAGATGGGCTTACCTCCCACTATGTTTTAAATTCAGTACTGCTGTTCTGGCCCTCAAACCCGTCTTGTGCAGTGGCAGGTCTGAGCTGCAATATTGAACTTACACTGGCTTGGGGAGCCAAAACTTTACGTTCCTTAGCATAGGTCAGAGCACAGCTAAAAAAGATGCCTATAGGGAGCAGTTAGGAAAAAAAAGGGCAGACGAAAGCAAAAGGGCACTTAAGCTCTGTGCAAGAACGCGAGGCTTTGAAAGTGTAAGGAAAAAGTTATCCATTTCAGAATGAAGAAGAAAGTTTCTCCTATCATTTATGTTGGTGTCTGTGCCAGGGAGAGCACTGAGGAGCACTCTCTACCCTAAGCGCCGTTTAAACACGCAAGAAGATAGTCCCATCCTTGGAAAGTTTTCAATCTAGGACCTTTCCTCCTCTGCCTTTCGCAAATATTGCAAAGCTATGCCTCCTCATTTAATAGCAATGAAGCGCTGTCAAACTAGATAAAGCAAAATGCTTGCTGTGCTTACCATCCCTTTCAGAATACATTTTATAATCCATAACAATAAAGTATAATTTATGCATTTTTATGAAACTCTGCATTATTTTAATAACATCTGCAAAGATCGGATTGCAATATGTTCTGGGAGATATTGTTTTGCCCTGAGTTCATAAAATGTTATATTTTTCAGTTAAATATCCTGCCACAGTTTCATCTGCAGTTGCCAGTAATTTTTTATCTATTTTGCCAGATCTCGTGTCGAGTGGTAAGAGTTCTCGAAGCCAGACGATTTGCTAAACTTTCTTCAGTTAGCTGTGAATATAGATTTAAAGCAAGACAGAACCAATGGCCATGGTTCATTTATTGGGTTTCTTTCTTAAAAGGACATATGTAAAAGAGGCATCAAGAAAATCAGTCTTTTCATAAGCTTTTCATTTATTTAAGTAAACCCCACCCTGATGGAGGACTGTGCCCAAACATAAGCTTTTCCAACCTTTCTATAGAGTATCTTAAAAAGGATTTCTCACTGAAATATTGACTCTTCACCATTCTCGGGAGCTTTCACTTCTCTCACAAGGAAAAAGCAGGCACCTGCAGTTACCACTTGGATCAGTTTAGTTCAACAGTGAATAGGTGCATCCTTCACCCCTGCCCAAAGTACTGCTCCACCTCAGCAGTTTCTAACGCTTTCATGCACTGATAGGACTTCCAGGGAATATTCCCTGTTTCTCTGTGCTGTGGTATGTTGAGCTGCACCAGGGCCCTTCCTTGATGCATTTGAGCAAAATCCGTCTGTCCTCCCGAGCTCCTGAAGCGGACTGTGAAAAGTCGATGATTGTTTGCAAAGTGGCCAGGTCATTTCCGTGAAAGAAAGAGACGCTGGTAGTCTGCGGTTCTGCTCAGGTAAAGCCATCTGGGACTGAAAGCATGCTTGCTCTTGGATCAATGCTTTGGGCAATGGGTTTTTCAGCAAAACTGGTGTAGAAGCCAGAGTTACTTTTGCAATGAAAACCTGCCCGGGGCAAGGAGCCCACCTCTCAGTTCCTGAGCAAAATTCACCGTCCTCAGTCTGCTCTTCCAGGGAACACTTGGAACTGAGCAGATTCACCCTTTATTTGGGGCTACCCAGCCTGAACTGCTTAGTGAATCTATCAGGATTTTCCTTCTCATAAATCTGTCAGGAGTCCACCAGAACCTTAACGGAAGAGGCCCGTGGCATGCAAGAATAACAAACTCTTTATGTATTAAATATCCGTTCTTCAGAAGTACTGAGGCCTCTTTCCAAGTCCAGAGCTGATGTTTGCTGTTACTCACCTGCATTTTTAAGCAGATCCATGCCTGGTATCCCCTCTCACTTCCCCCACTCTCCATCACCAATGTGACATGCAGTAACCAAGCACCTTACTTGAGGGACTAGGTGTTGTCTCCACACTAGTGTGCATGCAACAAATTTTCACACTGTAATTAAGGAAGAATTAGCTGATAGTTTGCATTAGCTACTGAGACAACTTCAGAAAATAAATTCTTTATTATATAGAGAGAGTTAAAACAGCTGCTTTGCTTTATGACTCATAAACAAGTATAGGAGTCTTCATTGCTGTAATAGAAATGGTAAGAATTGTAGAGCTAACGTTACCTTCAAGGAAACTATTTTAGGAATTTTGAACCACTGAAAATATAAGAATGCTAAATTTTCTTGCCCTTTGAAACATGTGCTCCACATTTCTTTCATTCTCCTGAATAATAAAAATGCACACATAAATATGTTTATAAAGAGGTAATTCCATCCCTGGGTTCTGAGACTTGTAAACCAAGGCAACTTTGCTTTCCTTGTTACAAACATCTCATGATCAAGTTATACAACTAGACATAGTTGAACATACATGTGTGGTTAAGCCCATTTAAAATGATTTGGGGCTAGGAAAACATATTTGGAATGTACTGCTGGTATCCAAAGATGTAAAGTTATAATACCCCAGTGGTATAAACAAAGAGAGAGTAGGAATTTATATTAGGCAGTATACTACAATGAGGTCTCACAGGCAGAGAGCAGGAGTAGGATAAATAGTGGGAAAGTGCTAGGGGAGGTCAGGTGAAAGATGAGCTTATGAAGGCACAGCTCTCTGTTGCCTGAGCTTATCTAGAGGTGGATGAAGAAAAGATTTGTTTCAAAGGGGACTTCAGTATTTCAAAATTCATTTGTACTCCTAAAGAGCTTTCCATCGGCAAGAAGGCAGCAAGACCATCTCCAGGGCGACCTACCAGGAGCACCAGCTGCCTCCGAGAGAGGACCATGGAGGACCTACCAGGAGATCACACAGAGTTCAAGGGAGAGAGGGGAAAAATTGAACATATATACATATAAATGTGTGTACACACACTGCCAACTGTAAATGGCCTCCATTGTTCCTGATCCCACTCCTTTATTCCCACCATAAAAAAAATTATGAGACTCAACTATTCGTACAGCATTTCCAGAAATTTAATAGAGCATATAGATTAAGCTCTGAGGGCCAAGCGCTGGTGTCAGATACACCCAATGAAACCCCATCTGACAACAGAATTTGGCTCAGATTCAGCAGGCAAATGAAAGGGTTTTTTCCACTTTCAGAAGAAACCCAAGTATGTAAAGTTTATAGGCACTAGTAGGAGAATAAATCAATTTAAGTCCATGTCACACCATTCTTTACAGTTTTGTAACAAGGTGTACTTTGTTAGATTTTAATCTGCATACATTTCAGACAGCAAAGCTCTTCAAAATCATCTTTTAATGGCATCGCAATTTATAGACAGTAACTAATTTCAAACTTCATAGCACTTGGCTTTTATGATTATTTCAAATCATTTAAATGCAAATGAATTTCCAGAGAGAGAAAACATCAAATGCCCTTGAGTGGCAACATGTAATAGAACTGCGAGCAGAAATCACAGTAGGAATTTGAAGCAGTCTGATAGGGTTTGACGGGAGGTCTGTATAAAAGTGTTTGCCTAAATCCAATTTACATTTCATTTCACATTATATTCTATTTACCCATTTTGTCATTTTAATATGACTTATTTACTTAATCCTGCTCTGAAATCCAATCTGCTATCAAGAGCAAATGTGGAATTCTGGTCAGGATAGGACTATTTTGCATTTTAGGACAATGGTAATATAGTTTCTAAAATAGAGCTAGCTCTCTTTTTCCCCACAGTTAATAATGTTACAGCACCGTGCAGCCAAAAACATTTGTGCATGCCTTAAATAATTACATTTCTTTCAAGCTAAGCAATTGTTTGCCTACTGACAGAGTAATATTTCCTGGGAGGCATTGCTAAGCTACAGTACATACAAAATATTTGGACACAGAGTGTTGAGAAAGATCTGAACTATTCTTAATGTGATTGCACTCAGAAGGATGAGAACCATCCTGGAACTCCCCATTCAGCAGCGCTTAAAACGAAGCACCACGGGCTGGGTTTTTTTCCAGCCAGCTGGATTTGCAGGAGGCAGCAAGATCTGGTCTACCTCCAGTGCTTCCTGTCCTTCGGAATAAGCAGTGCAGGGAAGGACCCAACTGCACCTCATGTGTTGGTATCATCCACCCTGCTGTCAACATCCAGCCTTTGTGTTAAGAAATGGACACGTCCTTTTTTTCGTTTTCCTGAAAAATCAGTATCTGGCCATTTGCAATTGCAAAGTGACCAAATGCGTTCTGCCCTGCCCTATCCCAGTGCAAATTCTGCGCTCGAAGCTAGAGCAAGCTAAACCATGTCATTTAGCAGTTGTACATAGGGGATGATTCTGCCGTTTGCACCACTTGCAAGGGGATTTGACCACGGCATGGGCTAGATTTACACATGTAACTAAGGTACATATCTCTGTCTGAGGAAAGGCAAATTCCGGTGACCAGGCAGGCTCTAACTTCTCCACATACCTTTTTTCCAGGCCCAGTAGCTGAATGAAGAGGCAAAACTACACTACAAACTCATTAATTCCAGCAAAGGTTATATACAGCATCCTGAACACCTCCTACACTGCAGGAGAGGACAATGCGGGAACAACATGAGTTTGTGTTGCTGCTGGCATCTGAATATTTTCTTATTTCCTAGAGATGAACTGCATTACTTAAGACTGCAATGAAGCCTAAAATTTAGATCTCACGTGTTTCCAAAATCTGTATTTTCAAAGGTAACAGAAGACACAAATACCTCCAGGTATACTCAGGGCTATTCATCATTCTCTGTCACGCTTTCAGCAACGTATACGTGGTTTGCAGAAACCCATGAATATTTTCATTTCTTATCAGATATAAATTACTGATATAATTGGTACAATGTTTGTTGATGAAAACTCCTATAGTTGAGTAAACTGAGTGATGGATTTGAAGGAAAATAGGAGTAAAATATTGTGCTTGGGATAGAGAGATTACTAAAATTGTGCTATTCCAACAGGAGCCAATTTCACAATCAAGATGTCTTTTCTATTGCACAGGCAATTTTATATGCCTTCTGCACATAAATGTCACTGTTTTGTTTATTATATGTTTCTTTTTCATTTATTTAATTAATTTTGTGTACGTTCTCTGTGAAGAGACTTCTAAGGAAGTACATTTGTCCTCTGTTTTGAGCAATTTGTCTTTTGCAAGGGCGATGCAACCGAGTAAAAGCAATAATACATGGCCTTTTATCAAAAACTTATCAGCGTTGTTCAAACAACTAGGCATTTCATTAGATTTGAATAAGCTAACTGCTGGGTTAGCTTTGGACCTACAGTTTGTCAGGTTAGATGCTGGCTATTTTTTTTCATTTTTCAAACTTCACGGAAAGAGTTACTCAAATAACAATTCACGTATCGACTAGCGGAGATCAAACGGTAACGAACCTCTGATAAAGATCTCGAGTTGTTATTATTACTGGGTGCACCTCTACCACCAACTAATAGAGCTCCCCACTTGACTCCCAGGTCTTGGTGAGTGATCGCCACTGTTTCATCAGAGTGGGTTTGCTCACAAGCTCTTCCCAGGAGTTTTCCCTTTGAAAAAACCCTGGGTGGGGTCTAGGGGAATAGTCCCTTCCAGAAGCCGCTCTCATAAAGCTGGATAGCCCAGGCTGCAGAAAGTTTTATCCCACTTCCCTTTCTGCGTCTTTCAGCGCAGTAGGGGACACACAGTGCCTTAGCCATGAAGTTACGCTGCACAAAGGCCATAAAGGGCATCTCCTCAAGGCCATCTCTGAATCCTGATCTCAGTGTCGCTGGCTTTAAATAGGCTCAGGTTTGACTCAGTTCCGTGGTGGTGTACCACTTGTGTACCCGTACTGCTCAGCTGACTTCAGTGAAGCTGCCCCAGGTATTTGCCATGTGCATAAAGCCAGGTCCCCTCGCAGGCAGGTGAAGTTTCCCAGCAGAGAGCTGAAATCCCCTGCAGGAAACTTTTATAACGGCAGAAAACAATTAATCTTAATAAATAAAATAGGTGGAACCTAAATCGAAACCAAAATCTATCAGGAGACAACATAACTCAGCTTTCCTTATTTACACACAATACCAAATCTGCTTTTTTTGTTTCCCTCTCCTACTACTTTTCTTTCCACGGAGCACCGATAATATGGAGCTTCTGGTAATATCTAAAAGTCTCTATTTTAAGATTTATTTCCTCTTCTGTAATAGAATAAAGCTTTTTCTTCCTGGAACTGTTGCTACTATTTTCTGAATTTAAATATGGATGTTACATGATAAAAGAAATAATAGAAACTCTCACTGTGAATTAGAAAGTGCAAAAAAACCCCTAGACTTTAGGCAATACACTTCTGACACTGGCAGTAGGCTTCAAAGCAAAGAAGCACGAGCGTTAACATAGGAACAGTTGCTTTGCAAACATCTGATACAGTTCTTCCAAACCTGCTGAGTGCACTGCTTTTTTTTCTATGTTTGTTAAACACCCCCTGCCCTGGAGAGCTCAGTATCGATAGGTCGTTTTACGCACAAGACAACCACTTTGAACAAGTTCTATATTTTTAAAGCAAATACTTCAGTGCCTTTTATATTACAGGAAAGAAGGGAGAAAAGACAACAATAATGTAATTGAACCATAATCTTCAAGAAGTAGCATGGCCGAGAGGCCAATCTCTATTTTTATGACTGGACAAGCAATAGAAGGAGAGGGGGAGATGTGACAGTCCCATTTCTATCCCGCAGATTAAATATGATGCGGTAATAACACAGATTGAAGGGACGTGTATTGTACCAGGGCCAAATCTAAGCCAGTGTCTTACCTCACCACAATGTGAGATCAAAAATAAGGGACAGACTTCCACGCAGGACAGATACACATCCCATATGTATACTACATCATTTACAAAACGTTCATTAACGTTTCAAACTGACATGAAAATTATTAGCTTGAGAAAAATATCAGCTTGCTGCTCTTCATCGCAAAGATTTCTGCAGTGAAAAGACTACTGAGATTATAAGCATCTCACAAAACAGTCATTCACCTAAAAAAAAAGACAATTAACATTTAAAAAAATATATTATATACAAAATCTAGTTCTGTGTATATACATGTGTGACTCCACACACGCAAAAAACTAGGTATTTAGGATAAGAATTAATATTCAGTATTTGGCAAAATATTCAACATTTTCCTCCAGTATAATCATCTTTTTAAACACGCTAGGACCTTTTTGCAGGTCAATCACAGTTTTCAGACAAGCTGTAATTTAAATCAGCTCCATTCTGCATCTAATATGGATGTTCCACTGAAAAATAATTAAAACTAACCGCGCTACTTGCAACTCTTCGCCTGTCAGACGCAGACCACTGTTGTGCATGCACATCGCTAATCTCAGGGAAGGAAACCTTGCAGAAAACTCCAGGAGGTGACAAAGTAATTGCCCGCAGTGGGTGATTTGAAGGGTTGTAATAGAGAGGTGCTCCCTGCTCACGCTGCCTTCATCTCACCTAAACTCCTCCTATACGGTGACTCACTTTCATTGCCTACACCGCCCTTTAGGCTAATAATGGAAATAGACAGCTCTCCTGGCAAGCAACAGAGAGTATATCAGAGCTATCGACTCTATCTCTACTTTTTTCAGCAGAAAGATGGTTCAGTTTGTTCATCAAAAGAGTCTCAGCTTGTTTAATCTCCTTTATCGGCCCTGCTTTCCTCTCAGGCTTGCAAAGGCTCCTGCTCCTTAAATTGCTGCCTTCATCTAAGCCAATGTAGCGCATATTTCCCCCTACTACAGAATGACGTTTCGATGCCAAAGAGAGGGAGCATGAGAGAGAGAAATAATCTTGGCACTCATTCAGGTTGTTGTGGAGAAAAAGAAGGGAAAAAAACCCAGACTGCCAATGGGGATTTCCTCCGTAATAAGCCAGATGGCATCATAGGATGCTTGGGGAGACTGTTTCTGTCTAATTCTCTTCAGTGGCAGAAAGTGCCAAGGCCTGGCTTTTGTGGTAAAACCAGTGACTAGCTATTTTATATTCTTTCTCTTTGCCGTGCATGCTGTCCCCACCTGTCACTAATGTCTTTCTAATGCAGCTAGTGCCCGATACAAGCTCCTTCCCCTCCTTTCTCTCCCTCACTCCCAGACTCCAGCTGATATTTCCCTTCCGCCTATACCAACAATGTGGCTGCAACATTTGCTTTACGTCCCAGCGACTTACAAGCTAATTCCTTTCTTCAAGTGCAAAATATTTCACATAAAATGGGGAAAACCAGCTGTGCAATTTTAAAGGTTGCCATCCTGGAGAGGCACCAAAGTAGGAATCGACGCAGTGAAATGGGGAGCTGGTGCTCTCTAAAACACATGCACTCGGCAGCTCAAATGTCAAGAGGGATAACCTACTTGAAATACTGGCTGGGGGTTACAAGGGTTATTTTTATCTATATTTATCTAAATTTTATGTATATACCTAAATTTTATGTGTATACATATATATCTTCTTCTATAATTTGTTCATATCTTCAAAACGTTGGTGTTGCATTCTGACATGTGAGGCTCAATCTTTTTGCATACCAGGTGGACAGGAGAGACTGTGTATTCCAGAAACATGGAAAATCTTATAGAAAACCTGCACATGATTGCTGTGGCGTTTTTGTTTCCCTAGAGTAAGACCTATAGGCTGCCTTAAGGGCTTGTATATCCAGTGTATGGACTAAATTGCTTTTCCTCTCCAGAAGCTGTCCTATCTTGTATTCAGCATGGAGCAGTTGGATGTTTTAAACTCACTCTTTGCTCAGAGCAAAGCAGTATTTTCCCACTACTTTCTGAAGCTGCTTCTCCCTTTTTGACATGGCTCTTTGTCTCCAAGTAGTCGTCATGTGCAGATATTACCGCTGCAGAGTAAAGAAATACATCCCAGAGTGCCGTTTCATATAGGCAATAAAGCCGCTAATGGCTGCTGTAGCAAAGGCACTTACAAAACTTTGCATGCAGTGTGCTGGTGGGAAGGCGCAGGGCTAACGCCGTGGTGTCGGTTGAGATACAGACAGACGCTAGTCTGGGAAAGCAAGCCTGCAAGAGTTATAAAAATCGCAACATTTATAACCGGATAAGCGACATGCCCGTTGATATACGGTCAACTGGGATAATCTAAAGAGGATCGGAAGATATTTTCTTTATCTAGGCATAAAATAGCAGAAATAAGGCTTACGGGGTTTTCCTAAAATGTAACATGTCATGACTTCTTGGAAGTAAATCCATGCAGATAGCTGTCTCATAGTGAAGTTGATGAATGTCTCAAGATATAAACATTTTGGTTGTTCAATTAAACAAAGATGTACCATTTCCAATCACGTTTTCTGATGAACAACAATAGTCTATATCACAGTGGGTTTACTCTTTTACTATATGGAGAGAAATCTGAGGACTGGGAAGTGAGGACCGCTCTCCCCGTCCTCTCCCCGGCAGATTTCCGTGCCTCTGACAGCTGAACAGAAACCAAAACCCGAACGGTGTGAGGGTCTGGTCCCCAAGCACCCTGGGGAGACTGGGGAGAGCCTCCCCCTGTGCTGCAGCTGGGACTGGGGGCAGGCGCTGGGCAGAGCGGGCAGCACTCAGCGGGGCAGGATGCTCCACAGCGGAGCGGGGCGGTGGGCTCCCCCACCCACCAGCACTCCATCCCACCAGGGGCAGAGCCCAAACACCCCCACCAGCTCCCCGCATGGCCCCTGCACCTGCAGCACTGGTTTGCTCTGCTCCTCTCCCTCTGCAGTGGTTGGGATGGAGGCGCAGGCATGCAACCCCCCCGCCGTGCCTGGGCTCCCCTCCTGCCTGGCCCTCCGCCTGCTGCGTACCAGGTTTCAGTCGCCAGAACAGCTCTCCGGGGCCAGGATGAGCAGGAAAGCAGGACTTCCTGACACTGCTCTGTCTAATGCTGGAAGAGAGACCGGCCAGGCAGAACCGATGGGGCCTAAAGATAGCTTAACAGATTTTGCTGAGCGCCGTCCTCAGCTACAATGTGTTGCAGCCAAAGCATAACCCAAAATCCAAGCCAGTACGTTTAAATAGGGCAATAACAACAAAGCAATTTTTTTATTCTCTCTCCCAGCTGCGTGCTGAATATTGTTTCGTGTTTATAACCGCATTCGGTCATAATCGCCCAGCTCCGTGGTCGGCGATGCCTGCCGTGGTCCCAAGGGGCGGTGCGAGCTGATGCTGCCATCAGCCCCTGCCTGCCCTGCAGGGGCTTTCCCAGGCTCCAGGTGACACCAATTAGTGCCTTGGGAGCACATCCAAGGGCAAGGAACAGAAATCCTTCCAAGGGCAAGGAAAAGAAATCCTTCCCCCCAGCCAAGAGTTTTTAAACCCAGTGTAGAACATACCAGACTGACCTAACTTTGAGTGAGATGATTATTTCCATTCTGGTGAGCTTTATCCTAAAAAGCAAGGTCTGAAGTTGCCCATACTCAGTTTTGCTTGGGTTAAGAGTTACAGACGTGAGCTGGGCAGAACTTCAGCAGAATGACGTATTTGTTCATTCTCACAGAGTCTTGGTTAATTAGGCAGTGAAAGGTACAGTTTATAATCAGGATAATAGGAATAGCTATATCACAGTAAATTAGTGGGATACTCCTGGGGTATTAGCAGAATAAGATGCCAGTACCTGTGAGGGTTTAGGAAAGCTGTGTTTTACCTCTAAAAAGATCCTTTGCTAATAGTGGTAAAGTTCATGTTGTCAATTCCATAACATCGATTTTCTAAGAAGTACATAAATTTCTAATAATGTCTCCATACTATTGAACAGCTATGAATCCTTCCATACTGCAGGCATTTCTGTACCCTCCTCTATAAAAAACAATGCTGATCTGGGGGACAGTGACCATTAAATGTAAAAGAAAGCCTTATGTTGTGGGAGTTTTCCGTTTTGACTACATGATTATAAAAGTAAGCTTTCAGGAAATTTGGAAGTACAATGTCTCTGAGGCAAGAGAAACCTTTTGTGGAACACAGGATTTTTGAAAATGAGTATAAATGGCAGAGTTAACCCTTTGATTGTATTTTTGAACTGGGCTTGCCAATGGATATTCATCCATTAAAGGATATTCAGTAGAGCTCTGTTCTTGATAGTGGCTGCCAGATACCTGTGAAATACAAAGTGCTTCATGCAAGCTTTAATGCAGTGAGGGGAAGGAGCTGAGGTTGAAGCTGCATTATGACAGTTTTTAAACTGCAACCTCACTGCTCTGACAATGCACATAATTTTGATGTGTGAACATAGTACCATGAAGCCTCTTACCAACATGATCGCTGTGCTAGTGGAAGTTTAGAAAACTTCAAAGAAGGCTGATAAATTTCCATAAAAGTGTTGCCAGCCCATAATCAGATGGCCAAGAGTTCACAGTTGCACCAAAGTTAAAAACTGATTATATTAATTTGTCCTCATTTAAACCAAGCAGTCCTACTGAAATCAGCAGTACCCACATGTATTAATGTGAGTCCTTTGTCTGCAAAATCTGTTTTTCTGCCAGTCCACAGATTTAGGGATTTTCTTCGTTTCTGTTTCAAAGAGTGAAAATGAAAAGAGCAAAACATAAAACAAAAACTCAAAGGACTCCATGCCATTTAGATTGGAGTTATTTTTCTTTGGCAAGCCAAACACTGCCTTTGGCCTTTATGTGACTTTCTCAAAGTCATAGCCTACAGTTTCCTCTTCTAAAATTCAAAGGCAGTGCCTATTGTTGAGATACCATGCTCATACCCAGTTTCTTCTAAAGCAACCCTGCAAAAAATACTCTATAATTTTTCCAAATCTGGAAACTGAACATTTGTTTTATGACTTGTTCCCACCAGGAAGGATCCAAATCAAAACCCTCCTCCCACCTCAATTTTGTGTTTTTCCTTTTCCATGGCTGCCTCACTAGTGCAGGCAGCTGCAAGCTCCAAAACATGGACATTTAATGTAAGCTGGAAAGGTTTTACACCGTAGGAGAGCTAATTAAAGTTACTTTGTAGAGAAAAAAATGTCATAGAAACATCCAATTTAACTGAGGGGATGGAGAAAAAGTAAAAACCAAAAAACAGACTTGTTCTAAACTTCCTTTATAGAGAAACTACCAAGCAGATTCAGAAGTTTTCTGTACTTTCATCTAGTTCCCTTTCCCCCTCCCCTCTGATTTATTACATTAAAGGCCAGAAAGCACCTCTTTGCCAGCTTTGCTTGTCTTAGCTGATTAACATAGTTACCACCTGCGTTTAATTAATGAACGGGTACTTTTTTTTTTCTTTATTTCTTTTTTCTGTTTGTTTGTTTGTTTGTTTTTGGTAGAAATGTATTTCAGAAAGCCCTACACCTTGACAGGAGGGACCTGGGCGTGAAGGATCCATCTTCATCCTCAGCAGGTTGCTGGTAGAAACGCCTGCCCTTCTCCCATCTTCCATGCCTGGCTGAGCAGAGCCGAAGCTCCGTGCCAGGCAGGACTCAAGAAGTGATATGGCAATAGTGGCACTGCACAGCACCTGCCCTACAGCATCTGGGGACAAGATGGGACTAATTTGGCCAGGCACAGCACTGTGCAGATGTAACTGCTCTTCCTTCTGTCCTAACCTGTGGATGAAGGTAACGTCACAATGTCAGACAGCTGCTACAGCAAACCCTGCGGTTCCTATAAGCCCCGTGTAGTGGTTTAATTTTTACAGTTGTTTACTTAAAGGCTTCATATTTAATAACTCTAAGAGAAGGATCAAAGCGAAGGAGTGGAGCCTCTAGCATTTTCTCCTGCTTCCTTTCTGTACTGGCACAAAGAGATGAAGAAGGCATTTCCGCAAAGTCATGACTCAAGTATAAAAATAAAATTTACATTTATCATATTTGGAGGCAGCCAAGGAAAACTGACCTCATGGTATGAGCTCTGAGAAAGCTCAGGAGGGAGAAATTAAAATAATTAGTAGCAATTACTACCAAAATTATGGTACTGAATAGGACAGTGCCTAACAACGAAAGGTTGCAATTACTAATGCGCCCTTCTGTATGCTCATTTGTCTTCTCAGTATTGTAGTCATTTGTGTTGTCCTCTCGCCCAGCAGGATCCCCAGCACCACTTTCTTTTCCCTTTTAGAAGAAGTTCACAATAAACAAGGGTTCAACATGTTCAGAGCAGTAGTTTGTGCCTTCTGAGGGCTTGAAATAATATGTGCTTTTCTTTCAGTCTCTCTGTAAAAGCAACTTTACTGAGCTTCATTGTCTTTCACTTTATCAGGTTACAAGGGAATGTGGCTAAGAGGTGAAAAAAACTTCAGTTTTTTAATTCAGTTAAATTCAGATTTTCACCCAAATAAATGGAACCAGAGTCAAACTTTCCATTCTTCTTCAGGCACTTAGGCTTTGCCCATGTTAAGAAGGTTTATCAGTGGATTGTATTGATGGAGCCAGTTTGAGGTACCAATGGAGCTAATACAGGTATGACAACAAGAAACCCTTTTAATGTCATCACAGTGTAAAAATGCTTGCACAAGAGTAATATCCACATAAGTATTTTTATCAAATTAGCCATCCTGATAAAACTAATACATGTATTTTGGGGTCTTAAAACCTGAAACTTGAGAGGGCCTTGAGAGGTCACCTACACTGTCTGCCTACTCTGAGACATTTCTACAGATGCATGATAACTTGGATTCCTAAAACTCTGCAATTTGTAGTATTGGTCTGAGAGAAAATCAGCACAGAGGCATTTTGTTATTTCAAAATCCTTAATCAGAAAAAAGGCATTGTGGGTCAAGCCTTTCCTCTTTAATCAAAATGTTTTCTTTCAGCACAAATATGAAAGTAAACTTCAAAATGTAACATTAAAATGATAAATTACATTATTCTATTCCAGAAATTTCATAACGCATTATATCAACTCTATTTAAGCCATTTTTCACAGCCGGATCTCATTCAAATCAATATTGTCTTGAAGGACGTTTTGATTTCAACATCACAGCATTTTCCAGAGGACGAGTCTTTAAAAAAGTGTTGACCATATTAATTATTTCTTGCTTTAGCTAAAAGTGGACATAGCATTAAAAAAGCCACAATAACCATAGTACATTATGTTGTTTATAATCTAGAGATAATGACCAAGTTTTATAAAAAATCTAGAAGTCCAGTGCAAGCTATTCCCAGGCAAATTAACTATCTGATATGGTCTAGACAAACAGCAAACGTCCTCCCTTTCTTTAGCGGACAGACAGAAATCCTCTTATAGATCCAGATGTGGCAGCTAAATCACCTCCCCTCCTGAAGGCTACAGCCTCTACCAGAGAGCTGGCAGAGCAGTCCATCAGAGCACTCCAATTTACTTCAGGAAAAATCAGTTACGTTAGCTTAAGCGACATTAACTGGGAAATTGCTGGGGACAGTAATCACCAGAACAGCAACTTCTTCCATCTACACAGTTGTAGCAAAGTGGGCATCTCTCCATTGCTTCAGCATCTGAGCCAAAACCCGCTCAAGTCAACAAGATTCCCCGACTTAAAAAAGTAGAATCTAACCCTTGTTCAATCTTTGGCTATGAAATAATGCTTCTCTCAGTGTTTCTTTATCACCCATTTCTATATATATATATATATATTTTGTTGCCCAGGCACTGTTATGATTGAGTAACCTGGACCAAAAGAGAATGTCTTGATAAAGTCAACATTGCGTGTCCGAATCAGTACTACAGAAAACAACAAATGTCACTCTGCTGCTTCTGCCACTTCAGCACCACTCCAAAGGTCACTAATTCCTTGGGAAGCTGCCATAAATAGCTTGCCTCTCGTACAGAAATGTTCTGCCAAAATTTTAACTCAGAGTCGCCTTATATTTTCACCTTCAGTCATCAATACTTTTTGACAATCCTTTGCTAGAACACACTTTCCGTCTTAACACCTTATTAATTCCACGGCTGCATCTTTCCCCAGACTCCCACAGTAATTGCAGGACTCCCACTCAAGTTTCACTGACACCGAGAAGTGTTTTCCACCCTAATAGATGGGAAACTCTCTTTGTAGTGACATAGCTCCTGTTGACAGAGCTGTGCTGCTGCCTGTTCCTCCCCAAAAGTTAAACGACACCAGCAAAGACATATCTCTATGTTAATTTAAACTGGAGCCGCACTAGTTCTTTTGCCAGCACTGAAATGCTGCAGGGTAAAAAAATTTACATCCAAACCCAGTAGTTCAATCCAAACAGAGGTTTCCCCCTGTGAGATATGGCCTCAGTTCAGCAGCAGCTTTTTCTCTGCCCTTCTCGCAGAGGAACCCTTGGTGGGAAACACAAAAAATGTCTCCTGTGAGCATCAGTACAAATAGGGCACCTTGTAGCATCGTTTGCTACCCACATCAGCCTATGCACGTGAGGAAATGAATAATCTCAGGAGAGAGAAGGCTGATCCTTTTGCATATACACCAGCTGAACTACCTATTTCAACAGAATGTGCGTGCACGTGTGTGTGTGTGTGTGCGTGCATGCAAGAAACAGAGAGAGAAAGCACAAGGGAGAAAATATTGTATCTACAAGCCTTACTGCTCAACATCGCAGTACCGGCATCCAGCAAGACATCCCCCAGCTGGAGAAACCTCCCTCATCTGCTGCCTGGTGGAACTGATATAAAAATAAATAAATACCGAAGGGCTGTCTTCTGTACATCGCTGCTTTCTGACCTCTGGGGGTAAAGATGACTCTACCACAGCCAGCACAAGCCTCCAAAGATTATGGAGGATGTTTTCAAAGAAACAAAATGAGCACAGTAAGCCTAGCAAACACTGGAAAACATTACTGGGCAGCACAGTAAACACTGAGCTGGAATAAGTGAAGGGCTTTGCTTCAGGGAAAATACTGTGAGTAAAAGAAAAGACAGATGAAAGCAGCCATTCAGAAACCTCTTAATCAGATGGAGGCATATCTTCAGAATATGAGAAAACAAGGACATGAACCCCATATCCTACCCCTCTCTCACTCAAATCTGAACCTGGTTGGTTCAGAAATACAAAAGTTTAGAAGGAATTAGAGGATCTCACTGGATGGACCAGGTATTTAAGACCAAATAATTATCCTCAAAAAAAACATTCAACATGCTTCTTTGAAACATTTCATACAGCCTTTTCATGCTTGCAAAAATTTGTGCTACTGGAAATAATCTAGGGGATAAAAATCAAGACATAAACCCTAAAAAGTGTGCTACCCAAGGGATGAATACTGTAATTATATAAAACCTGTTATGGTACTTAATAACGTGTAGCCTACCTGGAATCAATAGGACTAACTCAGCAGGCAGAGAGCAAAATCTTTACCTTAATTTCTTTTCTTACTTAAATTAAAAGGCTCATTTTCTGTAGGATTTTCAAGGTCCTTGTAATCTTCAGACTTACCCTTGAATTCTTCATTTTCTTCTGCTACTGAGCAAAGTCTTGTCTTCAAATTGGCAGCTTTGAACTGTTGCCCCGATGAATGATTGCAGCATCTTAAAGCCAGCAATGAAAACAGCAGCAGTTTAGGTGGAAAGCAAAATATGAGTAACAAGTAAATGTATCATGTAGTTTCTACTGTCATACTGCCCCTCCCTTACTAAAGGCCCTTTTCCACACCCTTCATCTTCATCCCACAATTACTGATGTATTTTCTTCTTGTTTCTCTTTTTTCCAAGAATGCTGCTAAAGTACAAGGTGCTTTTGGGGACAGCAAGATCACAGTGGAAAGATGTGCGGTCATTTCTCAAAATGACTGAGCCTATATTAAAAAGATCCTCACATGCGTCTCTTCGCCCTATATTTCTATTAATTTCTGTTCTGTTTCCCCCGTTGAAGCTGGTTAAGGTACTGGAAAAATTAGTTGAACAAGTGGAAAAGGTTGAATGTGCTTATTTAAAGTTCATCCCTGTATTCAGCTTTGGTATCTGAGTTTTGCTGACTCAGGTTTGCTGATTGAGTGGCTAACTTGAAACTTGCCAGCCAGCGTTTAGTCACAGGTAAGACTTTTATTCAGTCGTGTCAACTCTCACTCACTAAAAGATTTGAAAGGAAGAATTATGGTCTATGTGTAGAAAACAGCATAGACATCTTCTATTCGGATTCGACCCAACATCCCAGAGCTAGGCAGCTAAGCCTTCTGTGTGATACAGTGAGTACTTTGGCATGGCATCTACAGGTCTACTGCAGCTGTCAGCCAGTAGAAAAAGATAAAAATATGTCTTAAATCTCACCTTCAAGGTGCTCCCGGTAGACATGGCATCACAGATTTTTTTCCTAATTTAGATATTTTTGTGTTTCCTTGTACAGACAGAACAGGGTGGGAATGCTCTGCCACTTCCACATTGACACCAGAAGAAAAACGTCCGCAACTGGTGACCTAGCTAAGGGATGAGAGTACCCACCAAGGATGTTGAAGATCTATGCTCCAACTTCCTGCCACTAAAATTTTTCATGTGTTGCGTAAACAAGCCTTGGAGCAGGGAGCAAACCCATGTCTCCCTTCACCTAAGCAAATGCTATGCTAGCCTTATTGGGTAAGAGAGTCCAGTCGAGGCTTGCAATCTTTCTGGTTCAATAACTGCTGAATTCTTCCTTGAGCAGTGGCACGGCTTCAAAAGGAGGTGTGGATGGTGCCTGAGCCTCAGAGTTGCCCATGGATCTAATCCTCTTGGGGTGGTAGGAGCTAGAGTCCGAGGAGGAGACCATCACGGCTGTGCAGACATTGCTGATATTTCCCCGACTCACATAAGTGCTTCTCAGAACCCAACCCCAGCCCTTAAAAATTGACCCAGAGACCATTAGGGAGCCAGCAAAATGCCTGGTGCACGGATTGATGTTTTCTGAGAACTGCTGCAACGGAAGCAGGCGGCCGTGTCTGCCAGCTGCAGCTTTTTCAGATCCTGCTTTCAAGCCGGGATGAAGGTTGTTGTAATAATCGAGTACGCAGAGACATCTGAGGAGGACAGGTCCTAACTGGAAATGGTGGGATGCAGTGCTTTTTGCAGGTAGGGGATGCACAGTCATCTGGGCTTAGAGGCAGCCTCATCTCCTGCAGGCTCCTCCGAAGCGCAATGTAGTTAATATTGCAAGTAAACCAGGACTCTGGTTGCACAGCAAGAGGAATGTGTCCAACTGGCAGGGAGAATAAATACTTCTCCGAACAGGCAGTAATCAGTTAACATTACTCTAAAACAAACATTGAGAAAGCACAGCACTTTAGCAATTAAAGGTCCAAATTTGCAAAATTAATTAGTGTTTCCCACAGCATAGCACTCTACTTATGAACAGCTCTATTGTAAATGTATGATGCTCTAATATGAAAAGAGAGCATTCTTATGTTAATTATCTAATTAACTAATCTGGGCACAATTAGCAGCTGAAACAGCACAGCATTACACTCTCTTCCTTCTTCCCTTCCGGATTCAAGATTGCCTTTAAATATGTACTTTCAAGTGGCAGGGGACCCTGGTGATAGAGCTTGCTACCACGTTAACCAGACCTCGGTGCCAGCAGAAGTTCCAATGAGCAGGCACTGAAACAGGAGAGACAGAAATATCTTTGGCACATTATTTAGGAGAGGTAGAGTCAGCTATTTAATCTCCTCCCCAAAGTTAGCCTGCCCTCCAGGGAAGCCATCCTTGTCACTTCACAGAAAGTCAGCGTGAAATGCTGGAGAATACAATAGTCTGTTTCTCTGCCCCTTTGGAAACCCAATGCCACTTAACAAGACCTCCCTGACACCAGTATTTTCCAAAGGATGGCTCAGTGGCCATTTCAGAGGTCTGAAAATAGAGAGTCTCATTCATTTCTACTCTGCTGCCAGGATAGCTGTTGACTTCACTGAAGTTTACTGTGGGAGGAAGAGAAGAACAGAAACTGTGTGCAGATCTCTGACAAGAACATACCAGAGAGAAGTACATTTGCTGAAAACAGTCATCAGAGGATGGTTTAGACAATGTCTCAGTCCTTCCTCACCTTCTGTTACAATGATCCTAAAACAGGGGTAGAAATGTATAGTAAAATATTTACTCCAACATTTTCACATTTGTACATTTCCATTTCTGCTTTAGATGACATTTTTGTTTAGGAAATTGATTGTGAGTTTAGTAATTAAAAAAAGGGGAAAAAGGTAACAAGCTGAGAGTGACAAATCTATGCTAAATTGTATGAAATGTTGATCAATCTATCTAAACCATTTCTGCTTTATCTTCCTTTGGGGTGTTTTTGCTTTTAGGGTTCTGTTTGTTTCTTAGTTCTTTTTTTAAGATGGGAATGAAGACTTTCTGTTAAAAAAGAGTTTGGGTAGATCTACTGTGATGTTCCCCCTCTCCCACTTTTTCAGTGCTCTCCAAGGAGAGGTGTAGTCATACACTTTTGCCTGTGAGATGTGGGGTTGTTTTTGAGACAGTGCTGATCTATTGAGCATTATAGAATTACAAAATTACAATATACAATATACATTTATATTGGAAAGAACCAGGGTACGTCATCTAATCCAACTCCAGCAAGGAGACTTATCCCATTGAGTCCTGAGCATCTCCAAGGATGGAGACTCCAGCAGCTCACCAGCCAACCTGCTCCACGTTTTGCTGCTCTTACAGTGAAAAAAAATTCTTACTATCTAACTGGAATTTCCTGTCTTCCAAGTTGTTTCTGTGGCCTTTTGCCTTTTCACTGTTAGTCTCCCATAAGAGTCTGGATTCATCTTCTCTGCAGCCTCCCAATAGGTAGCTGCAGACAGCAATGAGACCTCCCTTGATTTGTCCCTTCTCCAGGCTAAAATAAGGCGGCTGCCTCGGCCTCTCTGTCTACATCACCTGCTCCAGCACGGGACAACCCTGGTGGCCCCTCCACTGGACTTGATCCAGGTGGTCGATGTCTTTCTTGTACTGAGAAACACAAAACTGGACTCAGGACTCCACCTGACCTCTGACCAGTGCTGAGTTGAGGAGAATGATCACCTGCTGGCTGCACTCTTGCTAATACAGAGATGCTCTGGGTTCATAAGGTTTCAATATAGCGCTCTGCTAGACACGTTCTGTCTGAGAAACTTGAGAAACTGAGGTTGGCCTGGACTTCACAAAGCAGGGAAGTACTAGGTCATCTCCAGATGTCCCTCCAACCTA
This sequence comes from Rissa tridactyla, assembly GCF_028500815.1. Lineage (NCBI taxonomy): Eukaryota > Metazoa > Chordata > Aves > Charadriiformes > Laridae > Rissa > Rissa tridactyla. The sequence continues at coordinate 25,436,282 of NC_071470.1, read as the reverse complement.
GGTTGGCATGCAGATCTGTGCAGCTCCTCAGTGAACTGCAGTCACAGGCACAGAATCCAGTCCCTGCACACAAGAGCCCAAATAATATCTCTACATGGACCAGCACAGACTTTGCCCAGACTCTGAGCACTCCAGACTGATCCCTGCTTCGTCCCAGGGGCCATGGCATACCCCGAGTGAACAAATCCCACAGGGAGAAAGAATGAGTCATCTCAGTAACAGCATTGCACTAATGAAACTCTAACCCAGCCAGCCGAAAGCTGGCTTGCATGCCCTCGGGTCCAAGAAGAGGCGCACGCATTTGTCCATATTCATCTGAGTAGACATAAACAGAGCCTGAAACCATGAACGGCCCATGTGCAATGCTGGGGGGGCTGGAATGCAGCTAAAAAAAGCTAAAAAAAAAAAAAGAAAGAAAGATAGAAGAGGGAGAGAAGACTATTCCCAGACACCGTCACTAGGTCAGGTATCCTCTGGCATGGATTGTGTAAGCCAGCTCTTACTTAGAACTCTCTCTTACTCCATATGTTAACTTGTTCACAGGGGTAAACTGTGTAAATGATGTGCCTCTGGCATAACAGCTAACGTAGGAAAGGACTCACCACATTATATTTCCTTGTGGAAGGAGGCTGATTCTTCCAGGACCTTAAAATGTTGTGCTGGGCACCTATTTTATGTTATTAATAGCTTTTGCCAAAATGAACCATCAGCCTTGGCTCTTAAACATTGACTCATCAATTAGCCACACAAATCATTGCATCCAATAACCTCTATAAGCCAAAAAAGAAGAAACAACTGCAACCATATAAAATTCCACCATATCAAGAATTAGCCACAACTGACTGATATAATGACAAAGAGAACTGCCTGCCTTTGCTGTGGGATACATCAGCATACTTAATATACGTTACCAGATGCTGCTGCATTTCTGTGTTTAAGCCTTGCATGATTTGTATAGTTCCATAAGAACCCTTTTGAAACTTTCCTGCTGTCTCAGAAATGACACCTCCTGACCATGATGTACTCTGGATATCATTACTACACTGCCTAAGGTAAAATATTTGGGTTTCTAGAGCCTTTTCTTAAAAGCCATAATGAAACCAGACGCCTAACTAGTTCCCTCGTCAAACACAGAAGTCAAAGCAACTTCCTGCCTGACCTCTGCAAGAAAACCATTACTTCAGATGCTGGCTCTTACACAACACAACAGGGCTCAAATGTTTGTGGTGGCCTCCAAACACCACGTGAATAATTACCCTACCTACACGTAAGATAAGACTGTACCGAGCATCCTGGAGAATGCTTTACAAAATGTGTTTATTTAGGGAATTTCTCACCCCTTTTAGGGAACACACAGCCACAGGTGCTTTATGGACACAAAAGCCAAATTTTAGTCATATGTACAATAATTTGTGGAACCAAGTTTTCAAGCTAGAGGCATTCAGTTGTATGCCTTAGTATGGAGCCCGTAGTATGGTGGCCTTTACAGAGCCTCTTGAGTTCCACTAAGGAATTACAAGGACACTGGGGCATCCAGTAAGGCATCTGTTTACAGACAGAAAGCCTGATTTTTGTCTGGAAACAGCCATTTCAGAATTTCTTCCTCATCCACGCAATTATGGAAAATATGTAGAAAAACAGCAGCCTGTGACTTACATTACAAATTGCTATTAAGCAACAACGTTTGAATTTTGCTATGCTGAGTGCAAACTTTTATCATCAAGACAGAGGAAAAAATACTTATCAGATATACATATGAGATACTTGTGACCTGCTTATGGATATCCCACTAGTTGGAAAAAAAGACACCGGGCGGTGTTAATCAGACACACGATTCTCTGGTTTATTTCTTGAGCATAAGTTTTGACTTGATGTTTTTTTGGTAAAGACCTTCGTGGTGAAATAAGTCATGAAAGTACTGAAATTCATCCTCTTTTGGGACATCTAAGTGAGTGTTTCCAAATTCCTTACATTAACGCATCAATAGAATTTGTTACAAATATTACTGGTTTGTGCCAGAAAGTTTATAACAAGATGCTGGCTGGCTACCAAACCACTAACCCTCTAGGACTGGCTTAGGGACAACTCAGGATGCTATTTAATGAAAGAGAGTATATGGCCTATGAAGGCCTGGAAGACTTATTTCACAACCTGGCTTGCTTACTCAGAGGTCTCGCTTGGCAGCTCCGGCGCAGAGAAGGACCCCACCCAGGCCAGCTATGCTGAGACCAGACTATCATCCGAGCCACTGACTCTCCTATTTGGCTCAGGTTGCTGCAAAATTACATTCAGACTCGCTATTTTCAAATGAAGGCAATTGACGTGCGCAGGCATCACCCTTTAGATAGGACGGAGCGCTGATGCCCTCCTCCCGTTCAGCGAGCATTTATAAAGGGCACGAGCTGCGTTTTAGTGGTAAAGCTGAAATTCTGCTAATGCTCACTGATAATTCATTTTAGGGTTTGGGTTTTTCTCCTTTTTCTAAGTGGAAGATCAATACCATACTTTCCTCCCCCATACTGTCTTTCATCCTAAAATACTTCCCAGTTTAAACAGATATGTTTACAGTAATTTTTTTTTTTTGAGTCTTTTCCCAAGCCACGAGAATACAAAAGCACTGTGGTGTAATGTGCAGAGCATCACTGCTTTTTAATTGAAGCTGGGAAGCACTGAATATTGCCTTTACCTGGAACTACAAAGGTAATTAAAATAGCTGGAACATCAGGTTAATTAGAACCCCCTCTCTGACGTAAGAAGACTGTTACTGAGTCCAGATGATCAGATCCCTCTTTTAAGATCATTCACATAAAGCACTTTTTTTTATAAAAAAGCACTGGTACTTTTGGTATTTAAAAGAAAAAAAAAAAAACACGTTCAGATCCTTACAAGGTGCTTCTGGACTCAAAGGAGATGTTTGTGCGTGCTGATTCTTCGTGCAAGCTAACCATTGTATTTCGGTAAAATTCTGTTTTCTTGAACTGTTAGTCCTCCCCACCCCCCAAATGCTCCTCTTTGATTTAAGATTACAGCTGAGTTAGATTTAGGATTATCTTCAGCACGGAGCAAAACCAGTGTCAAGGACCCGATGAGCACAGAGGCGGCTGTTACTGATGTATCATGTAATCACCTTAAGGAGGCTGTGCATCCCACTCTTTTCCTCCTCCCTTTGAGGACTGACATACCCTTGGCTTCTCAGAGGTTTCATGGCACTTTCAAAAACTGTCCTATTAATTTTTCTTCAATGTCTGCCATGACACGAACTTTCCTGTCTGGCAACAACTGCAAGCCTAGCGAAGACTTTCTAGAAACCTCCATCATATTTGAGACATAAGTCAGGGACATTGTGCACTGAAATGAGCAAAACAACTACCAAGACCTCCAGGCATTTACAACGGGGCAACCTTCAGCAGCCAGAGGGCAGAAAGTGCAGCTCTTCTCCTCCAGCAGGCCACATTCAGAGTAGCCGCCTGCCTCTTTTCTCTCCACTGGTAAATCAAATTCACTGTTATTCTTGTAGTTTAGATAGTACTGGAATAACAGCACCTTTAAAATACACGTGTTCTCCGGAGATGTTCACCACTAAATCTTGTTTGTCTCTATTTCACTAATTAACATTGATACAACAGATGAAGTCACGCATGGGTTTGTGTTCTGCTTTATTAGTGTTTAAGCCACATGTTGATATCAATCTTTTGGAATGAAAATGCACCAATAAGCAAGACTGAATATATTTCAGCTCATCTTAGAGCAGCAATTCTCAGTCCCTAATGGGGCAGGGTAATACCTCTTGGGGGATGAGAAAAGCCTCATAAACACTGCTCCCACCCTGTCCATCTCCACTGCTGAATGCTATCTCCATTCTGGCAGCCATGAAAGGACAGTGGTATTTATTTTATGTCAGTAGGAACATGGAGGATGAGATAGGGTGAATGGGACAGGGTCGAAAGCCAACGGCTCCTTGCATTGTGGTGACTATCTGACTGGATTAGATTGATTTGATTAATCCTCTTCATCATCCCTGGGCAATGGTCAGCTGAGCCATTGCAACAAGCAGAACTCATGCGACCATGCCAGAATTACAGAAAAGGCTTCTCTTTCTCTTTGTGGAGTTGCCCAGATTCACCAGCTCAGATGAGGCCAGTTTTAGCCAGAGCTGTGGGAAGCTGGGTTGTGGGGGAGATAAGATCTCTGCAAAGTTAGAAGTGGCACAGAAACCATGAGTAATCATGCCTGGGAGAGGGACAGGTTCTGGACACAGTCATCAGGAGCAAGCTTGGCTCAAGGGGTAGATTGAGAGGGATAGAGGGTAGATTTAGATTGGATATCAGGAAGAAATTCTTTACTATAAGGGTGGTGAGGCACTGGAACAGGTTGCCCAGGGAAGCTGTGGATGTTCCATCCCTGGAAGTGTTCAAGGCCAGGCTGGATGAGGCTTTGAGCAGCCTGATCTGGTGGGAGGTGTCCCTGCCCATGGCAGGCGGGGTGAAACTCAATGATCTTTAAGGTCCCTTCCAACCCAAACCATTCTGTGATTCTGTGTGATTCTGTGATTCTGTGGGTGCTGCAACTCCCCCACTGGAAGGTATTTGCAGAATTTTGTAGGGGACAAGGCCATCTGTGGTGGAGCTTGTTCTCAGGAGGACAGGAGAGACAACAAAGTACAGAGCATTTGCTCTATGGAAGCCAAGGGGCTGCAGGCAGGTGCAGAACAAGACCACCAATATGAGAGTAGAAAACCAGCAGGACAGAGTCCAAAGTCTTACAGCAAATAGGAAGGGGGAGAGGAGCATCCCGTAAAACATGTGCAAGATGATAACTTTGAAAGTCACATTGCACGTCTGGCTGTGGCAGGCATGCTTTCATGGTACTGGCTTTCAGGAATGCTCTTTAATCCATTTGTACCATGCAATGAACATTCACACCCTATTCAAATATTATTTCCCCATTGCCTACTTAGAATCCTTTGTTTTCCCTAAGAGTCAGGAAGAGTTTGAAAATATTCTTCTGGTGTGAATCCAGCAATCCTGTACTTCCTCCTGCTGTTTTGATCATGAGGGCATAGCAGTAGGGACAGACCTGTGACAGCTACTGCCTCATGTGACATAGGGCACACATGTTGCACAAGGCTGTGCCGATGGCATTTTTTCCCCCACTTTTTCAGTCCTACTGCCCAGTAAAGCTGCATCTGAGATAAATAGCAAAAGTACCGCTGTAGAAACACCTCTCAGTACCAGAGTGATACAGAAGTCAGTGGAACACCTATTTTTCTTCGTAATTCTTTCCATCTTTATGTCAGTCTAAAATAAATGAATAAAATAAAAAAAAAGAAAACTTGAAAATAACGAAGTCTCTCTTACCCAGTTCAGCCAGTGTCTCTAAAGAGCTGGAAATAGTTAAATTGATATTTACACAATTCATCCTGACTCTGCAGTCTCCCATCACCCAAAGAAAACTTCCCCTTAGAGAAGAGGGGAAGTTTATCTAGCTGCAGTCTTTGATAACCTCAGTTCAGTCCTGAGGCAATACAGATGGCAATTATATGATACACGTACCATACGTCTTTAAGTTCTCTGTAAAATAATCCCTGAGAAATAATTGTTACTGTCATTTTAATGAGGCTTTGAAAATAAAGCTGACAACACGTTTTTGTACCTGTTGGTATAAAATTAAACTTTTGGTGTGTTTGGTAACAGGTTCATTCCTCTGTCAGTATTAGTTACAGTACAGCAATCATGGATTTACCCAGGTCTCTAAGACTTTAATTCCCTCACTGAACACCAGTTTGCCTACATGCTTCCACATCACCTGAAGTTTTATAGCAACTGCTCATCTCCCTCCTCTTCTTCCCTTTACGTTAGGGCTGCATTTGACCCTCTGGGTTTTCACTAAATTCTTTGTGCCAATTACTCTTATGCGGTCTTTTGTCCTTTGTACAAAGAGCTAAACAAATAAAAATTGTAACTTCACTCTAAAGGAAGAGGACTTTTTATTTACATCTGAATAATTTTCATAAAGGCAGAAAACATTTTGTCCTTCAGTTTGTAGGGTCTGATCATTAGATGACTAACTAAGGCAACTGCAAACAGTTGAGGCTTTTTTTATAATACACCAAACCCCAAACACACCAAATCAAGTCGACTTACCCAGTTTTAAAAAGTACCATTTTGCCTAATCTATTAATTGTGTCGACAAGCTTATGTGATACTTCAGTTAACTCACATCCGTGTTAATGTCACCCTTGCCACCATGGATGTCGCCAGTCTATATCCCAGCACCCCTCCCCAAGGTGTCATCGTAACACCTTTTAGTACTCCCAGAGAACATAACCACTAACCAGCATTTCAGCTTTTACACCTGATTCAACTCACAACAAACTTTAATGAAATAGCACTCTTCATAGAACTGTCTCTAACCCCTAAATCTTCCTGTGATCATCACAAGGAGTGCCAGTCTGCAAACTACTTTCTGTCAGAAAAAAAATTAATAGAGCATTAAACCTACCTCCATGAAACTAGCAGACACATGGGAAAAAAAAAAAAGATGTACAGCCATACTCCCAATTCCCTCCAAAAGACCTATATGGATAATTAACTGTAAGACAACCCTATTCTAAAGAAAATTTCTCAAACTTCCCCTTCTGGCAGCATCCCAACTTTGTTAAAGTCGTCTCAGATGTAAACCTCTACAAACCAGTAACCTGACCATGCCTGAGGAATAAATGCAGGACCTGGCAATACGTTTCCACAGCCGCCAGCGTGGAAGCCCGCAAACACTCACCCAAGGAGGTGTATGACTGTCGTGGTTTTGGCCAGATTGGCCAATCAGAACGACAGATGGCCCTCCCCCCCCCTCTCCTCAGAGAGGAGAGGAAGAGATAAGGAGATTTACCAATTTAGAAAAAGAACTAAACTACTTTAATGAAAATAATAATAAATAAGAAAATAGTAAATAATAATAGAATAATAAAAATTAAAGAAAAAAAAGTATACAATATATACCAAACTGTATCCAGCTCTCAGGATGACGATTGTGTTACCAGCAGACACAAGGAAAGTCCCAGACTGGAGTCAGCGACGGACAGGAGCTGAATTCCGGAACAAGAGTCAGGAATGCTCGGATCGGGATCAAAGGCAGACGAATAGACAGGGTCCTCCTCAGATGTCAGCCATTGAAGAAAAAGCGAGCCAGAGCCCCCTTGCCCCTTTGATCCCTCAGCTTTTATACTGAGCGTGATGCATTGGGATGGAATACCCTGTTGTTCAGTTTTGGGTCACCTGTCCCATCTGCTCCTCCCTGCAGGTGGGACCCCTCCACGCTTCTCCACTTCCGACCCTCTAACGGGGCAAACAGCTAAATTAGCTGACGTTGGTTGTTATAGCACTAAGTCTAAGCAAGAGCCTCTGTGCGTACCATTCCTTGGTATAATCAGGTCTTATCACTGTAAGAGTGAACAGTTTCTGAACAATATGCTGTTAATTTCAGACTGTAGTCAGTTAGAAGAGGCCCAGCTAAAAAGTAAAATTGGTTCTGTTTTACCTCAAACCAGGACAATGACCATGGAGTGCACCTTCTTCCCTCATTGAAACCACATTTATGAAAGCAATTAATCACTGTTCCCCAGGGCAAACTCTCAAGTAAACCAGTACAGGACGGTAACACCCAGGTACCCGTAGAAGAGCGCTTTTCATAAAAAAATATTCCACCCTTGGTCTCTGAATCCTGTTACTCAAGAGTGACATGAACCTTCAACATAAACCTGGAAATAAATGTTCATGACTCTACTGGCTACTTTAAAAACGTGGATTCACTAGAACTTCAAGGTTTATATCACATTATAACTTTCCCCACTACCTACCACACACTGAACATTGCTTGTACCATGGACAACCCTGACTCTCTATCGCCAACCTCAGCATTTCTTCTTAGTGATTGCTGAAACAATGGAAGCCTCACCTGAAACTACGCTGACTACAAGAAGACAGACTGAGGTTTTATTTAAGCACACTTTTATGCAGATGACTATCTCGAAGGGAGGCAAAGGAGAGATCCACATTAGGAAAGATTCCTGTACGATGAATCTGAGTAAAAGAATAGGCATAGTATCATGGAAAGAATTTGGGGACTTTGAATAAAGGGATTACTTCATTTAAAGCTTCATGATGTTAGTGTTTTGGGGTTTTTTATTGCATTCAAGGTAGCAGAATTTTTATAGTCTTTGAAAAGAAAGAACTTTTCTTTAAGGGAACACCCGTCTCCATCCTCAATTTCCTTCACCAGCAGAAATTATATTTGCCAAGTGCTTATGCAAAAAGGGAGGCAACAGGAATGGAGCTGGATAAAAGAGATCATCAACATATAGTAGGTTTTCTAAAAAAAGTCTCTCCTACTGTTACACATGGGATATCTGATCTGGGATCTACTGTAGCATAAAGCTCTAAGGTAAAGTCATGCTAGGCAACTGAAGAAATAACACAGTGACAAACACCAACAGAAAATGCAGCTATATTCCAAAGGAGTCTGTTAAAAATGACACAAACTCATCCACACTTTGAAATCTAATCATTTGGTCCATTCCCTCCATTCTGTTTCAGCCAGGATATCTGTAAGACATCTACCCACTGTTAAATTGGTAGCCTTCTTTGAGCAAAATTGATCATAGTCACGACTACTCCTTATCTTTTATCATTCAGGGAACAAGTAATTCTAAACGGTGTTATGGTAGGCTTTCTGATTTGAATTTTGTTTTCTGGTTCTCTTTGCTTGTCGTCTGCTGTCATTTCTTATCCTGGGGATATATTCTGCCACTCGGGAAGTTCTGAGAAGATAAAACACTGTGCGATTAAAAATCCTTAACTGTCCAAAGCATGTGTGTTTGCATTTGTGGAGGCTCTGTATTTATTCTCTGTCTCCCTGGAAAAGCTCCTAGCTTTTTTTCTTTCTAGCTCATCTCTGGCACTTCATTTGTAACATACTACAGCTTCCAAAGACAGATGCGACACAAAAAGAAAAAAGGAGAGAGAAAATGCTGAGTTCATCACCATAAATTATTGATGTTTCTTCTACTTAACTTACTCATCAGGATTCATTGTTAATGAGGTGTGGATTTTAGCTTTAAATTTGCCATGTAGCACTGCAGGCATTCAATTTGAAGCACTGCATTAAAGAGGATTTCTCCCAATGTGTCTCCAGATCTTTCTGGTTCCATTTTCTGCAGTAGGTCTGTACAACTGTGACTTGGCAGGAACTGGTGGTATTTATCCACAGCACAGAATGCAATAGGAAACAAAAAGACAAGAGGAAGATTTTTATTATGTAACTGATAAAATACAGAAACAGATGCTGTGCAATTGCTCTGGAATTAGTTGATTTATTTGAAGGGTTAATTGGCTCATTGTATTCCTATGGGGTAAACTGGAATTCAGATGAATTGCAGTGATCCCGTGTCTGGGAGCACCAGGAATTCTGCCAAAATATATTTCTGAATTTCCATCCTCCAGTTTGCAGCTACGTTAAATTAGGGTCAGATGCTGCTGTTACTGTCATTCCTGATGTTGGACTCCCACTGCCTTTAACAGAAACAGAAGCTGGCTCACAGGCTGGGGTCAGTACTAAGATATTCTCAGTTCAACAGCCAAAATGAAAACTGGGAGGGAGTTGGGAGTAAGCTGGTTTGGGTTTACCCCAGAGGATGTTTCCACCAAAGCATGCTAAAAAAATAAAACGGAATGACAAATTGATTCATCTTGGTTTTTTTCCAGAGGGCTCCAGCGGTGGCCTGACCATCTGAACTGAAACCAGTGGGAGCTTTATCAATGACTGCGGGAGGATCAGGCATAAACCAGTGCGACATCCTTTTGAAAACTCCACTTGGCCCTTTGTGCCACGAGGATCCCCAGGACTGAGCGTCACTTACAGGACTCCACACGGTGCCTACACACCTTCTGATACATGTATTGACCCCAGCCATCTGCGCAGGACGAACAGCCCAAGGCTGAGGGGCTGAGGTTCGGAATCCTGGTCCATCGCCTGCTTCCCATGGGACTTTGAGGAACCTGCGTTGTCTGATTGTGCCGCAGCTCTTTATCTGTAAATTAATACTATCAGTTCACTGCCTTAAAGATCTATTGCAGGGATAAATACATTATAGCTTTTGCAACGGGTACAAGATCAAATGAGTAGCTGAGACAGGCAGACATGAACATCCTGGAGGTTTTTTCATCCTAAATCAGGCAAACCAGCAATTAAAGTGGCCTTTTTCTGCTACACAGTAAAAAGGAGTAGGGGAAAAAAAAAAAGGAAGAAAAAAAAAAACACTTAAAGAGCTGCTCCTAAAAATATAAAATGTATTTTAATTATGAAGGGGAATTAATTTTAGATTGACTTGAGGAAAATCTCATGGGGCATCCAGCCAACCCATCCATCTCCTATCACCAGAGAATTTCAGCTTTCCAAACAGACCTGTAACATTCCACTTCTCGGGATCTTCACCGAATACCAAGCTTATTATCTTGCTACTCCTTCATTATCTGTCACTGTCATAAAAAGCAGCATATACTCCTAAGGAAATTAAATGCTGAAGAAAAAAATGTATTAGGCTATCTAATCATCCTTCCCCTCCCCTTTGCAGGGTTTCTCCCTACCGTATCGTCTTTGCCCTTCAGCCACACGCAAAACCTTGTCAGCTTTGCCTCCACTCTTTTATTTTTTGCCCTTCCATTTCCTGCCACTTCATTCCTTAAATTTAAAATATGTAGCAATGTCTGAATGCAGCTGTCTTGGACGGTGTCAGGTGAGTGGGGACATGATGCCACTCACACATTGTAAGGTCACAGCTAGCTGACACGGCTGAGTGCTCTTTGTCTCAGTCTCCTCCTTGGCCAACTGATTAAAACTCATAGGCAAACTCAAAAACCCCACGCATGGCTCCGTGGTGCTCTGCCCCAGTGCAGATGCCAACACTCAGGCTGAGCCTTGTGCCCAGCCTCGCTTGGAGCAGTGGGACCTTGTGGCTACAAGCGTTGGCAAGCTTTGGGAGAGTGAGTCGCACCCCTGGTTTTGCCACTGGCCTAGAAGATGCCTTTGAGCAGATCTCTCCAGCCCAGTATCTCCTCCTGCAAAAGGAGGACATGCCATTCATCACTGGGCCCCGAACGACGTACTAGCTGCTGATAGCAGTGGTAACACTCATAGCACAACACTACCCACTCCAGTTCTGATAACTTCTTCATATCTGGAAAATGCCCTTATTGACCTCAGTTTCCTCTTCTTTTCCTCAGTACCAAAATTTGCATTGCTTATTTCAGTTCAGGCGTCTCCCTGTATTCCAAACCATCTCGAACGCTACTGCTGCCTTCACCTGCATCCCCACCTCCTGCTGTTTCACCAGCTGCTCCGTGTGTAGCACTGCTCCAACAGCCACCAGACTAACGGGCAGAAAGTTCACTTATTTTTTCTTTTGTAATACATCTGAGATCTCATATCTTCCAGTAGCACTCTCCTCCTGCAGCCACATCCCTTCACCATATTGCATTGTCCCCAATGACTTCTCCACACTGCTTGGGTACTGTATAGTGCCCTGTGATGAATGCTTATGTTGCTTTCTCATAGAAAATGATTTTAAAAATGTAAATTGTGAGATTCCTTGAACAGCAGACTGGGAGAGCTTAAACTACTCATTAAAAATATTTTCAAAAATATGAGTATATTAAAAACTTCAGCAGCTGCAGCTATCAGCAGCAATAGGAAAAATGAAAGAAATCAAAACCGTTAGCATACTTTCTAACTGAAAGAATAATGTCATTTTAAAATACTGCTATGGAGAGTATAGGGATCTTGCTTTACTAGAAAAGATGATTGGGTTTTAGAACCAAAGAAAAACACTTGAAAAAGAAAAGAAACTCAACTAATTAAAAAAAAAAAAAAAAGAACTAAGAAGAAAATGCACCAAGAAGTAGAACTTTAAATACCTTCCGAAAAGTTACATCAAATGACCTCCAAAAGTTAAGATACACTAGATCAACTCCAGTTGTGGGATAGATGCTGACTCCTGCCAGCTGAGGATCTGGCCAGAACATCTCAGCTTTCTGATAAAATTATAGTCAGTCTAGAAAAGGACAGATTACTCAGTCCTCCTCAATAACACATTAAATCCTTCACAAGGGGTCATAACAAACCCCATCTGAAAAATATGAGATGCAGGAGGTGCCGAATAGTGAGTGGGAACCTGTGCTTTTCTCCTCTTCCAAAGCGAACCTGCAGCCACGGCCTGGCTCAAGGGGGGACAAGATCCGCATCACCAGAGGTGTTGGAAATAAGCTTTGGGCTCTCGCATCACTGTGATGTAAGTTGAAAAACTTATGACATATTTGAGGTAGTTTTTACAGATATCCTAGGCTTGGTTAAATACATATATTTTTTTAATATATTAATTAGGTATTTATTAAATATTTAAGAACTGCAGATTTAGGGCACAGTCATGCAATGATTGATTAGGTTGAAAAAAGTTTGCTCTGTGGATGGGATGGCTTATAATTTCTCATTTCAGAGTCCCGTGCTTTTGCTTTTCCTTTTTTTTAAGCACTGTTTGCAGGGATTCTGTTCAAAGTAGAGCAATTCAAATTTGATCATGCATGGCCAATCCTAAATTCCTCTACTTTTAAATACTTTTTAATTATTTGTGGTTCTGCTCCAGAGTTGTTGTCCAGTCCGCTAAGATCTGCTGATACTCTCTTGAGAGTATTTTAATTTATTAATGTGAACAGACCTTGTAAATTCACACTTAGTGATTATTAATTTCCCTTCTGCTCCAGACACTTCTATCTAGGGTATCTCATTTGAAGAGATTTTGTGGGGTTTTTTTAAATCTCCGTTCATCTCATAATATTAAACTGTTGTCTTTGCCATGCAAGGACGGCTGTCAAAACAGCCAAATCTTGCTATACGGGGGCCCAGAGTTTATGTCACGGAACTGACAAGCTCCAACACAGTTCCCTGGGAAGAGGACATGTAACAAAAAAGTAGATCGAGCCGTACAATATTGGCTGGCTATGCAAAATGTATAAATATTGATATAGCGGGTTGAGCAATATGAAGGGGAACTGTGATCAGAAATTGCAGAAAGCTGCTTTAGAGTTGAAATCCTACTTAGGTAATGAATATGCTGCAGTCATACCCTCCTGCTTTCGTTCTCATTCAGTTATCCCTGGCTGTCAAACAAAATAAATGGCACATCTCTTGTGAAATCACATCTATATTAAGTTTAATATTTTTTCACCGTTTTCAAATTGTCTTTTATATATATATAGCTCTTTAATTAGACATCCTGACAACACGGCAACAGATCAAACTGTTGGATGGGTTCTGAGACTCCTGCTGCTTATGTCGGTGTCATTTTCATTTCCTCAAACTCCTTTTTACAATCTACTTCTTGGATTAACTTTCTGAGACTCCCTGCGACCAAAGCGTTCATCCTTAGCACTACTCCCCAGCTAAAATAAACCTAAGGTGCTGTTGCAGCTCATATGACGTGCTTGCAGTCTTGCAATTATGGCTGACACGGCTCCCCAAATGGAAAGCACGGTTAGAAATTTTTTAGAAAATAGACAAATCTGTCAAAATATGTTCCATATAATTTTTTTTTTCATGAGAAATATACATAAAAAGGACTGCTTAGTTCTCAAAATAACAAAGCGCAATTAAAACTATATAGCTTCTTCACCTTGCCCCAGATGACAGGGGGAGAAGGAAAGAAATAAACCAAAAGTGAAAAATTGCTAGCCATTAGCATTTCAACTTTAAACAATAAAGTGTGTATATATATATATATAAAAAAATAAATTATTTCTCAAAAAGACAATTTCCAAGGAGAAAAGTTTCAAAAGGAAAACCCAGTTACACCCCCTTCTTCCCAAGCCGGTTTTTGCCCTCTGCTCACTGTAATCTTCTACTATACTGTGTCCATCTTAAATGGTAATATGCCTACAGCAGAGATTCGCTTTGTCCTGATTGTCCTACAGACACAATGCTGAATATAAAAACTTACAGCAATAACAGCTTGGTGGTCACGTGTGTTACGAAATGTCATCTCTTTGACTGAGACAGAGGGGACCAGAAATGAGAGATCATCATGGAAAGCAAAGCCCAGATTCTAGGAAAACTGAAGGGCCAGTGTAACTTAAAGTTATCAAACACTGTTTTGGTTTGTTGGGTTTTTTTTCCAGATTTTTTTTGCAAGCCAGAGGTATTCACGTAGTTTTGCATCATTAAATCAGACCTTTCAGAGCCGAAATAACTCGTAAAGGACTTAAAGGCCACAATTTTGTTTGACGAATTCTCAGCAAGGAGAGCAAAGGTCAGAAGCGTACAGTTTGCTTTGCTGCTCTTGTTGCTTTTTTTGATGACAGATCTGAAAAGTCCTGTTGAATTTCATGATTGAATGAATACATAAGTCAATGTAATACTATATTCCAATGAAATACTATATATGCAGCTGAAAACAAAGTAAGCGCCAATGTTAAGCTCATCTCTGGCCTGCCTCCTCTCTGCTTCCTAAGAGAAGTCATTACCTAGTATTTATTTACAAGGTCGGGGAAAAAAAAAAGTCTCGGAAAAATAAAGGCTTTGTGCTCTGAGTGCAGGCACGAAATGGTGTCCCACTGTGTCCTTTTGGATCTGCCATTTAAAGGCTTACAGTGTGTTTGCTTGAACAGTCCCTTTTTTTAAGAAGAGGAATTTAGTTCTTTGGAATCCGACAGTCTCAGAAGGGCTGCTCAGATGTTTTTATTAATTAGTTAATATTTGTGCAATGCTTAAAGTATCAAGCGCTATATAAATGTTAAGCTATGGAATTTGGTCCTACAATTAAATGGCAATTATAAACAATGAAAAATTCATATTTATATATTTGCTAGGAATTTACATGAGCATGACATATTTGATAGCTTAGCAGAGAGCTCCTAATCTATCCAAAGCCATATAAAGTTTAGGGATATGGCCAACAGCCTATTTAAATAACAAAGCAAAAGTCATATTTTCCCCTGTGTTTCCATGTTAGCCTTTAAGGCTCCAATTAAAAGCAATTTAAGAACAGGACTTTCACATCTGATTTTCCCATGCAGTTGCCATCTACTAGATTTCTTACACATGCAAAATAAAAATTTGCCCCTGAAATCACATTAAGTGTGCAAATTAAAAAAAAAAAAAAAAAGAAAATGCACACATTCCGTTTCAGTTTAAAACCTGCAGCCTTGAAAGCTCCCAGCTCATCTGTTGACGTTACAAAAGATAAAAGTACCAGAGAAACAGCAGAAAATGCTGAGTGCCTTGTTACTTTTCCTGTCTTTTTCTTCTACATATGAATGTCAGACTGTTAATGAAAAGACTCTTAATGAATCAACACTCTCACAACAGTGTCACTAATGAACTACTGGTAGCTGGAAATGGAGACTAAAAATACTATGGCTCCCTTTAGTGCAGAGTTATCTTATCAATATGCTGTAGCCAGAACCGTTAGGCTGAAAAACGCATTTACTTAAGAAAATAACATCATGAAGCAGAACCACGGTAACAACAATACTGCTGTTGCCAGAACACACTTGTAGTTGGTGGGTGGCTTGTATAACTTGAACACTTAATTAAGTGTATTTTTCCAATAAATACATCGTAGGACATTAATTTTTACTGATGGCTAAATATCTGCTAAGTAGCTATCCTGTCTCTTAGGCAACCAGGCTAGATTTTAATAACTTGCAGGACAAAAGAGCAACAGGCGCATAGAGTCTGGTGAGGATGTCAGCATTTCCATTATAAACCCCATTTAGCTCTGGGGAGGGTACTCTAATTTGAACATTAAAACATGCTGGGGATAGCTTTTATCCAGGAGTGATTTTCTGTTTTTCTAATAAGTGCCATTTGCATCCATTTGGAAGAATCTTAAATGTGCAGAGCTTGTCGGGGGAGGAAAAAAGCTTAAACAAAGAATAAAATAAAAAAAAAAAAAGACGAAAGCCCTAACCCAGAGTGGGCTTCAGGGTTTATATGAAGAATTGAGCCTTTATGTTTGACTGGGAGAGGCTGATGCCAGTAACTGATCACGGATGGGCCCAAGGTTGCATGGGACCTTCAGGACGGACAAATGTACTACATAATCTGGCGATGCTGATTGACAGCAATGCCACTTAAGTCAGGAAACAAGAAGCGCAACATGCTACTCGTGTGATGGTGGGAAAAGGTGGCCCTTTGGAAGCAGAAAATAAAACCAAATCCCTGGTAAGTCTGTAAATCCTAAGGATACGATATGCTCTCTTCGGAGGAGTTTGTGTGTTAAGTTCCACTGTTGTAGGCACTTTCTAATCCCAGTTCCCCATAAATTTAAAATAGCCTTCACTTCCTTTCCTAAATATACTAGTAGGAGTTTTATATGTGTTCTGGATCAGCTATGAATCAGCCACTCCGCATAACAGCATTTCAGGTATGGATGAAAATGGTTCTTATATATTGAGTAGTTTGATGTACATTTTAAGCTTGTAAATTCGTTTGTAACAAAATCTATTTTATAACTAAACTACATTATTACTATGAATCAGGCCAATAATACACGTTTTAAAGCTATCTGGATACAAGTTTACATTAGTGGCTCAGTCACCATCCGCATCTGTAAAAAATAAAACAATAAAAAATAAATAATGCATATAGGAACGGCTGTCAAAATTCATTCGGGCACTTACGTTTTATACACAATTCATTTTCAATGTTTTAAATATTGAAATATGGATTTATGTTGTCAAGGCATCCTAAACTTACATAGAAATAGGCTTCAGGGACCTTAGAAACTTTTAAATCACTTCAAAATAGTGCAGACAGTGTGACTTCTATCCAGACATTCTTATTTTCAGCTTTTTCCTTTTTTGTTTTGGACTAACCTATACTTCTAGTTTTTTCTATGTAGCCTTTGTCATGCTGTCCCAGGCACTCTGTATTTCTTCAGAAGTGAAGCAGATAGGAGTCACAACTGAAGTTACAAGGCCAATTACTTGTCACCAGATCTGTGCTGGGAGAGGACACGAGAAAGAACGATCCACAAAAAAAAAAAAGCATAGATGTGCTCTCCTACAGGACACTGTGTTTACAGACCTTATAGTCAAAAATAAGGCCACTGGCACATATAGAAGGCCCTTTGTCTATCACTAGAAAAAGCCAGGGGCCACAACAAAAGAGGAACTGAAAATCAGAATTTTTTAAGTAATATTTATCCAAAATTTCCTGCTCTTTCTCAAAAAGGCAGGAAAATGAGTGAAAACATTTTAAGTGGCAAGCCCACGCAGTCCTCAGCAAGCCCATCCATTGCCTCCTCTAGGAGATGAGGAGTCCTTGCTGCTTCGCAGGGGCACTGACTACCTTCAGCAGCATTTGCAGCTGTGCGATTGGGTTCAGTAGCAGAATGCACGTGGTGGCTCAGAAGACACTGTCTTTATTTTCATAAGTTGCTGGAAAGCAGAGTCATATTATTCTCATTTCAGAGGAGAGGAGCTGAGGCACAGGGAGTGAGGGCTTGGCTCAGCACCGCACATGCCGGGGGCAGTGGCCAGAGGACTGGCAAGTTCTCAGATGGAATGTACCTCTGGAAAGCCATCTTCAGCCATCAGCCAAAACCACCTTGTAGACTAAAAAGTAGACATAACCACTGGGAGTAACATTCAACTGGTTACAGCTTTAATTTTGCCAGCACCTTCTAGAGCCACAGCGAGCAAAGCTCCCTGAAACTCAGCTGCCAAGCGGAGGTTGTGATGAGCCCGCACGTCCACACGGAGCGTGCCATTCATCTACGAATCGCACCCATCTTCCCCAAAACAGGCCTTGGTACACATGTACGCCAACTTGAGAAAAGCTTAAACGCTTCCCCAGCTATTTGCTTAGTAATGAACTCTCACATTATTTGGCCACGTTTTTTTGCAGAGCGTTTCCTCCTCCTCCATTTTACTGGCAGGGAGTTAGTGGCCAATTATATCCTTCAACAGTGAATGGGAACACTGTTCACCGCGTCTGCTTTTCCTATCAGCACTAAGATAAAATACCTTATATATGTATAAAGGAGAAGCGAGTAAGTCCCATCAAAAATGACACGCTGGGATTTCAGGAGGATTCAACTTCTCAAAATGAAGCTTGAACAGCTGCTGGATGATATAACCTGAATAAAAGTAATTAAAAGAAAATGAGTTCTGCCCTCTTGTATCCTCCTGACTCATGCCTCATTTTCTGCTTCAGGATTTAGGAAAGCAAATGTCTATTTCTGTGTCCATCACCAGAGCGACATCACAGCAAGTTAATTAGAGCACATGACAGACAGGCGCTATTTTTGCCTTCAAATAAAGATCTTTCTGTTGCATGTGAACATTTTTCTTTCTAAGCTTGTGAGAGAAACTTCTTAGCTACCAGGAGAGGATCCTCTCTCCCAAAGGTGTATGAAAATTATGCTTTTTCTACAACTTGCAAGCTTCAAGATTAGAGTTGCCAACCGTGCCGTATTAAAGAGGATACAGTCAGACTTGGCTGATCAAGCTTAATTTAGCCTTATGTTTGCATTTCTGAAACATGGTAAACAATTTTTTAGCATGTACATGCTTACTGACTTGCAAACAAGAAACATTTTTCCTTATCTGAACAAAAATGAAATCTACAAACTCATGACCTGTGTATTAATTATGATTTTTATATTCCAAAGTGTATTGCTTCATGGAGGGGGCTAAACACCACTATATGTATGCCCTGATAAAGAATATTCCAGGCATTTATCACTGGTAAACACTACTGAAGCTAAAAGCCACATTTCCCCCTCAGTTTGGTGTCCGTGTCGTCACGTGGAAACAGCAATTTGTATTACGTGGGGACTGCTCACCACTGCAGAATCCAGGGTGCCCCGTCTGAGATGTTTGTTTCCCAGACTCTGACACTGTGTGTCTAAATCTGGATGCCCAAATCTATATTTAACAGTCTGAAACCTATAAGTGAAAACATTATTCAAAAGCAGCTGACGTTAATCATAGTTCTTCACTATCCAAGCTCCTCTTCCCCTGACCTTTCCTTACCTCTCCTTCCATCCTCAGAAAGGATGGCCAACGGCGCCTGAGAAAACAGACCTTCCCCATCAGTTAATAAAATGCCTCGTTCCATTAGGAGATTCGCAGCAAACAAATAACCATCAGTAATTTATAAAAGGGAGTTGTGCATAAGCAGACACAGGTCAGGCAGCTTGTTAATTTTCCTACGGAGATAACAGCCCACACTGCTCCATCAGCTAGCATCCAGAAGGAATCAGCTCTAGCTTTTATTCTGCTGCCTTTCTTACAGCCAAGCAGAAGTACTCTAAGGAGGCCTTGAATGGTGGCTCCGTTGTCTGCGTCTTGAAGTCTTAGAGACCCTAGACCAGTGATGAACACAAACGAAGGCACACATCTCTCTGGCCAGTGATCCAAAAACCTCCAAAAAACCTTCCAACTGGAAGACCATATTAAACCTAAACCACAGGGTCAGAGGTACAGTATATGGAGAAATACTGTTAAAGTGCGTGACCAGATGAGGAGGAAAACCAGAGCCATTATGATGGTTTTATGGACTTTCTGAATATATTCCTAAGTGTCACACAATTTTAACATTCCTCGTTAATACGTGCAACTTGCCTCCAGGGGCTAAGATTAAGTAGCAACAAAGCTGAAGGGAAAAGCTTTGGCAATAAACAGCAAGAAATTTTTTGTAAACACCCTTTCTCTATGGGAATATTTTATTTAAGCAAAAGGAAAGAAAAATGCAACATGTACATGATTAAAGTCAGACTCACAACAGGCAAACTTTAATTGTCATTTTAACATTGTTACATACATCCCAAGTAATTTTCTGTTTTCTTTGCAAACACAACATCATTCAAACAAAACTCCAGCACCTGTTCACTCTGTCTCCATGTGGCCACCACCCAACCTGTGGAGCATGTCCTACAACACACACAGGGGTAGTCCAGGCCAACAAGGCATGGCCATGGTCAGGAGAAGAGGAGTTCAGGGAGCAGGGACTGCAGAGGAATCCCAGTGAAAAGCACAAGGCATGGGTGGTATCTGAGCTCTCCTAACTGCAGAAGGTCCATTTGCTCCACTGCCTCTAAGTTGGGCAGCGCCAGGGCTGTTCCTGAGGGGACTGAGCAATGCAAAGGGTCAAAGGCAAGAAATGGGCAATGCGGGAGCTGGTACAGGGCTGTAGTGATGGTGAGGACACTATGAGCAAGGAAGGACCAGGACCAAAAGGCAGGATGAGGAACTCCAACAGCCCACCATGAGGGTGAGGTGCTGAGTCATGCCCCCAATCACCCAAGGACCACTGTGGGTGCCAGCATGGGAGCCACGCAAGAAACCTGCTCCTTTAGAAAGCCATCATCACTGCTGTTGAACGTGTCTAGCTATTCCAAAGCATTAGTGCCCAGGACAAGCTGCTTTTATCAGATGAGGAAGCATATTTTCCAGGTTCTCCCAGTCAGGCCAGCTCATCTTTATTTCGCTCTTTGATGTAAGGGCAGTGTGTTTTTCAGAGACATTTCTCAAAGAGGGAAGAGCAGTCATTTGGCACATGAAAGAGAGCAATGCCATGAGAATAAGGGACAGCAGAGCACAATGTGTAGCGAGAGCAGAGGGAACACAAAAGCAGCAAAAATAGAAGGCACCTCGGAGTGGAGAAAACAATAAAGAGCAGAAATCCATAGACAAGGACCCTGATAAGCGGCCAGGAGGCACACCGGGAGCAGTGGGGGAAGTAGTAGAGAATTACAAGAGCACTGTGAGTTACTCATCAGCCACAGGATGGTCATGCTGGCTGAGAAAAAAGCACGGCACTGCCAAAAAGAAAGCTGCCCTTGGGTTGGGGAGGGGAAGGTGGGCTCACAGGCGGCGAGGGCTTCACCCCCATGCAAAGCACAGGGCAGCCCTTGCCCTTCAGCGCAGCCCCGGGCTCGAGCGGCAGGTGACAAGTCTGAGCTGAAGTGCTGCCGGGAGTGTATTTGTGATGTTGAATTTAGATGGGAAAGTAATGAAAAGCACGAGGAAAACATTTTAGTACCATTAATTAATTGGTTTCTATATTATATTTAAGGCTCTTGGATGTTTTTTTCAAAGGCAATTAACTCAGCTTTATGTTTCTAGTAAATAAAAATCTCCATTTTGAAGCAGCCCTTTTTAAGCTGAGTGGAAGAGGAAATCAGACCCCTAATTGTGACCCCTACTCTGCAAATCACCGATTTTTTTCCACAGTGAGATTAAACGCACCGTTGTTGTTCTGCCAGCCCTTAACACAAATTAATGACTTAAATTACCTTTCATCTCACCTTATAAATTCTACCTTGAAGCAGCAGAAAGCCCAAGGGCTCTCGCATAACCAGATGAAGACAAGTTCACTGCCTTGAATCCTTCCCATCTTGCTCCACTTTACATCAATTCTTTATAAGAAGAGGTCTCCAGGGCTAACAAAGAAGCTGGCCACGCAGCAGAAGGTGCCGTGGGACTTTCGGAGGTAAAAGCCCGTCTCGCGGTGACTCAGTGCACTCCATTAGTCCTAGGAAACGCAGGGCACATCGAACGCGGCAGATGTGCCCTCACTTGCCAGGCTTCAGACAAATGCAATCAAATCTATTTTAATCATCTATGAAATGCAAATGCGTTCCACTTGCGCACCCGCAAGATCCATTGTCTTCCTCACTGAAGCATACGATAATGCCAATTAAATGTCGTTGCTAACCTAATAGGTGTTCTGATTGCCTTTGGGAAATTATCTTTACTTTTTTTATTAGTGGTATTATTATCATTTCACATCACAAAGATTTTAAAATGTTTTAATATTTGTGTTGGGCTTGTCTGTGTTCTCCCCCTTTTCGGCCCTGTGGTCAACACCCATCCAGACCGAGCAGCGAAACCTGTTCTTGCACTCGGAGGAACAACACTGCGTAATTCCGAGTATTAAAAATACCCTTCCCAACTTCTTCTAACCGGGCCCTACGCAGATGTGGCAGTTGCATTAATCTGCTGGCAATCTCGCTCACACACGCAGGCTCCCGTACACGCACACAGCTCCTTTGTTATTCGGCTAGAAACGGCCAGGCAGCCGTAAAGACGTTTATTCTCAGACCCACATGAAAAATGTTTGCAGTATGTATGTGGCCTACAAAGTCAAGAATGATAAGCATTTAAATCAGACTGGCCCATGCAAAGTCAATATTTCGATATCAGAGGAATTGATTCTTGATCTAGTGCCAGCACTGTGTACTCAATGTACTGCAGAAAAATCCTCGCCCAGCCTTCCTGCCAGCACGCTGTTAGGGATGACAAGCATGCAGTTATCTGATAGAGCAGATATTTGTTCCAAAAGACGATTTTCATTTCAAAGACAAAACATGAAAAGGGCTTACTTGTGGGGAAACCAAATACTGTATTCTCCTCTTGATAAATCAAGCTTTAGAGAAATAAAGCCAAAGAGAGCAGGATTCTGAAAAGAACTTCTGTAGCTCTTTTCATGCTTTTTCAGCTACTCAGCTGGCTTAACTCTGCCAACTAATAATCCTCTGTTTTCCTAAGATGTGTTGAGAAAGAGTTTATTTGCAAATAATTATTTAGTGATAAGGATGTATGTCTGTTTGCTTTTAAACAGACCCTACAAAGCTAATTAGGGGGTTTATGGTAGAACACTGGGTTCTATATGGTTTATACCTTAAGCTGCTAATTATGGGATTTTCAACAGCATCTCTTTTTTTTTCCTTTGCAGAGGACTAAGTATTACTTGACAATAAAAGCCCTGTTTCAGTGAAAAAGGTGAAATTTCTTTATGTCACAGTCTTGTCAGCTCTCCTCATCACTGGATTTACATAAAAGTAGTGAAGTATGAGTAATAACGGGAGGGAGAGGGAAACATCTTCATACCCTTCGAGACCCAAGGACTAACACAATAGTCCTTTTATACTCTGCAAAGACATCTTCGCTATTTGGACGCGGACCTCCAGATACACTGTCTAATTGCAGTTAGCAAGCAGCATGCCCTTGACACAACACAGAATAAATATAACCTGCCCTTTCAAGTGTGTCGCTGTGCTCAACGCTTCCTTTATGTGTTCACACCACTAACCAGACCTTACACAAAGAAACTTAACCATGCTTGTACCCGCAAAATTAAATAGTATCGCATTTAATGCTACTTTATTTTAGGACGACATCAAGAGGGATTGATACCAAACTGCTAGC
Organism: Rissa tridactyla; assembly: GCF_028500815.1. Classification (NCBI taxonomy): domain Eukaryota; kingdom Metazoa; phylum Chordata; class Aves; order Charadriiformes; family Laridae; genus Rissa; species Rissa tridactyla. The sequence continues at coordinate 25,413,021 of NC_071470.1, read as the reverse complement.
ATCCAGCTAGATTAACTAAGGGCCTGCCTCACTCGCTGCTCTTCCTCGGGGCATAATAAATAATTACCTGCATGCTTTATTTCACTGTCAGTCCTTTACACAAGTGCAAACGTGGTGCGTCTGTCCAGTTTCTAAGAGGAGAAGTAAAGGGTAGACTGTAGAGAAAATTAATCAGAAGCATATCAGAACCTTACTGGGATGCAGCTCAACTAAATTCAATACATACATCCACTGTGGAGGCCATTAATAAGCTGCTAACAATTTCTGTATGTCCCTGCTGGGCTTTATACAAAATTTTGCCCCTATAATGAACTCTGCAGGCTTTACAGGTGGGATTTTCAGAAATGTTCAACGCTGACCCAGCTCTGCTCTCCTTGAAGTCAGCAGGAATTTTAACCACCAGCTTTAAGGGGGAGGTAGGGAAAGGTCAGCCTCGAATGCTTTTCAAAATCCCATCCCACCAATCTGCTTAAGCCCCGCGCAGCTCGGAGGGGAGAGAAGTTTTGTTGAGTTTATTGCACAGAGTTAGGAGTCTTTGTATATGATGAACATCAGATTATGTGCTACAGAGGCATGGAATATTTTTGCATTGTTTATCTGTCAAAAGAGCCAACCTTCAAAACGGTACCTAAGCCTACACGAATAAACAAATCATTCCTACCCAGGGAGGGTAACTTTGTTTGTGCTCACTTGCATAGCCTAGAGACCCAAAATACAGCTATTGATCTGGTCCCTTAAACAGAAGAACTCCCAAAAACCAGAGTTGTATGCAAGACTAATAGGCTGACAAAATGCAAACTGAATAGAAAAAGGCCCTGAAATTTTGAAACCTGCTTGTGAGGATCAAGCTCTCTGTCAGATGGTGGGAAGACAGGGCAAGTAATAGCAGCTCTACTAGTAGGCTGTTGATTCAGGCTTCAAATTAATTATAAATTCATAATTAATTATGAAGTGCTACCCCTTGCTCTGCTTTCCCATGGCCTGAGGAAGAGACAGATTCTCAAAAGCTCAGAGCCAATTTCCGTTTTATTTTTAGCCAGTCAATCTCACAAAAGGTCTTACCTACAACTTGGGGACTTGCTCTTTTATATTCCATCCATGTATAGGCTAATCAGCTGGTGCAGTGATCTGTGACACTTAAATAGGAAAGATGCATATAAAAGGCAAAGGCAGAGCAGAAGGGACCCAAATACTCTGCCAGGGCCATGGCAAGGGCAAAGCAAGAAGGGCGTCCGCTCTCAGCATCCTGTGGAGGGAGGCGCCAAAGAGGGACGAAAGTCTGGTGACCACCAGGAGCTCCTACTTCTCTTGTGACCCAAGAAGCAGGAGCAGTCCATGCCCAAGGATGGAGGAGGACATGGCAGGGAAGCACCTGGATGCCAGGATGTGCTGTGGGGATCGGTGCTTGTGACCTGCTCCATTCCCCCAGCAGCATCCACCTTGTAGCTGGGAAGTGAAGGACTCTTCCTCCACAGTGCGACTCTGGCACTGGGTCAAGGACCAACAAACACAACCAGCAAGATCCTTATACCACATGCCAGACAGCACATCTTCACACACAACTCCTCCATCCCAGCTCGAAAGGGACTTGGGTATGAGCTCTGACAGGGTTGAGACAAAAGAAGGGTATGGCAGGAGGCACAGAGGTCAGTCAGGAGAAGGCTTCAGCTGTGGCCACCTCCGGGGTGGTCTCGCTGCACAGGGTGAGCGGGTGGGGGGCAGAAGGAGGACTTTCCCCTGCCGTTCTCTGCAAAGCATCACTCCTCAGGCTGGCAATCCCTCCACGAGGCATCTTGTGGGTTTGGCTGGGGCTTCTCCGCAGGGTGGGAAAGAGATCCCAACAGCCTGTGCCTTGGTGTGCTTTTCTGTCTGATTTTACCAGCCCCATAGCAAGATCTGGTAGCCTTTGCAGAGCTGTCATCTCCTAAAACCAAAGCCAGCCCAACTACAGGGGCTGCTCCCGAATTCTCACAGCCATGCTGTTCATGCCACAGTCCCAAAGTTGGAGTGCAGCCCTTGGACACGAACCATCACAGGATGCTTGTGGCTTTCCCACCCTCGCCCAGACATCCCATTAGCAATGGCAAAGCTTCTTTTATTTCTCTCTGCTCTATGAGTTTAAGAGGGATTCATATTAGTCTTATTTTTGTATGTTTATTTATTTTCTAGTCTTTCCACCAATGTACATTGTGCTAAGAAGCAGTATCTGAGAGGACAAATGGTGGTTTATGCAGCTCAGCAGATTGAAACGATCTTTTGTTTCAGTCATTATTGGCGGATGGAGTGGTTACAGCAGAGTTTTTGCTTACAATTACAAAATCACCATACAGTATGTAATTAACCTTAAAAACTTTCAGTGCCCAGTAAACATTGATCTGTAATCCATTATGTTTGTTCATTCCAGGACTGAGCAGCCTTAAATAAAATACTGTTCTGTGAATCAGCAGCCTTTTGCTAGACGACAGAAAAGAAAAAGTATCCAACCATGTGGTATTCCCAGCTTGCCTAGGCGTAATTCTGATTAGGAGTAATTCTGAAGAAGGATAAAGTGATTTGGGGAAGTAACAAGGGGCATTCCACTTGCCCCTTTCCTGTGGGACCACTACTTTCCTGTGTAATCTCAGGCAAATTGCCTACCTTGTTTTAATTTTCTAGTAAAAAAGGAATATATGGAACCTCCCATGCTTGCCTGGTCTTCAGAGTGGAAACTGTCTCTAAACACGTGTATGTACAGCACTAACCACAACACAGTCCTGGGCCTGATTGGAGCCGGTAGCTGTTATGACAATAAAAATCAGTAAATAAATCGTGATGTGTTAGAAAGCTGTTTGACCTAAACCCAACGGCACGTGACCAGAAGATGGCAATATTCAAAACGGAGGACTGATACAAGTGTACTTATGGGTCATATGTGTTGCAGTTCCCCCAGGTTACCCCCACCTCCTTCTGTCAGCGATATGAAACCTCCATAACCGGCTGAAATCACCTTCTGAGCCAGGAGTAGGAGTAGGTAATTTAGTTTCCATGGTAATGCAGTTCTGGACCATTCTTAAGCAGAAGCTGCCAAGTATGACAAATGGTAGGTGCTGATTTTTTTATGTGAACAGCTATTCACTATGAATTGAAATGAGATTGCCAAATTCACTTTCCTTGGGACTGGAGCTAGGGTCAAAAGCTATTGTTACATTCAAGCCATAGTCCAAAACTAGCACTTTAGCCACCCATCTCCAGCTGCAATATAGAATTTTTTAAGTCATAGAATAAAAATGAATGACTCAATATCAGAGTTGTCAAATAGATGAGACAGATTTACATCAAGCAATTCTAAAATGCTCTGTAGCCATGAATTAAAGGAAACATATGACAAATGACTCGTATTCATTCCCTTGTGGGGAAGAAATTCTGTTTTAAACATCGCCGACTGTTGTGCAGTTCCTATTATATATATGTATATATGAAACCCGCATTGGGATAAATACACAAAATGGTAAGGGCTTGAATTCAGCTACTTTTCTTCCATGAGCCATCACTGTATAATAAACCATGGTAGGTTTTGCACTCTGCTAATCTCCCCAAACAGTATGTAATTGGTCTTGGAAAATGCTGTAATACAGCAATTAGTAACACGACAAATAAAAGAGGAAAAGGCCTTTTTATTTTAGCCTTGTTTTCCTTCAGAATGAAGCAGTGGGAAGACAGGTTGCCAGATCAACTGATGTTTAACACTGTCTCTGCCATAAAAGCAGCCCTAAAAGCAACTCGGTTTTGCCCAGGCTGGGGCAATGTGGAGGTGGGCCCCAACAGTAGGTTAGTGGGGTGCTGCGGGGCTGCCCACAGCCGCTGCGTGGCAGCTGCCAGCTGGGGCTGGACAAGCTCCCCAAACCTCTCCCAGGGACCCAAGCAGGCAGCTGGCATTGAAGAGCTGCAGGGATTTATGTGCTCGTCCATCAAGGGCTACCTGTGGCCTATTTGTGAACCAGCAGACTCCGCATGGCAAACCCATGGAAGAAGTGGCTCCCAGAAAGGGATGGTCGTCTTCATATTGTCGGCCCTTCCCATTTGCAATGTTACCTTTGATAAATACAAAGAAGAGAACAAAACATTGTAAGTGTTGGGGGGAAAAAATAAATAAATTCCCAAGTCATTCAGTCCTGGAAAGAGGAGAAACACAGCTGAGAAGCATCACAACAAAATAAAATTTTCTGCCTTTATAGCACCCTTCCTCACCCTCCTACTCAAAGCCTTTTGTAAACGTTCATTAAGCTACCCAGCATTTCTGTGCATTAAAAGAGTAGTTCCCCCTGACATACCCTATTTTCCACTTCTTTTCTGTGAAATACCTGGAATAAAGGGCACTCATCGATTGTTTGGATTTTTAGGCATTTACATAACGCAGTTGATAGCAGCTGGAATTGAGATGTGGGCAGGTGAATAGACTTGTTTGGGGTGACACTGGGGTGTTTGGGGTGAATCCTGGGTGCAAAAGGGGCAAAGCGACTCCTCCGAGCCACTCCAGGGCTCAGCACACCCACCTGAGCCTGCCAACGCGCTCTGGCAGTGCCTGGCACCTGCACCATGATCACAGACTCGCAGAATCACAGAATGGTAGAGGTTGGAAGGGACCTTTGGAGATCATCAAGTCCAACCCCCTATGCCAAAGCAGGTTCACCTACAGCAGGCTGGACACATCTAGGCAGGTTTTGAATATCTCCAGAGAAGGAGACTCCACAACCTCTCTGGGCAGCCTGTTCCAGTGCTCTGTCACCCTCAAAGTAAAGGAGTTTTCTCCTCATGTTGAGATGGAATTTCCTGTGTTCCAGCTTGTTCCCATTGCCTCTTGTCCTGTTGCTGGGCGCCACTGAGAAGAGTCTGGCCCCATCCTATTGACACCCGCCCTTTAGACATCGATAAGCATTGATGAGATGCCCTCTCAGTCTTCTCTTCTCCAGGCTAAAACAGACACAGGTCACTCAGCCTTTCCTCATCCCATTCCCTTGATCATCTTTGTAGCCCTCTGCTGCACTCTCTCCAGTTGTTCCCTGTCTTTCTTGAACCCGGGAGCCCAGAACTGGACACAGTACTCCAGATGTGGTCCACCAGGGCAGAGTAGAGGGGGAGGGTCACCTCCCTCGACCTGCTGGCCATGTTCTTTTTAATGCACTGCAGGAGACCACTGGCCTTCTTGGCTACAAGGGAACATTGCTGTGGGTCCCCCCATCTTGCCAGCCCTTCACACACCGCTGCCTGTGCCATGCCAGTGGCCGCCCAGGTGATGCTGGGGGGTGCCAAAGCAGCGTGAGCAGTGGCAGAGACACTCCAGCACTCATTTCCAACTCTCAGAAAGCAACAGCAGGTCTCACGGGGGACCCGCATCCTAACACGGTGGAGCGGAGACATCTGTTATGAGCTGTAATTAGTACCGATTCCCCAAAAGCGGGCTGTCACTCTCAGCCACCAGAGAGCTAAGTGCGGAAAGGGGGGTCGCTTCGTCCTTGTAGCGCTAAGGGGATGGGTGGTGGCTTTGGGTCTGCTGCAAAACCCACGCAACTTCCCTGGGGATCGCCCTGACCAGGGGTGGCCAAAATTTAAGGGAGATAATATTAATTCCAAGCAGGTTGTTACTGTTATTTAGTGACTAATCTCCACAAAGAACAGCAAGTTTTTTGGCTAGCCAGCTCAGCACCAGCCACCTGCGAGTGCTGCAGAAATGGACAACTGGGAGGCAAGAAATACCGTGGGTTACACCACTGGCAGGGAGTTTAACTAACGTACCTGAACTTAGATATTAAGAGACAGGGCTTCCCAAATTGCACTGGGGCCACTGCTGGTCCTCATGCCTTCCGCAAGGGATGCCTGAATCTGCTAGTCACTGGCATACCGAGTAATTACTTAGCCAGCCTTCGCCCCCAGATCACTCATATTGATGCAGAGGGCTGTACAATCTGTAGTTTAGCTTTCTTCAAAAGCAGTGACTTTGTTTTCATCCTAATGTTACGGTTAAAAGCAAGATGCCTGTGCCCCTGCATGCCCCAGACACTTTCGGTAGTGCTGAACAGGTAACTGGGGAAAGCACTTACAGCCCACCATGTAATTCCTTCCCTGCACACAAAGAGGGAATATTTGTCACCTGCTGACACACAGCACTTCAGAAAAAGTCAGGAGAATTCGTAAGACGGTGAGCAAACACTGGAAATCTGCTTTGCTCAGGAATCTTATTGACTATCATGAGTTTCTCCTCTACGAAAAGCTCTTACAGCTGCATCCACTGTATCTCCCCTGCCACACCTAGACAGTTCTGCGGCAAAGAGAGAGCAGTAGGAAGCTGCACGCTGTTTTTCTTAGAGGACTTTTTCATTAAACTTAGCCACTGGGCTTTATAATGCAGCCTGCCTGGGACAATGCATTAATAGTCTCATTCTGCCAGTGTGACAGAATGACAAAGAGCCCAGTATGTGCTGAAATATGCACTCCCCTTGCTAAGCCTGTAATCCCAGCTTTGGGTTTTTTTTGTTTAAGTAATCAGCACAAACCTAGTGAGGATGAATCAGAAATTGCACACTTAATTTCGTCTTCTGCTTGGCTTCCATCTTTGATCAGAGACTGAAGAGGATGTGCTGAGGGAAGCGCATGGCTTCCTCCCTCAGATGATCTTAAAAGTCAGTTTGTCATACGCAGTAGCCTCCACGGTAATTATTTTCTTGGTCATAACCACAAAATCCATCCTGCCTTCCCTGTAATTTCCTCCAGAAGGACAGCAAAAGCGTAGACACATTTCCCTAATTGGGGCTCCATTCTGCTCCAGAGCTGCTCTGTCACCTGCTGTCACCTTTCCTCCAGCTGCAAACAGATCCTTGAGGTATGGCCCCGAACAAGGCGCCCCAGCCGTGAGACCTGTTGCAAAGGGGTTTTGGTGCCCTCGCCCCCAGCAGCATCACCACCAGGGATCTCCTCTGCCACCGTCCTCCAACCAAGGAGCCAGTGTGCCCTTGCTCGTTTGCCTGCCACTCGCCATGGGGACGCTGCCACCGCTGCGGCTGTGAGCACCCAGTCAAGCTCTCCTGTCCCTTTGGCAGAGCTTCAAAGAGTTGCCAGGCTACAGCTGCCATTTCCCATTCTTTGATTTTTAGAAGCTGTTTGCTAACTTTTTTAATGAGCTTGTGATGCTGACCACACAGTCACCACCAGCTCTGCAGGATGCCTGCAGATGCACAGAGGGTCGTAGCCCCGTGGTGGTTAATCGGCACCTTTGTGGGACCCTCTGGCCAGCTCGCAGCACCCTGATTGAGTGCGCTGGGGCTGAGGGCAACCAATTACTGTGAAAATGGGAGACATCATGTGGAAAGAAGGGTTTAAAGGCCGAATGGCGCACGGCTTTAGTGCACAGGAGAGCAGAAAGGGCGGAAAAGGCAGACCCAGAGGACTGAGGGACTGTAAAATCTGATCACTCTTCTGCTTCAAGGACGTTCACCTTGCAAGGTAAGGAACTGCAACCAACACGAATCCGGGCAAGCAAGCTTGCCTTCAAAGTGCGTATGAGCTCACCTCCCTGGTAAGGTCAACAGAAAATTCCCATTGATCTCATGAGGGCTTGGATTTTCAATTAATGCAAGGCTATTGGACTTTATGTGCAATTATGCGGCATTTGTAATTATTAATTTATCTCTTCTCTGACTTCCAGTTGACTTCTGAAAGGAGAAAATGTGTTATATCACTGCTTAATACTGAATGTATACTCGTACTTACTTTAAAGCATCATTCTCAGTGATAAAAGCCCATAAACTGACATACTATAGTCTTCTGGGCCAGTTTAAGAAGCATCATGAAAATAATCTTATTGGATTGAACTGTGAGTCTGCATGCTTGAATCTAGTTACTGTACCATTTTACTTATTGTTAAGTTAAAACCTTTTTCTTGTGTTAATACATAACTGTAACACGCTTTCCAAAGACAAGATGCTGAGAGTTGCTTTTTCCATTCTTCTAAAAATTTTGTTTTACAAGCAAGATTCAAGCAGTCTGCACCTGCTGTTTCAGGAACCCTGAGAAGTTGTGAAACTCCCTGGTGTGTCTCAACAAGTTGCTTTTACAGCGCTGTTGAGTGTTCAGAAATTAGTTGTTCATCTCTTCCTCCTATTCTCTTTTAAACCCATACGCAGAAAGTCTATTAAACTCAACTGAGTCAACGTTTGTGCTTATGCATTAAGAGTTACAGAAGTCACTGAGTGTTACGATGAAGTACAAACTGTTCTAGCACGGAAAACTGCATAAAGAGCTACCAGTGAAGAACAGTTTTCTTCCCTTCTGCAACATACTACTTGATGCCAGCTACAGAAACAGTGGAGGATTTTGGGTCCTCCCTGGAGGCTACAGAGGCTCCCTGGAAATCGGTGTGGCTCCAAAAGCAGGATTACTAGAAGTTTATTGGAATATATAATATTTTCAAAGTTGAAGCATGACTATTGTCAAAGGCCAAGGAGATACTTGAGGAAGCAGCTAAGCACAAAGGCATTCCTCCCTGCAGTGTACCAGTCATGGAGGCTGGAGGCAGCCAGGAAGGGAGGTGCAGGTTTGGGACAGGAGGAGGAGTCAGAGGGAGCAGCAAGTGCTGGCAATAAGCCAAGCGATAAGCCACGCTGGCAGAACTTTTAGCACTGCTGATAAGTCAAGCCAAGGAGATGGAGATCAGAAAACAGCGCACCAGGAGGCTGGGAGGTGATGTTCAGATAAGAGTCTTGAGTCAAAGCCACGTCACAGGGTGAACACTGACAAGGTTTTGGCAGCAGTGTTTTGGATTACCTCAAGAAAAAAACTGTGAGAAATTGGAAAGGCCAGGTAAAGAGTAGCCTGCAGTAGTCAAGAGGAGGAGAAGGAGCATCAGCCAGATCTTGGCCACAAGCAAGAGAAGAGGGATCAGCCTCTGGGACCACTTGGAGAAAGCCCCATCAGCCTTAAGCAGTTGCCCAAATGTACAGGGAAGGAAGAGACGGTGTTAGAGCATGAAAAACTGAAAAGGAGATGGTCATTTATTCAATTCAAAACCTGGTTTCTCTGCAGCATTCCTCACTCATGTATTAAGCACTACAGAAATATCAACTATTACTTCTTTTTTCTAAATGGGACATTAAGGCACAGAAACATGAAAAAATTTCCCTCAAGTTGCCCAGCAGGTCAGTGGTGGGGATGACAAATGAACTCAAGGACCTCAAGTCCCAGTTCAGTACAGGGATTTGAACCTTGTTCTCCATTTGCAACAGTTTAATACAGGAAAAAACTCTGCAAGTTGTGTGTAGTTGTCCAAAAATCATTCATATAATCACCTTTAACTGATGAGGTTTTTTCCTGCCCTTTGTCTATGCTAGTTATTTGCAAGTGATCACTTGTGGTGTGAGGAGTCAATACTACAACGTTATTTTTCTTGATATCCTGATTGGGTACCAAGTTTCTTGAAAAGCTGGTAGCTAAAAAAGAATGTACATTCCCCAAATACAACTGAATGAAATCAGCTGGTAGCTAAAAAAGAATGTACATTCCCCAAATACAACTGAATGAAATCTGTATTCTGCACAGGTGCTTTTGGCCAGTAATCGAAAAGCACACACAGCTGTGGGCCAAACACTCAAAATCCAACAATTATTTGAGATGCCTATTTTGCTATGTTTAGACCATTAGGCTGAAAGAAGAAGACAAAGGAAGAGGCTGTTCATGTACAGTAATGAGGAAAATGGGAAGTGGTTGGCAATCACTTTAAAATACACAGAGCTTTTTCTCGTACCGTGCTGGAGTATGTAGGCTCTTGAGCAATGGCTCTACACTGTAAATAGCAACTTTAAAAGGATGTATCTTGAAACTAATGCATTACCTATGCTGTGCAAGAAAGCAGTTATTTAGGGGAAGGAAAAAAAAAAAAAGAAACCTCATCAGAACATCACACAGTCAGTGAAAGGGCAGATTGAGGACTCCGTTGTGCCACCTAAACACAGCTACCTCATGCCACGTGAAATGCCCCACAGTATCCCCCATGGCATCTCAGACACCTCTCCATGAAAGCGTAGCTCCTCCCATGGGTTCCCTGCTTTCCGTGTACCAGTGCCTTGCATCACATCCAGCTCTTTGGAGGCCTGATCCAAAGCCCATTGATTTCATCCCAATGTCCTGAATTAGGGCTGGAATGAGCACATTGATACATTCCAACTTTGCTTCACCCTGAATTTCCTGCATGCTCTGCCCTCCAGCCAGCCGAGACACTACAAACTGCTGCCTGTAACATTAATATTTTGACCACAGAATGAATGCGATCCATCTTCATTGTCTCCCCGGAAAAAGTTTTGATACTTCCATTTCTTCTACAAACAAAATCAACATATAATTTATGTTTGTGAGCAAAGTGATTTTATGGTATTTCTCTTTGTTGACAGAATGATTGGAATAAAATTACATTCTGTTGACAAAAAATGTGATGAAATGTCGTTTGTGAACACTATGAACAAAAGAGTTTGACAAAATGCAGTTTGCCAATGGGATGTAGTAAAGGTTTTAACAAAATGAATTCTGTCTGTCTGCTATTTGTCCTAGGAATGACATGTGAAGTTTTTCAAAATCCACCGTGTCAAAATAAAAACCAAAAATTTCACCCATAAAAGAAGTAAATGTTGCCATTACAGAAAGCCATCCCTTTTAGTGTTTTAAGTCATATTGCTCTAGGTCACCTCTGTTTTTCCAGAATTCTGTAACTTCTAATAGAGATATGCTGGATTCACATGATTTGGTAGATATCTGTGCCACACACCACCATTAATTAACAGTCCTACGCTTTCACATTTTTCTGGATTTTTGGTAAATTTATCAACAATGTACAACTTTGTGATTTTCAGGCATACTAGATATGTTTAAAGATAACAGTGTTTGTTCTGGGAAGGCATCAAGCTTCTGACAGCAGCATGAGTACTCACATAATTTAATTCCTTCAGAGCCTAAGCAACAGTCTGACAGCATCTGGAAAACGTGTGCCAAGCTATTTTCTCTTTGAACTTTGATGCCTGACATCTTTACATGGACATGAGCTCATATGAGGATGGACAGAAAGGGAGGGGAATATCTCTTTGGTGGGCTCAAGTGAATGAGCTTAGACAAGGCTGATTTACCCTCAGTGGCAGAGGGCCTTTAGGTTAAAAGAAATTTGATGGCTCTACGGGGACTGGGATATAAAAGCACAAGGCCCAGAACAAAAGGAATAGAGTTAATTATAGGAAGAAGTCACCATCATGAAACGGTTGAGCACAAAGGGAAAAAAGAGCCACTAAGAAAGGTTGAAGAGCAAAAGAACAAAGCAAAGGTCAAACAAAATTATGTAAGCAACAACACATTAGCAACAAATGGAAGAAAAAATAAAAACTGCAGCATAAACAGAGCCGGCTGCATTGCATCCCTCCCTGCTTGCTGATCTGTCGTTAGGCCCAAAGACTATAAGCCAGACCAGCACAAGTGACTGCTCCTGAGCAGGGTGACGGTGAAGAGGATGAGCTTCTCTACAGAGCCGGTGTGGGGGACTGGCTCGAGGGACAGGCTACTTGGCCAGGCTGGTCCCTGGGCTCTGCCCACAAGGCTGCCCGTGCTCCCAAGGCTCTGGCAGGTTGCGAGAGAAGTCATCTTTCCCTCCAGACAGACGAAAATGAAAGAAATACACTATAATCCCACCAGTGCTGGCGGAATTCAGTCTGATCTTCCATCATGCCGTGAGGGATGCTGTCCCCAGAGAAAGCCCTTAGTGGGATTTTGGCCATACCCCACACCACATCAGCTAGCCAGGGCACGAAGCACACTTGCATCCATCAAATCTCCCTGTGCCTAAGTGAGGAGGTACACCAACAATACAGAAAGAGTCTGGTGAGATCCTACAATGAAGACACACTTTCAAGCATTAACAAGTTTGAACTTTTCAAGTCACTGGGGCTTCGCACAGTCAGAAGGACTGCAGACTTGATTCCTGAACTTTAATGTCCATGGGCTAAAAAAAGCTTAGGGCCACCAAAGATCTTGTCAGACTTGCTTTTGGCACTCCAAGGCTGTGTAAATGAGGTTTAGCTCAAGTTTGTATGGGTTAAAGGTCTGGAGGGTACCCATCTCTGTATGGATTGGCCAGTTCCTGTACAAATATTAACAGAAAAGCAGTGATATAAATTTACATTCATCAGTAAATGCCTCTTAGAGCTAAAAATACAATTAATTGCACTGCTTGCACTAAGGTTTTTGTTCTTTTCTCCCCTCCCTCTTCCCCCCCACCGGTGAGGGAGAAGAAGGGAGCTGATGTGGTAAATGGTTTTTCCCCTGATTTTTCCCTTACAAAAGAATAAATGAGATGAAAACGTAAGAAACGTTCAAACATAATCAACACACACATACATTCTAAAGAAAATAGCAAATTAAATGCAAAGCCTATGCTAATGCATCATCCAGGTTGAGATTTTAATTGCAAAAAGTCAGGAAATGTGAAGTTATGGTTCTCGCAGTAATCATCACTCAGCCCCTTGAACACAGTTAGGATTTGTATTCCAGGCAGTGAGCAGCGTTAACTTGAACACCAGCGTGTATATGTGTTCTCTGCCTTCATTACAGTTGCTGGGGGAACCATAATTCTGCATTTGCTGACTTTTGCTCAATTAATTTTTTTCCGTATTGCTGTGCTATGAGGTTCTTGCATTTAATTTCACTGTATTAAAAAAAAAAATAAAACAAAACGCGTAAAACAATGAAAAGAAACCAGAACTTTCCATCGCACATTAAAATCAGGAGATAATTCATTCTCTCTGTGCATCCTAAGGCTCATGTAGGACCACACAATCATTTTAGAGCATGGGTACATGAATAATATTAGTAATAGTAGTAATAATTAATAACAATAAGAATGATAACAACAATAAATGCTTATACCTGGAGCTTCACCTCATTGTGAAGTGAGTGCAAAAAGATCAGGGAATCGGCATGTTGTGGACAAGGGCTTTTTTAAACCCACTATGATAACTGTACTTATAGTACACTTTGCAGTGATGGCAATGCTGAGGTCCCATCCTGGGGGCACAGTAGTGAGTTTGTTCCCACCGAGCCTGTCTCGGAAGCGTTTCACTACAAAAGCTAATTTTGTGCCCCCACAACCTGCTCAGCACATTACCCCTGAGGATAATTTTGTCTGTAATCCTCCAACAACATGTCTGTGGTGGGATATACCTTCCCGGAGCTGTGCCTGGCTGACCTGCAGGAGCAGCCATAAAAGAAATTCATTCCAGTGGCCTGAGAACTTAGCTGGGGAACAATACTTTACCTACTCTGAAACAGAGGAGTCATCAATCTCAGCTTCACTTCTGATGTATATTTGAAAGCACACCTGCAGACAGACACTGAGTAAGCCTCACTAGCATTAATGACACGGTCATCTTCGTGCTAGCAGAGCCCCACACCACTGCAACCTGCCCTTACCCACCTCTCATCCTCCTCTGGATGAGAGGGTGGCTCCTGCAGTGTGCCCACAAGGATGCACTGAATGCTTCAAGGTCAGATTTCCAAAGTGGCTGAAGGATATGAAGATGAATAAAAGCCCACTCAGAGCCTAAATAACTGAGCACTTAGGCAAATCCCACTAATCCCACCTTTCTGTTATAGCTCATATGCATATAAAATCTATTCCTAGGAAACGCCATCCCCCAGAAGTCACCATTCTCATGCAAACTGTCATGCCAAGGGTTCTCTTTTTCTTATAGCAGTGGGTCTGCAGGTCAGGCAAAACCATTAACCCCAGCTAGAGCAGCCTTCACCCAGAAGCTGAATACATATAAGTCTCCTGAGCTGAGAAGATACCAGTAGTGTCTCTCGTTGACAAATCTTGGCATTTTCTTCATAAAATTATTCCATATTTTATAGCTTTATGTTAGCTAAAGTGCAAATGGGAGACACAGGGGCCTCTTGCCCTCTGTAAGGTCTCTTTTAAACTCTCTTCCCACCACGGAAAGTGTGTTTTGTGTGCTGTTAGATCAGCATAGCCACAGGTGAGCCCTGGCCTCTGATTCAAAACGAGCTATCAGATCTACACGGTCTGGAACACATGCTATGTTTGTTGCAGCTAAATATCTTTTTTTACCTTGTAAATGCAAGAAATATGTTCCAAAGGTAGCTCTCAGTAGGACTTGTTAAAAAAGGAGGAGTCATAAATTCCTCACTGAAAAATTGCATTTCTCAACAGAGTAAGCAAATCTTGGCAGAAACTTTCTGTGCTTTTTCAAATATCTATCCCCCTCCTCAAAAAAAACCCAACCAAACAAAAAAAAACAATTAAAACCCACCACTTTTTACTATTCAGATCTCTCCTCTTTTCTCTTTTTCCATTGTAAAGACAGGAGAAATAGAATTGCTAAGAAGAGAGAGAAAGAGTTATGGAGAAAAATTCCCATGGATTTTTTTAAATCCAAGTTTGTTTTTTTTTACTCCTTCCCTGAAATATGTTTATTTGGTTGAACTGTAAGCCTGTAAGTCATCCTGTTCTTTGGACTTTGAATGCAAAGAGCACAGCCAGCCAGAGGTAAGCATCCAAGGTACCTGGCAGAAAGCAGCATCAGCTAGAACAGATGGCAGCTCCTGACCATGCCAGCGAGAAGAAATGGTGTTGCCAAAAGTGCAAAGAGTTCATCCAGGTCTATTTAATGCTTGGTGTCAATTTTCCCAAACCACAGTCAAAAGAGTCCTCATTCTCTGCAAAGTCAAGTCAAGTGGCCTACAGCTGATCCACAGCATTGTACCGCTCTTTCTACTCATTTCAATTAAAGGCACGATGGTCACACGGTGAAAAAAATTGACAGAGGTCCACTGATCTAGAAGATGTAAGAGTCATTGCTTTCAAGGGTATGTAACATGTAAATAAGACAGTGAGCCATGGAAATAGGTCTAACATAGGTCACGGAGAGAAACACTGTTTAGCAGTCATGCAGACTTCACGCATAGTGCCATGAAGAGCTCATTTCAGCGGTAAGGAACCAGCTACAGAAGACCCAGGGCAATTCCATCGTAGAAAGGAGCAAGTGCCACCTTTCAGCTCTCTGTACTGAGGAAAGGGGCTGAATCAGCTGAAACATGCCACCAAGTAGAAAATCTAGGTCATAAGTGGAGATGAGCAAGCAGGATTTTGGTATGTCTTACAGGAATCAGCTGTTATAAATATCCGTGGTCGTTAGACAGGAACACTAACAGCCTATTAAAGAGGAGACTAGAGAAATCAATATTAGGTGCTCCCTGGAGTATGGTAATGCTTGGTGCTTTGTAGCTCAAAAGAAGAGGCAGAAAAAAGAAATCAGGAACCCAGAGGTGGAGATGGGTGAGGAGAGGAGGCTGTATGCAGGGTGATCGCTCAGGCTGGGTGGATCCAGGAGGAAGCAAACGCCAGGGGACATGAGGGATGTGCAACAAATAGATGGGTGAGGGTAGTGACCAAGTTCTGTTTTATCTTCTCAGGACAGCAGAAGATTTTCACCAAAACCAAATGGAAGTCACTAGTCTCTAATATTGACACCGTGGACAACTTATCATAGACAACTGGTCCGTAGAAATGTTCCCTAAAAGATGAGATATATGGGTAATAGACACTTACACATTAAGAGAGGGAAAGATGTAGGGAACACTAGCCAGCTCCTTCAGTAACCCCCTTATGAATACATTGGTCTTTCTTACTACTGGTTGTACCTATTTTTATAAAAAATGAGCTCTCCAAGAGCAGGCAGTGCATACCTGTGGTAGAGGAAAGTTATTCTGAATCTTTCCTTTCCAATTTCTGCTTCAGATTTCACTTTGAAAATCTAACAATTTAAAAAGAAACAAAAGCATCTTGCAGAATGATACCAAAGGACAAAGTTATTTTAGGAATACAATTTTAATCAGTGCAGTACCAGCATTTAAATCTGCTGCTGCGCTGACATCAGTGGGGAAAAAAAATAAAATAATTAAAAACAAGGAATCCGGTGGGACTGACAGTTTTGGAAATGAATCCACACCTGTGTCACCTTAACGTGGGATTACTGCAATTCACCCTGGATGAGGAAATTGTGGGGGGAGCAAGAGCTGTCAGCTGGCTTGTTAGGAAGAGCTTCAGAGCTTGAGCGTGACATCTCTGCTCTGCGATGTATAATGGCTAAAACTGATTTCCATCTGACTCCCTGCATTAGGGACTCGGCAAATGAGTCACCTCACTTTTTATTTCTACGTGAGCCCAGTAATCTGGACGATTACTGAGGTGAGAAGACAAAGGAAATCAATGCCATGTCTGTTCCCAAACAGATTTACTATCAAAACACAGCGTCAAGGGAACGGAAAGGGTACAGCAAACAAGGGTGACCGCTCACCAGATATGGGTGACACGTGCTGTGTACACTCCCTTGACACCCAGGGCAAGGAAACCAGCTGTGTGTCCCTGGGGTTTCCATGCCCCAGGGACAGACAGCACCCCAGGCTTAGCCTCCGCATGGAGCCAGAGCCATGGCCAGGAGAGCTGGTGGGACCAGACCCTGGCTCTCCAGGCAGGGAAAAATCCCTTCAAGGGCATCGCCCATCCCACACCGGCCCCCTGTTCCCCATCAGCTCCCGGGGAGGGAGCAGCCACCAGCCAAGCTAGAAGGATCCACAAGAGATACTTGGACATTGAACCTGCAAAAGTAGCACCACACTGAAGTGTAGAAAGCTCGGGAGATGGCAATCACAGCCTTTGCTACCCTGTGTGCTGGTACTTCTTAATCAGCTACGCAAATCAAGACAGCATTTGGGTGAAGTTTCAGAACTGTATTTGCCTAAAACACCGGCTTTCTGTAAGATAAAAATCGCTTTGAAAGCCTGAGGACACTTGTGCTTGTCAGAAGTTTCTCGTTTCTTACTGCTACACGTTGTTAGGAAAGGAATTATTTATCCTCGGCCTCAGCCCATAACTCTGTAGTAAAAGGTTGGTGATGTTTTCCAATGTAAATCTAGCATTCATTGCTGTTTCAAAGAAATTTGATTTTCAAACCGAACCTGAAAAAAACCCCTAAAATTTCCTAAACTTTTCAAATCTTTTCTTAGACACTTCAAAATGAAACATTTCTTTATAAAACCCTTCTGAGATATCTACCCATTTCTGAAAGGCTTGAACAAACCACAAGTGAAGTAAAAAGTTGTACTTTGGAGAAAAAAAAATAAAAAATAAAATACTGCATCAAAACCGATTTCTCCATCCAGTTTTTCAGCAGGGCCATCACTCAACCCTGGGATATGGCTATATATTCTCCAGGGCACAGAAGAGCTGAGCTGTACCCACTAGGAGCGAGGCAGCAAAGTAAAACCATCTTTGGTAGGGAAACGAGCCATGACCACAGAAGTGTAGTCTGGGCCTTAAAAACTCCTGCCAGTGGAGCTGTGTCACTTGGGGTCCCCCTCCCAGCATTCTGCAGACTGGGAAGCTCTTTGCATCCCCCAGCCCAGGCAGGGGATGGGCTGTGCTGGAGGCACACACCGAAGCGCGAGCAGGTGGGTGAACCACTGCTGCAGCTGATGGGAGCAACGGCATGTCTGCACGAGTTTTGTTTCAGTGATTCTCCTGGGCCTGAGGGCTTCTCCTGCCCAGGTAGATAGCCATACTCAAGCAGCAGGGAAGAGGGGTTTTCTCAGCTCACCAGCAAGTTTCTTCTCAGAGAGGTGCAAACATCTACCGACCTCCATTGGCAATTGGACATATTCTTGTGCAGACCAGTTCAAAGTCCTCTTTCCCTGGTGGGACAATTGGAGGCATTTATGTGTCTGCAGCATCTTTGGGGAGATAATTGTAACCAGCCTCCTTGCTGCCAAGTACAATATTGCTGCAGCCAATAATAATACTCAGACAGTTTTTGACAGAGCTCGTGATCACTTCAAGCATGAATCTGTCTTCACAACACCTCTGGAAGATAAGGGAAAGGTTGGAGACAGCAAAGCTAAGTGGGCCCGCGGAGGTCACCGAAGCAGCCTGAAGTAATGGCTGCAATCAAGGAGCCCCAAGCTCAGCGCCGTGTTGCCCGACCACACTGCCCTGTGCCCTGCGTCAGGGGGAGAGCAGGCCCACGGAACAACTACACGTTATACATATTTTGCCACACAACCGCTTTTGTGAAACAAGGAAAATTTCCACCTACCCTGATTCTCAGGATATGATGAACTAGTGCTTGAAATTCTTTTTAACTCATTATGTTCAAGCTGACAGCCTCTTTGAAGGCGCTTGAGTATTCAACCATCTTCTATCTAGTACATTCATACAGTACACAAACGAAGGATTGGCAGGAGACGGCAATTATTACAAGCCTTTGGCTCTTAGTGTACGTGAAGGAGCTAAAGAGGAGAGCCGGCGGTTTTCCATCACCCACAGTCCCTCCACCCAGGTTGACCTCCACAGCCTGCTCCTCCTTGGCACTGACACAGCCTCCGCAGCTGCCAGGAATGGCCTCTGAAGCGACAAATCACAAGCACAGTCTCATGTACAGACCTGTGCAAACAACAGGACTGGAAAGAATCAGACAGGTACCCTTTCTGCACAAGTACATGAGGCAACTGAAAGCTGAAGGGGCAGAAGTCTTAAGCCCTTGCCAGCATTACTTACAATTTGCAGGCACCTGGCTAGCTGTTACCAATCTGGTTGCTTTCATGCTAACTTCTGTTAAATTACCCCACTGGTGCCAGCTAACACCAGAGATTTCGCATGCCATTTGAACAGAGGAGGCTCGAAAGTCAGCCAGCAGAGCTGATGAAAAGCAAATCACCGAGTCGGTTTACTACCAATGAGCTCTATTAAGTGACTGTAATGCAGTTCATAGCCCTGGAGTAGTCACTGTCCCTCACTAATCTAATGGTAGTATTGACAAGGATCATTTACACAGCTTCCCTTAAAGGTTACCGCTATTTGTCAGGGACTCTCTGTGCTCCGGACACGTACGCAGTCCTCATTCAGATCCCGGGCTCGTCCATCCTCGCTGCGGAGCTGCCATCCCAGGCGGCACCGACTCCGCTCCGCACAAGGTCATGCCGCTGCAGCCAGGCGTTGGGTGTCCACATCGTCTAAACATCTGCTAGGGATTAACAGGAGACGGCACAAACCTATCCTAAGGGCTGAACTAGCGCAGAGAAATTGGTTGTTCGACAGCAGGACCTTGCCACCAGGTATCAGTTAATCTGCATAAAGCCTACCCGGCTGTTTCTTGTGGTTAGTGGACATACTCCCCTAATGATCCAGGCATATCGCAGAGTTGTCGTTTTATGTCCTTGATCATTAAGTGCAACCACAGCTTCATTTTACATCTTCTATGTTAAAAAAAAAAAAAAAGAAGTCACTAGTCCCTCAGGCATCAACCTTTAACAAGCAAGAACTAGCCTCAGGATTTTAAATACATGGATCTTTCTGGCTAAAATGTCTGCTTTTAGCCCCATTCCTTCTCTGTTTTATAATGATGATCTGAATTGACCAAACATCACTGCCTTTATTTGGAGGAAGTCTTGTGTCTTCAGCCTCCCGCTCTCTCCAGAAAATGAAGGAAAACCACAGCAACGAAGCACTCCTGATGCAGATGAGAGGAAAGGCAAGAGCCAATGCAGACAATGGGCAATTTAAGCCCTATCTGCACTTATAATGTAAATAGATAAATTACAGAAACACTATTTGAAGCATAGATTGATCTTGGTCTTTTAAAAATAGCTTACATGGTTTAAAAAAACCCAAACTGTTGATATTCTACTTAACTTCCCACCTCACTTCACAGATACAGCCAGAAGCTCCAAAGTGATGGGGGCCTCTTCTTGAGGCAGTTTCCCTGCAAGGGAGGATCAAAGGATCAGAGCAGTCCTTGGGATGTAATCCCCAGCAAAGAGGGATGAGATTAGGAGAGAGGCAGCGAGGGAAGGCCTCACACCTATGACTCTCTCCAGCCTCTCGCCATCACTCCACGCTCTCCAGTGAACATACAATTTGAGCAACTCGCTCCTCTGGGCAGAAGGAGTTCAGATTTGCCCCATGCTTGGAGGTGTTTGCTGGAGGCTCTCTAAAAACACTAAGGGAACTTGTTCACTCCTTCCCCAAAGCAGCTGTCGGGTACCTGCTCCTGCCCAGCTCCGGGGCCTCTGGCTGCTTCTGCAGCTCCAGGTCCACAGGTAACCTCATGGCGGAGCTAAATCAGGTTCATGGTGTTCAGTGTCCCCATCTAGTGGTCAAGTCAATAAAATTAAGGTACAACTCCAGGGCCTTTAAGAATGAACAATGTGAAAACCAAAATGCTCATTTGTGGAAAACGCATGGTACCATCAAAAAAAGGAAAGACAGCAATGGCAGAAAGGCAGCCAAACCAAAAGCAAAGATAATGTCCGCAATAACAACTAGTAATAATCTTCCTCCAAAAAGTGTCCCCATTGAACAAATGTAAGCAAAATTCCCCAGAGGAGGCAGGCACAGGGACCCAAAGCCTGGAGCCCACTCACTGTCATTGGGGGTAGGTACATTGTTGGGACAAACTGGAGAGTGGAGGCCGAGCCAAGATGGCTTTTACTCAAAAAACACAGTCAGATTTGTCCACTTGGTTAGCACCTGCTGAGCAGAAAAGCAAGTTATCAAAGGCACTGGGGGAGCAGGGGAGGAAAAAGCGGGTTAGGGGCCATCTAACATGGAGACTTCAACTAGTCAGTTGTAACACCATGAAATTTGCCTCGACGAAGGTCGAAGCTCTGATTTTCTATACACGTTAGAATTCTGAGTGGTTCTTGTGAGGAGTTTTGTGTGCTGACAAGAGCTAAAAGCAGAGTATCTGAGAGCAGTTTTCAAACTACGACCCTTCCCTGTTAGGGCAGGGAAGCTGTACAACATCAGCATAGAGTCCGATGGAAAGGAAGAGCTTTTCCGACTGTGGCTGCCGAGCCGCAGTGAGGAATGCTGCCTGCACACGGGCTGCCGAGGAGGGCAGGGGAGATGCCCAAGGATTGCAGAACCAGGCAGCATTTAACACTGCTTTCCCAGAGGCAGCTTTGTGGCCGCATTGAACAGGTTTAGTGAAAGTGAATGAGAAAATATAGAGCAGATATGAAGTTTCAAGCAGAGGAACTTGCCTGCCCACCTGGGGCTGTGCGGAGCAGTAATCCCTGCTCGCAGGGGGATCTAAACCTCTCCGCATCTTCTGCATGGCCTCAGGGAACAAACCAGGTCCCAAAGCTGTCCCCGTTTTCACCAGGGACCAGCAGTCCATGATTACTCCATCCCAACAAGTAGAAAAGGGTTATTATTTTTTCGCTCTTTCGCTTTTTTCTCTTCCATATCGCAAGCAGCCTGCAAGATCACACCAAGGAGACAGAACGCGTCACCACAGAAAGCTGAGGAAATCCACTCAGACTGTGTTACTCTAACGGGAGGCAGTCATTGCTGATTCTGCTCCCATTGAGCAGCATATAGGAATAGCCATTAAGTTCAATAGAGCAGGACCACACAATTAAAGGAGAAAAGATTACCTCCCTTTTCCATTTTCTTCTGCTAACAGAGAAAAAGATAAAAAAAACCCTTTTTTCTTGCTATTTCTGGCATTTGCATAAATCTGTGCTCTAATGATCAATGTGCAGACCTGTGATGCAAAAGCTTTTGAGCCAGATCTTCACCTTGATCCAACAATGAATCAAACCTTCACAGCCCAGATGAGGATCCCCACCAGAAGAAGAGGCCTTCTGGTCCCACAGACAGGCACAGCTGGTGCAATGGTATCCCAGTGTCGTGCTTTGGACTGGCCACTAAACAAATGACAGATGCTCTCTTTAACCCCTGTCTCCCTTCCCAGAAGAAAAGGAAAAGAATAAGAGAGACAGAGACTTAGGGGTTGAAAAGAAAACTAAAACTACTTTAATTAAATATTATTAATAATAAAAAATATAATAATATTAATAAGAAAATGACAAAATGTATACAGTATATACAAACCCCGTATCAAGCTCCCAGGACGACGATCACGTCACTGGCAGGCACTGGGAAAGTCCCAGACTGGGCTCAGCAACGCACGGGAACTGGATTCTGGATCTGGATTCAGGAGCACATAGATCAAGATCAAAGGCAGACGAACAGACCGAGTCCTCCTCAGACGCTGGCCACTGAAGGAAGAGAGTTTGATCCCTCAGCTTTTATACCGGGCATGGGGCAGATGGGATGGAATAGTCCCTTGGTCAGTTTTGGGTCACCTCCCTATCTGCTCCTCCTCGCAGGTGCGACCCCTTTACGCTTTTCCAATTCCAACCCTTCAACGGGGCAAATAACGAAGTTATAGAAATAAGTATAAGCAAGAGCCTCTCTGCATACCATCCCTTGGTACTCACTGTAAATATCAGAGTTTATCTGCTAGAAGCGGACACTGTCTGAAAAATATACCGTTAATTTCAGAGAGTTAGAAGAGGCTTAACTGAAAAGTAAGATTACTGAAAAAAAAAATTGGTTCTGTTCGACCTCTAACCAGGGCACCCAGTCTCCCTCCCCAGGGGAAAAGCAGGGCAGGAGATCCAACCTGCCCTTCACTGACAGCAAAACCTCTGCTCTGTGGCAGCAACTGAGAAGCTTTTGGATGCCTGGCAGGTCCAAGACTGGGGAACTGCCTCTGTGTCCTTTAAATACTGGAAACACGAGCTGAGCACAGCTGAGAATCCAGCTATTGGCTTCCAGTCGCTTTATCAACCCACACCCTTCTCCTCCTCTGTAAAAAGAGGGTACTTGCCTACTTACATCACACGGTGTTTGGGCTGTTAGTTTCAGGAACATCAACACGTCCACATCCCTCTACAAATATTCCCTACCTGATCTACTGGTACATTTATAAATTATTGCACAACAGAGCTGCTGAGACTGCCAAGTCAAACTCTCCAAAGATAGGAAATGCGGAATTAAAGCTGGTCAGTCACATGCTATTTTATTTCAAGTACAATTGGTGCTTCAATCGGTGCACCTGGAAAGAGCTGGGTTATGCAGTGAATTCAAATGTTGTCCATGGCAGGCTTCCCGCATTTGCCGCAGAAACCGAGAGGGGAACAATGCAGAAGATTAGAGAAAGAGAAAAAATGTTTTCATTGCTTAAAAAGAAATGCTGTTTAGAGATATGATTCTCTCTGAGCATACGCCAGAAGGACCCTTTCTGACACCAGGTAATGTTTTCAGATCAAGTCACGTGGGAATGGTTGGTAGCCTATTGCATGTTCCCAGTTTTCTATACGTCAGACACGGGTGGATATTCATCGATGGCTATGGGGTGCTGGGGTGGATACGCAGCACCAAGGAGTGTTCCTGGCTGTGGGCAAAGATGCCAGGACTTAATCCTGTGTTTTGTGACCCAGGGTCTCAGTGCCTCAGAAAGGAACACAAACATCAGAAGATATTTTCACTGAGTTTGTCCTTATTTTCTCAGTTGCAAAACAGGAATAATACTATAACCTGAACTCACAGGAAAGCTGCAAAGATAGTAAATTAATGTCCCTAATGTTTTTGGTAACACCAGAAAAATGTCCAAATAGCAAAAAAACCCAGCTCTTCACTGAGTGAAACAAGAGCCCTGTGGAAACTGCAATGCACAGTCAAGCAATCCAGCCTCGACAGCCAGGGCATCCAGATCTGGAGCCTCGGAGGCTCCCCCAGGCACAGGCACTGTATAGACACTTTCACTCCATGCAGCGGGGCCACCTCATCAGCTGCCCCTGCTCCCAGCTGCTGCCGCAGCCCCTGCCGGGATGCCCATCCCCGGCATCCAGCACCGGCGCCGGAGCAACCAAACAGCCCCTGGGCCAGATTCAGGCCGTGGGCCAGCTCTCGGGCTACACAGGTACACGATGCTGCTAAATCAGGAAGCCACTCTGTATATTCATGAATGAAATATACATTAAGGACCACCGAGCTTATAGTTCAAGACCAAAGCACCTACGCCCGTCCATTCATTCTCTGCAAAGTGCTGTGAAGATGAAAAACACGAGAGTGTTATTTTGGCAGACAGCAGGATCCCAAATGCAACTCCACTTTTTCCTACTTCATGTTGAAGCTGTTAAAATTCTCTGAATATTAAATGTCCAGCCCCACTTTCAGGGTTGACTTAAATGCGGTTTCCAAAAAATGTGCTGAATATTATTCATTTCTCAGAGAATCAAAAAGCTAGAGGCCCTTTGATGGGGTTGCTTGCATTTTTAAATCACATGCACACACACTAGTTAGAAGAATTTGGCAAGTATGGTTATATATGTCAGTATCTCGGGCAAAAATGCACAATATGAATGCAAAATTCTAGATGTTTCTAATTTTTCTTTAATATATCCTTCATGTCTTTAACCTGAATGTCTCCTCCATTATACAGCACTACGCCACTGGCTGAAGGAATGCAAAAATGAAGCACGGAATACCCAATAACCAAAAGCTGCAAGGAACTGACGTCTGCTGCCTTCCAAAAATCAACTTCCACTGCAGCCATTAAAGGCAACAAGGAAATAACTTTTCCCCGGTGCTAAGTACGGATCTTATCTTGTATCTGAGTGCCAGAAAAAAAGGATTCAGCAACTTCTTGGGTGAATGTTTACGCCTGAATGTTTATCACCTGAGTTGGCGTTAGTGAATTAAACTTTTAGGAGCTGACGTTGATCAACTCTGAATAAATCAGAACGCTTGCTCCTGGTAACAACATGCTTGAAGACAGCAGGCACATTTGAACAAAATTCATGATACAGGCTTATGTGCTGGAGTAGTTATTCAACGTTCAGGTGAGAGTCGGGCTTCCCACTGCCAAAGCTAGATTGCCAGTGGCCACAGATCACAGATCACAGCCCACAGTAGAGGACTTCTTATGTTCCGCAGGTCCCAATGCAGTTTTTAGACAATCTCAGACCTGCTGGTCAATCAGAAGTTAAACGTCCACGAGTACAACATGTAACGCTGCAGCCCCTAACATTTTGGCACCCTGATGCCTTAGAGCAAGCGGAGAGCTTGGCACTAATTAATGACCGGGTTTATACAGATAGGTGTAGGCAGACCTGGGCTCCCCTGGCCGGGCTCTTAGCTGGCTGGACGCAAGCCAGTTGTGGTCGAGAGGCCATTTAGCTGTGCTGCGCCTGAGCAAATATGCCCTGCCTTTCAGACAGATGCGTTGATTCAAGCGCAGCAACACACTGACACCACATATACAGCTGCTGGATCACAGCTGGCTCTCATCTGGCCAGCTCACACCACAGGCAGAACGGATATGTCTGTCTGCGCTTGTCTTCAGAGGCATCCTCCAGTTTGCACGCTGGATAGGGAGCCGCCCGAATTATCTCAGACAAGTCAAGGAAAGATGCGAAGTTTAAGCACTTAAGAGACTCTAGGTGATCCCATGCCAGAGGACATTATCTCCTTCTGCTAACAGCGCTCTCGACCACAAATGCTATTTTGGCATTCAACACCCAAGACAGGCTTTTCCCACAAAATACAGCGAGAACATGATGCTCCCTCCTCACCCACACTGCCTTTTATCCTATAATCTCGTGATTAAAGACTTCATGTGAGAGGTGGAAGAACTCTTTTTTTGCCCAAAGGCTTTTAACACCCAGATTCTAATATTCAGCACAGCAGTCTCGTCTAGGTATTGCAGTGGGTATTCGGAGGGCTCGCTCTGTCCCTCCTCTCAAAACTGCTCCACTTTTCTTGAAGCAATTAGGTACCTATTGGGGCAAGGCCAAAGAGAAAGTTACCATGAAGGTGAGTGATTTTACACTCAGCTGAGGGTAGGGGCAGCTTAACAATGTAAATATTTAGCTAAAGTTGAAAAACCTAAACGAGAGATTTTGAGAACATCTGTCCCAGAATACCCTGAAGTGGAGTAATTAAGCTTTCCTGGGAAACAGACAGGCACGTCTGAGCGCCAGCCGTCAGGGAAGGGATTTGGATGCAAGTTTCTCATATCTCAGATAAGTGCTTCAGACTAATGCACCAGTCTCCAGGTGAAGAGCGAGTCTCCAGCGTAGGACTCGCTGCTCTCCTGCATGTGGGGAGAGGAAGGCTCTGGGAGCACCTCGGGGGCAGGACTCGTAGGCTGGAAGGAAGCAGAGCATCTCACTTGTCATCCCAGCAAAGCCCCAGCATGCATTGGGGTTCAGATCTGCAAAAAATGTAGGATTGTGTGACACAGAGTAGAAGTCCCTTAGTGGCACGTGTACATCCCAGCTGCTGGTCCCCTCCAAGGCTGCTGCTGCTGCCCCACGTGCCAGCCCTGCCACCACCCAGCCAGGACCCAGCAGTCCAGCAGCCCATCTCCTTACACAAACCCCCTCCAGGGGCCTGATACTGCCCACCTACCCAGCAGGGAGGGACCACAGCAGCTTCCAGACGCAACCTGTCGTGCTGGGACCATCTTACTTTTACTAGAGCAAGGAGGGCAACCTGCCTCCTGTGTCAGGGGCTAGCTTCTGCGGCTGCCCAGCCTGGGGAAATAACAATCCAGCACTCCCAGTTCCTCACAGCAATGTGTTTCGGGGTGCAGGCAGTCTCCAGCTCTCTCTGCAATGCCAGGTACATTCGGCCTGAGCACTGGTACAAGGGAGAACACTGCTCCAGGTAAGCGCTGCGGGCAAACCCTTGAGGTCCAAAAGTCTGTGTGCACGTTTACATTAAACAACAACATCAGATAAAATGTATTTCTCTCCCTTTCTCCTGTGTTGTCTATCTTTTCTCTCTAGCCCATGAATTTTGAAACCCTTCTGCTCAGCATCTGTCTGAGCAGCAACAGGAGGCACCAAGAATAGACCTCTAATCTCTACCCACTTCTTCTTATCCCCTGATACCTTCAGAGGGAGTGGAGGATGCCTTTGCTTTCCTTTTATCCTCTGCCCGGACATTCTCATATGAGGCTGCATCTCTGTTCTGCAGCAGAAAATGTTAATAGCTTGGTTCGTTTTGATTTCCCGTAGTCGGCCATCATATTATTTTTAAATGACAGAGTTTTGTCATATGACAGCGTATGTCACATTCTTAATTTTTGGTGGGATCTTCTATTCAGGTCCATAAGGTCACTCCTTGCAGTGGTTGTTATGAAGTTTTGAGTTTAAGATACTTCTGCAACTTCAGAAGTTTTCATTTTCAGACACTTGTTTCCAGGAATTTGAATAACTTGCAAGGGAACAAAAGAAGCAGCCAGAAACATGGAATTTGGCATTGACCCAGCCCTTCATTCATAATAAACCTTTAAAAAAAACAGCGATGACTCAGCAGAGGCATAATTCACAAACCAGAAAGGCCTGCTTCCCTACCTTACAATTGCATTGGGTAGCTACTTAATCACGGCAAATAACATAGTGGATATTTTCTTTTTGAAAACGTATGCTGTTATATTCATCTCTTGAAATTGCTGTAACACATGGCTTCTCATCTAATATATCCCTGTCAGATATAATTGGCAAAAGTCATCAGATGAGGCTCACGTCATATAATTAGATGTATTATATTAGGCTGTACTGGTTACTTTAATAGTAATGCCACAATGTACGCTAACAAGATGTTTTAAAACACAAATTACTTCCATGACCTTCTTGAGGCAACAACTCTGATCCTCTTGGCATTTATTTTTTGGCGATAACCTATTAAAAATATGTTGGGCGACTTGTTTGGGCCCTTCCGAGCCTCCTCTTCCGAACACACCTGTTGGTGCAGCTCCCCGTGCCCAAGCGGCTCAGCCCTGACCCCGGCTGGCGCGGGACGAGGAGGGGCCGCGGTCCCGCACCCCACCTCCAGCGTCACGCCGGGCGTTCGCAGCACCACGCAGACCAGCCGTCGCTCAGACTTGCCGGCCGCGTTGTGAAACGCCTCCCCCGGTTCTCACAAGCCAAGGATCCAGTAGCCAAATCCTTTGGATGCTCATCCATCACGTTAGCGACTGAGTTATTTTCCTCCGTGCCCTAGTAGTACGGCTAATAAACGTAATATGGCTTTTGCTTTCACAGCGGTACTAAGTACTTTGTCTGAAGGGAAGAAGAAGCCTAATTTTACATTTGGGAAACACCCTAACGAAAAAAGGGCAATGGCCACGTGATGACTCGCTACTTCCTGAGGATATTCGGGTTTTTGAATAACAGCGTGGGTGTGGGTGTCTGGGGTTTGGGTGGGTTTTTTTTAAGTTAACGATCTGAAGACGCCCCTCTGTTCACCCTGTGATGCTCCTGGTTTCCTGTCAGTGCCACATTAGAGATGAGCTTATGATGTCTCACGTGCCTCAGTTTCTCTAGCACTTGTGTTGTAATATCAATACTAGGAATTGAATTGAAACACTGGAAGGAAAAATATAGCCATCTATTTCTAGGGTTATATATTGCCGGGCTGTATCCACACACAGGCACTAAAAAGATATAAGCCATCTCCTTTGGACTCCATTTTACGAGCGTAAAAGTATTATTACTCTCCTAGTTCATTCCCCGGGAAAGAGGTGCCTGTTCGCAAGGCTAATTATTAGAGTAAACAATCCCACCCCTAACTGACCTAGTTACTGTTGGAAAAGCCAGGGGTAATTTCTAACGCAAATTAGCGCGCCTGCATGGGCAGTGTCCCTGCTCCCTGTTGGTACACAGGAGGTGTGGGTCCGGGGACGGCTGTCTCGGCGGGGGGACCTGATGGCTGCCCTCTGCTACAGCTGTCCACAGGGCATTACTGTGACGCACCTACAGCTGCTGCGGCGTTATGTGCACATGATACGGTTGGGGGAGAATCCTAAATTTTGTAACCCTCCTTTGAAGCTGGACGTATTGCCAAAGTCTGCTCATCGCTTACTTCTTGACAGCTAGACCCCTCTCCAGGTGCAGCTTGCACTCACGTGAGCATTAATACCACACAGGGTCAAAACTATTACACATTACGTTGTCTGGCTTCAGAGAGAAAATTATTTTACTTCTGAAGACAAACTTCCTGCCTAAGAAATCACAGATTCCTTTTCAAGCCTGGCTTGCTCCTCAATGCAAATAAGACTGATTCGTGTCACAGCTGTAAGAATTACACAAAATTAGGACCGTCTGTCCCACAGGAAACTCTAACTCATCCTGATCTGATTTTATTAAATCAGTAAGCAAACCTGAACTTCCAAAATGAAAACGTGGACACAGAACTAGAGAAGCGGGTGAGCTGGAAGGTGAGGTGTGCTGCACTGGCCATCTCCTGTCTCCAGCGGCTGCGGTCCACGCTTTGGGGGGGGGAACACAGGAACTCAGAGCGATCCCTTCCCTGCCCCAGCTTCTCCTGGACCAGCCACCTCTGAGTTAGAGTCTTCCCCACCTGAGTGATGTACTATGTTTATTTGCTACGGAGAGACTAATCTTCCCATTTTCATTTAATACCTTTGAGACTATTTCTATTCTTTATCTCCATGTCATTCAGTAACAATGAATTCTACATAATTATATACTGCGTGAAACAGGTTTTCCTTGTGTTTATACTGCACTCGATTTAACAATTTCTGTGGGTGCCTCTGAATCTGTTGGTCTAAGAGAATAGCAGGCAATCTGCATAATTTTCTCTCTTATACCTCTAAGATATTATAAAAAATTGCAATATTCCATTCATTATACTTTACCTTTTCCAAGCCAAAGAGTGCCGAACTACTGTGGTTGTCTTACAGGTTTGGTTTTTTTAGCTTTTCCCAATTCTGCTGTATCATTTCTTGAATTGGACCGACCAGAACTACGTCTACTATACGGGATGGGTACATGAATTTATATTGTGGTATTATTCGTAATTAATCATTCGTAAAGTCCTACTTACCTTTACAATTGTTCTGAATAATAATATGAGATTTCTCTGAAAATTGTCTACATTGTTTCCAAGACTTTTTTTGGCTGAATGGTAATAACTGAAGTCTCTGAAATGATCTTCTCATTTTCCACTTAAAAGTAAGAGTATTCTATTTAAGTCCTGGTTTCCTCTATCCTAAACAACTGTGCATTATCTGGAAAAGTTGTCACCTTGCTATACACGTGCCCTTTCCTGATTCTTTATGATTGTGTGTAATACAAATCCTAGCATAAACTGTGGAATTTAAGCTAATAGTAATCTCATAAAAGATTATTTTTGGGATACTGAAGTGTTTCCCAGTTGCATTTTTCAATGATAATCAGCCTGGTGATTTGCTGAAATTGCATTTAATGTTTGTGAAATTTCACCCGCCCAAACCCTTGTCTAGTTGCAGTTCGACATTAAGCGGCGTGTGTAACGCAGGGCCCCGCTGCTCTGTGGTACGTGCCGTTGAGCAGCCCGACCCTTCCCAAACGCACCAGACACCCGGTGATGCCGGGGGCTTTGCTAAAGGCTTCGCTGTTTCACGCCACTTCTCTTGTACGCCAAGTCCAGCCCCGTGGTTCTCACTCTGGGGCACGCTCAAATACAACAAGCTGAAGTGAAACTAAAAGGATACAAACCTATGTAAAACAAAACCCACAAAAAAAAAAAATTTCGGAGTGCCATACAAACAGAAACCTTTTAATTCTCACATATTATGAGACGTCTTACTCATTAGCCCCTGTCATTTCTGGAGCAACCTGCCTGTGTGGAAAAAAACACCTATCCCGACACTTTCTAAAACAAGGAAACTAATTATTTCATGTATGCTCATTTGAAACTAGCATTACTTCCTGAATTCCCGAATTCACGGGGAATTGTTTCATTTTCCAGCAACGCGAATGAGCAGGAATCACAAGAAAAGCCGGTGACCCCGTGGCAGTGACAAGGCACTTCTGGTCCCTGTTCCCCGGGACGTGATCAGCAGTTCCCTCCCCGCCAGAAATGCAGCCTTGCCCTGTCTACACAAAACAAAAACCAAACCCAGAAACCCAGCCAACATCCAGCGGAGAGTTAACCGTTCCCTCACCCCTGCTCTCTCCACCGCACTCCCCCTCAGCTCTGCTCCCAGCTCAATGTGGAAAAATTGGAATTTCTAACACTGGGACAGACACTGCAACTGCATCTCCAACCACGCTAAGTGCCAGGTAAAAGGTATTAAATATTTACTTTTTGATTATGATGGACTGAAGACATTTCTGGCAAGTTAATAGCTCAGCAACTATAGGAGGAGCACTGAAATGTAATGGGGCCAGAAGACACTGCACTGTATGGCCATGCAGAGCCTTTCAACTGATGATGGTATCAGCCAGTGGTTTGAACTGTCACTTTATTATTTTTTTTAAAATAAACTTTAGTATTAACTTTACGTATATGCGCAAGGGATTCTTGGATGTTGTTCATAGCAGTGACAGCAACGTACAGCTGAATCACTGTAAAAGGTAACTAATTTATTCCCAGGCTCCTCTCCTCTCTTCAGACAATGTTATTCCTTTTCCAAGAAAAGTGACAACCTGGCCCTGCTGAAATGAATGCCAGAACTCCCTATGGTTTCAAGAGGAGCGGATTTCACCTTGCCCAGGATCTGGGAGAGAGTTGGTATGAGCCCTCAGATTAAAATTCAGGAGTTCCTGGCTCTCCTTTAAAGTCCAAGTTATTTCTCTGCTCCCCTGCCCACAGCCATCCATCAGCTCTGGACCCTGCTTATCCTGCAAGCGCTCTGTAAAGCCTTCTTTTTTTGAAATAAATGTCTGCCTCCCCACCCAGCCTCCACATTTGGAGTATTTGAGCACCTTTAGCAGGTTCCTGTCCAACTTTGGCAGCCTCTGTTGGAAGCCGCACAGAGTTAGTCACCTGCCAAGGAGAAATTAATCACTTTGCTGTAGAAATTCAAGCCTTTGGCTCCACCAGCAGCAGACCACGTGCCTGCTTCAGACCTCTTCAACTCTCCTCTGTCACCTCTCCCACCTTCCCTCTGCTTGTAGCTAAACTCGGGTTATTATTAATTGGTATTAGTGATGAAATGTGCTTGGTTTTCCCCCTGCCTTTTCTGCCAACAAGGATGCACTGTGATTAATATCATCTTCGGCTCTAGGCTGAATTACTGCGATTGAACGACACGGGGAGGCCACGCCAAGGCTCCGGCTTCATGGCCATGGGACAGCCCCCATCTCAAGCGGAGGGGAGAGTGCCCTTGGGGACTACTCACCGCTTCCTCGCTTATTCCCAGTCCCTTTCAAAAACTAGGAACTTATTGACAAAGTTAAGCTGTAACAGAGACCACATCAACAGCTGCAACTCAGCCAGCGAACAATGTTCCGCCGGCAAACAGAGATAAAGTACACTTATTTGTGAGTTCAGCTGCAAAACAAGCGACTGGATAAGACTAGACAAATCCAGATTTTTTCCAAAAAATATATCTGTTCTTCAGAAAATGCTTTATCACCATAACTGAATGAGTCCCTACTATATGTCAGGTTTTTCTGACTGATAGTTCACATACCTCTGTTAGGATCTCTGGGTTTTTGGCTTTTTTTCTAAGGCATCTATGAGAGTGTCTAGGAAAAGTTCCAGCTAACAGTATTCATACTTCAGCATGAGAATTTATAGGGACATATAAAACGAAGAGGTTTAACGCCCCCTGATACATATGCTATGTAGACAAAACATTGTAAACACAGTCTATATTTAGCATTCAAAAATTGTAATGCACTGGAACAGATGTTGCCTGTGCCATCTTAATTCAGTTTTCTTGTGTGCTCCATAAAACTTTTAATTATAGAATAACTTTTTCTCCACATAAACCTGCTGTTTTAAAATTATACAAAACTAATCAACTCTGAAGTTGAATCGAAGGTGTGTAAGGATGCTGACTCACCCACAGGACAATTCCTGACATTTTGTTGAAGAAATCGGGAGGTCCGCAGTGAGTATCTAATGAAATTGGATTTGTGGAACTTTTGTCTTACCTTGAACAGGGAGAAGGACTGTCAGAGTTCAGGCCAGCCCCATCTCAGTAGAAATGAAATCAACTTTCCAGGTTACTTGCTGACTAGACCAAAGAACATGATGCTAATAACAGGGAGGAAATCGAGAAAGGAGGAATGAAAATACATTTTCAGGTCAAGATAAAGATGTTTTGAACAAAATCGGTTCCGTCAATCTGAGACCTGGAGAGAAGGAGTTCTCCAGTGGTCTCTGTACCAGTAGTATGGGCATGGGCCAAAGACAAAAGAAACTAAGACCACTCACGTAGGAGCCCAAATTCACACTAATTTATGTTGTTGAAATCTGATAAGAAGAGCCTCATAGTAAGAACTTCAAAATCCAGATTCATTTTAAATTTAGGAAGGTTTCAGTGAGCAAAAAAGTCACAAAGTGGTTCTCTGTCATTCCCCATTCCTAGGTCATGGACAACTGAGAAGCAGCTGCCTTGAATGCCCCAACTGCACAAGCGCAAGAGGTAAAAGGCAGCCTGGGCAACCACAACAGAACACAAGATGCCCATTTCCTTAAGTATCTGCCCAAACTGTAC
Organism: Rissa tridactyla; assembly: GCF_028500815.1. Taxonomy (NCBI): domain Eukaryota; kingdom Metazoa; phylum Chordata; class Aves; order Charadriiformes; family Laridae; genus Rissa; species Rissa tridactyla. The sequence goes on along the minus strand of NC_071470.1, from coordinate 25,379,629 downwards.
AAAAAGCTGCACTGACACAAACTTCAAACAGAGTGAAACGTGCCCCTCGGTGACAACACCAAAGTGTCCTGAAGACATTTTATGTGTCAGTTTTCATGGTCAGGACAAATTGTATTCACACAAAAGGAATTCTGCCTTACATCTCAGTCTGCCACAGAAAAACTGATCAGAGAATAGAAATTGGCCGTTGCTTAAGTCATTTAACAGATGTAATTATGTGCAAACAGAATTATACGCTTGGCTCTGTGGAAGTTCCAAGTTCATAAAGCTAAAAATAGTTATGCACCAAATCACTTGGAAGAGGAAAGTTAAATAGAAAAATATCAATAATAGCTGGGAAATGCTTAAGAAAATTTTCTTGGGTGCTGAAAAAGACCGTAAGAAATAAATTTTATTACATATAAATATATATACACTATATATTATAATAATAATAATAATAACAACAACAACAACAACTACCCTATTAAACAAAAAAAAAAAGTGTGATTAGAATGTCAACCTGCTTAAAAAAGGAGATAAAACAACCATAAGAGTATGGATAATAATTTAAAAAGACTGAAAGCCGAGAGCAACAAATAAGTGTCAGCTAACTGTTAAGAACTGCAGAAAGGTCAGCAGCGGAGGCAGAAATACTCAAGAAGAAGTGAGATCGAGGTCCATAAGGTTAAACATATGGAAATGAACTGGTCCAGGTAACTTGTAGTCTCAGAGTGTTAAGAGCTGGTGGAGAAGGCCATCAGACCTTTAATATTGGTTTTCAGTAAAGCAGTCAAAAGCTCCTGTTACCTGGAAGAGAATTGATGCTACACCAATGACTACAAGCGCAAATGGCCCAGCCTGCTGCTCTGACAGAGGCCCCAGGAGCACAGCAGAAGAGCATATAAAAGTTCTGAGTTTAAGGCTAATAACAGAAGTACTAGCAAACAACAGGTTTATGGAAAGCAGATCATACCAAACAATACTGGTAACTTTAAAAAATCAGAAGCTTTGTTGATAAAGGCACAGGCATTGAGATAACAATCCTGAATTTCTCTAAGACATTCAGCTCTGAGTCACATAAGAAACAAGAGTGAAACCAAACCCAGTTTCACACGCATTAAGTGAGAAAGGAAGTTAGTTCTTTGATAGGTTTTGAAAGTTAAATGAAACGGAGAGACAGCAATGTTTCTAGTGAGTTTTCTCTGGCACTAGGTCACAGCTCTGTGCTATTTAATATTTTAGCAAAATGAAAGAAAGGTAAAATAATTTGAGAGAAATGACACGGGTATTAGAATACTGTATAATAGAGAGGTGAAGTAACTGTTCCTCAATAAAGAAGTATGCAGATAAAGTATGGATAGATAACCATTTTTGAAAGGCAGTATCAAAGGAAAGGCAATCATCAGTGGGAGAAAAATGTGAGGGAACATAAGTTCAGTGAAGAGCTGGTGAGGAGGAGTTTGAAAATATCTTCCTGGGACAAGGACCACAGATCTCGACAGAACTGGAAGAGCTGTTAGTCGGCAATTCACCCTCTGGCAGCTTCTCCTTCTTCCAGGCCAAAGCAGAATGAGATGCTAAATAGACGAAGGTATGAGAAAAGAAACAATTTTTCTTTTGGGTTCACTGCAAGAGAAACAGAAGAACTGCTTAGAAGTAAATATATATTCTTTTAAAAAGTAAATACACACACACACACCCAGAGGAAACCATTCCGGAGAGACTTCTGGTGCCTGGCACTGGTCTGATGTAGTAGAGCCCCAGCAGGCCTCTGGCAGGTGCTCCTTGGAAAACCTACTGACATTTGTACATGTTCAACACTCCCACAGGGACACCCTGGCTCTGCAAACTCTTACTTGGCAAATGAGCATTTAGCATGAAAAATGCAAGAGATTTGGATGGTATAAAGAGGTGCCTTATTTGGGGAACAGAAAGAAGCTTAAGGGAGTCTAAGCAGCTCTGGAAAGTGGTGTTAGGCTAAAGCTTAAAAAAAAAAGTCATTTATATATCATTTCTTAGAAAGAAAGAAAAAAAAAAAAGAAAAAAACCACACAAAAAAACCCCAAAAAGCATAAAAATGTGCACAGACTGACCACACCAATGATGCTGCCCTCTGCAGCATACCTTCCCCAACACACATGAGAAGACTACAACAACTCCTTGGGATCCTGGACTACAAAAAAAAATCCCATCTATAAACTGGCTGTCTAAAGCAACAAGCTTGTGAAAAGTGCCCTGTGGACATGACATAAAAAAATCTTTTAAGAGTTTGAGCAACAGAATACAGAGCTCTAAAACCGAGTGCCTACAACAGTGGGGGGAAGACACAGTTGTTCACAGATGTCCTGAAGGATGGTATTGGCACAGTCGCCTTACAACCTCGTAGCCAAAACTAGAAACCAGAGAGCTCTCCACTTCTCTGCAGGTGTTGTTCAAAAAAAAAAAAAAAAAAAAAAACCACCACCTTGCGCTAATACACTCATCTAGAGAAGGAGGTTGTGCACTCAGCGAGGGCACCAAAAGGTTCACGTGTTGACTGCAGCCCATGTTAACTGAAACAAACCACAAAATATTGCTGTTGTTTCAGAAGGGGCCTGGCAAACCTCGCTTTACCACAAAAATATGGAACTTATTTTTCAGCTTCAGATGTACAATTTGCAAATTGAATGCAAACCTCAGAAAGACTCAAGTTGTTGCAGATACGGTCTAAAGAATTAGAAAAACACTGTAGAGAAAATACAAGAGCTAGATATCAATCAGATCAAAAAAAAACAACTGCCGCAGGTCATGTTTAATGAGAACTGTGATTTTGAGAGCTACTGCTAAATGCACAACCCGGTAGATGGGGTTTAAGACTTTTGGCCCTATTTTCAGTTCAAAGAAATCATCTCATAATCTGAAAAGAAACAAAAGATTCTATTTAAAGGCATGAAGATGATTAACCCCGAGATGCCATAAGAAGGGCAGGATGGGCTCTCTAGGCTGAGCTCAGGTGCTTCACTGGGCGCACACTGATCATATGCAGATGTACCCGTTAGTTTTCCCTAAATCTCCACCAAGTCTGATTAGTTTTCCAAAATGCTGTAATTTATGGAATCTTCAAAAGAAACCTCTTCAAATATCCCTTTTTCTATCAGCAGCAAAAATTACTTTCTTTTGTTTTTTACCTTCCCTCACCCTGAGAACAGTTTGGACTGAAAACCATCTCCTGGAAAGTACCAGCTGAGAACGGCAAGCCTGAAGCCCACCACCAGCATGAAGAAGGTCAGCCCAAACATTCGCACCTCGGCACAGTTCCTTCCAACCAAAACCCCTTTGTAGAGTAAAATATCCAACTTGCTTGCAGAAAAAAGTTTCCAAACAGTTGCAATACAAAATCAGTGACATAGAGGGGAGAAAACTTAAAAAAAAAAAAAAAAAAGATTGACTGTTGGAATTTATCTAGGTCAACACCAGTGGGACTTTCTCAGAGGGAAGGAAACTTTCTGTGCGCTAAATGTTTACCTCCTTTGCAGTAGCAGCAAATTAGGTGTTTACCTCTTCAAGTGGCAACAGGAGCCAATACACCTGTTCCTTCCAGATTGTCCCTGCTTTTTTTGGCATACGATACCCTGAAAATGGCTCCGGTGATCTGCTGTGGGAGGGCCAGGAGGTTTGCTAAAACAGGTTGAAGCATTTGTTTCTCAAGGAAAAAAAAAAAAAACAAACAAAAAAAAACAGGCAGTGGCTGTGCTGGCTAAGAGGATATAGCGCTCATTGCTGCATTTTATTATTTCTGATATCAGTTCCACAAAGTATTGAAATTAGATTAAAAGAAAAACCAAGGAAATGTGTGTAAAACCAAACAGGTCCCATGCATTTATGAAACAGTCATAAATCCTGCATGGGTATGGCTGTACCTCTCCTCATAGGGTAAGCGATGGTTTCGGAGAGACCCTGCTCCATCGCTGCCCTGTGGACCACCCACCTCCCAGTTCCCATCCCTGGGGGATGGATGGGGACAGTGTGACTGGCAAAGGCAACTAAACCCCCACTCCTGATCTGCCAAGTGCAAACATGTGCACCATGCCTGCACAAAAACGGCAGGGAGGGACCCAGGGGTGGAGGTGGTGTGAGCGTGAAAGCCTGATTTTGAGCATCTGGTCTAGTGGGAGGTGTCCCTGCCCATGGCAGGGGGGTTGGAACTAGGTGATCTTTAAGGTCCCTTCCAACCCAAACCACTCTCTGATTCCATGGTTCTATGATTCCATGGTTCCGTGGCTCTATGATCTACATTTCTCTGGTGGCACCTTGCACCTGGAGTCACCGAGCCACCAGCAAGTGGCAGGTGAAATTCAGTATATTCACATATACAGAAAGCCACAGACTGGATTAAAACAAATTTTCCTGCAAAAATGATGGGATGAGAGGGGGGAACATCGAAACCTGAGGATTTAATTCACAGTCCTGTGAAAAAAAATCATGGCTTTTCTCAGCATCAGTCCAAAAATGCATTCAAATGTCAGAAACGGTGCTGGGGTTTGCAGGCAGCCCAGCTCAGCCCTGGCCAAAAAATCTGCACAGTGAAGACACAGGCTTAAAAACATAAAGGGCTTATGCAAAGGAGCCAGACCGAAAGGTGGATTGAAATTCCTTTTTGACCCAGCAGTCGCCACATGCCTCCTCATCCCCTTGGCGAGCGGAGGGTGCCTCAGCCCTCGCCTGCGAGGGGGAAAGCGGCGGCTCGTCCCCCGGGCACCTCGGCACCCGATGGAGGTGTAGCACTAGTCCTGCACCAGCCAACACCCTGAGCGGAGAAACAGCTTATACCAGCCAAAAAAAAAAAAAAAAAGTTGTTTTGCTGGTAGGAACTAAACCAGTTCGCTGAACAGATTATATTATAACAACAACAAAAAGGCCTTTTGATGGTAGGACTGAACTCACAGCAGGGATTTTGCTGTCGTAATTATACCATTGCCATGCCAGCACAACTTTTTTAAGTATAGACCAACTCCCTACGTTTTTATCTTTTCGGTTAAAAAGATTACACAGAGGCAGAAGTTATGAAAGGGGCTGGCAGCAGGCGTGGGGAACTGCCACGGTCCCTTAGAAAGCACCTCGTCTTGCAATGAAGAAGTCCCACGAGGGCAGTTTCCCCGAGGAATCACAGGGATACGTCAGCTCCGGAGGCACGCTGGGGGACTGGAAGCTGTGGTCCAAGGGGTGTGTTTGGGTTGTAAATATTTTTTTGATGAAGATTTAGGTGGGGTTTTTTGGTTTTGGTTTCTTATTTTTTTTTATTCATTTATTTTCGAGTGCCTATTTTGAAATGTTTGCAGCTACTGTGTTAATAAAGCTTGAGGGTTTTTAACTGCATGGAAGGGATTTTGCTACTTGCACAGTGATGAAATGGTGTGCACATGTAGATGTAATCAAATCGTAATCCTTCAGGAAAATCTGATGTTTAAGTGCTCTCTCTTCTGGACGTGCCAATTCAATAGCATGCATGCTTTTTATATATAATGTAATGCAAGACTAAGATACTTAAGACACATTTAAAGAGGAAAAAAAGGGTGGAACTCCTTGGCAACGGCTCTAATCCCTTTGAAGGCTCCAGCATCTGCTGAGTCAGGCCCTCCCTCCCTACGTTGTAGTTTACAATCAGCCACTGAGTCACAGCAAATTCCTGACTTCGCTATTTCACGAGCTACAGTAGCATGTTTTTAGGGTTTGGGTCCTTTTAATTAACACCCTCTTTTTTGTTGTTGCTCAATAAAAAAAAAAAAAATAACAGTAATAATAATAAATTAAAATAAATAAAAATAGACAAAAAAATAAAAAGGAAATAAAATTAAAAAGGAAATAAAAAGAAAAAATAAAAAGGAAAGAAAAAGAAAAAGAAAAAGGAAATAAAAATAAAGGAACTCTGAGCCCCCAACTCTGAGCCCAGCTGCAGGAAACCTGTCCTCAGAAATGCTATCCTCAAGCCACTAAATATACTTCACTCCTGGTGAGGTCCTCGGAGCCTGATAAGGGTCCATGGGGACGCAAAGCGCTTTGCAGCCCAGCCATGGGATCTCCACACGAGGCGTCTGGAGGCAGGGTTGCGTTAGCAGAGCTCTCTGCCCCACTGGATAGACCTTGCTCCCCAGCAGACTAATTAGCCAGGGCGCAGCCCCGTTCTGATATAAATCCGTGCGAGCCCTGGTATCTTTCTACAGGGCTTCCCAGTGCCACGCAGAGACGGGGATGTGGCCTGGAGCCAGTCACCAATCCTGCCTAATTTCCTCATCCCAAAACTGATGATGCAGCCCGCCTGCCAGCAGAAACTCCCATTGTGAAACTGAGTTTGCTGATATTTGCAAAGCATTTAAAGGTGTGTCTTAGTGGTGAAAAGTGTGTTCAAACTCCAGGTAGGTCATAGGAGTAAACCCTTTTCTGTTTCCAGCAGAGAAAACGCCAGTGAGCAGCATTTCACACGCGTGGAGTTGAGCTAGGATTCCTCTTTAATCAAGTTAAGTCAGGTTTTATTCCTGGCCCTGCCAATTATTTAAATCCCATCTACCCGCAAAGGCCTGCAGCCCTGCCGCAGTGGAGCTGTTGACTCACGTTGGCTGGTGGGACAGGGGGTTACACTGCACCTTCCTGCACTCATCACCTACGTGGACGGGGAGTAGCTCCACAGGAATGTGGCAGTGCACCCTCTGGCACATCCCCGTGCCGCCGCAGCGCGCGACGAGCCCACGGAGACGTCCCAGAGGAGTTTCCTGGGAAGAATTAATGCGGTGGGTCAGGCGGGAGCTGCTCCAGCCACCACGGGACACGCCACTAGAAACCTCAGGAGATCGCGGTGCAGGTACAGACACCGAGGCACTTGGGTTCCCCAAGAGGCACCACGATCACTCCTAGGTTTGCCCAACACATGGGGATTAGCTCCAGGTCATTCTGCATCAAAATATGCTCTGCGTTGACCTGAGCCAGGGAACCGAAAGCAAGACGACCTCTCTCTGCTTCGTGAGAACATTAGAGGGGAAATGCTGAAGAAATGCAACGTGACTGTTCATGGAAGAATGATTTCTGTCCTTTACTCAAAATGTTTCTGAAGTTTAATATAAGCATCAACAAACTTAGCTATTAAGATCCCCTTTGCTCATCAGCAGTGTTTCTGTCTCCAGGCGGAACTCGGTATCTGCTTAACAGTGCAGAGCAAATTTACAGGACAGCTTAAGGTAGGAAATAATGAATAGCACTTCAGCAACTGATAGCACAGGATAATCGTGTGTCGCTACAGTTTGTCGCACTGAAATGCACGATAATATGCAAGTGCTGAGACTCCAATCTTATTTGGCTGTTATTACTTAAATAAATAGAAAAACTAGAAACGTTCAGAAGTTGAAATGAGTTCCATTAATTAAGTCACTTCCACTTCAGTGAGATTCCCTATTATCTTAAAAAAAATGTGTTCTTAACCTGTGTTTCTTAAAACATAATTTTGTGGGCTTCCCTCCTATTTTTCTCCTGCATTCTTCCTGTATTTTGCTTTTATTTCCATGTATATTATATGATATCCAAGTTAGGGGTTTCTTTCATCACTTTATTTTCTGCAACTTTTCAGCATTTCTCCAGATGTTACAGAATGTCAAATGAAAATTAAAAATACATATGTTTACAAAAAAAACCCTCTAAACTTGTATGTAGTGCCTTTTAGTGATAGAAAAGAGAGCAGAATTTATAAAAGCTAAAATTTTACCACCAGTTCTATATTTCGATGAAAATCCCCAAAATCTGAAAAAGCCCAGCAGTTCATATAAGGTTTTGATGTCTAAAAACGCAGATTTTCATTGAAAAAAGATCTGAAGAGAAGCATTGAACTTGCTCTGGAAACAATGATGTTTATTGCTGAGGGAATGGAAATTAAATGCAGTCATGTTTACTGAGGAGCTGGCGGCAAGGGGGCAAGGTCATAATTTACACATAATTACTGGTTTGCACTATCGTTTAACCACTACTGAGATAAATATGTTTTTCTTCCTTCCCTCTTCCTGAGCAAAAGTAGTGTTCGGCACACTTCTTATGCATTAGCTGTTCTTGTGCAAATCACTGTTTTCTGTGGTTTGTGATTCAATAGTAAACATTGCTGTCAAAAACAAGGTCTGCATCTAGAGATAGCTCCCTATTTTTTGATAATATTTTGGGTTTGTAAGAATGTGCCATCAGCACATAATTACAGGCATGCATACGATGACAAACAAACATGGAAATATGATTGACTACAGTAAAACAGGAATATTTTAAATATGGGGTGTGTCTGCCTTTGTGTAGTACATACAGTCACACCAGACTCCTTTGTACCAACTCACACAAAAAATATCCTGCCAAGTATTCTGGGTGAGCCTATAAATAATTCTTGTTTCCCAAGGCTGAGAAATATATGCTTCTTGGATAACCTTTGAAGAGTTTGAGTCAAGATTTTCAGAACCGGCCAAGGTTTTGGCTTGCTTTGTTAGTGCCGGCTTTGCAAACGCAGGGTGTTCAGACAGAGCCGAGCATCCCCACCCTGGGAACCAGACCTCAGCTGAGGGAAAAGGCGGGTGCGGAGAAAAAGAAGGATTCAAACTCGCTAATCATGCTAGAAGGTTGTCCTCTAAATCAAAGCTATTTTAAAAATAGCAAGATTTTTGTGTTCTCAGGGTTTGGTGGTGGCACACCAAACGCTCCGGCTAGAATAAAGCTATAGGCATTGGTATCAGGTTTTGATGTGTCCAGGGATCAGTTCTTGGAGGCACAAGCTCCTTCCAGCACAGTCATAATTCACATTAACCATGCTGGTCTGTCCACGCCTCTTTCAGCGTATAGCCCATAGTTCTGCAACAAGTTTGAAAAATACAGACAAAATGTTTGCTGACTTGTTGATATCTTCAAGTTTTATTCCAAACTCTCGTTTTCAAGAAAAGCACAAGGTTTGAAGTGGGCATGGTACCCGCTCCTCCTCGGCAGCCCCTGTGGTGGTCCCAAGATCGCACCCAAAGCCTCAGCTTCACACCCAAAGCCACCTACACCTCCAAATTCACGGGGAAGGTAGTTCTCCCGAGCAACCCAAGCTTCTTGGCTCAACAGTCAACATTTTAATCACTCCTCCAACTTGCATTTACAGAGATTTTCCAGAGACGGGGTTAGTCCCAAGCTGGGATGAAATAAATTTCCAGTTTCTCCGCAAGACAGAACACTATTCTCTGCTCGGCTCTGAGAGGCTGATTGTGGGCGAGCCAGTGCAACCCTCCCATTCTTCTGCGGCTGCTTGTGCCAAGGGCTGAGTACTGTGGGGGGTATTCATACGGCGCGCTCCAGAGCATCGCTCTGCGCCCGGGCTGGCCAGATAGGAGGACGGGTGGTTATTCAAATATGCCCAGGCAGTCTCTCCCATCTTCTGGGAGAAGAATCATGCCAGAATCTGCACAGTCCGACAACCACCTCCATGCCGCTCACAAAGAAGCTGCCCCCCAGTAGTAAACTGGGCGCGAGCTGCGCTGCGTGCAGATGCGGATAGCTAATTGGTCAGCTGCACATAAAAAAACCCAATAAATCCTAGATCCTTGATGCTGGAAAGGCATAAGGAAAGGCTTGTGCAACCTTAATTCAGCCCTTTTCTAATCTTCAATTACGAAATCACATACTGTATTTTCCACGGGACCCTGCCTCATTCAGTTCACGGAATAGATGGTGTTCACTTAATGAGCAGCAATTCAATATTTTATTTTCTTCTCACTCAGTGTGTTGCCCTAGGCATGATTTACTACATGTAATTCAAACCTAGCTGTGCAGCCAAAATTATTAATTTCAGCGCAGCTTTTTTTCCTTTGGTACTCATCCTCACAGCACTCCTGAGTGCTTCACAAACAGTAAATATTATATTTTCATAATACCACAGCGAGTGTGTTTTCACACCCCAGTGTGATTAAATGGGGAGGAGGGGTGGAATTATCCTCTGTATTTCACAGGTGCATAGAAGAGGCAGAGAGAGACATTAAAGTCCCAAGAATTCAGAAATTCGGGGCATCCTCTCTACAATTTGAGTCACGACTTTTGAAACTTCTTCATACAATGAAGAATATTCATATACTGAATATTCGAGGCAGGATTCCCATTGAGTCAACCTGCCTCCATCAGAGCTCAGGGACGGAGAAGACCTTCTAAGCTGTAGACTAGTCCCCTCCTATCACAGACAGCTTTTTAACAATCTTATCAAATTGGACTGAATAGGAATTGGGTTTCTTAAGTTCCTATTAAAAAGCTGAGAACTCACTCCTCTGATAGTTAGAAACCATTTTCTAATTTTCAGCCTAAATTTATTCATAGCCAGATTATACTCATTTGTTCTTATGCCAACATTGTCCTTCACCTTAAATAGTTCCTCTCCCTCTCTGGCATTTGCCTCCACTGATAAATTTAGAGCGAGCAATCACATTTTTTTCTCTCTCGGCATTTGTCTTGAGGAGCTAAATGAGCTACACTCCCTAAGCCGTCTTTCTCAAATTAAGCTGCCAGGTCCTCCGCTCATCCGAGGAACCGCTTTCCATACCTGCTCCAGCTTGTGCTTATCTGCCCTGAGCACGGCTGGCGGGGCTGGTACGCAGCACCGGGCCTGGGTGCCTTCACCCAGAGGAGGCTTGAGGTGAAATGGTAACTGGTGGTAACTAAAGGAGTTACAAATGCTTCTCTATCCCTCCTGGAAATGGTGTGTCTCAGAATCAGCCTGGGATTTCCACTGCTGCATCACATTAGTAGCACCCCGATCGCTGCAGAGCACATCCCGATTTTTGCCGCTTTTCGGTTTCCAGCAGAAATTCTCAGCATCGGTTGAAAAAAATGCACGTGCTTTGTACCAGCGAATTTGCCCTTGTTCCTCTCCTCCCAGTTCTTTGGATCATCACTGCCTACCTCTGCCCCAGTGTCCCAGCCCCACTCTGCGATAGCGATGCTGCCCTCACCACATCGCTGGCTGACTTCGCTGGCAGACTAGTGAACGTATATATGTACATATATGTGTATATGAAGTAGCTTTTTGAACATGCCTGCTCCTGCGATCAATTTGAAAGAACCCAACAGAAAAAAAAAATCAGAGCAACGGCTAGGAAAGCACGTAGGCCAGATATGAGACCTCAGAATATTAGACACCTTGATTTCATGCCTTTTGAAAAATTCCTATACTCGGTGGCTGTCAAATGTTGGTCACCTATTTGACATGAAATAAATTATATTTTCGCTTGTGAGAAGATTACATTCATTGTTAAAATTAAGACTGCTTCAGTTATGACTTATACATGCACCTGTGGGGGATTCATGTGTTTTTCTTTAAACTGTGATTTGATGTATGCAAGGCTATTTATAGTCATCTTTTTCCAGTAAAACATCTGTCTTACATTCACATACTAAAATACCTGGTAAATAATGACCAGACAAATTGAACACAACTAGAGAAACATAATACACATTTGACAGCAAAAGAGAAAGTTTAGACAAGAAATCCAAGGAAAGAGAATAAAAGCAAGGTAGTGAGTGTGTGACACCGTGACTTAGCTCAAATAAATTATGCCCGAGTTGCACAGACTGCTTGCTTTCCTGGCTGAAAATTATGCATATTTCACCCCGTATACAGGGAGGAGCAGGATGCTCCTTACCCAGGGGTCAATGGCAGAACCACACAGAGGGACGCATGATTTGGGGACCTACCCAGAAACCACCACTGCCACCAGACCACAACCTGAGCCTGGTGGAATGGCCCTAGCAGGTGGTGGTGATCTCCACTGTGCGGCTGAGGAAAGGAGACCGACAACCCTGTGACCGTGCCAGGCAGTGTCACCGTCCTCTTGGATGAGCATCCCTGGACATGCTCAGAAGGGAACAGAGGAACATCATGGCAGCTTCTTACCCTTACTGTCTTGCAAACATGTCGTGCCAGGCAGTGTTCCTTGCTTTGAGCTTCCTTCAATCTATTAACTTGAATACAGCACCAACTGGCAGCTGCAATGAAATCTGATTGGCAACAAACCCATTCAGGGACCCATGGCAGAAGACCTTGGCAACGTTGTGGTGCCATCTGTAGTCTCCTACATGAACAGGAGGATGCAGGTCCCCTCCCAGGAGGACCAAGTGGCATGCCAGCTCCCGGGGTGACAGCTCAGGCCTTCTTAATTGTCAACGAGAGCTGTATATCCAAGTATATGTCCTGGAGGCTTTGAAAAATCCATGCATAGGGCAGGAAGCAGGGAGGGGACTGCATAAGTGCCCTAAGTCATGCCAAGGGGCCAAGGGGCATGTACTGTCAGAGTTAGGCACTCTATGGATGCTCTTGGGTATATATTTCCTACAAAATGACCCAAAGACTATTGTAAGCAACAGGAACTTTCCAAGCCAACAAATTATGGCGATTTCAGGATAACTTAGATAACCCTCCAAGGTGTAGGATAGATCAGATTTGAGCTGGGATGATCCAACAAGGCAGTGAATAAATGCCATACCATACCTCTCGGACCTCAGTCGGGCCCAGATACGTAGAATAAGTTGCAAAATCCCCTTTGGAGGCTCAAAACTTAAATACGTGGGTACATAAAGCAAACAAGGGGAAATACATGATGTTTTCCATGGCAAGGGCTGCACCGTGCCATGTACGTGGGAAAAGAGAGGAGGAGTCCTTTGCTAGCGTGCAGGGGATGAAAAGCAGCAGCCATAAGAGAGGCTTGGGTGGAGCAGAGGGCAGGTAGAAGCGTGTAGGAGTTGATGAGAGAAGAGGCATAGGAAGGAGCGGTGTCGCTGCAGGTGAGAGGAGGCATGACCTGCAGGCTACCGGAGAGGGGGGACACTCAGCTCGTGGGTCCTGCTCTGGAGAACAGGCCTGGTCCTCAATTACCTAGTTGAGTTAATTGTAGTACCTTTGCAAGCAGAAGCCGAACAGATCCAACCAGTTCCTCTAAAGGAGACGCAGTTTTGCCTGCACAAAGGTTTGCACCAGTTTCACGAGATCAGCTTTAACAAACATTTTCGTTACGACTGCTGCTGCGCTGACAGGGTCTGAGGAGGTAAGGAGGGAAAACGTCTGGTCTTGTGTCACTCCAGCGTGCCTGACAGGAGCATATTTAGTCTCTTTCCAGTGAATGACACCTATTTTTGGGGTAGAAAAAACCCCACAACTGTCTGACAGAGTCACACTTCCTATGCCCCTTATTTTTCCTTGGGAAGTATCTTCAGCTGTGAATGCGTATATATACCCTAATGACAGTCAGCTGTCACGTCTGTAAACATACATTTACCTCCCATTAAGGGCTATTTGCCCCTCTTTGTGACCTTTCACCAGCTTTCCATACCCTGGCCATGTGGCACAGATGGTATAATCCTGTCAGGCTAAGGCAGGTGACAGTGCTGCTCAGTGTTTAGTAATCAGTGACTGTAATTAGCCAGACTGGACGCAGGCTCAGATAATAGGGCAGTCAACCAGCTGCCAGTCATGAGGCTTTTCCTGTGGACGGCAGGAGATGGAAGAGGAGACGATATAAAGAGGCCGTGCATTTTTCCAGCGTGCTTTATACAGAACTGCTGATAACGTTATATATGGTGTTTGTTAATTAAAGAAAGAAAAAAAATTTCCTTTTTGCTCCAGAGTGACTGATAAAGTGTGTTTCGCATCCTGTGGGCATTCAGTTGGTTGTTAAATCCGATGGAGGTGTTTGGAGAGTGTTTAGCAGCACCAAAGCTTTTCTCCTGTTTGGAGTCTGTCTTGTCACGCTTCCCTTACGCAGACACCTTCGCAAGCACACAAAATGCACGTGGATGAAGCGCTCCAGGTTCACGATTCCTAAACCCACTGGTTTAACGCAGGAAAGTGCCGTCACTAAGCTGCTAGTTGTCTGCATTCAGAAAGCAGGATTTAGACAAACAAAATTAAACTCAGTTGTAGGGAAAGTAAAGAAAAACCTAAATTAATTTTAATTAAAGAGCTACTGTTGAAAAATATGATGGGGGTATTGAAACTACTGGCATTAAGAAGTTATTAGAAGAAATATTTTTACTGATTTTTACTTCTTTTTAGGGAGCTAGGTGATCGTCCTTATTCCTGATCTTGCGTTAAAGTACACATTTAGACAATATGTAAGCCGCACATGCTGTATTTAAGAGAAGTAAGCAGTGGGCTGAACTGACCATATTTTCATGTGAGAGATGACTCACGGTCTCCTGGATGGCAGAAAATTCTCCATGCTGGGCAGATGCTCATGCTTACAGTTTGTTCGGGTGAAAGAGGTTTTATTACCAAAGAGGCAGCCAGTCATCTCTCGCCGAGGAGAGGCTGGCATTCATTGCCTAGGAGGGCTTTTTTTCCCCTACTTCAATATTTCTTTCCTATTTTTAAACATGTGCCCGTTATTACAAAGACACTAATAATGAAATATATTTAATTAAAAAAAAACAAATGCACGCACCACAATGAATCAACCTCTTGTCTTTTATTACATATATTCCAACGGCTTTTCTCCCTCTTCCCCTCCAAAATTATGCTATTTATCTGCACGGAGCAGATACCTTAATCTTTCAGGGGGGAAAAAGCAGAGAATAATTTCAATTTCCATGCATTTATGAAAAGACACCCTTAAATAGGCCAGAGAAAGAGATATTGCATCTATAAATAAATTATTCCGACGCGGGCGGCGGGATGGGGTTACACATGGCCATTGTGCGGGGAGGCTGCAAAGCCGGACCCGGGAGTGCAGCTGTTGTCTTTGTGCCGGGCACTCTGCCTCTGCCATTGTTCCCCCCATCACAACAGGCACGTCGGGGCGGCGGGGAGGGCAGGCGGGGGTGAAGGGATGGCCCTGCATTGATAACGCCTGGCACCATCACCGAGGGCAAGGACAGGCTTCTCAGCTGCGGCGCTATCAGGGTGAGGGGCTTTTGAGAGCCCCCCATCCCTGTATGTGTGTGTCCCCTCTCCCTCCATCGCCTCCCCTCCCTGAATCAGCAATTTCGGGAGATGCGAATGCGTTCACCTCCTGCCTGTGCCAGCTGGATCTTACCCAGACACACACACACACACACGATTGTGTCAACAGATGGTGTAAAAGGGGACAAAAAGGATGGTATTTCCAAACTGAATATGTAATATCAAACAGGTGTGGAGGTAAGAAGATGGTAATGAATAAGGAACGCTGTGCTGCGGAGAAGGGCGTCCAGGCGGCTCGCAGCAGGGGAACTCATGGCTGTTACCCTGCTCTGCTCAACAGAAGGGGGGAAATGGCCGCAACCTCCCTGCTGCATCCATTGTCCCCTATAAGGCATGTGCCTGCTGCCCTGTCATCACCCGCACTGGTTTCCAGTGGCACCTCCCAAAGCTCTGCACAAAAACGGCCTCTCAGCACCCTAAAAGTGACCCATGGCCTCCTCCAGTGGGGGCAGAGGACACCAAACAGCCGTGGGGTTCCCAGCTCCTGCCCACCTGGGGCAGAGAGGAGAAACACCCCAGGACAGCAAAACCCAAAGGGATTGTGCTAATCTAGGATCGTGCCATCACGGCAGATGCACCAGGGACATCTGAGCTAGGGTTACTGAGTATCGGCACGAAAGGCATCCATGTCGGGGGAGGCGTTGTGGGGCCCATACCTTGCTGTGACAATGTGACTGATGCCTGTTTCCTTCTGTGGACCTGCCAGCACCTAGGATGGCTGTCACTTGTGCGGTGCCAAGGAGTGAGGCCATCTGAGTCCTAGGGCTGCATAGCAGAGGTGGTACCACCAGCCCGGCCACGGGGGAGGGATGCACCTTCCCCGCCCCTGGCAGGAGAAGCCTGCCCGGCACGCAAAACCCAACAGGAACATTCACCCTGAAAAGGCGACAAAGCAGCCATGCTCTGCTCCATCATGGTCATCCATGGAGTCCATCATGGTCAAACAACCTGTACATTTGTACTCCAAGGTGTGCACTCCAGTTCACAAAATAGTGGGGGGAAAAAGGCCACACTGCTTTCTCCAACACAACAGCTCACTGTCATTTTGGAGATCTTCCCCTTCCCGAAACCCAGAGGAAATCCTCCCATTTCTCAGCAGAATGCTGTCCAGTCTTTCCGAGCTCATCCTTGAGAAGTATTCATCTTAAACCTATTTTAACTTAATTTTATATCTCTTACTGGTTTCTCCATTTATTTCCAATTAGCGTGGGTCTCACTGTCTGACGAGGGTAGGATCACACATCAGTCTCGCTGTTAAGATTTCTAACTTGAGACCAGGAGTAATGGATTTCTGATGTGAAACCCACGGCCACCCTCTGCAAGTGGGGGTGGAAACTAAGATGTCCATTACTGTGGGGCTGGGACTGACTGACTTGATGCTGCTTGGTTGGCTTCAGTCGCTGTCAGACAGCATACGGCTACTTTGTAAACTTGCTCTCACATTGTTCTGTTGTAGGTACCTAACTTGTATATCCCTAAATTCTTTCTTTTGCTTATCCCAAAGTTATAGAGTGTGTCTATGGTATATGAATTGTGCAAAAATCCACCTTACAGATATTCATATATTTTACTTGCAATCTGGTACGCATGTGTTACACGTAAACGATGAGCTTCCTGCTCTCACCGCTTCCAAATTATTCTCTCCAAGAACTGTGTTCAGCCAAAACTGAATATTGCTATTTCCACATCCTCCATAACCTGTCAGCTGCGTTCAACACAATTAACTCTCCTCTTCATCTTGCAATCTTGCCCTCACTTACCTGCCTTGGTCATTTTTTCCTTCCTCTTGCCTAACTGGGTCAGTCAGAGGATCTTCCTGATTCCTCCTCCAGTTTTCCATGGAGGTGCCAGCATGTCCACACCATGGCCCCATTCTCTTTTTCCAGATTCATGATACCAGCCTCCACCATGGGCACCCATATTTCAATCATCTTTCTCCCAACAGCCTCTTGTTTAACATCTCTCTTTAATTCAGTAAAGTAATGGAGTTTAAGTTACTGGAGAGCCCACCTTAATCCTCTCCTCTTCCAATGTGGCTACGAAAGACGCAAGAAGATACTAATATACGGAGGCTATCACTCAACACGCTGATCAATACTGTCTCAGTTTTAACTTGTATTCTCTCACTTACACATCTCTCTCTTGTCTGACATGTGAAGGTCTCTGTTTGTACACCACAGCCAGGGCCTCTGCCCCCCATTGTCTTAATTATGGACTCGACGTGCTGCAGATATATAAATCATGGAAATTTAATCAGGCTTATTGCATCCCTCATCTGCCAGCACAGACTGAAATGAAAGCTGTGGTGAAATAAAGGCTATTCCAAATGAGAGGGAGCAGCAATGCTATACTATGCTCTCGAGCATTTTCTCAAGATAAATCATCTCTGGGGGAACCTCTTCCCTCACACACACCCGGGTGCAATCCCCCACTCAGGCTAAGTCACTTATTTAAAACTTATATTCAGCATATATGACACAGGACCCAGGCTGACAAGCTGCAGGTGGTTTGTTTGCACAGAAGGTGGGAAGGGAGGACAGCTCGTGAGATGGTCCTGGGGATGCTCACAGCGTCTTTCAGAGGCAACAAATCTCCAGGGTGAGAACGGGGGGCAGGTGGGTGCAGGCTGGTGGACGGAGCAAGTGGGCTGGGTTTCTTTCCTATCTCACCCCCCATACGCCTTCCTTTCCAGGTTCCTGCAGTCCCTGGTTCCTTACCAGTCCCACCACAGCGCTCCCCTTCACATCCTTCACTCACCCGCTCCTTGCTGGTAGCGCAAAGAGGGGAAGAGTGAGTCTCTCTGTGTTTAAACCAACCTCAACAAAAGCCCAGCCATGAAACAGCAAGGTGCCACCTCCACAGCCAGCTCTACCAGTTAGGGCACAATAAGTACTACCACTGGAGCAAGCGATTAAGCAGACATGTGGGGCAACTTGTCAGGTAATTTCCATTTGCTTAATCAGATCCCATAATAGGCGTTAAATAGTAACGTCTCCTTACAGTGCTGAGAACCTGACTTATCCACAGGCTATTTCCTAGTAGGAAATTGAGGCTGATAAAGTGAATCCACTCAGCGTGGGGTACAGCTATAGAAAAGCCAAATACATATCCAAATCAGGATGGAAAAAATCTCATCTTGATATGAGAATTTGGGTGAAGCGCAATAAGCATTTGCTGTCTAAAGGACAGGGCACGCTGAAGTTTTTCATCACCGTGCGTTGCCGGAGCCTGCATGATTAGCACCTATTGAAATCAATTAGTTTAATCACGGTAATATCCTCCAGGTCTGGAGGGGTTTGTAAGACGAGCCCCAAAACCTTGTCTCTACTGGGAAAATTACCCATTACTGACAATGGCTACACCCTAACAGATGCAGATGAATAAGTAAACACATTAAGCTGCTGAGGTAGACCAGGACAAACAGCACTCCGCACTGCTTAGTAACCACTCTGTGTTACTCATCTGCCAATGTGTTGGCTGCTATTTAACTTGTTATGTCCTGATTGACACTTGGAGCTAAACAGCGTTCAGCCCTTTGTTCCTTTTGCGAGCAAGGTATGAAGCCTGAGTGTTTGTGGTTTTCAAAACAGCATTTAAAAACAAAGATGAAAGAGTTATTAAAATAAAGCGGAGTATAAAATCAATGCTGGAAAATTATTTTAACTTCAAAACACTCCTATAAGCACTGCTGTATGGGATGGGATATAACAGAGATTATAGCCAGCACTAATAAGTAAGGATGAAAGCAGATATTGTGCAAAAATTTGGGGGGGGGGGGGAGCAGAATTAAGTACTAAGTCAGACCAGCAGAACTGTCAAATGTGTTAGACTATATTCACAAGCACTCATGTGTGATATGCAGGCACAAAACATAAACATTTGTTTGCTTTGTGTAATTTTGCTTTTTAGAGTAAAAGGGTTTTTTTTTTTTTTTAGGAGGAGGGCTTTTATCTACATGCTGGAATTTTAAATGTCTTATATCCTGCAAGGACTGTTTGAAGCAGTTCCAGAAGAGCTGCTTTTCATTAGCAAGTGCTGACTCAAAGATCTGTAGAAATGTATTGAGTTCATCAAAAAATTTTAAGAAAATTATTTGTTTTTACTTCTAAAAGGTTAAATAATTTCATTTGGACTTCATAACTTCAATCATTATATACTATAAAAGTTAACGATTCAAATATGTTATCACTTGAAAATCAGAATAATAAAGCCAACCCAAACTGGTTTGATTTCAGTAAAGGCTTTGATAGCAGTTCTTTTGATGACTTCAAGTAAAGCAATTCCCAAATGTCATTTCTCAGAAAATTTTGAAATTTCAGGTTTTTGTTTAAATTTGAGAAAAAAAAAAAATTAAATGTTGACATTTCTTAAGGAACATAAATGTTGAACTTAGACAAATGCTGATACAATTGTGCCCAGCAGCCCAGGGATTTACTTGAAGCGAACAAGTGACTGTGTAGTCATATGTGATAGAAGTTTGGACATACGTGATACAAGTTTGGACATGAATTCTATAGGGCTGCCAGGGCAGGACACTGGATGCTTTTCAGGCTGCTCTATTGTAATCCAGAATCACGGTTATTGCTTTTCTGCAAAATAAGGAAGTCTACAGTTACACTTTTTCCCACTCGGGTCAGCTGTGTAAAAGGGGCTAAAGAGACACTAACAAGACACCCTGTTTACACCTACGCTGATAAATAGCAGGCTCGGGCACATTCACTGGCCTTGAGGCTCCGTGGTACGTCTACGTCCCTGCTCTTGGCCTTCCTCACCCATCAAAAGAGAATGGTGTGAGAAACAAGCATCTATCTATATCAGCTTTATCAGCTGGCAAGTAAAAGGCATGATTTGTTTCCATTTCATATCAAACCACTGTGGTGTAGACATTACTCTCTATGCACTTTTTCAAAGCCCCTGATTATCAAGTTAAGAGGAGGGAGCTAAAATCCTGCCCATTCACCACAGGCTACAAGAGAGTTTGAAGCCAGTAGTTATCTAAGAGAGGTTTACCCCCATCATTTTCTGGCCCGTGTCCCCAGTTTGTTTTCTGTTTGTCCATCCTGCAGCAATAGCCCTGAGAAGCATAGATTCTTCTTTCATCCCTTGTTCATCCTCAGCTCTTTAGATTTAGTTCATATCAAGCGTCAACTTCTGAACAGATAAGCTTGCAAACTCTTCAAACTCAAGAAGTATCATCTGCTCTCAGTAAAACTATCTAAGCAGCCTCGCTCCTCCACTAACAAATTCTTTCAGTGCTGCTACATATCGTAGGAATGGTCACACTCAGTCCAAAGGTCTACCTGGCCCAGGAGCCTGTCTCCAACAGCAGTCAACAGCAGACACCCAGGGAAGAGTATGAAAACACATAGGGATGGTTTTCCCAGAAGATGTGTTCGGGATCTCCTGTGCCAGCAGTAATGTCTTTGTATTTAGCTTTTCACAGCGGTAATCTTCTTCCATGGATTTTTTGGTATTGTTTTTTAGCCTGTACTGACTCTCAGCATTCATGACATGCACCAGCAAGTTCCACACCTAAATACACGCTGCAAAAGGAAAACCACTTTTGGTAGTTCTGAGCTGCTTACATGCTGGGCTCATAGACACTTAGATCTTGTTGGAAAGAGGTACGGAAAAATCAGTCTCTCTCTTATTTTTCCTCAAAACTAAAGAGTCTTACAAGTGACTCTTTGTATGCAGGCATTTACATACTTTTCTTATTTCCTTTCTTGGAACTCTCTCCAGTTCTCCACGACCCTTGTTAAGAAGAGGGGACACGAACTCTGTAGGGATTTATGCAGTCTCTTTTGTTCTCTATTTCTTTTCTAATAATTCCTAACATTCAATTTACATTTATATTGCTACTGAGCATTAAACTGATGCTTTCATAAGAACTATTCATTATAATTCCAAGATCTCATTCCTAAGTGGTAACGTTCAATTCAAAGCCCATCACTCTACATGGAGAGTTAAGATTGCTTTTTTCCAGGGTATCGCTTATGTTTATCTACATTGAACTGGTGATATCAAAATTTGCAACACAGTCAAAAACTTCAAGTTCAGAAATAAAATAATTATTAAAAAATAATCAAAAATTATGTTTTATTAAGAAATTCTCATTTGAATCTATTTCACTGAAGAATTTCCCACCAATGATCCCATGACAGTGTAGCATCAAGAGACCTCTATGCATCATTTGGTACCACTTTCTTTTGAGCAATATCACTCTCTCTCTTAATATTCTAATAAGTCATCATGCAATCTTAGAGCCACTATTCCTAGAGACAAGGGAACAGAAGAAAATCCCACCTTTCATTAACAAAAGCCAAGTAAATTTCAAGCTATTGTGGGTGCAAAAGTTAAAGCTTAAAAATGTGATACAATTGCATGTCAAGAAGAACAGTAAACAGATGAAAAGGACCTAACTTTTTTCATTTTTACATCCATTTTAAGCCTATTTCATGCTTTTTTGAAGCACAGTTTTCAACTGGATAATAGAATTATGATGATGAACATGGGACTCCTATATACTTACAGTCTATCAAATGTATTTAGCATGGCAATGTGTGATATAGTACTGACATAGCCTAGAGTTAATTGGGTTTGGTTTTTTGTGTTTTTTGTTTTTTTAAGAACTCTGGAAATGCTGTCAAATGAATCATATCATCAAGACCATACTAGTTCTTGAGAACATCTTGTCGAGAAAAGATTTAATACATTCAGGAAAACACCAAACAGACCACAAAGATTTAACAGCAAGTAGTGTGGTGGTGAAGACACTGATGTTGGAGACTCCTATTTAAGACCTGATGGTGATATTATCTCATTACCCAAATGAGTGTTCTGCCCCACAGGCTCTCAACTAGTCTAGGAAGCATTGCTTACCATCTCTCTTCATGGAGCTGTTCCGCCATCAGATACCAAGATCCTGATCTGAAGCACTCTGAGTCAGAAAAACAAAGCATGAAAAATACAAGCATTAGGGAAAAAAACCCAAGCACTCATTGTATACAAAGAGTTTATGGCATATATCTACAGATATAGGTAAAAATTTGCCTTCTTTGTTTTCTGTTGTGGTTTTTGTTTTTAATATAGTCAGACGTGTGAACAAATATATACAGATCAGGAATGTAAATACTATGGTTTATAGGTGCTGTTAGAAACTATTTACCATCCAAAACATACATAGCTTTAAGAATTTTGAGGCCAAGTTCTACTCTCTTCGAAGTATGCATAACTAGCTAAAAAAGAACCCCAACAAGAATTGGTGGTCGCTTTAGAAAACTCTTAATTTTCTAATTTAAATTCTTTGGAAGTACTGATTCAAAAAAATTAATACCGTAAAGTCATCTTGAGAATAAATAGCTCCTCTTCTACTTCCTCATAAGCTGTAAGCATTATAAGATAATATATATATGCACACACCCAGTGTTCGAAAACTCTGTTATTTCCATATTTTCCCTGGCATGGTATGATCTACTCTTAAATCACACCAAGGGAAAGATTTTTTTAGATTATCATTGCATTATGTGGCATAAAATAAATGTAAATCTTCTTATTTCCATCCATCATTCACATATTACGTCATAAGCATTGGATAGGATCTTATCCTAGAATTCATGTTTCAGGTCTTTTATTTCCAGTAAAAGGCAGGTGACATCTTACCACGCTGTACTCCTCATTTTCATTTTATAAAAGCAACCCTTCTTTATTCTCTCTGTCAATTTAATTATGAAGTGTGAATTGTCACATTTCTTGTACATGTTATAGTCCCTGCTCTGATAGCTTTATGATTTGCACTTTTAATAGTGTATCACTGGAGAGAGGTTGGCATGAAGACCAGTAAACCTCAGCAAAGCATTCACTCCTTGCTCTGGGACCCGCTGGTGGGTAATAGCTGAGCTTGATAACCAGGCAAATTAGCAAAGGCAAACACCTCCCATCTTTTTCACGCGGTGAGATCTGCCTGCGAGACACCTGTCTGTCACCTGAAAGAGGAGACACGTGGCTTGCTGCGTTGGGGTAAGGAATGAGGACGACGATCCTGTCCATATGGTCAGGCTGAAATCTTATATTGGCGAGACTCTTTGCAGGGGAACAATCTATCATAACTGCCTCACCCCAAGAGTCCCGTCCTCTTCTGCTCAAACACCAACATGTGGAGGAGATACATTAAATGATTTCTGCAACTACCTTGTTTGCCAGAAATGTCTTTAGCAAGTCAACCTGAAACTAGCTGTTGTAATATTTTCATTAACTGTTTTGTTGCTGAGAGTTTATTTAGATCGGTTTAGTGGGTAAATGTGAGAAACTTCTTGACTTTAATTTGCCCCAGCTACCTTATTTTTTTTTTTTAGGTGGCTCCTGCTTCACCCAGCTAACCACTGCTCCTGTGGTGGGCTCATAAAGCACTATCACTACTTAGGCACATATAACATACATTATTTATACAACTCTTCTCTCATCAGTCAGTGCCTCCTGTATCTCCTGTGTCACTTTGGCCATCCTCCAAATTACAATACCATCACTAGAGTATATCTAAACTCATACAAAGTTCTCAGCCATTTCCTCTTGGGTTGAGAAGTTGTTTTGAGATCGATTGAGGTTGTTTTGAGATTTCCAGTGTTGGGCTGATGATAATTTAAACTGAAATGGCCCCATGGATTTTAGTTTCTGCGCTTTCTGACCCTTCTAAAAGCTGCCAAGTACACTAAGTACCAAAGACTGAGAAACAGGGGAAGCTTGGATGTGTAAAACCTCAAATATTTATTTTCACTTTGGATTTTGACAGAAGCTTCAGTCATTTTGTATTTTGCCTGAATCACTTCAGTGGGTACACATTACAGATGGTCAACAGGTAAAATAAAGCCCTAATTTTATTTATAAGTCCCAGCCCTGTACTGAAGGTCCAAAAACATCACTAGCAGGAAAGCTGAGATGATAATGCCTCAGACAGGAATATAACACCCTACAGCTCTGTAGATGTAAAAAGGATTCTGGCTATAACATCATCAATATGTGGCAGTAAATATGAAGAGCACTGCTAGTTGGTGGGAAGCGTCACCAAGATACCACTGTTGCCTGTTCCTTGCATTTGAAGAGTCACAAGGACTGTCACAGCCACACATGCCGAGTGGCAGAAAGAAAAGGTTCTGCTGAAAGTGTATAACCAGGTCCTACAGAATAAAAGTAAGTTCATCTTCAGAGTTTAGACAGAGCCTTCACAGGGCCACGCAGCTGCGGGAGCTAGCTGATACCAGTGTTACTCTGTTCAAAAAGCAAGCACCTCCTCCCTCCCTTCAGAAGACACTGACCCTACCTGTGGAGGTAAACTTTGTGTTGCTGTGAAGTGAAAGTCTGCTGGGTACTTGGCAGCTTGGAGTGATCTGCCATACGGCGGCTGGAGGTTTTCACGAGTGAATTCCTCACGTGGCTGTGGGAAGGTTTTACGCAAGACAGAAAACAACTTGTAAAGTATTTTGACTGAGATTCCAGATTTGTGAGTGTGTCTTATGCCCTGTATGACACTATATAGAATACACAGAAAAGTACGGTATTTTTTTCTATTATATATGCAAGTGTACAATTAAGGAATGACAAAAACTACCTTTGCCTTTTGGGATGAAGTAAGCTATTAATAATTTACTTCCCATGAAACAGTGTTACAGAGTTGAAGGGCATAGAAGTATTAAATGAGTGAGGCAACAATTACAAACTAAAAATGATGTTGTAGAGTATTCATTTGGACATGACTTTCTATTTTAAAACTTGGTGCAAGTTACGTCTAACTAATACCGACACACAAGATCGTTAAATCTACATATAATAAACAGAGCACTTAGGTTTTATCTATTTGGATTTATAAACAACTTTAAGTGCAACAGTCTGGTGCTCTCGGCAGCTGTGCATAAAAATACAGTTCTTGGAATAAGAGGTCCACAGTTCACTGTTTCCATCGCACATGGCAAAGTTTATACTAATGAAACAAAACCACCCCATTTTCAGATGGAGTACACATCACAGCTCCTCTCCTAAAACTTGTTATAACAGACAATGATCTAACCTTGTCCTGGCAATCAACTAACTCAAATTATTTCAGGCTTGGTGAAGGAAGTGAAAGCTTCAAAACTGTGGCGCTTCTACTTATCAAATGAAAAGACCTGTGTTTGAACGTACTTTATACAGGGAGAGAAAAAGAGCTTCTGCAGTCAGCTGCCAGCAAGACAGGGCTATTGAGGTCAAAACAACTGGTAGTCAATGCCAAAATGCAGAGACAGCTTCTACTGAACAGCAGCGGGGTAGGAGGTCGCATCTTGAGGAGCAGTGAGGTCAAAAGCAATCCTGCCACAAGCACCGCGATGCCTGGAGCTTGCCCCCGCTGTTCAACTGTATCAGTTGTACCTGGGGTGGGGAGGGGAGGAGGGCGGCATCTGTGCGATGAAATCACTGCAGCAGGTGTTTCCTTCCCTGATTTTGATCCCATGTGCAGTGAATAAGAGGACCGCCACGTTGCAATCTCATAACACTCTTATCTACATGCATCAGCCAAAAGGAAGAAAAAACAGTTGTCAAAATTAATTCCGAAAATAATTCAGCAAGAACATAGAAACGGTTTAATGGCACAAGTTTATGTTTTCAAAACCTTCATTTAGAGTTTATGATTTCAGTCCTATTAAAATAGAATGCACTTTTCGTTTTTTGCAGTCAATGCAGTTTCTACATGAGATGTAACATAAGGAAACAGAAAGTCTATGCTGGAGCGATCTGCCAGCTCAGTCCATGCTGCAGGAGCACTCCTGCATTCCTCACAGCTGGGAAACCCTCGCATGGCAACATCCATCCCAACTCCGGTGGCGCCCAAGACTCCCTGCCAGGCTGAGAGATTGACGACATGACGGTGGTTATTCATGTCAGTGCTCACCTTGACCCCAGATATGGGACATACCCTGGCCAAGAGACCTTGCAGCACCTCATTGAGCCTGGAGCACAGCAGATCGCTTCCTCTGCAAGAGATGCTATCGCAAGCACAACCCACCAGGTTTCGGATCTCTGCCCCAGCTCCTCGCAAAATGACGAATACGTAAGGCATTTCATGGCCGGGGACCAAGATCGATAAATTTCCAGAGAAAGGAACATGGTCAACAGTCACACAATGAAGACTACGCAGTAAAATTAAAACTCACTGTGGGGAGAGGAGTTTTAGGGCTTTCCCGAGGACCAGTCCTGAAGATCTAATAAAAACTTGAGAAGTGCCTGACCCCCTTTTATTCCAAATGCAAAGGATATTTTTTCATTTGCATATACATTTGCATATCACAATATATGCTACTGGAAAAACCTCAGCAAAACAAACTCATGTTACTCTAATATGCATATTTCTTCCCCTACAGAGTGGATGAAAAAAGCCCCAAAAAGACAGATGAGTAGTCATGCTTTGCTTATTACCTTTACGATAAGGCTTTCAGATACTGTGGTGGTAAACCTATTTTGAATAGCAAGCATTTGCTTGATTCTATTATTCCACAATTTCTGTGGGAGATTTCTTGTCACCTCGGAAATTATACACTTTGTTCTAGGAAGAAAAATTAGCTTTACTCAAAGGTCTAAGTAATTTGGATATATGGCATGCAGCACCTAAAAAAAAAGTCTAATATCAACAAACTCAGAAGCAGATTTTATGACTGTTAAATATACATGTTGCAAAAGATTAGATTTACTGTTTTGCTCGGATTGTTTTAGTCATTTATAGCATTTGGGCACTGAGCAACATAAACTTATTTTACGGTTCTTTCATCCTTTCTCCAAAGGATTCCAGGATCCTAGATAGGCAAATTCAACACAAGGTTTTCTGGGATATAGGCACTGCACATACAAAGGTATTATTTTTGATGGATAACGCTCTTTTAAGGTCTTTTCATGATCCATTAATTTATGAATTACACGGCAGAGCAGGGATTGTGAAGGGCTTAATTTCAGTTATATGTTGATCTTTTTCCCTTCAAGCAGCTTTTATCCAAAAAGTAAGTAGGACTAAAAATAACATGTTCTCTTAGATTGACTCTGACAGGTCTGATAGAATTTAACTGTTTTACTCTTTACTTATCAGAAAGTGGGCAGTTGGGTCCATCCCTATCTATAAAGAGGGATATGCACAGAAAAAAAAAGAAAAATAGTAAAGAATAATCCTTAGGCTTGCTTCATTCACAGCACAGTTACAAAAAGCAATGCAGTTGCTGTGGAATAAAATTTACAGTAAGGAATGAATTATGCAAATAAATGCCACATAAAGATTAAGATAAAAAACAACTCGGTAAAACTTTTTGACAACGCACTGGCAAACTGACTTCACGGGAGCCAGATTTCCAGCAAAGCGTCCTACCTCCACTTTGGCAGTCCTAATCCAACGCAGGTAAACCAGAAGTTACTACTGACAGGTTATTTAGAGGTCGAGGAGAAATTAGTCTCAAGGTCCATGTTATTTGAAAAGAGTACTGGTGCTTTTGCACATGGCTCAAAGAAGGGACCAAACAGCGATGAACATAATTACAGAAGTATTCTTACCCCCGAAACGCTGCTCGCCCCAAGGACTGAAGCATAGGGAAATTTCCACTGCCATCATAAGTCGGCTTTATAGCTAATACCTCAACGTTCAGAGCTGTTATTTATTTCTCTTTTCTCTCCCCTGCCTTTTCTTAAAGCAAGGAAAAAACACCCAACAGCTCTCAAAACTGAGAGGGAGAATCTCCTCGTAAGCTAAAGAAGCGATGATAAAATTCTGACCTCAGGAGTTTTTGGATCCAAGCAGCAACTGCGAACGTTGCTGCTAAACAGAATTTGGCCAGGTGCAATATTTAAAGAAATCCAGATTAGCTGCAATTAAGAGATCTGTTTATTGCTGACAGGGTGTGGCAATATGTAAGAAACTCATGGTATCCTCAGAGGGAGTTTCTTAACTTCCTTTTCCTTATATTCAATGGTTTCTGTTTCACAATGAAAATGCGCGAGAAAATGCTGACAATATTTACATTCAAATTGCTCTTGCAAATTATACTGGTCTTCAGTATCAGCTAAGATGAAGCTAACATACACTTTAGTATGACCACACTCTTTCTTAAACCCTCTTTTTTTTCCACGCATTACCCCAGAGGCATTACCTGATGATGCGCAGTCAGATCTTGGTTTCTTGAAGTTCTCACATTTTCAGGCATTACAATTGACGGTAATGTTCTTGCCATAAGCATAACTGTCATCAAGAGATGAGATATCCATTTAACATTTGTATAATAATTCTTTTATCTCTTTTAATACAAGTTATGAAACGAAGAGCGAGGTTTTGTTCAGAATCAAACCCAAACATAGGTGTCTGTTCCACAGCGTTGTGGTTTGGCTCTCCAAAGGGGGTTCTTTACATGTCAGTAAATCTGTGACAGTTTAAGAAAAATAAAAAAAGAAGATTCATTATGAAGGTAAAATTGTCTGAAGTCCAAAAAACCCCATGTAATTTTCTTGAAACAAGCACACACATGAAATTCTAGAGATAAATGGGAAAAAGCTGCCTAAGCACACCTGAAAAGATTTCAAATGGAAATTGTGGATTCTAAGCCATCTCTGAAAATGTCCAGTCACCAGTATACAAGCGGGCCAAATACAGTGACTCAAGGTCTTATTTTATCAGCATACAGGACAGACTCATTTCTTAGATACACGTTTTCAGTCCCCAGTCAGCTATTTTAAACTGATCTCATTAAATTATTTCAAAATTCTGATTTGGAGATCAGTCACAAGATCAACCTACTACTATTCGATAACTCACTAGGCTTCAGCTGAGCACAGTAACAGACTGAAGACACATTCTTAGACTACAAGCAAACATAAGGGAAAAAAATAATCATTTAAACCTCTGCGAAATGGAGTTATTTGATCTAATGATTTCTGCCTTGTGTTGGTGACAGGCTACTGGATTGCACACGGATTCGTCTCCACTGACATGGCGTAACCCATTAAGCCACTGTAACTCAATTTCATGTCTGGCTACATAGACAGAATTGAACTGATAGAGTTTGAGCAAAGTTTCACATTGTCAAGGTGGCTACGGACTTCCTAAGGTAATAGATACTTTTCCAAAAGGGAGAATGTATTGAGCATTTCTCTGCTCTAAGGCTTTATATACACATAAATGTTACACGACCCATTTTAACAATACCGAGATAGTTAAAATGGTACCTCTGGCTTTGTGTATTGCAGTTATGCTGAACATTAGCATAGCTATACTGGCATAGTTACTTCTATACAGACAGACTACTACTTCATTATTAGGGATCTTCAGCCCTGTGTAATTATATCCACGTTTACAGTTGTCAAATAGTTGGACCAGCACAAAAACCTCACCCCTATTTGTTAATTAGGCAAGGTCATTTTGGAACAAACAGTGATACTTTGCAGGTAGCGTGTAATCTAGCTTTCTCAGTCATAGCCTGATACATTTACAAGCCTCTTTATGTGTAAGGAAGGTGTAGATGAGAAGCTGTTTCTCTTGCAGACAGCAGGCAGAATCATGCTGTTTCGAATACAGGAAAAACATGTGGAAGGTAACAGAGAAAAGACAGCTAACAGACTTTTGAACTCCCAAATGCATAAATGAGTCACCTCCAAAGAGCGCATCGTGGTGATACCAACTATCGCCGCAAGAAAGTGTTGACCTGGCGTGGGAAACAAGAAATGTCTCACACTTGATTGCCGAAGTTCTAGTTGTTTCATGAATTGTATATTGGCAGCTTAAGTTTTTGCCTGCATTAAAAGAGACGGCAGGTTTTTACTGTTCTGAAACCAAATCCGAATAGTTATTTTGATTAAAGACCAAAAACAGACAATAACTTGTTGAAAATATGGAAAAAGCAGATTCACGTTCTTTCTGGAATAACGAGTGTTTGTGTAACATGTAGGATTTTTAAAGCAGTGCAGTAGTGCGTTGCATGTCATTGACTCCAATGCCAACACTAATCGCTTTTGAAATAATCCAATGAAACAGACATTGAGGCCATCAATATTTTTCCACGATGTAGAGGCCATTTGGATAATGACGACCGCCTCAGAAGAGCAGTGACGGATTCCCGTGCCATCACACTTTGACCAGATGCCTCATGTGCACTGTACCTTTTTTTGTGCTCTGAATTGCAGCAGGATCAGGCTTACCAGTCCACTGCAGTCTCTGTTGACCTGGCAACCGCTGTCAAGCAGTGTGGCTGAAGGACTGGTCCTTTTCCAGCTGCTAAGCCTCCCGCTTCTCTACAAGGAGCAGAGAAAAATCTCAGATGGAAGCAACTACAGAAAACCCAGTAGGTGCTTTGGAGGAAAAGCGAAAAACTAGCTGGGGTTTCAGAGCCAAGCAAAGAGAAAGGAGCAGGGTGGTCACCACCACCCATAGACTGCACACGTGCTGACACTAAGCTGCATCCAATGTTTCTCCAAAAAAGTGCACTTTCCTTTCCCCTGCCAGGACATCTATTAGTACATGACGACTTACAAAAGTGAGGGAAGACCAGGAGAAATGACTCAGTAGTACCTACAGGTCTGAAGATATTCTGGCAGCAAGACAGTGCAACAGGCAGTGGAAACAGCATCAGAGTCATGATAAGCAAGGGCCAACCTAGATTAATGATATTCTCTTGAGAAGGAGCAATTTGAAGTTTAGAACAGGGTTTTAGACCAGATTATCTCTGAACATCTACTGATGAGGACTTCCTCTGATATTCTTCAGATCTCCAAAGAGGCCAGGAAGGAAATGTCCAATAGTAACTAAGACCCATAACAGACTATACACAGCTTCATTCGACTCACACTCAGGAACTGCCCTTCAACTGGATTTTATAGTTTAAATTTTAAACGGGGCACAGCATCAGCCATTTAAAACATATCTTCGTAACTTCTGTCAAATTGTGGAAAAGGGGAGGCCTGGGGGGAGCAGGCTGTTCATCTAGTCTGCGTGGATCATCTAAGCGGATAATTTAGTCTCTGTGATATCTAAAGCACGACCTACTTATTTTAAATTCCAATAAAGGGCTAATTAGTGCTAATTACAGTAGCAGGGATAGTGGCGTGGCCATTCACACACAAAGAACTTGGCAGAGA
This sequence comes from Rissa tridactyla, assembly GCF_028500815.1. Lineage (NCBI taxonomy): Eukaryota > Metazoa > Chordata > Aves > Charadriiformes > Laridae > Rissa > Rissa tridactyla. The sequence goes on along the minus strand of NC_071470.1, from coordinate 25,348,554 downwards.
CCAAACTCCACTTACACGTAGGTCAGCAAAAAGAAAAGAGCGCGTTGCACTTTGTCACATCTCATTTGGGTCGCCTTCAAAATGCTGAGCTGGAGGCAAAAGATACCACGGTTCATTTCCATTCCCCCGTCTAATCCTCTCACCCTTAATTTATTTTAAAAGTTTAATCAGAAGTTCATAAAGCTCCGATATAAATTTTTAAATAAAAAAAATTAAGAACCTGCAGGTAAGCTTTTTAGGAACTCATGCCGGGCCCAAGTTTCAGTATGAATAGGGACTTTAGCAGTTCACTTTTCTACAAATTCTGCTGTGATAAAATGTAACTTTCATTCCCTCACTGTTGCTTCAGGGATGTGTCATTTATGGAAAATAAATAGAAGACTTCTATTCCAAAGAAACCATGCTCCATTCAGGGTCAATGAAAATCTGCACCTCGCTCCGGAGCTTCTGGCAGCATAGTAATAACTTTTCTACAGAAATTGTCACTAACTGCTAGAAGCCTTGGTACTAATATTGAAAGTACTTGTAGATATTCTTAGTATACAAATAATGTAACATTTGCAGAAGAAGAAACCTGACTAAATTTGGGCTTTTCAATTTACTGTTGCTTGATGAAATTGATGATACTAATAGTTCTTAAGAGAAGTCTGCCAGCTTGGGAATGCGGATTGCTATAATGTTCTTGGATTTTCAGGAGTCAAAGTGTTTTGACAAGATCTCTCTCTAAAGGCTCTTAAAGAAACTAACTTATCAGAAGGATGAAAATTCTTTAGTAGATTAATGATGTGTGGGAGCGTAGTAATAAATTGTTTTTGCCATGGGAGAAAAGCGATCAGGGATCTGCACTTGAACTTGCTCTCTTCAGTATATTCATAAATGATCTGGAAAAGGGAATTAATAATGAGATGGCAAAGTTCGCTGGTGATACAAATTACTCAGAACAGTCGATACTTCAAAAGGTGTCGTTATACTGAACACTGAGTGATTCAGCAACAAAAATGTAGATATTATTTAATATCGATAGATGCAAAGTAATACACATGGGGGAAAAACCCTAACCGCACATACACAGTGATAAACAATAAATTTATTATTATCACTTCCGAACGAATCTTGGACTCCTTGTTGAAACCTCTCTGAAAACACCTGTGTAGCGCTCGCTGGCAGACAGAAAATGCAAACTAAGAGTTACAAATCATTATGCAAGGATGAAAAGTCAAAAGACAAAATATTACACCACTGTATAAACCCCGACTGCATCCACATCCAAAATAAATCACCTGGGTCTGACTGACCCATGTCCAAAGGCTTATTAGAAGTAGGAATGACATAGGCTTATTAGAAGTAGGAATGACATATGCCGGACAACACAGATTAATAGCAGCAGCACTGTAATTGTATGAGGATGGATGAAAGTACTTTTCAACTTGGAAAAGAGATGACTCAGAGGATATACGATAACTGTATATAAAAGTGAGAACAGCACAGATAGTAAGTAAGGAACAATTGTTCACTATTTCTCATATCATAAGACTTAGCAGGCAACAAATATTACCATTTAAATCAAACAAATGTTTTCACACAATTCATAGCTACACTGTGTAGTTTATTGCTACAAGAATGTTGTGGCTAACAAAAATATAAGCGGGTTAAATAATTAGAACAATCTACAGAGAAAGGATTCATCAAGGTCTAACAAATATGTAATGCACTTAAATCTACAGTTTAAGTAGTATGTGCATTGCGCACAGCTGGAAATTGGGGAAAGTATCACCCCCTGCTTGTCCCATTCTCACCCCTAAGAAACAGTCGAGACTGTGCCCTGCTCTGATTTAGTGTGGCCGTTCTCATCCTATTATTTAGACCCCAAAAGCCTGAAGTTTCATGATCTAATTATACCTGCCTTCAAGAAACAACTTAAATTTGGCTTCTATTTTCAGCACCAGGCAGGAAAGCCATTAATTCTCTCTTGCAGTAAATAGGGGCCGAGCGTTGCTGGCGCAATTATTAACTCCTTCCTCCAGCAAGCATATTCTGTACCGCTACAGCAGTCCCTTCTGACTTCAGCACAAGCTCCACTCCCTACTTACTCTTCTTCATCTGACTGTGCATCCAATTGATCTCTCATCTTGTTCTTCATTATATTTATCATATCGTATTTTACTGATTCTTGCACACAGAGGAAGCGTTTGTGTTCTGTTGGATATCTGACAGTATATTACACGTAACCTTTAGTCACGTTCCATTGTATTTAAAAGCAATACAGCCAATTCTTTTACATTCCGCAGTACAATTTTATTTTCTGAAATGACTTTTATTCATCTTTGTCTTCCCGAACATTTCAGAGTGTGAAAAAGCACAGATCATTCCCAGGGTGTCATATACGTGGGTAATGTATTTTCAACATCATATTCACCAAACTATTTATACCAACAGCTTTATTGATCAGACACTTAACATTCATTTGGCCATGAAAATAAGGTTTTAGGTATAAAATCAGTAGCTAGATGGGTACATGAAGCTGCAGTTAAAAATGGAAGAGGTGAGAAAGCTGCAGTGTGCTTGAGCTCTAAGGCAGGGTTTCGCCCCGGCACTGAGGAGGCGGCAAGGTGTGCGAAGCCAGCCCCGTCCACATCCCCCCCCCCCCCCAAGCAAGCTTATGCACAATTTAAGCTGGAGAAAAAACAGAAGTTATAGATAATGACCGAGCTTTTTAATAGAGTTTATATGCTTCACTTCCGCAGCATTTTAATGAAATTTGAATGCCTAATTCTTCTGGGCTCTTTTAAAAATCCCAGTCCACATCACCAGATGGATAAACTATGACCGAATGCTTTCTTTTAATGTTTCCTAGTCACAGGGCAGATGAACCACATTCTGTATAAATTATAAACTGCGTTTACAACAACCAAATAAGGGCAGGAAGGCCTGGATTAACCCAAAATACAAGGGATGATTTGTAAAAGTTGTAGTTGCCAACTGGCCTTCAGAAGGTAGATGGCAAGTGAATAAACACCAGAAGGCTGATTCTCAGAATAAATCTGAAATCCATTTCCAGAAACTTTAGAGCCTTTAAAATACTGACTTTACAGCAAAAGAAACAATGATACAAGAAAAATGTATTTTACTTCTTCATCTTTTTCATCTTCATCCAAAACTGCTCTGGAAAGCATGTGCAGATACGTCCGTCAAAGGCTGGAAGCTCCTTTAAAATTCTGTGCATCCTATAGAGTTTGGGTAAGGGAGGGTGATTTTTAGGGTTGGAGGTTGTTAGGACAAGGCCAGAAACAGAAGCTAAAAAGGGATATCATGCAGCGCACAAGTCTGATGCGTTCTATGTATTTTTTTCAGCAAGTCTATTTATTGAGAGATTAATTCTGATGGTTTGAATCAACATCGTGTTCGCACACTGCTTCTTCACTTTGATAATTAACAGCAACAGCAAGCTTCTCAAATGTTGGCTGAAAATTTTCCTAGGCAGATTTTTTTTTTTTTTTTTAGCTTGGCTTCCTGAGGAAATGAAGCTTGCGTGCATCACGCTGTCTCTCTGTCATGTCTGTTCAGCTTCAACGAAACTGAACCGCGCAGTCATTTTTAAAATAGTAAGATCTTACAACAGACCTGCAAACGTTCAGCACATCACAGAAGGCAGCTCCCAAAGTCATTCATTTTGTTTCCAGCAGAGGAGAAGGGCAGTTGATTAGGTTCAGCTGGTAGCAGCTGCTGAACACGTACAGGTTGGCCACCTAGCACGCATGCATCTCCACAACAGTGTCTGATGGGCCATTCCCAGACATTAGGCCAAACAATAGTAGCTAAAAGCCACGGGAAGAAAACCTAAGTAAGTGCAACACCGTGGCAGAGGAGCTAAAAGGCTAAAAGGAAGTGAGGCATCTCACTATGAGGACACAGAAAGATCAGAAGGTACCAAGGTAGAGGGCACTTCAGTGTGACCAACGTGATGTATCACACCTCAAGAGATAAAAACCAAGACCAAACCAGTCCTCATTAGTTCTGCCGTTCAAAGAATGATCTGGAACTGTTAATTGCTCTCAATCCATCTATCTCCAGTTTTCCAGCCAGGTTGAACTTTGCCCTATACAAGCACAAAGAACTACAGACAGGCATTAAATCATAGAATCATAGGCTTGCCTAGGTTGGAAGGGACCTTTCAGATCATCGAGTCCAACCATGAGCCTAACGCAAATGTTAAATGATGGGTACAGGATAAGCTCACGATATATGATTGACAATATATATCATAAACCAATGAGATATGATAAGCCATACGAGAGATGATATGTGGGGTGACTTATGTGATAAGCAAATATGTCTATTTACAGAAGCAACTGCCAGGTCCACTTGCACACAACAAGTAGTAATTGAAAATGTGTCCCTCCATTGGACCCACAAAAAGACTATGTAATGCCTCATGTAAGATGGAGGCTGCTTTTCCTTCACCCACTTAAGAAGAAAACATGCTGATGTTGATGAAACAGCAGGTCTCTTTTCACAACTTGGGAGGATGATAATAGGTGTCTGCTGACAGCCTCAGCGTCCCGTACGGAAAGGAAGATCACCGTGAAGCAAGCAACTTTCACATGTATGCAAGAGAGAGTAGTGTTAGAATGGAGCCACCTGCCAGTACGGCCACCAGGCAGAATGCTGGCAGACCCGTCTGCCTCTTAGGAGATGACAACAGGTAACCTGGCTACCAGTAACTCCTGCCATCCCTCTTCCCACTCACTGACATTTGCAATCCAGCAGAACTAAATCACAGAATCACAGAATCACACAGAATCACAGAATGGTAGGAGTTGGAAGGGACCTCTGGAGATCATCTAGTCCAACCCCCCTGCCAGAGCAGGGTCACCTAGACCAGGCTGCACAGGAACGCGTCCAGGTGGGTTTTGAATGTCTCCAGAGGCAGAGACTCCACCACCTCTCTGGGCGGCCTGTTCCAGTGCTCTGCCACCCTCAAAGTAAAGGAGTTCCTCCTCATGTTTATGTGGAACTTCCTATATTCACATTTGTGCCAGTTACCTCTTGTCTTGTCACTGGGCACCACTGAAAAGAGCCTGGCCCCATCCTCCTGACGCCCACCCTTTAAGTATTTATAAGCATTGATAAGCTATTGCATCCTCCCTCTCCAGTACTGTAACATTAGTAAGATTTCTTAATTTTCACTTTGGAGGGGCGGGTTTTTTCAAACAGAAGGCGGGGAGGGCTGCAGAAGGAAAGCCGGGCTCGGAGGTGACGTTGCTGCAAGCACAGCAAAGCCTTTGTTAGTGGCCGCAGGCAGCCGGCAAAGCAGGGCTCCAGCAGCCTGCCCAGTAGCTCTGCGGCTCCGGAGAGCATCACGGCGGGCATCAGCCCCTCCTGAAAACAAGAAAGGGGATTTGCCACCTGTAACTCTTCCTGCCGCAAAATTAAAGGCAAGATCTCAGTAGAATTTAAACCAGAACAGGCAGCCTGCTGTCTTGTACATGACATAACGCTTCACCCGTTTACCACTGCTTTCCCCCAGTGAGTTGGGTTATGCAAAAGAAAAAGATAAAAAATAAAATAAAATTCAATCTTGAAGAAATTAAGCTAATATGAACACCAAAAGAGGCTGTGATGCCTCTGCCCCAGGCTCCAGTAATGACAGGGAGTTGATTATGAGAGATATGCCCAAATGATCATAATTACGATCTCAGATATGCCTAGACGTCATAATGAAGAGGAAAGCAAAAAGACCTCAAAGTTCTTGTTACTCTGACTTCATGAGGAAACCATCTGATCCCCCAGCCAGCTGGGAGATAGCAGCTATCTAAAAGAGAGGACTCCACTGCAGAGAACTGGCCCCGTCTCTCCAAGGTTTTATGACCAGCTACGCCCATCCCTACAGCTTCAGAGAAAGATGAAATTAAAAAATCCGGAATTAACCTAGGGAATCAGCCTCTCGCCTTCTGCAGGCAGGCAGCTGTAGCCCTGAAGCACGAGACAATTTTTTTCAGTCATTGTCTAAACGCAGAGCTGAGTGTGTGGAACACGTTGAGGGCAATGAGAGCTCTCTGTTTTCCTCCAAGGCTTATGAAAGAAGGGAGTGACAAAGAACAAATATAAATTCGCAGATGTACAGATTGCATACAAGAAATGACCTCTGCAGCCATCCACAGAGATACTCACAAGCCTGTTCCCAGAGTCAGATTAAAGTGTATCCAATTGGATTAAATTCCTAGCAATGGCAAGTTTACCACCTACCTACACTGGGAAATTATTCCTACATGTAATCACCCTCACTGCATCTTTATAATGATTGAATTTTTCAAGCGTTGATTTCCAGCCATTGGATCTGTTCTGTCTTTTTCTGCAAGACTGAAATCTATACTTGATTTAGTTGTTCTTTTGTTCCTAATACATTTGTAATGCCTTCTTATTGTCTGAAGCTCTACTGGCCAGTAATAATTTCTTATTACCTTTATCTTCTCTAAAAGTCATTTACATTTTGTAGATTCAATTTTCATTCCCAGTTATGCCCCCCTTTTCCATACTTAACATATTGATTTCTTGTTTAATTATCACCTTTGTGCCTTCTTTACGAGACTAGCTTTCCTCTCCAAGGTAACCTACTTGTGTGCTCATTAAAGCGTAGCCTTTAGAATACCCAGCAGGATTTCCTTGAGAAGTCCCATTTTCCATTAAAACTTCCCCTTTTAGCACTCAGTTAGGGAAACAATTTGTTCTGAAGAACCGGTCGATTTTATGTCTCATATAATACCGCCTGGTGCCCGTACCACAAAGTAGAAGAAGGTACTGCAGTACCCACGAGTTTTTGGCCATCAGTAGCTGACACTGCTCAGTGCATCAGAAAGTCCAACACTGATTTATCTCATGCTCGTTGCAGAAATTTCCATCTTACGGTATCCTCGATATTTTCCTGAGATTAGATCTTTAGAAAATTTAAGGCATTCTTTTTCCTAATGATGTTCAGAAGTCCTCATTCTGGATGTACCGATGGCAATGCATCTTTTCCTCACGCACTGTGGACAAGTCCTAGAAAGCGGTGCTCTCCATCACGACAGAATTTGTCCCCTGTGTGCCTGTAACAAATGCCCACCCATTACATGTTCTGCTTTGCTGTTAGTAAAACGGATGGAAATTTGTGCCATTTTCATGCTACACTAGAAATTCCAAATTAATTATCCTCACTTAAAATTTCTGAAATTATTAATTTTTAAAAAAATTATATTTTTAAGTACTACTGAAATATTATTTCCTTTTAATATAGTAATTAAATTAAAATTATCCTTCTTTTTCATACTTTGATATCTGCAAGTGCAATATAATGAGGAGAAGTCAACTGTACAATTTTTATTGCACAAGTAAACTGCCAGCGTTAATGGTGGTCATTTTGTTTGGGGTTTTTTTTCATTCTGGCACTTGGATTCCAAAATAAAACAAGAGTAGCAATGAATATTGATCAACTTTTTATTACCCAGTACATCAAACATTATACCCAAGTCGCTTTTGTTGAAAAACTGCAGTACTTGGAAATAATTTTAGATATTTCCTGGCTCCTCTAAACAAAACAGATTTTTTATCCCACCACAAGTTACTATGTGGTATAGTACAGATAAAGCTACATGAGGTACAAAAAGAATTAAAAGGCCCAAGTACCGCCATGTTCAAAGCAAAAAACATTACAATTAAAAAAAAAAAATTAAATTCAGATAGTCCCTACTTACTCACCAGCACTACCAAGATGAAGCCATTCAAGTCATGACTAATCACTTAACTCCAGGCAAGTTCATTCACATCAAAGGAGAGAAACCAAACACAAAGACCTAGTATGTCGTAAGGATCACGGTAGACCTGGGCAAACACAATTTCTTCTCTAAAGTTTTGGGGAATTTCTCTGGACTTTTGCATTTCTGAACCAAAGCAAAGAAAGAAGAGAGTGTACAAATGACAAATAACCCCCGAGGAGGTATGACACCTGTAGTCCCCGCTCTAAGAAACATCAAAAGTATATTAAACAAAAATATCACTGTGGCAACAGGGGAGTTTGAAGGAACCCCAGAATATGTTGTGGCTTGTTACAGCCTCCTCCCAAGGGCACCGCTCAGGGTTGTGAGCAACACAGGTCCAACTCTTCAAAAGAAGAAAAGAACTGAACCAGGTCTCCTGTACTGCGGGTGAGTGCTGAAGTCATTGGGCTTTAGGGTAAAATGAGGAGAGCAGCTCCCTTTTCTTCTTGAAGCTTTGTGAACTTCTGTGCTTTGCTTTTATTATATGTAGTCACAGATGAAATAGTATTATCGGGGGTAAAAGGACCCGGGAGTACTGGTGGATCACAGCCTGAATGTGAGCCAGCCTGATGCTCTTGCAGCAACGAAGGCAGATGATGTTGTGGGCTGCCTCAGCAAGTCTGCAGCCAGCAGACCAAAGGACGTGGTAATTCCACTCTCCTCAGCACTTATTAGGCCACATCTGGAATACTGTGTCCAGTCTTGGTCCTTCTAGCTCAAAAGAGACATTTAAAAATTGGAGAGGGTTGAGCAGAGGGCCATCAAGATGATTAGAGGACTGGAGAACTTGACAGAAGAGGAAAGGCTGAAAGAAGTGGGCTTGGTCAGGATGAAGAAGAGACAGCTGGGGGCTGAACACAGTCTTCCAACACTTAAATGGTTGTTACAGAGATGATGGAGATTCTTTTCAGAAAGCTGCTCAGTGACAAGAGACAATAGGCACAAGCTGCTTCAGGGGAAACCCATCCAGGTATAAGAAGTTCTTCAGCATGAGAGCAACCAGACTTTGAACATGTTGCCCAGAAAAGTGGGGGAACTCCCTGGAAATCACTGGGCTTGATGGGCCCCTGATCATCTCATCTAAGGTCCTGCTTTCAACAGGAGCTTGGGGCAGATCATCCCCAGAGCTCCCTTCCAACCTAGGTTTTTTTATATGATTCTGTAACTACCAAGGTTTTGTTCCAACTAGAAAACACAAAACAAAGAAAAATACTCAATGGTACTAGAAATACATCATTTTCAGTTAGGGCTCCAGACTGAAAAGCAGACTCGCCATGTAGTTTTAGTTCAGTTTCATCAATGCATTATCTCTCTATTCACCTTCACTGAGGACTTTCTAAGATACCGCTATAAACTTTGACAGTAAACACAGATAGAAACAATTAACTCATTTTTGTTGTCTTGTGTGTCATCCCTCGAATTGTTGATAGACATTTATTCAATGCAACCCTATTTATTTACAAACCATGTATACTATATGCTGTTTCCCCAAACACAGTAGGGAGGAAACAGCAGGAGACAGTTTCTTTACTCACAATTTTAAGCACCTTTCTCAGGGTCACATTGCAAACGGTCCTGAGGCTGATGGCTTTCCTTGCTCCCTTTCTGTGTATTTCTGTAGTGCTCCTGCCCCTTGCACACATCCACACAACCACAATAAAATTGATTCCATTTCCAAAATTCCTTCCATTTCCAAAATTCCTCAGATGGTCTAGCTAAGACCTTACCATGACTAGCACACAGCCTGCTCTGCAGAGAACTGCTGAAGACTGGAAATGATTGCTAAGTCAAAGGAAATTTAAGTATTTTGTTTCAGTTTGCTTGCATAGCAGGCCTGAAACAGCTTCAGAGTGATCGGGTACAACTGCAAAACCACATACTTATATGCTTGTAAAACACTTACCTAACCATTGCGTGACAGTGATTACTATGTCAGCACTATGCAGAAACCTCTGTATGCTACATTAATTACAAAATAGATAACTTTTAGAATTCTACTGGCAGCCCAAACCAGGCTCATCTTCCATTTGCAACATTTGAAGAGCGAGCTCAGAGGAAAGACTTTTTGGACTAATTCTGTTCACTACCTTGGATGAGTAATTTGGGTAAATATACAGGGCCATGCTTTGATGAAAACAAAAAATCAGTGCCAGGGAATTTTACAGGTGAAAAACTGGCAAAGTAGGAAATAAAGAAAATGGCACAGCCACGCTACCTTGTAACCCGCTTCACTTTAATTCATGCCCACATGACAAATGTATACTTTACTAATGACAAAAAAAATGGTTATACATGTTGGAACAAAAAGTAAACAGTACTTACAAAATTGGAGACTGTATTTTCAACTCTAAAGGAAATCTTAGCAGATAAAAAGAATACGAAGCAGGAAAGAAGCACTACCATTCTATGCAACATTACCCAGGGCAAAACCAAATATTATGGTTATCACCTTGCTGTTTCCCTCTAATAAGCCTGCCTCAGGAAAGCAGGCCAATGGAAGCCCTTAGAAGGCATCTCTCATAAAAGGCTTGTGATAAGAAATATGAAAAAATGAAAATTTTGGTAGAAGCAATACGATCGCCCTTATGTCTTCTTCCATTCTTCAAAAACCAAAAGGGGTGAGCATGCTTTTGTTCAGCTTGTGCTGTAATTCTCTCATTAGTAATACCATTGCTAACAGCCCTGATGTCCTTACTTAAGAAGAGTGTTTGAAAACTTGAAAGAAACTACAGGGAAAACTGGTGATACAGAAGTCTTGCCTTACGGTTAGAAACTAAGGCGCCTCAATGAGATTTGCTTAACAACAAAAGAGGGCTGAGATGCCTTGATCCCAGCCTTTAAGCATTTTCATTGAATAATGTCCAGTGCTAAAGGCCTTTTTAATCCAGCAAAGATTCAACAAGTTAAGTCAAAGCTAAGTTCAGACCACAAATAAAACGCTTCATCTGAACAGTGAGTGTTGGTGTAGATGTGGTGGACTCTTTGTTCTCTGAACTCTTTAAATATGAACCAGACATCTTTCTAATGAAGTTCACCTTGAAATAATGGTCTTCAAGCAAGTCTTACAGAGCAATGCTCTGTGGTCAATGCTAAGGTTGGACTGGATTACATCACCAAAATGATCGGGCTCTTCTTGTCTTAAAGTCTATGCAGCAATTACATTGAGACATGCTTGTAATTCACTCTAAGCACATTTTGTAAATAATTATTAAAGTGTTACTACACCCTTACTGACATATTGAAAGTTGTTTTCATGTAAATGGGCTACTTTTGATGAGAACATTTTGACTGCTGTCCTAGGACGCACATATTTAAAGAATTACAATTTAACGGGGATATAGGAAAATTCACATATAGAAATTCAATGGCTGATCTGCTCATGCTAGCTGCAGAGGTCCTACAGAGACTAAAAAGCATTCAAGTAATTCTCCAGTGTCATATTTGCCTAAAACCCCAGCTGCTTTTTATGAGAGCTAAGAATCTCTAATATTCTACCAGTGTTTAGCTATTGGGTATATTAGTTTACGAGGCTCAGCAAAGAACAGACCGTGTTTATTAACCTTTCACTAAACCCCTCACAAACTCAAACACTGGAGAGAGAATAAGAACAAAAACCGCACAGGAATGTTATCAGGAAACATATATATTTATTACTTTCCGATTTCCTCAGCACTTGACAGTCTACTTGATAACCATTGAATTTTCATTACTTTCATTGATTTGATCAACTCCTTTTAGTTCAGAACATGGATGAGCTGAAAAGTGAGGAGCCAAAATAAAATTCCCTTTCATAAAGCATTTGTCTTCATACAGAATTCACCAGCATAATTACGCCCCTATAGTTCTTATGGTATAACTCCCCATGTGGACGCTTGAATTCTACAGGCATTCATGCAAGATTAAAAAGCATCCACAAGGCATAATTATACTACTGTAGTCTCTGGTAAATTTCCTCATATAAAGAAGACCTTTCAACATTGAAAAGAGAGGTTATTTTGGAGGGGAAAAAAAAAAATGGAAAAAAAAGAAAAGCCCTTTGATTTCTTAATGTAGAAATTTTATGAGGTTTTATGCTCTTCAGTTACAACATACTATATAAGCATGCACACACACAAAAGATTACAAATATGAAAACAAAAGTGCCTCGGATGATTCATTTTGACTGACCTCCAGTCAAAGCACATTGACCCAAAATGATATCACAAATTACTCAAGGATATTTACCAAGGTTTGGGAATTTTTAAATATCTAGGTAATTTTCCCTTTTAAGATCATGGGTACAATTGATTTGTGGCATATGTGATCATCGATTCTGCAAAGCAGCTTCTGTAAGCTATACTTAAGCAGCAGACTGTTTTGTGCCACTGCATAAAAATGGAACTGAGCTCTCAATACCACAATGAAAGAGGAAGTGACAGAATTACAGTAGGTTTTGTATTCTGTATATGAAAGATGAACATAATAGGCCTGATTTTACCCTAGTTCCTTCACCTTGTAGCCACACGGTTAGAAAGCACAACTTCCAGTGCTCAGAGTTAGATTAAACACACAAAAAAGCTAAACATATGAAGGTAGAGGAGTTAACGATTAAGGCATCCAAGCAACCAGAATTCTTTCAAGTAGAACTGTGCATACAAGGGTTAAAAAAATTAGAGTCTGCAGAAATAAACTAAATTTAACTCCACATTTCCCTCAGGTTCTCATTATAGAAGAAAATTAAGGTTGTCTGGACAACTTTAACTGTGTGTTTTCTTTTTTAATATATTTCATTTTATTGAAGTGCAATATTTTCCCCACATTTCCTAGGTTTCAATTATTCTTTTGTATAGCTAATGCACTTCTAAAATACTTTAACACGAATATTCTAATATATTCAGCTTTTACTTAAGTTTCTTGGCAGGGATTTTTCTTGGATTTCTTTTCTTTACAATTATTAAAAATGTTATACATGAGCACTAAGAAAGAACCACACAGATAATACGGTTTTAGTAATCAAAATATACAGGGCAAAACCAGCATATTGCTTTTCAATGTCTTTGTATCATCATAATAGCACGAATGGTCAAAAGTGATGAAGCTTAACATTGATTTACAATTGTTCACTAGATCAGAGATGTAAATTATTATGAGAGAACTCAAGACTTCTTGTTTCTAAGTCCCAACTACAGCTAGGCATATTTAGAAGGAGGAGAGAGACCAGCAGGAAAATAAGGGAAAGCTTCAGTACCAGTAACCCTGCACTGCTCAGAAATGTAACTTAGTAAGTTTTAAAAAAAATGTTAAAAAAGCTAGGGATGAGGAGGGTAGCTGGGACATGGCTAACCAACAGCCAAGCATTGAGAGAGCGTTCATTTGCTGTATGGCAGAGCTGAGTTCAACTCTGTGTTGCCTCCAGACCTGCCTCTTCTACCTCCCAGAGGCGCAGCCTCATCGCAAGGGCAGTCTCATCATCGCTGCCATGGATGCTGGAGTATTTCATAAAAGACGCTGCACGCCCTCTGCAAACAGGAAGGAGAGCATCCTACCCTCTAGCGACTTAGTTGCTCCTGACCAGCTGAGCTCTGATACCGCAATGGCCAGCCTTTGAGTTGTTGACCCCACTTTGGTTACGGGATATATAGCCATAATTAGTCACAATGATATGGTTAATGGTTTTCTTAATTTTAATCTGTATTTCTTCAATTCTAGCCTGTACATAACAGTGTGATTAATTTTATTTCTACGGTGAATCTGAAGGGTCTGTACTGCTAATTTCTGAGATAATTCCATATTAATTAAAGCAGCAAATTTCTTACAGAACCTGTTGAAAATAATTTTACTGCAACAGTGGGTGGTGGTGTAAAATTAGTGAACATCCATCTTACACTCCAAGATGAAATAAGTACAAGAGAACATATTTTCACATATAAATCAGATAGGTTGCCTTTGCTTTTAGTTCAACACAGATGCTATGGCTCAGAAGGGGAACTTGCTCCTCTATCACCTTTCAGAGGTTTAATAACTAAACTTTAATAAATCTCCTTGTAGCAACTTAAAACACTTACTTTAACAGCCTGCTGAGGTGCAAACATATACTCTGTCTGTCTAACTTGCTATGTGGTCCATACACTCCCGCAGAGGGGCAGACCTGGCTACAGACACATGCTTGCTTCCTCCTGCTGCATCTGCGATAAGGGCTACCTACAGGATTCAATGAACTCTACTTCAAAGCCTCCTTGCTCAACAATTTCCAGAGTCTCCTTGAGGTCTCCTACCTCATCTCCTAAATACGGTCACGCAACCCTTCAGAACAGATTATTCCAGCGCTGGAAGCACTACGCAGTTATTCTTAGCACAAGTCAGTTACACGAGTTTCTGGAGACTTATACAATGATAACTGAGATCACGCCTTAAAATTTCCGGGAGCCTCCTACACCACAATATTCAGGTACGTAAATATACACTGAACATTCATGCCATTAGTAGAGATGTCTCATGTGTTCTTTAAAGCAGAGCCCAAACTTACACCCAGAGCTGTGAACAACACCTTCATGTTTGGTAAATAGTGGCAGCTACATCTGTAGTGAAAAGAAGATGAGAAAATACCGTGTTCTGACTATAGCAGCACACACTGCTGGACTAACTCTTCTTCTGCACACAGCACACAGGAAAAAGTCAGCAGTAAAACCTTAGTATTCTCTATCCTCGGAGTAATTTTGGTTTATGTCCTAGTAATATAACCAAATTAACCAGCCATATTATACGGACTGTTTAAAATGCTATCTGATAGGTGAGTGCACCAGCAACAACACAGGCTTTAAAATCCTACAAGCCATTTTGAGAATTAAACAGAGATTGACAGTATCTCTATTTTGTAGTGCCAACTTTTTGAACACTTCGCATTTGTCATGAAACATATGATGGTGTTGGCAGCAGTTGCCAGCTAGCACTGGTCTCCTTTGTGAAAGCCACTGCTTAAACAAAGAACTAGATACGGTCTCATCCTCAACAAATCTGAAGTGTATTTGCTCCACTGGTGAATTATTGCTATCCTGGACCGGAGGTGGAAAGCGTGCGGGACTCTGCAGCACACAGAAAATAAGCTCTTCGCAGTTTTGTAGGCTGTACACCCAGAGCCCTTCTATCACTTTTCAGCAACTCCAGCTTACATTATATCTACAGACTTACAATAAGATGAGATAGTCACAGTATTTAAACCTTCAAACAATCTACGCTGCAAATCTGCCAGCCTCCTGTTCCTCAGAATGTTTCATCTGAGCTAAAAATTATCAGTTCAGAGGGATAAGAGCACAGGGGTATACAGCTGACTGTAATGCATTCCGCCAGACAGCCTTTATGAATTTTTTAGCTGAACTTTCTTCTGTCCTTGTTGTTCTTGCCAACCACATGCAGAACATTTTAGAGACAATAGCAATACCCCGGAGGTTTACACGCGCTATTCAATTCCCAATAATAAAAAAAATATATCCTTTTTCTAAACTAAGTTTCATCTCATATTATCCTTCATCCTAAATTACAACTAACATCCAGAACTTGCATTGCAAGGCTGAGAAACTAGCAGAAATTGCCACATTCAATTAGCACAGCAGAAGAACCAAACTAGAAATAGGATTTCATTCACTTTAATTCACTAGTTGGTTGCCATAAATACTTGTCTGTAAAACATGGAATTCTGAATACTCCACAGACATTATTTTCCTTTCATGAAGATGTTTGTTTACTTTGGCAGTGACTCTCTTGGGAGAAACTCTAATGACTTCCACTACCAAAAAAACCCCAAAACAAAAAAGAAACAGAAAGTGCCACTAGCAAGCAAGGAAATATTAGTCTAATGTGATGGTTAAACTCCAGGGCAAAAAGAAGAAAAAACAGTAAATCACTGCTTTGCATTCTTGTGACCAGAACCCATATCCTTCAAGTCCAGCAGGCAGCATAGCTCCTGTGATGAAGGTCGGGCTTTGAATAAATGAAGCAAGCTGCCCATCTCCTGTGAATTTTAAGGTTTTTAGCTTTAAAAACAAACAAACAAGCCAAAACATAGCATTGGCACAGGAAGAACAGAATAAAGCAAACTATCTCAATTCCTGGTGTTAAATTTTCCCACTGCTTTGAATTTCATTCCAACACACAGTGATCTAACAAAAGTTTCTTTCCCGATTTTGTTATATCTGGACGATTAATATTTTTTTTCTTTTAATGAGCAAAACCACCAGGAAAAAAGGTAAGCTGCTGTGACTCAACAGACTGCTCACTGCTGGAAAAGACTTGCCTACCTCCTTCCTAAGAATACATGATTATTATTTTCAGAGCTTAAAAAAAATCTAGAACAGAAAAATAGTAAATGAAACAGATTGATATAAATCTTCAGACCTCTTTTTCCGGTGAAATGTCAAACCTCATCATCTGCTATTCTATGTGAATAACCTGCAGTCCCAGAATGTTCTCCACATTTCCATGGGAGGAAAAAGTCATTAACAAAAATCAACTTTAAGGTTAAGAGGAAGCAGCTCTAGCAAAAGTACGTGAATCGTATATTTTCGTTACCAGTTAGAACAATGTGCTGTTCCTGGAATGCATATGCAAGCCCGTTTCAAAGCTTAAAGTGAGGAATGAAGCAGACACATGTCACAGACCACAGGACAGCAGGCTGTGTACTTCCCTAAACAGCCTGAGCGAGACAGATCTCTCAGCAGAGCCCTTGCGACTGGTGCAGGACAGACAGAGATACTTAAAGAGAGTGATGAAAAAGAACCTACGAGAAGGAGATGATATGGAAAGGGAGAAGGAAAGGTAAAATAGTAAAGAGAAAACAAGCAACTGATATTAAACCCCCTGATTTTCTCATAGCTGTGGAGCCTTGGAAGAGGGGTCAAACAGAGCAGTAAATCACTGTAAATGGTGAAAGGCCTATAAATATTGTGGGCTGTGGGAAGAACAATTTGTTGCATCACAAGCAGCCAATGAGTCTCCATGCTGAGCCACTCCACAAGAAAAAGGATTTTTGAAATCAGTACTATCTGTAGCCACATTTACTTTTAACTATTACATGCAAAAATTCACCAGAAAAGCTGCTTTTAGTATTGGAATGAAAGCAAAGATAATTTTCGTGTCTACATGCTATTTGCAGCCCATATTCAAACTCACAACCACAGTGATTTTCCCAACTAGCTAACTGGAGGGAAACAGCAGATTATAGCAGCAGTCAGAGTTAGTTTCTTTTTCATACGTTAGGCTCCTGATATTCTGGTGTTCATGTTAATTTACAAAATGAGGAAGCACTGAAGTAACTCTGCATGCACATAAAAGACCACATACTATAGCTAAATTTTTATCAATTTCATGATTTATTATATGTTCCCAAAAACTGTAACATTTGTTTAGTGGTATCTGATTAGGAAAAGATAAGGATCCTACCTCCAAGAATGTACATTTTTTAAAGAAGCTAAACCCACAGACCGACCTGAAGTGGACAGCATCTCAGCACAATCCCTTTCAGCTCTTATAACTGCTAAAAGTTTTTTTGTTCAAGCAGAAAAAAATAGAATGGTGGGCCAAAATCCTTTCTCATATAATAATATCCTGTCACCAACACCGGCCAATAGCAGGTGTTATTCTTCTGGCTTTACAAAAAGGAAAGAACTTAAACTGTGCATGGTAATTTCTAGAAGAGATGATAACCTCTCAGGGGCAAAATTCAGAAGCCTCTGCCTTGATGATCTTTTTCATGTCACCCAAATGGCAGCCAGTTCAGTAATCCTTACAGCTTATTTGATTTGTCTTTATATAGTGTTATTTCATATAATTTATTGTGATCTGTCTTTGTGTTTTCTCTTCTATAGCATTGTTGGTTTGATTTGCCCCACAAAATTTAGCACATAGTGGATGACGCAGAACACCAGGCAAATAAGATGGTCATTTGCTCTCAGGCACTGACAAACCCCAGAAAGCTGTCAGCCCCAGCTCTGCCACAGGCCTCCTAGGTAAAGTTGATAACTGGCACATTGGCTGCAATGAATATGCAGATGCAGGTTGATTAATGGCTGCACAAACCATAAGTTAGGTATATTTGGTTTTACCGTACTGGCAGCTTGTTTTGCAACATCTGTTTTTTTCAGTTTACATATTGTGTACAGCGATATTGCACATGGCTTGGCATTCGCTTCTTGTAACGTTTGTTGTCTAGTCTAAGTGACTCATCCCAGCTCCGTGACTCTCTAGCTTCCCCAAGTCAGTCCGATGAGGGGCTCTGCAAGCGTGCTCTGTCCTTCAGGCCCAAGCATATGGTCGCTTTCTGATGACAATCGGGGAACGCGGAGTCCAAGCATCCCACTATCCCCTAAGGTCTGGACAGGCAAAGCTAGGAAGTTCCCAAGTTGCAAATGGTTGAGGTAACTGAAGGAAGCATTATACATGCTTAGCCTGTTCTTACACATTCATTTAGGCATCTAGTTTCAGACATGATTACTTTCCTACTAACCCAATCCAAAAAAGCTCTCAAACCTTCCCTGGAAAGGGGCAGCTAAGATAAAAGAAAGCAGGAAGAAATCAAGTGATTACAAAGGAGAAAAAACATTAAAGCAAGAGGGTGTGAAGGCCAAATGGTCAAAAATCAAGAAACTGGGAACTGGAGAGAGAAAACAAACAGCGCCAAGGACAGGACTCGGCACTTCTTGATGGCACCAAGATGCCAGTTAAGAGACTTGACTTGGTGGAGGTGAGACCAGAATTTGTGGCTCCAGCACACGCCAAGGGGTCTCGTATCAGAGGCACGAGAGACATGATACACAGCCCAAAGGGTTCTTGGTTTGACTCAGTACAGCTGGTTTTGTTTTTATCAGAGTCAAGAAGCATATGCTGTAAAACCAAGGAGCACCAAAGACCTCCTGGGTCCCACAGCAAGATACAGCCAGAAGCTTTCCTCATAATCACCAAAGAGATCAGGTTTCTTTCTCTAAAGGTACCTGCATTAGGGTAGGATGAATCATCCTTTGGTAGCACCTGTCTTGTGTTTGTAGAAGATTAGGCGGCTAACGCAGAGCGGATGCTTTTTACATGGTTAAAAATAGATGAGATTCACCCCATTAAAGTTGTTTTAATATACATGCAGGATTGGGGTAGGTAACTACCATGGTAGAGATAAGCTGTCACAGAGGAGGTGAGTACTCTGGTCTTTCAGTCAGTTTAAAAAGACTACTCACAGACACCACGATGGCTGGTTTGAAGGAAGAATGGCTAGAATTTGGGCTTGATTTAAAGGTGAGGGACAGAGGAGCCAACCGCTTACAAAAAAAACCACAGCAAAACAAGTAGAAATAGGCAGCTGCTTACAGGAGAGACACAGCGCAGCGTTGCTTCCAACCATGCTAGACGCCTGAAAACGCCCCAGGTAGAGGACAGCTTCTGTCCGGGCTTGCACATAACCCAATGTCAGGCGTATGACACGAACGCAAAGGGAAGCCAGATGCTACCAGTTCTGCAGCTCACAAAACTAATGTTTACGAGGACTGTGCTGTGAAGCAACTCACTATTCAGAGAGGAACCATTACTCGGCCGGCAACATTTACTCGTCATGTGATCATCTGCAGGGCCTTGGTCTGCACTCTATTTTTTGCCACTTGTAAGACAGACGGCTGCAGAGTTCTTGAAACGGATGCCAACATAATGAATAATTCTGGAATACTAAGCCATAACACAGCAAAGATAAATATGTATCAATTACTCTTCTGTGCTGCAAATGTATTTTCATCTTAACCCTGCAAGATGGCATGGATACTCAAATACACCCACACAGGTTCACGATCACATCAGAGATGACTGCAGATGCCGAAACAGTGTATTTTTTTTTCCCCTCTACATTTCATATGCGTGTAACAAACACACACAGATTTAACAAATAAGAATTGTTACACTGGGTCAGACCAAAGGTCCGTCGGCCAAATGGAAAGCAGCTATCCAGTCTTTGACAGTGGCCACTAATGGATGCCTAGAGAGAAGTACAATAGGTCAAGCATATAATGACACTTCCCCAATGTACTGGCACACTCAATAGCCATGTATTAATTCTCTCACTGCTGAACTACAGCTTTCCCAGAGCACAAAGGCAGCTCACCTATTTTAGTCTTTTCAGGGATATCAACATCTGTAACACCATTACATCTATAGTTGCCAAACTGTGTACTTGTTTGCATTAAACAGTTGCCAGGAGTCATGCTTCCACTAGATGGAAAAAGGGGAAAACCCCACCTTTAATACCGTTTGTCCAGGAAATACCACAAAAAGTACCACCACAGTGCCACCACACCTCAGCAAGGCCCTCGGCTGAGCTCTTGGGGGTCTCTGCGGAGCGCAGCCAACGAGTGGCCACGGTGTGGTGGCAGGGGTTGATGAAGGGGGGAGTGAACCACCCGCCTTCACCCCGACACTCCACTGCCCCACGGGGCCAGGAGTGCGGAGTGGGGCAGAGAGACCCCTCCACAGGGGGCCACCGCTGTGTCGCCCCGGCGCTGCCCCTACAGCTCCACACGGGCCGAGCAGCCGTGAGGAGACAGGGAGCCCACAGCCCCGCCGGGGGCGACACAGGGAGCCGCGCAGATCGCGTTCCGCCATGTTGCCCTCCCGCTGAGGGGAGGTGGGGGGCGGGGGGCAGGGGGCGGGGCGGGGGTGGGGCTTCCCGGATGGACCTCCACGCGCGCGGCCCTGCGTCAATGCAAATGAGCGGCGAAAGGGCGGGGCGCCACCGCCTCCCCGCGCGAGTGCCTGACGGGATCGCAGGAGGCGGGAGAAACCACCGCCCCAGCTCCCCCCCCACCCCTCCCGGCCGCCTGCAGCGGTCAGAGAAATAAAATCATTTTATTTCAGGTTGAGGGCAGGCACGGCATCGAGGCCCAAAGAGTGCCTTCCCCACCCAAACGGCCAGCAGGTCTCCGCGGTGTGACTCAAGGGCTGCCGCCTCGGCCCCCCCCCGCTGAAGTGGTAGCGCCCACCCGGCTCGGCGGCGCCGTGCGCGCGGGCGTTGGCCAGCGCGAGCGCCCACCTCCCCCCGGGGAGCGGTGCCAGGGCCGGGCGAAGGGGGCGGGGCCCCCGGCTCAACTCATTATTCATGAGGGGGCGGAGCTGCCGGCTCATTACCAAGGTCGGGGCTGGGTGGCCAAGGGGGGTGGTGGCCGTGACGTAGCTATGACGGATTTTCCGGCGTTCTTAAAGGGCGTTGCAGCCGGCTCCTGGCCGGCAGTGGGGGCGGGGGAGGTGGTTGGGGGCTCGAGCGGCGACCTGCTGCCAAACCGGGGCCGTGCGGGGGTACCGGTGGCTGGGCTCCCTCCCTTCCCCGCCAGTACCGGGCCTGGAGCGCCCCGCGGTCCTCCCCGCGCTACGGTGTAGCGGGGGTCGGACGGAGGAGTTACCGGCGGGGTGTCGGGGGGAATGACCTGTCCGGGGTGTTTACGGTGATCTAGCGGGTCCCTGTGGGCGCGACTGCGGGCGGGAAGGGCCGCCCCACCGGGGGTGCCGACAGACCAGAAAAAAGGGGGGGGGGGGGAAACAACAAAGAAAAACCCTGATAAAAATAGTATTATTTATTATCAAAAGGCTCCGGTATTTTTAAAACCAGTAGAGTGGGGATTATGGCAAAGAAGAGGGCTTTATTCTAGAAAGTGGCTATTTTTGGGGCTTATATAGTGGTTTGCGATAGGCGGGTGCTTAACACCCCCCTTCCCCCCCTCCCCAAGGTTATTAATTATCTTTGTCTCCTCAGACCCCCGGGGTGGGGGGTTCGCCCCTCCGCCGGGCCGGTGTCGGGGATCACCGCCTCGGGCTCCCCGCAGGCGGCCACCCCCTGCCCGCCCTTGGGTGTAGGAGGCGCTGGCTCCGCCGGCTCCTTCCCCTCCCCGGCAGCCGCCTCTCATTCCTCCTCCTCCTGCCCCTTCTCACCCGCTGTAACCGGTTCCTCCGGCGGGTCGCCGCCGCCGCCCTCCCCGTTCCCCCTTGGCGGCCGGTGCTGCCCCATCCCCACACCATGCAGGATGAGCTGCTCCTGGGGGTGACACAGCAGCAGCAGCCAGGCAGCGAGAGGCTGGGCAGCAGCCCCGCATCAGGACACCCCCCTCCCGGCCACCCCTCCTCTGACTTTAAACCCAGTCTCAGCCCCCACCAGGATTTAAACAAGCAGCAACCGCAGCAGCAGCAGCAACAGCCGCCGCCTCCTCAGCTGAGCCAGAAGAGGAAAGAGTTTAAGCAGCAGCAGCAGCTCAGCAGCCCAGCCCAGCTCGGCAGCAGCCACCCCCTGAATAACCACCACCCCCCCGACTATCATCACCACCCCCCTCAGCAGCAGCCGCCGCCGCCGCAGCAGTTCAGCCACCCCACTGACAAGTACCAGCAGCAGCTCCAGCTCCTCAGCGCTCACCCCCCGGAGCCGCCGCGGACCGGGGACTACCCGCACCACCGGCCCCTCGGCCCCGCCGAGCGCAAGGGCGGCGCGGACAGGGGGGGGTCGGAGCGGCTCGCCCCTTCCCGCCCGGGGGGATCGGTGGCCGCCGACCCCAATGTGGGGGTGGCCGCCGCCGCCTCCTGCCTGAATCCGCCTCCGTCTCCTCCTCATCTGCAGGCGAGAGCCAAGCCGCCCCCCATGGAGTCCCCCCCGAACAGCCACTTGCTGGGCAGCCCCGGGAACCTCTTGCCCGGCGGGCTCGGCTCTGGCTTCAGCAGCCTGCAGAGCCCGGAGATCCCCAGCCCCCATCACCAGAGCGGGGGCGGCTCCTCCTCGGCGGCTTCCCCTCCTCCTCCGCCGCTGCCCGGCTTCGGCACCCCCTGGTCGGTGCAGACCTCGTCGCCGCCTCCGCAGCAGACGCAGCAGCCTCCGGTCTCCAGCGGCGGCGGGGGCCAGATCAGCGCGATGCCGCCCCCGAGCCCGGAATCCGAGACCAGCTTCTACCCGGGGATACCGTCATCCATCAACCCCGCTTTCTTCCAGAGCTTCTCGCCGGTGTCTCCTCACAACCCCTGCGCCGGGCCCTTCAGCAGCCCCTTCTCGGCCGCCGCCCCCCCGCCGCCGCCGCCGATGAATTTACCTCAGCAGCAGCAGCAGCAACAGCAGAACCGGAGATCCCCTGTGAGCCCCCAGCTCCAGCACCAACACCAGGCGGCGGCCGCCGCCGCCGCCTTCCTGCAGCAGAGAAACTCCTACAACCACCACCAGGTACCGGGCGGCGGCGGGGAGGGCCGGGCAGCCGCGGCGGGGCGGCAGGGAGACCGGGCCAGCCGTCTCCGGAAGGGAGACCGGGGCGGAAAGGGGAGACCGGGGCGAGGGGGACGGGGAGGGGAGGGCTCCGCTCCCTTCGTTTCGCTAGTGACGGCAGCCGGGGGGTTCCTCTCTCCCCGCTGCCGGGCGAGGCCGGGCGGCGGTGACAGCCCGGCGAGACCGCGGAGGCAGGGCGGGGCCCGGCCCGGCCGCCGTCGCCCTGTCGCGCTCGGCGGGCCCGAGGGCCGCCGGTGGCCGGTGAGAAGGCACCTGCGCGCCCCCCCCCCCCCCCGCCCGCTGCGGGGACCGGACGGGGAGGCGGACGTAGGGGTCGGGCCGTGCCGGGCGGCTGTTGGCAGCGGCCCGCCCCGCGCCCCGGCCGCTGCTCCCCGCCCGTTCCGGCTGGCAGGTGGCGGGGCGGCCGCTTCGGTCGCGGGCTGTGACCGGCCGCCCCCCCTTCTCGGTGCGGCGACCCAGGGACGCCGTTTGTTTTCGGGATGAGAGGAGGGGGTTTCCCTTGATAAAAAAGGGTAAACGCTCCTTTTTCCTGTCAAAAAGGAGTTTCGCCGTGAAAATATCCCCCGTCCCCGCAGCGAGCGCGGTGTCCCCGGAACAATGAGCCTGACAGCTCCGGCCGGCGCCGCCTCCCCCCGCCCCGGGAAGCCCCTTCCCCGGCCCCGGGTGGCGCTGGGTTGGGCGGGCACAGGCCACCGACGGTGGGTTCAGATGGGAAAGCTGTCAAACGTTTTAAACGTTTTTCCCCGAAATCACTTGGGATTTGTATCCCAAGGCAGCGCTGTGTTTCGCGTTGCCCTGGTTCTGCCGGTGGTTTTAACCGAGCGGCGTAACCAGCCCCTGTTGAAATGGAAGTTTTCTTCCTGGAACAAAATATCCATCGTAAGAAATGGGGGAAAAGCAGGTCCACGTTAATATTATCTGCTCGTGTGTTACGGCCGCATCTTGCTCCGATCATCTGCTAGGTTGTGAAGGGCCGAAGTTATACAGGCCTCACCTTAATTTTTCTTTCATTCTAGTATTAAATCGTGCCCGTTTTAATCGGTAGAGCTGGATTTGTGAAGCGTTTCTGTCAGAACTGGAATCTCCCATTAAGTGTGCGTGTCCAAGAGCTGATTTGGATGCATCGTGATTAGGAGCTAGCTGTCCATAATAACATCCGTAATAACCCTCTTCAAACAAATTCCAAAGCCATTCTCCAGCAGTGAGGTGTACAGGAATTTTCTCTCGGTTACAAGTTGTAGGTAAACTTAAACGGTGCCATGACAGCATAGCTCGCAATATTAGAGGCTTGTTAACATTTGGCATTATCTCTTAAGGATTGTTTCACAATAGAGTGACTGCCTCTCCCAAAATTCCAACCAAAGTATTCAAGTTTTACAACATAATTATTTATAATTATATAGAACGGGATGTTTTCCTGATTACTTGACCAAAAATGGCTTTAGTGGGGTTTTTTGTTTGTTTTCTAGGGGGAGGTGGTGTTATAATTTTATCTTTCTGTCTTCAGAAAGTCCCATTATATCTAATACAAAACGTATTGACGTGCTTTAAATTTTTAAGTTACTAGAATTACAAGCTGAGGGTTGCTTGCAGGTAAGCTTTGAGGTACAAGTACTATGTTTTGACTTCACAGAAGAACTGAATTTAGAATATCCAGCACACACACGCACACACCATTTCTGTGCTTGAGAAAAAGCCTTTCCAAGAACAGTCAGATCTGAGAACACTAAAGATAAATACTGTTCTTCACTGTCAGTCAGGCTCAGTGGGTCCACCTTTTGGTAATAAGACAACCACTATAGGTCACTTTTTAGCACAAGTTGTGGTTTAGGAATAAAAACTTATCATTCTGTAAAATCTTCCCTCTAAAGACTGCTTACATTTTCATGTTGAGGAATATAGTGCGCTTGTTGGATACAGAAATACTTTATACTGTGTCTAAACAGTAAAAAAAAAAATCCTCAAAAAAACCCCCCAGATTCCACCCTGCAGAATTCCACAGATACTCCTCTTCACTTGAGCAGTGGCTTCAGAATAATGCATTTTAATGTGGAAATGTTAAGATAGCTCCTTCAAACAGATTCTCTGTACAGTAATCAGTGCTCTTTTTGCTCTTATATGGTAATACTGAGACAATGATACTCAAAATATTGGGAGAAAAAAATCAATCTGCCATCTGAATTTTAATTTTTAAATTTCTGCTCACTGTAGTGAAATACTACTACACACCAAGTAAAAAAAATTGCTATTAGTAGTATTATTATTTTAATAATAATTTTTAAAATTGATCTCTGAAATTCTTCTGTTGTTTTTGCAGAGATCTCTCTATATAATACCAACTAACGTATGATAAAATGGTCTCAGTTTTTTTTGTAATGTGGTTTTACACCCTGGAATTGTTCTGCATAGCTATAAAGAATGCTACCAATTACTAAATTGATAATCTAAATTGCTTGCACAAGTACTGCAGGGGTTTTTTTGGGGGTGTATGGGGAGGTGGGAATTAAAATGATTTT
Organism: Rissa tridactyla; assembly: GCF_028500815.1. NCBI lineage: Eukaryota > Metazoa > Chordata > Aves > Charadriiformes > Laridae > Rissa > Rissa tridactyla. The sequence continues at coordinate 25,322,992 of NC_071470.1, read as the reverse complement.
TTTCCATTATTCTGTTTCTTCCTTGCCTCAGTAATTAATTTAGATGTTATCAGGAAAGAGTGTTTATAGAAATCTCTGTGTGCTGATTACTTGGTGGCTGGTTCGTTTGTTTTTTGTTGTTTTGTTGGTTTTTTTTTTAAAGTAAAAAAACACGTAAGGTATTTTCAAAATAATATAAATGAATCTTTCTTTTTAGCCTCTTCTGAAGCAGTCACCCTGGAGCAATCAGAGTAGCGGCTGGAGCACAGGAAATATATCCTGGGGAGGAATGCATGGCAGAGACCATCGTAGAACTGGAAACATGGGAATTCCAGGAACTATGAACCAGATCTCTCCTTTGAAGAAGCCCTTTTCTGGTAATGTCATAGCTCCTCCTAAATTTACTCGCTCCACTCCATCACTGACACCAAAATCGTGGATTGAAGATAATGTTTTCCGAACTGACAACAACAGTAATACTCTCCTTCCTTTGCAGGTAAGGATGGTATGTAACTGGTGTGTTCATAGTCTTGCATAGCGCTTTGGCTTCATTCACTATAAAGGAGAATTAAACAGTGATTACAGCCCTGATACTTGGTTTGAAAATTGTGTATTTCTGCACTACTTTGAGTCCTAAATTGCAACGAACCCCAGCGTTTTCACAGCATATTCAACAATATATGATCGTCACACTTAATTAAGAGTATTGACTGCCAAGAAAGATAGAAACTGTAGCCGCTTATGCAGCAATAGAACTAAATGTCTTTAATCCAGCAAGTATTTTCTGCCTATGGTAACACTTGTATTCTTATAAGTCCCTTTAAAACTCAGGATTTTTTTTGTTCGTTTGTCCTTGTATGTAGGTTTCCTTACTTTTGTAGGTGGCTCTGAGTCTTTGTCACGTTCGCCTTTTACTGGTATTCTAGGCTGACATTCGCATGTTAGTGAGATTTTTTTTTTTGCTCCACATTTTATCAACTTTTATGTTACGTTTTGGCTGGAAGCCCTGTGATTTAGAAGTGTTAAACGGAGGATATGTCTTAGAGCTAAAGATCTGGGTTCATCTCCTGAATTTTGCCAGTGACATCTTATGTGACTTTAGGTAAGTCACTTAACTTCAGCCTCAGTTACCTGTTGATAAAATGCTATTTTTCCTATTCCTACCTATATTTATTTAGTCATAACATTTCTTGTTAGCGGAGACCTTTATTTTGGATCCCAGTCTCAGTTGCCATTCTAACAATTTATAATTTTTGCGTGGGATTTTTTGTGACAAAAAAGCTTGGGCAACTTATTTTAGAAATGAAGAATTTTAAAATAGAAAGCAGATTATTCCATTAATTCTGTACATTCTTTAATTTTCGTAATGCCTGCGTTAGCTTTGGTTACTATAGTAGCTGAGCTACTATATTCCAGCAAAAGTAAAAAAGATAATATGCAGAGAAAATAATTAGAATGTTTCTTTATCTCCACATAAGGCTATTATAGTTGGGTTTTGTTAGGTTTCACACAGAGTAACCCAGAGTTTCATTTGTCATAATTGTGACTATATTTGAGTTTGTACAGCTGTATTTGCATCAATTAGCAAGCTAATCCTTATGTAGCTGTAATAGTGGCAAAAGGCTGCTCCCTGCGACCGGATTTCCCACTAGAGTTCCAATTCTTCTTACCATTTTGCTGGTGCAGTTCCACTTGGCACGAGAGGCCGTGTCCCGACTCTGTGCAGGGGACCTCCGACACTTGCCGTATTCTTGAGGCTAATAGTGACTTTTGGACATACCTAAATTCTGCTCCCAAGTGTGTGCCTTGGACCTGAAAACTTAAGAGGATTTGCCTATACTGTGAAGACCTGTTCCATTAAGTAGCCTTGCTAGCTGGAATAGTATAGTTGAATACTTTTTGTGGGGATGGAAAGACGGCGGAGGGGAAAAAGGTGCCATTCTTTATGTATTCAACCCGATCTGTTAAGGAAAACGGATTACAGATAGGCAATACTTTGTGGTGGAAGGCTGCAAGAATAGTTGAAAGTAAACACTGAAATGTCTCCCGAAGATGTTAGCTTAAGGAATGGGGGTTAAAAATATTAATGCCATCATATGTTGAAACTGCAGTGACGTACACATTGGAATTCATATGCAGCTAAGCACAAGTTGTGAATATATGTACTCATTCAATATGCCTTACAAGTCAGTGTGACTATTACTTTGAACTTTCAGAAGCTTCTACAGCAGTCATCTAATATAGATGAGCTCATTTTATGTCTAAACAAAAGTCTTCTTCATTCCAACTAATCTAAATCACTCCTATCTAGTAGGGTAGAAAAAAATTCTTGCAATTTAACTTTATAAAAAATTACATTAATGTTTCTGTTTGGGGTTGTTGGGTTGGGTTTTTTGTTTTGTTTTGTTTTTTTTTTTTTGAAGAGAGAGGGCCAGAGAGAGAAGGTGGGCACGCTTAATTGTTGTTGGTCTTACCTGTGAGCACCAGAGCCACCAATTAAATAGACCTGTTTGTCTGCCTGTATTTATGCTGTAGATCTACCTGTGCTTAAATCTCTCCCTTGCGTGTAGTCATCATTGCAGAACACAGTAAAAACATTCCCTTTTGAAGGGTTGCAGTGTTATCTACTGCTATTGTGGAAACACTAGATGTTTCTGTAAATTACTTTGCTACACTGAAATCATGTTCTTATTTTTCAGTTATTATACTATTGTTATATGGTTAATTCCTTGTGATGACTGTTATATTTTGCAAGTCACAATGAAAAAGTTAAATAGAGCTTGGAGCTCATGCTTCTTTTCATCAGGACTTGTGTTGGCAATTGCGATGCTGTCAAACACCCATCTTGCTAATTTGTACTGTGCTTGTCTCCTTCCATAAAAGGCTGAGGTATTTAGATTGAGGATTCTTAAAGATACAGTAGCAATTTCAGAAGATACTAAAAAATAGCAATAACTTAAATTTTGTGCCATTTGGAAAGTCTTGCATGAAAGCATTTTTGTGTACATAGAAGCTACCTATTTCTTCCAGGCTTCCGCAGATCAAACACATCTTAGCATGCATGTTAAGTACATACTGCATCATTCGCAGTTTTGCAGAATACTCTTCCGCATGATCACGCATCTTTGTTTTAACTGCAGTAGTCATTTTGTATGGTGGGGATAAATCACCTCTCCTCCGAACTTTAGCTAGCTCAAGCTTAGCAAATGAAAACAGCTTAGAAAAGCCGGTGTCCTCACTGACTAACTTTCTGTAGATCATTAATGTTCTGTTACTATTTTTAAAAATGCTGTGTATTTTTTCGCTAAGTCCGAATGGCATTTAGCAGTGTCAGCTGCTCATCCAGTTTCTGTGAAACATGCATGTGATGCAAATAAGATAAACCACAGAGGAATCGTGTACAAATTCAAAGCCTTTCCCTTCCATGAAACTTCTTTATTCTTTGGTGTTTGCCATTGATGGATGGCCCCCCGTATAGAACTAACGTAAATTCTGATGAAAATAATGTTTCTTGGCATTAAACTAATATACCAGTGACAATTAATGTCATTACTGATAACTGGAAAAGTAATTATGCGTATAACTTACAGGGATGAAAGCAGATTTTCTATACTTCATAGTTAGAACTGAAACATATCCCACGTGAAGCTGAATTCACAGTGGCCACATTAGTTACAGCAAAGCTTATTTTGCTTACAGCAGTTACGGAGGACATCTCTCAGGGGAATGTTCCAAAGTTCAAGAGTTGGTTTTTTTGTTCTTAAATAAAAATACTTAAACATCATGGCAACACTGACTTAAATATAAGCAAATTAAGCCAATAGCTAAGTTTTTCTGATGTGACTCACTATCAGAAGCTTTTTTTTTTCCTCCCTCAGGTTCTTAAGATAACACAAACTACATCAATTAAAGTTCTTTCATGGTCAAAATTATGTCTACAAGTTTAAGTTCTGCCATATTGCTTGCACCATTACAGGTACTTCGTATAGGGAAGGGATTGTTGCCTTGTACCAGAATTGTTAAGGAACAGTTAGAAGTCTTGTCAGATATTCATACTTAAGCATTTGAGGAGCCTATTTCTCCTTAGAGAGCATCTAGGCTCCTTATTTAGATAATCTAATTTTCCAGAACATCATACCTGGCACCACTGACCATATACAGCCCCTGGGATTCCAGTTGAGGCACTTGGACAATATGAATATTCTGTCTTATTCCCTGATCTGAAGTACAAAAAAAAAATGCATGAAAGGCACAAAGCTGAAACTATATTTATAATCTCAGGTGCTGTTTTTTCACAAAAAAACCCCATGCTTGACACATTTTCTGTGGCCAAAACACAAACACAGAAATCAGTGTTTTCTATATTAATTTTTTTCATTTATGTTCCTTGGATGAGGAAAATAATTAACCATTTCTAAATCACTCCTTTTTTATTGCAGTGTCTGGTAACCCTATTTTGATTGCAAGCTTATTGTTTCTTAATATCTTGCAAATAAGCTTACTAAAACCTATTGTAAGTTTAATGATACACTTCAGTCTTGTACACTTCAGTGTTTAACTGTTTTCATTCTAGTAAAAACACTGCATTATATGAATATGAATTTAGTTTCTATGTCCCTTTTGAGTTAAGGAAATACACTACATGTCCGGGTGTTTTTCACCTTGATTTGTCCTTCCTGTTTGTTCAAACAAACAGTACATGCAATGTTCATGGTCCGAAAAGCTGAGCTTTATTATTCTACGTTTGAATATATCTCTCCAGCTGGGAAATGTGTATGGTAAGGTACCATTTCTCACAAATGTGTTTTTTTCTTTTTCTATTTATTTTTGAAATGTGCTAAAGTTTTCAAAAAAAACCCATGACACTTGGAAAGCAAAAGGAGTTTTAAGATTGTACATCACAACAGGTTTTTAGATATTTAATTTAAAGTGCTGTCATGTTGTTTCCATCTCATCATCACTTCTATTCAGAGAATTTCAGGTTCTCAGTATGACAGTTTTAGTACAGTTTAATAAATGTACCTTAACAGTTTAAATGGCTAATCTAGACGATGCATATGCCAGTCAATATTAGATGAGGAACAAGTTCCTAAAGTTGTGTTCTTTATGCCATATTTAGAATCCTAAGTAGGTGGCCTGTTTCTTTGGAAGTGCTGAGTGTTTGGCAACTCATGTTAATCTTGAAGGCATTGTCAGTGTCTAGCTGCTAAGTTCTCTTAGTCTTCAGACCAGTGTAATTGTCCAAACACTGATTTATAAGCCAGGCTTTGCCATTTTATTTTTACTAAGGCAATACCTGCAACAGAACAGTGTCTTCAGGATTTTTAATGCAGTAGACTGATTACCTGAGGCTAATTAAATAACATACAAAACCAGATATTTGTGTCTGAGGACATCTCTAACTGGAGAAAACAGTCTACTGCCATACTTTTGATTTCAGGATCAAGACCTTTGAATGAATGGTATCGGGAGCTGCACAGATGAACGACTCAAAGGAATCAATTAGCGGAAAGTTTGTGGGGCTTACCATACAAATGTTTTTATGACTTTTTATGAAGTAAGAATTCTCTCCTGCTGTTAAAATTTGCTTCAGTTATACAGCTCATTCTACTAATGCAAGTCAAAATCAGAGTTAGGAAAATTCAACAAAATATTTAGCAGACATGATAGCATAGCAATGATGTGTACGCTAAGTAGCGTATCTTGTTCATTCTGTCTGCCAATGGGTGGTTGTTCTTGAAGTTAAAATGAATATATTCTCACCTAAGATCTATCCAAAAGTACATTTACTGTGTGGTCTGATGTATTTGCATTTAAGTACTCAAGAGTGTATAGATATTTCTAGATGGGGAGGGAGTGTGAAGAGGACTTAAAAAAACAAAACAAAAAAACCCACTAAACCAAGAGAACCCAAAACTTGAATAGCAACTTCCCCTTCAAATGTCTAATTGTTCCTTTAGTTATTTTGTTGAAGCTATTAATAGACAAATCTTCTAGATTTGCCTCATAAATCAATCTTGCCAAGCCATTAATCATCTCCATAACGCATCTGGTTTGTTTCCAGTTTATGAAAGTATATTCTTGAGCTGAAGTACTGCACTATGGACACAGTACATGCTGTTGGGTGGGGTGGTGTTTTGGTTTTTTTAAATGCTTATGTAGTTGGGAAGTAGGTGTGTCTTTGCCACAGGACCTGTTCTTGGTGCATTTTAGGCTCAATTTAGCTAGCTTACGTAGCAGATTGTGTTAAAACACTTTTGTTGTCAGGCTGACTGTTCACAGATGTCTACCAAATATTATAGTTCATCTTTACCACTAATGACACCATGGAAAGTAACCAACCAATTTCGTGGGTCTACTTTAAGCCTTCCTCCTTGCTTTTTTTATAGAACTAAAATTGTAGTTGTCATTGGTTTTCATATTAAGTTTCTCATTTACACTAGTTATGGTTTCAACAAGGGGCTTATGATTATAGTATGTCTTCACTAAAATGAGAACAACTTGAAGTTTGGATGTTAGCAAAGATGATATTTTAGAATATATAATGTCCTTAATTGTCAGGTTATTACTGCTAACAGTAACACCAAATACTCTGTTCGGGTAGTTTAAGTCTGTGATTACTTTATTATTAAATCAGCTGTCACTTTCTACTCTTAAAACACATTTTTATCCAGGTCAATTTTAAGGTGAAAAAGTAGAACTTGTTAATATTTTAGTTTGGGAAGTGATTTTCAAAAAAGTTTCTTTAATCAAGCTTTTAAAAAATTCAGTTAATTCAGCAAGGTCACAGCTGCAGAGTCTTGGCAGCCAGCTAAGACCATATTCAAAACTGACTAGAAGCTTTATGACTTTTTAAGTTGTTTCCAACCTCCATTGGATGGTGCTACATTTCTTTAGAATATGGAGGGATGTGTAAAGGAGCATATTTTAAAGATACTTGCATTTACTGAATTTAATATCTATGTTAGAAGTATATTTTTTTTTAATTCAAGTAGTCCTACTACTTGATCAGTAGTAGTACAGATCAGTAATGTAAAGCATGTGTCCAAAGTTGTTTAACTTAACTATGAACCTCTATTTTTACTGTTTGTGGTTAAAGATTAGCAAAATTCTATTCCCTGTTTAATACTTTTTGTCCTTGTATTTGCTTTATGCATAAATGACAATATGTAAGCTTTCAGATGTGACTGCACGGAGTTTCTGCAAATGCTCAAACAGGATAATCTTTGCATAAATTGTATTGATGTATTTAGAAGTCCTAAATAGATTGTGCCAAGAAAAATGATTTGTCCAACAACTTCGTGTCGAAACTTGCTCTTCAGAGAAAGCTGCCCTCCTCCCATTCATCCCACGTTTAGCCATATGGGGAGAGGACTTCTGAAATGCGCAGTCTGAAGATGGATTTTGCATGACATTGTCAAAAAGTCCTTCTAGCATTAACTGTGTTCTATGGTAGGATACTTCATGCTGCTCCTGTATTGTGTAAATTCGTAAAAATTCAGAAATAATTATCACTTTTATGTAAACTTTCTTATATAGTCTTAACTTTTAAGCTGAGGTGATAATTTGTCACTTAGCCGTATACCTCTGAATCTGTAGGCAGTTATACCAAAAACACGTTTTCAATTCTGCTGCGTGTGGATGCAGTTGTGATTCTGTTATTGGAAAGGTAGGTCAAGCATTCAAGATTCAAATGTTTATGCAGTTAAAAAGAAATAAAAAGCTAGTGTGAGAATTTGTAGTGCTCGGGAGAAGTTAGCTGTCGGCTCTGGGGAGAAAACTAGCATTATGTTGTGACATTCCACTGATATATGGACTTTCTGACACAGCAAGAGTTCACTTGCTTCTTAGCACAGGACTGATGAGCCACAGAGGTGAGGGAAATGCAAAATATTTTACAGGAATTCAGCCTTGACAAAAGGGGCTTTTGGAGTCAGGATGATACAAAACTTGTATTAATGTATACGCTTCTGTATCAGTGCCTTTGTGCTACTGATTGTCTTTCGTTTCATTATTTCAACACGGTTGATAAGCAGTTATCTTCTAAAACAACCTGGAACTACCTTTAAAACAACATGGAAATAGTTCTAATTCTTGGGACTATTTCCATGTTGTTTTAAAGATAGTTCCAGGTTGTTTTAGAAGATAACTGCTTATCAACCGTGTTGAAATAATGAAACTGAAGATAGTTGTCCATGCATGTGGAAATAGTCCTAATTCTTGGGACTATCTAAAACAATCATGATCAGTGGTAATGCTTTCCGTGCTCTTCCCAAAGATTGAGGAAAAATCACAGTGGAAGTTTTCTGATCGCATAGAGCATGTTATAGTAGAACCATCTCCTTCTAAACTGTTGTGGATTTTTTTTTTCTATTGTAGAACTTTCTAGAAGATCTTTGCTGATGTGACCTACATTACTGAAATACTTTTAAGTTCTGCTTTGAAATGAAGTCTTCATATTTGCATAGATAACTGTGCTCTTTAAAGATATGATGTACATATTTGGGGAGCAGAACACAGTGTGTTAGCATTATAAAGCCTAGTTGCAGAAAGGTTTAAAATGAACCTTGTACCCAAAGAATGACTTAGTCCTTTTGAGATAGTTAAATTTCATATAATGCTGCTTTATAGTATATAGCTCATCAAGTGTGAACTGGAGAAGATGTTAAAAGTTTGGAGCACCAATTACCTAGATATTACCCAAACTCACAAGCACATAGTGTGGTGTGGGTAGTGAGACAGCAGAATACAGTTCCCATATTTAAATCCTGCTTTACTGTAATGTATTCACAACATTTTTTTTATTGTATGGTACATGCCTATTGCATGTTTCCACTGCCAGAAATGAAGTAATACAATTCAAAAAAAAAAACAAACCTCTTTTTTTAGCTTTATAGATACGAACTTTCTAAGGTGTAAAGGGGACGGGAAGAGTTTATTTCTTCTGCTTCCAGCAGCGCAAGACCTTTCATTTTGAATACATAGAACTTGCAAAACAGAACAATGCAAGAGCGAAGTTACAATCATTGCACCATGTCAGCCACTGGATCAGTGTATGAATGAATCACAAACGCATGTTTTACTTTTCCATTTCTCTGTAAGATCCACAACTAAATGGGTCAGCTTTACAAATCAACTACGATTGAGCCCTTTTTTACAGGCTTCTGCTCTCCAGACCAAAGTTAAGCCTGCAGTAACAATGATTTGCCAGATAATCACGTTATCTCAATGTATATGTATAGCAATGATCAAAAAATAAATAATAAACTCTTATTTAGTGAGCCTGTAACAAAGATGAAGTGTCACACGTGCAGTTCAGTCCAGGTTTTACCAATACTAATTCTTTTCCTCATCAGCTACAGAGGTAGCAAGGCATGTTTTCTGTTTACTCAGTGGTGGTTTTTGCAAGAGCACTTAGTACCTACCAAGTACTGACTTCAGCTGAATTTAAGGTGTCATTAAAAATCCTGATGAGACACCTTCTGAAGGAATGCTAGGGGACAGCAGGGAACAGATCCAGCTTTGTCACTGCTCACACCTTCTATAGAAAGCACGTTTGCTATGGTAAGCAGGTTCTTTTCATTGTGCTATTGAGAAACAAACCTGCAAGGGCACGGAAGCAGATTACTCACTCTGGTTTCATCCTGCTGCTCCTTGGGACAGCTAGAGAACTGAACGAAAGCCATCCAGTCCCAAAATAAGGCTGCTATGGACTAAAATAGTACTAGTGACTTGTTGGCACTCAAACTGGGTTGAAGATCACCTCGCAAAGTGTCAATGGTATTTGGTCTGGGACATGGCGGGAGACAAGAGAAACCTGCTTTTTTAATTTATCATTAAAATTATCTAAGGGCTTCCAAAAAAAAAAAAAAAGAATCTGATCAAATGAACCTAGCAGATTGCTTAACCAACATGAAGCCATTACTCTTTATAGTTGTTTGAAGGAGAGAGAGCTGAAAAAAAGGCTTCTCCCTCTTCATCCCAACATTGTATCAAGTTGACTAAACTTTCTAAGGAAGTTGAAAGTAAAATCTTAGTTTCACCATAGCTTGTTTTGCAAAGATGTTAATAAGTCACAGTTTCTGACTCTTAGAAAACCTTTATTTCAAAGCCTGCTTTTTCATTCCCCAAACATGAGGAATACCTGCTTGCTGAGGCATGTAGTTTGGAATTAATCTATATGCTGCTGAACTGTCATGGAAAGTCCCAGAGAGCGTGGGTCAGATGCCTTCTGTCCCCATTATATATGTACTAAGTGGATGGCTGCATCTTTAGTGAATTTTAACAGTCATGGGATACATGTGCTGCATTTCATCCTACTCTGTTGAATTACTATAGTGCAACCAGAGACAAGACAACAGTAAAATTAAGGCATGATTGCAGGATTCCTTTAAGTGCAATACAGTCCAGCCAGAAGCCTTGAAAGTAGAAGACATTAAGGTTTTTACGCAAACTATTTTCAGTCTCTGAAGATATTCCAGAAAGACCAAAGAAGTTAGAAGTCATCTTTCTTCTGTCTCTGCAACTTGGGTATATTAGAAAACATGGTAGAAAATGTTTTTCACATAATCAGTGAAAACATTTATGATTTATTACAATAACTTTTATTACCTTCAGTGAAAATATTTGCAAGACATTATGGTAACTTCTGGCAATCTATTAGTAAGCTTTGTGACGTTTTCTTTTCATGGTTTAGCTTTAACTTTCCAGCCTTTAACCATTTAGTGCTGACCATTTATAACTTAAGTCTTTGCATGCAGAGGGTCTCAGATGAATCACTCAGAAGCCAGGAAGCACAGCCTCAGCAGGGGGCTGAGGGCCCATGCAAAGTACTTAGCCAAGCACCAAGAAAATGCTTGCTTTCATATGAGGTGGCTGTCAGTCTTGTCCTGTAGTTCCCCACCTTACTCACTATTTAATTTCTGCATGAAGTGAAATTGAGCTCTTACAGACATTACGCTCCTTCATTAAACAGCCTAATGCTTAACTCTGCTGTGGATCACTAGAACTGATTCACGCAGCTCTTCTGAAGGAAACGGGCAATCACAGGCTATCAAAATGCATACACAGAAGAGTTTCTCATGGGGCATGTCTAGTTTTATATTTGGATGCTATTAAACTTACTGTTAATAAATTCAGGTATCTTAAGCTTTTGTATCATTGTCCATCTCCACAGTGTCTGAGCGTACAGCCTTTAGAAGGCGCCTTTGTTTTCCTAACAAGATTCCTGTTAAAAAGTACAGAATTTGTATTCCGATACTAAGGATTTTGTTCTCTTTTAGGATCGAAATAGAATGTATGACAGTCTGAATATGCACTCTTTGGAAAACTCCCTTATTGACATTATGAGAGCAGAGCATGATCCACTTAAAGGTATGTTATTACACTAAATAAAGAAAAAAGGGTCATCCATTCTGCATATTTGAATTAATACTGATTGCTAATTTAGATTCTAGGTTCATATTAAAATAGCAAATGAATTATTGTCTCAACTCACATGAAAGGTCAATCTCAAGCTGTATTTTATTGAAAACGTTCATTTACAGTTGTTTAAAACTTAAGCTTTAACGTCCTCAGAGGTTTTTCTCCTTCCCTCCTTTCCCCCAAGAAATTAATAGTTTCATTTGAAATTTACTTGTCTGCTGTAGGAAATTCTACCTCAGTTTGTGAAGACACACTGTTCTGCTAGAGGTAGCCAAAAGAGGGTGGGAGGGGAATCAAACTGCTGCCAGTGTTAGTCGGTTATTTTTCCCGTTCATTACAGTGGAAGCTGAAAGGAAAATTTAAGTCCACTGATAAATTCAGTTTTTGTCCTTTCAAGTATTTTGCATCTAATTGTCCAGTTTCTGTTTGTCTGAAGAAGTCTAGAAATAAACTTAGATTTAGAATGCTGGTTCCTGTTACCCTTCTAGGCTCTGTTCAAATTATTTGGCCACAGCAGTAAGCATATAGCTAATATTTTTGGGCTTCAATTTTAAATCCGCTGTTCACTGTACATTAACTCACTCTTTTGAATTCTGTTTTTCCATACTTATTCTCAGGTGGTGTTTACTGTTGAACTTTGGGGCAAGGAGCCCAAGCCATTTTGTTTGGCCTGATCCAAGGTTACTTCATTTGTGATGTTAGAATTAGACTAACACAATCTAACTTTAAAATTATGCAAGACTTCAGGCTTGCTTTGCAGAAATTAAGTCTGAGTATTGAAGCAATTGAAAAAAATGAAAAAATAGAAAAATATTTCTTGCTTTTTATGTTGTTATTTACTTCCATCCATTCTCAATTTCAAGAGGCTCCTGGAATTAATACATATTACATTAGCACATAAGGGCCTGTGTTCTCCTAATTTGAAAGACACGTTGCTAGAGTCTGCTGGTGGTTCTCTTAAGATCTGTAATCAATTGACAGACCTGTAGTATTGAGAAAGCACTTAATTGTATTGTGCAATGTAAAGCCAAAAGTGTGTGTTTTTTTCAAGCTGAAAATCTCTACAGAGCGTCAGTAGGTGGGTAGCATTTAGTTAGTTAATTTCCCCCCCTTTAGAGTGGAAGCTGAAAGTAAATTTTCTTGGAAGCTCCTGAATCTGATCTCTTGTTTCTTACTGCCTACAGAGAATTAATTTCAGTTTTAGTAATTTTATTATATAAGTCCATTATTAAATTCAGTTTCTGCCTATTCTGCATGTTTACAAAACATTGCTAAGTAACACAGAGGGTTGAAACCTGTGAACAGTTATCGCAGTGGTAACTGCTGTGGACTAAAAGCATGCCTGTGTCATCAAAGACAAGGTTAGATCATCCCTGTTTCAAAGCATTTTTGCTTCAATTTTCCACACTCAGGTGGTGACAAATCTCCCATCAGGAAGGATATTAAAAGGCAAAGCTACTGTTAGGCATAAAATTAGAGAACGCGGATCTTCTGTTGCAATAGACTGTCATTGGCACCTCTCACATTCCTGAAAACTAGTTGGTTTATTCCCTTTTTTCTGCGCACACTGACATGACAAATGGAGGTGGTGGCTCTGTTCCCCTTGCCATCTCGCTGTTTTCATTTTGGCTTTATAATGCAGGAGAGTTTCCAGAGGCACAGTGAGCACAGAAAAGACCCATTTTTCTTTTTGTTCGTCTCTTAATATTTCACTGTGATACAATAGATGAAAATGATGTATTTCCAATAATAATTTTTCAGCAAGAATAAGACAAAGCTTTAAGTTTTTAAAGTGAATTGGTTTCATGCATAGACATTTCTGAAAAACTCAGTAAAGTTTCCACAGTTGTTCTGTGCTTTCTAGAGACATGAATATATAGTTTCAGTCTACAGTTAAGAGATTATTATTTTTAACGGTTTCACCATCATACTCTTGCAGTGAAAATTCTGCTAAGTTTTATGTTTGAACTAAAACAGATGGAAGCCATAGATAGTGATGAATTCAAAGGAAATCCATTTTTTTGTTTGAGCGCCAGAGAACAATGCACACGCCAACGGAATTTAAATAGAGTAATTGTCTGCTGTTATTTAAATTGGTTAAAATATTTTTTTCTCTTTGGAAGTTATTATTTCAGCTGAAACAGCTACATTATTAACAGTAAGCCATGAGACATGTTCCTTACCGACTGAAAATGGGAAGAAGAGATCAGATCCTAGAATAGCCTTTTAGTTCTTCTCTGCCCCTCTTCTGTTTAGTCACCATTAGTTGGCATTTCTGTAATTTCCTAGCAACTTTAGCTGCTTTTTTTCTGCAAACCATGAAACACTGATTTTGTTATTTCAGCCTCTGTGGCTTTTCTTTTCACCACAGAAAATCTGACATTTACTTAAGAAACCATCATATTTGCTTGCAGAACGTGAAGGATTAAGAATATTATTGTTATTTATTTGTTGTTCTTATTAATATATTACGTACTTTGTTGTAAGCAAAGAATATTTTGTAACTAGAAAGTATATTTATGACAAGTTTTTAAGTAAATCTAAGCACACTGAAACAATGCAGCTTTTATATCCAACCACAGCAGTAAAATGAAGGTCCCTGGAATTTTAAGCACGTGTTTCAGATTTAGCTGCTTACAATATCTGGAGTATGACTAAGCATCTTGTCTCAGATTTTGCACAATGCAGAACAGACACTGTGTACTAGCTCACAGCTTTAAGTTTTGCATTTCAAGATCCATTTCAGGAGAAATACAACTTTCACTGCTTTTGCTTTCATGAACTTGGAAAAAACTTTATTTATTATAAACTGAAAGCTAAGTTTATGCCTGCCAAAAAATTGTTTATAGATGCATAGTTTCAGCTTCACTTAGACAAAGTTTAGCAATTATTACAGATGTAATCAAAAGGAATAAGAAATTTTTATCTTTCAATAAGATATTTTTTCAAGGTAGGTTAATAGGGAATGGATGTTTGACTTCACTAGTCATTGCAGCAGAAATACTAATGATATTAAAACTAACCTTTTCCGTGCAGCTTTCTTGAAATACATTTCATAATAAGACATTAACTAATGTTTAAGATTATCCCATCCAATCAATGGAACATAAACTGAAGTTAAAATTAATAAAAGTTAAAATAAACTAACTAATTTTTACATCATTGTTCTTAAATACCCTTTTTATTCTTATAACAGCCCTTACAACTGTTTTGAGAGAAGAATTACAATATTGGTAGCCTGAAATACATGGGTATTGGTAGTATAACTCTTTTCCAGATCTCTCTCTTGTGTACTTGTGTTTTTTCCCCCCTTCTCCCCCAAATACCAATGCTACTTGATGTCAAGACCTAGAAGACTTGGATTCTAGACATTTCAGAAACAGGAAAGCCAGTACATTTGGACTAAAACAGTTTAGGGGGAAAAAAACTTCAAATAAATGGTTATATTTTGCATGGAATATGTGTTGTAATTGAGGAGCAGGTCATTTAATGGAATTAATTATCTGCTGTTTTAAACATTTTTCTAGTAAAGACTGTGGAATTTTCCGTGTAATTTAAGGGCTTGGTTTTTGTAATCCAAGAGTATTGCTACTGTACTTGATTTACAATTCATTTCTGTTTCCTGACCAACTCTCTTACAGCTCTGCAAGCTAGATGTAGGGTAGTACTGAACTTGAATTAGCCATAGCTATATTAGCAGGAATATTAACTTTATGTTGAATTTTTCTTCTGTTTCTTTGTGAGGGCCAAAACAAATCTTGTAGGGAAGTTACAGAAATATATTTCTTTTTCTTTTTTACAGATAGTAATAAATAATAAAAGTAAAACACTATTATTTGGCTTATCAGTGGGGAAAAATAACTTGATGCACTTAGAAGTCTGTCTTGATTTTCCTGGTTTTATTTTCCCTTAAAATTGTTTTTGTTGAGCTTTTCAGCTGTTAGACATCTTTTAAAAACGACCTGCTGGCGCATGTTCAGTGAAGTAAAAAGAAAATCATTGGTGACTCAGCAACACAGTAGAGAACACTTTCTTGCTTTGCATATGGTAACTTCTGTTTCCAAATAAATTTCTTTTATATTTTGTGTTATGAAGCTGTAAGGTTTAGAGTTATGCAGTTGCTTCCTAGAGTAGGTCAAATTGCACTCTGAAAAGAGTTTTAGGATGAATAAAAAAAGTATGGAAGGAAAAACTTCACTCTTATTCATATAAAAAGCTTTGAAATTTTGCATACAGATTGTTTCCTCCTTCTGTCATAGAAACTTTTTACGATAAAAGAATATATTTAAGACTGATAGACTGATTAGCCTAAATAGACTCAATTGACTATCAGAGACAACACATTTGGCCTCATTATGACTTACATAATTATTACACAACTGTTTGAAAGTGCAGTATCCAGGATTTCTGTAACTAGGTGTCATCCAAACGTGGTTTTGCACTGTTGTCTTAACTACGCTGATTCAAAAACTGAGCTTTCTGGAACTGCTGCAGTCCTTAGCCATTCACCGATCTGTTAAAGTAGTTTGGGAAAAGCTTAACTTGGAAGCTTTTTCTCTTATAGTGAGGAGATCTCTTGATAAAAGAAAGATGTGAAGGGACTTTGTGATTCTCACTCTCTTCATTCAACCATTTAAGACTTTTTCTTTTTTAAAAAAAGGGGAGGGAAGTAGACATGAAATATCAAACTTGTGAAACTGTGAGTCATCAATGTTTAAAGCAGTCGTTATATTAAAACATTTGGGATAGATTTAAGTATATGGGCATTCCTCTAACAGTTTAGTTAAATAGGAATAGAAAGTATGCATTTCCAAAAGTAGATACGAAAAGTGAGCAAGCACAACTATATCTGTATGCTCAGAAGCATCTTTCTAAAAAATTTAAATTTTGCCCATATTAGTAACATGAGATTATAGAAATGTCATTAAAACTAAGTTTGTTACTCTTTCCTCATGGTTTGGATTAGCAAGACTTTTAGCTGGATTTAGTGGATAAACTAGCCCACCAAAATTTATTTGCAAGCTTTTTATTTTTTTCTGTCCTTACAGAAGAATACATTGTGAGAAACACATACCATGCAGTTCTGGTAACGTTAATCACATTTAGATATGGAAGAGGGGGCTAAATTCAATAGAACTCCAGTTGCATAAGAAATGTCAGACATACCTGCTTCTCCTTAGCAATGCTGTTTTGAATTTAGCCATGACACAGGAGAATTATTAATTGGTGGTAACATGATGAAGTTGCAAGTTCAGGTTTGCACAGAGAAAATGTCTATAACATGATACTTTATGATACAGTACTGTAATACTAGGCATTGTATTTTTTCCAGATAGCAGCACGTTATTAATTTTGGATGCTGTAGAGCTAAGTTCTGTAGAGACAGTGAAGTGATTACTTTTAATTTCTTGGGAATGGAATATGTCTATTATGCAAATATTAGATATTCTTTGACTAATTTGTAGTTTACTTTAAACTAGTAAATAATCTTTATATAGTATTAAAATTTCTTTTTTAAGCAGGAGGAGGCCCCTGGAATCGCTAGAATAGGACATTGAAGTAGGATGGAGTAGATAGGATTTATAGCGAGGGCAGTTCTTCAAATGGAATTTTTCTAAAAACACATTAAACATGCAGTGAAAATAGCTAACTAAAAAGAAATATGTGATAGAATCAAAGTAAATTGTCATTATTTAATAAATAACTGTTAAAATGTCATAATTAGTAAAATGTCATACAATTACTCCCATCTTTTGTATTTTATATAAGCGATATTTTAAAGTGAGGTTTAATATTGCGTATGTACATTTAACTAGAATAATCTGTTAAAAATATTGTAATCTGAGCTCTGTATGGGCCTGATCTTGCACCCAGTTCCCCCCGTGAAGTGTTCTGAATTTATGTATATCATTAAATTCAGGTGGATGCCCTAGTAGAAACACCACATTTTGCTTCAACAGATTAGTCTGAGGGCTAAGAACCTAAGTTAACGTATCAAATAGCAGTGATTGTACTTTGAAAAAGTAAGCAAACCTTCCATGTTAAAAATGTTTTTAAGGTTGTCAGTCCAAGTACTAGGCAAGGTAGTAAACACAAGTATTAAGTTCACCAGAAGGCAGTAATACGAAGTCTGATTACATTGAAATAACGATGTAAATAAGACTTAAAGGAAGTATCCGTGCAGCTGTACATGTACTGAATTCTGCGTTGCTCGTTTTCCTTTCTAACCCTCAAATCATTCATTATCTGAGCTTGCAGATTCATCTCGGTACCGCAGCACGATTGGGTTTCTCTGCGTTTGTGTGACTCGGTTTTTACGCCGCAGCACTGGGCCCGGCTCCTTAGGGCGCGCTCTCCCCGCCACTTAAATGAGGAGTGCTTTATTATTTCCACTTTTCCAGTTTGGCACCTATGTTTCAGGTGCAGCTTATCTGTGACTCCATAGGTAGGGGGGGAAGCAAAAGAATGCAAAACTAGAGTTGTAAAGCCAGAATTTACTGTCTTCTAAAAACAGCTTTCCTCTCCAGGTGTTGTCACTGGTGGACTTCTCTCTCCTGCTAGGCCTCAAATCTGACCTCTTTTTCTGTAGTAATTACAGAAAAAAAAATAATGTATCTTTTGTCTCCCTTGATGAATAGGAAAAGAAGATAAATGCATACAGACAGGGAGAAAGACTGTCACCACAGGCTGGAGGTTCAAGATGAGATAATAATTTCTCACAGTTTCTATTGTTATTCTAGATAGATACAGCATTCTGATTTGCAAGAAACAGCTCATACTGTTGCAAACATTTCTATAGCGCCGCATATAAACATGATGGTGACAGTAAATAATCTTGTAAAATCCTTGCTGTTAGGCAAATGAGTATTACCTTTATAGACCAAAGAGCTAAGAAGTAAAGCAAAGTGACTTATTATACACCAGGCTGAGCAAACCAGTGGCAGCTCCCAGATTATAATTTAAGGATGCCTTGTTTCTATTTCTTTTCCTATTATACCAGCATGCATTGCTAGAAGGGCAGAATATTTATAGTTCCAAGAAACATTAGTTATAGCTGTAAACGTTCAGCATGACAGAAAAAATGGCTTGTATGTTACAACTGGACATCTTGAAGATAGGGAACATGAGGACAGAGGCGCCTGCAAATTTTTGTTTGGTATCTTGCCTAAGCCTGCTCAAAAATTATGGAGAAGTTAGAGAAGACAGCAGAGTCCCTTTGGGTGTCATTCAGCTGTGTTTTTCCAGGAGACTGCCATTGCCCTTCACTGTTTTCTCCATGCTTTCAAATTCCAAAGCAAATAGTCCTGAATCTGCAGGTGTTCCGATACCATTAATTCTCATAATAATGAAATCTGTGGGAAGAGAAATAATATGTGGCTGTATAAAAATTTTTTTGACACAATTCCTGTAAATAATAAGGCTGGATAAAATATCCTAAATGATCTTAATTCTTGCTATTCTGAAATCTGGAGTGTAAGAGTTCATAATGTATATTTTTTCTATAGTTTTTGGTAGAAAATCGTCGCATAGGCTTCCTAAAGGGGAAGAGCAAAACTTAAACCCTATTACTTACTGATTTTCACCAAAAAGGTTTTTTATTTAACCCCAAAGGTGTCCCTTGGGACACAGAACCATTATTTCGAGACGTTTCCAGTCTTTCTTCTAATCAGTTTACCAACAGTACGGGAAAAAAAACACCCCAGTGTATGACAGGCATTGTTAGACAATCTTAATATGTGGATTGCTGATGTGGTTTTCTTTCTTCTTTCTTCTTTCTTTTTTTCCTTTCTTTTTTTTTCCCTTCCTGTCTTTTTAGAAGAGTGAGCCTTATTAGAGTATGATGGTGTCTTACTAATACTTACTCACATCTTGCAAGCCATCTGCATACATATTTCCCTTTAAGCCTGTGTGTGTTGAAAACACCCATTTCTTCCAGACTGGATTCTTCTTTATGCCTCCACAAACATTCTCATTTCCTCCAAAAGATTTAAATTTTAAGTTACAGTATTTTTTTTTTATATGTGCTTACAGATTATAAGCAAGCATGTGTTACTAGCGAGATAGATGGAAATGCAGTTTTTTGCACATTAAAGCACACTTCTTACAAACACAGAAGCTATTGTAAATGTCTCTCTAGGTCAGTGTGCACTACTGGTATGTTTGCAGCTTCCTGTAAACAGAAAACGTCCTCTTTAATAAAAAGGAAT
Organism: Rissa tridactyla; assembly: GCF_028500815.1. Taxonomy (NCBI): domain Eukaryota; kingdom Metazoa; phylum Chordata; class Aves; order Charadriiformes; family Laridae; genus Rissa; species Rissa tridactyla. Next base: position 25,303,382 of record NC_071470.1, on the reverse strand, counting down.
TTGTAGTGAACAGACACTTCGTCTGTGTGTTTTAAACCATTCATCTAACTATTAAAGTATAACATGCCACCAACGTAGTAAAACGCAACACTTGAAAAATTCTGATGCCAGGATACGAGGTTTTAATGTATTTTTATTCAATGTAAAACACTCAAAATACTACCTATCATATTCTTTAATTTTGTAAACCAGTACTCTAGTTTTGACAGAATTACTGAAAAATATTAAATACAATGGTTATATGTAATACACCAAGATACAGTCATAAACTGGTTAATAAAATTTTAATTCCTTAATTCCTATTAACATGATTTTTCTTAAATTGATTCAGTAGTGAAGCACTAAACTGTAGAAATGCCACTCTGTTAAGCGATGTGCATAGTACAGTTATTCACAGTCACTATGAAAGAGAAGACTAAAGCAGTCAGCACTATTTCTGGGTGTCATGAAACAAAAAGTGGCTTTATCCTATTGGAGCTGATCCCAAAGCACATTGCAGATCTTATGACCAGAGAATTAAGGTTAAGAAGTCTGTTCTTGTCAGCTTTAACTTGGGTCAAGGGTATTGTTGGTTAATGTGCTTGGAGTTAAATATTAGCTCTTTATTTCCCTTAGGCAAACTGGAAATATAGTTTGTATTTAAATTCTAATTGGTGATTTTTCATTATTTTTTTCTAGCAGAATAGCTAAACATTCTGCATTTGTTTTGTTTTGTTCTTTGGTTTTTGTTTTCTTTTAAGGTCGCTTAAGTTATCCACATCCAGGGACTGACAATCTTCTGATGTTAAATGGTAAGTGCTAATCTTATAACAGTTTCTAATTATCTCTAGCTTAGCTTAAATCTGACATGTTGGTATAAAATTATACTATTATATTCTGTTATTGAATTACTTGCCTCTAGTCTTCAACACTGATGGGACTGTTGCCATTTTTCAGAGTTGAATGGCAAGAGCTAATCTTGCAACAGCCTTTCATTATATCTAGCTTATTTGAAATCTGAAATGCTCGTAACGATGAACTGTTCTTTTTTGTTCTCAAGCAAACCAGTGGTATGTTCTCCAAAAATCTACTAGAAATCTATTACACAGAAACAGCGATTAGAAAAATAAGAAGGCCAGAAAGGCATGTTTTTCTATCTTGTGTAAATAAAGGGTGAATTAGATACTTTCTGTTACACTTATGTGAAATACCATTTTATTTGTATTGGGGTTTTTGGAACTGGCTTTGTCAAGTATGTTTCTAACTGCAAAATATGCTGAAGTTAGAGTTCATGTTCACGTTCCTCTCCCAGTAGGTCAAACTTCATGAACATCTGCTACTCAGTGAAGGCATGAACTTTAGCCTTTGTTCAAGGCTAAAGAAGGAAGCAGAGCTTGGTAATCCATCTAAGTCAATAATAAATCAGAGGGTTTGCACACAAATGTTTTCTACATTGGGAAAAATTAGAGCTGTAATGCCACAGTTCTTTAGATTAGAAAAAGTGGAAGCTGCTCTACACAAAGCAAATACACTTTGTCTTGACTTGATGGGTCTAAAAGTTACCAGTAAAGACCTAATTATTAAAAAATACAGTCAAAAAAGTTATTTCACATTTGTTGTTCTGTGAAGCTCTTTTTTTAAATTGTCTTACCTTTCTGCACAGTCGTTTACACTTGCGCAAATGGATGTAAAATATAAAAAATACCTAATTTTCCTTGTGTAAATGTTTAAAATTTTAAGGAAATTCAGGTTTAGCTTTATACCCAATAAAGGAAAATACTGCACAACAGACGTTAGAAGAATTAGGTCCTTTGGTATTGAATAGTTCTATAAGATAATGGAGTATTTTGAAAAATGAAAAAAGCTACTTAACTGTTGAAATAGAATTGATGTTTAGCCCACACAGGCCATAATCCTGATTCCTGGTCAGAAACTCCATTGAATAGCGATGTGCTTTAATGTTAGAACATTTACAACAATTAACTTTCTGTATTAACTGCAACTGTAAGACCTGTTCTGCAAGCTGGGTTGTTGAGGTGGTATATGTGCAATTGTCGTCATCTGCTGATTTATAATGAAGTGTTAGATGGGAAGGTATTAAAAACTAAGAAATCTTATGAGCAACTGTGAAATATTTCAATGCAGTCAGTGTAAGAAATTTATATTTTTTAGTTCATTTGTTTTAATACTTAGAATGGTGAACTTCTCGTTTTATAGTTTTGTGTGCTAAAAGAGCACATGGGAAGCATTGTTATTCAGTGAGGTATCTAGGAAAAAAGGTTTTTGCTATTATCACGGACATTGGAAAAACACACCTCAGTGGCACCAGTCTATCCTGAAAATCTTACCACAGAGCTAGGATAAGCACTGAAGAATATCTTGTTTGGTTATTAATGCTGGCAGGATTTCCACTGTAATTTGGAAGTTGGCATTTAATGTGACTGCTGTCCTCTAAAAGCTGCAGTATTATTTCCAACCTTCAGTAGGTGAGATAAAAATAACAGTTTTGAGTATCTGAAGGACAGGTGCTGCAATACCTAATTTTTAGGTGTGCCCTTTAGAATTTAACTTGGAGCCTTGGTTTAGACGTGTCACTGCTCTGCCATGTCCCTGGAGAGTCTGATGTCCCTGTCAGTGCAGTCCAGTGCAATCACGTGTACCGATCAGAGGCACCCCAAGTTGGAGTGTCTGAACTGCAGCCCCTTACAGCTGGAGAGGAGAAGCACTGGCAACAGCTTCTGGGAAGCTCCAGCTGCTCAGGCTCTGCACAACCTTTCTGTCTTTCTTAGCAAGAATTGAGGGGCTTCCTCCAAATACGCGGTAATGAGAATTACAGCTTGAACACTTCCTGATAAGTTGTAGACTCCAGTTTCCTTCTTTGTTTAAGTGGATTCAAGCTAACATTTCCCCATATCCCTGTAATTGGTACCTTGGAGGGAGGAATAGGGGAGAGGAGAGTTGCTAATTCAGACTCACATTTGTCCTTTAGTTTCTCAGTAAGCGTAGTAGTTGGTACAAGAAGGAGCAGGAATACCAGACCTTCGTGAAAGAAAAGCACCAACATTTTTGAGGATCCTGGCCCACCTACGTGTGTGCTAATACTTAACACTAGATCACAGCCCTCACTGGATTTTAATGGGCTTGATTTTAGACGACTAGTATCTTTGGATCCCAGTAAGGTTCTGATATGAGCCAGGCTAGAATTAATTCCTCAACCCATTTAAGACTAAGCACTTCTAGATAAAACTTACTTTTAGCTAGTTTTTCCTCTTCTTAAATGATAGTTCTTTTCCAGCTCATTTAAAGTGTACTTACTGAACTGTACCTAATATTAATATTTACAGTTTTCATTATTTAAATTAATGAAGTGAACCAAGGGAAAGCTGATTTATGTGTTTTAATAAATTATATATCTGATAATTATATCTCTTGTTTCAGCTCAAGCTGTAAAAAAAAGCAATGCATTTTTAATGACTGGTATGTCTCAAAAGTCAAAAAAAAGATACTTTGGAATGGGTTTACCTGAGTACATCATTAATTGTCAACTTAGAAACTTTCTGTAGCAAGTAATAATGCAAGAGTCCAATTTGTTGGGGTGTAGGGTGGTTTTTTCCCCATTATAGGGTTCACCCACTTTTATAGTTTTAATGCATTGAATTTTTTTAATGGCTATTGAAACATAATTCACCATTTGATTAGTTTAGCAAGGGAATATTAGATTTTCCATCTTAGAGACACTATAGCTGGCTGGGCTTCTAAAAAAAGGTGTTTTACTTCAAACAGAAGTTATTAAACTTCCTATACAGGAATTGCTAAATGAATTTCTGTAGTCTGTTAGGCATGCCAAACTTGAATGGTCATAACGATCCCTTTCAGCCTTAAAATCTATAAAGATGTGATTTCTAAAGAAATCTTAATAGAATTTAGGCACTCGCATCCAATAGAATAAAATGGGAAGTAGGCACCTACCTCCTTTAGTCTAGACTCCTGGGAAGTTTTTGCCATAATTGTTTATGGATTTCTTTAAATGACAAATAAGTATTAATGAAAAAGGCTTCATTAATTCACTGCCACCATTTGATCATTAAATCAGGAATGTTAGTGACAAATAGTATTTTATTTTACTTTCTATCATAAATTTTGTAGTTATCTTTAAATATAGGAAGCCTGCCTATGGGTTTTTCCTGTTATACAACATAATATTTTGAATTCAGCTCAGTCGTTCAGTTGAGCTATTTAAATATGTACATATTTGATCTCTGTTATATATTTGAAATATGTGTCTGAATAAAATAGAAATGATACATTTACTATGTGTGTGATAGCATTGCTCACATAATGTTCAAAGTTATATTGTCTTGATGTTTGATAAACATGTACAAAAAGTGTATTTACTTCTGTCTCATTTCTGTCTCTGAGCTGATTTAAGTTGCAGAAAGGGAGGTATTAATTTTTTTTACAGGTTTAAGCCTTATTAGTATGCAACTTCAGAGATATAGAAACAGAAGGTTTTAACTATAAGAGAATGTCTTTGTTGTATACACAGAACCCTTAATGTTCAAAGGTTCCAACATCATTTGACTTCATTTCTATTGGGCATTATTATACTTCTTGCATGTGTTGCCCACTTTATATGTTCTAGAACAAAAGTGTATCTCTTGTACTTTCTCACTCATTTCAAACCTTTCAGAGGTTTTGGCTAATTAAGATATCCAGCTTCATAGACTAAAAGATAAAAAAATAATTCTGTGTGACTTATGATTTCAAGAAGTTCAGGAAGGAGGGAAGAATTTTAATCTTTCCTTTTTTTATTGTTGTAAATCAATTATTTGCCTACAGTGTCTGGCCTCTCCTAAAGGGCTGTCTTCCCTGCAATTATTTATCTAAACATATGCACTAATTATGTAGATCTATATATTAAATACGTAGAATCATAGAATGGTTTGGATTGGAAGGGACCTTTAAAGGCCACCTAGTCCAACCCCCCTGCAATGAGCAGGGACATCTTCAACTAGATCAGGTCGCTCAGAGCCCCGTCCAGCCTAACCTGAAATGTCTCCAGAGATGGGGCATCTACCACCTCTCTGGGCAACCTGTGCAACAGTTTCACCATCCTCATTGCAAAATATTTCTTCCTTATATCTAGTCTGAATCTACCCTCTTTTAGTTTAAAGCCATTGCCCCTTGTCCTATCGCAACAAGGCCCTGCTAAAAAGCTGTCCCCCTTTCTTATAAGCCCCCTTTAATTACTGAAAGGCCGCAATAAGGTCTCCCTGGAGTCTTGTCTTACATATATATATATATATATATATATATATATATATATATATATATATAAAAAATATATGTATATATATATAAAAACTGTATATACAGCTCAATCTATAATTAAATTTATATAATGTGTATATTTATACAGACCACATGCTCTGTGAGCCTATGTGCTCTGAAAGGTGTAAAACATTATGTGCATGTTATTTTAATGAATACAGAAATATTTCTGATTGAATCTAATATCTTCAGAAAGAATAATCTCATTGCTTACAATGTACTAAAAGTTTGAGTCAGTGGAATGGTGTTCACAAGTAGTATCTTGCCTTTGAAAGGAAGTGTGGAGAGAGTAAAATATTGAAGTTTCATGAAGATAGGATATGTTTGCTTTAACACATCATATTTTTAGTAACAGTAAGACTTTGTATTTACTGTTACTGAGACAACTTACCTATAATAAAACCATTGTGGTCTTCAAGTGTGGATAAAAATAGGAGAAAATAATGACTTCTCCAAAAACGTACATTTTGATGTTAGTAATCACATTTATTGCAGCAGTGCCAACAGATTGTCTAAGAATGGGATCTCATTTTTCTAGACACAAAGTGGCAGAAAATCCCTGCCCAAGGTAGTTTGCAATCTAAATGGACAAGACAGATAAATACCAGGGAAGGGAGTTTGCCATACAAGTAAAGTAAATAATGTGACAACATCAAGTACAGTTATTTTACCATTTTTTTCTGATTTCATTGTTTTGCTGAAGCAAAGAATACACAGATAACTTCGGTACATCATTGTCATTTCCATATATATATAAAAAATACTGCAGGATCTGCCCTTTTAAGTTTAATTGCGTTGGGTTTTTTTAGCATTTTAATAACCCTTTTGTGTTTCTCCTTGAAATTACTGTTGTATATTTTTAAATGTACAAAGAAAAACAGGTGTTCTGTAACAAAGTATTTTTATGCTTATCAGCTTGTCTTAACTGTGAAAATTTAAGAAAATGGCTTTTGCCAAAATATGCTTATTAAGATGCATTTGTATATTATTCTTGAGAAAGAGCATGGCACTACAGTTATTGCTATGGATGTGATGCACTTGAATTTTCCGTGGTTATTCTAGTTTTATTTGTGGAAGGAAAAAAAAAAAGGTATACAGGGGGGTTAGATGAGGGCTTAGTGACGCTACTGCTAATGCTACATGGGAGTCACTTTGGCCGAGAGTCAGAAAAGCTTGGTACATGCTGCAACACTGACGTAGAACTGCGTGTCTCCTAAGTGCCTGACTTCAGAGGAAAACAAGTCTGAAGTTGCAGCAGCAGCAACCAATGAGAGAACTAATCACATAAAAGAATACGTTATGTTTTGTGGATTCTTTTTTGATGTGGTAAATCTGAATGTAGGTGTTTCCACTCGGTTAGATACCCAAATCTCTCTGGTAAAGTGGGCTTTTCTATTTTGGCTTACTAGTAGAAAGCTGGAGGAGCTGAAAAACTAAGCAAAAGACTGTTCTCATCAATAGTCATTCTATCAGATGAAAGCAAATAAATTTGAAAGTGAGTTCAGTGCAAGTTGGATAGGAATATGATGATTGTTGTGTAACAAATCCACAGATTTAAGGGAGAGAAAACAAGGAGAGATATTTCTAGAATTCCATAAGCAATCCACTGAATTCCTAGTAGGAATAAATCTAGATTACAAAGAAAAAAAAATCTATACTTAACTAAAAATTCTGAAAAACCTTGTGCAAATGGGAGGTACCAGGATATAAGTATTTAATAATACGAGAACAGAACAGTGAATGACATTTACAAATCACTGAATTTATAAAGCTGCATGTATTTCAGTGTCCCAGAACCACAGTTGCTTTTTGGGAGAGATGTATGCATGGAGCCCTAGTAAAATCAGAACAATAATGCCGAGACTCAGTAATCTTTGTTCATAAATGTTGCTATAACATTATGGCTTACAGTAATGTTTTCTATTTGGATATTGAACTACAATGCTGCAATGATTAGAGTAATCTTTCTCAGATACAAAGTCTGTGAAACAGGAATTGAAAATACTTTATGGAAACGTAACTAAGAAATTACTTGGAGCTTAATAGTTTTTGTGTTAGTAATCTGTCTATTTTTAGTTTCCTAGCCTTCGGGCAGAGAAGTGATTGGTATGGTCTGCTGAACTGTAGCTATAAGCATGATCTCTTTAAGACTCTTGCAAAACTCAAAAGTTAGGAAAATCTTGGATTTACTTGCAGTCTGTCAGAAATTGTTGCTTTGCCTTTGTGCAGTGTTTTTGATACAATGCTATTTCTTGTGACTTGTGCCCCGATTTTGTTTGCTACCACAAGGAGTCTTTTGTTTCAAACAAAACCTTGCAGTTAATTTTCTGCTAGGTCTTTTCATGAAAAAGGAAGGTCACGGCTTATAGCATTTGTATTGTCACTGCAAAGGACTGTACAAACTGTTCCATGGACCAGGATGTTTCTGTGATTAATTTAATGCTTGCTACATGCTTTTTAAAGTAATATTTTCCTTTTTACAATTTCAGTACCCGGTGTGTTATTTAGACGCTTGTGTAAGATACAAATCACACTTGTGAGGATGAGTTACAAAGTTACTATAATTTATGCATCCATAATTAACATGCAGCTAAGATAAAGACAAGTCGAAATATTTTAAAGTATGTTCTTTACAGCGGGTGCCAATGTCAATTTAGTAGTAAAATAGTATGGTATTTAAGTGAGACTTCAGTTTAATGCATTCTCATCTAGAATTATCAGTAGCAAGTACCAATACAGATTTTTACTTATCACTTACCCACATAGTTCTTTGTATCTTAAATATTTTAATATGTGGGCATGATACAGTTATTTGACATTTTACAATTTGTCCTTTGTTTGCATGCAGCGAGGAGTTATGGGCGAAGACGAGGTAATTCACTTCTGTTTGTTACAGTACAATTAATTCTGATTGAGCTGTTACTGATCATTATGATTAATTAATCTAGATCGTTGATTATAAATGCTTATCTGCATGTTGTCTTAGCTTGGGGAAGATGTGAGGGAAGGGGAGGGGTGCAGTCTGGATTGTTACGATCGTTGATCTCTCTTTTTAGAGCTTGAATTACAAATTCTTTAATCAGTTAAAACACTGTAGTTCTAATCATAATTTAGTTCATGCTAATGGCTACTGCTTGCAGTTGTCCCCTTTAAAAGTATACAGTTTGATAGTTGTTCTTCTAAGTCATCTTCTTGTGCTTATGTAGAAGGGATAGTGTACAGGGTGAAAACTAAAAGCCTTTCATAAACTTAGCAAGAAATCCAATAGACAACTCTTACAAATAATAGTAAACGGATTTTTGTAGTATAAACCAATACATGCCAACTGACCTTGGAAAAGCTATACCCGTTTAACTGTACGCGATGGATGTGACCATTGGTTGTTATGAAGACCGCATAAAGCGTGCAGCAAAAACATTAGGGTCTTTGATAACTTCCAGTACTCGCAACATACAGAGAAGTTCACGTGTCTCTCTCAACGTCTGCATCAGTTCATAACTGGTTGCTTGGTAGCCCTAACGTAGAGCGGAGTGATGATCTAGATCATGGTCAATGTCTGTAACAGCACGATGGTGTTTTCACGATTCCTGGCAGATTCTGCTTAATTTTTTTCTCTGTCATAAACCAAACAGAAACAAGTGTTTGAAGGGGCTTATCCTCTTAGTTCACAGTCATTGGGAGACATGTGGAAGCCTAGCAAACTACTCTTTTGCTGTCTGCCTCTGAGAGGGAGAAGAAAGCATTAGTAGTCATATAGACCATGTTACTCTAAATGTGTTAATCCATTGTCCTCTATGTCGTTTTAGCTCTCTGAGGAGCTACAGTGCTTTTGGCAAACCTTTACCCACATTAAAGTAAAACTGACCTCTCCGATATCACTTCAGAACGTGTTCTGATGGTTTAATTTGTACTGGCAAGAGAGCCTTAGATTCTCATTGTTCTTAGATTTTAACATTGGCCGGTGGGTAAAAAATAAATTATTCTGAGGATTATTCTTTGATTATTTTCCCCCTATATACTTGTGTATATTGTAAATTGGAATTATCTAAGAACTTTAAAGAAATGCAAAAACCTAATTTTCGTGGTCCAAAGAGACACCTTCCTTAAGTATAAATTATATGTTCTTTTTTTAAAAAAAGAACAAACGCTTAGACCACACACGCGCTTAAATGCTTTTGTGGCAATATTGTAATGCCAACAAATGTATTAAAATGGGCATGTCTTTAAGTCACTTAAGTTTCTTTTTTCCTGCAGTATAGAGACTTGCAGAGATAAAGAGCAAGTCTACGTGCTTTTTACAAAGATAACCCAGATAAATTACAGTCATTTTAGATTTACATTTTAGATGTTAAGAATAACTCCCATATATTAGTGAAAATTCCACTTTTTTCCTGTGAGTTCCTCCAATTTGAGTCTTACTTCTTCCTTCAGCCACCTTTTCCTTTCACTGTCACTAGTAACAGCTCCATATTCTCTATTATTCACATCAGTAATTCAGAAATCCATTGTTATACCCCCTTTCTTGATTGTGTAACCAAATATTACCACCTCTTTGTATATGTGTCTAAGATCCGACCATTCTTACTAGTTTTCATAACTGAAACTCATACCCATATTACTCAGCTGCTGCAGTCTTCGTAGCATCATCTTGCTCCTCTTACGTCTAAATAGATGATTTACAAGAAGAATCTGCCCGGCTGCTTCTTCTAACTGTGTTAACTTTCTGTTTCTCCCTTGCTTCCTCACCTTTCTGCCCCATTGAGCACCAGCTAGATGCCTCCACTTCTAAAGACACTCTACTGATCTGTTACCTAGCTGTTGAATGCATCCTTACGATAGCAAGCAAGGATGCCATCACTTGCTCCCACTAGTCACATTCTCAAACATGCACATCACCATTCCTAAAGGAAAGGAGGAGCTTGCCACAGCTTTCTCTGTTTACTGTTCTCCTCTCCATCAGATGCTACTTAAGACATAATTGTGAAATGCCACCATAAAGATGTAGTTACAGTCTTTGTTATTTAGCACAGTCCTGTGGTCCTGCTTTTATTTTGGGATCCTTGGGATATTTTATTATGTTTGGTTCTTTTCTATCATCTTTATGTTTTCATTTGGTATTTTTGATTTACTGTATTTTTATTATGGATTTAGATACCCGACCAGGGTCATTAGGCCACAACATAGGCCATTGGTCATGATGTTTGCTCTGGGTTCTCCAGCCTTGTCTTTAAGCACTTGATTCTTGTGTGGTCTTCTGGAAATGAATGGCTTTCACACTGCTCTCACCCCTAGCTGATGAGCATAATGTCTGCAGGTGTTCCTACAGGGCTTTCCTGGTAGCATTCCCCTGAGAGGACATAAAATGTACAGACGCCAGTATGGCTCACAGCTAAGGTAGTGCAGGCTCGCCTCTCGGGGACCTGCTGCTGCTGCGTCTCGGTTTGCAGTGGGTGAATCTGGAAGAAGTTGGCTATTTGAGATAGAAAAATTAACTTGCTTCCAAAAGCGTGCTAGGTTGTTTTTTGGTTTTGCTTGCTTGCTTATTTTTGGAAACAGTTGAATTCCTTAATAATTACTTAAAAAACAAGTGAGAGAGAAACAGAAGAAATTGCACTTCAGAAGAAACGTGCACTTCAGTGATGTGGGGGATTTATTTTGCTTCACGCAAGTGTTTATTTTGGGGCTTTTTGCAGATAGAAGACTGGCTTCTGAATTTGCAACCGTCATTAATCTTTCTGTTGCTAATCTAAAGCAGTGAAAGTTTAAATAAGCTAAGTGCACATCCTGACCTTCCGAGTTGTTTCATTTTGGAGTTCTCTAAAATTTGTAAACATGAAATAGGGGGGAAATAAGTGGGACAGAATTACCGTGTTTTCATTCCCCCTTGCCATCTGTACATCTGTTTTGATCAGTTTGCATTTGCAAAGCCGTCCTGTGAACTTCTTGGATTTTACACTTGCTTTTCAGGGTAACTATAATGTTAGTGCAGATTGCTACATGTTAGGAACCACCAGGAGACTTCCCTCCAAAACTGTGGCAAATTTGAAAGCGAGAAGCATAAATCAGCACTGTGACTCGCTTTTCAAGTGTTACATTTTGCACATTTATTAAAATTCTCTTTTGCTTTCTTAGAAATTAAATCTGTTCTTACATTATCAGCATCAGATGCCTTTAAAAGAGAAAACATCCCTATTTGAAACTTCTTCCTGTGTACATGTGTTTTCTGTTTCACTCAGTTTCCCTCTCTTCAATTAAATTGTAAGATTTTTAGGCATAAAGGTGGTGGAAGTTATTGATATAACTTGAAGCTAAACCGAAGGCAGACTAATGAAACTCACCTAAGCAGCCCTCAATATGATCTCTTCATAAATAAGACCCTTTATTTCAAAACAAATTACTACTTTCCTACTGGATGCAGCAGAGTAACTGCAGTATGATGTAGTATGCTTACAGTGATGTCAGCTTGCGATCTGGAATTTCCTTTTTGAAGTTTAATACATTTTTAATTTCCTTAATTTTTCTTTAAACTACTGTGTACTTTTCTAATATCCAGACTGTTATTCCTCCATTCCCTAAAATTACTTAACCATGTACTGCCACAAAATTATTTTAATGTATATTATTATCTTTTCTTTTTAAGGCCGTTCTTCCCTCTTCCCAATAGATGATGGTTTGCTGGACGATGGTCATAGTGATCAAGTTGGAGTCTTGAATTCACCTACCTGCTATTCAGCTCACCAGAATGGAGAACGAATTGAGCGTTTTTCTCGGAAAGTGTTTGTTGGAGGTCTTCCACCAGATATTGATGAAGGTGAGCTGCCTGAAAACTAATCAAACTAAGTTTGGAGGGAGAGAGAAAGAGACATTTTGAGAAACTTAAACAGAGTAGTAGAAATAATCCACCCTGCAAAACAACGTTGTCGTGTAAAAGGCTACCACTATATATATATATATTTATGAGAGTTGATGGATATGTTGAGCTTAATATCGTTTGATGTCATCCATCTCTTTTGATTTTGAGGTGGTTCAGTTGTCTCTGATTCTGCACTTGGAGATTGTAGAGTTGCATATGATGCCTGGAATCTGTGCTCCTGCTTACCTTGCAGATTCCTTTCAAATATGTCTTAGCTCTTCATAGTGTCTTCTATCTGTGCCTGCTTTATTCTCTATTCATAGAAAACTTCTGTTAGTAACTGAATTTCAAATTCTATTTTACTATTACCTGAAGATCTCAGAAGTGGTTTAGAAAGGTTAATATTATTCCTGTTCATATATAGAGAAACTAAGGCAGAGGAAGGTCAAGTGGCAGAGCCCCCTCTGATGCACTGAACATAGAATGTACCAGAGAAGCTCAAATTGTTATGTGATGCAGTTGGAATTGCTTTGTACAATAGTGCTGATTTGAAGTAATCATGCTGTTTAATATTAGGTTTCTCCTGTGCAGATAAATGTAAATTACATCCTAGCTTTGTAATGTAAACAGAAGTCCCTTTACAAGGTTCATTGTAATCCTAGAGTAACTTGCAAACCAAACAAGTTGACTGTGGTTAATTAATTTTCAGACATGGAGAGACCATATTTTGGTTTCATCTTCATTGTGATGCTCTCCTGCAATGTACCAAGGGATTTCTTTTAATATACTTTAGCTTTTTTGATGCACTTTAGCTTTTAATTCAAATGTTCACTGTTGCTTTTTAATACAAATGCTAAACAAAGACACATGGAAATATATTTTCTTTCTTTCCTGCCTGTTTATATGCTGATGGCAGGGTGCAACTGAAAGAAATGGAGCATATTTGTGTTTGATGAGTTACTGCTCTCCTGGAGTTTAGGGTCATTCCATTTTTTCGTCATGGCCAAGGTTCTTACGGTCAATGACAGGAAGGAGTGGCTGGGATAGAAAGACATCACAAAATTGTGCTGGGGGGCATTGTACATCTTGAAACAGGACTATTCATGGTTATGGTAGAAGCCTCTAAGTAGGCAATTTTAAGTTTCTGTGCCTGATCTCTGCATGATCTCTGCTGGAAACTGCTGGCATGCTAATTGTGGTGGTACTTATATGAGTAGCTACAAACAAAGCTCTGAACTGTACATCACTAAACAGTAAATTCTTTTGATTGCATTCAAACGAAATTCTGAATTTAAGGATGGACCAGACCAGTTTTCACCACTGCCTTTAGCTGCCCATATGCTTCTGAAATGCTGCTGTTGTTAAGCAATAAAAAGCAAATGTAAGCTTAAAATCACCAGAAATGTATTGTGTAAATATTAACACTTTGGAAGATGTGTCTATTGAAGTTTTTGTTGATGAAAGTTGGAAACTGTGTTCCTTTTTTTCCATGAAATGTCATCTTTGCTAGAAACAAAGATCTTTGCTTGATAGTACTTTTTCATTGAGGTACGTGATTTATTTTAATTGCAACTATTATGCCTTTTTTTTAGATGAAATTACTGCTAGCTTCAGACGATTTGGGCCTTTGGTAGTAGACTGGCCTCACAAAGCAGAAAGCAAGTCATATTTTCCACCAAAAGGTAAGAGAGTTGGAAGGTTTGACCTATCACTGAGTGCAAATCTTACTCTGGGAAACTGTCTCATCTTTTTCCAAAGGGTATAATTTACAATCCCTGTGAACAGTTAATTCTACAATTTCAATGCAAGTTCAGACATGGTTCCTTTACATACCAAGTCTAAAAGCCTAGAGTGTTATTGTAGTATTGTGCCTGGTTCAGTGCGGGACTCCTCCAGGATCTTCCATATTCTGATTTCCCATCTATCAGATCAGCTTTATATAATTGTATGTGTCATTAATCCTAAATTCTGTATTTGCCTTTCTCTCCAGTTTCCAAAACTGAAATTTGATCAAACTTTTAAGACTAAATCATAGATAAAGATTTTTACAGGCAGTTACAGGCAGGATTCAGAAGGATGTATTTGGGTATCTGATCAAGATAATCAGTGTTATGTTTATTTCAGTTTTAAGATGTGAACTTCCTATTGAAGCACTAATTATCTTTTTTGATAAATGATTAAATACTGATTTTTAACTTTCTGGTGTTACTGTTAGACTGGATTTTTTAATATCACTTACAAAGTGTTGGAAAGGCCGTTCTGTCCATTAAGTAATTAAATTATGTAGCCTATCTCTGTACATGTACAATCATGTATTGCTACATATAAAATAAATGCAAAAATCTGATCTAGATATGAAAGCAATGCAGAGATTATTCATTTTGTAGAGAATGCAGCTATTTATTCCTTGCCTGGAAGTGACAAAAGTAGGCGTAGTGCCTCTATAAACTAATTCTTCATTTATTTATCTGACCATTTATGCTGGGGAAAAGACAGTATTATTATCCTAGACGTCCCTCTAAAGAGTGAGAAAAGGAATTGAAAGTATTTGTATAGTATTTATGAACACTACATGGAAATTCTAAGAAACAAAGAGACTTTGGCTTTTTTGATTGTCAGCCTAATCCAAAAAGCTACTGTCAAGTTAAATTTTATTATTCTAAGGATGCATCTCTCTTCATAAATTACCAAGAGAAATTCTTGAGGAACTCTGAGGAAGATGCATCTCAAGAGTCTGTGATGAATATATAGAAGAGGGAAGATGGAATATATTGTTAGCTGAAAGGAATGGATTCTGGCATTCGTTTTCAATGAGACAGTCCTGTCTCACCATCTGAACATCTTAAGGATAAATTTCCAGACTTCCCCATTTAATAAAGCTTTTTCATATAGTTGCAATATTTATAATTGCCACAGTGAAAAAAAAAAAAAAGGTAAAAAAAATCAGTGTTGTAAGCAGAGCTTCTTAAAAGCACAGAATGTGGGTAGAAGAACTTCAGTCTGT
This sequence comes from Rissa tridactyla, assembly GCF_028500815.1. Taxonomy (NCBI): domain Eukaryota; kingdom Metazoa; phylum Chordata; class Aves; order Charadriiformes; family Laridae; genus Rissa; species Rissa tridactyla. The sequence continues at coordinate 25,288,215 of NC_071470.1, read as the reverse complement.
TGATCTAATTAATTCAGGAAACACTTGCAAACTAAGTGTTAAGTTGATTTCCCATGATTAACTGTTCCTTATTTGGAGTTTAATAGCACTTACTGTTCTTCAATCTTAAAACTTTATTCTAATTTTCAGTTTACTACATTATTCAATGTTATTTTTTAATATAGCCTAACACATTTAAAATACAGTGTAGGTCTCTCTTTGTAGTTACTCTGGAAATATAGTTCACTATTAACTGCTGAATATTACTGTGTTTATATCTGGTTTTTTTCAGTACAATAGAAATGGCCTATTTTGTAGAAGAATTTCTTAAAAATTTGTCTCTCTTAAGTATCACTCGCATGTGCAGGCAAGAACTGTATATACATACATTTAATCAGATGTCTGAAACTGCTAAAGATAGGCCAAATACTAAGAACGTTTTGAGATTGATCAGTAATTAGCAATTCAGAAATATATACTATATTAGCCCAAGGAGTTGATTTTGGTGGTCTGGGTTTTTTTTACTTTTAAGTTCCAATTTCTAATTTGTTACTCTGCATGGAGTCAATTCAGCGTATCTATTTTTGTTTGTTCAGTCTCTTTAGAGATTTGACATAGTATTACTTTCCAAAGGCATCTCAGAATTATCCAGTTCTGGACTGATTTACGTAATAGTCTTCTCTGTGGTGAAGAGATACAGCCTGCTTTTTTTTTTTTGTTGTTTTTTACGCAGTTTTCCAGGCTGTGGTTCCTTCCAGGCTCTCTGCTTACAGAAAGTCCTGAGGGAAGGCCAAGTTCGTAATAAGTATTTCCTTGCTTGAAGAAATGCAAAAAGTGTCCTCATCCATCAAGGCTGGCTGCCTCCTGAAAAACACCAACTGCTTGTTCTTAACTAATTACATTTTCTATTGTTTCACCACAAAATTAGGCCTGAAGAGAACAGGAATTTTAAAAACTTCACACTAATCGTACAAGGAAACTGTTCTGAAGCAGAAAAAAATTATTCTGTTGAGATCAAAGTACAAAGTCTGTAAGTGATCTGCCAACTGTCATGGAGAATTCCTTCCTTTCAGACTAGCCACTGTTTATCATATCTTCTGTTATTATGTAGTTGGCAAATATACTTATTTATGAAACAACCCACGTGTCCAAAGCAACTCGCTGAGGTGAGGACTCCGTCTTATGATAATGAAGCTCAAAGAAATGGTGCTGTGAGGATATGCAAATCCAAAGAAGGCCTTTCAGAATATGCCCAGTTGTTTGCATGCTCTGTACTATTTATAGTCCGTATCAAACAGAGGATAATCTGACTTACACAGGACAGTATCCCCAGCCTTTTCTAATTGTCTGGGTGTTTCTATTGCCTTCTATCACAGCAGTTGTGCAGTACCTTCATTTATTCAAGGTTCTTAACTGCTAATTTAGAACTGACTGAAACGATTAGGTTGCAAATATTCTGTTTCTAGTTTAAGAAGCAAAACCCCAGGTCCATCCAAGTTCTGTTTAACTTGTGACCAGCTTATTTGATCACATTGGATAGGATTGAACCCTGGATTTAGGCAAGTAACTGTAGGTGTCTTCGTCGAAGTGTGATTAGTGTCTAAGCTTCCTTTAATCAATGGGAATCTGGCCAATACAGTCAGTGGAGTATAGAGGGCTGTTCAGGTCACCGTAACATAAGCACATTGAGCTTGATTTATTTACCCAAACCGAGGATATTGAAAAGATTTACACAGGTCTGGCAAATGTGACATGGCACCTATTGTAGCCCCGCACCATTCTGGAGCACCAGCTGAAGGTCAGGCGAAGTACTGTAGAGGATAAATGGTGCTAGACACCTCCACGTCCTGCTTGGTCAGTTGAATAACCGTCTAGACACCACTGACAACATTAACTGGATCTCCGTACTACAGTAGGAGCTTAAGCACAGTCACTGCAGAAATACAAAAATAGGTGTTTGGATCTTGAAGTGAAAGGAAAGCTCCTCCCCCCTGCTCAAAAGTGCCTCAGCTAATAGCTGTATTACAATTGTATCCGCCTGTATTTCTTTACTTCAAGTATGTTTTGGAGTTACTTCTCCGTCAAAGATGACTAAATTGAAAGAGTGAAAGATTCATGTTTTAAAGATTAAATTTAATTAATGTGGTGATCTCTTTAAAGAGGACTAGATTAAATGTTGTAAATTATTCCCATCCTGAAATGTAAATCCGTTGTCTGTATTAACCTGCAGTTTACACTGATTCTTTCTGATTTAAGCTAAGGCACAGCATTCTGTGGACAAGAATTGCACTGCAGTGAGGCCATTTAGTGTCCTCTGGGGAGAGTCTGTCAGGACAGTAGAGGAACCAACCCCAAAACAAAATACATCTGTACTGACTGGGATGGACAGTGCCACGCTGGCTTGCACTGATTTTCTTGACTCCCTTCTCTAAGCCACTAGCGATAGGAGTTAACTGGAGTTTGGTAGAACTTAAAGCGACTCTCTGATTTTTACACAGGGTATGAATGGCAGAAAAAGTGTCCTTTCTCCTTTTGGTAAACTCCCATGTTACTATGAAATAAAGAAATTACACCTTGCTCAGAAAATCATGTTAGTTACTAGTGTGAATCCAGTCTAGAATGCTTTACTTTTGATTTGTTCTTTATGTAATAAATATAAAAAATGAAAACACTGATTCTGGTGTATAGGTTGGGGGAGAGGGGTTGTTGGTTTTGTTGGATTTTTTAATTCTTACGAAGGTTTAATTTGGTAATATAGCTAGGACTCTTCACGCTTATCTGATGGGCTTTCTGTTTCCAGTGCTGACCCAATACATTAAAAAGAAGAAAATATTCAATTTCTTGGGTTTTTTTCGTTGCAAGAGATGCCAACTCAGAGTAAGGATGATTATAACCAGTGCAGTATCTTTAGATATTGGGGTATGTAGTTCTAAAGCAAATTGCCATCTCCAGAAAGATTTGTTTATTATTTGAGGTAATTTTCTGAGGACAGGTGTTATCAAAGTCACCCACACTAGTTCCCTTTGAAAATAGGAGTATTAATAATAGTTCCAGTGTTAATGCAGAGGAATTTAGTCAAGTGACAAACATTAACAGGGGTTACCTAAATTTCGTCTCCCACAGGAGGCATAAATTCTGGTAGGGGTGCACCTGAACAAGAAATTTTTATAAGACTCTGTTTGATCTAATACTTTTCACCTTGTGAAATATGTACAAAACATACAAGCTTTGTCTGTTGGCAAGTAATAACTGATTGTGACCTGCTACTGTTGGTGTACATATGACCCAAAGGTATGAAGCAGCTTCCTTCAAACAAAACTATCAGAGTAGCTTTGCTTTTCCATTGTAAACAGACTTGCATTGCTATTGGGTGTGAAGCTGTTAAAGTTAAATGACTCATGTGGTACACCAAAAAAGCAAGAAACTAGGGAGTTAAGCTGTTTTGTAGTACAGCAAAACATCTCCTACTCTTCACCCTACTTCTGCCATGTTTCACTGTGACGTGTACTTTCTATCACACACAGTAATTGTAGTTCAGTACTACTCCAAAAAGACTAGTTAGGCACTTGATCTTTTTCATGATACTTAAGCATGTGACTTACCACTACCATATTAGCTTTGCAGACGTTAAACATCCACAATAGTTCATGAGCTATAGATGTTGATGTGAAAAATAATCCAATAAAATCATACATGGAGAAAGCAGAGAGGGTTAAGAATGAAGTTTGTGCCATATGGTTGTTGGCATGTGGTACCCATAGTAACAAGAAGAGCCCTAATTTATGATGTCTGAATGAAATACCTAATATAAGAGTGAAATTGCTATTTGCAAATGCTTTCTAGCTAATGAATATAGGCTGGTTGCCTGTGTAACTGGTGTTCTTTGGAGAAATGGCCAATGTGTAATTGATTTGTGCCAGGAAATGCACCCTGGTCCAGGGCAAGTGATGGAGAGTGGTTTGTATGCAGACTATGCAAGTCTACCATTCTTTGGAAGGGATTGGCTCTGTCTGTATATGACTATAAAATGTGAGACCTGAGCAAATTATCATCTCTAGCCAGGTTTCTTCTCTGGGAGAACTGGTTATTTTCCTCCAGACTAGACGTGGGGAGCAAACTAAAATGCCTTGTAAATCACTGAAGGACTAGAGCTATGGAGCAAAACTATAGCCAGACCACACTGTTAGTAAAGACTATACCCCAACTTTCTCTGTCTTCAGAAGGGGACTAGTACAACTAAGCTCATCACACAAGCCTATCTGATGCTTTTAAGTTAAGTGAGATAAATCCAGACATGGTAATGTTTTGCAGATAATGTTGAGAAAGCAGTATTAACATACAGTTTTGGTATTGCTTTCCTTACTTTTATTTCAGGTGTGGTAGGATATAGTATTCTTAATTGTTCCCTCATCAGGTTCTCGTACTTGAATTTTCTGTCTTTTTACAAGCTTCCACAATTAAGCGTATTAATAGCTGCAGATTTACAGGTGATAGATCATTTAGAGATACTGACTGTATTTATGTATCAGGAGTTACATGGCAGTACCCTTGATTTGCTTTAGGATAAAAACTGATGGAAAGACAGCATCTGGCAAATTATTTTATGCGCTTCTGGCTGTGAGTCTTATTTTGTATGTCTGATCCCTTAGTCAGTATCATGTGCATTTAGCCCTCCCCTTGATTAATCAAGTTTTTTGCACTCCTATCATTCTCGTGCTGAGCTCTCCATTCAAACCGGAATGTGTGTGCCTGGCTTCCACGCAAGTAAGGGCAGTTATGTGGGCCTGGTCTCACTTACCCATGCCAGTCTGCACATGCCCTCATTCAATGAGTGAGTTTTGCATGGGTAATACATGGATTTTAAATTCTAAGATAAATACGGAAAGATATCCCCGTTAAAACAGATTTTGAATATAAATAATTATTCATTAAGCTTAAGTTAAAGAGGTCACTAAAAGATATTGTTCAGCGATGAAAAATTTCCTTCACAAGGAAATACTTCAGCCAAAGCCCAAAGATTCCCTATGGCATATTTGTTAAGAAACTAAATAATATTTACATAAAAAATATAGACTATATAAAACCTTGTCATGCATCCCTTGTAGGTCGCTGTGATAGGACTGCGGTATGAGGGGTAAGAAATTAATTCCAAGTTACTAAAAAGACCAGTATAGGCCTTACAGCTTTTTCTTTAAATACTACTTTTGTTCCCATATGTCTAAAATCAGTTGTGCATTTGCTTCTCTGATCTTACATTCTTCTTAACACATTGATTCTTTAATGCTCTCCAAGGTGCACCCTAACTTCTTTGCCTTGATGACCTACACTGCCTGTTTGCAATAAGATATTACCAGTGGTTAACTAGCTTCTCTCAGAAAAACAGCATCATTTCCAAAAGGTTTGGGAAAGCAGCCCACTCTAGAGCAGCTGCTTCAGCATTTACTTTTCCATCCAAGTAATAAAACATAACTTCATGTGAAAATTCCGCACTTGGTAGTAATCTCAGAAAGAAATGTGGATTTATGGTCCTTTTAAAATTTGTTTTAGAATACAATCCCAATTGCGCTATTGGGCACCTGTAAAGTAACAACTTTTGTATATATCATGATATGGTAACTGTTAAAGTATTCCGACGTGTGAGGTTCTTTGCTTGTCTGACTGTTTTTAGTGTAGCATTAAATAAGCATTTTAATTCCTATTTTTGTAGTGTTTGGGAGGTTTGCTGGGTCACTTATGTAACAAAGTACTTTGATCTAATCTCTAGAATAGAGATTAGTCTTTTGTGCCAAGTCGGATTTTCATTGTATAATGTCCGTTGCTGCCAGTGAATTATGCTCAGCCTAGACTTCCAGTACATGATAGAGCAGACATGTTTGCTTTTATTTGGTTATTAGTCTCTTTTGACAATTATTTTAAGGATAGGAGCATTTGCCTGGAGTTCTGTTGATCATGGCAAGGTAGTACATCGTTAAAGAAGATGACTAATAACAAAGAATTGGTTTGACGTTCTTTTACTTTTGGAGTAAACACATTTGTGTGGAAAAGTCACTGGCAAAGATGATTAAGAAAGATAAAGATAAGAGAAAAAATATCAGTTGGTTTGGGTTTTTTTCCAGGTTATGCATTCCTCCTGTTCCAAGAAGAGAGTTCCGTTCAGGCCCTGATTGACGCCTGCATTGAAGAAGATGGAAAGCTCTATCTGTGTGTTTCCAGTCCTACTATCAAGGACAAGCCAGTAAGTACACAGTAGATGGCCTGCAGGCGATAGCTGCCATCTGTCTAAAGCTGCATTTGAAATGATGGCGATGAAAATAATCAAAGGCAAACCACCGTTGGTAGAGCTCAACATCTGCAACAGTTTTTAAACAGATTTTAAAATTAAAGTGTTTTGAATTAGTAGGATTAAAACAGAGCACCTAGACGTGCTAAACTAATGGGGTTATGACTGTTTGACAGAGGCTGATGAACCTATATCCACAACGCAGTGAAACTTAAAGTAGCATACTATTTTGTTTCCCAATTTAATAGGTTCAGATCCGTCCCTGGAATCTGAGTGATAGTGACTTTGTGATGGATGGTTCCCAGCCGCTTGACCCTCGAAAAACAATTTTTGTTGGAGGAGTCCCTAGACCATTAAGAGCTGGTGAGTAGAATCTGTGCCTATTTTTAAAAGTAGGAAATTATTGGAAATAATTTGAATCATGCATACTTTTGTATAATTACATATGGATAGCTATAGATACATACACATAAAAATAGAAGACTGTCATGATAGTTAGAACTGCAGTACAATATTTGTGTATTCCTACATTTTTCTAGTAACTGTTTTCATCTGGCTTTGGTCATAAATCACCGTTCATCGTTGAGACTTACTGGAAACTGTTAACATGTCTAAGGCTGTAGAAAAGATTTTGATCATATTAGCAAAACTGTAATGTAAAGTGTGTCATGAAAGAGTTTGTTTTTAAAATAATGCTCTCTGCCATGCTTTGTGAGTATGTGAAGCTCTGTTTGTACTTGTTTGTCATTGTGCATTAGCTACTCTACTACGATCAGGTTGCGGTTACTCTTGCTAATATGGACAAAGCAAAAACACAGATGATGGAGTACTTGAAGGAGTAGGAATAGAGGAAAAAGGAAGAAATTCAGAGAGCTAGCACAGTCTGTGTGGGACAACAGTATATGAGATGGCAGGGTTCTTTCTAGACTCTTGTTGGAAAAGAAGGAAATGAAGGAAAAATTGAACATTTCTATAGCTGTGGAATGCTTGATCTACAGCCTGGACAGTCTGCTTTGTGAGACTGACTGCAGTACCCTTTTACAATATTTTATGGTGGCCTTCTAGTAAGTAGGTTGAAGTGAATGTTGGAAGTAGAAGCATAACATACAGTGGTTCAAATCCCGTTTTCTATTAGAATGACTCGTGGACTTCATTAGTCTTCCATAGTTTGTAATGAACTTGATTCTTACAGAAAGATGAGCTTTCAGATGGAAGATGTAGGAGAACCAAGAAGTGATAGTGCAAATTTGGGGTATAAAGAGTCTTAAATTCTTCTGTCTTGGACCTGCAATGCGCAAGCTTTTCTGTTATTTTACTTTTAAGACTCTACTTTTGACTGTAGCCCAAGCTCTTTAATTGAGCATAAACACAGTATGTTCCAACTGCAGATTAATTTTTTATTTAAATTCAGTCCACATACTCTAGATTACTCTGCTGAATGTCTGCAATGAATTTAATGGATTCATTCTTACGCTTAGCTTTCAAATGCCCTGTATATGTGAAAATGAAACTTTTATGGCATTGTGAAGTAAGAATCATACCTTTGCAAAGCAATAAAACTTTAGGAGACTTTTCAAACAACAATTGAACAGCAATGACTGCTGATGCCTTTATACCCTAATACGTTAGTATTTTCCACGTAAGTGAATTGCAAAACTGAATTAAGTATAAAATATTACTAGAGGCTTGCTAAAATACTTGATCTGTAAAATTTGAGATTTTTGTTTCTATGAACTTCAGTATCTATTGCACATGTAGCACGTAGAGATAAATCAAGCTCTGTGTGGCTGATAAGATGCTAAATACATCTTTAAATTCAAGTAGGACCTAGAGCATTAGGACAGACAGAGAACATGTACCAAGGAATCTGTGGCATGTGGATCTATTTTATACAGCTTACATTCCGTGCCTGCCCAAAAAGTCTTTTGCTGTAATCCCCTGAAGAAAACTGCCCTGGAATTTCAGCTCCAGGTTATCAAGGACTGCAAGGACTTGTAATTCCATTGTTCCTTGGATGTATGTACCCACGGTGTGAAAGATCTGTCTTTCATGCTGTGAAAGATCTGTCTATGAGTATTTCATAGCTTATTTAATATGTTTTTATATTTCATGTTATTACATCAGCTGTTGCAAAATTAATTCTTAAAATTATCTTTTTTAGTATTTTTAAATACAAGAATATTATATGAAGTTTGTACCGTAAGAACAGTTTGAATGAACATTATTTTGTTTCTTAACAGTGGAATTGGCTATGATCATGGACCGTCTCTATGGGGGAGTTTGTTACGCAGGAATTGATACTGACCCTGAGCTGAAATATCCAAAAGGTGCTGGACGTGTTGCTTTTTCCAATCAGCAGAGTTATATTGCTGCCATCAGTGCTCGGTTTGTTCAACTTCAACATGGCGATATTGATAAACGAGTAAGTTATACAGAAATTTAAAAAAATAAATAAGTGATGATCTATAAAGGAACTTCTCAGGGTGTGGTAACATTGCATTTGATTGTCTTTCATGCCAGCTTCTACATTCTTTTAGTATTGCTGTAACTCCACTAGTTCCAAGAGTTAAACCGTGAATGCCCTCGAATGAACACCATGCATTCCACAAAGCAGCAGTTTGTTCTTCGGACATATGTTAGACCATATGTTCTTTCCATTCTGGAGTTCCTTGTTTTGTTGTGTACGGGCAAAGGGCTTGAAAATCTTTTTCTCTCCCTTGTTCTAATGAAACCAAATACTGTGATAATTCCTCTGTCGTTCATAAGAAACTCTAGTATTCATTGGTTTGAGATTAGCTGTATATTTGGAGCTGCCCTTAATTTCAGCCATAATTGTCAGTTGTCAGCACTCGGCACTTATCAAGCTCACCACCTAAAATACAAAATGTCTTAACTTTTCTGTTTGAGAGAGTCTTCGAAGTATTTACCAACATACATTTCTGGTTGCTACAGGTGCTTATTGCTAGCTAAAGCAGAACTAACGTTTCTTAAGAAGACTAGTCAACTTAATTTCTCCTAATTAGAAGTATAAAAGTAGCAAAGAAAACTGGCACCTAAATTATGTCAATTTTAAGTGTCACTAGTTTTGATGTCAAGAGCTGCAGAGGTTGTCACTGGTATTAATAGATGTTCTTTTTTAAAAAAAATAAAAAGGTCTTCGAGGAAGAAGGGTTGAGTAAGTAAAGTAGTTCAAGGTCCAGTCTCCTCTACAGATCAAAAACGAAAGTAGTACAGTTCACAAAAGTCTGCTGTAGGGAGGTAGCATGCGCTTCTCTCCTTTCAAATAGGCAGAGTAATACAGCTTTACATCTGTCTCTGAGCTGAAATTCCCAAACGTGGTCCTTTCCGGAGGATGAGTGAGTCTGAACATGGGTGGTGAACTAGGCTTCACATTAAGATGCGATGGCTACATTTTGCTGGTGGGATTGCTGTCCTTGTGACTTCCAGCTGACTTTGGCTAATAGCTCTACCATTTGGCTAATTACATAACAGGAAAAATGTCCTCGACACTGTGACTGTGTGAGGGGAAGTAAAACTATTAATGATCTTGCGTTTGAGTATTTGGACAAAATGGGACTGAGGACCAGAATCCAGAACTCCTTCTAAAGAAATGCTAAATGGGTCATTTAGCTTTGGAATCGGGTATAGCTTAGTGTATTTCAGGAGCCATCTCTAGTGCATTTGGCTGTAGAGTGACTTTAAAATTAGAGGTGGACAGTTGGGTCCCATCCAGCCTAGTTCTCCCTCAAAGGTGACAGACATGGACTGGAACGCTGTAAACTATGGGACACTTAAATCTTGGTCTTTCTCCTCCCATTGAAGTGTCCTTTGCAGTAGAGGAGGACATCGTAGTCTGGCGGTGCCATCTCATAAGAGAAGGGAAGGCATGAACCTGCCTTTGAAGGCTGCACTTCCGAGTAGGTTCGTTTGTTAGTTTGTTGGGGTTTTTTTTAATGATAGGTCACCAGAGATTTTAAGTGCTCTTGGGATGTCGAGCAAGCATCTGAAATGGCAGTGCCTTGCTCTTTGCAGAGAAAGGGATATGACTTGTTAATATGTGATATAACGCTGAAAATACTTAAAGGGGGAAGGGCAGTAAATCTCCAGTAAAACAGCGGGGATATGCTGTGGGCCTCTTGAAACTTGGACGAGGAAAAAAACCACAAAATCTACCCCAAATACTAAATTTCAGAAGCACAGCATTTGAGTTATATCCATGAGACTTAATGTAGAAAAACAGTAGTCATGACGATTTCTTCGATAACAATTAAAAAAAAAAAAGAAACAGGTATAGTTAGAATCTGTGGATAGCTGTTCATGGGATGGAGAGTTTGGGAGGCAGAGGGATGGAAGTTCTAGGCTTTCTCTTCAGATATTTGAATTCTCAGTTTCTTTTTTGATTGTTATAATTTGTGTTCTTTCCTTAGTGTTGCTTTTCTCATTCTTGAAAATTAATTTTTTTGACTCAGGTATTTTCGTAAATCTGGAATTTTGGGCATTTTTATTAGCATCCTTGTTTTTTTCTTATTTTTAAAAATGTGTCCTACTCCTGGGGTGTTTCACTTGTATTCACCAAGTATTTTAATAAATTTGTCTTTAAATCTTGTGATGGGGAAGGTTTATGAACTTCTTTGTTTATTTCAGAGGGTTTTTAATCTTTATTTTTAAAATCATCTTCTCTAATTAAATCATGTGGTTACTCCTTATTATTTACCTATTTTTTATGTACTTATACAATCCAGTTATTTGCATTACTGAGGAGTAATAGAGAACAGCTTCTTTTTAGGGAACACCTTAACTCTTAGCTGTTTCTGAAAGTATGAAGAAAAGCTATTTTCAGAAATAGAGTTTTTTTGCTCCATGGAGTATAGAAACTAATGCCTTTTTAGGCTCTGAAGATATTCTGAAATCAGTATTACTGCGATTTATAGAAGAGCAAGCGATTTGTATGAATCCGTAAACCACTATTTTTGTAAAAGAGGAAGATAGTCCTAGTGCGGGTAGTGCCTTCATCTGAGATGTGTATGTATGCTGGCCAATGAAGCGATGTATATTTCACTGAAGTCTTACAGGCAGGCTGTTCTACCCTTTACCTTAGCATAGCCTTTCTATACCAGTTATATCCAGTTTCTATAGGTCTGCTGCCCTTTCACATTCTTCTCATAACCAGTTTTGTCTGCATAAAAGTCTTTTTTCATTGCTAACTTTTGCAGTTCACCTGTTCATCCTTCTGAACTTTAGTTCAAAGTATTTATAGCATTTTTTTTGCACATACCTTTTCCTACCTTAATTGGAAATCTTAGTGTCACAGTCACTTAACAAACATCGTCTGTGATCTTAACTTACCTAAGCACTCTGCAGCGTCTCTCCAGTTCTTTTGATGTGTAGATATGTTTAGTTTCTCTAACAGATGGTTTTCTTCAGTAAAGTGCTCTTCATCCTGTTTTATCATATATGAAAGCTCAGCTCCAAACATTTCCTTGAAACTCGTTTGGAGTTTCAGTTCCAAACAATTCCTTAAAATGTTGTTAACTTTCATATGCCAGCAGCCTGCATCCACTTCATGTAATACTTCCATTCCCCGAAGTGTTTCTCTAATACATTTGAAATCAGCTTCATACCGATGTTGGTGCATGAATGCACCGAAGCTTGAAATATATGATGCTTCATCCTTTCAGTAATTTTGAACCACGAACACAGTTACTGCGTGAGGTAGCTGTTTATTGGAAAGTTTGAGTGTAGCTTGTGATAAGGCAGGTCATTGTAGTGAAATAAGAAGTAGAGCTTGTACTGAATATAGATTACTGGAAGAAGCATACTTTATTTTAAACATAGATTTTGCTATGTCAAGTATGACCTCTGCTTCTGGAGCTAAGAAAAGGAAGACTGTTCAGCTGTAAAACTTTTTGGTGGGTAGCTATATGTGTAAATTTTTTCCTCTGGAGACACAATGGAAAAAAAATAGCATTTTAAAGTTCTTATTATTTCAAACATACTATAGTACATAAAGTCTATGACTATATGCAAGCATTCTTCTCAGGTAATAGTATCTCGGAAAAAATCTCTTACAGCAGTGAGTTTTAGTATGAATTGGAATAACTTTTTGCCAATAAAAGGCAGAAAATACCGCTTCTAAAAGTGAGGAAAACGTGGAAGACAACAATACATTCCTTAATGGTGGAGTTAACGCATTTTGTGTTTTATTATGAAGTTGTTCTTCCTGTCTGATGGCGGTCTGTAACACTTCAGTTACGCAAAGACATAATGCAAATTTACCACTGGACTCCTGCCACTTTTCCACTCTGGCAGTCAGATGAGTTTGGGAGAAAGAAGCCATGTGAGACAGGTGTTTCTAGCAGTCTGTAGACTTGCAAAATGGTCTTTCAAAAATATTTTCAGAAATACATTGCATACAAATTTCTGTACAGCTCAAAGCCACAAAAAGGGCAAGTAATAGTTGACCAAAATCTGCAGCTCCAAATTTGACTATATTTTAGAAATAGGGAGTGAATTTACACGGAACAGGAGTGCTAAAAGATCTGTATTCCAGCCTGCAGAAGGTACTTTTAATATGAACACAGAAGTAGTACCTGCAGAGACTTACACTTGTTTCTTTAAAAAAGGTTAATATATAAATGGTTACATTCTTGTATGTTCAATTATTTTTTGCTAAACAGTATAGAATTGGGTGTCGTGTTGGGGTACATTCCTGAACTGATGAGATTAGTTGGGAGAGCTTTGGGCTCGTTTGCCTGTTTTCTACGCACACTTCCATATTACCATTTGCCAAGAACATCCTTCCAGAATAAATTAAGGGGGGGTTCTGATGTAGCCATCTATTACATATATAGTGTACTTCTGAAGATCTGCCTTCTGCTTACTGTATGGATAGATCTATAGCTGATAAATGGTAAAGAGTAATAACCGATTAGTTAGATCAAAGTGTTCATATGTCTGATTTCAGACTACTTTTTTTTTTTTTTAAACCAGAAAAACGTGAATGCCCTCATATAACTTTTAAGTAGGAATAGTCCTTAAGTAGAACTGTTTCTGTTCTGCTCCAACAGGTGGAGGTAAAGCCATATGTGTTGGATGACCAGATGTGTGACGAATGCCAGGGCGCACGATGCGGTGGGAAGTTTGCTCCTTTCTTTTGTGCCAATGTCACTTGCCTGCAGTATTACTGTGAGTTTTGTTGGGCAAATATCCACTCCCGTGCAGGACGTGAATTCCATAAGCCATTGGTAAAGGAGGGGGCTGACCGCCCACGTCAGATCCACTTCCGCTGGAATTAAACATGGTGAACCAGCATCTACATAAGGAAAAGAAGGGTGCATGTGGCTTACTGTGTTTGAAGATACTGACATGCAGAAGAAATAAGTGCATTCTTCTGCTTTTCACCCCAGCTATCAATACATGCATCTTTATCAGCAGCCAAAACACTACAAGCCTCTTGTTTTTCACCAAAACCCTACATCTCAGGCTTACTAATTTTTGTGATATTTTCATGTTAAAATAAAATGTTTTTTTGTATTTTCTCCAAGTTATTTTTATATGTAAAGTTAAAACTAGATATGAGAATGTTTTTGCGTAGGGGCACACAGTCTGCTGCTATATTTAGTGGGTGAAGCGTGCACTTATTTCTAAACATGGGTTTTTAACTTCAAGATCTGCCCCAGTAATTTACCAAAGGTAGCAAAATAGTGAAGATGGAATATGTCTGCTACAAAAAGCTTATTTTTATTGTTGTTGCTATTTTCAGTGTATACATAAACTAAAAATTAGGGTTGATTTTTTGCTCTCCATTTTGACTTGCAAGAAATAATACCTCAAGATAATCTGATTTATTAGCTATTTTTAAACATTTTTAATCACAAGCTGTATTAGCTTTGCTGCTATATAGGTGTTATGTGTAATGCCACCTATTAATACGGGATTGAAACGTTTAAGACACACACTGCATTACAGATTAAATGCAGGCAGCACAATATGGCCTAAACTGCCATAGTTTTAGAATGTGAAAAAAAAAAATTGCATGTTTACTTACCTGTATACACCATATGCATGCACTAGAACTATTAATTAACAAGAGGTGAGTTATTGCAAATGTTCAAAAAAGGCTCTCTTGAAACTAGGTAGCATGAGCAAATCTACAAAATTTGTTACAAAAAAAAAAACAAACTTGCATGCATTATTGTGACTGAAGTAAAAAAAATGTCCTACATGTGTACAATATGCAAATTAGTTTTTAGACTAGAAAGTGCAGCCATTTTGTGACCTGGTCAGTAGTGGAATTCAATTTTATGCAGACTGGATGTAATATTGTAATATCCCTGTGCAATTTTGTGACGTGTGCTTCTACTTAACGTGGCGTGACGTAGTATAGAGACAAGTTTGAGTAAAAAAGCTAGCATTTGGAAAATTCTTTTGAGCCCCCTTGATTGTTCATGGTTAAGATTTCCTCTACAAACCAAAGATGGCCAGCACACTGCTAACCAGTCACCAAATGTGAAACCCATGACAAATGCATACGAAACCAGACTTCTAGAAGAACGCGTAATGCTTTAGAAATTAAATCTCAGTAAAGTCAAAATGGAGAAGGTGTAATATACAGACGGCTAGTTGCATAACGAACTAAATTTTTACCTTTAAGACAACAGTGAAATTTGGCTTAAACAAAGTCTTGCTTACATGTTTGACCTGTGTGCGTTGTGGTCTTCTGTCAAACTGGGGTCACTGTTGCATGAGAAGTAGCTACTTGACAGTCAAGGATAGTGTTTTTATTTTAATGAAGGAGTTCTAGTAATGACATTGCTTGCAGATTTTTGAAAAACAAACGTAGTTAGGACAGAGGCAATATTTAACCGAACACTAAAAGAAAATCTTAGCAGTGTTTTTGTCTATCTCAGAGCGTTTTTAATGCAACTAGCCCTACTTTTTAACGGAACAAACAGTTATTCCGCAGCCTAAGCAAGCGCTCAACGGTAAATGTTGTGATGCAGAAGTAAGAGCCTGATGCTAGAGTTGAAATTACAAGGGTGTTGTTCCGCGCAATCCCTTGGGACAATCCTTCATGTAAGCAAAGTGTTGATCTTATATTGGTTGTCTACGGTGTGCTTTTTTGTACTGTACAATACGTGGTTCATGTCTAACTCTGCTGTTTTATTGTGGTTGTGGTTCAAGTTTTTAATGTTTAAAGTTGATGCTGTTTTAAGAAGAGCTTTTTACTAATTTATTTGTCAATGTTCCCTATTTGTTACCTAACCATGATCCTCCAG